>NW_027117664.1:0-1414414 GCF_038497685.1 Kockiozyma suomiensis
CTACTAAACCCTACTAAACCCTACTAAACCCTACTAAACCCTACTAAACCCTACTAAACCCTACTAAACCCTACTAAACCCTACTAAACCCTACTGTCGTTGTACTATGTCAAGCAAGATACGTAAATTTGTGCAGCAGACTATATACAAATCGTTTACTAGTAAAAAATCACCCATAATCTGTCACGTACATATCTAAGAGTCCTGAGGATATACGACGCCTCCAGCGGCACGAATTGAGTCCATAAGTCGAAGAATGAAAAGAGTTTCTTCATGAGGCATTCGATCGTCTTCGACCTTTCCTGAAGCAATATCTAGGGCCACCGCATCAGCTTCAAAGAAAAACCCAAAGCCTTCAACCGGGAATTCAAGAAGCTGATCTTCCCTCTCTTTGTCCTTATAGGAAATCTTAATTTTCCTGGGAGCTGAAGTAGCGACACCTGAAACAGTGATAGTGCCAAGACTACCTTCAATCCGCATAAATTCAGGATCAGTCTTATAGTATACAGAAGATGTAAGAATTGCCTGAGTGCCGGTCAGAGTGTACTGGAGAATGACACTGCTCATATAGTCCACGCCATCTACAAGGGATTGCGTTGAAGCGACCTTAGGCTCCATAGAGTTCTTACCTAATCCACTATCTAGCATAAGCTTTCCAAACATGAGCGTGTACATTCCGATATCAAGTAAACTACCAGCACCAAGACTGAGATTTTTCAGGCGAGAGTCCGCAGGGAGGCTAGGGAGATTCATATCAAGACCAAAATCAACGAATACGCGAGAAACATCACCAATTATCTTCTCCTTATGGACGAGGCTTTCTAGTTTCAGTACCAGAGGCAAAAATCTAGTCCAAACGGCTGCATCTATTCGTTAGCAGTATTCTCTTATTAATGCGAACAGAAGTCAGAAAGCTCACCCTCCATCAAAAACACGCCCTTTTGCTTTGCTTTATCAATAAGAACCTGTGCATCCTTTGCGTTTATAGTCATCGGCTTTTCGCAAAGAACGGCCTTACCTGCCTCCATAGCGTCGAGCGCGTTCTGTTTGTGGAAGACATGCGGAGTAGCGATGTAAATAATATCAATATTCGGATCGGCATACACCTCCGCGTAGGAGCCGTAAACAGCGGGTGACTTTCCTGCACAGTGTTTCTCGGCAAATGCCTGGGCTTTTGATAGAGTCGACGCTCCAATAGCTTGAACAATGTGGTTTGCCTTGGCATCCTGACGGGAGCGCTGGATATCACCAACGAACCAGGAGGCGATGAGGCCAGTACCAATTATGCCCCACCTCAATGTAGGTAGAGAATCAGAGGTCATATTTATTATTCGCAGATAAATTTTAGAAGGATATTATAGCCATCAGGAGGAGGAATTCGGTAGAATCCGATTATATATGGGGCTGTGAACTATGGGGAAGGGTTTCCGATAATATTCTGTCGGCGCTATAATAGCGCGCGATAGAGGGAGTAACGGAAGTACTCGTTGGCGATGCGGCTCTGGCGGAGCCGACACTCCCCGAGAACAACTGACCCGCAAACTCAATAAGTTTTTTTTTTTGCCAGATGACTCGGAAACCACTTTTAGCTGGACAGCCGTGTTCGGATGCCGTTCTTCAACTGCAGATCGACTAAATTTTTTCTTAGCTTTTAAGACCGTCAAGAATGGCAAAAAATCTGCAATAAAAGCAGATTAGAGTAATAGATAAAACGCGAATGCAACTCACAAGATTCATCCTTACTTCTTTCTGGCCCTACCCTTTTGCCTTTCAATACTAAAACTGTAGCTGCCCGCACTATCTAGATCGCGATGGGGTACCTAGTACCAACACATGCGTCCAAAAGCACGGCAGCAAATTCCTCCACTTGAGAGCGTCAGCCGCCATCACCAGCTTATAGATACCTCAATCTAACCGAGAGAATAACCCTGCGTACGATAGATAATTGGCGTAAGTCTACTGTCTCAAGCAGCCGACGTCAACAATAGGACAGCCGGAAGTACATTGATTATTCCTGTGCCGACACTCCGCGAATACCAAGCAGCGGGTCAGAGTCAGGAAGAATTTGTATTCCCCGTGGGGTAAAGCTGTGAGCATTAGTGTTGGAGCCTAAGACAGCGGACCCGGCTGACGCACCCCGCAATGATTGGGTGCGCGATTTAGTATTGCAAGGAATAGTACGTGAGACCCCGCATAGCATAATCAGTCGCCTGTCGCGTCTATACACACGAAACTATATAAATGATACTCGCATCCGTTGATTTCGCTAAACTAAGCCGCTATCATCTTATTTCCACATTATGACTCCGGAGCATATCGAATCTGTCAGGCGCAAAAACGCGCTTACTGTTGGCGACGAGCTTGCCGCGGTATGGACTTCATTTGTTCAGATAATTCTGATATATGACTGCATGCTCTCTTGACTAATACATATATGATTTGTTCTCGTTAGATCCTTCCCGTATCGGAGCAACCATGGTACCGCCAGCCTCATCTTCTCAAGCTGAACCTTCACATTTTCACTTGCATGTTCTTTTCGTCAACGACTGGCTACGACGGGTCTCTAATGAATGGACTGCAGTCTCTCAACAGCTGGCAGACATTCATGGAGAGACCCACTGGCGGGTGGCTTGGATTTATCAACGCGATTAACTGTATAGGCAGTCTTGTCGGACTGTGCTTTGTCGGATATGTTGCAGAGCGACTAGGTCGCAAAATTCCACTACTCATTTGCATCACTTTTATTTCTTTTGGAGCAGGTCTTGGTGCTGGTGCACGAAATATCGCTATGTTCATCATTGGACGATTCTTTGTCGGTCTGGGCGCATCATTTGTCTTGGGAGCCCCTCTTATGATTGCTGAGATATCCTATCCCACTCACCGAGCACGAACAACTTCGCTCTACAAGTATGGCTTCCTTGGAGATGATAAAAACCGTGTAGGTTTTATAGATAACCCTCTTCTAACCATTATTGCAGTTGCTTCTACTATGTTGGCTCATTGCTCTCTGCTTGGGTCACGTTTGGTACGCGAAATCTTGGAGCATGGGGTTGGCGTACCCCAACATTGCTGCAGTGTGGTATACCAGTTCTTCTTTTAGTCCCAGCATTGTTGCTTCCTGAATCTCCACGCTGGTTAATCTCTAAGATGCGTCATGCCGAGGCTCGTGAGGTACTGATTAAATATCATGCTGGAGGTGATAGAGATTCAGTGTTAATTGATTTTGAGATGGAGGAGATTAGTCGCGCTATTGAGCTCGAGAAGTATGCAGCCAAAAATACGACATGGTCTAACCTTTGGGAAACTCCTGGCAATCGTCATCGTCTATTTATAACCATCACTCTTGGCTTTTTTTCGCAATGGAATGGTGTCGGCGTCGTGAGCTACTATCTGTCTATTGTTCTGACGTCTGTCGGTATTACTACCGATACGAAACAGACTTTGATCAATGGATTCCTGCAACTATGGAATTTGATGTGTGCGCTCTTCTCTGCCGTCATTGTGGATTATGCTGGTCGACGTATGCTTTTCTTGACATCTGGCGTGGGTATGCTCTTCTCGTATGTAATGATCACCGCGCTTTCTGGATCATTCGCGAACACTGGGAACGACTCTACTGGTATAGCTATGATTCCGTTTCTGTTTATCTACTATGGATTTTATGATATTGCGTTCACACCACTCCTTTTTTCATATCCTGCCGAGATTTGGAATTATATGAATCGCTCTAGAGGTCTTGTTGTTGTTCAAATTTCGTCTTTCCTTGCGTTGATTTTCAATCTTTTCGTAAACTCCATCGCTCTCGAAAATATAGCATGGAAGTACTATTTTGTATTTTTGGCTGTCATCATAGCTGTCATCATCACTGCCTATTTCGCCTACCCAGAGACTCGTGGACATACTTTAGAGGAGATGGCTCTGGTGTTTGACAAAGAGAGTGCTGGAGATACGGAGGCTAATCGGCAGGTTTCAAATATTCTCAATAGTATGCGTGACAAAGTTGAGGAAGAACAAGCAGAGCAGGCCGAAATGACTGATTTGGGTAGCACCGCCGGTCACTAATAAACATTAATCTACTTAATTTTTCCTATTATTTCTATTATTCATGAATACTCCAAAATACTTGACTCGTATATTTTCACTGTATAGCATTTGATATGAATTAGCTTTTAGTAAATCATTTTAAAGATTCGGCATTTAACTCAGGTATGATATATGCAAAATATAGGTATATAAAATAGGTGGGGTGCCAGGTTTTGACCCAGGCTGCGCGACATTGCTTGTGGTGTTTCGGACCCTGGAAGCCGCAACCTAATTTTGCTGCCGATACTCCGCGATTAGACGACATAATTAGAACTTAATTAGAACTTAATGATGCAACTGGGCCGAGACAACAAACCATCTGCTCCTCCTCGCACATATCATTCCGTCATTCTCTCAAGCAATCTGAGAAAGCTGGTCAGAAAAAGGGAATATATCTCGGACTAAAAACATTTGAGTGTTTATATTATCGACGTCGTTGTGCTATGTTAGATATCGAAGACACAGTTGCAAAGCTTTCTCAAAGCGATAAAGTGCGTCTGCTTTCCGGTAAGTTATGTGAAATCTTGATGTAAAAGTTCGACGATAAACTAATAGTTATGTTTTGGAAGGTGCCGATTTTTGGCATACGGCAGCCGTTCCTGAGCTTGGAATCCCGTCACTGCGCTTCACCGATGGCCCCAACGGTGTACGTGGCACTAGATTCTTCAATGGAGTTCCTGCCGCGTGCTTTCCATGTGGCACAGCTCTTGGAGCAACATTCGACTATGACTTAATGATTCGTGCTGGTTCCACGATGGGAGAAGAAGCTAAAGCAAAAGGTGCGCATGTCATTCTTGGGCCTACAGTAAATATGCAACGAGGTCCTCTTGGTGGTCGCGGTTTCGAATCATTTTCAGAGGACCCTGTTCTGTCTGGTCTCACGGCTGCGGCTGTGATCTCCGGCATTCAGAGTACGAATGTGACAGCCACTTTGAAACATTTTGTATGCAACGATCAAGAGCACGAACGCAACAGTGTTAATTCAATTCTTACTGAACGTGCTTTGCGTGAGATCTATCTTTTACCCTTCCAGATTGCGATTAGGGACTCAAAACCTGGTGCCATTATGACTGCCTACAATAGAGTTAATGGAGTCCACGCCAGTCAAAGTACATACCTTCTTGATGAAGTGCTGCGCAAAGAGTGGTCATGGGATGGCCTTATCATGAGTGACTGGTATGCATTCTTAATTTATCTACGGATTGAGGAGTTTGCTTTGCAGCTGCTAACAAATCAAGGTATGGAACATATTCGACCGCGGATGCAATCAACGCTGGCCTTGACATAGATATGCCTGGTCCAACTTCTTTTAGAGGTTTTTTGGTTGAAAGAGATGTCAACGCAAAGCTTATCGCCCAGCATACCATTGACGAGCGTGTTCGCACAGTTTTGAAACTAGTGAATCGTGCTGAAAAGGCTTGTATCCCCCACGACGCCTCGGAAAAGGCATTGGACACTCCTGAGACCGCCGCACTGTTGCGAAAGATCGCTGCTGATTCGATCGTACTTTTGAAAAACGATAAGAGTGTTTTGCCATTAAGTAAGGACAAGATGACAGCAGTGATTGGCCCAAATGCAAAGATATCCACCTACTGCGGTGGTGGATCGGCGTCTTTGCTGCCATATTACGCTGTCACACCATATGAGGGCATTTCCGCAAAGGTGACATCAGGAAAAGTTACTTATGTTGAAGGCGCAAGTGGGTATAAAATGCTACCTGTTATTGGGCCGAACACGTTTATGCCATCAGGCAAAAAAGGTGTAGTGTTCCGCACTTTTGTTGACGGGCCTGAGGTATTGACTCGAAGGCATGTCGATGAACTTGAACTACGTATGGCTGAAATGTTTTTCGTTGATTACGCGCATCCTGCGATTAAGGGTAAGCCAGTTTATTACGGTGAGGTTCTGGCATCATTTATCCCCGAAGAGAGTGGAGAATATAAGTTTGGAGTCACCGTATACGGTACTGCTAAGCTTTTTGTGGATGACCAGCTGATTGTTGACAATGAATCTGTCCAGCGGCCTGGCGAGTCATTTTTTACGCGTGGTACTCTTGAAGAAGTCGGAACTGTACTACTTGAAGCAGGGAAGTCGTACGATATCAAGGTCACATTTGGCAGTGCAAAGACTAGCAAACTGAAATCTAACTCTGTTTCCTTTGCTGGCGGTGGCTTACGTGTCGGTCTTGCTCGCGTTATTGATGAGTCTGCCGAGATTGAGAGCGCGGTTGCGGTGGCTAAGTCCGTCGACCAGGTTGTGCTTTGTGTTGGACTTTCGGCTGATTGGGAGTCGGAAGGCTACGACAGGCGTCATCTTGATCTGCCTGGAAAGACGAATGAGTTGGTTAGTAGAGTCCTTGAAGGGAACCCTAACACTGTTGTTGTTGTTCAGTCTGGTATGCCTGTGGAGATGCCATGGATAACCGAGTGTAATGCTGTGATGGAGGCTTGGTATGGCGGTAATGAGACTGGAAATGCTATTGCGGACGTCCTCTTTGGCGATGTCAACCCTTCTGGAAAACTACCAGTCACGTTCCCAAAGAAAGTTCAAGACAATCCAACTTTCCTCAACTTTCGTTCTGAGCGTGGACGTACATTGTACGGGGAAGATGTTTATATAGGATATCGATTCTATGAATCTCTTGAGAAAGAAGTGCTATTTCCATTTGGTCATGGTCTATCGTATAGCACGTTTACACTCTCAGATCTTTCTGTTATTGCTACTGACAACAGCATTACGGTAACGACTGGAGTGCACAATACGTCCGGTCCGGACGGTGCGGAAGTTGTACAGGTCTATATTAAACAGCACGATCCGAGTGTCAATCGCCCCCCGAAAGAGCTTAAAGGCTTCCGAAAAGTCTTTGTCCCTGCAGGCGAAACCAAGAGTGTTGAGGTAGAAATTGATCTCAAGTATGCCACTTCATTTTATGACGAAACACGTAAGGCTTGGATTAGCGAACAAGCCTTGTACAGTGTGCTCGTCGGCACTACCAGCCAGCAGACTTTGCTGGAACAGTCTTTTACCACAGCTAAGACCTTCTGGTGGACAGGTCTATAAGGGTACCTACCATCTAGAAAGTTGCATGTTTTACCAGTGTCGTGGCCTTCCCTCTTTTTTTGGTGTCAAATTCGTAGGATGTGATAAATGCATAAAATTATTTAACCGAATGTGAATGCATTATTATTGTATTCGTGATAATTATCAAGTTTCTATTAGAATTTCACAAAAATTCCTTACATATTCACGTGATCAGTTTTGGCACCAGATTACTAGATGCATATAATTAAGTGAGCGCAAGATGCGCGAACCAGCTAACTTTGTAGCACCCCCGCAAAAGCTCTGCGAGCGCTATCCCAACTGCAAAAATCACCATCTCCAAATCAACATCCTCGGTAGTGAACCAGTATCAATTACATATATATGCAGCCTGCCGCGAAGCGACAACGTCGATCTGACAGCTTACGCCCCGCGTACCCCCGGAGACGCGCTGTCGAAGCCTGTCAGACATGTCGCGCTCGCAAGACCAAGTGCGATAACATCCGCCCTGCTTGTGGATTCTGCACTCGCATTGGTATGCACTGTGTTTATGAGACTACTGAAAGTGACTATTCATCGTACGTGATTTAGTTATTTTGTGGTTGATCATTATATTTTGTTAACGTGGTCTATAGATTCGACCCTGCAAGTCTAAAGATCCTCGACCACCTCAATGCCGTAGCGGCAGACCTGAAAACTCTTTTGGCTCGCGGTTCTTGTGATGAACCGCGTAAGCAGTCGAAGGCTGCTTCATCTGCTTCACAGTCGCATTTGCTGCCAAAGACACCGATGAACTTGTTTACATTGCCACCGTCCGAAGCACCTACCGAGTCCGCCGTCTCAAACTCAATGATTTCTGTGTCTCCCTCTAATACAGCCGCATCCGAATCTTCGGACTCCTTTATCGATACCCTAGGATTTCCGACTGATGAATTATACGATGAGAAAATTCTCAAATGGCCGATATTTGAACTGCCTTACACAATTACGCCACTTATTGAAAGCCTTCTCGACGCTGAGGCAAATTCTAGCTTAGAGGTTTACGATTATGCTAACAACCAAGCTATACCGACAACTGAGCTTTGGGAGCTTGTTGATAGCTTTTTACTTAATGTACATATTAAAAATCCAATTCTCGACTTCCAGCGGTTACGCAAGTCTGCAGCGAATATTATCCAACATGGTTTCAAATGGGACGACGAATCATGTCTGATGCTCCATGTCTGTGCACTTGGCGCTGTTTCATCTCCTTATTCAGCGCTACTGCCTGATGATTTAATGATTGATCCTTTATCCAGCTCAATTGCCGATTCATATGCAGATATCCAGCATTCAAAAATGTATTATTGCGAAGCTTCTAAACGTCTCAGTATTGTCCGAAAATTCTCTCTTGTCCAGATCCAGTGCTATGTGCTTTCTGGCATCTATCTAATGTTTACTATGCAACCACTCGTGGCCTGGCGTCAATTCCATCTTGCTTGTGTGTCCTGTCAGATTTATTTTAAGCGACAGAATCGGGATAGTAAGTGGTCGGACATCGATCGTAGCTTAGAACAACGCCTTCTCTGGACAGCTCTGAAATCCGAATGGTAAGTTGAAATCTCTTCTTTTTAGTTCTATTGATATCGAGGTCTTACAATACTGATAGTGAAATTCGATCGATCATTCCTACGCCTCCATCCGGTATTGTCGACGTAATCTATCCAAGTATGTTTCCATCGCCTCCTTCTGTTGCCTGGGATGAGTCGGTGGAGAACAGCGAACAGCACTCGCCAGATGAAATCAACATCTTGAAATCAAGCGTTAGTAGTTCGGTTGAGCGCAAAAGCTGGTTTTACTATTTGACTGAGATTGCGCTACGCAAGATCGAGAATCGTATGATCAATAAATTGTACTGCAGCCCTCAGGAAACCTGGCTTGACGTGCCATTTGAACAGCTTGTGGATATTGTGACAGAAGTGGAAACTCAACTTTCTCTATGCCACTCCAAAATTGTTCCCGAGGTTTTTTTTGAAATGGATCATGTTGGGTTTGAGGATGAAGTGAAAGGAGTCCTTCAAGCTCGATTTTGGGAAATATACAAACTGATTTACCGGCCGCTGCTATATGTCGCAGTTCACGCCATAGATCCCCTCGACAGTGCACATAGCTCATTCTTAGATCCCCGGCTAAGAAAGTTGTTCTATTACTCGCTCAATAATTGCATGCATTATCGGCATCGTCACCACGGCTCGTGGTTTTCGATCCGTCAACGATTTGTTGACTGCGCTCTAATTCTTGCCGGGATCAAGAGCCGCAAACTGCAGTATGATGATTCGGTGCGTCGCATCATTGAACGCGATATCGCAATGTTACGATACTGGGAAGACGAATCTCCGGATATCAAAGAACTGCGTAGCACACTCGAATACATCTGGACCGATGTACGTATGCGTCTTGACATGGGGGGGATTCTTGTATAACTGATTACGTCGGTGGATTGAATAAGATAAAAATTTTATTAGGCGGCAATCCTATATACGAAACGACTATCAAAATGGTATTGACACAACCTCTGGCACTAAGTGGATATTGTACGAGCAGATTCAAATCATAAGTTATCTGGATGTCTACTGCGAGTATTCGGTCAATTGGAAACCCTACTAAACCCTACTGAACTCCCCGCGCCGCGCCAGGAGGCTGCCTGCGTCCAGGAAAGTTAAAATGCGAAAGGGATAGTAAACGCGGGGGTGGCTAGGGTTTTTATCTGCCACCAATGCCGATACTCCCCGGGCACTGATAATCTACATCCGACATCGCGTCGGATATAACGCTAGAGGGGTACATAAAATAGGGGGACCCGCCTGGAGCGGGGATTTTTGTTAGTATTATATGTTGCCTTCTCACCCACTGTGTAGGGTATAATTTATAAATCTTCATATCATTTCTACCCGAAATCACAATGACCGCCCCTAGTATCCTCCGCGTCGGCTTGATTGGTTGCGGTGAAGTAGCGCAGGTTGTGCATATCCCCACTCTCAACTTTCTTTCCGATTACTACCAAATCACCTATCTGTGTGATGTTTCGCAAAATGCTCTCGAGCACTGTCAGAAGAAGGTCACAGGCGGCACTGCTCCTGAAATTACAAAGGACGCCAGCGTTCTATGCAAGTCCGACAATGTTGATGTCGTATTCGTCGTCAATTCTGACGAATACCACTGTGCACATGCCCTTATTGCACTGGAAAACGATAAGAGTGTTCTGATAGAGAAGCCTATGGCTCTCAACGACCGTGATGCTGACCTTATTTCTGCTGCTGCCAAAAAGTCCAAGGGAAAGGTTATGGTTGGCTACATGCGGCGCTACGCCCCAATCTTTGAGGATGCTGTCAAGGAGATAGGTGGGCTCGACAAAATCAACTATGCTCGTGTCAGAGGTATGCTCGTAAATGCTTTCTACGTATTTCTCTGCCGGCTAACTGTCACTCTAGATATAATCGGCCCTAACGATATTTTTGTTAACCAATCCGGGACATTCCCCAAACGATTTTCAGACTTCACCGAAGCTGACGGCGAGGACAGAGCGGCGCGCGGCGCAGATATTGTCAAACAGGCTCTCGAAGTCGAGGCTGGAGTTTCTGATCCGCACCCTCTCACCCAACGCACGTGGCGACTGCTTTGCGGTCTTGGTTCGCACGATCTGTCGTTGATGCGCGAAGCTCTTGGAATGCCTGTCGGTGTACTAGGCGCACGCATTCTCAACGGTAATGGACCATTCGTGACTGCCCTATTCGATTACGGCTCTTTTGTGTGCACTTATGAGACTGGTATCAACTCGCTGCCTTTATTTGACGCTTGTATTGAGATTGTCGGTCAAAGTAAGTCTGTCACAGTCCAGTACGACACTCCGTATGTTAAGGGCCTACCCATTATTATGACCATCAAAGAAAATGTCAACGGTGAGTATCATGAGTCTAAGATTAGAAAAACTTACGAGGATCCCTACACTGTTGAGGCTAAGAAGCTTTATAAACTTGTCACTGAGGGCACGCCGGTCAAGACGACGCCTGAAGATGCTGAGAAGGATCTCGAGCTATTCAGGATGATAATTCGGGCTGCTGTCGGATCTACAGACTCAAAATGAGAGACTCTAGAATCTGGCATTGACTGTATATAAATAGATGATTTAATGCATTTTTTAGCATCCGCTAAGTCAGTTGTGCGGTTCGGCCTAGGCGTGTAATTATAGATAACCTACCGAAAACCTACGTACATGTTGTCTTCTAAATACACGACTAGCTTCCCTTCTCTTCATCTTTAGGGAGCTCACTTTTCTTTTCTCACTTTTTTTGGTCTCTCTGGGCGAGGCAATGCGTGATATGAAGCTCTATAGGGAAGCAAAAATTCAAAGATCCTGAAAGTATTTGGAAAACTAAAGCGGAGCTTACTTCACCAAGCTCGAAGTCACTACAAATTTCGAGGTATCTTGGTCGAAAGACTTTCGGTTTGTATTTTTTCGTTAAGAAACGGCACAGTTGACATGGCTACTCTTGTGGTGGCAGGCTCATGGAAAGTCAATGATTCGTGATTTTTCGACTCTTGGTTGGATATCACCGGACTACTTTGGGAAATCTTACATCAAAAGATTTATTGGTCGAATTGACTTTACACTGTCAGTTACCCCTGAAGGCGTCAGCACTGACTAATATATTTGCCAAAATGACTAATAAGTTCTTACATGTTCGTATTAGCATGCTCTACTTCCACTTTTGTATATCAATTATTTGTGCAATATTTCGAGTATCTATTCACGGAACGGCTACCTATTCTCTTCTGCTGTTCAGGATGCCGTTGCCGCAGACCTATATCCGGGACCATTCAGAAATCGACACTCCGGCAATAGACATGACTTAGCCCGGCCCTATCATCTAATGCTGCATCCATCCAGCACCGAATATGGACGTACGTTTCCTTGAGAATCAGAATGTCTCGTCAGACTAAAATATGGGCTATATTCCAGCTTATTGCCGTGCGGTGCCGAAGTGGACTGCACATTTAAGATTTGTTGCTCACAGGTGGCTGTGCACAAAAGATCTCAAGCAAGGGGCACGGCTCATCTTCATAGATTGAATAGTGTAGAGCCGTACGCGCCGAAAGACTGGCGGTTTTTTGTTCTCACTGCCGTATAATCTTTTATAGTAAAGAATTGTCAAGAACCGACACTGCTGTCATTAATTCTGACGTCACCGATGGCGTAATACCAGGGGCTACATCAGTGCCCCCAACAGAAGATTCAATACAGGCGTTTAGAGATCGTTTTCAAGAGATCTACAAAATAAATATAGGAAAAAAAATCATCTGTTATTTAAAAGCTATACTAACATAAATCCTTCATAATCCACTGCCTGCCATTAATTAGTAGGAAGAGTTGTCTCGCGATCCTCCATAAGAGTCTCCGCCGGAGCCACCGTACGAATCATTTCCACCGCGTCCGGACGAGCCATAAGAGTCGCCGCCGGAGCCACCGAACGAATCACTTCCACCGCGTCCAGATGAGCCATAAGAGTCGCCGCTGGAACCAAAAGAGCTGTTGTCACCACGACCAGATCCGTAAGAATCATTTCCAGAGCCGTACAAATCGCCAGAGGATGAGTCTCCACCTTTGCGTCCGGACGAGCCGTATGAGTTATCGTTGTCGCCGTAGGATGACGACTTGCTACCATACGAGTCTGAGTTGTCGTTTCCAGAACCATACGAGCGGTCGTTGCTTCCACCGTAGGAGGAGTCTGAGTTGTCGCGACCAGAAGAGCCATATGAGCTGTCGCGTCCACTGCCGTATGAGTCTGAGTTGTCGCGACCAGAGGAGCCATACGAGTCTTGGTTAGAAGAGCCATACGAGTCCTGGTTAGAGGAGCCATAAGAATCTTTGTTTGAGGATCCATAGGAGTCGCTGTTGTCGCGGCCTGACGATCCGAAGCCAGAATCGTTGTCGCGGCCGTACGAGTCATTACCTGACTGACGACGGTCGTCTACATGTGTGTTAGCAACGGCTGTGTGCAATAGAAGTGCAAAGCGACTTACCATCATCATTGGAGGAAGAGAAAAGACCCATTTCTGATTATGTGTAGTTGTGATTAATAGTAAGTGAGTGAGGCGAGTTAAGAATGTTTCACCAGCGAGCGGCGGACAAGGGCCCTATTTATACCCAATTGCATATGCCGCCGCTGTCTTCGAGATCATAGTTTCAGGCCGTCCACTAGAATGCTCCCGTGAGGCACTGTGACGAGTCACAGTGACGCAAGAATGCCCTGGGACCCTGAAGCTTCGTTGCCTGGCTGGCGCGGGCGGAAAGGTACACAGCCTCGGCTTCTGGAACGCGCCGCACGTTAGAAATGAAACTTTATGTCAGGACTTCCAGGCCGAGTCACAGCGATCGTCTCCTCATACAATTTTAAATTATCCACTTCAAACATTCGTGCCTGGCCAATCAAAATGTCAATATCTTTAGTGCTAGGCGTTGCGGCGGCGGCTGTTGCAGTATCAGTCACTGCTCTAATCTCTCGTCATGTCGTCATCGGTCACAGCAGCGACAAAGCTGCACATTCACAAGAGCCTCACAGTGATGACGCCGCAAGCAGGCTGAATTTCACTATCCGACCCCAGTTTCGGACTAGCAATAAGCTTGTCCATGTGCGGGCAGCAAGTGGCGATGTCATTTACTCCTTTGTACGGCACAGACCTGCAGCTAGGTTGCGAAATGCGGTTCTTTACTCGATGCTTGATGCATCGAAGAATCCAGTCTGCACCATTTATCTTGCTGGAATCAAAAGCCACATTCTTTTTCATCATGCTCCAACTCCGGACGGCGAAGAAAACTACAATTCTCTCAATTTATTGACCATCAGTCATGTCGTGAGTGAGGGAATGACGTACAGGATGTTTATCATGCCCGATGGCGCAACATATCAATGGACTGGCGATTATAACTTAGAACGCGTCATTTACCAGTCTTCCCCACCGGGGACATCTATGGAAGAATATAAGCGAATTGCCAAGGCATCTAATATTGGAACTCGCGTTTGGAAAATTGGCTACGACAGCAACACCGATTTAGATGCCGCCGTAATTTTTTCAACCGCCCTTGTAAGTATACTAGATCAATGGAGCACACCGCTAGGCGTTGGTGGTATATACCTGAAATCGGATAAAACTCTTTCTGTGAGGTTCAAATCGTAAATGCTCTGTTCTGGAGTTGTGAATTTGTGGATGCTTTGATTGTCCCATTCTGTTTATAGCGAGACTGTCCTCTGCTGAATAATACAGTTCATTCTCCTAGATTTGGATATACATTAAAGTAGTATAGCGTCGTCTTACGAGACTAGCTACATAGTTGAAAAAGTAACGTCCTATTATCTCAGAGTAGACTGCAAGATTGTGCTGCAAAAATAGTACATTACAGAAACTCTTCAGTATTATTATAAATTAATCTGCATCATCGGCTGTAATCTTGTCGAGTATATCCACCACGCGATTCCATAACTTGTCCCCATTTCCTTCGCCAATGATACTATCAGCTGTGGTCAGTGTTACTGAAAGCTTTCCTCCTTTCACAGACGCAACACATAATTTAATTGCTGGGTTGATGGTCCCAATAGGTTGTGAAAATCCAAAACTCGAAACTCCCTCCGGAAAGTCGCTCGCGCCGACGTTAGAAACTTCGATATCATTATCACGCGATTGCCCTAATTTGCTCAGCATCCATTCTTGCACTCTGCCAAAAAGAAATTTGATAAGTGCAGGCACATATAAAGCTTCCAAGTTCGTTCCTTGTTCAAGGCCGTCGCCCAGCGCAGCTGCGCCATGCCAATTAAATTCGGTCACTCGCGGAATATCGGTGCTATATTGACACACAAATGGACCAATAAGATCGCCTGGATTCGGAAAATCTGAAGATTTGGGGATAAAGCGTCGAGCATCCAAAGGAACTTGTAAATGTACGTCGGCAGAGTCCTCAAACGTTTGTCCGAAAGCAACGCAAAGGACAAAACAAATGACAGCTGTGACAGTCGTGCGATGTTGCCGAGCTTGCTGCAAGAGTTTTATAGACTGAGAGGCTGAGAAGACCCGTAGTCTCTGCTTGCCATCATATATGGGGTGGAAGAGAGGAGGGTATATTAATGGATTTCTATTTGATTTAGGCTTTAGACGAAGCCAGCCAGGAGCAAACTCGGCCAGCATGCTCTTGGCCACATAAGAAAAAGGGGGGGTCATTTTGGCCAAATTCTCTAGTGCTGGAGGAGCAGACATGTTTGAAGGGATGCTTAGGATTCTCGAGTCGGTGTCGGATGACGACGGCGGTGATGCTGACAGAGCAAGGTTGGCGAGCTCTTTCAAAAAGATCTTTGCAGAAACGCCGTCGAAAAGCGAATGATCAAATACAAAAAACACAAATCTATTGTTGTAAATGACCACCTTCCATAAAGGCGTATTCTCAATGTTGAATTCGAATTTGGTCTCATTGGTATTCCGTATCAAACTCGGAAGGAAATTGTCGCTCTCGCTGCCGTCTTGAAAGCTGATGACAGCATCCAAGTCAATCTGCTTTAAGACCACCACTCGCAGAGATTTTTGGTCTGCGCCGAAGATGCTGCAGCACAAAGCAGGGTGTTTGGGAACAAGCTGTGCGATACTCTGCACAAGAGTCTCCTTGCCGACTGGATGCTGGAGTTCGATCCATAATGAAACACTGCGATAAAAATCGATCAAAGCACGATTGGCAAAATAGGTCTCTAGCAAACCTAGAAGAAGCGTCAGCTTGGTATTTAGGAAGAAGCAGAGCAGAGACTATCACTCACTCAGAGACCTTTTTTGTTGCGGGCAATCTGGTACCATCTCATTCACTTGCGTTACGGCTTAGAATAGCTTATAACACCAAATTCATGCGTGGTGCTTACATTGCTTACATTGACATTAGCGTGCGGCGGGTTCCATGCGCCGGACGAAGTAACACTTGAAACTCGGTATCGGCCGCCAGAGCGGATCCAGAGACCGAATGGACTGTATGCTATTATGAATAGTTTTCTATAGATTTGACAAATTGAATAGTGATAAACAAAGAAGGTGCAAAATGTCAAAAATACAAGCAGCGAACCTGATCGTTCTGATTGTTCGGAGCGAAAGAACAATTATGGTCTTATCTGATTTATTAATTTATTGATTTATCGATTAATTAATTTTTTTTTGATATTCTAGAGGTCTCAAAGTAGTTTAGCTAGATGGCGTGCTTCAAGTCGCTAAAGAGACTTCAACGGTCTCATCCTTGAAGGGTCACTTGTGCAATTATACCCGAGTCATAGACTTCGACAGTTTACATAATGACTATAGAGCAACGCCGAGTCTGACTGACGACCAGCAACGGATCTTCAGCGTGACTACATTTAATTTAGAGATTAGGCTTGACGCGCGCTGCTACGTCAGAATCTCACGTGCTCCGGCCCAGATGGAAATCAGTTCAAGATTGCAGACAATAAACAGCTTGTGTCTACGCAGCTTGTGTCTACGCTCTTCTATAATCTGTAATTCTCTGTATTTTTACCTATGGCGCTGCCACTTCTGCTTCTACCTTTTGCTGTTCCTGTTGCTCTAGCTGCGATAACTGGTATCGCTCTCCAAGTCCACAATACTCTCATTAATCCAAAGATTGGGTCGCATCCTTTGATTAGAGAGTTGCCGCAATCGGGACTGACTTCTTATTGCATTCGGCCTCTGTTTCGATCTAGTGATAAAGTACTTAACGTATTTACTCGGTCTGGTACAAAGGTGTATAAATTCATTCGCCAATCCCCGTCGTCGTCAGAGATCGATGCCGTCAGAAATATGCCTATCGAATCAAAAGGTATGATTTATACTCTGCTCGACGCGCATGATTCGAAGCCTTTGGCAACAATCACTATTGAGGGTCTTTATAGCAGCATTTTATTTCATCAATATGATCCATCGCTGAGCCAGCTGGGGCTTGTTAATATGCGTCATGCCGTCGAAGGCAATGATACTTATCGAGTCTTTATTCTGCCTGACGGAAGCACTTTTCAGTGGACCGGAAAGGAGCGCTTTCTCGAACGTATTATTACCAGACCTCTACCCACTGACTCTGAGATACGCGAACGGATTGGCGTTGCCCGCCGGATCGGAACGCGAATCTGGGAGCTCAAATTTGATGAGACACAGTTACCGGCTCAAGTAGTGATTGCGAGCGTGTTGATTAGTATTCTTGATCAGTGGAAGACTGTTTTTGGAGTATGCGGCTGGATTTTTAAGCCGGAAGAGAATCTGCAGGGGTCAAGATGAGAAGCGTTAGTCTGAACCACTTATATACCCTTATGTCTTATCGCTGTTTTGTCGGGTAATGGATTTACTTCTGGTTGCTTTTTTGCGTTTCTCCTTGACTGTTTTACATTTGCAAAAATTACTGTACATCGCCTTTGACAAATTTACAATTTGTCTTGGACGATATAACTGGAGGGAAAGAGCTGCCATTTATTAATAGAATATAGTAATGGGCATTTCCCCACCAAACCAACTAATCACCAGCAGCTGTGTAGCAGTGAAATTTCTCATAATTTGTATAGAATTTTTGGAGCATAAAATGAGTTGTTTATGTTGCAAAGTACAATGTAAGCTGAACTATATGCTGTAGTTAACTCTGCAAAGGAAAAGAGACCCTTCTGATAATTCTGAATGATCGATGCCGCCGCAGAAAGTAGCTTCGTGCATTTTTCCCCTTTCCCCGCACAACATACTTGATAGTAATCTACTAAGCACATGTCATCATTGCTTTATTATCGACGTGTCAGCTGTAGTAATCTCTCGAATCTGACAAGGACTTTTAATATTTATTTTAGAGCAGCAATGTCAACATATTCCCTCTCAACTGCCGCTTGTCTGGTAACTCAACCCTTAATCCGAATATTGATATCTATATTAACCGTACTAACCAGGCAATAGATTATTGGCGATGAAGTCCTGAACGGCAAAATTCGCGATGCCAACTCACACTCATTTGCAAAACTATGCTTCGAAATCGGTCTTGATCTTAAAAGGATTGAGGTGATTGCAGACGACGAGGACGAAATTGTCGAAGCCTGCCAGCGAATGGTCAAAAATTATGATTTTATAGTCACATCAGGAGGTAGCGTCATTCATACTTTTTACAGATCTTGGTTGCCTTTGGCTAAATGAGATGTAGGAATTGGGCCGACTCATGACGATATTACTTATCAATCAAGTATGGCAGTTCGTTTCGCATTTTTTCTCTTTTGTTAATCTTTTGTCTAGTCGCCAAAGCATTCAATCTTCCTCTAGTCCTTCACGAAGAAACAGTTGACCGCATGAAGCGACTAGGTCGTCGTCGAATTGATCCGAACGATGCCGAAGCTGTCAAAGCTCAACTACGTATGGCAACACTACCCTGTGGAAAGGACGAGGCCGAGACTGACATCATTTATTCTCTCGACAACTCTTGGGTTCCGGTGGTATGCGTCATGAGTAAAATCCACATCCTTCCCGGAATCCCGCAACTTTTCAATGGGCTTTTGAAAGGACTGCTTCCCCATATTACACCTCGAATCCCAAGTTCACAGCGAAAGCATAGACTACTAGTCACGACCAAGAAAGCAGAGTCTGAAATGGCTCATTTCTTGACAGAAATGCAAGCCAGAGCTGATGAGTTTGATATCAAGATCGGAAGCTATCCGCATATGGCTGCGGGAATAAATACAGTCAGTATTATTGGTAAGGAGGAGAACCTAGATTTTATGAACCAACTTGTCAAAGAAACGGAGCAGGCTTTGGAGGGCGAAGCAATCAGTATCGAAGACGAAGCCAAATTGAGTCTAACATAAGATTGCCCCTTTATTAGTTTGATTAAATATATATCTTTTATCTCATAATGATAATCCAGTCAAAATAATATAAAACAAATCTATTAGAAATCTACAATGACAACCAGAAACAAAAACAATAAAAATAAAATAAAAGAAACCAGCAACTAATGATTTCTTACTTCTTTATCCATACCGTTATTACAGACGAACTTTTTTAAATCCCCATATAGCGAATACATAAAGCGAAACTTTAAAAACAAAATCTAAACACGCCCCGTCGAATCTCATAGAGATGTATCTATAAAATAAATAATTTACAGCATTTATTCTTCGTCATCGGTGTCAGGAGGATGAGGGGTGCCCTTTGGAGAGCTCAGCCATGCGATATGGCGCAGACGACGTCTAGCTTCGCGCTCCTTCAGCTGATTCCTAGTCAATTTTTTCTTTTTAGCCTTGATTTTGATATTAGCTGGAGATGAATCGTCAGTGACAGCAGGAGAAGGAGAAGCCGCGCGCGATGAAGCCTCTGAAGCAACAGCCGACGGCACAGCTGACGCAACAGCCGACGGCACAGCTGACGCGGCAGCAGATGAATCTTCAAAACGATCGTTAGCGATAACAGCGGTGCTCTTTTGAGTGACTTTGCCATCTGCAACTCTCCATTGCTCGGGACACAAGGCTCCCACAAACTCCTCGTTGTGAGAAATCATAATCACCCCTCCAGTCCAATCTCTGATAGCAACAGCAAGACCTCCAAGTGAATCACGATCAAGATAGTTAGTAGGTTCATCGAGTACCAACAAGTGCGGGTTGTTCCACATGGCACCTGCAATTACAACTTTGACAAGTTGTCCTCCAGAGAGACCACCCATCTGAACGTGATCGGCGATATCACCATCGAGACCAACGCCCTCAAAGTGCTCACGGATAACAGGAGGCGATAGCTGGCGGTATCCGAGACCTTCACGAGAAGCCTCGTGATCATCGAATTCCAAAACCATCTTTTGAAAGCCGAGGTCCAATAGACGCTCACGACTAATCATAGAGTTGTACTTGGGATTCAATCCAACCCATTTAACTTCATACTGAAATGATTTTTTCAATTTTTGACGACCAACAAGAAATTCCACATGTTTACCGTCAATCGTCTTAGCCATCTGCTCTTTGTCTTCAGCAGTGAGTTGTCTCGAAGCCTTCATATGGACTTCTCGGTCGTCACCGTTTGCGTATCGCCACTGGATATATTGGTTGGGAGTTTTCTCAAGATGCATCTCGACATGGGCAAGCGCATGCTGGGCAATGTAACCGATGCGCAAATTAGGATGCTTCTCGACTTTTCCCTCCTGCGGGATCAATTCACCGGTCAAGAGCTTGATCAGAGTAGACTTTCCGGCACCATTTGCTCCTAGGATTGCAACACGGGAGGAAAGTGATAAAGCACAAGAGACATGCGACAAATTCGGATGGCTCGCACCCGGATACGTATAGGTAACATCATTCATACGCACAATAGCACGCGTGTTTGATTTCACGCCCGCAAGGATTCCAGGAGGGGGAAACGTCATCTTGACGTTTGATGCAGAAAGGGTATAATACGACTTACCCTCAGGACGCACACGGACGAAATCGGCAAGATTTCCCTTATAATATACAAGTTTCTTGTCTTCGTAGTGAATGATATCCGTACAAACCGTGTCCAGAAATCCTGAATCGTGAGAAACGATCAAAGACGTGATATCTGTATGGGTCACAAGATAATCCTCAAGCCATTTAACGTTTGCAACATCCAAGTGATTGGTGGGCTCGTCCAAAAGTAGAATATCAGCTCTCATAAGCATAGCACGAGCAAGCTCAAGCTTCATCTTCCATCCGCCGGACAAAGCACCGACATTTTGTGCGCGACGACTCTCGTCGAAGCCGACTTCTTCTAGAGCCTGGGCAACTTCTTCGCGCTTGACATGTTGCAGTTCTGGATCTATGGAAATGAATGACACAAGATCCATGTCTCCCTCTGCTGCTTGTAACTTATGCTCGACAAAGCAGGTGCGCAGTTCGCTCTTATCAGGAAACCCTTCCAATTGACCCTTAGAGATTGCTCGCATAAGAGTAGACTTTCCGGCACCATTGCGGCCGCAAAGACCATAACGGTGTCCCTTATACAAGCGTAGATAAGTCTTGTTGAGCAGCATTTTTCCACCATAGGCAAGAGAGAAACGAGCGTTGACGATCTCGATTCCTTCTTCGCCCGAGTCATCTACAACGCGAGGATTGAACAAAGCATCATAATATTCGGTAATCTGCTTGGCCACAGCCGTAGCGTTATCAATGTTTGCAAAGTAAGGTGTGATCACGGCAGGCACACGATCCCAATCTTGCGTCTTGACGTCAACAGCAACAAGACCGGAAACATATTTTATGACCAGTTGATCAGAGCCAATATCAATAGAAGAGATTTTGTCAACGAGATCAGCTGCAGTGATGTGATTAACGCCGACTTCTTTCTCAGCCGCTTCAAGAACAGTAAGTGCTTTTTTTGCGAGCGCACGAACCTCAGGAAGGGCAGCAGTGTTGTAAACTTTTGAAACAGATGGAAGTAGGTCGGGAAGAAAGGCGCGAATCTCGCGCGGATTATTGACGAGTCGAGTCAAGTTCTCGACAACAATGACAGTCTGGCGAAGAAGGTCTTGGGAGGCACCTCCCTGGGTGAGAGCACGACGAAGAATGGGAACAAGCATTGCAAGAACAGGCTCTGTTACCTCAGCGACAAATGTCACGTGGGATAGAGTGAGGACGGTGGCAGGGACAGAAGAAGGGTTAGCCATGGTATCAACGATCAAAGGCAATCTGTTTGCAATATCTTGATTGTCGATAATCTTGGCGAGCGCTATCATCGTTCTGCATGCTGCCTTTGACAGATCTGCTTTCATATCATGCATAAGATTTGTGATAACAGGCACAATGTTGACAAATTCATGGAGCAGGGCGTCGGCCGGAATACACTCTGCAAATTTTTCGTATAGGCGCAGAACTCCAATCTTAGATTGCCACTTTGCGGTAGAGTTGAGATACTCGTTCAGAAGGGGAATTAAAGAGGCGGTAAGGGCTTCAACCGGGTAGACGGAGAGCGCGACGTCGGCGGCGAGAGTGGCCGCCTTGCGCACCGAGAGCTCCTTTTCGGCCAAAAGATCATAAGGAAGGGTAAAGTAAGGCACAAAATAGGCTTCTGCGGGAGAAGAAGAACCAAACTGCTTGATTAAGGTCGTAAAAGCAAGAAGGGCAATCTCTTTGTTAAGGGCAGTGGCTTTGCCTTTAGTCATAGCTTTGATCTTATCCAGAACACTGCACCACATTAGCACTGAAAAGAAAAAGTATGAAAGAAGAAATGCGCATACCCATAGGAGGTCAACGCAGCAGGTCCAGCTTCGAGTAAGATAGCAGCCAAATCTCCAGCAGAGGAGCGAGCTGCACCGAGAGAAGAGGCGTTCTGAAGCGCAAGGAGAGCGTCGGTCGCGGGAGAAGGCTGCAAGGATACAGAGGAGACTTGCGAGGCGAGCGACGAGAGCGACGTCGAGGACGACATTGGAGTCGACAAACCGGACTGAGCCGGAGAAAGTCCTCGGCTGCCTCCGTTGAGCGCCGGTGTAAAAGCCGGAGCGGTGGCAGAGATGCGAGCCATGAGTGGAGAACTGAGAACTTGTAGTAGTTGAGAAAAGAGAGAAACTGAGCGAGGAGGCTGATAAACATTCTGAATATTTTTTAGAGCCGCACTGGGTTAAGGGTTTGAACGCCACCACGTTCTACTATAAGCTTTCCCAAAAGGTGACTAAGCCATCAATTGTCGGCTTTTATTCAGACCGATCGAACGAGTCGAGTATAGGCTGCTTTACAAATTGAGCACTCGCAGACGGCGACAATCTGAAATCAGTATTTTATGGCATATCCTGCTGCCGTGGCGACTCTGCGGGCACTGGCACAGCCTATCACATCACTTGCATTTCATGAATCAAACCTGAGATTGGTGTCTGGGTGAGCAAATTCTATTTAATTGATTCGACCTGGACTCATTTTTTTTCTATCAGGGATGATTCGGGTTGGTGTATTCATTGGTCTGTGTTAACACGACGTCCATTGGCGGTCTGGAAGTCGCACTCCGAATCAATTCTTACAGTAAAGTGGCTTTCTGACGACCTGCTGCTCACGTATGTTCACTACTACTGATAACTTTAATACTAATCCAAACATCTGATTTTATATTAACAGTCATGGACGAGACAATAAGCTATATGTGCATCGTCTTGATCCAACCACCCTCGATACAGACATTCCGACACCGTCCACCATGTCGACTCCCGACGCATGGCGCAAGCCATGGCTTGTCGCCTCAATGGACGTCAATGCCCTGAATTTTTGCTCCGTTGCTACTTTAGGATCTAATTTGATTGCTGTCCCTGGGACCTTGGATTCAGATACTGTATGGCTTTTCTGAACTCTCAATATCTTCCGTTTTCGGCGGCTAATCGTGATTAATTTCAGATTGATATATATACCCTTCTCCCGGCGCTTTCTCGGCCATATAAAGCAATCTCGGCAGGTATAAAGACAGGAATAATCATGGCTTTGGCACTTCATGCTGACGTTTTGATTGCGGGATACGAGTCTGGACATGTTGCGATCTTTCAGTTGCAGGATAATGGCTCCACTAATATCGTTTATTTATGTAAAGCGCACAGCCAGCCCGTACTTTCTTTAGCTGTTCACGCAGACGACGCTACTGTTATTACCTCTGGTGCAGACTCGAAAATTGTGAAACATCCTCTTGACAGACCTCCTACTCTTTACCCATCATCGCCAAAGTCACCTGGCCACTCAATCAGTGAAAATGAGAAGCACTCTGCTATATCGCCCTCGATTCCAATTTCCTCACATGATATTAAGCACACTGGTATATCTTCGCTAAATTTACGAGATGATGGGGAAATATTCGCTGTTGCATGCTGGGACGGCAATGTGCGAGTATTTCGATACTTTTCAATGAAGCTGCTAGCTAGTTTTCCTGGCGGTCGGCAAGATGGCGTTTCTTGTCTAGAATTTGGAAGGACAATTATCGACAGTGATGAGAACACACAAGAAACCTCGCCTGAGCGTCAACATAAAGAGGTTCAGTCTTTTGTCATTGGTAAGGCATTGCGACACAAAGCCGAGCAGAAAGCAAAAAGCCGGCATTGGCTTGCTGTAGGAGGAAAGGATGGGCGCATAGGTTTATGGGACATTTATTAATTAATGCATAACGTATTGTACATACAATCAAATTCCACCGAAAAAGAAGAAAAAACGCCAGTCATTTTTCTAACCCAAATTAAACTCGTCTGCGCCAACATTAGCATGGATACCCGCAATCTTAAGCATCCGTTTCTTCGCATAATCTGGTCCATTGTCACTGCCGTTTCTTTTTCTCTTATCCCCTTCACTGGCAGCAGAGTTCTTTGCCGAACGCACCATTCCGGCAGGTGTTTCTCGCAGTCCAAAACTCTTGGCTAAATGCCCTAAGTGTAAATCACGAACATTGAAATACTCTCGTTCAGTACTCAAATGTGTGGTGTAGGCTCTGATATGGGAACCAAATGCACTTTTAGCCAGAGCTGAGTTTACCTGGCTGCTCAAAATCCATCTTTCAACTTGTAACTGCGTTTCAGTCGCGATGTCCTGCCATCCTGGCTGTCCCTTCTTCACGATTTTACCAGAGCCAAATGCCTGACTCAGAACGGTGTTGAAATCTTGTCTTACAATCTTTGACTTATGTAAAGGAAGTAGAATATTGCTTACATATCCCTCTTCTTTACCAGGCAGTACAAACAGTGTACCCCATCCCGAATGACCAACTCGAGCTGTTCTACCAACACGATGAAGATGATCTTCCAAAGCAAAAGGTGGATCAAACTCAATGACATGTGAGATAGCAGGTAGATCAAGTCCCCGCGATGCCACGTCGGTGCACAATAAGATACCTCCAGAGCTCGCTTTAGAAAATCCTGCCAGTGTTGACTTACGGAGCGGTTGTGGGAGAGATCCGTGCAACTTGTAGATGATCGGAAGACCCTGGCTAAGAAATGACTGGAGTGTATGTGACGGAAGAGCGGTTTTCTCTTCTTTTGAAGTAGACTGTAAATCGTTTTCGTGGTCTCCTTCTTCTTTAGCATCAATTTCCCGAGTCAGCATTGAAAAATGGAAATTAACAGAATCGGAGCAACTCAAAAAGATCATTATTCGCGCGTCTGGTTTGGCTTTTAATATTTTGACAATAGCTGCAATCAATGATACGAGTCTCAGTTTCATTGGGATCACAGCATATTCTTGATACAATTGATCTGGAGCAGAAAAATCATCTACTTTTTTGTTGCTGCCTTCCGCAGCCTCACCAGGCTCGTTCTCCTCGGCAGTATTTATGTGAACCGCGTCGACTAGTGATTCTTCACCAAGCTTTTGAACATCATCTCGTAATGTAGCAGAACAAAGAATCGTAACTCTTTTCGTTGGCAGGCCTTGGAGTCGATCCCGATATAATTTCGAGCTGCTCTTAATCTTTCCCAAGATCTTTGTAATTGTCTCTTCAAAACCAAGTTCAGTCATACGGTCACCCTCGTCGAGAACAACCCAACGAACTGAAGATAAATGCATGGCTTCAGTGTTATCAAAATGATCTGACAAACGACCGGGAGTACTGACAAGAATGTTGACACCCTTTCGTAGTCTTGCCTTTTCCGACTTCTTTTTCTCTCCACCAATGACAATTCCAGGCACGATATAGTGACAGCAGCGGACAATGTCTTCTAAAACTCCAAGAATTTGATTCGCAAGTTCACGAGTGGGTGCAATGATTATTGCAAATAGTCCTGATTCCCGATCAATCTTGTCAGGGCACGAAAGTAATGCATTAATTATTGGAAGAGCGTATGCCAGGGTTTTCCCGGATCCAGTTTGTGCTTGCATAAAAACATCCTGAGGATTCGCGGTATCGATCAAAAAAGGTATGGCGGCTCGCTGAATAGCTGTTGGGTTTTCAAGAGACATTTTTGTGGAGAGGTGAGAAGCTAAGGTCGGATGGAGACCCAAAGCAGCAAAAGAATTGGCTGGGCCTTTTAGTGGAGCATTAGAGGGATCTTGAGGCACTGCTGCTTCTTGCGCCGGTTGTTCAACTGAAACCTCGGGGTTTGATGAAAACAACGAGGAGACTACCTGCCCCTTTGACTTGGAGCCACTGTAATTATTATGAAAAGAATGAGGAGCACGGTCAATAGAGTGTTGCTGCTGTAACTGAGGAAGAATGACGTCTGATTCATCTCTTAACTGTCTTTCTCGAGGCTCAACAGCAATACCGTTGCTCCCACTCACTCTATTCGCTTTTCTGGACTCATCGGTATTCTTTTCTAAAGCACGCTGTGGGGTAGAGGAAGTTCGATTCCGTTTCTGCTGAGTGCGGTTGGCTTTAACTCTTTGGGTCCACCTTCCCTTGACTGCTCTTCTGGGTAGATGCTGAAGAACCGACGTAGTTGGTGTAGCAAGGTTAATAATTAAACCGTCTTCCGCCATTTTTTTTCTAATTATCTTTAGAATCGTAATATTGTTGTTAATAGAACTATCTTTTGAATATTTTTTGCGCGTTGGGAGGAAAGCTTCGAACTTTAACTGAGAACGGACCCCATTCTAAGGTTTGGCTCTGTATTCATTTAGACTTGAATAAAATTGGGTCACAAAAAATTATTATGCTTATAACACCAGGATTTTGCAATGAGTACAAAGAATGAAGACTTCTCCCAGAATCTGGGACCATTTTCCATAGATATCAAACAAGAAGCGGACGAGAAAGCAGCTGACACCGAAATGGGTGAGAATAGCAGCAATTCCTCACCCTTTGAAGTGGTCAAAGAAGAGCCAGTGGATGATGGCGATCTAATGATTATTGATTCTGTCAAAGAAGAAACTAGTTCTGCACGTACTTCCAGTCGACTGCGACGGAAAAGTGATAATGGCTCTTCATTGCCCGACCGGAGTAAGGAAGGATCGTTAAAAACTGCGAAAAGAAGATCACTGGAGAAAACGAAAGACACAATCGCAGAGTCGCAAGCCGGAGATTATCCGCAACACCAAAATGACGACGATTTAGATGACCCAATAATTCAGTCTGCGCCGGTGTATATGTCATCACAGCTTGCAAAACACGTCCACTTAATGCAATACCCAGTACGATCACGAGCAAGGCCATATACTGGATCCCAAGGCGAGCCAGTGCTCGATTTTAGAATGAAGCCGCGATCTGGGCTTATCCAGGTCGACGTGCCGATTAACAAGCAGTCACAATTTTACGACCATGATAAGGGCGAGAGATGGGGTGGGATTGAAAAACAGACTCTAAGCGGAGTAATTAATCGGCCTGAAGGTTATATGATTGGAATATTTAAAGACGGTGAGATTTTGATTCGCTTCATACCTCTAGAATAAGGTGCAGAAGAAACTGATACTAATGGAAATCTAGGCGAGCTGCACTTAACGCCTGTCGTCGGAAATACGCAACTGCGACCCAGTTTTGCATATATCGATAAAGATGCGCTAGCTGAAAAAGAAATTGCCCGCAATGTTAAGCAAGACCCAGCAAAGGCTAAAGAAATACGCGCTGTTCAGGTGTGCATCATTTTATTGGCGCGCTAGTCAAGATATTTTGTGTTTTAGATTGAGCTAACGGTGTGGTGCAGATGACGGTAAAGTCAGTAGACAATCAAGCTCCGCGATACTCTGGAGCACTGTCGGCTCGCAAAATTGCCGACGATGAACCGTTTCAGACTCTGGAATGGTTTGACAAGGACACGGAGACTGCCTGGGAACTTGCCGATAAGCTGAAGTCTGCCAGTCGTACAGCGCTAACATCGCAGACGACAAAAGAAGGATATATCGACATGTTGCAAGTCAAGAGCTGATATTCTAGAGAATTTTGCAGTTCGAGTATTAAACTGTGCATAATGTACATAGAACTAGATGACAATTAGGAATATGCTATTAATGTTACGTAATCTCATAATAAGCACATATCCCTATCATTGTAGCTCTCCACCTGTAGTAGAGATTCTCCGCAGAGTTGACGCTACACCAATGTCGTATACAGTTGCGATCCACAAACCATCCTCGGTGCGACATGCTGTTGTCGCAGACGTACTCGAGTCGGGTGTTCAGTCGCTCGTTCTCGCGCGTCCGTCGGCACTCGACGTGCTCTCAATCTCGGAGCAGGGCCTGGTGCTTCAACACTCTGTTCCCATCAACGGCACAGTCACCGCATTATCTGCCTTCAAGCCCTCTGATGCGGCTGTCAGCTGGATTTTTGTATTTACCGAAGACTGTATTTGCTTTACTCTGGCTTTCATCAACCAGCGATTTGTGACGCAACAGGTTCTCAGTGATCTCGAGGACCGCTTCACTCCAGACACCGACACAGCCCATGTTGCTATCGTCGACCCAGAGCATCGGGGTATCCTCCTCTATTTCAACAAGTCTAGCCTGACTTACATCCCGCTGATTCAGACCCCCTCCAAAAAACGCAATGGCAAGGCGGCGGCTGCACCTTCGTCCGCACCTTCGTCCGCGATCACCGGCATCCTTTACCCGCATGTCAAGCTACACATTGACGAGCTTATCATAATTTCGATCGTGTTTCTTGAAGGCACTGAGACGCCCACCATTGCTGTCTTATATCGTGATGGTCAACATGCTCGGCATGTCAAGGTCTACGAAATCATACTCTCCGAACAGCGCCTGCAGGAGATTGCTCACCCACAACCTTCCGTTCAACGTAATTTGGATCAAGGTGCGACGATGCTTGTCTCATTCAAATCTACAGCTGGCGGATTCTTTCTATTAGGAGAGCAATTGCTCACTTATTTCTATCCGCCGAGTCTAGGCAAGTCACCGCTCAAATTACCTTTTGACGGGCCAATCAACTTTTGTGCTTGTGCATCGATCGACGATACCGGCGAACGATTGCTCCTGGGAGACGAATTTGGCAAAATATATATGCTACAAGTCTCGCTTGCGTGCTCAAGATTGGGTGACGACTCTGTCTATCCGCAGGTAGTAGAAAATTGGAAGCTTACTCCAATCGGCGAGGTGAGTTGTAATTTCGTCCAACTTATTTGCTGAAATCAATTAACGCTCAATTTTACAGACTTCCATTCCAACAACCCTTACTTATATCGATTCGGGTTTCTTCTTTGTGACGTCTCATTTTTCTCCATCTACGCTTTTCTATCTCAGCGAAGAACAGCCTCACGTCCGGACGGCTCAAGTCCTGCCTAATCTCGCTCCGATCACTGATTTTCAACTACTGCAGCGAGACAGTTCAACTGATATAGTAGCATGCTCTGGTGGATTCAAATCGGGATCGCTAAGGATTGTGCGATCAGGCGTCGGCGTTGATGCAATTGCGGAGATAGGAGATGTACCAGGAATTACCGGTTTATGGACCTTTCCTGGCAACATCGTTGTTGCGTCATTTATAGAGCGCACAGTAGTATACCAGTGTGATCTTGAAAAGGTTGAGATACGTGATATTACAGGATGGAATGGAATTGATGGATCGCAACCTACAATTGCGATGCAAATACTGGGATCAAAAATTGCACACATTAGCAAGTCGGCCGCAAAAATCATTGACCCTTTAACTAGTTATTCAGATTCCACAACAGTAGATGGTGTAATATCTGGCGCTGCGTTTGTGGATGACTATCTCATCCTGGCAATTGTTAATCGGCTGATTTTGATGTCTGCTAGCCTTGAAGAGTTAGCATCGGTTAACTTACCGCATGAGATTGCATGTATCTGTACATATCAGAATCTAGTTTTTGTAGGATTATGGGACGAGTGCAAGGTCGTCATATTTTCCCTGCCACATCTCACAAAAGTTGGAGAAACAGCAAGCCTGTCAGGTGGAATTCCGCGCTCAATTCATCTTTGTAATCTTGAAGGTATTGAACTGCCTGTTCTCTTCATTGGAATGGCAGACGGGACGCTATACAACTATTATTTGCAAGGTACAACTCTCACAGATCAAAAGACTTCTGTTCTTGGTACTCAGCCAGTGTCTTTGTATCCTCTGCGCAAAGGCTTATTTGCCGTGTCGAGCCATCCTTCTATGATATACGGATCCGCAAACAAGGTCATCATCTCCGGTGTCAATGTTGCTTCTCCTACTGCACTTGCTGTGTGCATGAAATCTCAAGACGCTATGGAAGAAGACGATGATGAGGATGAAATAATTGCTTTCGCTACCGACGACCGGTTGATTTATGGGGTTCTAGACCAGTTGATGAGCACTCATGTGCAGACTCTTGAGCTACACGAGACTGCTCGCAGATTAACAATCATGAGTCCTGTTGCAGGGGTGATTGGTTTGATCACTCTCAGGACGGAAATCGAGTCTTTCACCGGCGATGAAATTATAAATTGTTTTGTCAAGATTGTTGATATGGCGTTATTTGAGGTCGTTGATGCTTACGCACTCGAGGATAATGAAATGGCAGAGTGTATTACAAGCGGTATCTTTGACGGCGTGGAGTACTTGATTGTTGGTACCGGATATGCTTCTGCTGAAAGAGAGGAGTACATGAAAGGTCGCGTTTTGGTATTTGAGGTATCGGGTTCCTCTACGAAAAAGTTATCACTCGTTCTGCAACATGAGTTGCTGGGAGGTGTATATGCCGCTGAGGTTGTTGAAGGAAAGCTAGTTTGTGCTGTTAACTCTATTGTAAGTCTCTTTGTGCTACTTACAATATGCTTTGCTAACACTCAATGTAGGTACGTCTGTGTACAATTTTTCTAAATGCGTCGACGGGTGTCTTGGATTTCAAACAAGAATGCGGATTCCGCTCGCCAACGATGGCTATTAATCTTTCTTCTTACCAAGATTATGTTCTGGTTGGAGATCTAATGAAGAGTGTCACTTTATTGCAAATCAAACCCGGGAGTACAACCTCATCAGAAAACTACCGCTTCCGAGAAGTTGCTCGGCATTACGAGCCAATGTGGATGACAGATGCAGAAATTTTGGACGAGAATACTTGTATTGGTGTTGAGGCTGAGGGAAATATGGCTGTCTTTCAGTATGACACCTCCGAATCCGCAAAGCAAATCTCAGGTGACGACGAACCAATCTTAGACGTGATCGCATGTATGAGAATTGGCGAAATTGTCAATCGAGTACGAAGGAGTATGTAATTATGTAATGATTCCCAAGAGAGGGCCAGGGCTAACTTGTTTTATAGTACCGAAAGCTGTAAGAGAAATGGCGTCGGCAGAATATCATATCGTGACGCAACGAGCATACTTTGCAACTGTAAGCAACCAGTCATCTGCTCCTTTGTTCTGGATGGATCCAAACTAACGCGATAATTCTAGCGTGATGGTGGGATTTACATGTACGGAGATATTGCCCCCGACAAGATTGACACCCTGATTAATTTGCAGTACAACATGTCTGAGGTCGTCAAATCAGCCGGTAATCTCAATATTCTTGATTTCCGTAGATTTACCAATCAAAGGCATAACCCTGGAGAATTGAAGCGTTTTATTGACGGCGATTATATTGAGCAGTTTTTAGAACTCGAAGATGAGGAAAAAGAGAAGATTGTGAATGGGGGCTTTCGAGGTACTGTCAAGCTCGGCATAGATGTTACAGAGGCCACGGCCATAGTAGAGGAACTGAAGCGGCTGCATTAATCAGTTTTCGGGGCTTTGTTAGTCTGCTAGTAAAATTTGGTGAATGACAGATATTTACATTGCATCAAGTTCGTGATATGTACAGAATTTTTTTTTATTGTATTGCTCGAAATAGAAGAAAATAAAAGAACGCGTTTTTAGTCTGCTCCTGGTCGGACATAGTTGCCTTTGGCATCTTTGACCAACTCGCCCGAGTTCACTAGCTGCTCATACATATCCTGCGGAACCCAGCCCTTTGTAGAGTAGAATGGCGATGACTGGATAATCTTATCCCATTCTACTGTTATCTGGTCGTGCTGCTCAATCTCCTGCTCTGTAAAAACACCCTTGGCATCTAAATCTTTGAGCTCTGGAAGTTGAGCTTGCTGGGCTTTGATCAAAGAGTCTCGCAGGTCGACAATCTCGAGAGGATGGTATTTGTAATCTGATGCTGTAGCGACACGGTACGGATCCCGCAACGCCTTAACATGAGGAGAAAAGGCATTGATAAGAGTAGGAAACGTATGTTTTACTAAGAATTCAAATGAGAATTGATTGGCGGTAGCGGCAATCATATAGTCGACTTGACGTCTCTGTTGCTCAGGAAGCAAATCATAGGATTCAACTTCTTCTTTTTTGTAAATCTTGTAGCCGTTGTAGTTGACAAATTTTGGCGCTCCGTGCAAAAAATAGGGCTTTATGCTAGAGCCTTCCCAATCGAGAAGATAAGGAGATGAATAGGGATTTTCGATGCCGCCACCAGTCAGAGATCCAACGTCAACAAGGATATTGGTAGGATCCATGTCCGGATGACAGAGGCGAGGAGACAAAAGATCTGAATCTGCAGGAACATCGGGAATCAGGCGAGGCGCAATGTACGCATATTTGTCATAAGTATCTAGCCAAGTTGGCAAGTAAAGCCCAAGCTCTGAAGTGCCGACCATAGGGTCAGAGAGTAGCGTGCGATAGGCCATAATGTGCGCACGCGCAACGGCTGCAAGGTAGTCTTGTGGCGTATACCATGGACCTCGATCAGTTGATCCAACATGGTCAATGCCATTCTGCCAAAAACAGCTTTCAACAGTTGGTCCCAATCTCCAGCGATCAACAAACTCTGGATTTTCTTCGCCATCATAAGGAAGTTTGTCTTGCAGTGCTGAATCCACATCCGCCGTGTAGTATAAGCTACCATAGCCATTAAAGCGAGTAGCCAAAATGCGCTCCATGAGATCGATAACCACTCTGAGAACAGGGGCGCGGCTTGCCACGGATCCAGCCATGGGATCCCATCGTGACATCAAGTTCGCCATCGTGCGGTTCCCTTCTGGAGCGATATACTCCATCATGATGAACTCTCTTTCAATGGGATTATCCCCAGTTGGATGCCAAGAAACAACTTCAGGAATTAGTAAACCCCATTTCTTGCGCATAAAGTCCATAGTTGCAACCTCTGATTGCATTCGTGCTCTTCTCGCTTCCCAGCTGAGATCGAGAGGATACGGGATTCTGAGAATGTACTGCTTGCCATCGTCCATATTGATCAAATAGATACGATGATGCTTGCCCTCGCTTAAGCTTGCAATCGAAACTACGCTAGAAGGCGCGACAGTGTCTTTCTGGTTTCGAAACTGCCGAACGATTTCATTGATTCCGCCTACCGAGAACGGTGTATATCGTTTATCCTTCTCGGCCTTGTCGTTTTTCAACCAGCTTCCCCATGTATATCGATAAAATTGGTCTCGCTCGTCTTCAGAAGAGCTGTCGATTGTCGTGAAATGGTCATCGCCTGCCGACGGTTTGTTGTCCTGTGTAAATCTGACGCGGGAAGTCACGAACGACCTCACTGGCTTCTGAAAAAGCAGTCGAGAACGAATTGTACGTATCATGCTAACCATTTTTGAAGATAGTGGCTTATATATTGTTTTTGATTTTTTTCCTTTTTCCCCTTAAATTTATATGCTGGCACGTAAATTGGTGGTGGTCGCAAACTAAAGGTAAAAAGACGCAGTAGGCTCAAAAATAAATGTGATCATTTTCGTAAATTCAAATTCTGCTGGGAGTTTATCAAATACTCGTTGTAGATACTTATTTTACTGGTTTACTAGCATCTTTGGCAATAGAAGAATACAGAAATATTTCACGGAATAATATTATACAAAATTATAGCTTTTTAATCATACCACATCTTAATCAGCTCCTCACTTACTCCATTAGACGTTAAAACTCCGATATCAGTAATTAACGCCGTAATCAAATTATCACTTGTGAAATCAAGAAGCGGACTATTTAAGAGAACTTCGTCATATTCATCATCTTGATCTTGTTCAGTAGAAAATGATGTTGCGTCAGGATTTTCATCTGGCAGATCAAAAGGCGACAAAGGAAATAAACGAACGAATTTATGGCTGTTGTTATTAGTATCCAGATATAAAATGCACACGAAAAATAACATATATACCTTTCGGCGACGACATAGACAGGTTTGTTAGCATCTTTAGCAAGCACCGCAATTTGATATGTTCCAATCTATTGTATCACATGTTAGTGACCCATAATGTCTGCGAAAAAAAAAACCATTTGCTGTCCCTCACTCTGTTTATTATACCACCACTTTCAGCCACGCCTTCCGCACCAATAAATATCTTATCAACCTTTTGAATTACATATCCAACCGCTCCATCAGCGATAACCCTGACCGGAATGCCATTCTGGCGCAAAATCTTTGCCGTGACAAGTCCTTCGCCTGTCGGCCTCGATTCCGTGACAAACACGCTGAATCGGATGTGTCTACGAGCAGCGAGAAGTAGAAGTTCAGTAACCGCACGAGAATGCGAGTGAATCAAAATAGTCTATTTTGAGTTAGAACTGTCTCAATACTAAATAATGGGGGGAAGCGTACATCGTCGTCTCGAAGAAAAGGAAGCCCGAGTTCTGCTATTTTAAATCTAGACTCTTTTGCTCTTTGCAGGAAAAGACCTCCATTCTTGACCAAATGCTGTTTGCAAGCTTCCCAATCCTAAAGACTTCATTTTAGTTATTTGAATCGACACTGTTTATAACTGACCATGCTACTAACTCCGTACTCTTGAATATTGCGCAAAACAAATCGTTGAAACATATCACAACCAGCCGATAAACTAATTGAGTTTTTGATTCCACTTTTCAGTTCTTGAACAGCTTTTGCAAGTATGTCAATCAACTCAGAGGCCGTCGATGCTATAGTAATCTGGTTGGTTATCTTATTTTGTATATCAAGCCATACCAACAGTAAACAGAAACTTACGGCCACTTTTACTTAATAAAACAACTAGTGCCTCAATAGCAGCGACAGGCATAGTCATTGCAGGATCGCCTTTCAGGAATTGTCGGTACGTGGAGACGATGTCAAACGACGAGTCTGCAGCAGTCGCATCTGCGGAAAGAGCTGCAGTTGATTGAGCTATATCATATTCGTTAGCAGATAGTAGTATTTGTAGATAGACTAATTAAATACCTAAGCCAGCCATTATCATATAACTAAAAAAAATACAATAGATTTGGCGGATATATTATGAAAACCGTGAAATCTGTAATAAACCTACGCCGCACGAGACACTTGATTTATAGCCCTTTTCAAAGACTTTTTAAAGACTCAACTCAAGAAGATTATATACGGCACAATTGCATCAGACAGATTAAGAAGCTTTTTGCTTAATAAAAAAATTTTTACTGGAAAAACAATTGACAATAAATAAATTGAAAAATGAAATACACTCCACACGGGACTCGAACCCGCAGTCTTCCGCTTAACTCGTCGTAACAAAATCAGAATGAGAGATAAATGCTAGGAGGCGGACGCCTTACCATTAGGCCAATGGAGCTTGATCAAAACAAATTATAAAAATATAGCTCTATAAATCAAGAGCAAAAATTTTAAAGAGATCCTGTTCTGGGACTGTATATTTTCTATGCATGCTCAATATTTTTTATGAGATATAGGTAGAGTAGTTGGTGTCGGCTTTCGTCTTTGCATACTGCTTTGATATTTCTATGACGAGTCTAGGAGGGCGGGTTGTGCGGTTTTTAGTCATGTTGCATGTCTGTTGTATCGCACTCTGCTTACCGATGATACAAGACTTGACACACTATAATGCAGAATATGGAAGAGAAAAAAATGGTATGCAATAAAAATGTGCATAGATTTACGAATAAGAAAAAAAAATCTAACAGGTTTTAAAATATAGTACATCTGTCCCCAAAAATATTTTGCCCAATCGCTTCTCTAATTATTTATAAATCTGTGCTATTGCTCAGCCCACTTTTGCGATCAAAATCAGCCTCTACTCCTTCATCAACCGCTTCTTCATTGTTACTATCGCTGCAAAGTGTAAAACAGTCCAAAAGACTTCGGGCACTGACGTGCATTACTCCGCAATCGCGATCGCTTATTCCGAAATGTAACATGATGGTATCATCAAGCCAGCCATGATAATATTGGTTGACTAGTGGGTTGGCGAATGTTGAATTAGGAATTCCAAACATTTCCGCATAAGCACTGACTAGCTCTGCATCTCGACGAGCCGCGTCTTCTTCGGCTTCTTCATCTTGCTCGGCAATCGTCTCCTCTCCGTCTCTCTTTCTTAACTTCCATTGCCCGACACTTTCCTTAGAATTCGCAAATAAATCATCTTCTGACACAGCATCTGCAGCGGAACTAGTATCATTTAAAACCGATGAACCAGGTGGGGCAACAGAAAGTCCGTCGTTGTCATTAGCTGCGATACTATCAGTCTGGCCGTCGATACCTGATTCGAAATCTGGGGAATTGACATCTTTAATAGAGTTCTCGTACTCATCTGCCTCTTGATCATCCAGCAGATTCCAAATCTCTTTACCTCCGTAAACGTGGTCGTTCCATTTACCATGCTTTGATCTACTTTGAGGGTCCCATGACATCGATACTGTATAAATAAGACTCTTCTCATCTACTCCGACATAAATAATATTATTTGTCCGACCAATAACCTCAAACGGAGCAGTGATATTCATCAGTACGACATATCTTCGGTAGAAAATTTCCAAATTATTGAGATATTTGACGTGGAAAATCTCAATATTGACAGTGTTGTGAATTGTGGGAATGCAAGGAAAATCACAAAGAGTGACTCTTAGTGAGTTCGTCGCCTGATGAATGCTATCATGAACCTTCTCTAGGGACGACGAATAAGTCTTCTTCAACTCCTGAATGCACGAAGGAGTTTCGCGGTTTTGTAAAAGGTTCGAATATTCATCATCACTTGAAACTCCACTGAGCAAGTTTTCGACGGGTGCCAGCGATCGATTCGAAAATGACCGATGAACATAGGGTATGTTGTTTTCGTCGTAAAACAGAAACCAATTCTTATGAATACTTGCGTCATCATCGCGAGGCAATTCTAAGGGCTTGTCGAATCTGATTGGGAGATGAGAAATATTCATCTTCTCACCAAGGGCAGGAATATAAACTCGGAGATCAATAAGGTACTGAGACCAGCAATTAGAATGACCAGCTGCGCCAACAATCATCAAAGGTTCTCCTCTCGGAGAGAAAAACAAACGAGGATCCATGGCTCCGACGTCGTCTTTCAGTAGCGCGTTTTCACCGGTACAAGCACCTTCTGGTGGGGTGAAGTCTGCGTAGGCAAAGGTAGCTGGTTCGTTACTGCAAGATAATATCTGGCGCTCGACACCTCTACTCTTTGTCCAATTCATGTCACAGTACGACATGTGATGTTTTGTATGACCATTGTCTGTGCGAAGTATGTTTGTGACGACCAGGTATGGATTCGGAGATCCCGGAGGATATGACAAAACAGTTGGGTTGTAATTGGAAGGAGGACTGAATCCATTCGAAGGAAATATAGCGCGCGCGACTGTGCCCTCTGGCCCTGATTCAGAAGCGAGAATAGTTGCAGAATCGCGCGTATGCTTGGGATTTGAACAGAATTGCAGGTGTCGCAATGGATGAGGGTCGGATTTCAAAATGAGGTTGTGCTCGTACTGTTTGATAATTGAGGCTCTGATGCCGGCTGGCGTCTTCATGTCGTAGACCAGACCTGCAGAGGTTGTTTTTGGAGTCGTGAGGCGAAAGGGGACGTAGTCGAGGTAGTCAGACAGCTGCGAGGAGGCTATCATTGTTATCGACAGTACCACAAAGCCGAGTGCCACGAGCAAAAGCAGAAGCTTGTGCAGCGGCATTGCCGCACCAAAAAGCGCCATGATGAGAGCGAAGACGAAAGTAGTTGCGGTCGTGAGGTCAAGAAAGGAGGACGCGATTGTATGGGGATCTATCTATCTTACCGCCACAGGGCATGCGGTAGAGACGTTTGGCGCTAGTCCAGTTCAGGCAGTCGGACAGCGTTGTATTTACGCCTACGCGTTTAGATCGAGACTTCTAATACAAGAGAAAAGAGGTACAAGAGATTTTTTTTGTAGTTTTTAGATTGGAGAATTAGATTGGAGAATATAAGTAAGAACAGAGTACTAAGATGTGCTCGTGTAGACGGCCCAAGGGGTGAGATTCTGCTCTATAAAGTTTACGCGCCACACTGTGAATTGTTGACGAAGTTGAATGTGATTTTACACCTTTAAGATAATTTCGGACGGATGTTTTTTCAAACTAGCTATGAGTCAGCTGGATTGAAAGCGCGGGGAATCAAAAGTTGAGGCAGTCTGAAGAGTAGTGTGGATGCTGGATACTTGCGACTGATTGAGCGTACCGAACTTGCGGTTAGGCTCTTAGTTGTGATTGCAGTATGAGATACTGAGTCGAAATTAGTATCAATATGATCTTAAAGTTGAATGAGGTATAAGAAATAACCTGGCAATAGAATCGGATCTGAGTAGCACGTATTGTCTCTCTGATAAAGATGAAGATGCTTCATTACCTACCGCGTTTGCTAAGACTGATCTGTAAATTACTGACATCTGAATACCGTTTGAATTGTAACAGTCTGTTTTCAGACTGATATATCCAAAACAGATCATAAGAGTAAGTTATTTGGCTACTTAGGGATCTGCATGTCTCCCGTATCTTCTTGAGAAAACTACTCGTTTCAATTTTCTCTCTTTTTTGCTCCATACTACGTAGAGCTACCAGATACGTAATGGAATTAAATAAACACAAATATAAAACAATGATTATATGATAATTGCAAAAAACCCTTGATCGCCATATCGAAATTAGACAAATGGGCTCTAGCAAAAAGGGCTCTAGCAGAAAGGAAAAGGCTCATCGGGTTAGGGGTGTTCCGAACACTATTTGGATACTATGGGCTTTTACTAAAACTATTTACCAATAAAGTAAAAACAAATCTTTCAAATAGCAAATAAGAATATGCAATCCTTTATTCACTTGCAGACTTACTGCCAGATCACCAAATAAGCAGCCTTTTGGCACAAGTCACCAACTACGAGTCGACAAGCATACTTGTATAACCTTTATAAGAACTTCACCACTAGATGATAACCCGCAAATTAAGACGGTACAAGTTCATTTTAAGAACGTGATTATGACGATTCTTGTATTGAGAGGTTCATATTGTCCAGACATGTTTGCATTCTTATTTATACAAGATTTACAGAATACCTACCACAGAATCTATAATTATTACGTCTCTAACCAGTGTTTGCAAGCCACATTATTAGTGCCTTTCCGTCTCAACTAGAAGCAATATATATATATACATATATATATATATTCTACGTATCAAAACATCAATACCGGAAAACATCAATCGATACCTTCACAATGGAAAGGGTTAGGTTAAACTCCGATTGAGGCCCACCCTCGAGCACAAAACCCACCAAAAAAGTTGAGGCTTGGTTTCTCTTTGAATTCATCTTGTTCTCTTTTCTTTTCTTATCCATCTTTTGCTTTCTTTGATTCGTCTTTACTAAGAATATTTGGAAAGTGCTTATACTCTTGATATAGTTTTGCTGTATCCTTCGATTACCCATTCCAATTTCCTTCGCAGTCGTGCTTGTGAATCTCAGCATATCTCCTCCTTTTCTGTTCCACAATCTCGAGCTCGTTCCAGCTTATCATCTTTCTTCAATATAAAAAATCATTCCGGATAAATGTCAAAAGTATGCTCTCTCTTATGCTTTACTAGTTCTGTGTCTATTATTGCTGGTGGACAGTTTCTTGTCTTGCTCATTTCCTCTCTAATTTGACTGATCTGGCCCCACGCTGATCCTTAAATGCTCGCTATTTATTACGGCGCTCACTAACAGTCTCTTCCCAAATATAGTCACAATTTTTGCAAGAATACAAACTTGTGGTAGTCGGAGGTGGTGGAGTTGGAAAATCGGCTCTTACTATTCAATTGATCCAGAGTCATTTTGTCGACGAATACGATCCCACGATCGAAGGTAAGATTGACCCATTTCGCACTGTATACTAAGAATCCGTCTAATAATTACAAAGACTCATACCGAAAACAATGCGGCATTGATGGTGAAGTGGCCTTGCTTGACGTTCTTGATACAGCCGGCCAGGAAGAGTACTCAGCCATGCGTGAACAGTACATGCGAGCTGGCCAAGGCTTTTTACTTGTTTACTCTATAACCTCGCGATCCTCGTTCGAAGAAATCACATCTTTTCAGCAGCAGATTCTTCGGGTCAAGGATAAGGATTATTTCCCGATTATTGTGGTTGGCAACAAGTGCGATCTTGAAACTGAGCGACAAGTTTCCCAGCAGGGTTAGTTTTCAATCTTTCAAAACTTTTATATCAAAACTATCGTCTAATAAGATATTTACAGAGGGCAAGCAACTAGCCAAGCAGTTCCAGTGCGGTTTTATTGAAACGTCAGCCAAACAACGCATCAACGTTGACGAAGCTTTTTACAATCTCGTTCGCGAAATCCGGCGTTACAACAGAGAGCAGAATCCTAGTACATATAGTCCCACTACGCCTGGTGGAAATAATGCTGCCGTGCGTCAATCAACTACGGGTACAGCTGATCGAAAAAGCGGTAGCGCCGGATGTTGCGTGATCATCTGAAAGTATTTATTGTGTGTCCCTTTTTGATTCTGTTTGTTTTGGGGAGTAGATGGTAATATATTTGTATTAATGGATTTTTTTTCCTGATTGATCTGGTGAGGTTGTTTGTAATTTTTCGGTGAAATACGTGGATGTTGACGGTCAAAGTTTTTTTTTTTTTCGTACATTTACCCCGTGTGCAATCTTTGGTTTAATCCTGCGCAGTTTGTTGTTCACCTTTGTTTGATCTTTTCTGAATGAATATCGCGCAGTATTCATATGCTCATTGTGTCTTATCTGAAATAAAACTGTAGTTCTATGATAAAAGGGAGTAGGGACACGTGACTGCAGTTTACTATGCAAACTCGCAAAGACAACTTTATCTGGCAATTCTCACCGATCTCTGCTAACCGCTAAAAGAGTGCTGATACTCCGAATTTTGCTTATTAAATTTGCTTAGAAAATGTCACAACAATCCGAGATTTTCAATGTTCCGCCGCGTCGGAATCCAGGACCGCCGGTGCAAAAAGTAGATTTTGATCCTGAGAAACCACTACTCACGCAACGCGAATTCTCCGATTTATTCTGGGTTACCGATGCGAAGCTTGAAAAGAAGGATAAGCGCGACATTCTTAGTGAGCTTCATCGAACCTATGTTTATCGTGTGATTGGTGGGGTTTTGGGAACCGTTGTTGCAGGCGTTGGGTGTATGTATATCTCCAAAAGTGGATAACTTTGAAATACTAATACTTGTCATAGCATACACAATGCTGAAGCGATACATGCCTAATGCGAGACGATCAATGACTGCATTTGCTACGCTTTTAGGATGCGAATTCGGTAGCGACGTATGATTTGCTTTCGTATAGTGTTTGATATAGTAGTTCTCCTGTACTAACTTCAGAAAAGATCGGCTACGGGATTGGAATGACGAAAGCCGCCCGCGATTTCAGTCACAGACCACCATGTAGAAGTGTTATGCGCATGGTAGCTATGCGACCTACTCTTGCGCTGTGGATCAATTACTATGCCGACGGCAAGCGCCAGAATTCGTTTGTTGCCTGGTGGAATGAGGAGAATGTCGGCAACACCCAAACTTATTACAACGATGTACCTGAAATTCCGTACGGCGAATTTCCCGCCTTCGGTGAGCCTACAACAGTCACAATGACCGAGCAGGAGCGCCTGAAACCTTTTGGTGCAGTGGGTGACCCTGAACCAGTTGCGCCTTCATCATGGGATCTCGCTGTCTCGCGTCGCAAATCTGAAGAGAACGAATACAAGCCAAAGACTGAGCCACCCCGGTACGGTACGAAGAAGAAATACTCTAAATCTACGTACGCATCGCAGGATCTTGCTCTCGATCGTCCTCCGGAGGAAGAGACCCAGGATGACTTTGATCGAAAGATTGAGATGGAGCGGCAAGGTATTGATCAACCAGACGATTTCTCGGCCAGCGAGAATAAATACTCGCAATCGAAGTATGACTAGAGTTATTAACTAGGTTCCTGTAAATATTATTCCTGAATTTTGTTCTATTAAATACATATATCTACATCAAAAATCAAGTGGGTCCGATGCCTTCTTCTTTTCTTCAGCTTCATCAATCATGACTGGAATACCCCATTTTTCAATCCTCATACCTCCTTTACCGATTTTAAATGCGTATTCGGTGTTTCGAACAACCATCGCTCCTCGATCACTGACAATCGGGACTTTAATTACATCGACAAACCCCTGAAAACTTCCCTTCTCGTCGTCTTTATTTTGAGATTTTGATAATGACGGCGTTGGTACCAGTCTTATCACGCCATCAACTAGCATTTCAATCCAGGGAATTAGCACGTTATTAAAGCCGTCACCATTCAGATCAAAGAGACCGGTAGATAATGTAATAAAAGTCGTTATTTTTCCTTCGTTTGATCGCATAATACTTCTTAACGATGTCAAGAACCCAAGAAGCCTGCTAGGCTGGAAAGCAAATTCAACATCCGCGTATACAGTTGGATTCAGAAATCCAGGGATTACAAGCCGTAAGATCTTGTGCTCTTCGCGCTTAATACTGGCAAGCAAAGCACTCACTCTGGACAGAATTCCATCGTAGACATTTCCACCTTGTCCTACTTCGACGGAAATATACCTTAAATTGGTTGGCTGGTGCAATGCTCGCGCGGTAATGTTGAAAGGCGTACAGTAATTCTCATCAGAAGCACTTGAGTGAGTCTCTGTATCTGCATTTTGCGCGGCATTTGCACCGGTTCCACGATACCTCCATGCAATTTTTAGCCCCTGCTGATTCGGAGTCGGCGGTCCACCTTCGACACTCTTACTGCTACTACTCTTGGAAGATCGTCTGGGTCCCATCTTTGACGGCAATTCCGCACCCCATCGCCCTTCTTCAACACCTACCACCGCCACAAGGTCTCCATTACAGACGCCCTGAGCAGCATAGCATCTAGCGAGCACACTCGCAAAATCTGTAGCCGACGATTCTTCAATTAATAAATTTGTCCCTAAAGGCTGTCCACCGTGCAGTAATAATTTATCAAGTGAACTAGTTCCAGTAGAGAGCATCACATGATCGGAAAATAGCGGCGATGGTCGCAATGAGGGCGGTAGAGGAGTCGATGATGACGACGATGGTGAAGACACTGCTGTCGTCTTAGAAGCAGCGGTCTCAGGCGGAAGACGCAATGGTGCTGAAGAAGATATTATCGGAGGAGGATGTCGTGCTGATAGAGATATAGGATCATTCCGTTTTCTGAACGACATTGTTTTCAATTTGTTGTATCAATTCTGAAATATTTTTAATTTCTTCATTCAACATTGATCTGGTAAAATTCAACCCAGCGGGTTAGGGTGAACCAAACTCAGGCGTAGTAAATAATAACGAAAGACTGCTTCAACATGTAGAATAATAAAAAAATTGCATTAAATACAATCACATATAAAAAAGACTCCTAGTCCTAAAAAGCTCCTATATAGTTACAAGCAAAAAGTACGACCAAAAAGAAAAAGAAAAAAAAAAAATTCAAAAACATAGATCAGTAAGGAAAAATGCGCATTCCATCCATAAATTTTGCTCAGACACAAAACACCAAAGCAGACACTAAAAATTATAATTAACAGCTTCATTATTACACGGCAAGTCCGCTACCTCCTGCACACCACCTATATAATCCAACAATCTCCCGGCGCCGACGTCGGCCCTCATCTCGAATTTCGGCATTGTCGATGTGTCCATTCAGAGGCTTACCCATACCGACAAGTGCACCGCGCATGACGCGCCTAAAATTGCGCTGATACTCGGTATTCAGCGTGACAATACAGACTTCATGCGCTCTGACTACTGTTTCGCAAGCTTCTCGCACTTCTTCGCTGACGTTAGACTCAAGTTTGTCGACAAGCATCAGCCAGATAAAACTTCCGTGAAGTAAATAAACGCCAAAAAAGAAAGGCATAAACATCAGTTCTGGATCATGTCGCAACACAGACTTTACTGCATCAGCAGAGCGCAGCGCGTGTGATGTACAATTCATAAACTCTGTAGTCGATAGTAGCGAATCTGGGGCGTAAAGCAAATCAAGTGGATCCCAATATCCCGCTAATAAAATCCGCAGTACGTAAGACAAATGAGTTGCATAATGCCGCCACACATTCGACAAGCCAGGATCATCGGATGTTGCTCTCAAACTGCTTTCGAACTGGTCAAGCGTATTTGAGAGTTGCTGACGCATTTCTGAAGTGATATTGTAGAGCCGCATCATCGGATTCTGCTCTAGGTGGTGCACTTCAACAATCCCACCAAGAATCGCCATAAGCGGCAGAAAAAATCCATATATGCTCGTTCCTGCTACTGTATACGTGACTCCCTTGCGTGAGCTAGAATCAGGTACTAGCTCAGGTGGTGTAAGTAAACCATCAGAATTAACTGATAGCCATTCCTCCTCCGTCGCCAGAGGCTGGTAAAGACTCATGCATTGCGAATCAAGAATCGTCAGCGGACGGTTATAGCATAAACCAAGATGTCGATCTACCATATATAATAACCACCAGGTACGACGCATTTCCTCGCGCGTCTCGTCGTCGAGATCAGCATGCTCAGTGTTGAGCTTGAGCTCCTTGGCAAGAGCCCAGCCTGCGTTCCACCACCGTAAACTCGAGCCTTTAAACTCAGAGGCCGAGGTCACCGTTCCGAGATGGATATATGTCATTACATCGTCTAGGGTACCATGCACTGTCGTATGCAGCAATGGCCGCAAAGTAGACACGCACAGATCAAGCAGGCGATGGATGATATCGAGGCGGGCCGATGGCGACGACGTCATGTGCGGATTATCGGACGTATAAGCAGCTGAGAGTAGTAGTGCATAGACCAAAGCCGATGAGCACTCGCGGGGTCGAGTATGCGACATTATTGACGAGCGACGCAGAATCGGCGCCAAACAATAAATATTTCTCGTAAAGTAATCTTCCAACAGATCACTCGGTAATGAAGACGGCATAAAGGTGTTTAACTGCGAAATCACACCGGATAGAACGGGATACCTGGGATTAGACGTCGGAGTTGGCGGTAGTGGAGTGATAGGAAGCGACCCGAGCGATGACGGCTGCGAGACATATTCGGGAATAACGGGCTCCGGAGGTGATGCCAGCGCAAACCATGCCGGGGTACTGCCGGACCGCTGATGATTTTGTGTAGATTGGCTTGCCGAGGCAGTATTATCAACTGCAGAAGCCGAAGCCGCAGCATTGCTCATGGTCATCGGCGGCGAGTGTTTTGGAATCGAGATCGAAGACCTGCGCACGGTTGTTCCTGCAGGCGTCGGAGCCTCTGTCATAGGCTGAGGCGTGTTCATCGGCGGCATAGGAGCATTGGGCGAAGGCGGGCTTCCGGGAGTTGCAAGGGCAAGAAATACTGCGAGGTCGTTGGGCGATTGGGAGTATGTCTGGCCATTTCCTGCCGCATGCATTCTATTTGGAGAAGTTTCATAGAGCATGAATGGATCCGTCGATGTCGGATCGGTCTCGTTCGATGCCGGGTTATGTTGTGAATCGCCAGCGCCGGTGCCAGAGTCAAGGTCATCGTCAATGATCATTTCATCGCGGCGTCGCGCAGAGTCTTCTGAAGCCTGCAGAGCATGCTTAGAGTGGTTTTGCTGCATGCTGCTGTTTACTAGAACATTAGCAGCAGCGACTGCCGCAACCGCTGCCTGCTCCAGTTCACGCTTCGAAACTTTACCTCGTTTTTTCCTCTGTCGGACATATTCACATTGTAGAGATAATTCTATAAGAAGCCAAACATTAGATACCAAATATTGCCGCATGATGAGCAAAATAATACATACCGACGCAGGGCAAACAAGGCTGCTTCCCGTCACATTTCGTCCGTAATCTATTGCATTGGTCACACGCTCTGCTAACTCGTTTGCGTTTACTTTCGTCCGCTGCGATAGATTTGTGTCGCCGGGTGGAGGCTGCGGAGTGGTTTAAGACTGCATCTGTAGTCGTAGCCGAGTCAGCAGCGGGCGGGAGCAGGATAGCCGAGTCAATGTCAACCTGCTGCTCTATTCCGCAATTGCCTTGCTGATTCTCTTGGTCTTGCTGATATTGCAGTTGCTGCGGTTGTGGTAGCGACTGCTGCTGCTGCTGCTGGTTAGACAAAGACGCGATGGACGCAGCTACCGCGGAGGACATAAGAATAAGGAGACCCTCTGCTGTTTCTAGTTTCTAGAGTAGCTTTCAAATACACTAACGTCCCAGATACAAGAGATGCAAGAAATACAAGAGCAAGCAGCAGGAGTGACGAGATAGGCAGAGCAGAGGTCGACTTTGGTTTCGAGCTGGGCTCTTCCAAAAAGTGTAGGTGGCGCACCCGATCTTGTGGCGTCCGTGCGGCGGTTTCGGTGACAGTCTCCACAGAACTCTGGCCTATATCGTGAAGTGTAAACTAGTCTATGTTGTCTACCGAGTAAATGTATTTCCTGATCTATTCAGTGGATGTCATACTATATGCACTCAATATAGTCTGTATTTGATCTACAGATAAACGTCATACTTGTGGACGCAGACTTTGGACTCTTGACACAGAAATCTTTATTATAACTCAACATGTAATCGTCTCCGATACTTTAATCATCAGAACGAGCAGCCTTCTTTTTCGCTGAAAACGCAGGTCTATCGGCTAAAATTGAGCCTATTAAAACCATATTCACTTCTGTCATATGTTGTGCTATCTCAGTTTATCGCAAATATCTTACTTTTCATGCATCTACTTCGACTCTCCCTTATTCTCGTAGCATTGCGTCAATGTCCATTACCTCATCCTCATCGGCAACTTCTAACAGCCTAAAAGTGGGGAAAAAAAAGATACCAGGTTAGCATCTCAATGTACGTAACCAATTGACTTGATACTACTCACTTGTTGACATCGGCCTGAGCTCTAAAAATCTCAACTGCACCCGCATACAACATCTTTGCGTGCTGTGTGGCAGTGACTGGCATATAATACAACAACACATACGGAGCTTTATGCCGTCCGTCCTTCGTAACGATAGGATAGCTCAGCACGACATATCGCGGCGTGTTGCCCGGCAAAGCATCAGCTAGATCTTCGAGACTGCTGTAGATTTCCGCAGGTGATTGCTCGACTATCGACATGTCCGCCGTCGAGATCTCGAATATTTTAGCCTGAGGCGTCGTCGCTCGCGCTGAGCCAAAGCGGAGGTCGCGTAGGGACTTTGTAGTCGTCGCCGGCAGCGTGTATAGTGATTGCGACTGCAAGTTGAGTTAGCTATCAAGGCCCACAAACATCAGCGGCAATGTGTAATCAATCAGTTGGAGAAATACCATTTTCCTCTACTTTGTGTATATAAATCGGGCGGTTGAGCGTATTTTGAAGACTACTATCAATTACAGAATCATCTTCAGACTGACTGCTCTCGGAGCCGCCGAACTTTAAAGTCTACGTCACTGTTGATTATATCCCAACTCACCCATCTAGGAGCGCATTAAATTTTTATTCTTGCAGTATCATATTACTGACTTCAACTCAGTATCATATGTCAAATAAAAACAACGGCCTCGAAATAAAAAAAAAATGAAACGGACAGGAATTGAACCTGCAACCCTTCGATTGACCAACTCGAAAACTGGAGTCGAAAGCTCTACCATTGAGCCACCGCTTCTTATCATTAACTTTTAATAAAAAAACTGCCAGTCATATCTCGTCAAATCGTGTGATGTCATTCTGAGCGTCACTCTACGCCGCTTTATAGAAGTCTAGGAAAAATACTATGGGTATAACTTCTATCAGTTCTGTTTTATTAATCGCTATGGAACTGAATTTGTAGGATTTAGTAGGGTTTGTGGGGCTTAGTCCGCATTGCTCGGAAAACATCGTCTATTCCGCTTGTACGTGTCGGTCTCCTGATTCTGTACTCCTGATAGCGAAGACAATTTATCAACTAGGATATTTCAGAAGTTTTAACTTGAGAGATTCTACTACTAGATAGATCTTCGAAGAAGATATTTACTAAATAAATACGCTTTTTCCACAAATCTTCTACTACTTGAATAAAGCTTGAATGACCACCAAGTATTATATCATCGTTTTACTGCTGGCGGTGCTGCTCGGTGTTTCTACCAGCTGTAATATCGGCAGGGAGATTGATAGGGGTGTAAAAATGGTTTTCATGGCGAGTAATCTCATTCGGCGGACTATCGAACCCGGTTTTCGTTTTGATCAGTACAAAGTTTGCGATACTTGAAAGTGGCAATTCAGATCTAATCATACGGATTACACGGCTTGGCAGTATGTTTACACCCAAGAATATCAAGAATGCAAGTGGATACGGACGAGTGTCATGAATAAGAAGGAAAGAGAAAATCTACAAGCCAACATTTCGAGTTCGGGGTTTGCTGGCCAGTGCCATCTGTTCAATACTGGTAGAACTGTTTGGTATATAAAGTGGGTCAGAAATGATAGCGGAATGCAGGTTAACGAAATATATTGCCCAAGAGCAGCCGATTTCGGAGCGCCATCGCCGTACTATGACGTCTGGACAGTGGTGAAGTAGGCGAATCAACTTCAGTTGAATAGAACTGGCCAAGGTGAGCTTTTCTTTTCTTTTTTTTTTCTTTTTTTTTCTTTTTTTTTAGTAAGAATGGATTCAAGAGCCTTGCAGAATCCTTATCATACTTTCCACTTTACAACAAACGCGATATATGATGGACTAATAAAGTGTGGCGTAGGACAACGAAGAATCAACAAGAACCATACTGACGCGACATGTAACGACGAGTTGTCCGAGGCAGATTTCTAACTACTTTTAACAACTATAAACAACAGAACATAGTAATCAAAATATGTTCTCTGACAGAGATCAATTTGGTCAACCTTTTGCTTCGACTGAATTTGACTTGGACGGTGGCCAAAGGGTCTGCTTGAATTCGTTTCGGATCATAGTATTTTGTTTTACAATATCCATAATAATATCATTAGTCAATCAAACTCGGAATGGGACTCTGTAAAATACACGGGAGTTTTGACAGTGCTTGCTATTAGTACTGGAGAGAATAATAGAACGTAGAGTTCAAAATTTGTCACCAGCTTGACAATATCTAAATATTTTACACAAATGACCGCAATTGGCGAAAATCGGCACAATAATCTCCGGGCAAGCTATTTGGTTTCCAAAATAGAACCGTTCCAAGCACTGATATTCTGTCTACTGAGTCACAAATTACACGATATTCGAATTCAAAAATGATTGTAAAATGCAGATATACTTATAAAAAAAAAGCAAAATCCGTGTACCGGCATGTACTCCTGTATAATTAGATGAAAACAGCAAAATAATCATTAAATCGAATAACCGAGCCTCCATAAATACGCCCTTCATTAACTCCAAATAAAAATTCCCCAGCCAAATAAAATATTATATCTCAGCAATGATCAGGAAATGGTCGACGATAGTCATTAGATTGATATACAGCATAACTATTCAAAAACCGTTTTGACAACTGCGACCCGTCAACGTCCGCGCGTAAATTGTTAACGGTATGTCCAGCGACCGCATAAGTGCTCTCGCAAGTCTTGATCAAAAGTGTCTTAACAGCGTCCAGCATCGCAACAATCCGCTCAGTAATCGGCACCTGAGCACGTTGGGTCTTAATTTGACGGGCGTATTCGAGACGAGAATTATACTCCGCCACGCCGGTTTCGAGTGCGGCTACATTGGCGACGTCGGCAGTGATGGAAGAGGCAGTATGAGAAGCTAGGATCGCGCCATCAAAACGATCTAGCGCCGACTGTACAAGCTTGGCACCTTGAGGACCCTCAGGAGGCAATGGATAGACTAGATCAACCATGCAAGACCTATCACCTTCATAAAATCGTTTCCATTTCGCAATATGTGGTCGATCGCGTACGAGGGCGATGGCGTCGCGACAGGCAGGGCGCTGCTTGAAGCGATAAGATACCGCATCAGTGCCAAGGGCAATACCAACTTGAGTGCCGAGATAGAACCCAGTAATGCCACATATGGATTTGCCTATTGTTCTAGCGAATCGAAAGACGAAAAGACCGCGACGCAGTGCTGGACTACAAGTCAGCATAACGCTCCGATAAATATAGACCTATACAGATCAAAAGCAGAAAAAAAATAATAGCATACGCGCAGATAGCATATATAATCCCATAATACTTCCAGACATGAGAGAACCGGTATTCACATGTGCGATCCCGCGTGCCAGATCACGACGGTCAGGTTCAGAAAGCTGGTTATCGACCGTGACGAAGCGACGCAGATGCTGCGCGTGCAATGTCGCTTGCTGCGATATCGCGAGATCAGACGATTGCACTTGAGTATCTGCTTTACAAAATATAGAGCGAAACTTTGACTTTGTTTGCTCAGCCATCTTTTGTGACTCTGCGACGATTGATGAAGGGGGTGGAATCAGAGGGTGATCTGAGCTGGGAGTAAGCGAGAGCGAGTGATAGAGGTGCGTTGGGAGTTCTGGTTTAACTCCCAATTAATTTTAGTCGGACATTTTTAAGTAATATCGTCACATTTAAATCATCCATACATACTAATACATAATACAAGACAAAGGAAAGGAAAAAAACCCAATGCAGACATTAGAATTTCTTGCAGTATCAAAAAATAAATGAAGCCATAACCATTTACTACCCCATCCAAAGCTCCAAAGACCAAAATCAAAAAATGAAACACATGAGCATTCTCGAGATATACAAAAAAAGAAATAATAATGAAAATAGACTCAAGCTTGTTAAAGAAATCGATAGCTATACTGTATATATTTATCAAAAAATAGTAATCAATCGAGCGAGAAACGTCGCTTGCGATTAGGAGATGTCGGCGAGTAAAACTGCGCTCCATTATCAACATCGTCAAATTTTTCAGTGTCATCTGCAGCAGGACTCAAGTTAGATATCCTGAGTCTCTTGCCTAGAGACGAATGTGAGGCAATGTACGGCTTAAGACCTTTATCAAAATTCCGCGCACAGACAATCATGTTGATTTCCGATACGAGAATTAAGAACAGCGTAATGGCTGCAAATACCGTCAGACTTTTTCTTGCTGAAACGTATTTTGACTCTTGAGATGGTTGGTACATCCGAATAAGCTTGAACATAAAATAAGCCATGCCGGCTAAGAAGACAAGAAACATACAACCGGTAATCCATTTACGTTCGTGTCTGACAGCAAATTGCGTTAGGAATAAAGCAACCACGGTGCACGGAATAACAGCAATCGTAAGGCCAAATTCAACGTCTTTGCGATTCAAGATAATGACGCAAAACTGGACCGTAAACCCGAGGAAGAAGAAGGCGTCAAATTTTAAAAGACTAATGAAAATCTGGTAGGCGAGGTATCTTCGCCGCATGTCAAAGCCGGCACCGATCTGTTTGTAGATCGACCATCCAAATTCTGCATAGAGCTGATAGCAAATATAGACCATGACGAAAGTAACCACGCCAAGGACGCCGATAATAGCTATTAACGTCGGTCTCATTTCTGCACAAAATTAGACTTTTTTTTTCTGGTTTAAAAGTTGGAAAAAGTGGGAAACTACATACCACCCCAAGCTGAACTGTCTAAAACAAAAGACCCAGAGTCGTCATCAAGAGCCCAGGTTGAAAGGAACTGAACGGCGACTTTAATTTGCTCAAACTGGATGCCAGCGTACACCAGCAGTGCCACGTTAAATATACAGAGTCCAATTACCTAGTGTCCGTTTGTTAAATACATTAAAAGAATATAAGGCTTAACAGAAAATGATTAAATCTCACTTGAATTGTATTTTTTAGTCGTAGAGCATCGTAAGTCATAGCTAGTTGATAGACCTGAGGGGAAAAGAGAGGTTAGCACCCCTTTCCATGGCACGTACAAACGACGGTCACCACTAGCACTACTCATGACTGGCACCCAAGCTTGAGAAAGCAAATAATGATCAAACATACTTCACCAAAAATGAATAGAGCAAGATAAGTAGGGATTGCAACAGTATTTGAACTCCTGCGTTGCTCCGAACTGATTTTCGAATTTATATTGTACTGAAATTTGCCAAAGACGTATCCCTCGAGCGCGAGCACGACAGCTGCTTCGACAAACACAACTGCGAAAAGCGCAATTTGCCGGGCCGTCCTTGGCACGTACATGATGTTTTATTTGTTTGCTCCTTCGACGATTCTTCGGTGGTCAGAAGGCAGACTGCGACGAGAATCTGAAGCGAAAAAGGAGAAGCGAAGCTGCTGAGGCGGGGGCTGGCTTGGCTAGGCACACAAACCACTTAATTTGCTGACATGTTTCCTACGCGCTTCAGACGCGGTTTCAGGACGCGTACGAAGGAAGGGTTTAATGAATGCACTATAATATCCTCCACTCGATTACAAACAAAATTAAACAATAACTATTAGAAGGCATTCACAATTAACACCGGTTCAAGTATGGCTTGTGACATAAATAAAAAGCAAAAGAAAGAGAGATACACTATTACCGCTCCCTATACATGAACAAAAAACAAAAACACAAACAAAATAGAAACCTGCGCCTGATACCATTCCGATCCAGTCCGATCCAGTCCGATTATTAGAATAAAATATAGAAAATGAGAAAAGTGAAAATAAAGAAAAGAAAAAATAAAGAAAAGAAAAAATAAACAATAATCCAACTCTAGATGCAGATAAGCTATAGTTCTGCACGTATTACATCAAAGATCACAAACTCCGGCCCAGTCCGTCATTATAAAGAAAAAAAAATAATGAAGAAGAACAAAATAGAGAAAGAAAAGAAAGAAAGAGAAAAAAAAGAAAGAAGGAAAGAAAGCAAGAAAGGAAGAAAGAAAGAAAGAAAAAAAGTGTTCAACGATGCTGCAACCTAACTTAAGAAAGTAATTTACTAATACCCATCACCTTCCTGACATTCTCTGCTCGATCTTCAATAATCTCAATCTTACGCTCGGCAGGATGCGGTCCAAATAACCTCATCCCACCGTCAGTCTCGCTGAGAGTATGAATCATGACGTCAGAAGGTGAGGCAGTACCATCGCTAAGGGCCGGAGTAGGCATCGCCGCCGCAGCGCTCATGCTCGGACGATCCGCAAAGGCAAGAAGGCCACTGACAGCATCGGTGGCCGGGTTATCAGCTACAGATGAAAGACGCACAACATTAAGCTCCTGCTTTCCATCCCAGCGATACAAGTAATCGCCGCATTCAAACTCGTTTTCGTCTTCAGAGGTGTTACCATAACGAATAACTGCATCGACATCCGCGACTGCAGATTCACACGGCGAAGAAGACATCGAGCCCGCAGACGAGCTAGCTGAATCTGTTGGCGAGTGCTGATGCTGGTACACTGCTGGTTTGTGCATAATGACACCCGCCGAGAGAAGTTGAAGCGACTTTGTAGCTTGCAGAGCGTCAAGAAAATCCGAAGGTGAGGAAGTCAAGCTCGAGTGTTTGAGAAAATCCAGCTTGACGCGCTTACTCTCTTGCTGAGGGGGAGGCGACGAAAGCGTCGACATATACGGCGTGACTGGCTGTTGCTGCTTCTGTGGCTGTAAAGTATTCTGAAGAGGTAAAGAATCACGTCTTGCTTTGCTCTCTGCATCAGTAGCCCTCACAACACGCCGCTTACTTTCATCTCCTTCGACCGTACGTCTGCGCCGCTTGCGCGGATGCTCAGACAAAGTCAGCTGCAATTGCCCGAACCCCGGCTCGTCAGGCTTGAGACACGAATCGGGAAAGTCAGCGCCAAATAGCGGAATAAGTGCATAACGGATGTGGAAACAAGTGCGTGAAGCGAGCGTGCGCGCTATAGGGTACGGCAGCCAGGTGCCCTGGATCTTGAGAAAGCCGCCGCGAACGCGTCTGATGACGGGCTCGAGATCAGGCGAGTTATCGACAAGCTTGACAATGTCTGCCTTTGAGTTGCCGATGGCCTTCCAGAGGCCAGTCAGGTGAACGTATCCGGAGTAATAGTCCCACATGATCCAGCATCCATTGATCTGATATTCAAATACTACAAACATTTGAAGTTAGTAATCCATTATATATCCAGGGTAGGGGCATATAGAGGCAAGGGGCACCCTCTGCGCTGGCGGTGATCGGCAACTCCCAACGCGCGTGTCGGCCGCACGAACAGGACCAGAACCGAGCCCAACGAAAGTAAAAACAGATGCGTAGAGAAACTTACCAGTCAAGAAGTGGCGTTCGTCGACCGAGGTTGCGTAGCGCTTACGAGCGAGTGACGGAGCTCCGCCGGTGAACTGGGCGGCGTGCTCAGGCGGGAGCATCGTGGCCGGGTCGAAAGGCGTGGCGGGGAAGTTAACCGCGTGCAGACCATCGTTGCGCTCGGCTTGGATGGCCGCTTGAATTGCCGCCGATGCGGAAGCGGACAAACGACGGGGTTTGGTGCGGGCGGGCTGCTGCCTTGCATTGGCAGTCGTCGACGCAGCCGTTGTGGGTGTCGATGTGAGTGTGGGTGTGGTGGCGGGAGGCGCTGACGGCGGAGATAGCTCCAGCGCTTTCTGCAGCGCCAATGAGGAAGATGTCGGCATAGCTGTCGCAGTATACGCGTTCGGCACATCGGCAGCTGTAGATATTTGAGTACTAGGACTGTAGAAGGGAGTAGTAGCCGGCGCGGAGGAGGCAGGAGCGGTGGTCACAAGAGGCTGCTTGGAGCGGATCTTGCTCTTTGGCTTTTGCTGCGGCGAGGGCCGGGAGTGAGCCAGAGAAGGATAGGAAATCGCAGACTGCTGAAAGGACGTCGTAAGTCGTTGCTGCTCGGCGCTAGGCTCGGGAAGAGTTCGCGGGAGCAGCAGGGGGAACCTGGCTTCTGGACGCAGGGGCGACATTGTGCGCGGGGGCTGCAGCGTGATCCGGCTGAGCAGGGGGCAAGAGAGAGATGAAAGGCAGAGGAAGTAAATAAGAAAAAAACAAAGAAATAAGATAAGGAGATAGGAAACTTGGGAAGAGGGAAGAGAAGATAGAGGAGAGGAAGCGGAGTGGTAGGGAAGCTAGAGAGAGCGGAGGGCGATGAGCAAGAAAGGCACCGGCGGAGGCGGCACCCCATCTCTCTGGGTAGTGTAATTTATTACGTAATAACGATCACGTGGACGTAAGCATCGCATCCCTATCCAGGCAACCTGATGACAATGGTTTAAAGACTACGACAATCATGAACAGCGCACTCGTCGTGACCCTTCAGTCACTGCTTCCTACTCTTACAACTGTTCCACTGGAACTGACCCGCTATGCTGCGCGTCTGCACGCGCAGTCGCGCGTGACCATTCCGCTTCCTTCTCGCGACGAACACTGCCGCGTCTATATCTGCGCTCATATCGCGTGCAGTCGCCTGCAGTCTACTCTTGCACTAGATCACATCATGCCGCATCAATTGCCATGTACAGAGAAGCGCTATAAGGAGTTGTATAATATGTTCAACTTGAAGCTGCATCATGATGGCGAATCTGATGCTGCAGATAATGGCAAGACGCTATCAAAGGCGATGATCACTGGTATCGCCAGTTCCCTTGGTCTGCCGCCTAATCTTCTTCCACTAGCCCGTTCAGGATTTTCATGTTTGCTGTCGACCAATGCAGCGGCTTCTCCAGACAGTCTAGTTCCTGGGACTGCTAGACCATTTGCTATATCTCCAAAAAGTCCAGTCGTTAAACGGGCAGAGATAGAATGGGCAGTCTTTGGAGCCGTGCTGTTTGCACTTATTTACGGTGATCGTGTGGATAACATCAGACTTGACGAGTCAAAAAAGCTACATGCCGACGTGCGCACAGATTTCTCTTTCCGGGCAAAATTTTTAAAGCTGTCGCGGGGTGCAACAGACGAGCGAGCGCTTGATCGAGCAATCTCCGAACTTGAATTGATCTGCTTTACAAAGAATTTGCGACAAGGCAGTGCATCAAAAAAGGCACAGTATTCAGTTCTTAATCGAAAGTATGCTGAAGATGTGCGGAAGTGGGTGTCTCGAGTAAGAGAACTTGCTATTTCTTCTACTATTGACTCCTCTATGTCATCATCAGTTGAAGAGCGAGATGAGAAACGGAGGATGATTGGTGGAAGTATGATACGGCCGAGTGTAATGTTTCTTACAGAGAAGAGAAGGCGAGAATATGAGCTTTGGAGGGTTGCCGCGACTAGGAAGATTAGGAGGAAGCTTGAATCGAAAAGCAAAGCTGAACGTGTCATGTCGACTCGATCATCTATTCAAGTGTAATTTTAATAAACTCTTTCTCCATTAAAATAAGTTCTTTATAAAAAATAAATTCTGCAATACATTGTTATGAAAAGACAATACGGTTTTCTATACTAAATAATTAAACGGAAAGCATAGCGACAAGCACCTTCTCGTAATCACCACTAGTCTCGCCCTTGACGCGCCGAATCAGATCCTTACCATAGATTGCTTGATAAGATTGTTTAACCGCTCTAACAAGACCATGATCCCAATGTATTCTCACGACACGCTCGATCAATAGGTAATCTTTGGTCCCCATTCCAGCCATTGTATCTTCGAGCATTTCAGCCCAAAAGACGGAAACGTTAACAGCATGCTTGACGATATGTAATAATGCATCCTCCATGTGGCCAGAAAACTTGTGTTTAATCAATTCGGCTAGCTTTTGGCCGTACTTTGAGAAATAGTTGTCTGCGATAGCACGGATATGCTGATCGGAGCGATTGGTGAGCACGGCGCAAACCAGTAGCTCGTCGGTTCCCACACCACGACCTGTAGTCGCGCGGTAAATGTCATCAGTATCGTTGGCAACTTTGACCATGTCTATGGGAGTAAATTCTTCCATACGAACGCCATTGAGTACCATGTCAAACATCTTTTCCGTCTTCAGACTTAGATCATCGGCAACAGCCGCAGCAAGAGATTTGCCGTACCGCTGCTGGTAGAGACCCTTGATCTGCGCCAGATCTGCGTTTGTGCGCGAGAGAACGACGTCGTTGAGAAGACGCTCTTTTGTGCCGAGTCCATCGAGAGCCTCGTGTACGTTTGTCACATCGGCATCAAGAGGCCCAGAGACGATTTGCAGAAGCGCGTTCTGGAAATCTGATCCTCCGCGCGTCTCGCTCTTGATAACTGACCGCAGGGATTTGCCTCGTAAGTGTTCGAACGCGGGTTTCAAGCTCGCAATCTGACCGGGTGTTTTAGTGGCAAGAGCGCGGATTAAAGCAGCCTCGTCTGTACCGAAACCCTTTGTGGCCTTGATGATTGCCTGCGCATCGGCGGTCGGGTTGTAGCTGGGGTCAATTGGAGTACCGAATTGCTGGGGCGCACCAAATTGCTGGGGTGCGCCGAATTGCTGAGGAGCTCCGTATTGCTGGGGAGCTCCATATGGTTGAGGAGCGCCATATTGCTGCTGCTGAGGAGCTCCGTATTGCTGAGGGGCACCATATTGCTGAGGAGCACCATATTGCTGAGGAGCACCGTACTGCTGCTGCTGAGGAGCACCATATTGTTGAGGAGAAGCACCGTACTGCTGCTGATGAGGAGCACCATATTGTTGAGGAGTACCATACTGCTGAGGAGCACCGTACTGCTGCTGCGGAGGGGCACCATACTGCTGTTGCTGCTGCTGTGGAGGGTATTGGCCTTGCGGGGGGCCGTAGGGATGGTTCTGCTGCGGGAACGGGGGTTGCTGCGGATTGCCGTACGGGCCTGGCTGGTAGTTTGACATGTTGTCGTCTCTGTTTTAGATACTGCTGTTGCTATAGCTACGGTAGCTGTTGATGTAGCTTTATAGAACACCAGTCTTGGCTTCCGGCCTCCTCTTCATCGGCGGCTGAAGAGCGACAGTGGCTGAGTCTATTCAGCCTCGCTGCTGCGCCTCCCCTTACTCCTCCTCCTCACGGCGTACTCTTCTGCTATTCAGTATATTATATACAATAAATCATTCTCGTATGATTCTGCACGCTCCAAAAACTGCTATGCAGCAGTAGCAAACCCGGCGTTGGCTTCAGAGCAGCGATTCTTCCTCGGCAAATGTACCTTTATCCTCCCTGGTTCAGCCGTGCACCCCCTGATTCGTCATCGCACATTCATTTATTACTAATATACTGGTTCATCATATACATTAACATACTTTAACATACATTATCCGTCTATTCTCTGTAAAATTCTGTCTTCACCACTCTGAGATATTATTCTGCGCATTCCCACGATTGCCATTAAAATCCCACAACGATCGGCCTCCGCCGTTTCCCCCGCGACGCGCAAATACGGGACTTTGCCCTGTAAACAGATTTCCTACCTGACTCCCAAAGGCACTTAGTCCGTTCACATTATTGTTACCTGTCTCCTCCGCTTGCTCACTTTCTTGTGACTGCAGCTGAGGCGCAGAAGAATATGTCGGAGACGATACTTCAAATGTACTTGATGTATAGCTTCCGCTTCGTCGTCGCGTGCCTATCGGTGCCTGTTGCTGCTCAGACGAGTCATCTCCATTAGCAGCTGGACTAGAGGAACTTTGTGCATTCAAACCTCGCTGCTTTGAAAAAGAAAACAAGCTAGCAAATCTGCGCCCTGGAGTCCGTAACTCGTCATTCAATAAAAACTCATCTGGCTCAAACCCAAGTCGTGGTCTCTGAAGGTGCTGCTGCTGAGGAGACGAGGATAGTTGCGTAGCCAGCGATGCTGCACCCGCTGACGAGCTACTACTATCAAATGAGTCTTTCTTTCTCGTAATCGACTGCATCGACTGTCCTATACTTCCAATACTACTTCCCAGCGCCGATACACCTCCAAACAGAGGTTTTCGCGCCGGTGACCGTTTTGTAAAACTTGAAAATCCCGTTAAAGCGCCAGTGCTTGATACCGATGAATTTGTACTTTGCTGCGCTAAGGCGTCGTCGTCTGATTCTTGCGACTGCCGCTGTGGCTGCTGCTGCTGCTGCTGTTGTGATGCTGGAGATGGCGATAACGAAACAGAGTTGAATACACTGAATAATTTTGATCCCCGACCAGGAGTCTTTACTAAACTAGGCAGAGACGTCGCCAGAGAAGTCTGAGGCTGACTAATATTCGTGTCTGAAGAATCGGACTGCGAAATACTCGTTGACTCGGAGTCTGCGCCAAGAACATTCTTCAGCGCTGACCCACCGGCATTATTACTACTACCCAACGGCGAAAAGAACGGCGAGGGAGCTCCAGTTAGTGAAGTACTTGAGTTGTTACCGGTGTATGCCATCGGCGATGAATATTGCGAAGGCGGTCGTGAATTTGGCGTTACTAGCGACTGCTGGGATCCAAATGAATCGAAAACTTCTGAGCTTGAGGTCGTCGCGAACGGGTGTAGATCAGCTGATGTGGATGGTGTAGCTGGTTCAACAGAATCGTGCGCCAACAGATCCTGCGGCGGAAGTTCGTCGGTGACGAAAAGATTCGATGGGAGAAGCATGTCAACTGATGGACTTATCGGGCCGCTGTTATTTAGCAGGTCATCCTCAAGGGCATCAGTGTATAAACTTGGTAACGACTGCTGGTGCTGCTGAAGAGAAAATGGAAATGTGGTCGAGAGTGACGTTGATGAAGTATCAGCTAATTGGTTTTGAAACGAAGGCGGAAAATGGAGATTGTTGAATGTCGATGCGTCAGGGAACCGAGGATCATGTAGAGGATAAGAAGTGATGGGCGAAGACACAGGTTGTTGGCTCTTGTTTCGCGTACGATTACGGCGTTTAGACGACTTTGAAACTTCAGGCGAAACTGGTGTCGTGCCAGGCATACTGCCTTGCATCGTGAGCATCGCCAACACTCCCTGAGCTTTTCGAAACTTCTCTTCAGCATCCCGATATTGCTCAAAAACATCAACATATCGTAGCTCAAGATTCTTTTGTACTTCTTTCCATGAACTTTCAAGCTTAGTGTCTTCTGCATCTTCCGAATGTAAAAGTTTTGCAAACGCATTCTCGTTTATGTCGCCTGATCTCGGATCCTTTTCCATTTCCGCTTTTTTGACTTTAGCAATCAATCCCCGAATTTCATCCTCAAGTTCATTGATAACTTTGTGCATGCCTCGCACAGCTACCCGATGACCTTTTTCTCGCTCGGCAAGTTTATTTTCCATATCGACAATCTGCTGCTCGATTTCTGATTTTCGCAAATCACGACCAGAAACATCCTTCTCCCAAGTTTCTAAATCATGCTTGATTCTATCGATACCGTCAGTCTTCTGCTTGACTGATTTCTCAACTTTAGATTTTTGCGTTTCGAGCATGCGCTTTGATTCTTCGAGCTGCTTATTTTCACTACGCATTTGTGCCCGCGCGATATCTTCTTCCTTGCGTTTCTCGCGTAAGGAATCGAGTTCGGCAGATAATGTAGCCGAGGTAGTAGTATAGTCTTCCTCGGCGTGCGCATGCTGAGCGATGACTTCCGTGATTTCGCTGCGAATCTGCTCGAGTTCGGCGGCAAGAGATTCGATTGTGTATGGCTGTGTCGCGGTGGTAAAGGAGGATGGGCGGTCGGGTGTTCGGTGAGATGGTGAGGAATGTCTGTGTGAGGAGCGATTGCTACGTTTGAAAGATGTCGAGACCACTGCAGAGTTCTTTCTGGGCTTGGTGGGAGTAGCTGTAAATGGTGTTAGTCTAGAGTAACTGACAGCGGTCATTGAATACTGATTGCTCACCTGGCTGTTCATCGTCATCGTTAGCCTCTCGCGCCACAGGCTGGATATGAGTAAGCACTAGATCCTCTTCTTTCCGACGAGTGCGTAATCTGATAAGTTGTCCAGCTGCCGAGTAGTGGTTTGAGTTGACGGCCAGCACACGCACACCGTACACCTGATCTGGGTTCAGACCCGTAATTGTAACTGTTGTCTCGCGCTTCTCGCTTTCACCGACTAGATAGACAATGTTAGTACCAGCTTCCTGCAACTAAATATTAAAAAAGCAAGAGAAAAAAAATACCATTCTGCCCATTCATCTGAATGACATGTTTCGCGACCGACGACGCCCTATCCGGCAACGACCAGTGCAAAGTCACCGAATCCGAAGTTATAGCATCAAGCGATACATGAGGAGAAGCTGGAATATCGATTCCTAAAAGATGAACTAAAGTCGGAATCGGTATTTGGAGCAGACGCGTCGCGCGGTGGAGTAGCCACACGAGCGAGAAGAAGGCGGCCACAAGCGCGAGCAGCATTTGCTCGGGGGTAAGATAAATAGAAAAGGCGTGACTTAAGATATCAATTTCATAAAAAGGTCTATCAACAACTGTAAGAAAAAAGGAAAATTTCTTTTATTCTTTTCGATTCGTTCAATTTAGACTGGTCATATTTTTTTAGAGGTAAACTTGCTCCTGAAAATGTAAAATCCATTTCTGCACGTGACATAAGAGTAAAGTTTAGCTTTCTGCATTTCGGTTGAATTTTGGAAATTCTAAAAAATTGATTTTTCCTCAAAATTAGACTGCTGGGTAAGTCCCAACAGCGAAGAATGGTGGGTTATAGCAGTATTAGAGCATTGTCCTCCATTCTTTATAAACACCTTGTTCAAAGTGATCTTCTGCTTTATATCTCATTGCTTATTGTATTTCTATACAGCTGCTCTTTTTAAGAAAAGGCAAAACTAAAAAGCAGCAGTAAAGCAGTAAATCTGCCTCGCGGGCAGCGATGCAGTACGTCGGCAGAGCTATAGGCTCCGTCTCAAAGACGTGGAACTCCATTAATCCGGCCACTTTAACTGGCGCAATCGACGTGATTGTAATTGAACAAGAAAATGGTTTGTGTATTTGCTTCTTTTCTGTTTTTGTCATTGTCGTTAACTAATGATTTATTGTAGGCGATCTGGCGTGCTCGCCTTTTCATATTCGATTCGGCAAGTTTGCCTTGCTCCAGCCTTCTCAAAAGAAGGTAGGATCCCTTTATTGCTCTTTTTTAGAATGTCAGATTCTAATTTGTCTAGGTTGATTTCATGGTAAATGGCGCAAAAATCGACTTCGCGATGAAACTCGGAGACGGTGGCGAGGCTTTCTTTGTCTTTGAGACCGATAACGACGCCATCCCTTCGGACCTACTCACTTCTCCCGTTCTCTCTCCATCTTCTTCGGCAGCATCATCTCCGGCATCAGTACATTCGTCGATGGCAAGTCTTCAAGAACCAGAGTATCTGGACCTAGAAACTTCAAGGCAGGCGCCTCGCAGCAGCACTAGCAGTCCATTGCCAACCTCTGATGCTGTAAGCGACAGCAATATTCCTCCGGTGACTTCAACTCCATCTATGGATATGCGTGCCGATGAGGCTCTTGGTCGTGCTATTCGCGAACAAGGCCTTGATGGCCCGATAGCTGACGCAGCAGCCGGTCGCGAACGTGCATCCTCGACTGACGTTTGGTCCTCAGTCGAGCTCTCGCGAGCGCTTCTGAGCGCCATCCGCTCGGACGATCCCGAGTCTTCATCCGCGATTCATCTTAGTTCGGGATCAACACCGCTTCTACGACCGCGAAGTCCTCCTTTAAGTCGCGATAAGGCGATTGAGCGTGCTCGAGAACTCAGCCGCAAGTTAAGCGTAAGCCGGATCCCGACCAAAGTCACTGATTCTGGTGATCTTGTGCTTGATATGCGTGGGTACAAAGCCGGCGCGGAAGAAACTGCCCGAGCTGAGTCTATTGCGCGCCAAATACTATCTGAGGAGCTTGCTATTAATACAGAGATTGCAAATCTCATCGCTCCGGATGAACATGGAAATCTGTGGATCTACGCTAGTGAAGATGCTCGGGAAAAAGCGATGCAACATGGCGGATCGATGGAGTTTGATTATGATGCTGATGAGCTTCTCACACCTTCTATGGCCACTGCTGCCTCGACACCGCCTTTGTTTCCCGTCTCGGTGTCTCCACCGTCGCTTGTGCCGCAGAATGACTCCGAGAAAGAGCAGCGATACGTTAAAACGTTGCGTCTCACGTCTGACCAACTAAAATCACTTAATCTTAGTCCTGGCGCGAATGCAGTCTCGTTTAGCGTCAATGGTGGTCGCGCACTGTGTACGGCACGCATGTTTTACTGGCGGTATGATTCGCCGATTGTAATATCCGATATTGACGGCACAATTACAAAGTCTGACGCATTAGGACATGTTTTGACGATACTTGGTCGAGACTGGACGCATGCCGGCGTGGCAAAGCTGTTTACAGATATTCAGAACAACGGGTATAATCTCATGTACCTCACTTCGCGCTCTGTCGGTCAAGCTGATTCTACGAGACATTACTTGCACGGTATTGAGCAAGGTGTGTATAAAGTGCCAGATGGACCAGTTATTCTGTCGCCTGATCGCACTATTGCAGCTCTGCGTCGCGAAGTCATTTATCGCAAGCCAGAAGTGTTTAAGATGGCTTGCCTGCGCGATATTCAGTCGCTTTTCGGACTGCCAGAAGGCACGCCTTTCTACGCCGGCTTTGGAAATCGCATCACAGACGCGCTGTCTTATCGTTCGGTTGGTGTTCCATCGTCTCGCATTTTCACGATTAATTCGGCTGCGGATGTGCATATGGAACTGCTGGAATTGGCTGGGTACAAGTCGTCGTATGTGCACATGACTGATCTTGTTGATCATTTTTTCCCGCCTATCGTGGGACAATTGGGGGATGAGCGATTCACGGATGTTAATTTTTGGCGGGAGCCCGTACCCGATTTGTCGGATTCGGATTCGGATGAGGAGCCGATTGCGAGAGTGGCAGCCAAGACACAGGCCGTATCTATTGACGATGACGAGGAGGAGGAGGAAGATGAAGAGTATGATGATGAAGAGGAGGACATAGAGGAGGATGAAGAGGAGGATGGAGAGTATACAGAGAATGACGCCGTGGACGAGTATGAGGAGGATGAGTGATCGTGTCAAGATGCTTTTTGTACATTTAAATTATTTCACGGTGTTATATATTTATTGCATGCTATAATTAGATTAAAGGTGGCGTATTTATGACTCGAAGTTGCAATTCAGATTTAAAGGACAATGATTTGAAAACTAATAGACATAAGGAGTAAAGAGAAATTCGATTGCTAGAGTGGATACTGAAACTATATACATATTCGTTCAAAAAGAACCACGCTTACTGCTGTGCCGCCTGCTTTTGCAGTTCCTAAACACATTCATCCAGTTAGCCCTGCCAATAATTGCTTGAAATGAAAAAGAGAAGCATACCGAGCCAACGATCTTGATGGTTTCAAAGAACTTGGCCGCGCATCTGTCAACACAATTGGACTCGCCCTTGTTGAGATCATTCTCAGAATAATGGGGCGGGACACATTTCTCATAGCAGATATTTGTCATTCTAGTTTTTGGTTAAATTATTAGCTCGATATTTCCTATTGTATCACAATAGTGATTAAAGAAAATTACTTACTTATCCTTCATTGCGCTGACCATCAACATCTCGCCCTTGATAGCATTGATTTTGTTTTCATCATAGTCCGATTGAGGACGTCCGAGGCCCATTCCAAACATAGACATTTTTAATGTTGTCGAACTTGTGTTGATTTATTTGAATTTGTATTTGAATATTGCTGCTTGTAAAGTTTTCAATTGTCTTTTCGTTTGCTATTTCGCAGTTTCACATAAGCTATACCCTAACCCAATTTGTTTTTCCATCTGGAAGTCTAAAACAGTTTAATTCTCTGCTTGATTGTATGCTAAGTTATATAGAAGAAAGGTAAGAGGTTTACTGAATGTGTTTTAATCGACGGATATATGATGAATCACTTTTATGAATGTCAATTGTATTTAAATTGCCTGACTAAAATGAATAAAACTACGCTGATCTTCTCTCTGATCTATCTGTTCTCATCCCAAATACACATCTTTTTTGAATCTACAGCAACTAATAAATTATTTATTATAGCATGAGACGGCTTTTTTTCTTGTACCCTAGAATTGGCAGGTCATGCTACACAGGTCAATTAAAACGAGGATACTCGTCAAAAACCGCTCCGAGTACCTCTCAAGCAGACTTTCATGGACGACTTGAAGCTTTGCAGAACTCGTCTAGTCCAATGTACCCACTAATCCAAGATGATTCCCGAGCGCGACAAATTTCACAGGTCAGGAAGCAGTATGATGGAATGACGTCTGAACAATTACAAGCCCTGTCAGGCAGTCAGAGTATTACGGTGCGTGGTCGAGTAACTAGTGTACGAGCATCAGGAAAAAAACTTGTATTTGTCGATATTGAGCAGGACGAGAATAAGATCCAAGGTATTTATCGACGGGATGATGTTTCTGATCTTGAATCTGATCAATTTGCTCAGTCGTGGCAATGGCTTCGTCGAGGGGATTTTATCTGTATGTATCTTTCATTTATCTCATCTATTTTATCGCGCAGTTTTTTTGCTGACCACGTATAGCATTCACTGGTCGAATATGGCGAACTAAAACTGGAGAACTCTCATTAAGAGCGACCGAAAAGCTAACACTCCTTTCACCATGTCTTCATCCACTACCGCAAACTCTCACCGTCGATACACTCTCGCATCATCGCACGGTAGGTTTCATCGTCGACCCGACTTTGCGAGCCACGATTCGCGCGCGCTCTCATGTTCTATCAATCATGCGAAAATTTTTTACCGATCGAGATTTCATTGAAGTTCAGACTCCTATCTTGTCTGATTCAGCGGGTGGAGCTACGGCGCGACCATTCGTCACGCGAGCTACGGCGTTGGGCGGTAATTCTGAGGATACGAGTCGTGAACTTGAGATGCGCGTTGCACCTGAATTATGGTTGAAAAGAATGCTCGTTGGCGGATTTGATAGGGTGTATGAAATTGGACCTGTTTTCCGGAATGAAGGAATAGATAGTACGCATAATCCCGAGTTTACGACATGCGAGTTTTACATGGCATTTGCTAGTCTTGGCACACTAGTTGATATCACCGAGGAGTTAGTTTGCGAAATTGTTCAACAGAGCAGTGAGAAGAGTGAGCTAGTGCGGAATAGTATACAAGAGTCGGGAATCTCATTTTCGAGACCATTCATGCGATTAGATTTTATTGGCGATTTAGAGAAATATATTGGTTGCTCATTCCCTGAATACGTTTTACAAATCGAGCAAACAGAACAAACAACTCGTCAAGCTACAGACTTTTTCAAAGATATTTATTCGAATCACGGAATCTCACTACCTACACCACTTACCATTCCTCGGCTGTTTGATAAACTTGCAGATCACTTTCTGTCTCCTATCCTCGAGACTTGTTCGTCCCCCGTCTTTTTGCTAAACTTCCCGTCCTCGCTTAGTCCTCTCGCAAAGACTGATCCACAAACTGGCACCGCTCGTCGGTTTGAGTTATACCTGAATGGTAAAGAGATAGTTAACGCCTACGAAGAAGAGAACTCTCCATTTTCACAACGCGACAAATTCGATATTCAACAACGTGATCGTCTAGAGCTAGGTGATTCCGAAACCCCTTTATCCGACGAAGCCTATCTGAAGAGTATGGAATGGGGACTACCACCTACGGGAGGATGGGGTATGGGGATCGATCGACTAGTTATGTTTTTAACTGGTCGCAAGAGAATTGTTGATGTTTTGAGCTTTGGTGGAGTAAAGAATGTTTTTAATCAAGAGTAAAGACTGAATATTTGTATATATACTGTATGAGAAAGAAATAGAAAATAGAATGATAGAAATATTATAATTTTAAAAAGAACGGACACAAAATAAACACAAAATAATAGTAATAAAAGGAGCGACGACGTTTTCTCAAAAAGCAAAACATTATTCAGAATCAAAAACAAAAAAAATTAAACAAATTGATAAAATGCAACCCTTTGCTTTTAAGCAAGAAAGGAAAAAAAAAGATAATCATTACGTTCACATCCATCGTAATATCGCCCTTCTGCAACACACGTCACTCGCTCACTCACTTATGTGCCTTTTCTCTTTTTTTTCTCCATTCATACAACCTACAACAAAAAAAAATCTATGGAAGCGAAGAATAGAAAAGCAAGCATGACCAACACCATACAACAATAATGATAATAATAATAAAGTATAAGTAAAAAGAAAATAAAAAAAAAAAAAAGGGAAATGAGAAATGCAACATCAAAACACAAAAATACGTCTAAACAGTCAAATTCTCGTCCGATCCAATAAGAGAATACTCAGCAGTTGCATTAGAGCCCCTACTCTTTCCAACGCCGCAACGCACAGCACGCCAGAATCGTACCGGCCAACTACGTGGTCGACTAGCAGCTCTATCAAGGCGGCCTTCATCTGTAGACCAATATGGCCTCTTCCACCGCTTAAGCGCAAGCGAGGAAGTAACTACTGACACTGAGCTGAGTGCCATAGCGCCACCGGCGGCCATTGGCGGCAAGTTCCAGCCAACTGGAAGGAAGACGCCCATTGCAAAAGGAATCATGATGACGTTATAGACGGATGCCCAGACTAAGTTTGCCTTGATTCGGTTAAAGATAGTGCGGCAGAGAGAGAGAGCGACAGCAGTGTCCATTAGAAGAGTATCTGGCCGCATGAGTACAATATCCGCAGCCTCGATAGCGACGTCGGTACCAGTTGCCATAGCAAGGCCGACGTGCGCGGTGACAAGCGCCGGAGAATCATTGATACCGTCTCCAACCATCGCAATGACTGCACGCGGGTCCTGTGCCTGCATACGCTTTATTATAGATTGCTTTTCAGATGGAGTAACTCCGGCCCAGACCTGCGAGTCTGGAATGCCAATCTCGCGAGCGACGCGCAATGCAGGTGCTCGCTGATCGCCAGTGACCATCGCAACGCTGATACCAAGCTTCTGCAAGGCTAGGATAGTTGCGCGCGCATCGGGTCGAATAATATCGTTCAGCGACAAACTTCCAGCATACACGCCATCGATTCCGACAAAGATTGCCGTCGAGGTAGTCGCCTCGGCTTCGCGCTCAACATGGTCAGGAATCTTGATATGACTGTCGGTCATAAACTGCAGATTACCAACAGCGACATTGTATCCTTCTTTGTCGATCTTGACAGCGCCGCGAATACCGCGACCCATTACGGCTTCAAAGTCAACAGACTCGCTATCGACCGTTTCCTCAGGCTTATCTTCACCTTCGACAACGATAGTGTCAAGCATGACATTTGCTTCAGCAACAATAGCTTTACCGATAGGGTGCTCCGATCCGCGCTCGACAGCTCGCACGAGTCGCCACCATAGATCCTGGCGCTGCACAGAGGAGTCCCACGTCAAGATCTTTGTGTGCGAAATAACAGACATCTTGCCGACAGTAAGAGTACCTGTCTTGTCAAAGACCATCTTGGTGATGTGAGTGGCCTGCTCTAGCACGGCGCCGCCCTTGATAAGGATACCGTTCTGTGCGCCAATACCGGTACCAACCATGACGGCGGTAGGAGTCGAAAGACCAAGGGCACAAGGACAGGCGACAACAATAACTGAGATACAGAGCTTGAGGCAAACAAAGAACTTGCCCTCGGGACTGTCAAAGATGATAGGCGGCTGCTTAAGCGCATGCGAGAGCACCATCCAGAACGCAAAAGTAAAGATGGCAAGCCCGATAACGACGGGAACGAATTTACCCGCGATAACATCAGCGAAGCGCTGAATAGGCGCCCGCGTCGTCTGTGCGTCCTGAACAAGGTTGACGATCTGCGAAAGCTGGGTGTCTTTTCCGGCTCGCGTGACACGGAAGTCGATGCGGCCAACACCATTGATTGTACCACCTATGATAGGCGCACCGACGGCTTTCTCGACTGGCATGGGCTCTCCAGTCACAAGCGACTCGTCCATATATGAAGATCCAGCGACAACGATACCATCAGCGGGCGCCTTTGCACCGGGTCGAAGAATGGCGATGTCGCCGACCTGGATCAACTCAGAGGCGACCTCACGTTCGGCTGGGTTTGCTGCGATATTTTTGGGGTCAACGTAGATTGTCGCCATGGGAGGTGCCAAAGAAATAAGACGCGAGAGAGCAGCCGAGGTCTGTCCCTTTGCTCGGTTCTCTAGGTACTTGCCATATGTGATGAATGCGATGATCATTGCGGCTGTTTCGAAGACGGTGCTTGGGGGATCCGGATTCGCGTCGAGAATGGAGTCGATCATTGCGACGCATGAAAAGGCAAAGGCAGTCGATGTGGAGAGCGCGACGAGCACGTCCATTGTAGGTGAACCATGTTTAAGGGAGCGGTAGGCCGAGACGTAGAAGCGGCGGCCAATGTAGAATTGGGTGGGCAGCGTGAGACTTAGCGAGACGAGCTCTCGAAGATGTAGGCCAGGAATGAAAAAAGTCCAGGTACCAAAATCGTACTCGGGCTTAACAAGCATGGGCAAGACCATGTTGATGAACATGACGGGGACAGCGAGAGAGATGGCGCGGGCTGCTGCTGAACGCCACATGCGGATGTCTTTTATGCGGGCGAGGGACTCTAGCTGGGAGGAGTTTGAGGTCATATCTGAGAGGATGGCATCAAATCCTGTGTCGGATACTGCGTCGACAATGTCACGGATACCGATTTGTGCAGGAATGTAAGTAACTTTTGCCTCCTCGGTAGCGAGTGCGACAACCGCCTCGGAGACGCCAGGCAGAGCATTGAGGGTAGCCTCGACAGAGTTTGTGCAGTTCGAGCAAGTCATGCCATATATCTTGATAAACACAGTCTCCGGGAGACTCGATTTATCGGAAGGTTCCGCCACGGAGGAAGAGGAGGAGGAAGAAGCAGTCTCGAGCTCTGTTGAGGCCAGCACCTGCGCGTCGAAACCGCAGTCCTCGATGCTAGAACGAGTTAGAATAAGAAGCCAGGGTAAAAAACTAGACATGAAAACATACGCTTCGCGAAGGTCGTCAGCGGAAAGAGTACCCGAGTCATGGACGACCTGGGCGCGTTCAGTGATGAGGGAAACAGCGACCGACTCTACGCCTTCGAGATGCTGGACTGCGTTTGTGATTGCCGCGGTGCAAGCACCACAGGTCATTCCCTGTACGGCAAACACACTCGACAGCATTTTTTCCGATATCAAGCGGCTAAAAGTTGACGAAGAAGAAGAAAAAAAAATGGAGCGGCGACAAGGAGAGTCAACAGCTGATTACCGAGGCCGGCAAGTTTTGCCTGCGCGGACCGGATCTGACAAGCCCCAGCAGTTTTAGTTTTTATGGCATAAACCTAATTATGTTTATACAGTACTCACGTGATCACCGGATGACAAATATGCTCAAAAAAACAGTATCTTCACCGGTTTCTTATCGCTAAGCATCAATGCTCAGCATCTGTGTCTGCTTCCGATAACTACTATTTACTGCTAATAGTTATACACTAGCAATATTCTACGTTCTTCAGTATTTTGTGCACTTCATTGTCCGGTCTAGATTCCATCCGTATCGCGTACTCGTGTTCGCGTGCCCGTGCGTAGTCGGCTCTCCCGGCTCTCGTGTTCGTCTTGTCTGTTTGATCCGGTGGTGTCTGGCTCCTATTCTTGATGATTCCTATATTCTTTCTCTGGATTGCACCGGCTGTGTAAGTCCGATCTTGTATCATTGATCTCTTGTCAGGAATACAGAATATGCTATTTCAGTTGCTGACAACGATGTTATGTAAGCATATCACTTGATGTGCGAACCACGTGATTCACTTTACCTTACAGTATCGACTACTCTTATATCCTCTCGTTGTCGATTATTGTCGACAACAATTGTGTCATAGATTAGTTTTATTTACAGAGAAATGTGCTTCAGAGCGGTCAATGTCGAGGAAAGAGCATGCTGCTTATTGGATATAATCGAGAATCTTGTGTACTGTGGTGTCTAAAGAATATCAGAGTATTGCTGTAGCCCAACTTAGCCTGTATATATTCTTGACTGATTTCTCTCTGTCATTATGAAGATTAGGCATTAGAATGGGTGGGTAGAGATCATCGTCGTTTTCTGAAATTAAATTTTAACGAGAAGATAAAGCCATTTGATGAAGGAGAGTAGAATTTAATTCAATAGCTGATAATGTACAAATGTAAATACAGCATGTTACATTGGAGTACATATTACACGTTTCATCAAATTCACTTTACTTAAGATAATTGACTACGTATAGTTATTAGCCGCAATCCGGTACTATTGCTAGCTTCAATCTAGTGGAAATTCCTTTTCTTATTGATTTCAATTTTTTTATCCTTATTCCTTTTGATTGATGCTTTTGAGATATGTCAAGGCTTCCGCAGCTTTTAACAGCATTAACCTAATATAGTCACTGTCTTTTAGAAAATTTAAATTGCATACGTACAACTTAAGATGCAAACCAGAGAAATATTTTGAGTACAAGCTCATGCTATACCGTTTCATCAGAAAACACGATGCAGGTAGTTGACTGCATCTACACCGTGCTGTCTTTCTCCTATAGTGCACTGTTGCTATTACTTTATTCTCAATTCGTATAAAGTTTCGCACACGCAAACAGAAAACAAAGTCCCTGGTGAAAAATTGTAACCGATGATATAGCAATAGTTGATAAATTGACGGATAATATGATACACGAATGAATATGTACAAACCGACTTCCTTCCTTTCTACTTTTTGATACCCTTATTTCTATTTCTATTTCATGCGGCCCTTCAGTTCTCCCTTGAATGAAAATCTCTTTCTCGTAGGCACAAAATCACCTAATTTATAACCAACCATATCCTCGGTTATTGCGACCGAGAAAAACTCAAGCCCATTGTGCACTTGGAAAGTTAATCCCACAAAACTCGGAAGAATCGTACATGATCGCGCAGTCGTCTGAATTGGCGTGTTATTCTTTCTGGCACTTGCTACTGGTAGTGGAACCACAAAAGGACCTATTCATCAAGATATCATGTTAGCACTGACAAAATAGAGCTGATCAAGCATGAACCGAGTATAGTGCACCTTTCCACACTGACCGCTTCAGTAATACAGATGACGGCTGTATACAAGCTACTAATGATGGCCTCATTCTTCCTATATGAGTATGAATGTATGAATCCAACTAAATGCTGCTAGTTGTAGTTAAAGTAAGAGTATACTCGTAGACTCAAAACCACGTCAAATCCCGAAAACTTTCCTCGGTGGCCCCCAAAAGGCAAAGCCCTAACCTCGCTCGAAATGTACCACTCCACACTTTCAGTTCGCTTCAAAGATACATCATCGATTGATATCTTTTTATATTTGGCAAGGCAGAGCATTCACAATGGAACACCCAATCTATGCTCTACTTCCACTTGTCAATTCATCGGCAGCAGCCTCTGATTTTGTCATTCGAGCGACATCAGCCCCAGATCTATTCTCGTTCGCTTTCTTACTGCATCATCCGAGTCTGAGGACACATATCACATCGTCCGACGCATCGCTCTTGCGAATATTTGCTAGTGGAACATGGGCAGATTATAAAAAGCTGTCTGCGCCTGTACAGCTATCGGAGGCACAAACTACGAAACTCAAGCAGCTAACACTCGTCACTCTGGCTGGCAAATCTCACAAACTATCATACGCGACACTATATTCTGTGCTCGATCTGGTCGATGCGCGTGAATTGGCATCGCTAGTAGTGTCATGTGTGTATTCTAATTTACTTTCCGCCGCACTGGACACGAGAGCGCAGGTCGTGAATATTAGCGCTGTGCGTGCCGGACGCGATGTGGTGGGCCGCGAAGAGATCTTGCAGCTGAAGAGCGTGGTTGACACATGGAGCATACGGTGTGCGACAACAATTGCAGAGCTTGCAAGCGAGTCGCGAAAAGTCAGGGAAGCTAGTATCAAAGAGAGTGCGGATGTGCGGGAATATAATCGAGTTGTTGAGATGATTAATGCGCAGCTCATGCCTCGGTCAAAGCACAATAATGACAGTAATAGTGGCAGCAATGGTAACAACAATGTTGCAGAAGAAGGGTCTGATGCAATGGAGATTGATGACGGGGCAAGTCCGATGAGCGATTCAAGTATAAACAAAAAGCGCAAGTGAGTACAGTTCAGATGTTCTGGTGGAGATGATATAGTGCGCTAATTATTGTAAATATGCAGACAACGCACGACCTCATAAAGTGTCTATGCTACGAAATTAAAACATAGAGCATGAATTATAGCAAACAAAAGACGATAATTACTATGACTAGATTACACACTAACTCAGTTCCCCATTCAAATTAGCCCAATAGACACTCCAGAATTCCGCATGCGCACAGCGCGGCACAGCAGCCAGCCATGCAATCATCGTTGTTCTTCTGAGGTCGCTGCTGCTGCACGTAGACGGTCGTGTTCGGTTGTCCAGCCTGCGGATAGCCCTGCTGCGGATAGCCCTGCTGCGGGTAATAGCCCTGCTGAGGATAACCCTGTTGCGGATGGCCCTGATATCCCTGCTGCGGAGGATAGTAGCCTTGCTGGTTGTTCTGCGGATAGTTGTTGTAAGCTGGCTGAGGTTGCTGCGGGTAGTTCCCGCCGAAGCCGCGTTCAGGCGGCGGACCTGTCGGAGGCGCGTAGTTGTTTGAGTTATCGTACTAAAAGAGAATTAGCACGAAAAGGAAAAGAAACAAAAAGCAAGACTATATACTTACACCCTTGTGGTATTCAGCGGCAGACATTGTTCGTAAACAGGCTATCAGCCAGAAGAGGCGAGAGAGGCTGCAAGATGACGAAGCTGTAACAGATGGTAAGCACTAGAAATCAGGGACAGGGTTTTCTACATTTTGAGAACAGACCTGACTCAGCATGCCATATACGTATAGTTGAGTAATTAGTCTGACGAATGATAAGAATTAGATCGGTACTGATTATAACCAGTATAAATTATATCTAAGTCAGCTACTTGTCGGGTTTTGGTGTTCCTCCACCCCTGCCTCTACTTCGTTGACCGTGACCGCGCTGATTAGATAGCGTTGCTGCTGACGTTACCGAGGAAGAATCAGCTGGGCCATCACCAGATTTGGCCGCCCGAGCGGCTCTTCTGTGTAGGATACGCGTCGCGTGCGCAGGCTTCGCTACTCCTCCATCATCAGTTAGCTGACCGACCGTCTGCGACGGTTTCTGCGCTGGCGCACTGATCTTCGGCCCTTGCGCTGCGTCGGTCATCTCTTTTCCTTTTCTTGCCGGGCTCTGTGAATCCAAATTCTGTGAGCTCGTTGCTAGAGCTGGCTGTGCCGATGAGAGTTTCGCAGACTTGGTCTTTTCCTTTCTGCGCTCCCGTTTTGCTCGTCCACTACGCGTAGCCTTACTATCTTCTGCTTTGCTCTCGGACGACTCTTTATCTTTGCTTTCGAGATTTGCTTTATTCTCTTTCTCAGTCGCGCGTTTCTCGCGCCGTTTCTTGACCTTCTTTTCTTTGTCTGACTCTTTGTCTTCACCTTTACTCTTCTTCTTCTTCTTCTTCTTCTCTGTAGCAGTGCTTGCAGCAGCCGAACTGGATGAAGAGGCAGCTGCGCCTTTCTTGTTCCCGGTGCTCTTGCGTTTCATCTCCCGGAGATACTCGATGAGTGGCGTCGTAATCTCACTTGACTGTTGAGTACTTGCACTTGGCGTCGGTAATGTTGCTGGTGTTTGCGCATGCGTTTTCAGTGACTCTTGAAATGCCAAATACTCCGGATCTATTTATTTCGTTAACATCAAATAACTACTTCGAGCCGTAAGATGAATCCCAAGAGCACAAAGATACATACCATTGTCAATGGTTCCCTGTCGCGGATCGAGACGTCCCGCATTTTTGGGAATTTTGTCATACGGGGCAAATTCAATCTGTATGACGCTTTCGTTCCCTGCATTGTCTTTTACAGCTTTGCCGTTCAATGCTTTGCTGAACAACACTAGTGCATCAAGGGATTTAAACTTTGCGTACGCACGAGATGATGTCGCTGGTGTCGATTTGCTATAAGCAAGCATCAGTATTCAGTCATGATTCAATTGCTGTAGATAATATTTATATAAAATCCAAAAACAGAAAGTCACCTCTTATGTATCTTTCCCGGAACATAGTAACTCCATTCAACAGTCTCAGGCGTAATGTACTCGGCCGTCAACGTCGCGTACTCGTCGGCCGTGAACATAGGCGGTAATCTTCTCACTACGAACTTGGTGCGTGGCTGCTGCTGCTGTTGCTGCTGCTGCTGCTGTTCAAATCTCTGCTGCTTATGTCGTCTTCGAGTGGGATTACTATTTTGCTGTTGCTTTGCAAGCTGCGAAGATTCAGGTCGCTGAGTGTCTGGTTGTTTGCTTGCTGATGACGATGATGAAGCTCCGCCTCGACGACGTGGTCGTGAACGTCGTGAGGATTTTTGCTCTTGTTGCTCATGTGAAGCAGACAAATCGTTTGACTGCGGTCTAGCAATCAATATCTTTTTACCAGACATTATCTCATCTTTTGCTAGTCAACATCAATTATTCTTGCTCCTGCACAATTCTTTTTAAAAGTCGATGATGTAATAATGCTGATGTTTATCAAGGGTTTAGTGCACAAATCTTACCGAGAGGACATAGAAGCGGCGCACTCGTGAGAAAACGAGATTATACAGCTCTGGAACTTCGCCGCGAAGGACTTTGTTTCTCGGTGCATTCAATATATACTGTGTGTGTCAGTTTGTATTTGGTACGTGCGTGTATGAGAATTGAGTTGTGGTGGTGTGGCATGAATGAGACTGACACTTGCTTACAAAGGAAATTTACATCTACACTCTCTATATTCCAGAGTATATATATTACAGACTTGTGCATACATACATAAGTAAGCATTTCAAGAAGAATATAATGGCACGAGGACCGGACGAGTGGTTGGAAATCACAAAGAAATGCCAGTATCTGCCTGAGAACGAGATGAAGCAGCTCTGCGAGCTGGTCAAGGAGCTGCTGATGGAGGGTGCGTTTCTTGTCTACATCTATTGAATCTTTTACTATTAGTGCTAATCAATTATGCAGAGTCAAATGTTCAGCCTGTTAGTACGCCTGTGACTGTGTGCGGGTATGTATCTATATCGTTTTTATTTCATCCGAAAAAATACTTACTTCTTAATAGTGGTATGTTTGCAAGTGTAGTTCTTCAGCAACGTTACGATTATTAACAAAGATTAGATATCCACGGTCAGTTCCACGATTTGTTAGAATTGTTTAGGATAGGTGGTGGCATGCCTGATAATGTCAACTACGTCTTCCTCGTATGTACTCTCTGTGTTTGGTGCGGCACGCTTATATATATTTACTGCTTCTTTGTTTTACAGGGCGATTTTGTTGATCGGGGCTATTTCAGCTTGGAAACTTTCACTTTGTTGATGTGCTTAAAAGCAAAGTACGTATAAAAACTGCAGCGCTTTATAAAAACATATTGTAACCGGTCTTCAGATATCCGCAGCGGTTAACGCTCGTCAGAGGAAACCACGAATCTCGACAAATTACCCAGGTCTACGGTTTCTACGGTATTGTCCCTTTCTCTTACACGCTTTTTGTCTATAGATGAGCAGTCGCTGACTAAATGTCTACAGAGGAGTGCCACAACAAGTACGGCGGTGCAAGCGTATGGCAATACTGTTGCCAAGTGTTTGATTTTCTCGCATTAGCCGCCGTAATTGATGGTCGCATACTTTGCGTTCACGGTGGACTATCACCTGAAATTCGCACGCTCGATCAGATCCGCGTGGTTGCTCGTGCGCAGGAAATTCCACAGGAAGGAGCGTTTTGTGATCTTGTTTGGTCGGATCCAGATGACGTTGATTCATGGGGTGTATCGCCGCGTGGAGCTGGGTGGATTTTTGGTGCAAAAGTTGCCGCAGAAGTGAGTCCTATATTCTTTTTGGTTTTTATAATAGCGGCGTTGATACTAACAAGTCGACAGTTTAATCACGTCAATGGTCTCCAGTTAGTCGCTAGAGCGCATCAGCTGGTACAAGAAGGCTTCAAGTACCATTTTGAACAAAAAAGTGTCGTGACAGTATGGTCTGCGCCAAATTACTGCTACCGATGCGGTAATGTGGCTAGTATCATGAGACTCAGTGACGAAGAGTTGAAGCCTGAGTTTGTGATTTTTAATGCGGTTAATGATGATACTCGGCTTATGCCGCAGCGGAATCAGCGGTCTGAATATTTCTTGTAGTTGGTTTGTACATTTTAAATTTGTTTCTATGTTCTTTTTTTATCGTGCTTTTTCTTGGAGGTTATGTTATTTTTATGTGTCTTTTCAGAGTTTATGATTCATAGTTTGTATAAATTTTAATATACAGATTTATCTTCCCAATATAGTTTTAAGAGCAAATTTACAACCGCGAGACATGGTGGTTGTACAAAGCCTTTGCCTCCTTCCACACTCTAGCATTCTCGCGATCCGGCAACTCAAGTAGAGAAGGAATAAGCGCGGCAGAGAAAGTTTCTGACGACTCGCGCGGCAGAAGACTGGGTAAATGGTCGATAGAGCAAACGCTCAGAGTCGGGCCGTTCTCGACTTCGACTGGCACGGTTGGCTTGTCGAAAGTAGTTGCGACAGTGTAGACCGGGACTGGGTTAAATGGGTTCGTTGTGTCGGCCGATACGTCGACGATAACCGAGAGCTTGCGGTCGGGAGTGTTGAGAGTCTCGAGGGTGACGAAGGGCGGGATCTCCTTGGAGAGGTAGATGCAGTTAATGAAGATGTCGGAGGCAACAATCTCCGGGAACGGACCACCTCTAGCAGTCTCGGCCATATCCCACTTGGTAATGTTCTCAGTCGGTACGCCAGCCTTGGTGAACAAATCAATCGCACCCGAACCGCAGCGACCGAGAGCGCCAATGACTAGTGCGGTAGGCAACTTTGCGCCTGTCCGCTCGATGACGCCGGAGACGGCCTTCTTGACATCGGCAATCAGCGCATTTTCATTGTCGTACCAATCCACGGCCGGTAAGGGTTCTTTATGTTCTAACTGCCACGCCCAGTCGAGAAGACCGATAGCTGCACCTGCAAAGCCGGCATAGAATCCGAACGCTGCCACCCGGCGCCCATGTTCGTCTTGGAGGAACTCAATGTCGTAAAGGGTACCGTTGCCGTTGCTGTACCGACTAAGCACATCCTTCCAGCCACCTTGATCCTTGTAGCAATGAGCAAACTGAATGTGCTCGTGTACAAGCGGGAAGGATTCTTCGGGGAGTTCCTTGAGGCCGATGATCAGCTGGTCCTTGGGCGCCTGAGGCCAGCTGAATTCGTCAACGAGAGGTAACCCGACGCTATAAAAAGTCATTATACAGTCAATTTATATAAATAAATCAAAAGATATAGTCATTCATACTCTTCAAACTCAGAGTCCTTGAAAACGCGCTGAGTTGAGCGCTCGACAATGACATTGAATCCAGCATCCACTAGCTGCTTTGCGGTGGTTGGAGTCAGAGCAGACCGATGCTCCATCGGCTTGGATTCGGCACGTAAATGTAAAGTGACTGGAGACATATTTTCTTTGCTTAAGCTATTGATCTCTATGAAGAAGAAGAGAGGGATGTATGTATTTAAAGGTGTAGAAAATAGCGTGAGTTTTTTGTATTTTTTTCACTTATTTGAGCGCCGCACAAACGAAATTTAAAAATACCAGTTCAAGAGTCATTATTCACATTTTTGGTCGAATTTTACGGAGATGGAGACTATTTCTGTACTTTCTCCGTCTTTTCAATTTTTTTACTGATTTATTTAGGATTTTTATATTGATTTTGTTGAGCTCCATTCTAGTAGAATAAACAGTATTATCCAATGACTAACCTAGAACTCAATAACTTCGTGTTGAAAATAATAATCATTATACATGGCTATCGATGACCAATCCCTTTCAGACCAATATGATGACCAATCCCTCGCATACTAATAAAGCAATCATCTGTAGAACTCCGGCCGGTGTACGTTGACACCATACTCCGCTAACGCACTCGCAAGATCGTCCATAGTCAACACAACCTTCCCACTTCCACCACTCCCACCCGTACCGCCGCCAGCGGCACCGGGACGGAATTGTCCTTGGGTAGCACCGATCGGGTTCGAGGAGGCGGAAGATGCTGACCAAGCGGAGCGGATGCGGGAGTATTGGTACGCATCTGTAGCGATATCTGAAATGAATTTCTGGGTCGCAAGGGCTAAGAGTCGTTTTCTTTCATTTGTCGTTAGTAAATCTGACTATGGGTAGAATGATGGGAGATCCGCTTACATCCGCACATCCGAGGAAGAAAAACCGGATTTCATGAGATAATAATCAGTCACCGCGTCAGGAATCTGTGATTAGACATCGTCAGCACTCTTTCTTTTTCACTTTATACCAATACTGCAGATGTATATAATATCACGTACAATCGGCGAAAATTCGTCCATCATTTCCAAAAACTCTTTTAAACTCTTATCCCTCCGAACACCAACACCCGGAATACCAGGTATCCCGGCTACCGGTAAGGCTGATGAACCTTCCGCCTGTGCGCTGTCGAATCCAGGAATTTCAACACCATCAATACCAATCATTCCTGGAGCTTCAGAAGGTACTTCATTAAGATCAACTTGAGCACTCATTAAATCTGCATCCATATCTAAATCCTCTAGCGTCTGATCGCCAGCGGCTGCATCTCCTTCTGGTATCTCGCTTGACGCGTTGTCATTTTCTTGCTGCCGTTTCTGCTGCTGTTGCTGCTGCTCATATTGTGTTGGAATTGGTGATGTGGAATCATTGTCGATATCCATTGGCGATGTAGCTGCCGGGTCTGCTGACGGTGGACTCGACATTTCTGAGCACGAACAAGGCGAGATAAAATAGATATACCCGACTTCAACAACTTTCAACTAGCAATCTCCTATCTTATTTTTCTCAAAAATATACGAGCAGATTTCTGAATTGATTTGAGTACCGGATGTTATTGAAAGTGCCAGCCGCCTATAGAAGAGGAATATCAAGGTCTCATTGAGAGATGCTCCTCCGGCTTGAGTTTGCTTGCGATGCGATTCAGCCACTTCTGAGCCCCTCACCAGCCACGATTTACTGAATACCTATTCAAGTAAACTGCTTGTTCTCCAGTAGACTTTATACCCTTTCAGATAAAAAAAAATAGTAAAATAAAAAGCATAGACTATATGTGACTTTATTTAGTTGCCAGAGATTCTGATCATTTTACTCTTATATCGGGGGTGTGCCTAAATCTGACATTTGAACATTGAATAGCTAGTATATACATGATACCAGGACATTTAGAAATAGAAGAACCATCCACGAAACACAACTCTGAGGAAAATAGATATGCCCACCAAGAAAATTTCCTCCAAAAAAAAAGTCATCCCAGAGGCATAACCATACCTTCTGCACCGGATAATGAGGAATGCTTACCGAATCGATAAAACAACTGCCGAAAGAAAGGACAGCCTTGACCGAGCATGCATCCAGCATCGATCAGATCCCAGGCTCTCGGCTTCACGGTACAAAAGTACACGCAGGGCAATCTGCACCCCCATAGCCCCCCTGTCCCCATAATACTACAATATACCCCATGCATACAATCACGCTTAATCACTGACAAAGACTCCTTTGTATGTCCCAACGTCTAAGACCTATCTGTGATAGGTGGTCGACTGTGTCTAAAACAAACTCTCTGCTAGAAAGAACACTCTCATCGATGTACGCACTGCTCTGAAACGAAAGGTCAAATGCTTTAGAGAAAAAATTAATGCATCTCCAAGCAAAATAGTCGGATCCATTAGTATGATAGACTAAAGGGCCTACGCCTCTGATGTTTCTGATCTCATAGGGCATAAAACAAAGATGATTTCCTTCAACTGTGTAATTATATCTGCCACCACTCCGCGATAGGCACCGATGCAGATATGTTAGTACGGTTTTGTCGTCAGTGTTCTGGCTATTGACGTTTCGTTCAGTTGAGATATTGGTTGCACATGCCAAAATTGTTATTAGTAAAACTAGAAGCTTTAACATGATCAATATCCTGTATGCTTTAAGTGAGAAAGCGCTTAAAACTGACGGAATCGAAGATCATGACGATTATATTAGGCTCTATGAGTAATACTACTGTAATAGTAATAGTCAATAAAGATCTTATTGACAAAATGCCAGAAATTGACTATAAAGCCGGGTAATTATTCCGAAAAGTGCTTAGAATTTATGTAGAACAGTACCGTTAGTCATATATTACAAGCTTTACATAGACCCTAAAACCCTAAGAGACTAGACTCTACACCACAGATAATGCCATTGTAATTTCAAACAGACAAGCAAACAATTAGTTAATGTGCATATTATTAGAGCGGTGCACATCCCATAGACGAGGCCCTGGCAAAATTCCAGTATAGATACGCCGAAAGATCCAACAATAATAATATAGAGTAGAGAATATCTAAGCAGAAGGCCGGGTAATCCACTGAATTTTGCAATTAGAGTAAACGGGGTTCTAAGTTTTACTGGAATTGCCTCTTTGGCCAAGTTGGTAAGGCGCTGCACTCGTATTTAACATATATGCGTTATGCAGCGATCGTCGGTTCGACTCCGACAGGGGGCATTTTCTTTTTTGAAGTTCTCAGTTAATAGGCGTCATTTTGCATATTTTGTTCTACTCACCTAATTCAATTACGTTTTTTACTTTTTTTCTGAACAAATTACAAAATAATTTCAGTACACTGAAGAAATGCCGCCACTATCAAACCTCGAAGTTATCTCACTTGTCGACTCATTTCCATATCATCACGACGAGTCAGTCTACGCCGAATCGCAAGCTCACCTATATACATTCAAGAGCCATGATAAGAGAGGGAATCTGGGATATGTTTTAGCGTCTTCAATTGAAAAATTACGCGTATATCCTGATAAACTTGTGATTGACGACGCGAATCAGACGATATCTATTTCGGAAGAGTATGACACGGTTGAGAAGCGGAGTACGATGATGAATGATCTCGCTTCGGAATGGCGAAATGAGAAGAAGTTTGATGTTCTATCAGGTTTGTGGATGGTGCGCTTTTACGTTTTGTCCTATTTTAACTAAGAAAGTGGGCAGGTTGGAGGGCAGAGTTATATGCGGTATACTATCCTTCGCGCGAGCTATACTTTACATTCGAACGATCAGCGTGCTCTATCCTAGGCCTTGTTACATACGGCGTACATATCACAGGATATATTCCTGCTACTGACACAAAGCCTTTGCGACTATGGGTTCCTCGCCGATCAAAGACAAAATCGACCTATCCTGGAATGCTTGACAATACTGTAGCAGGAGGCATCAGTTACCCTTACGGCGTCTTTGATACACTCATTAAAGAATGCGGCGAAGAAGCGGGATTTGAAGCCCAGTTAATAAAGGAGAAGGCTAAAAGTGTGGGAAGCGTTAGTTATTACTACATTCGGACTGCCGCAGCCGGCGGCGAAAGGGGATTCTTGCAACCTGAAGTCCAGTATATTTATGATCTTGAACTATCAGAGGATTCCCCAATGCCAAAACCTGTTGACGGTGAAGTTCAGGAGTTTTATTTATGGGATGTCGATACCGTCAGGCAGGAAATCGCAGCCGGAAATTTTAAGCCGAATACGGCTCTCGGTGAGTTGATATTCAGTCAGATATAGTTTTTGTTGGACTCCTTACTTATTTTTTCTGAGTGTATTTCTAGTTACCATTGATTTTCTAATAAGGCATGGAATAATCACTGCTGAGAATGAACCTGATTTCTTGGAGATCATAAACAGAATGCATAGGCATCTCGAGCACCCTCTCAAATAATGGCCCGACCTGAGAGATACCAAGATGCATGCAATACGAAGTATATGAGTTTTTTTCTAGTATTTCCCTATTGTACATTGTTAATTTTCATCCTATTTGAATAGCTTAATCTAATCTTCCTCTATTCGCTGTAAAAATTGAGGATCAACGGCAAGTTTATTTTGAAACTTTGTCCACCTAGATAATATGTTGGCTTGGCTAACTTAAAATTCTAACTTGATAAACATACCAATCATTAAAAGTCTTCAACGGTACCATTCCATCCGGTGTCGCAAATCCGCTTAAAAAGTTGAATGCATTTGATACGATCTTATTGGCTAATGCAGCGGTAGAGTTCGGATTTACCGGTGCCTTCTTCGCTGGAACTAAGGCAGTGCTACCTCCGCTATTAGCGGACCGCAATTGATTTATTTGCGCCTCAACTTGATCAGCTGGTTCAATTGAGATACCCAAGGAGATAGATATGGGCTCCGCTGCTGAAGATATATCGTCGTCTACCATTTCATCCATTGAAATAGTGCTTTGCGGAGCCGGAGAGCGCTGGTTCACTTTGAAGATCGCCGATGGTTTACTGTTCGATATGCTGGTGTCTATTAGTTCATCATTCAAATTGTCAGGTATAAAGTAGAAATAGATACATACGCCCCCAGTAATTGAAAAGGCTTTCCTGGCCATTGAAAGTATACCGTAGCAGCGACAGTAGGATCCAGCACAGCTGATGTACTCTGTTAGCATACTCTAGTTCCCCGAGAATCAATGCTGAAGTACGTACTTCCAGGAAGAAGAAAGACAACTATATGATTTACCTGCGCTCCATCTTCTATTTGAAATACGAATTTTGTTGCGTCGACTTGCTGCAAATTAGCCTGCACTGGAAGCGTTTCAATAGTTAGCGAAAGGCCGATATCAATTGAAGCTTAAGAATGTATGCATACCTGGTCGACCTGCGCAAATAGCTCCAAACATAGTCTCTAATTAAAAATAAATCTGTGGAATATGAAATGATATGTAATATTAAAGCTAATAAATAGAGCAGCAGGAATTTTTATTCTTAAACAAAACTTTGATGAGTTCCTAGGGCATGATTTCTAGAACGCACGAGTTTTTACGATGAGCCTCGAAAAACCCTATGACATCACTCTTCTTTTTATCTCTCCACAAATATCGGAAATTTCATCAATCCAGTTGTTTTATTGAATTTTGCATATCAGAAATTCTTGCTTTTTAAAACTGGACTAGACAGAAAGATATTTTTCTAATGATTGCGCAGTTGGCAGTAGAATGTCAGTAGTATGTGGGTACAGCATTCATTAGCTATTTCAGTTACTTCGAGTAAACCTGCAGCTTATGACTAGATCTTTTATCGTCTCCTTGGTATTCTGAGTAGTCAGTAAACTGCACCACACAGTTATTCACAAAAGAGGTATGAAAACGTTAACTAAATAGTAACAATAGCGTGGTGAGCGTCTAACGCGTGTTGTTGTGGTAACGAGCCGCACGGTAAGTAAACAATAGAAAATGCGTACACACCTTCGCAACTCCCAATTGTAGCACACGCAGTATCTTTATACACTGCACAGAAATGTCTTCACAATGTAAGTCTTCTTATACTATTTGGCTATGGCGCAGCATAATATTCTGACATTAATATGTCAGTCCATCTTCATAATTCTCCCGTGGATATAATATCCTCAGTGAAATTCAACCCTACAGAGAAATACAGCAACTTTCTACTAGCCAGTTCATGGGACGCCACTCTTGATCTCTATGATACAGCAAATGAAGGAGGAAGATTGCTGACACGGATAGATGGCGTCGCCCCTTTGCTCGATTGCTGCTGGGATAATTCTGGGAGAAATGCATTTATGGGAGGCTTGGAAGGTCGCGTGAGAATGTAAGCTGATTCGCAAATTTTTTCCCTATACAATTCCACTAAGATCTGTGAACAGGGTGGATCTGGAGACTTCGCAGTGCAGTACAATTGGAGAACATGAAAAGCCAGTCAAGAGTCTCGTATATCACAGTTCCTCCGGTCTAGTGATTTCTGGCTCATGGGACAAAACAGTCAAACTCTACGATCATCGCAACACTTCTGCTCGAGTTAGCACCTCCCAAGTGCCCCACAAAGTATTTTCTATGGATTCCGTTGGAAATTTGCTTGTCGTTGGAATGGCAGGTCGTGCCGTGCATGTTTATGATATTCGAAACATGACTGAGCCGTTCCAGCGACGAGAAAGTAGTTTGAAGTACATGACGCGAACTGTGAGATGTATTCCAACTGGCGAAGGTGTGAAGTATCAAATCTGCAGAATTTGTGTATCAGGGCTAATATTCGACTAGGCTATGCATCATCATCAATCGAAGGCAGAATCGCTGTCGACTTCTTCGATCCAAGCCCAGCAGTGCAAGCCAAAAAATACGCATTCAAATGCCACCGAGCCTCCGAGGGAGATTACGATATGGTATACCCGGTAAATGCATTAGCATTTCATCCCATTCATGGCACATTTGTATCAGGCGGTAGCGACTCGCTTGTCTGCTTTTGGGATTACAAAGCCCGAAAGAGATTACGGCAATATCCTAGATATCCAGGTCCTGTGCAGTCTCTCGATATTGATAGGCGCGGAACATCGGTTGCTATTGCTCATGGCGGCGACGTTGAGATTGGACAGCAAGGTACTGAACGGGGGATTTGTGGCATTACAATTCGCGCGCTTGCCCCGGAAGAGGGTAAGAGTAAAGTCTAGAGTACTGTAATTCAATTATTCAACTATGGAAAAACATAGATGAAATAGGTATAGACTATAAGCATTCATATCTATAGAACCGAGCAAAAAATATATGAGAAAGACCCGAGAAAAAACCACACCACAGACATGCAATAAGATTAAAGAATTATGAATTATGAATTAGAAAGCAGAAAGTAATCAAAGTAAAGACGGCGAAGCATGATATCGCTGCTCGGGAGGCTTAAATGGGCGTAGCCTTACCATGTTTTGTAGTATTGGTCGCACGTTCTGTAAAAATACCCTATAAATTAGAATGCATACGATGAATGAACTTCTTGGGAGCTTCCTACCTCATCTGATAGTACCGACGTCAGCAATTCATCAGGATTAGGATAAACGTACAATGCAGTATAATATGACAAAGCTGCATTCTCATAGTCACCTGTTTTCAGTGATTGTGTTAATAAATAATAATCAAATCAATTACCCAAGCAGAGGCTCACCTCGCGAACAGCTATTCTCGCCAATGGACAAATGCTTAAGAATGAACCGCGAGTTTTCAGCCGGCGCAATTTTTGACTGCACGTCTAGTTCAAGCTCAGATATTCTAATATCGATGAGTTTAGCGTATTTTGCCATTTGCAGTCTTGCTTCTTTGTGTTTGTGTTGTCGTCCTATTCTGCGGAGTAGGCGGCGGAAACCGGGATCATGTCGTCTTTTGTAGTCAAAATATATGCAATAAAGAACTAGACTCAACATCAGCTTGTATCACTAGCTCAATTACGTAAATATAAGCACGTCCAAATACTTACGAGGACATAGTAGAACAGAGCCAACCAAAAATGCTGCAACCCCTCTTCGCGAGCTCGCCATTGCGTATTCGATATCAGCGCGCCGAATTGTAGAGCATTAGCGACTTTACTATGAGAAAAAATTTCTGCGCCTGTCGTACGGTATTGTTTTACAATAGTCTGTCTGCAATAATGAACGCGCCTCAATTGAGACGTGTTCGTTTACAGAGATGAAATGTGAATAATGCTGCTATTCGCGGTAATTTGACGCGTACTGGCTACTTTATTTAAAGTTCGGTTTCGATTACAGAACCACGGAACTGAGCCTGAGCCAATCCGGCTCAATTACGTCACCGTAATTATAACTATTGCAAGTGCTCCTTGAACAGTAAGGTATATATGGCCGCAATTTACCATGATTTGTTTAATACTATAATAAAATAGAGACTCATTGGATTTTGAGAAGAGACATTGAAATGGTCAAATATATTACAAAGCCAGCAGTTTCACGAATCCATCAGAAATAGTAAAACAAGACATACAAAAACACACACAAAAGAAATAAACCAACTTGCTAAATCCTGACATCCATTCTTTTTCCCGTAAACACAAGACACAAGGAACGCTTTGCAAACCGATAGATAACCTGTTAGTTGGATCTCTTTGAAATATAAACACGCTTCTCTTTTTCAACTAATCCCACTGCTAACATTTATTAATGCCGTAGATATGTATCAATTCCCTGCTATAATTAACCCTGCACTGAGAATCGCGAACCTCAAAATATGTCTAGCGATCGCTCTACTCGACGGTGGGAGCTTCGGGAGCGGAACCAGTGGCGGAGGCGGCACCAGCGGCACCAAGAGATCTAATGTTGTCGAGTGGTAACTCCTTCATCACCTCAGAAAGGCGGTCCATAGCGTCCTATTAGTTTATCACAGATTAGCTAAATAAAAATTTTTAAAACTTGCTGGCGTGCACTCACCCCTGGCACGGTTTCTTTCAGAGCATCCATGATCTGCTGAGGCATCGGGTGAACGACAAGCAGACGGTACATCGAGATAACCATCTCGTCAATGTACTTGAGACCTAAAATTATTTCATATTAGCAACCGCCGGACACAATATAAAAAGATGTAAAACTCACCTTCACGGATGTAAGCGTCAATCTGAGTAAGTTCCTTCATCATAACCGCTTCAAATTCCTGTGCGCTCGAAACTCGAAGAGGATCCTCAGTCAAGCTAGAAATAATAGCCAGCTTAAGTTCGCCCTTTGACTTTTCAAATTCCTCCTTCTTTCCCTTCTCGATAGACTGCTGGTACTTCTTCTCTGCCTTCCGCAAGCGACGACGGAACTCGGGCGAGTTTCGTCGCTGGTAATCAAAGTATAGAAGGTAGGAGGCTGTGTTTCCATTTCAGGTTAGCATAAGTGCATTATTATTCCATGGGATATAACAATTTGACTGACCAGCACCAACGGAAGCAGCCGCGAAAAGAGCAACAGATGTCCGCATTCTAGTTGTATCAAGATCAGTTGCTGTCCACTTATATTCACAAAGATAATTCAAGATCCACTGCACTTTTTTTTTACTTCTTCTTTATCTATTAATCAATCACAGAATATACTAAAGCGCAAAATACTTTATAATTGAAAATAGCTGGCAAATTAACTGAGCACAAGACTATACAAAGTCGTAGACGGAATTTCCTTTAAAAAATTCGTACTTGCCCTGAAAGTTTAAACCCTAAACTTGTCTATGACTAAGCACACTTAAGTTATTTCTTCCTACGATGAGCTCTTCTTTTTAAATCAAACTAGAATATGCCTTTTGCGCAGGTAGGAAATTTATCGATGTATATTCAAATACAACTGTACTAATAACTGTTATAAACAGCTGGTCATCGGTCCTCCGGGATCTGGCAAGTCTACTTATTGCTATGGAAGTAAGTATATATCTACAATAAATCCTGATCCTGATATACATTCTAATAATCTTTAGTGCTTCAATTTCTATCTGCTATAGGCAGAAAAGCATCAGTCATAAATCTGGATCCCGCGAATGATCATACAAATTACGAGGCAGCTCTCGACATTAGGGACTTTGTGACGCTTGAATCAGTGATGTCTGAAGAAGGTCTCGGACCAAATGGCGGGATCATGCGCGCTATGGAAGAACTCGAAAATAACTGGGACGATTTTTTGAGTCAGATTAAGAAGCTTGGGAAGCATGATTATTTGGTGTTTGACTGTCCTGGCCAGGTCGAGTTATTTACACATCACGACTCCTTGCGTTCTCTGTTTCTCAAAATGCAGAAGGCAGATTATAGACTTGTGGTTGTCAATCTTATTGATTCATACTATATTACATCTGCAACGCAGTATATTTCTGTATTATTACTGGCGCTTAGAAGTATGCTTCAGCTGGATCTACCTCATGTTAATGTTCTCAGCAAGATTGATCTGTTGAGTAATTATGGCCAATTGCGTAAGTTCCAGATCGGCTGTGTCTTCAAGTATTTTTGACTAATTGTAGTTTTTTCCAGCCTTCAATCTCGATTTTTATACCGAGGTTCAAGATTTGAAATATCTCCTACCGGTGATCAAAAAGGAGTCTCCGACCTTGCTAGGCGAAAAATTTGCCTCACTTAATGAAGCGATTGCAGATTTGATTATGGATTTCGGATTGGTAGAGTTTGAAGTACTTGCAATCGAAGATAAAAAGAGCATGATATCATTACTGAGTGTATTGGATAAAGCGACAGGATATACTTTTGGCGCAACCGAAATAGGAGGAGATACAGTATGGGCTGAGGCAACCCGGCAAGGTGGATATTTAGGTAGTATCTCCGATATACAAGAGCGGTGGATAGACAATAAAGTCGAGTATGACGCACTGGAAGAGGAAGAGCGACGGCAGCGTATGGAAGAATTTAAACGGGAAAATAATCGAAAGCTGACTCCGGAGGAAGAATGGGAAGAGGAAGTTAAGAGATGGGAGGCTGAGCAAGGTGAAAAGTTTGGCAAGGGATTTAAAAACGGAATATAGGCTTCTCATTTGTCACTTTGGTAATGCATTTCGGCGTTCGGATTTCAATATATTCTATAGTTCTCATCACATATGCGAAAATTCGCAAGATTTCCAAAACAAACACTTTGGATTTATCTCTGGACTCTGAACTTTGTAGGGATATTCTTCTGCTGATCTGATTCAGCCTTGTGTTCCATATGATGGAACAATTCTTCGTGCTCGATATCCTCCGGGTGATTGAGCTATATCCACTGTTAATTTGGATGGACCCATATCATATTCTGGCAAATAAATACATACGTTTTCTTCGCTATCATCTTCTGAGTGGTACTTTAACCAGTGGTGAACTGTACAAATATTAGCTTCGTACGTGACAGCGCATCAATAATTTAATACTCACTTTCATATTCATATTCAACATCACCATGATGACCTGGGCCGTATCCGAAATCAGGCAATTGTAAACCGTTCTTATTAAACTGAAGCCACTCGTCAAGAGAGACTGATCCGTCATGATCAAAATCCATCAACTCGCATATCCGACGATACACTTGATCCTGTTGTGCGGGAGTTATAGGCTCTTTTCTATGACCTGTTGGATCAACAGGGTTCATGATACCGTATAATGACAAAATATCTGCTCGTGTCCAGAACTTGGAGTTGTCAGAGTCATGAAGGATGAAGAAGGAGGACGCGTCATAGCTATTTATATTGTGCTCTTCGCGCATATGCATGTCTGCCCAAGATTCAGCAAGAGTGCTGGTACTACAATAAAGTCCCACAACTAGAGAAAAAAGTGTTTTCAGACGCATTGTGTTCAAGTATATATAAAATAGACGTAGTAGAATGATGCTAGAAGTGGCATCCCTTTGGTTTTAGCAGTATCGAGCCCCTGTATTTAAACCTTATTCAATGTCAGTCAACTCCAGACGCTACTCCAATTTCACTCTGTTCACAAGATGGCAACTAAAAATGAAACATATATTGTATAATGAGTTTTGTTGCAATTCATCTTGGTGCAGGATTTCATTCTCAGAAACTAGCTAAACGCTATGAAACGCTCTGCAGCGAGTACGTTCTCTTTACCATCAAGCCAATGATCATTCATTAACGAAAAGCTAGAGCATGTCGTTTAGGAATACGTCTTCTTGAATCTGAGAATCTAAATGCACAAGCAGCGGCAGCAGGAATATGTAAATTTTTAGAAGATGATCCGCTTACGAATTCCGGAACGGGATCAAATTTGACGGCTACGGGAACAATCGAATGCGACGCGTCTATAATGAGCTCAGAGCATAATCGCGGAGCTAGTGTTGGGTGTATTTCTGGCGTGAAGAATCCTGTGCTTGTTGCAGAGAAATTGTTAAGCGTGTCTTTCACGCCGTTGTCTGCTGGTAGAGTTGCCCCTTTGTATGTCTTTTAGTACTTCCTTGCATGGAGCTAGTACACGCTAATACCATCAACAGGTTTCTGGTTGGGGAAGGAGCGCGCCAATTCGCAAACGATCAGCAATTAGAACTCGCCTCTCTAGAGACTCTTGCTACTAAGTCTGCAATTATACGATACGAGTACTGGTCAGAGATATTAAACTCCCCAGGTGCTTCGTCTATTGCGAACCCAAGCAATGACGACGACGACTTGATCACAGACACGGTCGGCGTGATTTGCGTCGATCTCGACGGACATATCGCAGTGGCATCTAGTTCGGGTGGCATCGCTATGAAGCAATGCGGCAGAATTGGCCCTGCCGCCCTTATTGGTAGTGGAATATGGGCCGCTCGTGATGCTCATTCTGGATCAAAAGTTGCTGTATGCACCAGTGGTAAGCGCCCCTATTGGCAAGTATATTGTTATATTGTTCTACTGTCTAACTATTTTCTAGGCACAGGGGAGGACATAATAAGCTACAATCTTGCGAGTCGCTGTGCGCAGCAATTGCTTAATTCAGACGACGAGCATCAAACAGTAGCCTCTCTTCTTTCTGACTTTTCTCAGTCCCCTGCGATCCAATTACTTCCCGCAGCCGGTGGAATACTAGCTGTCAAAACGGAACTGGACCCGGATAACTCTCGGGATATATTGCTACAGGCCTTCTATGGGCATACTACGAAATCGATGTGTGCCGGATTTATGGCTTCGAAGTGGGATTCTCCCAAAGTTAGTGTTTCACGCACTCCAAATGGCAGACCTTCAGTGTTGGGAACAGCCGTCAGAATACGTCATTAACTAAAATGCTTTTTATTTCACCCGATTATGTTAACTAAAATAAGAGATGAAATGCGTTGCCTTTCTCGTTCATTCCAAAATATTACCTCACGTCAATTCTCCTTCTGCTTGGCAGCATTGGAGGTTCACCACCTACAGAAGACTCATTCATGTACTCAGACTCACTAGCATACTGCGATGACGAAGCGGAAGAAACAGGAAGTGGCGGTTCCAAAACTTCTTTTAACAGGAAATCCATCGACATTCCAACTTCTTTCAGCTTTTCACTTTGCGATTTGACAGCCGCCGAGGCTCGCAAAAATCTTTCTGATCTAGGTTTGACATCATGTAACGTATCAGCAAAGATTTCTATAAATTTTTCAACTTCTTGGTACGTCCAATCGGCAATTTGTGAAGCATATTTATACGCCGGAAAACTTTCGCGATATATATCAATTGTTGATTTGATGACTACAAATGTGATTGTAGCTACTTGAGAGACGTAAAATGGGAGATCGTCGGGGTTTTTGCTGACTTGGTGTATGCGACGATGGATCATCGATGCGCGACTTGAAAGTAATTTGTCGCGTGATTCACGAGCGTATCCCAGTTGATTCAACAGCTGAATCGTTTTGGTTATCTTCTTGCGCGAAGTGAATTCAGAGTCGACTGTATGTGACAGTATGTCGTATACCTCCTCTGCGCGCCCGATTACTTCCTGATCAATATCTTCGTAATTTTTTTCCCTTTTCACTATTTATTGGCACTGTTAATAGAATATCAAAGCGGGAGAGAATAAAATTGACAACGTACGAAGTCCAATTGTAGAAACAGCATCCTCGAGATGCCGATGTGCAATCATGACATCCAATTCCAGCAATCTTTCTTCAAGAACTTGACGTTCTCTCGTTCCGTTTTTTTTGTCTAGTTGACTTTTTGACGACGCGGAAGAAATTGATCTGACGAGCTCTTGCCGTGCTTCAACTTTATCTTGCATGGGTGGGGTGTGTGACATATCGCTTCGGGTCGCCTGACGTAAAATTGGTAGAGCTATCGACGAATCTTCTTTTGTGCTTTCCTTTGTTGAGCTAATGCCCGCGGAATCCTTATCCAATCGCATCCCTATAACCAAACTACAAAGCTCATTCATCATGTTTCGAGTACTCCTGATCTCTTGCTCAAGTGTCATGATTTCAGAAGAAATCTTTACAAACTGACTGTAGTTATTAAATAAATTGCGCTGCATATCTTTTCCAATCTGTTCTCTCGTATGCCGGAGTCTGATAAGGTAATCGCGAACTTGATAATCCGCAGAATCACCCAGATGACTCTGTATATATTTCTTTGCGTCAAATGCCGAGTCTTGAAAATCGCGGATCGCAACGGGATAGTTCTTTTCGTCAAGACCGATCAAGAGCGGCATTGCCGCGCGAGACGCCGCTGTCGATCCATCAGTCAAGCCTTTGCTGGCATTCATAATATTTTCGCGTGATGTAGGATTTGTATTGGACGGTCTTTGATTACTATCTTGACGGTCTGTGCTAGGTCGGGAAGATACATGTGGTCGTTCTGATATCGCTGTTATGTTGTCTGGAGATAATAGACCGTTCGTATATTTGTCTTGCTTCCCTTTACCGCTTTCGGACTTTGCTGAAGCGGTATTGATGTCTGCTATTCTTGAGTATCGCTTTAATAACTTTCCGACCTAACCATGTATATACAGATTTAGTCAGCTCTGGCTCAATCTCTTGCTATCAAAAGGACTCGCACCATATCACTCGTCTGTCCTGGCTCATCATGAGATCTAGTAGATAAAGAGAGTCTATTACTAGCAGTCATCGACGGAATAACAGACTGTCGTCGTCCATCAGGTCCGAGTTCAGCCTGCTGCGCGATAGCAGCCGACGCCGACAGCGGCGGCGCATTCACTGTGCCGCGACGCTTTCGGCCGCGACTTCGCGTCGGCTGCATTGGTTGACTAGTTGGCGATGGTGGATCTTCTGCAATTGTGTTCATTGTATTTGTTGAGTGTAATGTGTTGCAGATGAAGAGAGGAGGAAGAAGAAGTGTGATCGAGGAGATTTGTCTAGTTCGAGCCAGGGTGAGCCGAACGCGACGCGGCGCGTTCATTTGATGACGTTTGTGAACAGTACTACATGGAATTGAACATATCAGTTTTATATAAATACGCCATTATACAATATACATATAGCTTCTAGAGCTTTGTCTACACCTAAATAATCCTCCACTATTATAATACATCAAGCAAAAGAAATTAAGCGCTGGGAGTAGCAGGAGCAGGCGTAGAATCGTAGTCCCCATTCCGCTTAGTTTTATTCTTCTTAGCCTTTTTCTTTTGTCCGTTTCCCGACAGAGGTATTAGTACTGGCTGCTTGATCAAGTCTGCGAGTTCGCGAGGATCAAATATCGTATCGCATATCGAACAACTACCGTCGACCGGAGGCTCGCAAAATACTATATCTGTTAGTTGGTAGATCAATGTACAATAATATACAAGAAAATATCTTACTAGATAAACAAATATTACACACATAGCCAATATCTACTATCCTTTTATGACAAAAGCATGCTGCTCGAAAATCCACACTAGACTGCGTGGGAAGGATCAAATGTTTGCGTAATAACCGGTCTGGTAAAAATGCTGTCATGAGATACTGCATCAAACCTTTCGGATGATCCAGGTTTATGTAGATGCCTCCCGTAGTATCAGACGCTTGTTGTAAAAATACTGTATCGTCTCCAATCTTACAGATATCGATAGGAACTTTCTATACATGACATGGATATTAGCCAACGTTTCATGATCTTTTCTTACAAAAAATCAAGAACTCGCCATCTTTTGTGCCGCAAAAATGCAATTCATAATAGGCACATACTGAGCTGCTAAATCCGAGCAAACACTCACCAACAATATCCGTGCCTTGATCGCGGACGACTCTTCGGTTGTTGGCACATCACCACCAGTTTGCCGATTAATATACGCCAATGCCATACTAAGCGCTCCAGAAATCATAGATGTGTCCGATACTCCTTCTCCGCCATCCTTGGATGTGATGTCTTTCTCTGTAGTTTTGGATATTAAATCCTCAAGTTGATCCATAACTGCCTCGTTGACGACACGGAATTGTTTGTACATTGAGGTCCCTGTTGGAATATTTGATTCGTCTGCATCCTCGGCCGCAATAACAGGATCTACACTATCATCTCTTACCAAATTAGACGATGAGCCACTTTCCTCAACAGCACTGGGCGGCAGGGGATACAGAAAGCGGACAGTCGACGGATGGGCCGCGAGTACCGCGATCTCGTTCGAATGGTTCAGAGATAAATGAGAATTTGCAAACACGAGTAGCGAGGCAACTGCTTCTCGAAGAGAAATTGGCGGAGACTGGCTACCCCAGCTAAGGGGACTCGCATCGAGCACGAGAACTAGTAGTGATGGTAGCTCTTCTTCTGTTTATTCGATATTAGTCTGATATTGATGATACAAGAGAATTAAAGAAATTCGCTTACCGAGTTCTTCGGCAAAATTCTCTTGAAAAACATGGGCAGATCCATCAACGGCGTTCATCGCGGTGAGAGCTGCATTTGGCTAGAGAAATGGTGTAAATTGTTTGTAGTATTCTATATTCTGTGTGCGGCGAAGTTCGCAGAGTTGATTTATCTGGAGTTTAGGGTCAACTCCGATAAATCTATTCTCTAATCCTTTTTAGATACTCTCTTTTTTACTGCTTTTTATTCGTCATTTGATCCCTAAATTGCCAGAAAATCCAAATAATGCAATACAAAAAAAATAATTACAATGCAGAAATATCTTCGGTATAAAAAATTTAAACACAGGCACAAAGAAAACGCCTCTCAGAAACCAGTACTAAGAAAGATCTTATCGCACACTAAACTTCTCGCATTGCAATACTACTCATATTCGCGGACGAAGATACTAGATGAGCACCGCTCTCCATCGCCGTAGAATTAGCTACACCCATTACTCTCCTCCGATATCTCTTTGGAGTCAAAGTAAATGTGAATCTTCGTCGCCGTGCCTTTCCGACCAAAACATATGTCACTAGGAAAAATATGAGCGCAAACAATACAAGCCCTGGCATTCGTCTTTTTCCAAATGTTCCCTGAGCCGAGATAGCGGCAACACTAAGACCCCACTCGTCACCAGTATCTTTCTCGATCACTGGATCGGGGACCGTTGTGCCAACATCAACTCTCTCTGGTTGAAACTCGCCATTATTCGCTCCGTATCCAACCTCATAGATAGCAGACTCGTTGCTTCCAGTCATTTGCGCGGCAAGCTTGGGCGAAAGAGGTACTTGACTCGACGCATACAAGACCATCTTTCCTAATGTCCAACTAAGTTCGACGCCATTGATCTTGTCAATACTTCGAAATGAGTCATCAGAGAATTGCTTGGCTTTCTGAGCAGCATCGACCTCTGCTTCACGAATTTCTTTTGATGACCGAGGTACACCGAATCCCGAATGCAACATATTCATAACCCACGATCCCTTAAAACACATCTCTTGCAGCTTCTCAAGATCGATGTTTTTAGCCTTGGCCTTTTTTGCCATTGAATCCCAATCGCGAGCGCAGAATTCCTCAAGTCTTTCCGAGAATTTAGCATAATTATACGCTCCTCCGTCACTAATACTAGCCTCGACGTTTAGCGATTGATCTGCAGAGTTCGGAAGAACATCGGTAAACAGTCCAGAACGAGTTGTATGCCAGTACTCACTAACGCCGACAAAATGGTTGACGTCAAAGTCGATAGCCGGAGCATGCACTCCACCAAACAGACATGGGTCATCGTTGCAGGGTAAATCTTTTGAGAGTAACGGATACGTAATCTCAAGACATTCAGTCAAATTTCCAGTTCCGTATAAGGTCTTTCCTGAAAGTTGAGGAATAGCCTTATCTGAGAAACCGCGGGGAGAGCATGGGTCTAAGATTGCATCAGTAGTTCGTAAATCCGGTTCACCATCTTCGGATTCGGTGTCACTATCGACATCAGCTGTCTCAGTAGCTCGCTCCAATAATGATGCGTGTGAATTTTTCTTTGTAGAGTTTTGCACCAAAAGCTCAAGGTACCTCCTATGAGCTTCATTGGCGCCGTAACCTAGCCATGTCGACACAAATACATTGTACATCAATGGGTCTCCAGCCTGAGTTCGTAGTCTGATTTGATAAAGATCATCCATATGCTTTTGGGCCTCGGTACTATTCGGAGCAAAAGCGACTTGCGCAGATGCACCGCCCATATCTAGAAATCCAAAGGTATGATGGTCTTTTCCGTGTTGAAACTGTTCCGGTGAATCGATCGCCCCTAGCATGTAATTCAGCGCCAGCCAGCCATACAAACCCTCCGTTTCACCGTCGATTACTCTGATATGAGAGTCGCAGTCAGGAAGAAGAAAATTAGTCGTTCGTTTGATGTGAAAGCACGTTCTAGTGAGTAAATGCTGCTGCTGCTCTTTTGTCAACAGTCGCATACCGGCCGTAGCAAGAAGGAAGATAGGTGTCTCAGGTTGCTTCTGCTTCGGCACTATCGCAAGAGCATGCTTGAGTAATGGGTCCAGATGTAGCATTTCGAGATGTGTAGGTCGCTGGGCGTAGTATGAGATCCCTGGCTGCACTTTGAGATACCAATCATCACCGCCTTTGCCCACTTTCGGGACAGCAGACGACGACGAGTCAAACTTTGACGGCCATGAATAAATCTGAACTCGCGAGCCACTTGAGCCCGCGTCAATGACTATCCCGTAATTTTGAGAAGAGGTGGGGACAGACGGCATTTGCTTTGTTTGTTTGTTTTTATGATATAAAGAGAGGAAGAATGAGTGCTTAGTGGCGTCAGAAGTTCGTTGCGGCTTGACTGATATGAGCCGCAGATTAAGCAATAGGACTAAAGAACTGATCAGTTTACTCTCTTTCGCAACTGAATATACAGAATATCAGACTAATTGAGCAGTTTTATGATTATTTAATTGGATTTCTTTCTGCAGTGGTGTTGAAGATGATGTAAACGCCAGAGTTACTTCTACAGATTCATGGTCGCTATCCATAAACCAACTATATCCATATTATTATAAACAAACCAAAAATAACTAGATATCCCAAACAGCAAACATCTGTTAAATCAATCTACTCCCAATTCTTCTTTATCGCAAGCTGCCATGTGAATAGTAAGTGTGTGGTTTTATCGTCATCGATAAATTTTGAAGTCATATCATAAGTTCCGCGTGCAATCAACCCAGATGGAGCTTCTTCTTCGAGAACTATTAAAAATTCTATTGGACACTAAGATCTGATAATATTGAGATAAATAACTTGACTTACATGTCTTTTCGTAGTATGGATTTTCCAAGGTATTTGGTGAATAGCTTCCACAGATCTAATACAATAAACAATCAGCTCTTAATTTTAAAACTGGGAAATTAATCATGAACACATACCTCATCACTCTTGTCAACTTTGAGGCCCTTTCGCTTGACGAGCTGCAAGTACCGAAGACCGGTAATGATCTCGTGCTGCACACGAAAGCGAATGCGTACTTTATAAAGCACTCCCTCTTTGATCACTAACGGCTTCGTCTTAAGCTTCTCTAGTGCAGCTATTGACACAAAGCACAAGTTAATTGCTATGTTCTGGAAAAAAAGAAGTATATAATATAAAATCAATGGTAGCATACATTTTTCCGTAAGATTGACTGAAATTGGGCTATGATCTCTTATTTCAAGCTCAAGTTTTAAAATAACAACCTAGCGTCTCAATTAGCATCAAGATACCAGATTAGACTATATTCAATAGTAAAACATGATTCACCTTGCGTTTGTCACCGGGTTCGCCAATTGATCCAGTCGTAGAACCTGGCGCAAGACCTAGCGACTCCTTCCATTTCCGCAGCGATTCATCATTATTGTCTTTATAGCAGACCTGTCAGATTCACCTGAAGTAAGGAAAGGAAAATTTTATTGCATACCAAGATCGACATATTCTTCAACAGTCTTTTTTCGTCCGACGACATATCTGCAAGACGCGTCAGCTCGCCTTTTATCACCACGAAGAAACATATGCCACCGACCCTTCTGCAGACTCGCTCACAAGTTCATCTTCATCTTTGACAATAGACATTTCGTTATAAAAAATGGGTTGGTAATCAAAAAGTAGGTGGTATAAACTAGAATAGAAGGGTGCAAGCGGCTAATGAATTGGCTTAATTAAGGGGTCTCGGCTTTATATGCTACTGCGCGTCTTTTAAAACCCCGCAAAATTTGACAGCCGCCTCATCCCCATTGTCTGGCCTTTTGTCAATGTTTAATAACTACTTCCATATGAGTGAGTTGTATGAATTCCATGGTAGCAAGTACAGATTGCTTAACTTCACTGTAGTTTACTCAAAATCATTCCTCATATACAATTACTATAGTAAATCCTTAACTCCTCTCCAGCCATAATTTGAAAGATTCTTTACATCACCAAAATTCCAATCCAGCAGCAACCATCTCTAGGAAACCTCTCTGAACTGCAGCTCCATAATCTCTGAATGCGGCGTCGAGCTGCCTTCGTCAGGACGACTAAACTCATCACCTAGCAGGGTATTCTCCAACGTACTAGAAATAATGTCAATCCGTCGCTTATCTTCATGGGCCGTGTCATCATTAAATGCTAGATCCATATCTTCAAGTGACCGCCCTCTTGTTTCTGGAACCACAAAGAGCGTAAAGAAAAATGCAAAAAGACAAAATACTGCAAAGAAAATATACGTTCCATAGGTAATGGTTTCCAGCATGCGCGGCGAAATAAGTCCAATGATGAAATTGCACATCCATGTCGCTGATGTAGTAATTGACATTCCTTTAGATCTGATCGCCAAGGGAAAAATCTCAGAAGGAAGAACCCATCCTATAGGAGCCCACGAGTAAGCAAAGTTGACGTCGTAAAAGTATATGAATGCAACACTGAGCCAGCCTGCACTTCTGTGCATCGGAAGTGAAGTGTTGTAATATCCGACAATTCCAGCAACTGCAATGAGAGAAACCATGGTACCCAAAGCACCAGCCATCAGCAGTATACGACGTCCAATCTTGTCAATCAATGCCAGCGCAATGAACGTCGCAAGACAATTAATGATTCCATAAACTCCGGTAGCAAGCAGAGAATTTGCATTAGAATTAAGTCCTAGCTGTGCAAAGATAGTCGGCGCATAGTAAATAATAGCGTTGCATCCCATAAATTGTTGGAAAAACATCACCGCGGATCCAATAAACACGCGTCTGAACGAAGATGGGTTGGAAAATATATCGCGATACTCTTTCCATTCGAGCGCCATACCCGACGCTGACCCAAATTTTTCTTGATGACGCGAATCCTCAAAGAGTACTTCGGCTTTAATGTGAATATATTCCTCAATAATTAAAGGGTCAGCATCCGATCTCCTTCTTATCCTGCATAACGCCTCACGAGCCTCGGAGTCACGACCTCGCATGACTAACCATCGCGGAGAGTACGGCATGAAAAACATTCCAATGCCTAGCATCAACGCAGGGAAAAGTTGAAGACCAAACGGAACTCTCCAGGCAGCTGATGACTGCCGACATGGCCCATCGCCAATATCAGTGTAGGGATTGAAAGAGACACCATTTGCGTATGGCTGATCGGGATAGCACCGTGTACCTCCAATGTAGTTGGAGGCATAGTCAATCCAGAACGCAATCAGGATTCCAATCGTGATCGACAGCTGCTGCAAAACCACTAAAGATCCTCTGATTTCCGCAGGTGATATCTATTAATTATTAATAATTTGCACAATATTTCCCAAGAAAAAAAAAAAATAGCTTACCTCAGCCATATACAGAGGGACAACCATAGTCAGCATTCCGACAGACAAACCCGCTACAGCTCGCCCAGCAAATATCATTGAAACACTGATACCGGCAGTCTGTAAGGATGTTCCCAGTATAAAAATTACCACGGCAACTATCATTGAATGTTTTCGGCCCATTCGGTCAGTTATCTGTCCATTCAAGAGCGACCCAAACCAAGCGCCTATGACATTATCAATAAACAGCACTTCTTAGCTAAGACACTTTTACACAGTACATACACAGCAGGAAGGTAGACACAAACCATCCTTTATAATCAGAATTCATGTAAATTCTAGGAAACCGTGCTCCGAAGCTCTCCATCGTGACAATACCAGAAATCACGCCTTGGTCATATCCAAAAAGTAGTCCACCCAGCGACGAGAAGCAGGCAACGCCAAGGACAAACGGATTTTCCTTCACCACTGTAAAAACAGATCTTTTGGGAATCACCAAGGAATCTGTAGCAGATTTTGCGGTAGTGCCATAGGAATTCCGTGAAATAACAGATCTTGTTGGACGAGAGGAAGACGAAGCAGCAGACGACACCGCAGCATTCTGCAGAGAAAGGTCTTTCAAAAGTGGACTTCTATCTTGCTCCATTATTGTATATATCTATATATCTATATACCTGTACGAACGTAAATAGGAACAATATATACCAACGTTAAGAAGGCAGAGTGACGTGAATAGAGCAGCAGAGGCGGAATTTATCTGATGGGAGTTCGTGGGCGTGAGCCGCACTACTTAACTTAAAATCTGTTATATTGCGTAATATCAGACACTGGCAGTCATATCCGCATTTTAGCGCTGACTTCTTAGCGCTGACTGGTTATCTTGATCAGAGATAATTCTCGGTATTATTCTGCTAAAGTCCGGTATATATGAGTCATGGGAGTCGGATGTTTGAAGTATGACGTTTACATTCGAGTACAGAGTGCGGATGAAGCGTATTTATCCCACTTGTGATTCGCGTGACTATTATCCGCTTGCTTACCATTCTATAGAGATTAAGAAATAACAGACCCTGATTTCACTCTGATGTCAATTCTGAAAAGTTTTGAATGGATAGCATTTGCGTCACACTGACGTCACTATTCTGCGCGCGGGTTGGTTCGTAGGCTGTTCCGTATCTACTTCACGCCGCTATATCTCTGAATGCAGTAGTATACGCTCGCAACAGTAATATGCTCTTATCATCTTCTTTATAGTAGTGCACAATATCCAGCGAATGGCGAAATGAATCTTATCATTTGATGTAGAGTCGAATATTTGGTATTCAGTAGTGTAAACAGCTACAAACCGCAGATTATGCGGCGTCGTCATCATGTTCGAAGCGGCATCTTATATCTTCACTTGCGTAAACCGGCTGTATTTGCTAGTGTGAAGTAGGATAGATAAAATAATGTTCTTAGCTGTGTAACACCACATAAAATATCAATTTCTATATTATCACACCAGACTAATGATCCTACACCGAAGGGTAGTCAGAAGTGAAGTCAAATCCGCACTGAGCAAAGTACAAATATAAGGAAACTGGCTGTAATTCTACATAACTGTAGAGTGTTTCTGTTAAAGAAAAAAGACGATATCAGCCAGTTTTGAATCCTAGATTTTGACTCATTATGATTTGTCGCAGGGGAGTCACATTGCCACTGCAACATCATAAGTAAAGGTTCAACAAGTTGTCACCGAGCACTCTTGAAAAAACAACTACTAAACTCATTCATGGTAACTTCACTAACCATTATTGTTCATCAATAAATGACCTTACAGTATGGTAACCCTCGCTGCAGACTGACTTTGCGAACCAGCATCTTGCATAAGTCGACAGTACGATAAATTATTTCTGCGAAAATCTCATTTCATTGCAACTGATTTTTGACCAGTATGACACGAATAAGTCACTATAAATCTCCTAGAAAAAGTCGGGCTCTAAGCCAACATGCTCTTCAAAGTCTAGGTGGCTTTCTTTTTGACAATTATCCCGTTCAGAGGCGTCACACCCAACTTGTTTGACTTCCCTGTGCCTTTCTTTCTCGCCAGTAGCTTGTCGATAGTAGACATCTGCTTTTTTACTGGTGGCTCATTAGACTTATTTGGTCTTTTAATTTCTTCGGTCTCATCTAATAATCGTTTTCTGCCAGCCACATCGCTCTCCGTTGATTTTTCGCTCTCTTTAGAATCTGCAGAAGATGACGCAGATACAAATTTCTTCTGGAATGCGCTGATATCTATTCCAGCAGCAGCTAGAGCATCAAGCTGTGGATTCTCCGTAGACTGCACGACGTTAGCCAGTTCAGGTTTCTTTGATTCCTGCGGTTGTTCATCCGGTTTTTTACTCGTCTTCTTTATGTGCTTAGATACATGACTGCTACTTTCTTGTAGTCGTCTTCGCTCTCGAAATTCGCATAATTCTCGATCAACTTCATTCTTAACATCCTCTTCCTTTTGTCTTTGTTTCTCAGCAATTGATTGTAAAAACTCAATCTCGTCCTCGTCTAGTCTATGGATCTGACTTCGCGCCGCTGCCGCTGCTTCAAACTCCGCTTGTTTCCGCTCTGGATAATGATTCTTTGATTAGATTACAATACCCACTGACCCAATCAATATCAAAAGATGTCAAACCTTTATTATCTTGCAAAATTTCATATAATGATCTATTGTCTGCTGCTTCTTGAGGAGGTCTTTGTCGAGGAACCAGTCCTGCGCGCGGGTTTAGCGAGCCCCCGCCGAGAGCTGTGTTATTGCTTGAAGTAGCTGGCGGTTTAACGCTGCCTGATGATGATGGTACAAATCCTGAAGACATCGTGGAATAGGCTGGATACTATTTATTGCTGTATTTCACGAGATCCCTAAATGAGATATTGGAGAGCATCAATCAGGTTTTGACATATAGGATTGAAGGATTATAATGGTATAAATATCACCCCAATATAGAGACTGAAAATTTAGTAGTACCGTAACCGTTTTATCTCATATAAACGTATACAGGGTTTATAGGTTTACTTCAATAAATTTTGAAGATAATTATGGCATTATTCAATATTCTCAATTTATTTGGCTAATAGACATTCATTCTGTTTCTTACAGTTATACGTATGAATGAGTTGTAGGCTGCTGCGCAGGTCACAGGTAACGCGCTTAAACATTTATTGAATCGATTAAATTACGACTGGCGTAGAAATCAGAAGCGAACTTTATATTGCGCAGATACAGAGTAATTCTTTTATACAATCTCTATATATACCTGGTTTATATATTCTACACATCCACCCATGAAGTAACATAATGGACGACGACGATGAAGTTCCTGATCTGGTAGAAGTGCAATCATTCCCGGCAGACTCAAAGATAGCGTCTACTGCATCAAATGCTACGGCGGAGCAGGTATTATTTTTATTACTCTAAGATTACTGATCTTTCGTCTAACTAAAACCTCAAATAGGATATACAGGAATTCAAAGTACCGATAACCATTGTCACTGGATATCTAGGAGCCGGAAAATCGTAAGCGAAAGCTATTTTGAGAGTCGGGTTTAAGTATCGATCTAATGACAATAGTACTCTTCTAAACAAAATAATGAAAAGAACCAACAAAAAGATTGCTGTTATTATGAATGGTATGCTCTATTTACTTTGGATTGGTATTCATTTTTCTAATATTGCTTTCTGCCTAGAATTCGGTGACTGTACGATTGATCCTCAGATCAGATCAGATCATATCTCACAATACTAACATTTTTCCAGCCATCGACATCGAAAAATCGTTAACTGTCTCAGAAGGAGAGAAGAACTACACTGAGTGGCTTGAGGTCGGTAATGGATGTCTTTGCTGCTCCGTCAAAGATATGGGAATAGCTGCCTTGGAGTCATTAATGGAGCGAAAGGGTAGATTCGATTATATTTTGCTTGAAACGACAGGATTAGCTGATCCAGGTTCGTCAACTCCTTTTTTCCATGTCTTGTCTGTTGATGAATATTGATGAAGTAAATATTAGGGCCTATCGCAAATATGTTCTGGCTTGATAGTGCACTCGCTTCTTCAATTTACCTAGACGGTATCATAGTTGTCGTCGATGCAGTGAACATTTTGAAAAACCTAGACGACACGTTCGTCGATCAGCATCACGGCAACGATCAAGATACGAACAGTACATTACAGAAAGATTCAACTCACGCAGAACTGAGGGCTACATCAACAGCCAATATCCAACTCTCATATGCTGATGTGGTGATCTTGAATAAATCAGATTTGATAGACGACGTGACTAAAAGTGCTATCGAACAACGAATTCACAGTATCAATGCTCTCGCCAAAATCATTCCTACGACATACGCTGAACTGGATAAAATAGAAGATATTCTTGATTTAGAAACTGTCGATAACGATGTCAAGCGGTGGCAGGATACTATAGTTTCAGATCCCCAATCCTTTCATGATCATGTAAGATTTTTCTTAATCATCGGTTTTTTTTTCGGAATGTTTTGAATATAATCTAACGAGCCGTTCAGCGCATTTCTACCGTCACCCTTGACTTGCCTAGCCTTTCTAAATCAGGCTATGAACATTTTGATAAATGGCTACAAAACTTACTATGGGAAGGATACGTCGATCTTCATCCGGTTGAGATCCATCGACTGAAAGCAAAAATATGTCTCAATTCTGGTGAAGTTTACGTTATACAGGGAGTGCGTGATACTTATGATATTATTCCTATAAACGAAACTGCTAGTGCAAGCGGGAAGATCGTATTGATTGGAAAGGGACTAGATCTAGCTATTCTGCAAAGTAGCCTAAAATGTGTTGAAATATAATACAATAAAGATTATATGCACCATTATATTTGCGGGCGGTACCACGATACTTAAATGTAAAAGCAGACACCAAATTTCATTTACAAACATGATTCAATCAAGCATAGAATGACACAGACTTCGACTTACGGGCCTGCACTTCAGTAATAGCTTCAACAAAATCCTCATGCCGGATCTTTGATTGACCATTTCGTAACGCAATCATACCAGCCTCAACAGCAACAGCCTTGAGCTGCGCACCGTTGAACTCGTCCGTGCCGCGAGCGAGTTCTTGCCAGTTGATCGAGTCGTCTACGGTCATCTTTCGCGCATGAATTTGTAAAATTCCAGCACTAAAATCCTGTTAGCAATTTAATTACCATTTATGTAACAAAGCGACAACATACCGAGCCTCTTCGTTCGGTAGAGGGAACTCAATCTTACGATCTAACCGACCGCTCCGTAACAAAGCGGGGTCCAAAACATCAACACGGTTAGTAGCCGCCAACACCTTTACTCGATCATCGCTACTGAATCCATCAAGTTGGTTAAGCAACTCAAGCATAGTTCGCTGAACTTCTCTGTCACCTGATTTGTCTGAGTCGAAACGCTTAGTACCAACGGCATCGAGCTCATCAATGAAGATAATTGCGGGAGCCTTCTCCTTTGCCAGCGCAAATGCGTCGCGAACGAGCTTAGCACCATCACCAATAAACATTTGAACTAGCTGAGGACCGGCGAGTTTAAGGAAAGTGGCGTTTGTTTGGGCCGCGCAAGCTCGAGCTAGTAAGGTCTTGCCGGTACCAGGAGGTCCATACATAAGAGCGCCTATTTATGTTTTTGTTAGAATTTCTTTGAATAAATAAATATCCAATCAGGGAGATGTACCCTTTGGAGGCTTAATTCCTAGCTTTTTGAACTTATCAGCCTGCTTCATCGGCAAGACTACGGCCTCTACCAGCTCCTCGATCTGCTTATCAAGACCACCAATATCGGCGTACGTTTCAGTCGGTTTTTCATCGACTTCCATTGCTTTTACTCTGCTATCATACTCTGCAGGTAAAGTATCAAGAACTAGATACGAATCCTTATTGACTCCAATTAAATCACCTGGCTTAAGTTGCTCAGAGTCAACGAGACCGATGAGCGGTAAGAATATCGTCTGTCTTGTCGATGTCTTAATCACAGCGGATTTACCAATGCGAGTAGCATCAAGATCGACATTAGCACCGTCTTCCTCGTCCTCGTTGTCGACATCCATATCAAGGATCTCGACGACGTTGCCGACTAGGTAAGGCAGTTGTCTATTATTTTCGATCTTCTCTTGGTTATCTTTGATCCGTTCTGTCATTGTGGTCTTCTCATGTGAAAGTCTCTGAAACTCTGACCGTAAGACTTTGATGTCGTTCTCAATAAGACGACGGCGGTTGATGATGTCTGTCGTTGATGAGTTGAGGATTTCCTCGTCGATGTCATCATCCTTCTCCTCGGGTTTGGTCTCGCCCGAAGCATCAACCATCTCAGTATCATTCTGACGCTCAAGAGCCTCAAGATCTTCTAATGTAGCCATTGTGATTTGCGTATCCCCAGAGTTGATGAGACGGAATAGTTGTCTATTGGGTTGTTAAGGTCGATCAAGCCAACCAGCCGTGCGTGGTGGAATATGCTCGTCCGCTACCCACCCCTCATATTTGTAATTACCACTAGACCCATAATATTGTAAGCAGACAACCACAGTCTTCCACGCTTCTCTTAGCAAGCGTTCTGTTCTGACACAGTATAGCCTCGATACAGGCACGCTCGGAATCATGTCAGAGGATACGGTTACGCTCCTCACATTCAAGGCTGGAAAAGTCACTTTTCAGCCTCCGTCAAAGCATCTCCAACCGCTTCCTCAGAAAGGAAAGATCACGCTTCAGAAATCCACCGACGAGGAGTCGCCGCTGCTCTCGTTTATCTGGGAGCCTCGGGGTTCGTCAAAGAACGATCCATCCGTTCAACGCGATGAACTGATGATCTTCCCGGGCGAGGCTGAGTGGCTACCTGTGCAGCAATGCAAGACAGGCAGAGTATATGTACTCAAATTCAACAGCTCGAGTCAGCGATCTTTCTTTTGGATGCAGGATGCGCCGTCTGGCGAGATTCTCAATGAGATTAGCGAGAATGATCTGAAGATAGCCACTCGCATCAATACATTACTCGAGGATATCGATGCTGAGGAAGTCGATATCTCGGAGGAACAGTCTGGCGCATCTGGAGACGATGTCGAGATGGAAGATCTGCCAACGACGAATTCAAACACACAACAGTGAGTAACCCAACAATGATCTTTGCTGTATTGCGTTTTCGGGCTAGCCATCTCCACAATTGTATTATTTTATTTGTCGCTCTATTACAATGGAGTGCTATGTGCAGTTGAATTAGATCATGCGAGTTTGTATCAATTTTTTAGACTCACTTTCGATATGTCTATATATGTCTTTTGTTTCTATTTGTGTATTGGAGCGTTTGGGAATTTTGCTTTTGCTTTTGCATTTGATTTTCTTTTTTTTTTGTTTGCGTACTTGGCTCGTTTCGTCTTCCTTTTCTTATGCGTCCAATATCGTCTAATATATATTTATTTTTATCTCTTACTTTTATAAGACCTTCAAGCTTGTCGAACCTTCTCAGCTCAATCGTCATTCCATCAGGCGGCAATCACTCGAATACCGGTACGCCAATTCACGATATCTCAGATGCCATCACCGCAAAGCAAATGGCAAATTACGTTAACTCGCTTGATACATCTGATGCCAAACTTACGAATCTTTACCAGTTCCTGCCGGAAGAAATCCCTAAAACTAAGAGCGAGTTATTGCGTGTTTTACAGTCTCCTCAGTTCTTGCAAGGAATCAATAGTCTGAGTCAGACTTTCAGATCTGCAGAAGGTACAAATATTGGTCAATTGGTTGCACATGAACTTGGTTTACCATACCGTGGTGAAGGTATTGAGGCTTTTTTGAGGGCCATTAGAGCATCCATTCAGGAGCAAAAAGAAAGAGAACGAGAAGGTCACGAATAAATAAATCTTTCTCATTCTATATAGCGTTTGCAAAAACAAATAAATACTATTGCAGATTTATTCTAGAAAAAAAACACCTTGTCGAAGACTCTCATTAATCATTTATTTCTTATGCTTGCTAAATAAATGATCCATAGCAGCGTAATTGATCTTCTTTGACATAACTTTTGTTTGCAACATGGCTTTAGCACTCTCAGCCGGTGTCTCTGGAAGATTTTCAGAGGTCGAATCCTTGGGTTTGGTACGCTTTCGTTTTCTAGGCTGTCTCACGATTCCATTTTTCTCGTCTTCGGCAATCTTCTGAGCTTTGAGTTCTTGCTCTCTTAAGTAATCTGCATTTAAAGTATTCCATATATGAGACTTTATTTCAATCTCCTTTGGATTCAACATGAATGAAGTTATCTCGTCGTCGTCGACATCCGATAAATTTTCTGGATCGTCTTCAATGATTCGCGTAGGCGCAGGTGTACCGATGGGCAAGGATTCAGAGATTTTTTGCAGTGACGAATCTTTGAGTGTAGCATCAATGTCATCACTTACCCCAACTTCTTCATCAACGTCTAACGTATTCAATCGGAGTTCACGCTCGCGCTGTTCCTGAAGCTCTCGTTTACGATGCTTGGTGAAAGATGGGGGGTCAGCCTCAGATTCTATATTAGTGCCGCGAAATTCTTGAACTGTCAATCCACCAGCATCCGTCAGTTTAAACTCATCTAAACGTCTCTGAATCGTATCTTCCGCTACTTTAGCAACATGAACAATCTCGGCCTTGCTGCGACGATAATTGTTCATGCGACTAGCGACCAAAAGACATGCTCCTGCTACACCAGCGGGACGCCGTCCTTGATGAAGCCAATCTTTTCCCATTCGTTGAACCAATCTAACGGCATCGTTCATTACTTTTCGAGTATCGTCTCTAACCATTTTCCGAGTAGGAGGACGCATATCACCTTGAGCAGTTTTCTCTGCCGGCACATCTTCGTAAATCTTAAAGTCCAAACGGACAGCGAAGCGCTGGATATAAATTGACGGGTCAATTAATGGAATTTTCTTGATTTGTAGTATTTTAACAAGTTTGAGATATGTCGCACCAATCGCAAAGACGCTGACTTGAAGCAAGTCTGCAAAATCGATTAGCATATGCGTAGTCTGCTGCTGACGACATGCAACGTAAAGGCAGGCAGCAACCACATATCGCGACCGGCGGCCTTGGATAAAGTTGTGCGTTACCGCAAGTTGAAACCACCGGTTCGCGGCTTCGCCCACGAATTCTGGGAGCGATAGCACACTTGCGATATTCATAATACGCCGCTTTCCTAGAGTACGCTGTCAGTTTTCTCAACTCAGCATTGCTTAACAATGTAAAAGATTCGACAGACTTACCATTGGCTAGAGTCTGCTCCCGGCTTTCCCAAGATCCATTCTTTCGAAAAGAACCGCCAATATTCCTCGCTCCGCCTACAAGAAAGGTTTGTTAATTGATACCACTCGTACAATCGCACTCAGCAAAGCCTACGCACTCTGTCCTTCTCCAATATACATTCCCTGAACCATTGCAGCTCCACTGGAGGTTTCTCCGAAGGTTACCTCGGCAACAATTGACGAGTCATCTACGACCTGTCCACAGTTCGTACAGACAACCTCGCCAGAGCCAGTCTCCTCCAGAGTAGTGCCTTTGCACTGTGGGCACACCTTTACCGGCATTTTGTCAATAAGCTGCCTGCCTTCAATATTTATATCTTTCTTTTTTGACGAAATGCAGCAAGCAAGCTGGATATTACTGACACTGCGGCTAATATTTCTGGAGATGCTCTTGTTTTGGGAGATGGATGGAGTAGCGTATGTAAGTCCACTACTGTATGTCTGAGACTGGGAGCATGTCTGAGCACGATTCATCTGAGTGTGGCAAAAGTTTTAAAATCTAAGTTTTAATTTTTGAATTTGGCGTAGTTGGTTAGCGCGTGGGCTTCAATAGTTTAGAAGTGACTGGTTCAATTCCTGCTATCAGCTCTCAGCAGCCTTTTTTTATTTTCTTTTTGGGATAAAATTCTGATGCCCATTTATTTAAATTATGGAATAAAATATGATAAGAATATTTCTGGCATTTTGTTGATAGTCAGAAAATACTAGCTGACTGCAATGTTTAAGTATGTGATTCAGTGTAAGTATATGCCATAAACGTTATACAATTGCACAATTATGGAATATTGTGGGCACTTTAGTAGTCATCTCCGCGTGCGTGGTTAGACCAAGGCACGATTGACATTGTTTGCGCTCAATCAGCTTCGAAATCCCCCTTACTCTTTCTCTTCCTTCTACTAACTACAACTCACTCAAATTTCGTCGTCATCAACTAGAAAGATGGACGCGGACGTGACAATGACAGACGCGGGCTTGTCGACGCTCTCGCCAGTGTCGCATACTCTCTCGCCCCCTTCTGGTGAGATTAAGGCGTCGCCTGTCACAGACTCGCAATCCTACGATGATCTGGATCGTTGGATTGAGATGCTGATGGACTGCAAGCAGCTTAGTGAAAACGACGTCAAAAAGCTTTGCGATAAGGTATATTGAAGCTTGTTTTGATTTGGAAGGCCAATGGCTGCAATCCAATTGCGGTTGGTGACATTGCTGCTGAGTATATACTGATGTATCGCTCTCTAGGCCCGTGAGATTCTGAGCGAAGAGTCGAATGTGCAAAATGTGGTATGTAGTGAATGCTATCTAAATCAATTGTCAATTCTAATTAAGTACTAGAAATGCCCCGTCACTGTTTGTGGTGATATTCATGGTCAATTTCATGATTTGATGGAGCTTTTTAAAATTGGCGGACCAAACCCAGATACCAACTACCTTTTCATGGGTGAGTACTGTACGCTTAACGAATTTTATTTATTGTAGATGTTTACAAGTTGCAGGTGATTATGTTGATCGTGGATACTATTCGGTCGAGACAGTGACACTTCTCGTTGCCATGAAGATCCGTCACCCCAACCGACTAACCATTCTTCGTGGTAATCATGAATCGCGCCAAATCACTCAAGTGTACGGCTTCTACGACGAGTGCTTACGAAAATACGGCAACCCGAACGTTTGGAAATATTTCACCGATCTCTTCGACTATTTGCCGCTGACCGCTTTAATTGAAAATACAATCTTTTGCTTACACGGCGGTCTCTCGCCTTCAATCGATTCATTAGATAATATTCGTGCACTCGATCGCATTCAGGAGGTACCGCATGAGGGGCCGATGTGTGATTTGTTGTGGTCAGATCCTGATGATCGATGCGGATGGGGAATTTCACCTCGTGGTGCTGGATATACCTTTGGTCAGGACATATCGGAGGCCTTCAATCACAAAAATGGCTTGAATTTAGTTGCTCGTGCGCATCAGCTTGTCATGGAAGGATACAATTGGAGTCAGGATCAGCAAGTAGTCACAATATTTTCAGGTGCGAATTTACTGTATATCCTGTTTAGAGGATCTATACTAATTCCTTTTCTCAGCACCCAACTATTGTTATAGATGCGGCAATCAGGCCGCTATCATGGAAATTGATGAAGACCTCAAGTATACATTGTAAGATTTTCACTCTTTCTTATCTGTTGTTGGCCAAAATTTGCTAACAAAGTCTAGCTTACAATTTGATCCTTGCCCGCGGGCTGGTGAGCCCTCAGTATCTCGCCGAACTCCCGACTACTTTTTGGTAAGTTTCTAGATGAATTTCTTCATGAACGCAGCATATCTAACTGATTTTCAAACAGTGATTGCTGGAATGTGCAATACTGCATTGTTTGTAGGTTAAATCAGGCCAGCTATAAATCCGGAGAAGTAAATGCTATCTGTAAAATTTTGTCATAAGTTAGGGACTAGTATATGCGTGGAATTTAATGGTTTTTGTATCATCGTTTATATTATATCGTTAATGAAGGAAGACTGTTAGAACAAAGACCATTGTTTAGAGAGTCTTATGAGTTCTTTTTACCAGGTTTAAGAATAAGCTCATCCGATATTCGCAGTCTGCTTTTATCCTTTCTTTTGTCGTAAACTACAAAATAGGTGATATGACTTAATCTGGATAAGTTATTTATGTTCCGAGATGTAACATCTTATAACATCTTAAGAACTGCACACGTGATTGCGCGAGTCGCTCGCGAGGGGCGTATTGCTCTAAACCAGAATCAGGACGCGCCTTTGAGTTTTAACAATCTACGATATATACAGAAATTATAGCCCTCTTTGAATATCTTATTATAAAATTGGTTGGTATATAAAATAAATGAAGAATTGAATGACTGTTTGTTCTGGCAATGTCTACCCTCGGAATTAGTTCCGATAGTTTGACTACGGAATCCAATTTTCCTGTGCCGAGTTCTCGATCTTCACCAGACAGCAAGATTCATAAATTGCCTAAGCAATCGTTATCTTCTTATTTGAAGTCACTAGATTCTGCGTTTAGCAAGATATCGTCTCGGGTTGGCGCTATCGATACGATTATGAGAGGCGGTCTGGCGAGAGGGAAAGTTACTGAAATTTCCGGACCGCCGGGGAGTGGTAAGACTAGTTTCGGGTGCGCGCATGCTTGAACGTCATACATATATATGTATAGTCATTTTTAAAACTAAACAGAACTCTATTTCTCTAGAATTCAATTTGCAATATCGGCCGTGCTGGAACAGAAGCAAGTTTTGTGGATAGATACAGCAAGCTGTGTACCACTATCTCGCTTACTCGCAGGTCTACCTTCCTCATTCTCGCGCAATCCAGAAGCTCTGGATAGTTATGTCAAACATTTACAAATATCTTCACTTGCAAAACTCCTGATACTTTTTATGCGTCCGCCCGCATACTTAAAAGACTTTGATGTTATCATTATCGATGACATTACGACACTGCTCTCGTCCGGTTTTGCCTATTTCGTTGCGAAGCCATCGACAAAGTCAGTATCTGCCGCTGATAGGACTCAGAGAGCAGAAGATCATACAACGAAACGATCACGAGCTGCGACAGAGCTAGTCAACGCCCTTTCTCGACTAGCGGCTCAATATGATGTGGCCGTGCTACTTCTCGGGAAAATGGTTTCGCGCATCTTTGCAGGACAGCGCGCAAGACTGGTAAGTGTTCTTGGAGAGGAAGGAGATGCCACAAGTCCAGTAACTACAAGCATATGGACAAGATTATATTTATTCCGTAATGACGTCTTATTTGACAACCCGGCCTCACATATACATTCAAAGCCATCATTACAAAGAAGACAAACAGCTAAACGTGGCGTTCCTCACGCTTGTGCTATAAAGTGCGCTGGTGTAAACTATGAAAACGCTTCGCTGTCGGTATTTCGAATCGTAAATACTGGAATTGCAGACACTGACGAGTGGTTTGACGAGTTTATTGTTCGTGAGCCTTCAAATGAAACAGTCATTCACGAAAGTAGGGAGGCATCTCACCAATTTACCGAGATATTTGGATCATTCAATGATTCAGAGAGGTCAGACAGCTTTGTTTCTGCAAAACAGCAATTATCTGAAGGATCGCAGGATGAAATAGGAGACGTTACTCAACACTCTCCAGACCAAATCGCTAGCGAGGCGGAGACTATAATCCCAACAAACTACACAAATAAGACAGAAATTTCTGACAGCGAGGAAGAAGATATAGGAGACTGGTCGGATATAGATATATCCGAACTACTTAGCTGATATAGTATTATTAATTAACAACGACACTGTATTATACTATAAACCCTGACAAAATAGACTAAATGAAAACGCTCCCAACATCGCCACCCAAGATAATCACATGAGTGCACAAAAGAAAAGTGAACCACTAATACATCATGCCAGAAAAAACTGTGAGCGGCTAATACTACTCAGCTATTATCGCATCTAGCATCGCGACGAATCTCGATTCTAAAGCCCTTACGAGGCCTCGACGATCATACGCTTCATGTCCACCTGGCCCGATGACTTTTCCTGACATATGCAGCCCTGATGGGAATCCGTTTGACTGTACGAATTCAGCCTCGGCCTCCTTTGCAGCGCGCTCGATAGTAATAGCCTCATCTTCAACTTTGTATAAATCGCATCGATCACATTCAGTACAAGCACTTCCAGGTATATGTCTAAAGTGTTTACAAAAGTGCTGGTAGCTCTCTTGTTTGATATCCTTTCGGCATACGTAGCACATCGAGTATCCACACACACAGGTCAATTTATTGCAGCCCTCGGATTTGATAAATGACACTCGACACACAGGACAAGTGCGTTTTACAGCATCTGCCATAGCACGTTCAATGTAAACCCGCATTCGATCTTCTTCCTGCTCAAAACACTTGTGAAATGGTAAAAACTCCTTGTTGCAATCAGTACACGATGTACGTAGACAAGAAGGATTCTTACAGACAAAAGCTGATCCATGGCGTTTGCGATATACTCCACGCATAATTGATATTATTTCCTCGTCATATAATCTCTGCAAAGCTCCAAATGACTGCACATAATATTTCTCGGACAGCAGCAATTGAGCTATGGTACTGACTAGTACATACAGCAAACTCAAAGCTAGTGCCGGTAGTAAGCAAAGAAAAAAGACAAGGCTCCCGGCAGCAAGAAATCTCATGACGGATGAGAACGTGATTGATAGTCTCAGGTCACCAAGAGAGCTACTGGCCACAGCCGCGGGAGACTCCTCTGCATAATCACAAAACGGACACACGACAAAGCCGCGAATGAGCGCATTCTTGGCAAGGAAGTCAGCGACTTGAGCATGTTCAAACTCTTCGCATAACGCTTCAGATATCGAGGCACGCAAAATTCTTTGAGGCACAGGCGCATGGCATGGAGGATTTGCGGCAGCGGAAATACATGGCACGACAGTTTTACCGCGTAGCGCTCCTTGCCCGTATACACCTTCTTTAACCGAATTTTCAAGACATCCGCGGCAAAAGAAGTGACTGTCAGAGCAGCATGCAAGATCTTCCCATGCATATTCACCAAAGCAGCACTCACATTCAATCAACTGGCCGGCTTGTGAGTACTCGTCCTCGTTAACAGCACGCGCAGCTTGCTCGTCGCGGTCACGCAGCTCAGCAAGACGAGGTTGATCTAACTGTATGAGTTCGGATTCTAATTCGCTGCAACCTGTACGACCGATCCACGATAGAGCAGAGAATGGGACGACGCTGCGGTGTCTGCGGAAGAGACGCATAATTGTCCACCGATTAGTTCGTTCGGTAGCAATGTCCATGAGAATGGGAAGAGCGCGGGTAAAAGAAGAATTATTCTGCACCAAAACATTAGTAACAGTTGACCGATGTAGATATGCCTTGAAATGTGAATGAAGCACCCGTGACACCGCAGCTCTATATTCACGGGTGCGGAACCGCTGCCAGTCCGCAACATAGTTATTCCGGAGCCTGCGTCGCGAGCGTATGAGAGCAGGTGACGAAAGAACCAGCTCAACAATTGCAGCAAGCTGTGAGGGTCCTCTGTTGTCGGTCATCAACTGCCGCAAGAGCTCCACATCGGTGTCCGGGAAAACGGCTGCGAGATGATCGAGTACAGTGTTCAATCGTGCCGTAGTCGCCCGGTCGCGAATACCTCTTGCAGAGCTCCCGCCGACGGTATATTCAACACACTTGTCAGGAGTAACCGAGATAGCATATCCCGAATCATCCGAGTCCGAATCGTCTGCTGAGACTGGGGCTATTGGGTTATTGTAGTTATCGGGTCTAAACATGTCTTCGAATGGGCCTAGCAGCAGCGCTTGCGGTTTGCGAGCGGTCATAAGTGCGAAAGTGATAACATTGAATAAGATTGGTGCAGAATCAGTCTATTTCGAATCTGAGATGATGCTAGCTGGAATATATACAACTGAAAAGGAGAGAAGAAGATTCGCTGAGGAAAGTGGCGGCTATTAAGTAGCCAGATCTCCCAACTTAGATACAAGTTAATCGCATTGCTTAGGGTTTTTCTAGCACGCGACAACTCACTAATTGAAATTTAATCTTATAATATATAGACTTTGATTATATAAACATTTTATGACCAATAACTTAACATCCGAGTACGCCTAAATCTGACCATAATCATCATCTATACTCCGTTTTTTCCTCTCGTAGTACCTTAAACCCAGCATCCAATACTTCCAACCCTACATCCAGCGTCTCTAGAACCTTGCATAACTCATCGACAACCTGGTCTCTCGTAGTAACCTGTGATTCCGTCAACACCGTCAGAACATTCAAGTCTGGCATCGATGGAAATAATTCATGATTGGCTACCACAGGCACGGACTGCCACCCGTTCGAGCCTAGGTTCTCCGTCGCAACACCACCACCACCTCCTCCTCCAAAGAAGCCATTCGTTCCTCCTGCTACCTTATGCTGCTGCATCGGTGACTGCGGCAATGCCGGATTCCAATACATAGGAGAAGGTGGCGGAATAGGAATTTGTAAATTTGGTTGCCGAACTAAAGAAGGTTTACCAGCCTTTGACGGAGAGACAGGATGCACAGCTGCTTGTTGCGAAAGCGGAGTTCGTTTTGGAGAAACTCCTCTCGGTAATAAAGCTGCCGGTATTGATACCTGGGGTGGAGCTGAGACAGAACTTGGTGCTAGTGATGATGGCTGAGCGGGTTGGCCAGCGGCAAGGATTGGCGGAAGAGGTGAAGAAACAGGCGGGATCACTGGAGTTGGTGAACTTGATGGGGCGGAAGGGGGTAATGAGGATTGGGGTGACTGCTGTAAATGCATCTCCTTTGGACTGGGAGATCTTACATGAGTGGGTGAGGAGTTGGCTGAAGTCGGCGCTGAGCTGGTAGGTGGCGGCAAATTTGGTGTAGGCACATTAGGAAGCGGGGGTGGCATATGCTGACTATGCATACTGCGTGCAGTTGAATTTGACCGGAATAATCTGTTTGTAACTTTTGGTGTTGGATCAGGCGGGTGTGCAGCAGCGGCTGCTGAGACAAGATTCGACATAGCCTCCAATGTAGGGATCTCAATCTCAATAGGAGAAGATGATGCACGAATAGGTGACGCTATTGAATCACCTGGCAGGTGTATCATATTGGAATCAATGTCTAACATTGAGCTAGGAGCCGGATCTGTTTCTTTACTGAATAACTTCAGCAGCGGATGCGACTCATCAGAAGATATAGTTGAAGCATCTATCGGTTTGGATGGTGCGCTGCCAGGACGCTTTAGAGTCTCCGAGTCAGCTTCGTCGTGAAATTCTAGATTTTCTCTGAATACTGCAGTCGCGTCATTCGCCGATTTAGTTAAAGTCAAAGTCTCTGAGCGTTGGCGTCCCGATTTAAGATTCGGCAAGAGTGTTTCTGTAGTTTTGTTCTCGGATAGCTGATAATCTTCAACATCAAAATCCCAACCGCCTCTAATATCATTATCGTTGTCATCTGCAGGTCCGTCTTCAGTATCTATTCCAACTTGTGCTCCCATCGGACCGTTTTTGACATCGTTATCATCAGGTGAAACAGCAAGACTTCGTCTAACGTTTCCTTTATCTTTCCAATGCTGATATTTAACGATTAAATCTCTTAAAATTGAAGTAGGCACATTCTTGCAAGCTCGAATAAATCTAGTTTTGGATAATTCATCGGCACCAGGGCGCTCCTCAAACCTTTCGTTCAGACATAATGTCAAAAACTCTTTGAGTATGGCTGAATATTGAGGGCCTTCTAGACGGGGAGGTTTTTGCCGAGAAATCAAGTACATTGCTGCCATGCCATCCTGATCTGCGTATGGCGGTTGTCCCGTGGTCATTTCATATATAGTTATACCAAGTGACCATATATCGGCCTATAAAGTACTTAGTATCTGGCATTTTATGGCAGAAAAACAACAAAAAATACCTTGTAATTATACGTTGTACCTTCGGTAATAACTTCAGGTGCCATCCAATAAGGAGTGCCAACAATGGTACTTCGTTTCGGTTGGTTTGCCGAAATCTGCGCAGCAACACCGAAATCGCAGAGCTGAACGCCGCCGTCATTTTGAATCAATATGTTTGCCGCCTTGATATCTCTATGTATGATTCCCGCCTTATGAATGAAGGATAACGCAATCAGAGATTCACGAACAATGACCTGCGTGTATTTCTCTTCAATCTTGCCCACTGCAAGCTGCTACGCGACGTTAGCAGCAGTCCTGATAAATATCCACGGAATTAACTTACCAAAGTTCTCACGCTTCCACCGGAGCAAAGATCCATAATAATCCACAACCTTGTATTCACAAGATGCGAACCATGGTACCTGACGATATTTTGAGCATCGCCCTGCTTCAGCTGCGCAAGCATAGCGATCTCGTGCCTTACGTCCTTTACATCATCTTCCACGGTATCTAGATTCAGTACCTTAATAGCCACCACTTTCTTTTCAATCAGATTGTACCCTTTATAAACCACGCCAAAATTTCCACGGCCAATGATCTCGTCGCGTCGGTAATATTTGGCGATATTGACAGGGGCGGCGGCGGCGTTGGACGTTCCAACGCTTTCACCGTAAGACTCGCCACCTTCGTAAACCTGCATTGCAGCAGAAAAGAAAGGGCGAAATCGATTCTGGACCTTTTAACAACAGAAGCAGCTTTTTTTGATAGTGGTCCAAGTCTTGACGGTGTAGAAAGATGTCGAAGAAGGGGCTCGTGAAAGTCTAGGAACAGGTATGTGTGAATATAGTTGTGGTGTATATAATATTTTCCTAGTACTAAATCTCTTATTTATACACCAGCTTTAGAACTTTAATCGGTTGGGAATATGTGCGGCTCAAATTATTTTGGCTGTTCAACTAATTGAATGAATGGTAAATGATTTTACCTTCAAACTAATATATATTATACATATCTAAATCTCCTCTATATATATTTATATGGAGATGGACGGGAATCAGCTAGAAGCCATGAAGTTGAAAGATCAAGGAAACGGTTTTTTCCGGGAAAAGAAGTATGTCGAGGCAATTACTTCCTACACTTCGGCGATTACAACATTGAAACCAGAAACCAACGCCGTTTTCTATTCAAATCGGGCAGCTTGCTATATCGCATTAGAAAAATATGATCTGGCAATTGAAGACTGTCTGGCTGCTTTAGCAAAGGATTCATCTCATGTGAAATCACTAGAGCGATGCGCTCATTGCTATTCAAAAGTGGGACGCTTAAAAGAAGCAATTATTGAACGTCTTGCGTTAAAAGTCGTTACAGGAGATATTACAACATTCATGAACGAAGTTATTGAGAGAAGTACCTCACGAACAGAATCGGCGATGGGCAAACTGGTTAATCAATATGTTAGTCTTGAAGCGCAAAAGTTGGCGGATGACAAGACGCGATTGGTCTTTCCTGATGCGTCGGAGATGTATTCACATTTTGAGCTCATGTACCGACATCCACAGCTCTTGTCATTCAATTCTGAGGACAGTATATGGAAGGATGATTCTGCTCAAAACTCGCCAGACCATCATCTCGCTGCTATATATTCAAAAATGAAAGAACACTCATATGACAGCTACGTCGAGGCATTCTACATGGTCGATAGACTTATTGCCAGTGGAGCCCTTGATAACAACGACAACAGCAAGTCTGATATTTTTTCAATACGAGAACAGGCATATGAACTACGTGGCTCGTTTAATTATCTTTTAAAACACGAGGAAGACGCGATTGCTGATTATAAGCGAGCCGACAACAACTCAAGTCGCATTATGCTGAAACTAGCAACAGCTGTCGGAAATGCTGAAGAAAAAGTAAAATATCTTCAGAAAGCAGAAGATGCGGATCCAGCAGATCCCCAAGTTCAGTTCTTTCAAGGATTAATGAATTACGAAAGAGCAGATTACAAAACTGCTTTGACTTATTTTGACAAGATGCGTAGACTCGCTGAAGCGGCGGGCGACACTGAGAATATTATGTATGATATATTTTGGGTCTTAGCAAACTGGAGAAACGGAGATAAGACCGGTTCAATACGACTGTTGTCTAAGATGGAGAAGAAATGGGCTAGCAATCCGCGATTTATTTCAATGCTGGCGAATATCAAGGGCGATGGAGCTTCTACGTCTGAAAAGGTTCAACTTTGGAGAGACGCATGGGAAAGTGTTAAAGCTGCGCGACAAGTGAATCATGTAACCGATACCACGCCTTTGATGAACATTGCATCTCTACTAACGAATCAGTTGATGGAAGATATTTCAAAAGAGCGAGTCTCTCAAGACGACAACAGTCGCTGGCAAGCCATAGAAAGCGTGAATAAAGAGGCAATTAAAGAAGATCCACATTCACTACAATGCGTATTTTCATATGCATACAATCTTTCTTTTCAGCGGGATCGCAACGCAGAGGCACAAATTTATTTTGACAAAGCATTTAATCTTGCTGCTGGTCATTTGGCAATCTCGAAAGTTTTGAAAGCATCATTTGCTAATGAAGCCAAGCTTTTCTTGAATCAACGGTATCCTGAGCAGGAAGATCTTATCGACATGATGTTAGTGGCTGAAGATCTCAGAACAGATTTTTGAGTAAATAACATAGATGTCTTTGATACTTAAATGATGCCCCCTAGAAAAATCTTTATTTTTGTCTTTTGAAGGATGTCTCCATTGTCCGTTACAATAAATGATAAATTGATATTCCATGCAGTATTAACCATTAGTCTATATACTAATTCCTCATACAATAAAAAACTATATGCGCTACTCTAACACAATTCTCTTCGACACCCGCAAATATCTTACATTCTCATTTCCATCCTCATCTGTAACGTACTCATTCACAATTTTATACTCACCCAAAGCAGGCATAATCTTACTCCAAACTAACCAATATATAGCTCCCATGAACAGACACCCCATTCCAAACACTGCAATGGTAACACCAGGATGATCTGTTCGGCCAGGAGGACTGACAAGTGGTAAATACATTAAAAAGAAATTTGAAAAAAGATATGTAAGCGTGATCGGTAAATAAGATCGGAATGGTGATTCCCATTGTTCACGCTTGTTATATTGCAAATAAATCAGTCCACCCGCAACCAGTGCGTTGATCCACGCTGACGGATACGTATTTAAATCGATAATAAATTCGTACGCTTCTCCTGGTGGCGGTACAATCAGCACAAGAACGGTAACAACCCAATGCAGAAATAAACCGCTAACAGGAGCGCCAAGAGCGTTGACTTTAGCAAAGAACTTTGAGTACGGTAAAATACCTTCCTTGCCAAACTCGCAATTTACTCGCGCATGTGCAAATGACACAACAAGAACATTGCCCAAATTCGATAATGCCACAAAGAAAGGTAATAATCTGGCACCAGCTGAGTCACCAAATACGCGCCTGAAAAATAATCCAGCAACAATTACTCCCGAATGTGCAATCTCATACTTCGGAATCACTGCAAAATATGCTACATTTGCAAGCACATAAAGCAACATAACACCTCCAATTGCTAGAGGCGCCGCAACAGCAAGCGTGCGCCTTGGATTATCAAGTTCAGAGATGACGTAGTTTGCATTTTCCCAACCCCGATAAGAATACACGATCCGTAGCAGCGCGGTAGCGTAGTTGTAAGTACCCCCGCCGAACCCAGAATTCTCAAACAGATTCGTAAAATTCCCGGGATTCTCAACATTGGGAAGCCATCCAAAAGCCGCAAAAATACCGGTAAATACAACGAGAATGAGAACGAGAACTTTGAAGACTCCGAGACCGTTGAAAAGGGCTGTTCCAGCCGCTGGATGCAAAGCATGTAAAAGGACGACACCAGTAATGCACAATACAGCAATAATTCGAGCGGAATGTTCAGAAGGGTAGTCAACACCCGCAGCAAAAAGAATATATCGACCAAAAGCGAGCGAATTTCCCGCCGAGAAACCGAGAAGAATCATCTGACCGAGAAAGATGCAGGTAATGAGGTACTTTGGCTTCTGATACACTCTTTCAAGATAATTCTTTTCGCCACCATTTTTAGGTATTCCAAGACCAAATTCTAAAAAGACGGATAGACCAGTGAGAGAGAGGACACCACCAACGATCCAAAGCAAGATAGAGGCTCCGACTGATCCCGAGGCAAGAAAAACGCCAGATGGAGTCGAAAAAATACCCGTTCCTATCATTTTGTTGAGAATTAGAAATACCGCTGAAGCAACCCCCAGCTTCTTCGAGCGCGGAAGTTCAGGAATGCCTGCTAGTGCTTCGCCAAGATCAGCATCCTCAGTAATTATCAGCTGCTGAGCAGCTTGACTCTCGAGACCGTCGTCGCCTCGCGGTGAAGCAACCGGCGGAGAGGATATTGAAGCAGCAGCTGCTGACTCCAGCGATGTGGTAGTTGATGTCGGGGCAAGTGGGTGATCTCCCTCTGCCATGTTTGCCGAAGAAATCCTGAGCAGTTACGACAATTGGTCACTGGGGGACATATTTCGAGCAGATATCGGAGGCGATAACAGGTTATAATACACCTGTATTATCTGTGATAACCTAAGCTTGCTGATGTAATGCGGCTGTGGTGGCTGTATGTGGCCGTGCGGGATCTACGCAAGCACTTGCCCCTGAGAATGCCCTTGCTTCGAAGCCGTCGGATTACAGTGAAACAAATCTCCCAAATGCTATCTCTTTCTCTTCTCTGCAAGAGCCAGGTTTGAATTTACGACTCTCGAACAAATTCCTGCAAACTGTTATGGCTGGTGGTCGTCCTCAACGCAAACGGTCGCCTGTCGTCCTCGCAGTCTGCGCCGTTCTACTTCTCTTTCTTCTCTTTCGCACTGCCTCTCGCGGCACTACTCCGCAGTCCTCGCCCGTCACTGCCTCGGCAAAGCACCCTGCCCATGCTGCGCACCGCCCGCAGCCAGATCTGTCGACTCCAGAAACGCTCGATGCTTTCCGGAGCGCGACGGTCAAGTCTCTAGCCGAACTATTTCCTTACGACCCTAGAATACAGACGTCCTACCCTCGGCATATATGGCAGACATGGAAGCATTCCCTCACGGATTCGAACTTTGAGCACCGTTTCGTCCGTACGACGGAGTCATGGACACATCTCAATCATGACTATACGTTCGAAGTCCTAAACGACGCTGCGGCTGCTGCTATGGTCCGCCAGCTTTATGCATCGATTCCGGACGTGGTCGACGCGTACTTTGCAATGCCTGTGCCTGTGCTGCGTGCTGACTTTTTCCGATATTTGATTTTACTAGCTAGAGGCGGAGTTTATTCTGATATCGATACGCTTGCGCTGAAAAGCATCAATAAGTGGTTTTACTCGTCGATTGGTCCCCTTAAAGATGGCGAAAAACGACACCAAGTCGTCGATATATCCGACGAAGACGCAGCCAAACTACGAGCCAAACTTGAAGCTGAGACTGGTCTTGTAATAGGTATTGAGGCAGATCCTGATAGAGAGGACTGGCATGACTGGTATGCTCGACGAGTGCAATTCTGCCAATGGACAATTATGGCAAAAAAAGGGCATCCTGTGTTGGTAGATATTGTCTCTCACATCACAACCGAAACAATTCGCCGACGTGCTGCAAACGCACTTGTACTACCAAAGTCAAATGAAGCGGGCTCACAAATCATGGATTGGACTGGTCCTGGAATATGGACTGATACAATCTTTGAGTATCTCGAAACAGACTGGCATTCAGTCACAGGAATTACTGAGGGCAAGGTAGTGAAGGACGTTTTAATTCTCCCCATCACTTCTTTTAGCCCTGGTGTTGGTAGCATGGGTGCCGGTGAAATCACGCATCCCCGCGCATTTTCACAGCACTCATTTGAAGGGTCGTGGAAGCCTGAAAAGGACCGGCATATCGGCAATGTCAACACTTGATTTTATAGACAATTGTGTATTTGCCCTATACTGCTGCGTATGGTTTTTATTTGATTAGAATTTCTTAACTTGATTTTTGATTATGGGTTCATTCAATATTGTCTGGGATTGACATTGTACATGTTTTCATTTATGGTTTTTTGGAGAGACCTGCACGTATTACAGGTTTTGTACAGCTTTTTTTCACCTTTTTCTTTATTCTCTAGTAGCTCGGGACCTGTCTGTAAAACTCGTGGCATGGTTTCCACGCATTGTTTCATAATAAAATAGGCGTTTAGCAGCCCGAGCTTATATTTGTGATTACCTTTTTGAGATGAGGCTTTGTGACGAATCTGATGAATCGTGTTTTTGTTTTGTACATACTTATATACATACTGAACAATTCAGATATGTGAATGTTTACACAATATACTGTATGGTGTTTGATTATCATTTGAAATCTAGGAAGTTTTGTATTACACGGGGCATATTGTACACAAATAAATGGCCGGGCGTGCGCTCATGCGTTTACTTAAGCTTTAGGCACGTGCAACATAGTAATAAATTGCTCTAGCAACTATGCTCTCATTTAGATGTGGCTATAGCCTGGAGTCATTTTTCGTGAGGTAATCTTGCGATATATTGGCCCTGATACTTATCGGTATATACAATAAAATGGCTAAATGCATTTGATGTGAATTAAATCCGGGTTCTCCTGCCATTCATCTGCGCTTACCCACATCTTGCGAAATGTACTTAGCCCAGCTAAGATCGATCCTCCTATCCATGTAGAGTACTTCCGCTCCGGTGGCGCGTATATTCTCAGCTTTATGTCTTTTGGAGCGAGTTGCTTCATTTCGCTCAGTAGTCTATCGCCAAAGCCGCGAAGTAGGGTTGTGCCTCCTGACAGGACTATGTTGGAATATAGTGGCCGTCTGAGGTCAACGTCTACCTTCGAAATGCACTCTGATAACATTTCAGGAATCCCCGGATACTCTAATCCAAGAAGAGAGGGATCGAACAGCACTTCTGGAGCTCGGAATCGCTCGGCTCCTAGTTTAAGAACATGCCCATCAGGAAGGGCGTATTCATCTGCTGCGGATCCAGAAGCACCTGACGAAGATGTACCTGTAGTCGGCAGTGCTGGTCCTCTTCGTTCGTGTTTCCGAGCCTCGCGTTCTTCCTTCCGCATATCTAGTGCAACGTAACACATTCGTTCTTTTATATTCCGGACAATTTCACGCTCGGCTGAGGTATGCAGAACCACACCAGAATGCTTTCTCAACTGCAGTCCCAATTCTTCAGTAACGTCACGGCCTCCAACGTCTATCCTTCGTATCGCATTCGAAACTGCAAAACCCTCGTACACTGGTACCGCGTGAGATACTCCATCGCCGGAATCTAGCACCAACCCAGTTGTTCGTCCCGAAGCGTAGAGTGCTAGCACAGCTTGTACACTGACAAATAATGCCGGAATATTAAAAGTCTCAAAGAAAATCTCTGCTGTCCGTCTTCGATTACCGCGTGGATTGAGGGGTGCTTCGGTGAGAAGTACAGGATGCTCTTCGGACGAGACCTTGATCCCTTGCGTGTAAACGTAATTCCATATCCGTTCCATATCCGCCCAATCTGTGACTACGCCGTGTTCAAGAGGGTATCGTAGCTTTAGTAATCCGCGATGAGCAGTAGCCTGTGGTCCGATAAAGATATCGTCCTCTAAAGCTCCAGCCATGACACGAGAGTGCTTAGGTCGGCCTACTAGAGTCGGAAAATATAGCTCTGGCTGCTCGGATCCAGCGAATCCTGCTTTAAGCTCGCCGGTGCCATTGTCAAGTACCAGAGGCTGGTTTAGCAGCTGACTTGGCAGATCCATGCGGGTTGTTTGCTGTTGTTGCTGTTGTTGTTGTGAAGAGAATGAGCTTGTTGTAGTGAGTGTTTGTGTAGGTAATCGTGGGACGCGTCGCGAAACTTTACTCGACGCGCTTGGATAAGCTGTCTGTTCCTGAACTTCTCCGCATTAATTTCGCTATTCTACAACAAAAGATCAACAAAAGACTATACATAATCTGCTTGCGTTTAAGGTGACTCGACTGGGTTTTTTTATTTTCATTTTTCAGCTTAGCGATACTGCCAGGCTGCTCAAATGGGTATTATGTAGCTTCAATGCGAACTGCCACTCTAGATAATATCGGAACTGAATTGATTATAAATATGTACAAATATGTCAAAGTAATATATTCCACTCTCGTACTGATTAATGAATGGATCTATGTAACATGATAAAAATCTTTAGAACGCTAGTGTACAATATTCACTATCGAAGCACCTTATTCCAAGAAAAACTTCCTCGAGCTTTTGCAAACATCCTTATCACACATTGGACATAATACCGGATACTGCTTGCTAGTGACTTCTTCATTTTTTAAATGGTCGTCAACAATGTCCGCAAGCGCTTTGATGAATTCTGGGTGTCCATTCAATGAGGCTGCGCGCGTAATTCCCTCTGCACCAGCCTCTCCAATGATCTCAATATCTAACTCATGAAGAGTCTCAATGTGGTCACTGGTGAAAGCAATCGGAATTAAAATCATATCGGTCTGTCCCTTCTTGACCAAATGGGTCACTGTGTTTTGCGTCTGAGCACCCAGCCAAGGCTGAGGTCCGACTTGACTTTGCCAGACTAATCGGTAAGGATTCTTGAACTTTAGCTCCGTCATTACTGCGTAAACGGTTGCGGCGACTTCTGCAGGGTAGGGATCACCCCGATTGACAACAGTCATCGGCAACGAATGCGCAGAGAAAAGAAGCATCACATCATCTCTCACACTCTCGTCATAAGTCTCTAATTGTTGTTGTATGATTTGAGAAAATGCTCGTACGAGTCCCGGATGAGTCGGCCAGCGGTCGATAACGCTCCACTTGATTGTACGCCCAGGATCGACTTTTTCGCTCAGTTTCCATAGCTCGTTAAGAGAGCTTCCTGTGGTGGAACAACTATACTGCGGATACTGAGTGAATGCCACCGCACGCTTGATTCCATCTTCTAACATCTTCTTCATTGTGTCTTCGGTCAACGGATTCGCATATCGAAATGCAACATATGGCAAGTGCGGTGCTGTAGCCGGCGCGATCTCGTCAAGCAGCTTACACATTTCTTTGGCTTGGTACTCGGACCATTTTCTGATCGGTGATCCGCCGCCGATTTCGGCGTAGTGGTGGGCTATCTTCGGCGTTCGGCGCCAGGCAATGAATTTTGCGATTTTGTCTTGAAAACGGCCGAGAGGAATTAAATCGCCGTCTTGAAAGAGACGCAAGAGAAAGTCGTAGACCTCGGAGGTCTTCGATGGGCCGCCCATGTTTAGAAGCACAACACCCTGAATTCATACATGTTAATATGTAATTTCTCACAGAGGCGGATACTAGAGGAAGAGCTTACGGTGGGACCTTTCGAGGGAGGAGCGGTGGCAGCAGTCGCAAGAGACCGGCTGATCACAAGAGACCGGCGGATCAGCAATCGAGCAGCAGGCACACGCCTCGACAGTAACGACAGACGAAACATAAATATCCTCGAACAAGAAAGCAACCAACAAGACAGAAGAAAGTAAGCGGATACTAAGGAAGAAGGCTAGATGTTGTTATCAGAGCTTTGGCGCACAAGTAGTTCGACGCCACTGCTTAAATCAGGTGTTCGAGCTGTCTTCTTCCCAATGAATGCTCCAAACAGCGCGACAACAAAAAAACTTGCAATTAAAAAAGAAAGTGTAAGAATATAGATATATTTGCAGACCAAATAACACGTTTATGAAAACAATTAGTATCCTGCCGATCGATAGGATTAACAATCGATTCGCTCTCGCTCGTCCTCGCTGCGAGCCGCACATGAACATCCCTAATTACCTCTTTAGTAATATAGGGGATCTTAACTTTGATAATAAGTGACAGATACTCTTAAGCATATTCATTGTTTAATGTCTTGGCCTTTTGATTTATACTATGAACGTCTGAGCTAATAAGCCCGTAATGAATGCTGAGCAGGCTTCCGGGGACAGTTTCCCTTTTGACGTCGATCCTCTCGCCGAGTTTGTATGTTTTCAAAGCCCACCATCCTGAATCTTACGCGTTTTAACATCCATACTCTAGGATTACAAAAACCACAAATGCGCGATTCTATTCTGCATCGAAGTCTCACCGTCAATGCTGATGCCGCTGTCAAAAAGTCGTCATGACAGTGACGATGACCCTGCGCCGACGCCTCTAAGACGCGCTCTCGTGGCTGCATATCATGTCGCGCAGGAGCGTATTATCTCGAATCCTAATGATGCTATTGGCGTCATGCTCTTTGGCACAGAGCACAGCGATGATCCACTGAATCCCGGTTGCTCAATGTTGATAGACCTTGATATTCCTGATGTTAAAGGAATGAAACATTTGAAAGAAGTTCTCGAGTACGAGGATTCATTTGAGGAAATCGCGAAACCTGCTACTGCGCCCCCTACAATCCGTGATGTCTTTTTCTATGCCGGCCATAAATTTTTCTCCGCAAAAGAAAACTATACGTATCGGAGGTTATTTCTAATGACAAATACCGACCTGCCGCCAGCGAATAGCAAGCAAGATCGCAGCGCGGCACGTACTCGTGCTAGTGATTTATTTGAGACTGGAATCCAGATCGAGCCTTTTTTTCTTAGTTCACCGCCAGACTTGATTTTTGATCCAAGCAAATTCTACGAAGATGTTTTGTTCATGAGCTCCTTGAACACTAGCGACGTTATTAATGAGAAGCATATGATGAATGAAATATCTGAGGAATCAATGCAGCCTCTGTTGACCAGCGATCGTATAATTCTCGAATCAAATCTCAAGGCTCGACAGGTGCCGCAGCGAGCTACCATTAGTATGCCAATGGAGATTGTGAGTCAAGGAAAACTTGTGATTGGAGTTAAACTGTATATTCTCTATAAGCAGTTCAAAATCTTTTCAAGAGCAGAGTCTCTTTATATGTGTGACGACGGTATTTCGAGGGTAGTAAGAAGTAAGCGGAAACCTGTTGGATCCTCCTTCGATGAAGATGACGAATCCGACAGTGATAGAGCGGCGACTGCGGATAGCAAATCAAAAGAAGAGGAGAAATCTGGTGAAAGTGCGATAAAAAAAGGTTACTTGTTCGGCGAACAGATAATACCGTTCACATCTGAAGAACTACGGGAGCTTCGATCTCTCAATATTAAAGGTGACATTTCTAAAAGGACAGCTTTATCTTCTTCAGATTACTGATTCAGATTTCTAGGAATCCAAATTATTGGGTTCAAGCCGGCCAGTATGCTTCCGATTCACATGATCAGCAAAGAATCATACTTCATATATCCATCCGAGGAAGATTATATCGGCTCGATTCGCACGTTCGCAGCATTGCATAGAGTCATGATTGAAGATAATAAAATGGCAGTTGCCTGGATAAAACCTGGTGAAAATGCATCAGCAATGCTGTGTAATATAGTCGCGTCCAAGGAAATCATTGAGAAAGTTAACAAACGCGAAGAGCAGATTCAGCCTCCAGGAATGCATGTCATTAGAATACCCTTTTATGATGATATTAGGGAAAGGCCCGATAATTCTCTATATGCTCCATGTATGAAGTTCCACTCTTATTACTCTCCTTGTCTAGTTTTACTAATATTGGAACCCCTAGCTGGACCTGCAACAACGGCAATTGCCTCCCAGGTTATCAACAAATTGACACTGAAAGGAGGCTACGATCCTTCCCGCTACAAAAATCCGGTAGTTCAGCGACATTATAGAGTTCTGCAGGCTCGGGCTTTAGAAGAGCCATTTGGAGAAGAGGAAGAAGAAGAAATGGCTAAAGAGGACAAAACGGTGCCGATGTATAAGGCTATTGATAAGAAGGTCGGCAATCTGACTGCACAGTGGAAGGAATCAGTTCGCAATGAAATCCAGGGCAGAGTTCGAAAGTAACAATACACTATTTTCTCTTTTTCTTTTGTTCTAAATACATTTATTCCAGCATGTGGCTGATATTGCATAATGTATGGGAGCTATAGCCCTAAAACCCTACGTACTACTTTTACTTAATTTGTGTACCAGATTCGAGATTGAGATCACATTGCGCAACCAAATAAACCATAGATCCTAATTCTTAATAAGTAAACTATTTGTAGACTGTCATACCAGTCTGCAAACGCGATAAAACTAATTGTAAGTTCTTATGTTTCTTTTTACATATATTGAGCCCTAACCCGCCACAGGTTTTAATTGAACATCAAACACATCCCTGAGCAAACAGTTCTTGACATTCAGTGCTGTCGCGATTCGCTATGTTATCGAGGAGGTAACCATACACATAACCATAGACTTGCATTTAAATATACGGCTATAATACTTAGATGGCTGAAGAAGGAGGGCCACAGCGTGGGATCACGCTCGAGCGCGGTATGTATATTTATGGATGAGCTTCTAAATAATTTTTAGAAGCTAATGTAATGACCCAGGGCTTGTTGGTGGGAACAAGACGGTGCACAATATGAATCCTGCTGTATGTGTTATTTTTCCTTTTATTTATCGCGAGAATAGAGAAGCTGACGAGTGCGATGTAGAGATTAATTGAGAAAATCATTCGCGAACGAATTTTTGATTCGTTATACTATAAAGAGCAGTGTTTTGGATTATCAGGTAAACTCTCAATTCTTATTGTTTAGAAATTTATGGTGTTGACTTATTTTTCCTAGCTGCTACGATTTGCGATAGAGCGGCAGAATTGACGTATGTGGGAGGCCAGTACGGACAACAACGACCGACACCATTTCTTTGTCTTGCTTTCAAAATGATACAGCTTCAGCCTGAGAGAGAGATTGTTGAGGAATATTTAGCTGCCGAAGACTTCAAGTACGTACTACTTGTATATTGAGAGGAACAAAGATACTGACAAATTTGTTATAAGATATCTACGAGCTTTAGCAGCATTCTATATTAGATTAACTTATCCTGCAGTCGAAGTTTACAAACTGCTGGAGCCTTTACTTGCAGACTACCATAAACTGCGAATACGAAATATGAATGGCTTTAGATTAACTTATATGGATGAATTTATTGACTCATTGTTGAACGAAGAAAGAGCTTGCGATATTGCATTGCCTCGATTGCCGAAACGGACGGTACTTGAAGATTTGGAAGAGTTGGATCCTCGGGAAAGCGCATTAGGAAGCGAATTAGATGACAGTGATGACGAAGACGATGAAGGTGCAAAAAGTGACGAAGAAAAAGGTGATAAAGAAAAAAGTGATGAAGAAAATAGTGAATACGGAAACGGTAAAAGCGAGTAATTTTAGATTAGATTATGTACATTTAAGGGCAGAAAAAATTCTATACAAGGAAATCGACCGCTTTTTCCACTCGTGTACTTTGTAATTAAAAAGATAACGCCGGAGTGATACGAAGAATAACAGCACGAAGAAGAGGTTGGCTGTATTAGCTTAGTTGGTCTGCTCGTTTGCGGTCTCAGTGGGCTCTTTCGGAACGGTTGCCTGCTCCGCTTGCTTAGCCGCTTGTTCTTCGGCAAGTTTCATATAATACAATTTTTTCTCTGTCGGAGGGAGAAGTTCAAACTTTTTTTTGAGTAATCGTTAGTATTTGTCGAGTTCCTCGAGTTACAATGGAAGCATACCTTTCGGAAAATAGAGGCGACGGTGTCGGAAGGTAAAGCACCAACACCGAGCCAGTACCGAGCCCGCTCAAAGTCGATATGGATTTCTTTAAATTTCTGGCTAGTTCCGGGAAGTAATTGCGTCGCAGCGTTGTACGTGCCGATGACTTCGATGGGCTCTTTTCGCAGACCGCGCCTTAAGGATGAGTTAGGAGAGATGATGAATGTTTGGCAGAAGGCACTTACTTATTATCTGATACTGTGATGTTGTAGATCGGCTGCCGGACCTTGCCCATACGAGCAAGCCTTATACGAACACCCATTATTGTGGTTTGTGTGAAAAAGGATTGTAGTAGAGCGACAAATAAAACGTAGAAGAGCGAGCGAAAGAAAAATTACGTTTGTGATCTATGTGACTCAACGTGACTCAACTAGACCAAGGATAGCCCGCAAAGAGTTCTCGCCTCCTGTTCGGCTTCGAACGCGACTCCACTTGTCTCCACAACGAAGCAATACTCTTCTTGCTGGCCTTTTTGGATTATTTGATGCTTTGTCCATAGCCAGGCTTATTTCGGTTCTTATCGTTTGCGCTGTTAATGGCCAACTGAGATCCTCCGCAAAACATGTTCCTCAAGCGCGCCGCCAGCTCGTTCTCTCTCTCCTCTCACAACTCAGTCGCCTCTTCGACGCAGGACTCCACGAAGTCGTCGTCGTCGGCGTCTGGAGTGGAGATCCCGCTTCCTCCAGACTTTTCTCCGCCGACTATGCCGCTCTCCGCAAAGTACTCGTCGTTTAATCTCGCCCCGCTTCGCCGCAACACAATCGGTAAGGGCTCAACCGCAGTTGTCAAGACCGTGCACGCTGTATCCGACCACAATAAGATCTACGCCGTCAAAGAGTTTCACAAGCACGGAGGCGCCTACGACTCTGAGCACGACTACAACGCGAAACTTGCGGTCGAATACGAGATCGTTAAGAAGCTCCGCCACCCGAACATTGTTCACACGGAGGAACTCTGCCTAGGTCCACACTCGCGCTGGTGCCATGTTATGGAGTACTGTGCAGGCGGTGACCTCTTTGCACTCATTAAATCGCAAACTGAGCCTATGGCCCCCAGAGAACGGAATTGCTTGTTCAAGCAGTTACTCCGTGGTGTCGCTTATTTGCACTCCGTCGGGGTGGCACATCGTGATATCAAGCCGGAGAATTTGCTGCTTACTCTTGACGGCACTTTAAAGATTTCAGATTTCGGCGTGTCACACGTCGTACAGGAAGATATACCTGATGGTGAAGTCAAGCTCTGCACTGCTGTCTGCGGATCGGAGCCATATATCTCGCCAGAGGTATTCCCGGCCGAAGATGGATCTGTATTATACGATCCTCGCACGCTTGACGTTTGGTCTTGCGCAATCACATTTTTCTGTATCACATTTGGCGGACATCCTTTTGCAAAAGCAGACATGAGCGATGCACGATATAAAGAATACGTTGAAAAGCTTGAGAAATTTTACAATAAACATCCCGACGCGGATTTTTCCAGCAGCGACTGCGAAGACTTTCCTAATGTTCGCATGTTGACACCGTTTAGTAACGCGTGTCGGCGACTGATTCTCCGCATGCTCGAGCCTGATCCAAAAAAGCGGATTACTGCTCAGCAAGCTCTGAACGACTCGTTCGTACACCGAATCGAGCTGTGCTGTATGACTACAGACGCTGATATGGATCCTGCTGCTCAGGGGGTCGTCATCGACGCCACCGATAAAAACTCACAAAAGAACTTTTCAAAGGCGCCGATCAGACGGTCGCATTCACATTTCGCAAATAGCAAGAAGAAATCATAGCAGCTGAGTAGTTGAGGTCTACTTTTAGGTATTGCTTTTGTTTATCTGTCGTAGGATATGTTCTAGCGGGTTTTGGAATTATGGCTTTCTTTTTATATGCGGCTATTACAGCAGAAAAAGAACTATACTCTTGGAGAAGAAAAAGAAAAGTTAATAATTCAGACTTTGAACTTATGTTTCGCTGTTAATTAGATTCTTTATGTGATATAGATTTCCAGTCTGAACCAATTTCGTTTTTTGGGATTCATTCTTTACTTTTCGTCTTTGATGGTTCGTTATGAATGTTGTGCCTTGATTCGTTTTATTTCTTTTCATTTGTCTGCTGAGCGGCAAAACGTGATCAACTTTTTCTGTTACAATTTTTTTTTATGAAATGCCCGCTAATCAACGAGCATCTCTTTCTCTCTCCATACCGAGATCTAACCTCTTTTGCTTGTTATTGTTGTTTTTTTGTTGAGTTTAGTAGTAAAATAAACATGAAAGAAGCAGCTTTCCGCTGGTTCGGGCTTGTCTTCCTCTAAATATTTATATTGTCATTGATGAGTTTGCTGATACTGAGCTCATTTGCTGAGCTCATTTGCCGAGCTTTGTTTCCTTTTCACGATGGTTGCTTTAGTGCATGACGTTGGTTTAGGGGTTACCACGAAGAGTAATTTGTTTGTTGAATCTAACTGGTCAAATTAAAATGAAATCAACAATTGAAAAAAAAAGTATATGATTTATGAATACAAAAGAATAAAAACACAGATAATACGCGTTGTTGCTACATGTGCGCTAAAAAGTTATTTTATACCAGCATATGTCGAAGCAGCACTCTGCGTTTCGCAACTGGAAACAAAAGCAAAACCCATAAAATAAAACGTAAACGTAAACGCGTAAAAATAATATTTTCTTGTCTTTGAATAAAACGTCCTTTTTTGTTATTATTACCATGTCAGGTGTGGGCTCAATTCTCACTCAAAAAAGGGAGGTTAAAATATGATTCAAACAAGTTTTTACTCGCCTCCGGCAGTAATCGCACTACTGGCATCATCTTGCGAAGCCACACTAGATTCGCGAGCGAATCTCGCCTCCATTTCACGCAATTCATGTTCACGAACAAGTAGTTCTTGCCGCTTTTCTGTGATTTCACGCTGTACTTTAATTTCAATCTCGCGTAATTTTTCTTCCTCACGACGTAATTGTTCTTCTTTGAGCATAAAGGATTGGTTTGCTAACTCCTCGGCATTTAAGCTTTCATCACTGTGACGTATAAGTTAGCATAAAGAAACATTTTTCGATGTTAAAAGAGATGGAATACGTACTGTCCTGAGGTAACGCCTTTAGAAAGTCTCTCCGTACGATAATTCTCGTACAAAAAGTAATGAGTGATTTCCTTCAAGTCAGCCAAATGTGAACCCAGCAGCGCACCCCGCAACAATAAGAAATCTGAATGCTTCGGATTCTCGACTTCAACATATCCCCAAGGATACTTTCGCGCGAGCTTCTCTTGACCGTCAATATCGAATGTCTGCTCAGAGCCGACGATAGCGAACGGCAACCTCGATCGTAGCTCGGCGTTTTCGTCAATTGTAAGCTCGTCGTCTTCTTCAACATCATAAGGAAAATTGTAGATAGGGATTTGATAATAGTCGATGTCCTCCATAATCAGCTTTTTACTCTCGGCCAACTCAGTTGGTGTCAAACTATCTGATTTACCGATCACGGGGATAATGTTTACGCGAGAAGATAAGCGCTTCATGATTCCAATGTCTAGCTCACGAAGACCGTGGCCGGTGGGTGTGATAAAGTAGAGTAGAACATGGACTCTGTTGTCGCGGAAGCGGGGGTTGCGTTTGATGCGCGACTCTTCGGCTAGAATGTCATCGTATTGGCGCTCTAGAAATCCAAGGATCTCGGCAAAACTGATTATATAAATCAGTAAATAAATAAGTTAATTAACTCAAAAGCAATAACACACCAAGCCTCGTTGTCAATATTGTCGCCAAATCCTGGAGTGTCAACAATGTTCAACGACACACGCGTTCCGTCCTCTTCGAGTTCTATAAAGAATCAGCATTGCCAACAGCTATCAAACACATATTTAGATTCTAACAACACACATACCAACATTAACAGAGCGAATACTAATTCCTTTCTCCAAATGTGCATCTTTGGGCTCGAAATTATCAGCCGCCTCGTTCGATAGCACCTTACGATTGCAAAGAGTATTGACAAAAGTTGTGCGGCCGGTGCCTGAAACGCCAGCAACCATCAGACAGAACTGAATGCCCTTTTTGACATTCTTCTTTCGGTGGATCTGGAAGAGCTGTTAGTATCATGTCATAAGTTTGAGGACTGTTTGAGTGAAGTCTGTTTTGAAAACGGCCGCCGTCTGCAGCCACGCGACTGCAGCCAAACAAGCCACGCAGCTCAGAAAAAAAAATGACAAAAATATTACACATACAGTAGCAGAAGACATCTTGAGGCAACTATCGCAGAAAAAAGAGTAGGAGGCACACGAGAGAGCAGAGGGAGATGGGAGGGTTGATTTAAAAGGGGCCTGGCTGCGACGCGCTTTGAGCAAAGGGGCTGCTTTACTTTCAACGCGTCATGGTCTACAAACCCCTCATTATATATTTATTATTACTGTTCTGGGAATTGTTAGGAAATGTCGGGGTGTTTAATGTAGTTTATTAGTATTATGATAGAAGTTGGACTAATTAAATTTCCTGAATATGTTCTGGCTCATATCGTCTTGAACTAATAGAGATCTAACTAAGTCTCATGTGTATCAGATATAGGGCCCTAAACACAGCACCACGCATGAAATTCAGATATACATCATTCTGAAGTCATCAGACTTTATCTCATATTCAATTCTGGCACATATATAACTGCAATTGATATGGCTTCTACAAGGGTACTATATTTTTATAATTTACATCTATCAATGCTATATCTAATACTGCAACAGCTCTTTTTGTCTGCAAAGAATGCTGCCGCGCTTGATGCCGAGCTCATGTCTAGCGGTGGATTCTCATTAGATCAGCTGGTAAGCTGTATCCGATATGTGTCTTGAAAAGAACTCTGCTCCTGACTCGAAATGTATTTTACTCTAGATGGAACTAGCAGGACTTTCTTGCGCTCACGCGGTTTATAAATCGTATCCTCCCGATCAAAAGAATAAAGTCCTGGTAATCGCTGGACCCGGGAATAATGGTATCTCTTGATTTCACTCTAATTACATGACATACAAATATAGTGATATTTACAATTCTTAGGTGGTGACGGACTTGTTGCTGCTAGGCATTTGAGGCTTCTAGGATATAATCCAGTAATTTACTACCCAAAGCGGCCTAACAAAGATATATATAACGTACGTAACTACCTCCTCTCCCTCTGCATTTATTGTAACAATATCACAATCTAACACTCATTATTAGCGACTGTTTACACAGCTTCAAAATCTCAAAGTTCCTTTTACTGAAGATTTTGAGTCAGCATTACAATCAACAGATCAAGTTCTTGATGCAATCTTTGGGTTCTCATTCCACCCACCGATCCGCTCTCCATTCGATGCTGTGATTTCTCTTCTTGAAAAATCCACTAAACCCGTAATTTCAATAGATATCCCATCGTCGTGGGATGTCGACTCTGGGCCACCAGAGGCAGGAAATCTTGGATCTGGATTTCTGCCGCAAGTATTAATTAGTCTTACGGCTCCTAAACCGGCAGCAAAATTCTTTGTAGGGGAAGGACATCGACATTTCTTGGGTGGAAGATTCATTTCTGCAGAGATTGCGGAAAAGTGGGGATTCGAATTACCTGCGTATCCTGGAACCGAGCAGGTTGTCGAATTACCTGTTGCGAAGTAGTTTGTACAAATTGAGTAATGCCACTTTATTCCTATGTAAATTATGCAAATTCGTATAATTCCAGAACGAGTATAAAACTGAACCGATGAGAAACAAAAAAAAAAGATCGCAAGAATGTGATATCCAACAACTCCAACCACCTTCCATATCTACTATATCCAATATATTGCTCGAGTTTAGAAACCCTCTTATATATCAGCAATATATGATAGCGTGCAAGTAAAAAAAATAGCGAAATGAAAGAACAAAAAACAGACAAAAATAACTCAAGATATTTATATCTAGACTCTAATGTATGTGCGCCGAGTTATATTCTAGCTCATATCCATTTCCTTCAACACCAGAGTTCCATTGATCACCGGTCTCTTCGACAAAAAGACTTGCCTTCGTATTCTTGCGAACAAATACCGACATCATCAACGAGACGCAAAATACAAATATCAGCATGATGAAAAAAGCTTTCGAAAACCAACCAACTGTGTACGCGTAGATCGAAGAAAAAATCGTCGGCGCAATGATACCGCATAAGCAATGTAAAAGTGAGAGCGCTCCGAGTAATTGGCCTGTGCTATGCTTTGGAACATGCTTTGTCAAAGTTGACTGCAGCGTTGGCGACGCGATACTACCCACACTTCCGAGACATCCACTTAGCATAAACTGCAATGAAGTCTTAGATACCATATAGCCGAGAATCGCAATGACTTCAATGGCTAGTGCTGCGCGTATAAGTAAGATATCAGAGTACGACGCCCCAACATGATTGACACCGTTCAAGTCAAGAGAACGCAGAAATCTAGTCGCCAAAGGTAGGATAAAGGTCAAAACAATAGCACGCACAGTGCCGCTCAAGGACATGAAATATCCAGCTTCGACACTAGACCATGCAAAGGTGAACTCTGCATATAAAATGAAAACCATCATAGATCCAGCGCCGGCGCCAACCATCATCGTATCAATACTAGCCAAAATTCCGAGGTTGCGACGAATCGATGGTCGAACGTCAGTGGAAGTTCTCGGCCATAAGATAGCTAGAGGTTTTAAAAAGTTGAGATGATCAATCCATTCACGCATCGTCCGCTGATGCTGGCGAGCTGCTTCAAACTGGGTGCTGACGCGGTGCATTTCTTGTGCGTCAAGACGATGTTGCATCGGCACAGATTCCGGCAAAAAAAATAATGCAAATGTCACAAATAGCACCTGTCCAATAATTCCGGCATAGAAGACACTTAAGATCGAATCCGTGACCTGGATCAAATAGCCTCCAAGAGAAGGACCGATAGCAAAGCCTATGAACATACAGGCATGGAGCAAGCCAAACACAGTAGCACGCCGTTCAGCTGCGGTGCAGTCAGTAGCGTATGCATGCGATGTAGCCATTATAGCAGCCACGGCGCCCGTAAGACCATCAAAAACAGCGGCTAGCCAGAACCAGCGGTATGCCATAGCCGCGGACGATCTAGCGAGAATGATTAGGACTAGATTAGAGAGTATTGGTCCTAGTGCACAGATTGCCAGAACGTAGCAGCGTCCAATTCGGTCTGATAGAATACCTAACTTAGGACTGATAATAGCAGCTAGTAGAGCGTTAGATACGAATAGTCTTGACAATTATCAGCATAAAAGGGAAGGTGCATACCTAAGGTACCCTGGATTAAGCTGACGCTCATATTGAATTTCGCAACACGAGCGTGCACATCAGCTGTCTGGCACTGAGGCTCAACGTCTGCCATGATATTTAAAAACTCAGTCGACGAGGCATTGGACTCGACTTGTGAGAACTTTGCACGACAAACCAGGCTCAATAGAAGATTAAGCTTGGGAGCAATCAATCTGAATTAAGAAAATCAACTTAGCATCTAAAAATACAACAACATCATTTATTGAAATCTGCATACCCTCCGTGAGAGACAGTTAGCAGCATAAAAGCCGGCAGCAAAAGGTAGATCTATGAGAGCATAGCGTTAGTAAGTCGTTGATTCGGCATTGTATGCTTGAAGAGAGTCACGCACCGATGGGGTCTTATGTAGCGAAATCCACCCAATTCTGGATCTTAATGATTCAAATACTGACTCAGTATGTCTGTCGTCGGACCAGCTATCTTGACGTCCGACAGAAGGGCGATCCATGTAGGGGCTACCACTGACAATAACCTCGGGTTGCTTTCTAGCATTGTCGTATTCAAAACTGAAAAACTGTGTAAGATCATCTGATCATCTTTGCTTTCCTAAATAAGTGGTCATGACATGTAAATGTTACCTTGAGCGAGGATAAGCCATGTTGAGGTCTTGCTGCACTATGAGGGTCACATCCTCATCTAGCATCTCCTGCGCTGCTAGAAACTCAGACATGGTGAACTAGCAGTCAAAATTAGACTCAAAAAATGACTGAGTAACTAGCAGAGTCCTTTTGAGAGCAAAACACAGACTTTGAAAAAAAATGAGAGAAGAGGAAGTGCGAGTGGGCAGTGATTAGTCTTCAAGCGTGGTAGCAGCATTGATAGGTGACGTTATCGGCGCGGAAGATCTACATTGGGCGCAATATTCCAATCCATCCACTTGGATGCTCACTGATTAGCAATTACTAGTTAATATATAGTGGTCCAGCGTTATTTATTCATATTTTTCTATCTTTTATCTATTTTAGCGAGATATGTTCTCAACAGCTGGAGTATTGCGGACCTGATAACGCTTTGGGGTAGGGTTTCTCCAGGGCTCGTGCTTGCGATTTGTCGCTTGACCCAGTCGTTCTTTAATGACTAGTACTTTTGTATTCTTCGACTCGTAAGAGTGCTGCGGTGAGAGATGTGTGGTCGCTATTCGATGGGAATGGTACTTCCGTCTAATATCTTTGTATCAGCAACACGTATACTGACTGGCAACTCTAAGCGCCTCGATCGTCTTCGCTTGCGGATGAGGGAAGATGGTATACAAGCAGAGGAGTTCGTAGACGAGAACGAATTGCTTGAGCGTTATTTTCCTGCGTGTGTACTTCTTTTGTAAAAGTATACTGTGCAATTTTCTGCGCTGCTGACATAGCTACTTTCATTTTCTAGCAAAGTGGTCAGCCCGGTAACTCACCGACCGGTGATCTATCGCTCGTCAGAGAATGGCCCTGTTAGAGGCCGGCTTATGCGATGGGGATTCGTTCCTCGCTACGAAAAGGAAATCCCTAAAGGCAAACCGTCCGTAAAGCTATTTGAATTCTTCCTGCCAGGCCATCGCATACTAATATCCATTCAAACTTCATAGGCCCGTGTTCAATGCTCGAAGTGACACTTTTAATTCCCCAATGTGGTCTTCTGCCTTTAATGGCTGTGGTCGGTGTGTTGTTCCGGCTGATGGATATTACGAATGGTTGGCGCCAAAAGACTCGAGGCTTTCTTCGCCTTCCAAGAAGCACAAGAAAAGCCCTTACTATGTCCGCCCCCGCGACGGATCGCTAATGTATTTTGCTGGGCTTTATTCTTCGACGTACATCAATTCTGCGGATGAAGCGCTGTCTTCGGATGATGTTGCTGCAGAAGGATTAACCTTCAACGAGAAGAAATCAAAACGGCTGTTATACTCATACGCTATAGTTACAACTACAGCATCTAGAAGTATGAAATTCCTACACTCTAGGATGCCGCTGATTTTATTTCCTGGAACGCCAGAGTTTGACAATTGGATAAATCCTACATTCAAAAACGTGGATACTTTGCCAACCGCTAATGACGACGATATGATTGAGGATAGGATCATTTGCAGCGGGGCGGAGATTCATTTATCGGGAAAACTAGTTGGAAAGCCGTTAACTGACACAGGTGAAATCGGCGCAATTTTTGCTAGAGCTACGGCAAAGAGAAAGGCTTCAGAGACTACGAGTATCAAAAGCGAAGATCAGAGCTGTCCAGAGATAAAGCGTGAGCAACAGCAGCTTTTGTCGCCGCCATCAACGATTGAACGTAAGTCTCGACAAGAAAGCAATGTAAAACGAGATCAAATTGTACTGTCTACGCCAGTGAAAAAGAAGCGCCGGACAAGCACGAGCACACAATCACCTGAGTTGATGGGCAATAAGAAGATTACGCAGTTTTTCCAAAAGGAAGCTGTTGATTGAACACGCACAACATCAGCCTCTCAACCATTATCTTAGTGGGAAGGCAAGCATAACTAACAGCAGTAGTATTTCGCTTCGATATTCTTTCTCTGTCATCAAAGCTCGGTACTATCAACCTCGATTTCCGGCGTTCTGTAAGTAGGTTTCTCGCATAATATTTTTGAGTTTGGACTGCTGCTGGCTATCCGCATGTCTTAACTCCTTGCTTAAATTTCATAAATGTTTTATACTCTCAAAGGACCGTCTACAGACAGTGTAGAAACTTCTGCAGATAGTGCAGAAAATCCATTAAATAATTAACTGGTAGATCTACCAGCCCGACAGAGTAAAAGATAGCGACCGGGCGCTGGTGAGAACAGCGCGCAGGTACAAAGCCCATCAGCGCGGTTCCGTCGGCAAGCGCGGGATCTGTAAGCTCCGTCCCTTTATCAGCATCCTGTCAATTTCATTAACTTACCCTTCCACTCGTTTACAGCCGATAAGAATCCTGCGATTCGCTCTTTCCATTCAACTGGCGATTTTCTCGCGAAAAAAGCGCGACAAGCCATGGCCGCTGCTTTGCGCCCGTTCGTGCCTGGCCTGCTGTTCCTGTTTCTAGTGGTCGCACGGCAGCAAGTCTACGCTGCTAATCACTTGCTGCCTGACCTCGTCCATTCAAATAACACACTCTCTTCGAACGCAACAATTCCGGTCAATTCAACCTCACCGCATGCAACAGGGTCCTTAAATTCTACGCTACCGTCTCCTTCGGCTTCAAACTCGTCGCAGTCTTCTACATCGTCCTCCAGCTTCATCGACAATCTCGATGGCTTCTCCAAGCCCAATAACCTCGTCAATTTTTATTTTATCTTTCTCGTCCTTTTAATCGTCTTTGTGTACTTTGGGATTAGGTATTATCAGAAGCGGAGGAGGCTGAATAACGCGCGTCGCATGTCTGCTTTGCGCGCCGATGCGCTTCGACGCGATATCGAGGCTGCTGCTGCGAATGGTTCGAGACCCGAGTTCTCAGATATGGTCCAAGTCAACCGTAATCCGTTTTTAGATAGAAGAAGAGCTCCGTCGCCTCCTCCTCCTCCGCCTCCCTATTCACCAGATATGCCGCGTACAATGGATGCTGCCTATTTAGGAGGTGGGTTGCAATTGCCCATGTACAGTGGCATTGCTGAACTACGTGATATTGAGGAAGAAGAAGCAGAAACATCGGAAAGCGAGAGTACAAATTTGGATGAGATACATAATTCAGAACGCGGCAATCACCAGCAGAATCGCACCGAGTCAGAGTCTACGTCGCCTGCGTATTCTACCAATAGTCTTTTGCTTCGATGAGATGACTTTGGCTTGTCAGCAGCTTAGCTGACGCAGGTCGACAGATGAGAAAGCATAAATATCACTCGCTTATTTTTGTGTTGATCGCAACTTGTCAATATGCGGGATTCGATTTGATGTTGATCTATTGAAAATCATAGCCTGTGTTTTTTGTTACAGCAAATCATCGGCTGCGTTATTTAACAATGGGTTATGGAGTTTCTACTTTTCTTTTTATATCGTAATATCTTGTCACAGTTCTACTACGCTTTTGTTTTGTTGAATGATATGCTTCTGGGATCAATGAATTGGAGTTTTTTGTTACTATTTGTTTTGTTCGCCATCTTTTTTGATATAACCGCCTTTTAAAGGAATGTGATTTGTAATGTTTACTGAGGCGAGCAAAGAGAGTATAGCGCGAGTGCCGGGGATGATGGTATCTATATTTTGTGGCTATATAGGATAATTTACAAAATATAGTAATACTATGTGCAATTGTTCACATAGGATTGACAATCCTGAAACAGATAAGTTCAGCTTCTCGAAGGCAGTGGTGAATGTCGTCAATGATAGAAAAGTCTGGCACGCACTGAATAAGTTGAAAGTATTTCAAATCAATTACGTATTGGCGGCGGGCTATGGCATATTCAGAATATCTGTAGGGAATGCAGCTGTACTCCACAGGCTGCAACTAGATAATACATTTACTCTCCCACAGCAAGACAAACACAGCAAGAAAAACAACACGACCTCAGCTCTATGAAGGCACCACACCATTATTGTCCTATAATCATGCGCAAACGGCAATCTACAGATCAATTTCTTTGATGATGCCGACCTAGAAAGAGCTCTCTCATTTATGACTAATGTATCACATAATAATATGTTAAAATAAGCTTTTAGTTCGTGCAACTATGCTCACGTAAGCAATAGCCCTACATAACCCTACATTTAGCAGTCACGAGCGGCTTCGCAGCTTTGTAAGCGTCGTCTTTAGTTAGACCGTCTGTTGCAGTTGTGCTTCTTCTTTCCTTGCGTCAGCCTAATCAATCAATCTCACCCATTTTTTATCCGACTTCGCGTCTAATTATTGTAAGTATTGATTTTTTTGCAGAGGCAGCAAGAGATGTTTTATTTGTGACGATTCTGTATATCGTTTGATGGTGGATACACTGAAAACGTGTCTGCAACTGTGTCTGCAAACGAACGCAGAGACGATGGTGGCAAAGTCTACATTATAAATACTCTCTTTGCCCGGTATCTGCACATCTTCATCTTTATAGCATTCTAACCTGGTTTAATTCAGAAAAATGGCTCGCCGTCCCGCTAGATGCTACCGTTACTGCAAGAACAAGGTATGCACACCTCCATCCAACATTGTATTTATAAGCAATCGGTGCTAATACTCATCCTAGCCGTTCCCCAAGTCCCGATTCAACCGTGGTGTCCCCGACGCTAAGATCAGAATCTACGATCTTGGCCGCAAGCGCGCCGGTGTCGACGAGTTCCCCCTTTGTGTTCACCTTGTCTCGAACGAGTACGAGCAGCTTTCGTCAGAGGCCCTCGAGGCCGCGCGTATCTGCGCCAACAAGTACTTCACCAAGACCGGTGGTCGTGATGGTTTCCACCTCCGCGTCCGTGTCCACCCCTTCCACGTTCTGAGAATCAACAAGATGTTGTCGTGCGCCGGTGCCGATCGTCTCCAGACCGGTATGCGTAATGCTTGGGGTAAACCCCAGGGTCTCGTTGCTCGTGTCAACATTGGCCAGATCATCATGTCTCTCCGCACTAAGGATGCCAGCAAGCCTATTGCTGTTGAGGCTCTCCGCCGTGCCCGTTACAAATTCCCTGGCCAGCAGAAGATCATCATCTCCAAGAAGTGGGGTTTTACCTCGCTCGACCGGGATGACTACATCACCAAGCGCCAGCGCGGTGAGGTCAAGGTCGATGGTGCCTACGTTAAGTTCTTGAAGAAGAAAGGACCCATTGAGAAGGTTTTCCAACAGTTCCCTGACTACGCCGGTCTTGAGGCTTCGAGCTAAATATACTGTCGTAGTGTAAGGATAGGCTGGATTGGGTAATCAGGAAGGAAATTAAAATATCTTAAAATAGTTGATGAATTATGGATGTATTGGGTGTTGTATAAAATCATTTGTCGTCGTTTTTGACAATCCGGTTTTGCATTTCATTTGAATATATTCATGACACCACGATCTACCTTTTTATATTGTAAATTTTGTAAACGTCCTGTTATATCATCGGATATGTGTGCTTGGTGGCGGTTAGTAGAAAACAAGCTAGTTCTCTCTTAACTCTTAATCTCCTGTACAAATCACGCGATGATATGACATCTATACTTTCGACAATACATATAGGTAACCTGTTGTCCAGTGTAAGACTTTTTCATTCAGACTATCTGAGACTCATTCTGATTTAATAAATCTAGCTGCTCAGCACCAAGACCTCTAGATCACCATCTGGCTCCAAAACTACCCCTAGTCTAGCCTTTCCATTCTTTGACGAGTTCAAGTCCAGTTTCAGCTCCCGAGATGTACACAATGTGACTGTTGTTGCCGGCAGTCCTTTATCTGGAAAATCTAGGTTAATTTCACACATATGTGCATTGACCGTGTTACCTGCCGGTGGACTTGTGGTGGTGATTGATCTCGATGGACGATTTGTCGAAGTGGTTAATGATACGATCGAGCTTCATCGAGCTCTGACGTTTAAAGATGTTGATGATGATTCGATTGAGAAAGGTGACGATAGACTTGCTGCTGGAGTATTGATTTTGAGACCTGATGAGGAAGATGGGGCGTCGGCTTTGATTTCATGTCTGTTGCGTCTAGCCACCGCCGAGTTATTTACTGATCTAGTATCGATTATCTCCGACACTAGCAGTAACTGCCGGCTATCTGGAAAACTTTCTAGTGGAAACATATCATTTGATTTACTAACATTCGGCGACGCGCACCATTCGCATGCGAAAAATCTACTGGACGAATGCGTACTTGGTGTCTATATCGACGGTATGGCTGCTCCATACTACGATCTTTTCAGTCCTTCGCCAAAAGTAATGTCTTGGAATCAGTTCTCTTCTAGGACCTTGAATTGTTTACAGCGAATATCTCGTGTTTATGGAGATATCCCGACTATGGTTGGCATCACACTGTTTTCACCTTCTGGTACTGCCATCTCGCCGCTTCGAATGAGTGACAAGGCGTGGCCCATGCTGGTTGGTGCTGATGCGTATATTTTCTTGCAAAGGAAACACTCATCAGAGAGACATCAAGAAGATGACGATAATGATGATGAAGGAGAAAGTACGCTGTTTGATATTGCAGTAGGATTTATTACTGCTGGCGTTGAAAAAAAATTTACAATGAGATTAAGTGATGCTCGCGGAGTTCGGTTTTGTGATTAACAAAAATAGAAATAAAATTACAGAAAATTTTCTTATAATAATTACAAATCGCAGGAAAAGAATGCCACAATGATAGACACCTTCAACCCAACACCTTAGAATGCAACACATTCTATCAATATCTATACATTCTGGATTCCGATAGAAATCAGAGGATGTTTAATCGTAGATCTCCAGGGGCGGGATTCTATCAATATTGTAAAACCAATTACCACTAAATAACTTAAAGTCAGAAATTTCACCTTTGCATACTACTAGTTTTGCTATAAGCTTAAACAAAGGGGGAAAAACACTCACGCTTCATCTTCTTTGAGTAACCAATCCTTTGGAAAAACAATCAAATGCCCTCGAATATCTCTCAATTGCTTCTCAGCAGTATCGCGATCCATAATATGATGTGGATAACTATTAGATTGCTGTCTTCGTGTGCGTCGTCGCGAAGAGGCACTATTATGCATCGTACTATCGCCAACTCCGAACGCACTGGCATCCGTCACGCGTCGTCTCCGGCTACTCTGCGGCAGGCTCGGAGGATTCAATTTCTCTTCAGAGCTATCAAGTGCACTCGCAGTGTTCTCATCGCGATGCTCTCGTTCTTCTATGTACTCATCGCTCATATCCGGAGCCTCAATTTCTTTTATTGCGTGCGGCAATGCGTGCGCCACCTCGGCCGCGGCAGCAGATATGGCATTGCCGGCTTTGGCAGCAGTCGGTAGGAGGGTTGCAACCGTTGCTTTCGCCGGATTATTCACTTTTGTAATTCCGGCTCCGCCAGCTGCACTGCCGGCGTTGTTCGGAGCCAAATCCGATAATCCACGCTGTCGCCCACCGCTTGACGTACTTGTGCTTGCATCTCCATGCTGTGCACCCGTTGTTGCTGGTGGCGGCATCGCGGCGCTCGTTTGCATACTGGCAAATTTCTCGCCATGCGACATGTACGCTTTGTAATCTTTCCATGTGCGCACCTCGTTGTCAGGCTGACATCTAAACACCTCGCGGTAGATACTCGTATTGTTGACCGCGTGCGCAAGCCAAATATCAAAATAAAAATCGTCAGACAGAGGATCTTCGAATGACATTGGCGTGATTTCTTTCAAATTGGCCGGCGCTGCCTCAAGAATCTCTCGTGCCTCATTCTCCCTCAAATGCGAGCCAGCAGGTTCAAGCGAGAGTCCCATGATTTGAGCCTCAAGCTTCTGAAGCGCTTGTGCATGGTCTTCCTCATTCGCCAAATCAGTAAATGTAGGCGGTTCCTCGGTCTCATCTTCAAGGTACGGCTGCTTGGAAAATGAAGTAGTTAAAGGATCTGCGCGAGACCGTGTATCAAGATTCTCAGAGTTATCACGGCTAGGCCCACGTCCAGCCGGGACAGAAATATCACGATGCTTTTCATCACGATCAGTCTCTCCACGAAACCTATTCCGAACCTTTGTCGCCATTTTCTGTTCGGCGTCCAAACTCTCAGACATGCGATCACAACCATAGCCAGCTACGTCAGCAACATGAGTCGATTTACCAGCTTCGTAGTTTTCCGTTGCGTCTTCGTCGTTAGTTGCGAATTTCTCAGAAATCGGCTCGTTGGGTGGGTAATTTTTCAAAACACCTTCGTTCGATGCCGTAAGTGCTGCCTCATCGTTCGGATCTATAATCGGCACCGATCCCGTCGATGCTTGCTGACTTGACGTCATGCCCAGTATGCGCTCTCTAAAACCCGATTTCGGCTCTGGATTTTCGTCTTCGAAATCAAACTCATGCTCCTCACTGTCGACATCAGGATGACGGGCTAGCAAAGACTGTTTCCTTTCGCGCTTTGCTCGTGCAAGCTCGTCTTCCGCGTCACTATCGACTTCGGATTCGCTCTCGCTTTCGCCTTCTTCAGAGTCATACATGCCTTCATTTGTCATGTCGCCACTGTTAGCCATAAACAACGGCGGCTTTTTGACCATATTCCGAATCTTATCTACATTCCTCCAAATATCATGTCGTTCAAGGTCCGTTGCAATATTCCTGTCTGCGGAGGAGACAGCAGATGACGCCAGACGCTCGAGATCCTCAAGCGCATCTACGTCGATTCCTAAATGCTCTCGCATTAATCGCACGCGTAGTGTGTGCGGAAAACGGCCTACCATGTATTTCTCGCCGGCCATAGTGGACTCGATTTGATCGGTGTCGCGCACAAAAGCTGCTACTTCGGAATCACGCGAGCCGCGAAGTGATCGCTCGTTGATATTCGCGGATCCAATAATCGCCACGCGGTCGTCCACAATCATAATCTGTAATAAAAGTCAGCCAGAGTAGAGCATAAAATGAATAAAAAAAAGAAAAAAAACGAACTTTAGCGTGAATATAAAGCTGCTCAGTTACAAGCTGATTGTTAGGCCCAACAGTACCCCATTTTCGCAGTGAAAAAAAATGGATATAGTCTTCAGGATTGACACCCGCTCTCTGGAGTCTCGAATAGATACTATGCGGTCCTCTAGAGATTGACCTAAACTGACATTCCATGATCAATCTAACTGAAGTACCATCTTGTTGATCTACTTCTGCTTCAAAGCCAGGCATTAGAGGAATGAGTATGATGGCCCGCCATTCTTCATCATGTTTGGCTGCTCGTAGAATACGTTCGACAAGAGCATCTCCAATTTCGTTTTCGATGACAGTGCCATCTACAGAAGTAGACGTAATGAAAAACTGATTCTCAATATAAACGAAATGCTCAGATGCCTCGATTGCTTTCAAATACGCATTCTGAATTGATTTCTCGATCTTGTCATGCGAAAATCCAAGCGACCAACTACTAGCCGACCGCAAGAGCTGTACTTCGCACGTACCCAAATGTCCCATAGCTTCGACTTCCGCGTCTGTGAAATCCGGCGGCGGGATCAAAACAGGCGTAGGTCTCGTCGATCTCTTCTGACGAATAAGGTAATTCCAGCGCTGTACGAAATGCCGTGCCGCGTCTCGAGCAGGCTGTCCAACAAGCTGCATGTGCACATCGTGCCAGGGCATACGGGGGACTTTTGTACGGTCATACATGTCATTGTATGGTTTATTAAGTTCGTAAAAGTCTTGCACGCGCGCATTCGAGTAGTCTTTTCCGATCCACAGCTGCGTGTCTTGGCCGAAATCAACTTCGCTGCCGCGGTCAAATCCAGTCGGTTTATCATCATTCAAAACATGCTGCGGAGTATCCCAGCGGCCAAAGCACAAGTCGAGACCACCAACAAATAAAATCATATGGTCAATAATCACTAATTTCTCATGATGAGCCCAGAATAAGATATTCTGCCGAAACTGATTAGGCGATCTTGTGACGAAAATGTTGGGGTGCAAATCTAGTAGAGACTGTTTTGTATAGATAGAATCAATTGGGATTGCCGCACCGACATTGCGATACAGAATAACAAAAATCTTGACGCCTTGCTCTGCTTTGCGCTTTAGCAGTCTGTCGAGACGCCATTGTTGGTTGCCATGCGCTGGTCTACGCAGATATACTTCTGGACTCAGCCACCAATCGTGGATATAAATGACATCTTGCGCCATGTCAATTGCATGGCTTACATTCCAGAAATAATCACGCTTTTTCCCAGAAAAAGAAAAGGGTCAGCAAAAATAAAGAAAAAAGAGGTACAGAATATACATACGCCATCAACAAACCACTGAGCGGAAACGTTGTATCTCACTGGCGCAAAACTTTCAAATCGATGCTTTTGCGCCCATGGAGTGTGTTTATACATGTAATCCATACTATCCATCCATTGTTTCATCTGCTTTTCGGAAAACGTAAGAACTTTCATCTTACGCTCAGCATTCTGTAATTTCAACGTAAACTGAACTTTTGTAGTTTTTTGCACGGATTTAGATATCTGTTGCTCGTTATGATGATTTTCGGTAGACTCCCCTTTTGCTATCACAGCTTCGGCATCCTCGCGTGTCTGCCATCCATTGGATGTCTTGTGTGTGTACTTAAAGTCTGAATCCACTAAAAATACATCTATAGGCACAACATCAAACATGCTATCAACAATGACTATATAAGAATGCCGAACAAGAAACCATTTCGAGCCGTAACGCGTAAATAATGATTTGATGTTCGCAGGTCGCAATTTCGCAGTGCGCCAGCCACGCGCTGACGATGTCGAGATGATTGATAAATGTCCTTCTTTGCCATGATACGAATTCTCGACCGAGAGACGGATACCCATCGCGGACAACTCTAGAAATCTACAGAGCCTATTTGCCTCACCTCGATAAATCATCATGCTAATCAACGCTTTCAAATATTCTTCCAGACTTTGTCTTTGATTTTGCGCAAATCGAGCATTTCGCTGAGGTCCTTGATCATTACTGAAACTAACGATGCTGTGTCTAGAAGACTCTTGATGGCGTGAACCAGAAGTAGGTCCCTCAGCTTCATCCTCCACATCTTTTAACCCACGCACACCACGTAAATACGGAATAGCATCACGCGGGAATTTTGGCAGTCCTTTGATCGCATGCGGCCCTGAATTCGTACCACCCGTAGTCGACGAATAAATGTTTCGAGTAAAGTTCAAGGTTCGAAAATGGGAATGCAATGCGAAAAAATCACGAAAGTCACGTAAAACTACCCATTTCATACGAATCGGACCAGATCCGTATTCAAGCTCGATCCGAAACATTGTATGCTGTCGATCCTCTGTGCGGCTAGAGTCTGTAATTCTCACTTTGAGCTGCTCTAGTAAGACCGGGATGCGGTTTCTGCCCTTTGAGTCCTTTTGAAAAGCCGAGGCAAGGATTATGGCGGCCGGTGCACCAGCTGATAACTCAGCAAACAACTCTGCGGATTTTTGATGGTCGTGTCTTGAGTCATCTTCTTTTTTCTTTTTAGTAAAATTTATGAACTGCAATCGCGATCTGAGATCTTTCCATCGTTGCTGATTTGCAGGAGATAAGTGCTGCGAATGCGCATCAGGCTCAACGGCAGATTGTCGTCTGAATGTAGGTATCCGGCCACCTATCGGGCGCGGTATGTCAGCCATCGTCGACCGCCGCTGATGCCCCGTCACCCAAGGCGACAAGGAGGAGCTTTCAGCTGTCAAATTCTGCTCGCGAATCTCGTCTTGATCGCCATCAGCTTCATCGGCTGCGTCATTATCCTCATCGTCATCGGACCTAGCGTTACGCAGTCGCTCGAGCCAGTTATCAGCCGCCGACATGAATATTCTACCCCATCCGGCATTTTCAGATGCGGTTGGACTGGTAGGCGAACCCTCATACATCGGTCGCGCGGGTAAACTCCGGTGCGCGTCGTGATTGTTGTGGGCGGCGGCAGACCCGTGCCGTAGCGAAGATAAAGTAGAGTTCGCTGTGTGGGCACTTTCTTGTGTACGCGTAGAAATCAAGTCCGAGTCACTTGTAACTCTGCGAATACCTCCTACAGCTGATCCATTTATATGCTTCCCGCGGCCATCGGTGACTGACTCATTGGGAATTTCAGAAGGTGCTATGTCATCATAATATGAATCAAGAGACGCATATTGTGGCTCCTGCCGTTGATTCTGGCGACTGATTTGAGTTCCAACACTTGACACATGATGCTTTTGCTTGTGCCAGTGACTGCCGCTAGACTTTTGCTTGGGCTTTTGTTCTCGGATGGTATGTACCGATTGTGTGGGTGACGAGTGGGCGTCTTCAAATGCGGTCTGGGTTGACGAGGGCGTGGTCTGGGGATCTGTGAGTATATCGCTGTCATGATTCAAGACAAGCGGCTCCGGCGGCATATTTGTATGATCTATAGAATAGCCAATACTAAGAGAAGTAAGTCACTGTCTATAACGAAATAAAACACGAGTAAATGAAATCGCGACAGACTTGCTTGTTTGAAAACAATACGCACAATCCTCACAGCAACGAATCAATCAATAATCAGCAAACTCACCTCTTTTGAGTGTGTCCTGTTTCTAGAAACAATCTTCTATTCAAAACCTTCTTCAAATCTCAGGAACGGACTGATGAGCAAAGACTATTGCCTCCGTTGATTTGGTCGCGCCGCACACGGAGACTTAACACTTTTGACAGCCTAGAATCATAAAAGTACAAAGCCAGAAAAACAGCTTCAGTAATAACGAAAAGGAAAAATGCTTATTTTATAATAGTAAACAGTCTTGCTCTTTTGATTTGTATTCTTTAATCAACAGCTAGAGATTGATTAAATGTCGCTCTCAGTACTACTGTAAGAAAGCTAGTTCTGCATTATGAAACACCCCTTTGAACTATGTTAATATTCTGTAATATAGTCACCAATATAAAAAAGAATGCACAGAGTTTAAGCAGCGTGCGGCTGCCGTCTCAAAACGGCTACAGAAGATGACGTCGTTCAACCATGGTTTTCGAACAGTATTTTTTTTTGTTAATGAAGACCTATTGATAGTTTCTAATTTACACAACATAAATCCAAGCGCCAAAGTAAAACAAGAAAAATCAGAGAAGATAGAAGAAAATAGTGAAAAATAGAAGAAACAAAGAGAAAAGAAAGGAACAACTACTCAAAAGCCCTCGACAACAAGCACATTCTGATTCTCATACAGTTTACATGTATTACTTTCGTAATCATATCTTTTCCATCCGCTCGGAATAGGCACTTTATCCTCCTCTTTAACATTTCGTAGCATTCTGCGTAATCGTCCTATGACGCACCGCTCTTCAAGTCGTTGCGGGCATTCGTACGACATTTTGCAACCGCGCACACCACAAAGCCATTCCTCCATTCGCGACCTGATCTGACCGCTCCGGTCAACCTCGTCAGGCTGCACTACAAAAACAGCTCCAAGTTGGCGCGCTTCATTGAAAGGCAATAAATGCACCTTTATCCGCGTGTTCTGGAAAATCATTTTACTGCATCTGTCGACAAACAAGTATGGCAGCAATTGGGGCGCGCTTTGCATTCTCAATTTGCAATATGGAAAATTTGCAATAAAAAATGGAATCGCATGAGCGTGACTAATTACATCCTCAGAGCCTGGTGAAGTCCTTCCGCTTGATAGCCGATTTTCCATCACGTATTCCATATCTTCGGTATCGGACTCGGGATCATGGATATCGCCTGTCGTGTTCCCTATTTTCCCTTCCTCAAACTCCTCATTCTCTTCACCATCATCGTCAGAGAAACTCCCATCGTCTGATAATCTCTCCTCGTCAGAGAAACTCTCTTCGTCAGAGACATCCTCGCTATTGCAGTCAACAAGAAACAAATTAACCTCTTTCACGAACGCCATCCAGGTATCCTCCGAAACGCCTCTAGGCTCCATAAATCTCGGTTGATAAGTTCTTCGCTCGTCAAATCCAGACTGACCAGTCAGCGCCGGATGCGACAAGATCGCAATCATCGATGACCTGATGCCAGTAGTCTCCATCTCCGAAATCGTTACAGGCTGTTGCTGTGAGCAAGTCGTTATGGCATCTCTAGATGCGACAGCATCGGGCATAAAATGCGGAGTCTGAGATGTTATTGCACGCGTTTGTGATGTCTTAGCTTAAACGATTTGTGAAAAGCACCGATAGATTGCGCTTCAAGCGAGCTGAAAAAGTCGTAACTATGCTGTTTATGATACACGCTTTTTCTCTCCTCCTTCTGCTCAAATGGGTAGATGCCTCGCAGTCTAATAAAAAAATCAATAGAAGAAATGAAATCCTAAAGATTCTTTACACAGCCAGCTATAAAACAAAGTGCTATTGTGCTTGTCAGACGACTCATTCGTCTGCTGACAGCTTCCGATTCTCGGGCTTAGAATGCATCCGCGCCGGTAAAGTCACGTGTATGGAGTAGGGTTTATAGATATGGTCAGGTACTATCTCTGTGATGATTCGACATTAGAGTAAATGCGGTCGCTATTCGTAAAGAGAATGCGTTAAATATAGTTGTGACTGAACGGGAAGAAATGTATTAGCTAAAGGCTGGGTAGAGTAACAAAGTCGCCCCCCCCGTGCACGACAGAAAGAGATTAAACAATCCGTGACTTCGTCAAATTATCCAAACACCAGAAAATAAAAATTGGAAAGAGTTATTAAACCGTAAAGATATTATGAAAAAAGATATGAGCAAGGTGGGCTGTTAGGTTCCATATGGGGTGCTCGGTAAAACCAGTATTCCATCTGTGTTCACGATGCCTCCACTCCATACACCGTCCTTTTCAATTCCTTGCAGAATTGGCGCTATCACCGATTCAAAGTGTAATCCGGTCTAAAAAGGAATTAACATTTAAAAACAGAAAGTGCACTGTACAATTCTGACAATTGAGAAAAACAGTTGAGCAAAATTACCTTATACTCCAATTTCCAAGAATGCAACGCAATTTGTCGTGATCCAGATCCTTTCCCACCAGTATATCCGTACGCCGTATCTCCCACTACAGGAGCATCAAGAACATAAGCGCAATGTCTACGCAGTTGATGCTTACGTCCAGTAACGGGCTCCAACGAAATCAGAAACTCGTTTTGATTAACTCGGGACAGAATCGTGAAATTCGTAGTGGCCGAAATCGATGAGGTCGAAGTTGATATTTGTGCTGTTATTATGCCAGAAAGCGGTGACTGCGAGGTAATTGTGAGGTAGTGAGGAAGCGGTGGTAAACTAGGTGCAAAAAGATGATCTAGAATACTGCTTCTCTGGGCATGAACTAGCGCAATGTACTAACCGTGTTAACTTCTTTTCAGTACAGTATCGAATTTTCTCATAGAATACATACAGTCTTTCGTAATGGCCATCCTTTCATACCACCTTCCTTCAAATTCTTTGAGAAGTTTCTCGCTGCCTAAGAACGCGTTAACTTCAACCACATCGACAGCACTTGTGTAAAATCTCTCTTCAGGCAGTAAACGTACTTGCATACTAGTGGCAACCACCATTGCTCCAGATACTCCATAATCTAGCCGGTGCACTAGTTTGGGCCACGTGAATGGCGCCTGCACAGATTTGGGAAACAGATCCGGCGAAGACTCTCTTAGCAGATTCAGAAGTGGTAGTTCCTGCTGAGATGAGAGAGATGACTGAGATGACTGAGACGAATTGTGCTGAGAATATACAAGAGCCGGCTTATTTATAATTATTAGATGACGAGTTTGTTTTAGTATTGGAATTTTCATTATATGTATATAAAGAGAATTCAGGATACTCTTTTGCTATCAAAAATCAATTACTAAGTGAAACAGAAATACCCAGCACGCTTCGGAGATTAAAAAAATATAATGATGAAAGTGATATCTTGCACGCGTTCTTCAAATCTTAACTTTAAATCCGACCGAACATTACGACTTTAATCAGGCAATTTGCTCAGGTTTCTGCATAGCTGTTTCTTAGTTCTTTTTATCTAGATTCTATTCTATTATTATTCGTTGTATGAGGTCATAATATCAGATGTAATCTATCAAATTGCAAATCACGGCTCCAAAAAACAAATAAAATAAAAAAGCTGAATCCTTTGCATTTTTCGGCATAGTATATATTAGCACAGGCCCATGGCAAGCCGACTTAACCGAGCAAAAGATTGCAGCCTCCTGCCTACCACTAATCTCGAATCACCATTGAACCTTTATTTAGCACATAAAATATAAAAGAAGCGCTTCATAAATATCCAATCCTTAACCAATCTATAAATGAGCAAACATGTATATACCAATAACCATAACATAGAATATTTGATCAAGAAATGTAAAAAAGAAAAAAAAGAAAAAAAGAAAAGAAAAACAGTATAAAACCCCAATCCATTTTTCTTATAAAAGTTGACCTCTATAATACCTATAATACCCAAAACAAATACATAAATTGAAAATCAAATGCTAATAGGAAATAAAATGCAAATATGTACAGTCATAACTGCATATGTATATATCATCACCTTATGCATCCCACTTGGCCATCTCAGCAATAGCTCGTCGAACCTCGCTCTCGACAATATCAATCTGCTGGATTCCTCCGACAACAAGAATTTTAGTTGGTGATCCTGGAATGATGATTGAGCGGGGATTGCTCCTCGCGTCGAAATCAACGTGAATAATTACGTCCGGCAGGACAGTGCCACGATAGAGACTAGCACACCACGCAAAATCTTCTGCAGCAGACTTTTTACGCGGCGCAAAACTGTTGCCATTGATCAGATTCGGAGAACCAACAGTGGCCAAGCTCGCGGTAGGCGATGCGATCGAAGTCGAGGGTGGTGATCGCGGAGGGTGAGAATTATACCAGATCTGGGTAGCGCTGACGTCGATATTTGCGAGTAAATACCGATTAAGCAACACTGATTTTCTCGCAGATGTGAATTTTCGTACATTAGACATGACGCGATGGACATTGGAAGCACGTAACACGGCACGTCCTTCGGCGCCAATATCTTCAGTCTCGTTTTCTTCGGCACAGACTTCGACAGCGACGATGCTGCCAATACGCTGCACGATCTCACTGGCAAACATAGTGCCAAGAGCGGAAACGCCTTCTATGGCAATCACTGCACCGCGCGGGTGCTGGCGTGGCAAAGGAGCGGCGGCAAGAGTGGCCAGGCATTCGTATTTCGCCTCAATCGGCAGTGCAATACCAGTATCCGTGCTCTGAAAGTTAACTAGGAGCTCCGCATCATCGCTTTCAGATGTAGGCGGAGCCGATATAGGCGGTAAATGTATTTGCTGTTGTTGATGATGATGATGATGTTGTTGTTGTTGATGTTGTTGTTGTTGCTGTTGTTGCTGTTGTTGTTGTTGCTGTTGCTGTTGCTGTTGCTGTTGCTGTTGTTGCTGTTGCTGTTGTTGTTGTTGTTGTTGTTGTTGTTGTTGTTGTTGTTGTTGTTGCTGTTGCTGCTGCTGCTGCTGCTTAAAGGATTGCGGAGGAGGATATAGATCAGCGTCAGATGTGCGGCATCTGCGTTTGTGAGAAGACTCGTCATAATCGTCGGTCGAGCGCATAATGCTCGGGATAGAGTACGGATGGGAAGAATGTGGCTCGGGAGATGAAGAGCTCTTGCGCGTGAGCGACAGGAGAGCCTCGACACCCTGGCGAGCGTCAGAGGGCGCACGCGCCGTGAGCATGTCATTGCGTGGAAGTGGCAAGATAGGTGGTAGGTGGATTGAATCAGCGGAAGAAGACATCGGCGGAGGTAGACGCATATACGATGGGGGCGATACGGGACGGATGGAGGACAGCGAGTGATCAGTCGAAGGTGAGTTCTTTAAATGGTCTTGGTCATGAGAATGCTCGCGCACGTCTGCCGGAGACGGTCGCTTGATGTGAGATGTAGTAGAGTTGTTTCCGTTGCCGGTGCTACTACTATTGTTGTTGCCGTGGTCATTGATACTGCTGCTGCTGCTGCTGTTGCTACCAACATTGAGGTTGCTACGCGACGTAGCAGTCTGACCATGACATTTCGCGCAAATGTTGACGGTCCCTGAAGCAGGCGAACCTGGAAGTTGTTGCGAGGATTCATTACCGCGCTTAGCATTTCGACGAGGTTGATACCTATAATCAGGAAAGCGTTCAAGATGAGATTTCTTTTCTTCCTATATTGCAAAAAACAAGCTTCTGTTAGCAGCTGACGATTACAAAGACATAAGAGAGAGACGTACATCACCAAGACGCTGCCAGACAGCTTTTTCGTCAGGTGAGAGATGTCGCCATTGCTCGCCAATGATTTTCGATATTTCGGGGTTTGTCTTTCCCGGGTGGTCGGCTACGACGGCAGCATGGTGGTGTTGACGGTAAAGAATGAAGGCGTTGCGCGGGCGCGGCACGCGCGCTACCTGAGGACAAAGACAAATGGCGGGCTGCTGAGAAGAGGCGGAAGAGATAGTAGATGACGCAGACGAAGCGGAAGAGGAGTGAGCAGTGGCCAGATCTGGTGGAGAGGAGGAGATGAGAGGGTTGAAGGCTGACGCGAGTGCATTGAGCGAAGAGTCGTCGGAAGCGGCGGCAACGGGAGCCAGATGCATCTGCGGCACCGGAAGACAGGAGGTTAGAAGGAAAGAAAAAAGACACAGGCAACAATCAGGAAGAAAGGCATACGGAGGGCAGACGGTGCTGCGTAGCAGTCATGGCCATGAGGAAGAGTGAAGAGGGGATTAGAAGAAGGAGAAGAGGATGAGAGGCCGAGGATAAGAGCACAGGTGGTGGTCCGCTCGAGCCGGACAATGGCGATTATGGCGCTTTTGCAACTCCGGCGAACGAAGCACCGACCGCCGGAGCTCAAACGCCGAATGTGATTACAAAGACGCAAGTGCTGTTGCCCAAAAAGCGGATCGGGAGTCAGGGCAGCCGGGAGCCGAGAATGCTGTGGACGACGTATAGATGTGAACTAAAAAGGATATACAGATACATCCCGACTCTAATACTTCTTCTTTTCTTTATTCTCATGGTCTTTCTGACCTTTGTCAGAGCCGCTAGGCGACGGCGCCTACGCCACTTTCTAAGCCTTTCTGGGATTTAGTGCTGGATTTAGTAGCAGCCATGGCTTGAACAGATGCGGTGAGAAACGATAGCGGCAGCTAGCAGCATACCCAACTATGTATCTTTTATCTGCATCATATTTGATATCTAGTTCATTCTTCTCATCGCTTGCTTTTACTGTTGGCCTAGCTTATCTGACTCATTTCTGAATAATCGTATGCACAGTATGACGTGCGGCGCGGGCTCTTACTATTGCTCGTGTCATAACCTAGTTGTTGCAAATAGATAATAAACTTGAATTATCATCATCAGCTCTTGCTCATCACTTTCGTCGCAGTGCTGCACAATGCTGCAGTGCTCGCCTTCCAGTTCTCTTCTTCTAGGTCTTGCTTTGGGAATTTTAGTATCGTCTGCTCCTTCTCTTCTCTCTTGCTTTCGTGAGTCTTCCTCGAAAGATCAATCAGAAAATGACCCCGACTCCGACTTCATAAAACACGGTATCCCCGACCTCATAGGCCACACCCCTCTCATGCAAATACAGTCCCTTTCAGCGGCAACAGGCTGCACGATTCTTGCCAAACTAGAACTCGCTAATCCGGGCGGAAGCGCCAAAGACCGCATAGCGCTTGCCATTATCGAGCACGCCGAACAAAAAGGTCTTATTCGTCCTCATTCGGGTGATGTAGTGTACGAAGGCACTTCCGGATCAACCGGCATTTCTCTGGCAATGGTCTGTCGCGCGAAGGGATATCGTGCGCATATATGCCTGCCATCAGACACATCGGTCGAGAAAATCAACTTATTGGAGAAGTTAGGCGCTGTCGTCGAAAAAGTTCCGCCGGCAGGTATCGTTGATAAGCGGCAATACGTCAACATGGCTCGCACGCGTGCCGCTCAGCATAACGCTTCATCATCTACTTCTCGTGGCTTATTTGCTGACCAATTTGAGAATGAGGCCAACTGGACTGCGCACTATAATCATACCGGGCCTGAAATATTTAAGCAGACACAGGGAAAATTAGATGTTTTTATCACGGGGGCAGGTACTGGTGGCACCATCTCCGGCGTCTCTCGATTTCTCAAACCTCGTGTTCCGGGTCTTAAGGTCGTTCTTGCTGATCCACAAGGTAGTGGACTTTTTAATAAAATCAAGCGGGGTGTGATGTTTGACGTTGTCGAGCGCGAAGGCACGCGCAGACGACACCAAGTTGATACCCTAGTGGAAGGAATCGGGATCAACCGTCTAACAAAGAATTTTGCTGTAGGAAGTGCATTTATCGATGACGCGGTACGCGTGACTGATGAGGAAGCTCTTGCCATGGCTCGCTATTTAGTCGAAAACGATGGTATTTTCGCAGGCAGTTCGTCCGCGGTAAACTTCGTTGCGGCCGTGAAGTATGCTAGGAAAATTGGCCCCGGACATACGATTGTTACTGTTATTTGTGACTCGGGGGCAAGGCATTTATCAAAGTTTTGGAAAGATGCCGGGAGTGTCGGAGGTGAGATCGGACTTGATCTCGATTCAATTTTAAAATAATTTCTGTATATATCAAAGAAAAAAAAAGAATCAAAAGAAAGACAACGCCGTAAATGCTAGTCAATAACTGTACATTTCATACGCATTCAAAACAAAAACTGCGACCGCAGTGGTATCCTACGGTTCCACATAGTCGCTGACAAGAGTTTTCTTCTGTATAAATAGATTCGCCTTCACTGTCCGGTATTTCGATTCTCGACCCATTGTCTTGTCGTGCTGGAGACTGCACTCGTTTACTTTCAGGAGAGTTACGACCTAAACGTATGCTTGAAGAATTGTGTACTGAATGTATTCCTGGTGAGTATTGTGGGCTGGAGTGAAGAGAATCTGTGATTGGCGAAGGAGACCCCTCAGGATGATGATCGTGCCATATTTCTTCATACTCGGCGTCCTCTTCGTTCGGGATACTCGCTTTAGCATCCTCCATCTTGTCAATTTTTGCCTCTTCATTCTTGACAGCAGAGGAAGCAACTGACCAAGAACGTATCAGCATATCTAAGTGTCTCATCTTGACTTTCTCGATATCGCTATCTTCATCGTCGTCATCGCTCATTTCTCCAGAAGACGCAACACCATGAGGGAATAATGATACTTTATCATCTTGCGCAGACCACGCTTGTACGAGTAGATCAAGTTTCTGCATTTTCAGTTCCCGAGCTCTGCTCGCTCCTTTCGTGGATTCTGTGATTTTGGTGCGAAACCTACGAGAGAGTGTCTCTTTTGGTTTCGCTTTTGTTAGGGCGCGCGCGGGTGAGGAACTGAGAATATCGATTTCGTCGTCGTAGATATCTTGCTGATCGTCAATAATCGCGTCATATAGAACGGGCCCATCATCAATCATTTCATCAAATCTATCTATTTCTTCTTCTTCTTCTTCTTCCTCTTCTTCCTCTTCTTCTTCTTTTTCTTCCCCTTCTTCCTCTTCTTGACCTCTATCTTGCCGAACACGTTCATCAGAAAACACTCGATGCCCAACATCCCACCCAATCCCTCTTAAATGCCCGCGATCCTCGATAACTTCTCCAGTGAAAACATCAACAACATCGGTTTCATTAGAGAGATCACGTCCGTATTTTATAAAAATTGACTCCCACGCCGACTTTAACTTTTTGGAAGCGGCAAGACGCGCTTGTGCAAGGTCGAACGGTTTCTCGAGGACGTCTTCGTCGTCGTCGGAAATGTCGATAATGGACGACAGCGTTGATGATAGATTATTGTCAAAGTCATCACGTCGTGGTCGTTTTTTAGGCCGTGAATTTGACATTCTCTTTCTTTTTTCAAATATTCCAAACGCATAAAGACGCGTTTGGGATGGTTCTCTGTCGCTATTTTGGTGTGTCAACAGGAGACTTGTTGCGGCTTAGGGCTTGCAAGACTGTGTAAGCAGTGGGTTCGGTAGCGATATTCAGATTCGACTCTCTTAACAAACCAACAGGATCTTGTGCATGATCTCGCAACTGAGCACTGAATCTGCTTCACGGCATCAACAAATCTTCACTTACGTCTAGCTCTTTTTTATAATAGTTGTTATCAGGACGAGCGTAGTAGAGAGAGGGAATGTCGGAGAGCATGACGTTGTATACAGCGACACTCCTGCTCACGAACCCAGACGTCAACGTCCCCATACGTGCGACCTACAAGAGCGTCATTTCACAAGCGCTGCATGTCACACTGTCTAGCGGCCGCCTAGATATATTCGTGGCTCGACCGCCAGAGACATTTCAAGAGACGCATTATGTGGTTACGCAGCTTTATTTGATGGCAGCCGAAGCTGCGAAGGAAGATGCGCGCGAGAGTGTAGATGTGCGAGTTCTGTTACAGGGGATCGGTGGCTTTGATATTGGTCAGGCTAAAGATACTTGCTGGGAGGTTGTTGCAGTGGGAAAGGAGGATGGCAAGTTGATGCCAGTGTTCATTTCAGAGAGGCAAGTGTCTGCATATTCTCCTGCTTTACAGGTCCTGATTTTGCGCATGCCGACGAGAGGCACGGGTGAGATTGTAGACGAAGAGGACGAGATTGAGATTGGCGAAGCGGGTATAGTTTCTGATAGTGAAGAGGAAGGACAAGCTAAGCCCGAAGATGACGGACATGACGGGGAATATCCGGTCGTCGCGCGTACGTATAGACTTGCAGTTTATTTCTTTTACTGAGTTGGTGGCTAACAAGTTACTTAGTTGGCGGCACTTTTGATCATTTACACGTGGGACATAAGATTTTATTGACAATGGCAGGTTTTTTGGCATCGAGAATTCTAATTATTGGAATAACAGGTCCAGCACTGCTACAAACCAAAAAATATAAAGAATACATGGAGCCGCTTTCGGAGCGCAGTCGCCGGGTGCTTGAATTTCTGGCGTATATCTATCCAGGATTAAAGGCGACAACTCATGAAATCAACGATATTTACGGAGACGCCGCCAAGATTGAGGATATTGATGCACTTGTAGTAAGTGCCGAGACAAGAAAAGGCGGAGCCGCCGTGAATAAGGAGCGCAGGCGGAGGAAGATGAGAGCCTTGAAGGTGTGGGAGATTGGAGTGGTGGATGGGAGTGCGGAAGGAAAGCTGAGCAGTACAGATATTCGGAGGCGATTAGCAGAGACAAGAGGTGAATCGGTCAACTAGTTAAGGCATTGTTTTCATAATAAAGCAAATTGTATCTCTTTTTACAAATATACCGCGATACATCTGATACAAACAAACTTCGATAGTATCGGCTCTATTCCGAATCGCGTTAAAGCAGGCAGTCCAAGCCGAGCACTCTCATTTAAGGTTCCGCTATGACGTAAGTATTCTTCCTTGTCTGTGCTTCTTCTACACCATCCTTTTCGAACACATTGCTCGCACTGGGGTATTCTTCATCTTTGGAATACTGATACCATCTCTTGCACTGCCTACTTTTTCCGTCTGATAATTGTGCGGATTATAGCTGGGATTTTGCTTGTTTGTCTACTTGAACAGCAAAGCTGTCAGCGAGTTGGCTGATAGTCCCGGGTCTCCCATTCAGATGCGGGTCATCGGGTGCACGGCCCGGGAATCGGGTCGTTAGTCTGGATGGCCCGGGTCAGGGCCCCCTTGAGTCCGCCGTCACCGCGTCTTCACCTCTCGCTCCATCTCGTCTTCTTGACCAGCTCTCTTCTCTTTTTAATCAGGCTTCCACCTTTGTGTTCGAGCTGTTCTCTTCTTTTCTCTCTCTTCAACATCGCTGTTGCTTTTTTACTTTTTACTTCCTGTGCATGCTAGCCTGACCTCCCTCTCTCCACTGACCTCTTTCTCTTAGGCAGTGCGAGCATCAAGTGTGTGCATTCTCTCTCATCCTCTGCGCTCTTCTGCTGACTCTCCTTTAGCAGATCAGACGACAGAACCATGTCCGCCGCGACCTTTGTCTTTCCTCTCAACCACTCCCTTACACCTCACCACGACGACATGCAGCACCCCTCACCCGCTCTCCCGCGCACCATCCCCGGTCGCGGCCACTCGCGGCATCTCTCCGTCGCATCACTCTCGATCTCAGCTCCTGCCGTGCCTCCCTCAACTATCAACCTGACGGCAGCATCCACATCTTCTTCTGCTAATGGCTCCTTCCTCATGCCAGCTCCAGCCCCTCTGTCGCAGCAGCCGGCCAAACCTCGCAGCCCTTCGCGCAAGCACGCTCACCGCCGCTCTGCCGCCGTCTCTCACGACTTCCTAGCAGATCTTCGCCTCGAGCAACAGCAGCAGCAAGCAGCAGCCTCTGCGACGCCATTGCCGCCATCTCCGACCCCTTCACGCGCTGAGTCACCTTGTCCTTCCTCATCGCTATCACTTGACTCGTCTTCAACCTCTCTCGCGTCGCTTTCTTCGGCGTCGACTACACCGCCTTCGCGGACAAAAGTCATGTTCTCATCTGCGGTCGAGTTTATTCCGTCGCATTCGACAACGACTTCGACTTCTACAACGGCCACGCTTACGCCTGTGCGCATGTCGCATGACTTTAGCGAGAACTCGATTCCAGAGACGAGTAGTCAAGAGAGCAGCAGTATTGACGGCGAATCGTTGAATTCACTAGATAAGCGTACTGGTGCGCATAAAAAAGGCAAGTCTTGGTCATTCATCCGTTTCCGGAAGAAAGTCGACACTCTGAGCTTATCGCCTCCACCTACGGAGGAAGAAGACGAGGTGGACGGTGTCGATGATGACGTAGAAGTAGGGTACAAGGTCGGATTTTCTGTGCCTCGGCCGGCTACACCGCCTTCTGTATCGCATGTCCCGCGCGCTACGCATTATCTCACTCGATCGGCAACGCCGGAGCCGATGATTGACCTTGACGCGGCGCTGGGACCGTCAGGAACTCCTTCGCTGTTGTCTGGTGCGTGGACTACAGGTTCTGTATTTCATCGGCGGACAGAGTCGGCGCCGGGAATGATTGCTGGCACGAAATCGGTCGACTTTCGGACGTTTTCAAAATCGATGAATCTTGCCTTGGCCGGAGTGCCAAGAAGTTCTGGAGATAGAGGTATGAAGTACAAGATGGGCGCTGTTGCAGAAATTGCAGAGGAAGTTGACGAATCTGCGATCGAGGAGTGTGATCGGAGTAGTTCGAGCGGCAGCAGTGAGCCATTAGAGATAGTTGATACTGCAGATAACAAGCGTCGCAGTATTTGGGAAGACTTTGTGAGTTCGCTAAGTAGCGAAGCAAAAGATGGTAATCAGCTGATAGACAGCGAAGAATTTAGAAGGAGCGCCGCTGCTGAGGATGTCTTGATTGTTGATGATTCTGGCGAGGCGGTAATGCTTGGCGAACCTGGGCCTGAAATTCGGCATTCAATGCTGTTGGAAAGCGACAGTGCTGGTGAATGGAGCGCGCCTAGTTCTTTGCACAACGCTGGCTCTATATCGACTGTTTCAGATGAGGAAGCTAGTCCTGCTGCTGCGACTGTTATAGCAAGGAAACCGGCGACGAGTGGCAGTGGGCTCGCGAGAAAACGGTCGCAGGAAAAGCGGCGCAGTGTAGTGCTCGGATTGAAGAATGCGATGATGAAGAGCCAGTCAGTCGGTAATTTACTGCCGAGTGCTGAGAGCGAATCACCGTCGAAGGCGAGCAAATTGCATCGGCGGCTACCGAGTAAGCATGATGTTGCAGATCTGCTAAATATACAGCAAAGGAGGCATTCTGAGAACGTGAGTTTACTGGGGCTCAACAAGCATGGTTGGCGGAGTCAAGGAAATCTCCCCGCGGCCGGTACGCAGCCAATAATTTCAGGAAGCCGACACCGAAAGCATGCTTCAGTAGGCACTACACGGACTAGCAGTACAATGAGAGCCGGTACATTGAAAAAGAATGACTCTGAAAAGGCAGGCAAGAGTACAGCAGGGCGGATGTGGGATTGGATGAAGGGGATGATGAGGGTGTGAAGATCGTAATTATAAGAGAAGGAGAAAGCATTTGGGATTGGGGTGACAGCAATATTGATTTGACTGCTGGTTAGAGTAATTCGGTTGATTTTTTGTTATTTTATTTGGATATTTTTGAGCTGTTTTGTGAAAACTAGTGATAGTGTTTCTGTTTACTTGCTATTTGCTATTTAATTACGGGGTGTTTTGTTTTACATGTTATTTTTGAGTGATGAGAATTTACCGCGAGAATTTGTTGTATTCTTGAGATGGAAGAATGCGAATGTATAAATACAATAAGCATCAAAATTCTCGAAAGTCGCTAATATTGAGGTAGCTGTAGCAATGAACGGCGATAGAAGGAGTAAGGCTTCCAAAAAGGGATGGAAGAAAAGGAGGCGAAGAAAAAGAAAAGAAGAAGTAAGGGGCGAGTTGTATTCAGCCACCATTAGCTTCATGAAATAGTATTAGCTTGGTCTTGAATTGTCAACATAGATTAAGATATATTGGTAGAATAAATATGAACAATACAATAATAGAAAATGAATTAAATTGCAATTAATAAGCTACATAATGAAAACAAAACAATCAAATAAAGTTTTCGCTTGGGATTCGGCGTTTCACAGCTGCTTGCTCCTTCAATCTCGCTTCCGTTTCTACTTTATATTTTTATTTTTTCTAATTTTCTGATTTTTTTATTTTTTATTTTTTATTTTTTATTCTTATTTTATTTTTATTTTTTTTTTCAATTTCTTATAGCTGAGATCAAATGTATAAATAATTGCAACTATTATCATTCACAAAATATATACTACTATTTCGCTATAGTCATTCATTCTCGTATACTATACCGCTTCTCCAGATTTTACTATTCTTTTCCGCTCAGACTCGCGCCGCACTATTCCTTCATGGGTCAGCCGGATCATCATAATCATGTCACGTGTATGTATATAGTCATGTGACTAACTAACACGTGACTTGACTTAGTGGACATCTTTTTGCTCGCTCTGGCGTGTAATTGAAACTGTGCATCTACTCTATTATTATATCTTGCAATCACTTGACTACTGTTGGTTGTCATGGACTGACTATCTTTCATCTATCACAATAGCATACTTTCCTTTCCTTGTCCTTTTATAATCATAGCTCAGTTGACTGGTAGCTTCGTTCTGTGCCCTGTTTTCTTCAAACAAACGTAAGTCATCCCTTTAGTGTTATTCTTTGCGTTTTAGCTATTTGCGGTGATTCGCTTGTGTATGTCTATCTGATCTGTTCTTATGATGTTATTGGATATGATGCTGGTTTTACATGTATCTTGCTATGGTTGTATATGGGCTGCTGTAATCTAGAATCAAATGAAAGCTCTTCTCCTCATTTTCTCAATCATTTTTTTTTTGGCCTCTCCAAATTCACAATGGTCTAACAAATCACAGCTTTTGAAGAAAAATGCAAGTTTACAAAGACATCACACCTCCCACTGCCGTCTCACATTGTCTCTCTGCTTCGTTAATCAGCCCCGACACGCACAACTTAGTCGTCGTCAAAGGTTCATGTTTACTTCAGATTTTTACCTTTGTCGCACATGAATCCCAATCCGATTCAGCATTAAACGGAAACAATGAGAATGATATCCAGCACGATGACACTACTCAGCATCAACAGCAGGATCAAACTGACGATCATTTCTTATCCGACATTGGTCTCGAGCAGAGTCTAACTACCCACCGCACCAAACTCGTCCTGGTGGCAGAGTATCAACTACATGGATTTGTTACTGGCATTGCGCGCGTTCGCACCGCTGCTGATCTGCGCCTTGATTACATGCTACTTTCATTTGCGTCTGCGAAGCTCTCGTTATTGTCCTGGGATCATGCGCGAAACTGTATCAGTACCGTGTCCTTACATTATTATGAAAAACCATCCGGTATTCTGAATGCAACCATGAACACTGATATTGCTGAGCAATCGCCAATCTTGCGGACAGATCCGGGAAATTATTGTGCTTGTTTCAAGTTTGGTTACGACATGTTCGCCTTCCTTCCTTTTAAACGTGACGACGACGACGACGAGCTCTTTAACGGCAACAGTAACACTCCTACTTCGAGCGTATTCTATTCGTCATTTGTGGTCCCTGCTACGATGCTCGACGACGGCATCGCGCACGTAATAGACGCAGTTTTTCTCCACGAGTATCGCGAACCTACCCTCGCAATCCTTTACGAGTCTAAACGCACCTCAACAGGTCTCATCTATCAGCAAAAGGATACCGTCTCACTTGTAGTTGTTGCCCTAGATCTCCAGCAGCGTGCATCAACATCTATACTCAGTATCGCAAACCTCCCCTATGACATCGTTTCCGTGACGGCGCTACCGGCGCCTATCGGCGGCGCGTTATTACTTGGTGCAAACACGATCGTTCATGTCGATGCATCTGGGCGAGCTGTGGCGTTGGCGGTTAATAGTGCGGCTAAGATTACTTCGCTGATTGAGTTTATTGATCAATCTGGCCTACAGCTTAAATTGGAAGGCAGCAAAGCCAAATATTTGCAGGATAACATAGTACTACTGATTTTGGGTTCTGGAGAGTTGTATCTACTGCAGTTCACACTCGAAGGACGCGCTGTCGAGAGTATTTCTCTACATAAATCCAGCGAAGAAAAATTAGTTGGCGGCGCGGCGTCATGTATAGCTACCTTTTCGAAGCGCGTCTTTATCGGATGTCCTGCTGCAGATGGTGTCCTACTATCGTGGCGAAAATCGGGAATCGATAGTGTATCCTTGAATGCGGCTTCAGATAATGGTAATAGCGAGCTTGTGAAATCTAAAGAATATGATGATGACGATGAAGATCTGTACGGCGAGTCATCAACTACAGCTGCAGCTACTGACGCCGATGAATCGACATTGTCAGATGCTCAGCATTTCAGAAATTTCACATTTGCCGTGCACGATCGCCTGACTAATTATGGTCCCTTAATCGATCTTGCAATTGGCGCCGTTGAGATCCGAGGCAATGTAGCCTCAAACATTGAAGTCACTTCCCGTCTCGAGGTTGTTGGTGCCCGCGCAGGTGAGGCTGGCAGTGCCGGGCTTAGTATTTTCCGACGCTCATTGACGCCTCGGGTCGCTGCTCGATTTGCGTTTCCGGATTGCAAGGCGCTGTTCACCGTTAAGACCAAGTCACGCGATACACTTACCAGCGGTGTTGGCTCTGCAATCGCCGACCAGGTTGACAAGTATATGATAATTTCTCGTGGTACCAGTAGTGGTGAAGACGAAAGTGTTGTATATGACATCAGCGAGCAATTTAACGAAGTTCGCGGTTCTGAATTTGATACGCGTGGCTCGACACTCGCTGCGGGATCTATTCTCGACGGCACACGAATTGTACAGTTATGTGCAACTGAAATCAGAGTTTATGACTCTGAACTCAAGATTGTGCAAATGTTGCCTGTTTGGGAGGATGATGGCAATAGTATGGACCGGGAGCCAGAGTGTGTTGCTGCGTCGTTTTCTCAGAGTGCGGTGTTGGTTCTATTGGATAATGGAGCTGCTAGTTTGCTGGCTGGCAGTGAGGAAACGTTGGAACTTGCTGAATCCAGCAAATTTCCTACTGATATTGTATGTTAGAAAATGTTTTTTCAAACCAAATTTATGCTAACGTTGACAATGCTAGGAATTTTCTGCAGGATGTTTGGCTAGCGTGCCAAAGTCGTTCTTACCTGGTTCATCTTGGAAATCGACCCGTAAACGCAAACGCAACTCACTTCATAGTGACCGCCTCAGCGACAATGTATCGGAAGAGGGAGTAGAGAATGTGGCGTTTATGGTTACTAGTCATGGTGATTTACAGGTGCGTTTATTGAAAAGATATTTTATTGATATCTCAGGAGCTCTAACGATGTGTAGATTTACCGCGTGCCAGAATTAAAACTGGTTTTTACGATCAAACACGCCGATCTGCTTCCCCAAGTCCTTGAGCGGGAGTCTGTTACGACAACTCGTCCTACGCTGGCTAGTCGTCGGAAATCAAGTACGGGTTTACTAAATTATCCGCGGGAGCAGTATTCCTATGAATATCGAATTGTGGAAGTCCTGTATGCGTCACTTGGTGATAGCGTTTCTAAAACTCGGTATCTCTTTCTACGGACAGAAGATGGTGATGTGGTTCTTTACGAGCCATTCATTAATGAAGAAGAAGATTCCGGCGTTAAATTTTGCAAAATAAATAGTTTACCAATAACACGGTCGCTAGCTTCGATTTTGCAATCGGATACTGAAGAACTTGTGAAAAAGAGAGTCACATCCCGTGTTCCCGTTTTATTCCCACTTGTCGAACAAGGAGGATACGATACCGTCTTCCTCGTCGACGGCGATAAGAAGAACGTTGATAATGAAGGAAAAATTCCAGAGAGTGAGGCATATTTTATAATTAAAACTGCGAAAAGCGTGCCAAAGGCTATTCCGTTTGCGGGTGGGCCTGGTGTTAAGTTTGTTAGTCCCTTCCGATCGTTAACTGTGGACTATGGATTTATTTACGTTTCAAGAAATGTAAGTTCTAACCTTTATTTATAATTTGAATGGCGAAAGAAGAGAAGAAGGAGCTAATTGCAAGTAGAATATGGTGCGAGTATGTAGGATACAGGACGAGTTCTCCTTTGATGGTCCTTGGCCGGCAAAGAAAATTACAATCGAAGAGGATATCCAAGCGGTTGCGTATCATTCTGAGCAAAGAATGTACGTTGCCTCGGTATCAAAGGAAATTCCATTTAGTGCCAAGGAAGAAGAAGAAGAGCGTGAGGCAGAATTGGAAGAGGACAAAGAACTGCCGGCTATGGTATCTCAGGGATCGTTGAAGTTAATTTCGCCAAAGTCGTGGATTAGTGTGGATAGTTATGACTTTGCTGCCAACGAAACTGCTCTCGTTGTGCGTGCTGTAAACCTTCAGCTTTCAGAGGCATCTTCAACAAGACGGCAGTTTATTGCTGTTGGAACCGGTGTATTTTATGGCGAGGATCAGCCGTCAAAGGGGTTTGTGTATGTATTTGAGATCATCGAGGTTGTGCCTGAGCCAGGTATGCCGGAGCACAATCATAAACTCAAGTTGATTGTAAAAGAGGACGTACGTGGTGTAGTGAGTACGCTTTGTGAACTCAATGGACACTTGTTGTCTTCTCAGGGACAAAAGGTCATGGTGCGCGCGTTACGTGAAGATATGTCGTTTTTACCTGTCGCGTTTATGGATATGAATATGTACGTTTCCGACGTCAAGAGTATCAAAAATGTGCTTTTATTAGGGGACACAATGAAAAGTGTCTGGTTTGTTGGATTCTCAGAAGACCCGTTCAAAATGACATTATTTGGAAAAGATCTGCGAAAGGTTGAGGTTGTCGCATCGGAGTTTATCGTTAGTGGGGAGTTACTGCATTTCGTGGTCGCCGACGCTAAACGCAAGATTCATATCCTGCAATATGATCCTGAAGACCCGCGATCGTTGTCAGGACAGCGGCTGATAGCCAAATCAGAGTTTTTTACTGGGCATAATATCGAAGCTTTTGCTATGGTGCCGCAGGCATCACTTTCTAGTAATGCTACTCCGGTTGTCGCTGTCGCGCGCGCGGAAAGCGAACCAGAAAATGGAACCGAATTTGGCCCGACTGTACCGGCGCCGACTGCAGATGCGAATTTCATGTGCCTTGGCGTTACCCAGTCAGGTAATCTAGTTTCTGTACATCCTGTTTCGGAAACTACGTATAAGCGTCTAGTAATTGTGCAGCAGCAGATGGGCGAACGATTAGAGCATGTGGCCGGTCTTAATCCGCGAATGTATCGATCTTTATCAGCGAATGCTGAGTTGAGCGGGTCTGCTACGCGAGTTGTACTAGATGGGAATTTGTTGTTCAAGTTTACTGATCTGGCTAGAGAGAGACAGGTTGAGATTGCTGAAAGGGCAGGAAAAGGTGGTGAGTCTGAAATCTGGAATCATTTGATTGAATTAGATAGAGCAATGAGTTATATGTAGACTATTGCTATTTGCTTGTGTATGATATGGATGGAGAAAAGAGCGTTTGTGTAGTATATAATAGATACTTTTAGTTTAAGCATAGCTAAGAAATACTGTAAAACTTTTGCAAACTCAATACTAAATGATGAACATAAAACAAACTAACGCCGGATGCATACACACACAACCTTTTTGAACCACTCTTCAACTGATCTAGGCTTTCGAAACTAAACTTAATACAGCCCTTTGATCCTCGATATATAAACTAAATCATATCATACAATACTCTTTTGACTCATTAATTTCTTGCCTTGGTCCGTCTCTTTACTGGTACTTTAACCAACACTTCCTCCTTCTGTGCCTCTTCAACATTCATCTCCTCATCATCAATAGCCATCTCCTCATCCGCGACCTCAAGCTCAGTAACAGTCTTGCGAGTTCTGGGAATGAGACCGCCCTGTTTGAGTAGTTCTTCATTCTCGGCCACCAATTTGCGATCCTCTTCGCGCTGTTTAGCTTTATTATCACGCATCCGGTTCTTATAAAATGCACGCTCCCGCTTAGCTCTAATTTCGGCAACTCTCTGCATGGCTTTCAGTGTCACTGACACCAGTTCACGATTATACCGCACGGGAACATTGCGGCGCGCCGCGAACGTGAGCGTAGAGTCGACGACCATTTCTTTACCAGCTGATTTGCGAAATGCTTTTGTCCAGCGAACTTTGCGCGGGTTACGTTTCATTTTGAAGTTTTTGTGGCATTTCGAACGGCTTTGTTTAAGGTTAATTAGCTTATTTGGTATTTCACAGAGCGTGAGTGTGGATCAAGAAGAAACATACCAGAATCGGAATTCTTTAGCGTCGTTGCGCACAAACATGATTCCGTGACCGGGCTGTATAAGATGAAAGGTTAGAAATTTGAACTTGTATTAGCAGCCAATCCTAAATATAATAGAGAAGATGTTGCAGAGCGATACAAGGAAGAAGACTCACGTAAACCGGCGACGAGCAAAAACTGCAATTATTAACCCTCATTATCTATTAGTCTTTCTTGCTCTGTCCTTTTTTTACTAATCAAAATCAAGAACTTTAGATGCTAAAAGTTCTTAATTGCAAGTTAGACAAGTTGACAAGTTATAGGAATCGGAAACAGTAAAGGTTGAGATTTTATAGAAGGCTCGAACAGGACAAAAAAAATTCCAGGTTGAAGCTTAGACGAAAATTTGGGAGCAAAAAATTAATGAGCCCGAACCCATATGTCCCAATTTTACACGTAATCTAAGTACTAACTATTGGTAAGTTTATGCACTAAATACAAAGATTTATGGGCATTAGAAAAAGTACTGAATAGGCAATTTTACTAGTTAGAGTTTAGATCATAAGGCAAGTTTACTTGATAAGGATTTGCGAAACTTTCTCATCAGCACTGACGATAGTTCGGCTCGTAGCTATCAGTTTCACAAACACGCCAGCCAGGGACCAGTCAACAGAATCGTCAATTATAATTGCTATATCTACTGCTTCTAGTTTTGACACTGGCTATTTTTCTTTTCAAATAGTGCGAACAGAGTGGGTTATAATGTCTGCCGTGCGGACAGCATTTGTTTGGATCGCATTCGGCGTCGTATGCGGGATCCTTGCTCTGATTTCGATTCTCTTTGTATGTATATTTTCTTTAATTATCTAAAGCAGATCATTCTTTAAGTGATGTGATATGACTGACATGGACCTATTTACTTGATCTAGACGAGACTTTACACCAAGAAATACGAGCGCGATGTGTTTGTCATGATTGTCTCTATTTTCTCAATATCGGTTGTGCTAGCTACTGCTTGCTTGCTTCCCGTAGACATTGCTATTGTCAGTCAAACGACTTCTGATATGATGCAGGTATGAACAATAGTGTTGTGTCACCGTCAGTAGCTTTGTATATGCTGGACTAACGTGATGTCATCGGTTGTAGCAACTTACTCGATCCGAGACTGCAGTTAAAGTTGGTACGTATATATCACTATTTATGATTTAAAAATGCGTTCTAATTGTTCTATAGTGTATTATTGTATGTTCTCCCTGGAGATCTCATGCGGCGAGTTATAAAGCTGACTGGAAATGTGTAGTGCTATATTCCATGGATGCCTTCCTTATCCTAATTCTCATTCCATTCACCTATTTCTGGTACATGCCACTCTACTTCTTCAGGCGTATATATGCATGATTTCTGACCAATATTATTAGGTTCGAGGAATGGGACGAAGAATCTACGACTGGTGGCCGTATCAGGGCTGCGTTGAAGTATTCTATCATATTCGTTGTCATCGGTATCATTCTGCTTATTCTCGGATTATTCATTCCATACGGACGAGGCGTGCGCGATAGTGAATACGACTTTACTTATTTCCGACAGCTTTTGATGGAGAACCGTATGTATTTATTGGTTATTTTTTTCAAGGTAAACGAAGTTACTGAATTTGAGGATATTAGGTGGCGAGCGTGCTTTAACTTTTATTATTGGGGTCTTGCTATGTCTGGGAATTATTGTTTACGTGATTTACACTGCAATTGGTTTTGCCGTCCTGCCTGTTTTGTGCATGAAATACCGCCCCAACTTGACAGCCCTCGAATTGGACGACACGCGCGTAGCTTTACAGCTCAATCGTGAGAAGCAGCGAATGATTGAATCCCGCTACGAAGGCACTTCAATTCAATGGAGCACACGAGACAGGCGCGCGTATGAGGTTTTGCAACGTGAAGAGTTGACGCTTGTACGTAGAGTTCATGCTAATGCCGGTTACCCTCGGTGGTGGAGACCGCGGTGGTTGGTTAAGAGTTTCAGATTTGTTGCGAGACCCGTTGTTATCATCATTGGTTTCTTCCTGATGCTTATTGCGTTGGTTATTATTGCATCGATTTTGATCTCCATGTACGTATTTGATCGGTGGTTGAATGCGAGCTGGGCTATATACTTACCAGATGAAATAGGGTTGATCATATTAAGAATACCCCGTGCGGGCGACATTGTGGATTCTTACTGCCGGCAACGTACATTATCAACCCGATCAACGAGCTTCTTCGGCTTGCATCTAGAGTAAGTGTGACATAGAGATTGTGGTCAGTTGGTGTTGAGACTAATGAAATCAATAATAGGCTTTCCCCGCAGACTATATTGTGACGCTGTTTATTATTGTTTGGCTTTTTGTCTCGACAATTATTGGACTGTCGTACTTTAGCATTCGATTGATCTGGTTTGTATTGTTCAGAATTCAGCGCGGCAAGACTGATCCTCAAGGTCTTCTGTTGGGTACGGCTATGCTCATGGTGAGTGTCTTGGCAATCAACTACTCGTTTACTATGATTATCGCTCCTGATTACGCACGATATGGAAGTCAGCAGTTTTGCGATTATACGATCGACGGACTCTACGGTATGGTGGGTATGTGTGAAGATTACCCCGAGTCACTGATCTCGTGCGCGGAGGCAAGTCGGATGCTGTTTACTCCTGCATTTTATGATGTTGATCCTGGATTGATTCTTGAACCGATTGGGTTTGATGGAGCGACGGCGCTGATGAATTCGACGACTTACTTCAACAGTGTGTGCCGACAGACGCTTGTTTCCACTTTCATCGACCGCGTGATTGTCAATTACCCGTGGTTTGGCCTGTGGAGTTTCTGGGCGCAGTTTGGCTTTGTCGGAATCTTCTTTATTGCGGTGATCGTAGCTGTTATTCGGAAACCGTCATGGGATTCGTATGACGCAGATGATGATTTTGAGGATGTGCCGGAGGAACGACAAGGACTTTTAAGTCGAACGGCTGCAAAGTGGTCTAGTCGAGTTAACTCAACGTGGGATGATTTACGGACACGAGCACAAGTCGCCGATCAGGCTGCGCAGGTTTATAGGGCCGTTTCATAGAGATCGATACGTTCATTTTCCTTTTCATTATTTTTCCATTTTCTCTTAGTGATGGCTTTTTGTATGTGGCAGACAGATGAGGATTTTGCTTATGTTTTGGCGCATGCAGGTATACATTCCTCCCTTTTTTTTCGACAAATTATTCAATATTGTATTACTGGGAGTGCTGTTGATGAGGACACAAGTTTGAGATTTTTTGAACTTGCGAAATCACTATAGAGTTTGTGTGTGCGGTGAAGTTATTTATTGGTTTGGGATATCTTTTTTGTTTTGTGTATACAAATTATTCTATATTATTACAGCGTATGCAGGCTTTTAGGCGTTCATGCTCCGAAAACTATGTTAATTTTTTGAAAAGTATATCGAGAACCGCATTGAGAGTTGACTAGCCACGCTTTGAGTATATGCTTGTCCAATATTATTAGCATCAATATGCTCAGTATTTGCAACAAGTAGTGAAAGAGAAAGAAGTCAAAAGATGTCGCTTGCACAACAATCTTTGACACTGATCCAGCGCGAAATCTTCCCGGCTGTCAGCTTGATCTTTCATTTCCCAAAACAGCAAAAGAAATAGAAGAGAAAATACTAACAAAAACCTCCGGATGTGTTCAGCGTTTGGAAAGTTAAAATGTCGCGTGTGATAATGAAACGGGTCAGAGCCATTTCGCCTATCTTAGTTTGCATTTGAGAAATGTACTACTAGCTACAGAGGTTCTTTTTTTTTGCTTCTTTTTGTATTACTGAGCCATCTAATTGGGTTAGTTGCGGCAACTGTGACAAAAGAGAGCGATAGTAGAAGAATGCCGCGGGTATTATTATGAGCTCTAAGCGAGGCGGGGCTAGACGAGGCTCGAGATGGCTCTTGTATGGAGTTCAGGACAGCTGAATGGTTTTTTTTGCTGACAATGAGTCTCGATAAGAGTTATATGGTCGAATTCCTGCAGAGAACTGATGAAAATAAGCTGAATAAAACAATATTGCGTAATATGTTCTGCGGTAATACTCTGATTTTCAAATATTGCACCCTGTAGTCAACCAGCTGTTTTGAAACCCCGCCGGCACTACGCTATTTTACAGACCCATGCAAGAATCTCTGTTTTGAGCCGCTACTGAACTACTATAAACAATTAATAGCCAAATTTCAGCTCATAAATTATACACTCATACTATTTTAAAGATCGGCGGGCAAATCAAGCGCCCAGGCTTTACGACGCCGATGCCTACGATCAGCTACCGAGCATTGTAAAAAGTCAATCCGACTGAAACAGTTTGATATCTCAAATCCATCAAATGACAACGAGCTTATGTTTTCTATATTTCTGTTTGTGTTAGTCTTTCGTATGCAAAGAACTTTGGCTAGACGTTGGAACTAGAAGTCGAGTACGCTAAAATTTTAGAGAACACGGCTATCCAGTGTATTGAAAATATACAGTACGGAATGCTGCGCACTCCCCCACCTTCTGTTAGATAGAAAGTGAAATCTCAGCTACAGTCCGAGCTCGCAATCCCCAGACTCACTGACGCAGATTCTGGCGATGACGGCGCTCGTGACGCATTTACTTTTCCCGCGGACCCAGTATTCTCTATAGACGTTCAAGCATCAGATCTCAACGGTCCCAGCCTTCCCCGCCTCTCTCCCTCAAGTCGTGAGACAAACAAGTGTGCGGCCTCCTCTCGGATGCACGTTCGAACTGATACATGAAGGATGACTCGTAATAGGTGCTGTCAGCAAGGTCGACCCGTGCGAGCGAGTAAACAGACGGTACATTAGCGAGAAATGGCACCTACAGCTAGCACGAAGTTAGCTGGCTCCGGTTTGGTACCCTGGGTCGAACGAGCTACTTCGGGCAGTAGTCTACTCTATTTACGCTCTAGTCTGATATTCTAATTTTGACGAAGTAGCCTCGCGGTCATACTCTTTTGAGTTCTGATCGCGCTGGTCCTGCTAGATTATACCTTGCCAGTCTAAACACTGCCACTATAACTCTTTATCGGCTCATCCGCCTTTATAGCCCCTGAAGCCCAGAGTATCGGCCTATCTCTTTTGCCCAATTCCTTTATATACTGCAAATCCTGCAATCATCTGATTTCTTCTTTTGCCCCTCCCCCCCTCCAAACAGTCTCACCGTGTAGACATTATCTCCATGGAGTGCTCACAGCCTGTGCCGTCGTCTGCGGCCAATATCGCAGCAGCCACACCCCGCACACTACCGCCATCATTCAAAATCAGCAAGATATTTCTCAAATCCTCCTCGCTAAACAAAGCCGCTGCATTCTCATCCATCAGAAGTAGCTCACCGGTGTCTGGTGCTGGAGTTTACACCCATTCCTGTCCATGTGATCAATCTCATTCCCACGAACTCTGCGGAAATATTATGGGTTATGAGAGTATTTTTGCAAGACGGTCCTCAGCTGCGGCCTATCAGCCGACCTCAAACCAGCCAAAAGGCGAGGGCTATCTGTCTGAGCGCGATTGCTAGTCGCGCATTAGTCAATTTTGAACACGACAATATCGGAACTTGCATTCTGTTGCAGTATATATATTTTTTTGATCACGTTCATATATCCCATACAGCAGTCGTCCGAGATATTTCCTATTGATAGCGTCGCCTGACATCATTCACATGATCTAATAAGAAGAGGTAGAACGGCACATAAGTACTTTGGCTGTAATACAGATTAATTTCTGCCCGACACCTTTCAATTTTACGACATGGGTCAGGTATAAGTATATATGGTTTTTTTTTTTCGGGTTTTTTTTTTGGGTTTTTTTGGTTTTTAGTTTGGAGTTCCGGTTTGTAACTCTTTAAAATATATAAGTGTGGCTTTGGTGCGGTGCTTTGAGCAGACGATGCAATGCAGAAGAATGACAGGCTGTGCAAATCTCCCTCCTCTTCCCACCATATTGGTAGTTTCTGTCTGTATCGCACCGCAATGCCGTCGCTGAAATTAGAGCTGTATCAGTCCACCATTGCTTGTTTGTCAATCGACAACTGAAATGCTAAGGGCAGTAGACGTACGCCTGCATACTGTACGGTTCAGCCGCCTGTATTTTGTTACGCTCAAGTCATCTGGGCGGCTGTTCCGTTCTCTGGTAATGACAGCTTACTGCTCGCGTGACTAGTTTATCAAATCGCGAGAGTCAAATTTTCTCTATATCTGTACAATGAACTTCGCTTAGGGAGACATCCTGTGTGGTTATGCCAATTCAATTGTCGTAGCAGTAATAGTTCCGGCCCTGTTGTATTAAGAGCTGAGTTTCGCATTTACGCTTTAAAAGACTAACTTAGTAATTAGTTAAGTAACTTAGGATTAGATCCCAGTCCCAGCGTGATTCACTGTTCACAATTTCATAGTCATTTGCAACGCTGCGAAGTATTGAAATTTCAACTAGGCTTAATTTGTACCCATTCACTCGGTGTTCTTGCTGATGGGTTCAGAGCCCGAGGAATACATATTAGGTCGACGCTCTGTCGTGGCTGATTCGCGTTGCGCCCGGAAGTATATCTTGGTGGTCAATTTAAAGCTCACAAAGCAATGAAGACCATGAAGGTTCTTATGAAAAATACAACTGCATTAGCACAATACGAGACAGATGGATTCCTTACTCGTGCAGGTTAAATTTCTCTGCCACAAACTTAGGTACGGAGGCTGCGGGCTTACGTGCACGAGGTTATTCAGTATTTACTGCAAGGCGATAAGACGAATCAGTGGGACACGAGTACGCCACTCGGCTAGCTCTCCAAAGCACCCCTTACTGCTTCTGTCCCCCTTCAATATCCACTCCAGCCCAAGCTTGCCCAATTATCTGATACAGGGAGCGCGCGGAAATCTAATAAAAAGATAACTGATTGCAGTATAGTGTAATCAAAACGATATGACGTTCTGAGTTTTTGACCAAATCATATATTTGACCTATGCCCGACAGAACTATAGGGTTTCTGATAAACCCTAAAATAAACCCTAAAGCCAATCATGAATTGTCGCGAAACTCTACTGCACATCAGGCTGCTGGCGGAGCGACAGATGCTTTTACTGAGTTTTTCGTAAGCTATGATTCTAATTATAGTTCCTGGGATTGAATAGTTTTCTGGGAAATTGGAACCGATGCTTAAAGAAGGGCTAGAGCTACAAGGTGTGCGGTCCGTTTTGCCTTCCGCGAATCCACCTCGATTTGCTATGAATCAGAAACTGTCGTGGAACTTGCACAACTTATGTCGCTCCTATAGGCCTGTAAGCTTATGGGTCTGTAGCAATCTACTCTCTAAAGCAGTGTCATGCATAGTAGAGGCATTGAAAGATAAATGTATGGAAGAGAAGGAAGGCTATGTAATAGGCGATAGTTTATACAATAACTTCTTAGTCTGTAGCAGCCTCTGTAATCTGTATTTCAGCATAGATGGAACACTTCACAATACAATTGCACTTATAAAAATAACGTAAAAATGATGACCGCGGCTAATTTTTCTCAAAGAATTGTGAAAATCTCAAAAGTCTGCTCCTCTTCCTCGGTCAAATACTCTACTTGCATCTTCACCCACTGCTTTGTTTTCTATTTCTAAATTATTGATAAGAAAATTACAAACCTATTTTTTAACTGTCAACTATTTTGGAAACCTGGCCTATTAATAATTTGAACATTAATCTTGACAAGTCCTTTTCTGAGAGCTTAATAACTGACTAATGTCTAAGTATATCGCTTCTCCGCTATCCTGAAACTTGTGCATAGCAACAATACCTTTCGCTGCTACCTCTTATCTATTACCAGAATCATGTCCCGCGATTCACAGGCAGTGCGCAGCAATAGACTGGAAGTCTTACTGCAACTGCTTATCTTTTTTTTTCTTTTCACCCCTGAAATCGTCCGGTGTAAAAGTACGTCAGATCTTCTCAATCTGGTAGACAACGTATTTTTCTTCGCTAATCTCTTGTGCTTCATTCAGTTCCCGAAGCGTATGCTCGTGCTTGTCAAGCAAGAATCTTTTGCGAACGGGGTTATGTACGGCTGTTTGAAATATAGCGAAATTGGCAAGCAAGTCAGGTTTGCTCTTGAGGAGGTTCAATGCATCCTATGGTGAAGGCACTAGTGCTTTTGCTTTACATGCCAGATCAGCCCTTTCTACTTCATCATTCTCCTAACGCACCACTATATTCTTTCAGAGAGCCAATCATTGTATTTGAAGTTTATACCATCATCATTATCTATTGAATTAGGGTTGGCATTACGCATTATGTGATCCTTAGTCTGCCGTCTTTCTGGCTCGCTTCCGTTTCTTATCTCCACCTTCACCACCACTTGCGTCATCCTGATCGTACTCATCATCAGCGGTTTGCTTCTGCAAATACGACTGCCAAGCCGCAGCATCAGGACGTACGACAACGTACTCGCCATCCTCATTGACTCTGACATGATCTCGAAGCCCATCTGCCCCACCTCCCGCGCCAGCTTCGATTGCAGAGATCTCGTCTTTGGAAATAGTTTTGAGAAATGATTTTGGAATACCAGTTGTTCTTTTTGCTCGTCGGTTTTCAAATAATGGGTCGTTATTCGTTGGGCACCCTTGAATCCAGTGACCTAGCCTTGCGCGTTAGTTTCTCCTCATAAACTAGCATGCTCCTAATAAAATTGAATAAATTCAGTATACCTTTCTGGCCACATCTATGGCAAGTGTAAGTGGGAGGTGGTGGATTGTCAGGAACAGGCCGCTGCGGTCTGTTGTTGGCATTTCCTCCACGTCCATAAATAGGTGTTGCTCTATAAACGCTCCTGTTAGTAACCATTGTCACGAGCGAGCATATATTAGGATTAAAAATATAAACTTACGAAGCCATCCTGTCTTGAGTCGACGCCCAATTCTCTGATTCAGCAGCAAGCATTGCGTTAATCATCTCGTCCTCAGCCGAACCTGCGCCTGCAGTGAGTGGTGCCTGCTGATGAGTAGGAAGTGGCCTTCGCTGATTGTTATATCCGCCACTACCAAAATCGGTAGGCTTTCGTCCTGTACCTGAGCTGCCGTTTATTACAGACATTGGCGGGGCGTTTGCGTTTGCATAGCGCGCCGCGGTTCCGCGGCCCGGTTTCGCTGGTGCTTTACGACGAACAATTACTGAAGACGACCTGGGAAGAATTTCAGTGTCATCTTCATACTCTTATAATAAACAATAAACACATTAGTTTTCTCAATCTCGAAATTAAATTAAGATCAAAAGCCCACCATCGTTTGTGTCTGCGTTATATATCGACAAATCGAAATCTGTTCCATCGCCAAGCTTATTCGAAAGAATAACATCTCGCTTTAGATCAAAAATCGAAATACCAGTTCCATCAAAATTTATTCGTAAAGGCTCTCGCTGTGATCGAAACTGATAATATACTGAGGACGACATCCTTGTCGAATGGTGGCGAGACCGTGACGCCTAAGACAGTCCTTTGTTGTGCTTCTGATTAATATTTAAAAGGATATACGGTGAATCCCTTGCTCTGGTTACACCACACGCGTATGATTATATTATATACAGAAGATGAATCGTAGCTCAATACTGGCTAGTTCTATTTCAAATATACTGATTGCACTTGCGCGTCTTCAAATCAAAATGACGATGCAAGACTTGGACCAGCGATCCCGAGTAACATATAGACAATTTTGATAAACACCCAGTTCAGCACTCAAACTTTGACCCTTAATATTCTAGCCTTGAAAAATGTAATCAGCGGGTATGAGAAGCCGTGTAACTGGAAATCGACGAGCAGCTTTGATCCGTTAAATCGATCAGAATTACAGGCTGAAGGCTGAAATTAGAGAGCATTAGCGATATTCTATTTACAGCCTTAAATGCGTAAACACTAATTTACACAAAATTTGATTATGTGACCATTATGCATTTATTTTAGCTCTAGCGCAACGTTTAATTACTTACAGCTTAGCCCACTTGGGACATGTAATTAGATTCATTTGCCTGAACACACCGGGTAACTTCCTATTTGGGAGAAATAAACAAATCTTGGTAAGACCAACTAGTACTAAAAATTATGTCGGCCTCGAGCACTCTTCCAATTAGCCTCTTCTAAAGTTCATCTCCAACTAGCTCTTTTTCTTTCTCTTTTTTCTCTTTTTTCTCTTTACAGTCACTCTCTTTTCTCGTGTCCTTCTTTTTGTTTTTCTTCTAGTAAAAGCGCAAGTCACTTTTTTCTTGATTTTGCCTTCATTTGTCTCTCTTTGTCTTGCTTTATCATAGCTGTGTCTTCATTCAGACTATTATTTGGTAAATCCCAGCACTATTCGAATGCATCATTCTGTATGCGCTTTTTCTAACTGAGAGACAATATATAGCACATTCTCTTCTATCCTTTCTTTCCGTTATCGAGTCAAAAGACAATATGCAGCTCACCTTCATTTCTGCCGCCATCCTGGCTCTTTTCTCCGTCGTCTCCGCTCAGGATACTCAGTACTCTACTGTCACCGTAACGGCCACGAACTATGGAGTCACGACTTTGACGCTTTACTCTACTACGACTGTTTCATCGGGCCAGGTTCTTCTTGCGACTACTTCCGAAGAGTCAGCGACAACCTCGTCCTCTATTGAGACTACGTCGTCGTCAACTTATACTTCCATTACTACTTCTGCTTCTATCACTACTTCTGAGATCGCTACTACTTCATCTGCCTCTTCAGCTACTGATGCCGATCCTTCTACTTCGACCTCTACCCCCTCATCTTCGGAGGTCGTTACAAGCACCCCGTCGAGCACTTCTTCAAGCACCTCTTCAAGCACTTCTTCGAGCTTTTCATCATCGTCGGCCACCAGCTCTTTCTCTTCCGCAACTTCTATCTCGAGTTCCTCTGCTATATCTCCTACAGAGTCTTCTAAAGCATCTTCCTCGGCGTTAACTTCAATTATTACCTCCACGCACACTTCTACCGCAACGCGCACTTCTACACCTCTCTCAGCTTCTACGATTTACACGTCTATCATGTCTACTACCGCCGTTCAAGTGCCCTCATCTTCCACGGTGTCAGCCTCGGCTGCAGTCTTTACCGGTGCAGCAGTTTCTACCAAGACTTCTAGTGCTGCTAGTATTGTTGCTGCCGTTGCCGGCGTACTCTTTATGGCTTTTTAGATTTACATTATCTTTTTCTACGATTTTTATGGCTTATTCACTGATATTTTCAATATGGGGTCAAACTGGGTTATATGCAAAAATTTTTTTAAATGTTTTATGATGTCTTTTTTATGTGTGTGAGTTTCAGTTTAACAACTATAAAATACCCAATTGTAAAGCTCGAGAAGTCATTCTATTTGGCTTGCAATTCTATGAAATTGAAAAGTTAAACGGCAAATTACTGGATTAGGCGCCACTTCAAGATTGAACCACGTCGTCATGAACCTTTATTAGATATCAAAATTTTTCCAAAAGACAATGCAGAATCAAAAAAGATAAGAAAATTACCAAATACTAAGCCATCATTAAAACATAATCCAATTAGCACCAATTAAAAAGAAGTCATTAAACGAAAAGAAGAAATAAGCGAATAATCTGATTTTGGGTCTGAGAGTTTTAGAAAATAGGTCGTCCATTGCGATCATGTTGTAAGCCGCCTTTCATCCACCGCGTGTCCATTTCCTCTGAAGATGCGTTACTTTTCGCAGACGTTGACCTTTTAAGTGGTATGCTCTCCGGCATAAGTCTCTCTTCATCCCAAGGATTCTGCTGGCGGAACCCAGCCGATTGGTCTACATGTTCTCGACCATGATTTCCTGTTGAGGAGTATAGAGGATCATATTCGCTGACGGCCAGTCCAATATCTTCGAGAGCACTTGCAGATTTTTGATCAATGCTATACGTTGATTGAGCAAAGCCGGAGTTGGTTGTTTTAACGTCGCCAAGTGGTTGCATTTCTGACTCATCAATATATGACTTTCTAGGGTCTGGTGTGCCGTCACTAAAGAGACTAATCAAAGCCTGAATAACCATTAAAAGCACAAGCAGCAAAGTCAGCACTGCTTGAATAACGATCAAAACCACACCAACTATCGTAGTTGTCTCGGCAGCAACACCAAGTTCTTCGACAAAAATAAGGACGCAAATTAGGGACGCAATTCGCACAACTGAAATGATAACGTTGATAACGTTACCACTTCGACGATTGAATGGCCTCAGGACTAACAACGCAAAGACTAATATGACTTCGACCACAAGCTGTCCAATAACTTGAACCATACCGTGACCGTCAGCAAGAGCAATAAACGCACTGCGAGCCACGGCCACGCCAAGTACGGGCACAAAAAACCACCAGTATTGTGTCTTAAACTGGCCATAAAACAGACCATATCGTCGAATCCAAGGCTGGTGCTCGTAAAGTTCATCGATGCCTCCGGCGCTTTTCGATGCTCGTCGCGCAAGCACAAAAATGCGGACAGTGAAGCCAAGGAGAATTATTGAAAATATACCGAGAGTGATACCGGCAAGAAGCTGACATGCCCAGGAGTCTCCAAGTTTGAACTGGTAAAGACAGTAAAGAACCCAAGTACCGTAGAGAATTATAATTATACGAATCACAGTGCTCGACAAAAATGTCCAGTATCTGTGCCTCAAGCTTTCGATACTTTTAGGGAGCTCTCGAAAATTGCCCCAAATTTCAATGAATATCCGGAATAGCAAGATTATGACAACAACCGCAGCCATGGCAATTGCAAAAAATAACAGGACAGTCATAAAGGAATTCGCATTGGGAATCATTATATGCTCAAGAAATCTGGCAATTCCAGCAACTTTGGCAAGAACGGTGGTCGATCCATCCGAACCTGTACCATTTCCAGAAGATAGATCAATACCATCCAGCGAAATTCTCTTGACAAGTCGCGAAAGGTCTGTCTCATCATCGTCGGATGTGCTGTTTAGCAGAATGAGGGCTCCAGATTGGTAATCAACGATAGTTGATTCCTGCGTGAGCGTGTAGGAACTGTATGATGTATTTCCACCAGTCCTATCGCGGAAGGAATCAATAGTGTCCTGCATGCCCTGCCACGAAATAAGACCAGAAGACCAAGCAAAATTTTGAGAAAATGAGCTGTAGACAGAGGGATAAGATACAGACATCATGCCGTTCATTGCCATAGCCTGTGTCCAGCTTAGAACATCAGCAAAACCGACTGAAGAGACACTCGCTCCAGCAAGGGTAGAGACACCCGAGATTGCAAGTGCACCGGCTGCGATTCCGGCAGAAACATAGGTGACTGATTTAAGCTTTGTAGTTTTGCCGTTTGATATTGATGACTGGAAGCAGGCAACAGAGTCGCCGGTGGCTGTGTTGTTGAGTTCGAGCTTAGCCTCACCGTCAAGATCAGGTATGGAGAAGGCAATAGATGGAATCTGATCTGCGTATTCTGAGGGAATATTAACTTGTCCCTTTGCAGAAAATGTGCCTTCTGGGATGGGACATATTTCACTTATGTCATAGTCGCAGGGATTGAAGGTGTAGGAGAAGAGATTAATGCCATAGGCAGTCACGTAGATGGTGGCTACAGACAAAGTATTAGCATGAAATGAAGAAGACAAGGAGAACAAAACAAAAAAGACGTACCAGTTACATTCTGCACTTGAGTGGAAGTGCCTGCTAGGTCGAAAGTGACGTTGCGGGTCGACTTCGAGTAGGAGACGGAGAAGGTGCTAACGATGACGGTTGCGTCGTCGGTGGTCCCACAGGTATAGAAGGAGGATGTTCCGATTGTGTCTGCCGCGAGAGCAAGCGGAGCAGCTGCAAGGAAGATAAAAGCAGACAACCAGCGCATGCCTTCCGAGTGAATTAGGTAGAGAATGTGTGGGAGAGAGAGAGTTAAAAATCGGGGCGTTTCAGAATCACAGGGCGATGCCAGGGGTGCGGTGTGAGAGGACTTGGAGAAAACTTGAAGGAAACTTGAAGAGAGCGGGTTAAAGATGCTGTGAGATCTATGAGAACCAAAAAAAAAAAGGCGATAACGATAATGAGAGAATAACAGTAGAAGAGAAAAATATCTAGATGAAACGAAGTGACGATGTGAGCGTTGAGGCGGAGCACGGAAGCGATCTTTTCTGACGCGCGCGGTCTCAGGTGACGTGCGGCGCATGTGGCTGGAATGTGGCTGCGGCTAATTTTAGCCTCAAGGCACGCGCCCTGAACGCGTCTGCTGACTGTTCTATGAGGGTCTGGTGTTCTTATTAGGGTATAGCCCTATTTTCGCTTAAAACACCGTCACAGTAATCTTCTTCTAGCTGCTCTCTCTGACTCTATCTTGTTCTCTCTTACTTCTCTCACACATCTACAGATCTTTACACATATCCTCGACCGGAGTGCTTCCTTTATTACACATATTTAAGCGCAGCGATGGTCAGTTCTTGCTCTTTGTATCTGTTCTGTGCTTTTCATACTGACATTGCTCTATCTATATCAGGCCCCCAAATCTAAGAAGACTCAAGAGTCAATCAACTCCCGTCTCGCACTTGTTATCAAGTCGGGCAAGTACACCCTCGGCTATAAGTCGACCCTCAAGTCCATCCGCTCCGGAAAGGCTAAGCTTGTCATCATTGCCGGAAACACTCCACCTCTCCGCTCCGCTGAGCTTGAGTACTACGCCATGCTTTCCAAGATCTCGGTCCACCACTTCCAGGGCGGCAACAACGAGCTCGGAACTGCCGTCGGTCGTCTCTTCCGTGTCGGTGTTCTCGCCGTCATTGACGCTGGTGACTCTGACATTTTGAACACCGTGGTTTAAGCGGGTTAAATAGGGTCTTCTATCGTTTTTGAAAGTTACAATGTCGTTGGTTAATTAAAAGTTCTGTTCCTTTCATTTCAATCTTTCTGCATAGACGGCTGAAAAGTATCGGATGTATTATATTTGTTTAACTGGGATTAACGGTTAATGGATTGCGACGTTTACTTTTATTTTGATGTCGTAGCTTGACTTTGCATCCGTAAATGATAATCTGGCTTCACTGGTTTTTTTAATTCATATTCAACTACTCGTTTCTTCTCGAGAGTAAAGGAATGGCCAGTTATATAGTAAATATTGCACATTAGTATCTATTACTCTAGTTAAAATAGTAGTTTAATTGAATTTGCGATCTTAATGTCATACTGTGAATTGGAGTTTCCCCGGCGCCTTTTTTTTTTGATATTCTATATTTCGGATGAGCTCGAAGCTCACCACCAAGTGCCACACTCACTATACGCGGAATCGCTGATCCTGTGAGGTCTCTTTGCTGTACATTTTTTTACAACTGCATTTTGCGGCATGTAACTTACTAATTGGAGTAGTATAATATGGCGAGTCCGATCAAAGCTGTGTCTAAAACTGGCGAGCTTGAAGACATTCCGCTTCCTCCGCCTTTATCGCCTGCCGTCCCCAGCAATCGATATGCGGGCTTTGTGGCCGGAATATTTTCTGGTGTGACGAAGTTATTTGTTGGGCATCCGTATGTTTTTGTATGAATGATATAGCCGTAAAATGACTGTTTGGGAAATTAATTAAAATAATGCCAGATTTGATACGATAAAAGTACGGTTACAGACTGCGCCTGCGGAACAATTCAAAGGTCCTCTTGATTGCTTTCTGCAGACAACTAGAAAAGAAGGATTCAGAGCATTATACAAGGGTGCCACGCCGCCTCTCTTAGGGTGGATGGCTATGGATTCCGTGTGTGTATTAGGCATTGTTTTTCGTTCGATATAATGGTAGCGATGTTTGATCTTGCTGACAGTATTACGATCCTAGACAATTAGGATCTTTGCATAATTATCGAATGTTAATGAAGGCCCATGTTTTTACCGAATGGGAAAGTCTACCGCCTATCGGTCATGCTATTTCTGGTATTTTTGCCGGATGGACTGTTAGTTTTGTCGCGGCCCCTATTGAACAAGTCAAAGTAATTTCTTCATTTGTCTGTCATTACACATCACTTGCCTACTAACATTATTTTGGTTTTCAGGCTCGATTGCAAGTGCAGTACAACGATGCAACTAAAACCTACACTGGTCCTATTCATTGCGCAATGACATTATACAAACAAGCCGGAATCAAGGGTCTATACCGCGGTCTTTTCAGCACTATGATTTTCCGGTCATACTTTTTTTTCCTATGGGGATCATATGATATTATGACACACTGGGCCAAGGCAAACACAAATATGAGTACTGCCAGTATAAATTTCTGGGCGGGTGGTCTTAGTGCGCAACTTTTCTGGACGCTTGCGTACCCATCTGATGTCGTCAAGCAAACAATTATGATTGATAGCGTCACTCAGCCAAAATTCAAGCACTGGATTGATGCGTTTAGACATGTTTATAGTACTAGAGGCTATCAGGGATTTTTTAGAGGTTTTATACCAAGTTCTATTCGGTGAGTCTAATTCTAAAATGCTGGCAATCTTTAAGTGAAAGCCATGAAAACTAATTGGATATTAATTTTAGAGCGTTCCCGGCTAATGCATCCGCTCTGGCTATGTTTGAACTCGTTATGAGAACAATGGTATAGAAATAGCAATAGAAGGAAAGCATTAGCATTGAGTTTCATGAATTTTGTTTGTCTGTTTAATATCAATATGTGGCGCAGAAGATGGGATCATTCGGGGTTCTCAAAGTATTTATCTATTTATCAATGCAGCATGAATGCATATGTTTTCTGTAAATGTATTTCAAATCTGCATTCCAATAGTAGTAGTAAATTTGTTTTGAGTGAGCATATTGGGAATATTGAACAATTTAAGAAAGCCGCATCACCAAAATTTGATCCTTAAATCCTTCGTTGACAGAAACCTGACTTTTAATTTCGGGATTGTATGACTTTTTCATATCTCCGCATCAGCAATGTCGATACAGCCGATATCGTCTATTTCAGTACTCAGAAATTTTGCTATTTCAATTGCACATCCAGCATTCGCTAGCCGTCCCGCGTCTTCATTAAAATTCAGACATACCATCCGAGGCTATGCCACCAAACAACCGCCACCTCAGCTGGACCAGAAGAGTTCACCCACAAAAGCGCCTCGGCTACGAATGAATAATACTGCGACTCCGAGATTAGGATCGGCTTTTGCGCAAAAGAATGCACCAAAGTCGAAAAGCAAGCCATTGCATGTCCCGGGTATAACTGACGAGCAGGGATTTGGGGTAATCAAATCAAAAGAAGATTTACGGAAACTTCTTGAGAGTACCGAGGGACAGATAGTTGAGATTAATGATCCGAACAATGTACTGGGTATGAAAGAAGAGCTGGAAGCAATGAAGATCAAAGAGACTTCTAAGGTTGCAAAGCCCGGAGCAATTGGCGGTGGAGGGGATATTCTGGTTGATACAAGCGACGAGGCGGGAGAAAAAGAAAAAGCCAAACCGCATATGGGTTTTTTACCTGCAGTCACAGTTGTTGCACTAATGGCAATGGCAGAAGCATTTTATCTTTTCCGTCCCGAGATTTGGAAACAAGCCTGCACCGTTAATATACCGACGTTGCCAGCGGGTACTGCGTTTCCGCTTGATTTTCGGCTACTTTTAACCAGCACATTTGCCGCCCCTTCGTTTCAAGATTGGATTATTAATTCATACGTTGCATTTTTTTCTATTCGTACGTTATCAATGATTTTTGGAAATACCGTGGGCTTTGGATTTATCGCCATGTACTTTGCCTACGCGAACAGAGTCCTTCTTTTCGAAGCTACTAGGTCACACGCGCAGTACGTCGAAGAAATAGACTCAGATGGAAATAAATCTGGGGAAATTGCCTATTTCACTCAACCTATTAATAATTCGTCGGCAAATACAACCATGATTTTCGGTATTGCGGCTTTTGCTGGATGTATGCTGCCAAATGTGATGCTTCCTTGGATTCCTCAATTTGGATCAATCCCGCTTTTGGCTTTGTCAACCATTGGCGTATTGTATGATTTATCTTTTGCTATTAAAAGAGTATAGTAGCTAACATTTGGAAATATAGCGGCGATATCTATAATATTATTCGCACGCCTAGGCAGCCTGATATATATCCTCTCGCCAAAACCTCTAGCCATGCAACAACACTTGCAACGGTACCTAGCACTAAATTAGCAGCGAACGAAGACAAGGAGGAGGAAGAAACAGAGCAAGTATACTCCTCAGTTTTATCTCAATTCACATTCGAGAATACGCAGCATATTTACGGTATGATTGGTGGCGCTGTGTTGTGGTTTGGAGCAGCACGATGGACATCGATTGGTGTTAGTATGCGACGTAATCGACAGTTACAGATTGCACTATCGAGGATGTTTAAGCCGGATAAGTCACTTTGGGACTATATTCTGCTCAGGTGAGCGGTGGTTAGTTTTGTGAATGCGAAAGGAGTTTGTAAATAGTGAAGATTAAGCGAGCGATGTTAATATAAAATTGCGTGCACGAGTATTGAGATTGAGAGAGCGCAGGATATACGAAGAGAGGAGAGGGGAATTTGCTTATCGACGACGTTATTCAGAAAGAGAGACGAAGATAACGAGGCATGCATAATCCTCAACTCAAAATGTTTTATTATCAATTGATGATGATGATAATTCAAATGTTGTATGCTGAAATTCTCGCGTCTTATTTCTAGCCCCAACACTTTAATACTCTCACTTCTCCCCAACTCAATCGCAGCAAGCAGCAAGATGATAATATTTTTTTAAACAGCATACAGAAACCAGACGATGGCCATCGCCAAGCGCGAAGATCACGGTACCGACACTGTAAGGAAATTACCTAATTGGGCATCTCTCAGGCACATATCCCTGTAAGCGGCAATATTGTCAACGTCATCTCATTTATTCTTTGCCGCTTCTTCTTAATAGCATTGAGAGTATCTTTTTCTTATCCATCTAATTCATCTTTTTCTCGCAGCACTTAATGTGCCTTATCAGAGTATCTCCAGACCGCTTAGATGACGCCTACGTCTACCGCGACTCACGTTACAACTACCGCCACTCCACTCCTGGTGTAGTACTAAATTCTCACAGTCTCCGCCACGCAGCGTCTCATGACCGCCGCTCTCGCCTTTTTCATCCCCAGGAGGACGCCGATATAGCAGCAAATGCAGCAGCCCATGCTGCGGCGAGCGCAGTCAGGGATATCGATGGTTCAAGACTAGACCTCGCGCAAAGGTCGGCATACTTCGATAGTCGTAGTCCATCTCGGTCGCGACTACATAAGCTCGAAGACGAGGCTTTTGCGGAAGGGTATCGTGCCGGTCGTTCGCATGGGCATTTAGCCTAGAGTTAGTTGAATAGGTTATGTTATCGCTTGGTGTTTTTGGTTGTTACCGTTTCATTATCAGGTTCTACTTATGATCCTCAGTTGTATTCTATATGCTTTATCTTGTACGACATGACAGTGTACCAATATACCCTATTTTAATACAGTTATCAAACCCAAAAAACTCCGTTTATATGCAACAGTTTACCAACCTCCCAGCTAAGCGCGCTGCTTGGGTAAAAATATCTGAATCTCCTCCTCTGCAGCCAAATGCTCTTTCTTACTAGCTGCTACTGCTGCTGCTGCCGTCGATGCAGCCATAGAATTCCTATGACTTTCTAATGCACCGTTTCCACTAACTGACCGCGCAGCAGCAGCAGCACTTGCACTTCGTTTCTCGGAGCTTGCAAGAATCATCTTTGTCAAATGCGTGACTTTGTCTTTCAACGCATCTCTCTGCATTTCAAGCTCCCGCTTCTCACGCTTCCACATTTCTCGCTCGCTAAGCGCCCGCTCATACGCCTCCTTACGCACTTCTTCCAGCTCAACCTTGACTATCTCTGTCTCAGCGCGCTCACGCTCCAAGTCCAATCGCAAACTCTCGATAAGTGCGTTCGTGGCAACAGAAGTCGCCGCTGTGGACGCGGACAGAGCGCGGGCTGGTGTAATTGAGATATTCTTTGCTCGTGCCGCAAAACGGAGCGTGTTGAGAGTCTCTCCGGTTGACTGCTTTGACGTAGCATGCGGATCAATCGTGCAAATCACACTAACCAGCGCCTGTCCAGATAGTGAGTGTTGTAAAAGTCGAGTGAGCTTACTGTCACGGTAGGGAATATGCGAAGTGCCGTCGCTATTAACAGTAGCATTTGATGTTGACGATAGTCGTGAAATAATAGTACCTAAAGCAAGGAGTGACCTATTAATATAAGCGCCCTCTTTTCTTCGTTCGACGTCAGCTGCCGCGCGCTCGGAGCCGGCTAAATCGCAGAGGCTGAGTACGCTAGTTGCGTTATTCTCTGCTCTCTCAAAGAATATCTGTAAAACAGCATGCGATCGCGATGAGACTGCATTGTATTCAGTGCCTTCGGTTTTGCGAGCCGTGTCTCCTTTTGCAATCAAGTCAAGCAGTTCGCGCGCGGTGTCAACCCGAACACAACGCAGGCCACGTACGCGGACAAGATCGGCTTGGTCTTGTAATTTGAGCGAGTCTGAAGGCGTCGATGGATTGAGAAGATCACGAACTCGCTCATTGTATATTTCAAGATATGAGACTGAAATCACCGAACCATATCCTGCCTTGTCGAAAATGTCTGAGATTGCTAGAGGGATCACTCCCGGCGCCGAAGGCACACCTTGCATCGTGTATGTTTTTCCTGTGCCAGTCATACCGTAGGCAAAGATTGTTCCGTGATAGCCGTCCAAGACTGACGACACTACGCGCCGACAGGCAGAGTCGTACACGTCCTTTGAAGCGGATTCGTCTTTAAAGACGTGATCGAAAGTAAACGAGCCAATATCGTTAGAAGTGATTGTCGTCGGTGTAGCCACCCATGCTGACCCTAGAGGTTGCTGCTGAGTATCTACAATAGGCTTGAACCTTACTGATACCGAAATCTTGGTAGGAATAGAAGCAGAGTGCGAACTACTGGTAGAAGAGTCGCTCTGCTGGCGGAGCATAGCTACAGCTTCAGGATCACTGACGTTGCGCGGAGCCGGCGAGTGGGTTGATCTCCGCTGAAGAGGAGAGGCAAGTGCTAAATTATTAGAAGAGGACGGCAAGAGGAGGCTGCGACGCGGTGAGGATCTGTTTGCTGCCATTGCTGGTGGTGTTCTAATCTTTTGATAATCCTTTTGTGCAAGAAGTAACTTGTAAACAATAACGCGCACATGGACCTACTCATTCTTACATATTGAAGGGGTTTGTGTGATTATGTAATTCAGTAATGCAAGGGGTTGGTGCGTGTGGCAATTGCGCCATTTGAGCCACACCAAAGAGGCTAGCGCGCAGCCACCCGCGGCGGAGCCACTGCACCGCCCGCTCTTCTGTTTACTTCCTTCTCCTCCATTCAGACTCGACAGCCTATCGCAGGACAATTCGAAAGGTCTACCGATAGAAGGATGAGTATGATACAGACAATGACTCAGCCGGGGCCTCCCGCGACGCCAACCGTCGTAAGCCCGGTGTCGAAGCACACCTGTCCGCACTGCGCGCAGTCCTTCACCAGACACCATAACCTCAAGTCGCATCTGCTCACTCATTCTCACGAGAAACCCTTTACGTGCACGACTTGCAACTCCAAGTTCCGCAGACTGCACGATCTCAAGCGCCACTCGAAGCTGCATACAGGCGAGAAGCCGTACGTATGCAGCAAGTGCGGGCGGAAGTTTGCTCGTGGCGACGCACTCGCGCGGCACGGCAAGGGCGCGAACGGGTGCGCGGGACGCGCAGATGGAGACAACTCAGATGAAGATGACGAGGATGACGAGCGCCAGCAGCAGCAGCACGACTATCTTGCTCACAAGCGCCGCACTTCGCTGCCTGCCATCCGCACCCAGGACCAGCCCCAGCAGCCGCAGAAGCAGGCACTCTATCAGCAGTCTTACTCCGCAGAGTCTCCTCGCATCCTCTCTCCGCTGCCTCATGCCTACCAACAGCAACCCCCACCGCCTCCCCCAGGCGGTCCGCATCATCAGCCACCGCCAGGCCATCAGCAGCAGCCCGGGGCGCCGCCATCGCAGTCCCCCGCCTCGGCAGCCCTTTACTCTAACTTTGGTGCTCTCATGCCGCAGAATGGACCCTCGACTGGACCGGGCTCTACGCAGAGCGCGAACGCTTTTTTGCAAAACCAGCCCTATTTGCAGGCTCAGGCTGCTGTCTCGGCTGCTTCGGGTCATCACCACTCCACTATTGAGGAGAGTCTATGGGGTTACGTCAGAAGTCTTGAGGACCGCTTGAGAGAATCCGAGGAGCGCCTTCAGCGAGCAGAGAACCGGATCGGATTTCTTGAACGGGAGATCATGTCTAGTAAAAGATAATAATCTTTGTTTTCGTCGTGGCTTGTCAAGGTGTGGGGTGTTGGCCTGTCTTTGTATTTCTTGTTCTTTTATTTGTCCTGTTTCTTCGTTTCTTTTCTTCTTCTTTCTTTTTTTTCTAATCTTCCTGTGTTGAGGCGTGCTCCTTGTACTTTATTTTCCATTTTGTAAACTCTCTCGCTGTATTGTTTGTGATATCTCGCCATCTACGTTGATCTCGGAGTTTTTTTTGTTTCGCACCTATCGCTTACTGAAGCGTCCGTCGGGTGTTTATATGTTTGCTTGTGCTTGGATATAAGGTAGCAATGCACACTAGTGTTTTTATATATTCACACATTCCTATTAAAAATAGAAGGTCGTAGCAGAGATCGCATTGTTTGCTATGGCTAAGCATGCCTGCGCCTGTCGAGGCTGTGGCAGCGCCTCCCCCTGCTCTGCCCTATCCTGACGTGTTCCATCCGGTTAGGGTTTATAGTGGCTAGGACAATTTTATGAATTCACAGTAACAAACATATGTTAGCATTTGTACAATTGTATTATGACTAACTAAACAAACCCAGATCATCATCATCTAGATTATCGTCAGCTGGAATGCCGTCGTCGGTGCCAGCGTTGATCATATCCATCATACTGCCTTCTGCAAATCCTAGTCCCTCAGCACTCAAATCTTCCATCTTCACCTCGTTCTCCAAATCTACCATACTGTTCTCGGGTTTTGTATGCTCCCCATAGCCTTCATCACCTCCATCAGCTACTTCTTCGTCTGAAGCAAAAGATGACACAGCTGCTTCCTCATCAAATTCGTCGCCGTATGTGCCTCGTGTCATGCCGTTTGGATTATGATTCCGGCTCTGGGTTGCGTAGTCGAATAATGGTGCTGCCATTCTTAAGTCGCTGGTGAATTTGTCTATTGTTTCTGTCAGCTGGCGAGCATGCGTAGCGAATGAGTGGTATATGTCTCGAGCTATATAATGATATCAGTTCTGTGGAGAGTCGAATCGAGATGTGAGCATTGACGTACGTGTAGTTCCTCGGTCGGATTTTGAGAGTGCTCGTAAAAGCCTTGGTGCTGCAACTCGTAGTTGAAGTAACTAAACTAATGTCAGAAACACTTTTGATATAGAGGTTTATCGTGGGTCAGATTACCTCTTCATAGAGCTCATCCAATCGTTTTAGCCCCTCTCTTAATTCGTCTGTTGACATAGCATTTGATTGACTTATATTTAATTCAGGATGCATTAGCATTGAACTCTGCTGATCTTGTTGTGCTATAGCAGCAACCTGGGCCAAAGGAAGATCATCGTCGAGGTCGATTGCTATATTACTCGAAATGTCAATTATGCCGGTATTACTATTGCTGTCGTTGCTGATATCATTACTAATTGATGGAGATTGCTTAGGAAAAGCTGAGTACGGGAGTTGCTGATTTTGATCTTGTACTGTTGACATTTCGAATATGAACTGTTGCTGCTGCTGCTGGGAAATCGTCTGATAGTATGTACTGCACTGGTCATACACCGCAACTATACAGGGCAGTTGACATAGCAGATTGCAGATTACAATATTGACTCCAACACAAACAAGTAATTTCCAAAAAGTCAAGGACGACCCAAAGACAACAGTATTGATTATTGACTTTGTGTCGAGCAATAGACATCGCCTCTTCGTGAACACGACTGTCGTCTGCTGATAATATTAAGGCACTTGTACCGAAGTCATATTGCCTCGCCTCCGACTTTCGCCTCCATTAACTGCAATTATCATATCCGCACTCCTCAATACGGCAGCGCTCTTTTCTTGTGCAAAGAAAGATGGGTATCTTACTATCAGTTCCTACACTTGTTCTTCCGGCTATTTCAAGTGCGGGAGTGTACATTGTCTCGTGCTTTGGGGCAGCGGCGTGTTCTACACTATGCAATACTTGCAAGTCGTGCTCAAATAGTATCTCGACAAGAATCGCATATGCGCTACTTTTTATCGTTAATTCTATAGTAAGTTGTTCTAATATTTGATTTTTGGTTTGTTCGATTTATGCTAATTTCGATTTAGCTGTCATGGGTGATGCTATCAAGTTGGGCGATTGATAAGATCAGATCAGCGACTGATGGTACAGTTGATGTGCGATGTTTCGGTACGCAATGTACTGGCTTTGTTTCCGTATGTACATCTACAAGTTATGCGTATGCTAGATACTAATGCAACTTGCAGGTGCATAGAATTAACTTTGCGTTGATGGTATTCCATGGAGTGCTCAGCGCTATACTCATCGGCGTACACTCTGTCCGCAACAAGCGCTCAGATATTCAGAACGGGTTAGTTTATCTTACTTGCGAGCCACAATTAGAGATACTCTAACTAACTGCTGACATAGATATTGGGGTCCAAAAATTCTTGCCTGGATTTTCTTGCTCGTCATTTCATTCCTAATTCCTGACGGCTTCTTTATCTTTTGGGGAAATCGCATTGCAATCATCGGTGCTTTCATCTTCATTCTATATGGCCTAATTCTTCTCGTTGATTTTGCTCATTCATGGGCAGAGCTTTGTCTTAACAAAATTGAAACTTACGACTCTCGCGGATGGCGCTTCATCTTGGTTGGATCTACGTTGGGAATGTATATTGCATCCATCGTATTGACTATCATCATGTACATTTTTTTCGCCAATAGTGGATGTGGAATGAACCAGGCTGCTATTACAATCAATCTAATTCTCCTGTTTATTGTGTCTGCTATTTCGGTCAATACCACGGTACAGGAATATAACCCTCAGGCTGGACTTGCACAGTCGGCAATTGTCTCTGTTTATTGTACATACCTGACCATGACTGCTGTCGCCGGTGAACCCGACGACAGGCAATGCAATCCTCTAATTCGATCACGCGGTACTCGAACTGCGTCTATTATCATTGGTGCGATCTTCACTATCCTTGCTATCGCGTATACGACAATCCGCGCTGCTACTCGCAGTAGCAGCCCGAACGAAGACACATACGGATACACGCCTGTGAACCAGACTGTCACTCAACAGCCTTCGAGAAATACTATGCGTATTGAAGCCATTCGTGCTGCTGTTGAAGCTGGATCGCTTCCTCAGTCTGCTCTTTATGAGATGGATGACGACTCGGATGACGAGGAAGGCGGTAGCCAGACAGAATACAATTACAGCATGTTTCACTTTATCTTTATGCTTGCTACTCAGTGGACTGCGACATTACTTACTATGCAGGTTGATAAGGAAGATGAGGCAAGCTTTGTTCCTGTAGGAAGAACATATTTCTACACGTGGGTGAAGATTGTGAGTGCATGGATTTGCTTTGCGTTGTATACATGGACTCTTGTTGCACCTATTGTTGCACCTGATCGTTTCGGAAACAATTAAGGAAATTTTGAAGAATTTTGAAATGGGGGTCTTGTGCTTGTGTCTTTAATCATCGCGTTTCAAGCAGGAGATTTTCTATAGATTTTATTATTATGACTTGGGGCGCTGCTGTATATTTGAATATTGTGAATAATGAATGATATTATTTTCATCTTATTTTGCAAAGATACTATCGCGTAGTATTTACACATATATACAAGGAATTTTTCAATATGAAAGTTAAGCACTCTGCCGAAGATCGTCGTATGATGGAGGATCCTGGTCGAGATTTTGTAGCAGTAACTCGATGGTTTTGTCATCCAAAGTCGCGAGCTGAGATATCGTCCATTTCTCGGAAAGCAAAGAAACCCTATCACAATATGTTAAAAGTGCTTGAAAATAGACAATAAAGAAATGAAAAAAAAGGGTCTCACCACCGCATCCGCCTCCGCATGTCATTTTTAGCATTTCCCGGAATGCGTTCCCTCACTCTAGCTCTTAACACGCCCAGCTTATCTATTGCACTTCCGAACGGTTCAGAAATCAACTCCTTTTCTATCCGTCGACGAACTAAGCTAGCCATTTTCGGTCCATTCCCGTTGGTAGATACCATGATCTGTAGCGGACCGTCGCGGTACATGCTGCCAAAGTAGAAATCACATTCGTGCGGTACATCGGCTACGTTGACTGGGATATGTAAAGAATGGCAGGCGGTGTAGATCTCTGTCGAGACAGAGGGCGAGTCAATAGCTACTAGAACCATTGCTGGGCGATTTGGACCTTCGGATGGTAAGTCGTCGGATACGGAGAAGCTTCGAGGAATATGAGAGATCTGGGAGCGCGAGAGACGGTGTCGCAGTTCAGCTGAGAGACCTTCACGAGGACAAATGACCGTCACGTTAGCGTCGGCAGTGAGAAGATGACCGACTCTAGAGCTAGCTACTGAACCCCCTCCGACGACCGTTACCGGCTTATCTGCGAAAAAAATATGAGAATTTGAATAGAATTTGGGTATGTTATTTTAGTACCTTTGACTTGCCAGGCGACGATGAGGGAGCCTCCTCCTCTTATATCAGGATATTCTTCTGCTGCAGTATCATAACAGATTAGCAGTCAAGCTTTGCATATTAATATTAGAAGTAAATACTTACAAGACATTGGCTAAACGCACCAATAACCAGATCAAAAACTGGTTAACCAAATTGGAGTAAATGACAGATGCGGCGCTCGTTCTTCTCTCCCAACTCTGAAATATATATATTTCCACACTAAGGAGAATCAGTCAAGAGTGCGTAATTCTTATTCCATTATCAGATGGACAGACGATGACCTTTCTGTCATTCGGATCAAATTCGTCCTGTCAACTATCACAGCCGGTGCCGAGCGATTTGAATTCGCCTACAATTATACCTGTTGCAAACTTACCAACCTCGACATCAACCGTGATACGATCTAATGGAAATCATACACTGCTCTTAGACAGAGATAGAAGCAGATTATACGCCACCGGAAGTAATGAATTTGGACAATGCTTTATCCCTTGTTGTGATAGAATTCCAGTCTTTCAAGAAGTCAAGATCACAGACCTTGGCACAGATGACAAGTGGTATCCTGAACTTGTAGCAGCTGGATGGGAGTTCTCGGTTGTCGTCGCTACAACAGATGACAAGAGTAAGCAGGCAGTATTCGTCGCCGGTTTTGGATTGAAAGGCGAGCTTGCTCTTGATGAAAAATTAGTATCGACAGCTACACCTACACGCATCGCAAATTTTGTACCTGCTCATCGTCGAATTGTACAAGTCTCAGCAGGACTTGCCCATGTTGTCGTTTTGCTTGATGACGGAGCTCTTTGGGGATGGGGAAATTGCCGAAAGGGGCAACTTGGGTCTGCTAATTCGCTTCTAAAATCAGCTTTTCTGCCTGTTCGAATCATTGATGAACGCATACCTGACTGCTATCGACCGGCTAAAGTCATTTGTGGCCGTGAGTTTACAGGATTAATAGATGCTAATGGGCATATTATTGTTCTCATGGATTATAGCAAACCAGATAGGCACAATATCTTGCGAGACATACCAGCACAAGCGCAAGTGGGATCTAATTGGAAAGACTTTCAATGCGGTTGGACTACGCTTCATGTTCTCCTTTCCTCCGGCAAGATACTGTCCTGGGGTAATAACTCGCACTGCCAATATGCACCCGAAGATGCACCAATTGCAGTATCGATGAGTTGCGGAAGTGAACATACTCTAATACACGCTTCGGGCGGAGTCTATGTTTGGGGGTGGGGTGAGCATGGGAATTGTGGCAATTCTGTAGACTTAGAAGGTGGAAATGTTAACGTTGGGCGCGCTGTGCAAGTATATGATGGAAACATTATGTTTCTAGGAGCAGGATGTGCTACATCTTGGATATGTACAGAATAGTACGTGTATCTTGTATAAGAGACTTTGTAAACAAGGGCGGAGCTGTGCACTTTGCGCTTTCCCAGTTGCGCCGCGACGTTGTGTAATCCAGAATAAGTTATACAGAGGTATTAGTAGTTGATACATTATTATGGGTATATAAACGCGAAGGGTCTGATAGCCAGCAATCATGATTTGGCATTCTCTACCATATAAAGCCCGCTCGCTATTCTCAATTGCTACACCCCATTGGTTCGAAATAGTAGGTTATTATTCCCAATTGCAGTTTGAATTACAGTATATATACACGTGCCAAGGCACCAACATATACGAATTATAATCCTCTCACCGAATCTGCCTTCACTGCGCAGATAGAAGCTTTAGCATAATTACCAACTTCTCTCTCTTTCCGTTATGACTGTCGACCCAGAGATAATGAACCCAATATGTGAGTGTGCAACTAATTCGCGTGCTGAGCTAATTGTTCAACTAATACTGACATTTTAATTCAGCTTCTTCCGCCCCGCAACAACTGCCTAAGCCACAGCAACAGCGTAGCTCCCCACAACCTACATCTTCCGCAATGGCTCATCCAAGACAACCTGTACCTGACTCTGCATCTAGAGACAGCTTTTTTGGTCGATTTTTCTCAATTTTTTGTTGCTGTGGTGATGACTCGTCAAACACGGCTCGCAAAGACAATGGCGGTGATGTTTATGCACGACAGAGTACAGTCGCCAGCAGTGGAGCCGGCTCTCGGGCCGGATATTCTGTTAATAGACAGAGTTATTCCGGCGGAACTAGGCGCGCTAGTACGAATGCTAGAGACTCTACATCTCTGGAGTTACGAGATTCTGAAAAGGACTCAGCTGCAAAACGGTCCGAGGACGACGAAGAGCACACTACCGAAAAATCGACAATTAATCAACCGAGCCCTGAATTCCATGAAAAGAAAGCTGAACAGTATTCTCCAGAGCACCGAAGTAAGAATCGAACTCGTCCGGCATCGTGGAGTTCTTCGGTGGACGATGCTCTGCTAGCTGCAGCGCGTGATGCGACATGTTCCTTTGCGCCTCAGAGGACTGCTTCTCGAGAGTCATTAGAGGATCTGAAAGATGATGGGTCTCTTGCATCGCCTGATATATCAATTCAAGATAGTTTGGAAAAGGAGCGCAAATCAATTGATTCGGCCGATCTTGTCATGCATGGGGTTGCAGGTACACACAAGACGGATGATATTGCGGCCACGAGTGCAGCCGTAGCTGCCATTTCGAATTCTATAGATAAGAAATCAGATCGCGATGAGTCACCGGCACCTTTAACGCATACTACTACGAATCGGTCTGAATATTTAACGATGCTTAGTCAGGAAGAGCAAAGTATAATTGCGCGTGGACGCGTTGAGGTGTATCACCCATTACAACATGACCAAGTGACCGAGTTTGGACCTGCATTTCCAACTGATGCAAGTATAAAGGCTCCGACTTCACTATTAGCTCCTGCACGAGATGATTTGATAGATCGGAAATGTCTCGTGCTTGATTTGGATGAGACGCTGGTGCATAGTAGTTTCAAATATTTACCACAGGCAGACTTCGTAATTCCAGTGGAGATTGAAGGACAATATCACAATGTTTACGTAATTAAGCGACCTGGCGTCGATGATTTTTTAAAGAGAGTTGGAGACTTGTACGAGATTGTGGTTTTTACCGCGTCTGTGAGCAAGGTATGATCATCGATTATTTTCTGTGGAGGAGACGCTAATGTTTTATATATCCAGTATGGAGATCCATTATTAGACCAGCTCGACGTACACCAAGTTGTGCATCACCGACTATTTAGAGAAAGTTGCTACAACCACCAAGGCAACTATGTCAAGGACCTGTCACAACTAGGCCGCCCATTAGAGAACATAATCATTCTAGATAATTCCCCTGCATCATACATTTTTCATCCTGAACACGCTTTACCAATCTCAAGTTGGTTTTCAGATACGCATGATAATGAGCTTCTTGATATCATACCGTTCCTTGAGGATTTAGCTAGTGAGGATTTGAAGGATGTGAGTTTGGTGCTTGATGTTGCTATTCCAAAGTATACGACTATGAAAGTGGCTCAGGATGCGATGGCATATACTAGTATTTAATTAGGTTTGATAGACATAGGTGTTTTGTTTGCTGCTGGGGTTCTTTCTTTTTTTTCATTTTTTCATTTTTTCATTTTTTCATTTTTTTTCGAATCTTTTGCTTATTGCATTGAGTAAGGTCTCTATTTTGTTTAAAAGTTGTAAATGTGTTTCTGTCTTTACGAGCTACAGTTTTGGAACGCCATTAATGAACATAATTTAACAAAGCAAGATAGTATTACTACGTTGTTCTACGTGAAGCATGGCATCTGTCTATTTGATCTTTGGCCTTAGCTTAACTTTTCGAGCATGTGTGAAATTTATTATTCGCAAGCTTTGCCTAATGAGTTTAAAAAGATAAGATACTGTTGAAGCTCAAGTATGAATTTGATAAAGTACGTGTTGAGGTTAAAACCGCATTGTTGCAAAGAACCAAATAAAACAAAAACCAAACATTTCATATTCTATCCAACCATCAAATTGACGATGTCTTCTCCTCGAAGTCGCACTCTTCCGTCCCTCAACACCTCAAATACCTCTTGATCATAAAATCTTCTAGACATTAAATTTCGAACTTTGACGTTTCCAAGAACTTTTATTCCACCGATCGTTAATATCCTCATACCAGGTCTCGTCGACGAAGCCGTCGACGGCGAATCATAAGGTAAGTCACTAGAGCCACCAAATGAATTATGATATCTCGTTGCGCCACTAGAACTCTCGTCTTGATAAACGGTGTTCACATACGGTTCTTCTTTGTGTAGATCAAGTCTTCTGAAGCGAACCCGATGGCCATCAAACGAACTTGCCTCGAGATCTTGGCCTCGTTGCTCTATTGATGATTGTCTGTCAGACGGGAAAAATACTTCTAATATTGAAGCTTTTTGAAGTGGAGTCGATCGAGCGTTGGGATCAGTAGGCGGCAAATCAATAATAGCTCGACGTGATGCTACAGAACCATCAACCCGAGGTCGAACATTCGAACTGAAATTTGATGAATGGGACGCAAATCTTCGGTTCTCGTCCGCTGTCGCAAATCTAAATGATCGATCACTGATTGGCGAAGTGAAATTGTAAAGCCCATCAAGATGATAAAACTCGCCCCAAGAAGTGATGCGGGAGTAGAACGAGTCTTGGTCGGTGACGCTTTGACATGTTGCAGTTGATATTAAGTAATTTCTATACTCTTCCGAAATAGCCATATCATTTTCATCGAAATATGTCGATTTATCTGTTAAAAATGCCTCGTCATTTGAGAATTCAAGAACTCGATCGGTCGTTGTTTCGACAATAGCATTGGGATCTTGTCGAGGAATTGACTTTGAATACTGTGATTGCCCTCGTAAATTGGTCATTCGTCCCGTACTATTCAGCAGATTGGCATCTATCCGTAACGGATGCGCTTCAGTCGAAAACACGAAATTGGAGTCGTCGTTATTGATCGGATTATCGACGTCAAATAATAAATAAAGATATTTCAACGTTTCACTCAAAAAGAAACTCTCCATTCGATCGTCAAGTTCACCTGTAGTGACATCGTGAATTGATGCGTACCCGCATGCGACTCTTGTTCGCGACTGCAAATCACTTAAAATCTGAGCTCCAACATGCAAATAAAATGGATCTTTAGTAGCTCTGTAAAGCATATAATTCGATTCCACAAATTCGGGTCGTAGCCCATACCATCCTAATTCAAGGCTGCCGCCTCCAACCACATAATTCCAACGCTCGGGTGTGCCAGCATAGCTCATCCATATTTTATAGTACACCAAATGACTCTTCGCTGCCGCGTTGAGATCTCCAGCAAGAACTTGCAAGCCGGGGAAGAACGCGGCTAGTGCATCAATCCATGTGGTAATAACATGCCCCGTGACCATATGAATATTCTTATATAGCCACCCGTCAAGCATGTTTTCCTTGATAGCTGTATAAGCTAAAGTAAAAACTTCTAAAAACTGTTCGTCCCCAAGCAAAATATATGATTTGAGAGCGTACTCATAAAACGAGTCAACGCTGGCGCCGACTCCAGACATTGCAGAAAGCCAAAGTCCCGACATTGCATCGATTGACGTTCCCACAATATCGAGCGCCGTCCTACGTTCCCAAATCGCGAAAAATGCTCGTCGAGCAACAGCTTCATACTTGTCGTCGCCAGTTAACCGGGATAATGTAGCAAATTCGAGGACTAAACTCCCAGCACCGGCAGTGCATGTCTCGGTAATATTCTCTCGATATTTGCCGTGCCGCAGATTGACGCGTGCAAGGGGAATTCCCGTTGGTGTGTCAAAAGCTGGCATTAGTCGATCAGCGAGATCGACGGCTAAACTCAACATTGATCCCTTATAGCCAGGAATTTGATGACCCAGAGCGGGAGATGAAGCGTATATATGAGCCGATAAAAGACCACCAATGACGCGGATTGTTGTCTCAAAGACTTGAACGCGAGATGGGAGATCGAATTGGACGAACCGTTCGACCTTCTTGACGGCGGCTTCAAAACCAGCTTGGTCACCCATCATCTTTCCAATTTTTTTTTGTTAAAAGTTGCTTAATATAAGAAAATAATAAATAGGTACATACTACCAGAGTGTCCATGCTATCAATCAAAGTAAGAGAGAAATCGCCTAAAACGTCATTCAAACCAATATTATCTGGATTGGCACGATCGCTTCCTCTTCCAAGACATGATATTGGTGCGACCTCTTTATGATTCACACATCAGAATTGTCATTCAGTACAAAAAAAAGACAGCCTCTTACCGTCCTCAGGAAATCCGTAGTGTAAATAATGTGACCAGCTGTGATAGAATGCATCTTTTGTCTCCTGCCTATATGAAGCTGTTAGTAACCATATACTCCAATCTGGTCGTCGAAGCTGGTGGACGACTTACTTCAACCGCTCCAAATGAGCTTTTGGAAACGCGTATGAACCAGGAAGTAAAGCTACAAAAGATATAAATATCGCAGCTACTGCAGCTAGCTTCCGTCGCCCAACCATTTACGTTCGGTAAATCTTATAGAAGAACAATGAGCAAGGCTGATTTAGATCGATCGTGAGGTTTTTGCGACGGTTAACATGAGCACTCGCTAATATATGTCAGACAATCGACCGCAAAAGACTACACCTGATATAGGTCAGAAGCAAAGCGATAAACTACCGTCGCTCTATATCGTTGTCGTCGCGATAAGATAGTATTTTGTTCCAGGAAGTCAGCGCAATTGAGTGTAGAGGATCTGACTGCACGAATATCGCCAGCACAAAGACAATACAAGACCAGCCTGTCAATTAAGACACCAGCAACAGTTATAAGGCTTCAGCGACGTTTGAAATCTGATTTTCAGAGTGCCCTTGTTCCAAAGAATAAGTAATCAGCTGGTCGTGTAGTGTCTTTCAGACCAATGTAAGCCTTCGACGGGGTTCGTGTTGATGTCTAGCACCGCCGCAAGGCTGGCTTAATCGAACAGACTGAGCATACAGACTGATTAATTGCCATTTTATTTTTCGATTGTAGAGCATTTTGATCCCGTCTGATATTTGATTTACTACTTTTTGTTTATTTACACTCCGCAGGATCAGAGAGACATCGAAAATGGCTTCGACAAGCCCGATACCACAGCAAACATCCTCATCATCATCATCATCAGCAACCCCGCGAGGTCCGACACCTCTGAGAGCATCACAGCAGCAGCAGGTAGCACAGCAGCAGTTTAGTGCAGCAGCGGCGACCAGACCTTTGCAACCCAGTACCCTTACTCCGCAGAGTGGTCCCATAGGATATCAACAAACGGCGCCAGAACATCATCCAGCCCAGTCACCGGTCGCGCGACCGGCGGCAGCGACAGCGGTAGTCGCTGGCATACATGGAGCTTATCCGGACCCCCATGCGATATATCTTAATTTATCATGTTTTGATTTTCTATTAATTGAGTTGGTTTCAATGTCTGAGCGTGTGGTTGAGGTTATCGGAGAAGGAACGACGGCTGGAAAGGTTAACGGTGAATTGGCATCTAAAATCGTACAGAAAGATGGGCGAATAGCAGAAGAAGGACGAAGGGGGGCAGTGTTTGAGCATGTTGAGGGTCTTGGATATCGTGTAGGACAAGGCCTAGCAGAGAGGTAATGATTCTTGTCAATTTTTAGGTGTTTATTCTTATTGAGTTAACATTTCATTAGATTTTCGCAGGATCGTCCGCGATATACAGACGTGCTCGACGTTATGAAATTCGTTTGCAAAGACCTATGGCAATTGCTTTTCCGCAAGCAAATCGACAATCTCAAGACGAACCATCGAGGCGTGTACGTTCTAACCGATTCAAGTTTCAGACTCTTGATGCGCATGAGCACGGATCTGGGTGGTCTAGATACTGTCACCCGTGCTCAGCCGTATCTATGGTTTCCATGTGGAGTTATTAGAGGTGTATTGGCAAACCTGGGTGTCCAGGCTACGGTAGTTGCCGAGATCACAGGGATGCCGGTTGCTGTATTTCATGTTGAGACGATGCGGCAGGATAATTGATTGGAGTTAGGGCTACTTGATTTATATAATGCGAGTAAAGATATATATAGTAGGAATTGGCTTCTATGTACATTACGTTTATGAGGTTCATTTTGCATCTGAAGAATTAATAGCATAAGAATAAGTAAACAGCAGAAGAGTGTAGCGAACCGCCCCATGGCACGTGCGTCGGTCGAGATAATGATGATGATTTATGAAGGACAAAGCGACGTCTGCTTACACCTTATATAATATATAGATTGCTGAGCAGCCCATGTCGAGGACACCGAATACTGCACAGCTAACACTTGCTACTTCTGTGGCTCCAGCAAAAAATCCAAGCTAAGATGGCGGAGGATCTGTGCAAGGCACGCGTAACTTAGGTGACTATCTAGCGACAGACAGTAAAAGCGTGGTTACTGGACGAACATCTCGCAGTGTTAATGTCGCTCAGATCTGCCCGGATGATACTCAACAAGGTCAAAGTTATATCCGAGGGACAGGGACTCTGCTATTGCATTATCTCGTGAGCAACCACGGCACTGACATGCTTATCGCACAGTCAAAAAAATTTCGCGCGTGCTTCTTTGCAAGCTTTGAGAATCTAATTTCATAGTATTGGAGGGGCGTGACTGAACGGGCGTGGATACAGCGCTTCTGCGCAAGACACTGGGCGCACCGGGCGCGTCAGACGATGTAGTAGAGGCCGGCTTTGTTGATTGAAATGAGGATCTGCAACGAGACAGAGATGATTCGGACCCGTATCGATTCCATCTGCAAATAGAAATTCAGACAAATCGCAGCTAGCCTCGGTGCCACCAGATCAAATTCGAGGCACCGTCGAGCATCGCCCCGACCTGCTATGCCGTATGTTCAGCGCAATTGATCATAAATATACGGCTCGTTCGAGAAGTGACTTGATTACGATTTACCGATCGGTCTACAAGAGCGAGAAATGCCTCAGAAAATGCACAATTGGAAAGGACTGTAATGAGCGCTAGAGCTCAGAGCGTCAGTCTTAAAACTAGTTGACAGGCGCCTCAATCGATTCCATCCTCTTTAGGTCATAGTCGTTGGTCCGAGAACTTATATTCAATGTACAATACGCTAACAAATATCATATTCATAAGATGATACCGAATAACAAACTATAACATACAATCTATCAGAGATGCGAATTTTTGCATCAAACTACAGATATGCCTATCTTAAACCCAGATGTCAGATTTATATGATCCGAAGCACGCCTCTATATTACAAATGAAATGCACCACAAATCTACTGGCCCAACTTTGTTGGCTGACCAGACAAAAGAGTGTAAACTGGCGCTTTCAAACTATCTCTTCCCTTGAGGAAATCAAGTTCGAGAAGGAAAACATATTCCAAAATCTCGCCCCCAAGCTTTGAAACCAACTCGCCCGCCGCAGAAGCACTGCCGCCGGTAGCGATAATGTCGTCAACAATAATCACCCGTTGACCTTTTTCAATGGCGTCAGCCTGGATCGCGAAGACGTCTTTGCCATACTCTTTCTGGAACTCAGCCTCGACTACTGGACCGGGCAATTTGCCAGCTTTACGAACAGGTACGAAAGCGGCACCAAGCTGTAGAGCAAGAGTAGGACCAAATAAGAATCCGCGAGCGTCGAGACCGACGATAACCTCAGGTTTGCGATCGCCAGTGAAGTTTTCTTCGATTTGAAGGCGCATGGCGGCGATGAGGGCTTGGAAAGTGGCAGGGCTTCGGAAAATTGGGAGGATATCCTCGAATAGAATTCCTTTCGAAGGAAAATCTTCGTATTGACGAAGAGAAGACTTGAGGAGAGTCTTATATTGTTCGATATCGGACATATTTAAGAAAGATGTTTTTTGCAACAAGGAAAAAGGTGACGAAGAGGAAAACAATGTTCGTTAACCTGGTTTGAAAATGAGCCGCATGTTTGAGCCGCAAAATATTTATATATCCCCAATTTAAGAATTTCATAAATAAAAAAAATAGAGAATACTATTCTGGGATGCATTTTCAGAGAATGCTTACACGTGCACAGAGAATAGTAAGAATGACCGAATAGGATCAAGAAGATCTAATTAAAGAGACAAGATGCTGTGTAGTATGTTATTATTCATAGCAGTAGCAGTATAAGTATGAGCAAATGGCAAATAAGCAAGCAATGCGCGAAGGACTCAATCAGCCAATCGACCACCGAGGAGGCAAAAAGCTAAAAAGATACAGCGGTGCAAACCGCTCACTCCAGCGGATATTCGTTTACAAATTATGATGGCAGCAGTTTGCTTTTGGATTTATTGATGTTATAGTATCTGTACTATTGCGTAGCCGTATCTACTGTGATATACAATGGAAAGAAAGCAAATCAGGTGGGTATCGTGCTTGCAGATCAGTAGTTTTAGGTAGTATCTCTTTCCGTTATATGAATTCTGTATTTTCACAAAGTAATTCACATAAAAACAAGCCATATAAAAATATTCTTATCGTTGATATCGTAGAACACATTTCAATAGTAACAAAGAACAAAGGCAGACAAGAGCACGAAGCCTTGAGCAAGAAGGATTCGCGATGACGCATCACCGTTATACTTTTTGAGCTAAATATCTCAAAGACAATCCAGATCATTTCCCTCTTCCGCTTTCTCATTCAGACTTCTCCTTATCTTCCTCCTATCCAGAAAAATATGCGCAAACTGCGGTATTTACAGCCTTTGCTTCTGCTCTGGCTCCTATTCCTCGCTCTGTTCTTCGCTTCGACAGTCGCAGCAATCCAGCGTCCAGCCTCCGCCGACAAGCCTCTTCGCACCGGCTCCCGTCCGTTGCGCCGTCTTTCGCAATTGAATCGTCCCCCTCAAAATTCTTTACCTCACTTAGAGGCCGACCAAGCCAACCAAGACGATGCGAATAATAAGCATATCTTCATCCCAATCGAATCAACATACTACTCGCACTCCCGACGTGGTCTTCCTGCCCCACTATCAACGTACCCTCTTAACTTTGCTGCCAATGACTTCAGCACAGTAGAAGACCACAGACCGTTTGCCAAGCCCTCGAACGAGCGATTCTCGTTTGGGTACTTGGCAAATGTCGAGATGGGTACACCCGGTCAGCCATTATCGTTACTTCTCGACTTCAAATCTGACAAGACCTGGATCCACAGCTCGCACAACCGTGACTGTACTAAGCGCATCACAGGATTCTGCAGATCATCTGGTACCTATGTTAGAGTTGCCTCCAACACCTCGCGACCTGGACTCTTGAGATCAACTCTTATATTAGACGATGCGTCGTATGTGCGGGTCCTCGTCGTCGCTGATACCTTATCCTTTGCAGATCACATCAAATTGGATGATTTTGTCTTTGGCATGGCGGAGGAAGGTACTTCAGAGTATGGAAGACTCGGTCTACTTAAGCCCCATGCTACTGGTCCCTCGGCAAGGTCAAGCGCACTCTCTAACTTCGTGGTCGAGAGAGGATTCTCGCACTTGTCTGCGTTTTCAATGTACGTCAATAATCACGAGCGGTCTACTGGTGGCTTGCTTTTTGGCGCAGTTGATAAGAGTAAGTTCCAGGGCAATTTGCAGTCTACTGTGATAGTTCCCAGGATCAGACATCTTACTGATCGATATATGGTAAACATTGAAGGTATTAGTATCCACAGGCCTCAAGGCTCGACGCGAACCGCTTTTGCTGGTCCGAAAAAACTACTAGTCCGCCTTGAGCCTGGAAGTGCATGGTCTTCGCTACCTTTTGTCGTCGCAAAGACAATCACCAGCACTGTCACGGGCGCTATGTGGAATTACCGATACGATCCTCGATTGGCAACGTTTTACGTGCCATGCGAGTCTAGATCGCGAGAAAAATACGAGGATATAATTGTCGAGGTTGAGTTCTGGCATGGTGTGAAGATTCCCGTTCGGGCGTCGCAGTTGGTGTCGTTGGTGGGTGTGTATGCTAATGGACGGCCTATGTGCGCAATGGCCTTTACCGCCGTCAGACCGTCAAGGTGTAAGTATTCTCTACATGTCTGTTATACTGAGTTGTCTCTGACAGTTGAAAGTAGTTAATGATGAAAATGAAGAGTATTTCTTTGGAGATTCTATTCTGCGCAACGCATACGTCGTTTATGGTATATTTATTCTTTGTTTCGAACAGATCTCTGCTTTTGATATACTAACTGAGAATTTATAGACATGACGAACAAGCGAATCTCGATAGCCCGCATATCCGAGTCAAATAGCACGTCCTCAAATATCAACACCGAGGATCTTTTCGTAATGGGAGAACGTGGTATCGAACAGGTAATTGCGGGCAAACCTGAGACGCCTTACCTTCCGATCCAACTATCGAGCGACACACGAAAGGCAGCGACAGATTTTAGCGTTAGGAACGTCGTAAATAATTTTCATGCGGGGGATAAGACGAAGGTTGAAGTTATATCGTGGGCGTTTATTGGCATTGGTATTGGTTTGGTTGTGTGTACAAGATTTAGGATTTGTTTATCTCGCTGATTTTCCACCAGTTTGTATTTTTTCTACCGGTCATTTAATATTCACATTTTTAGTAGCGTATCGAAGGTGTTTGTGGTTTGCGATTTAATAAATCATTTATGAAATATATATATATATATATATGTTCGAACACCTATTTACAATATCTATAAACAAAACGGTACACAATATCCCATTCCCGACACAAAAGCACTCAATTATATATACACTATACAAAAAGATGATCCAATTGTAATAGATTCAATAGAATGAGACCCCATGAAAACTCCAAAATAAGCAAAATAAAAAGATGCAAAGTCATAGCCTTGTTTTGTCCTCTAGCAAAAAAAAATCCAAAAATAAAAAAAAAAATGGAAATAAAAATGATATGTTAATCACAAAAGGAGCATACTCGCGACGGCAGTAATACCCACTGAGATCCACGATGCAGACGTAATTTTCATACCGCCAGAACTCGACGATGATGAAGAAGAAGACGACGAGTCGGAAGACGATGATGAACCAGTCCCTTGACCCGAGACACCAGTAGAGTTGATTGCGATGATATTAGACTTTGCGGTGTCGTATACGGCCTGCGCTATACTGACTTGCTTGTTATCGAGATCGTAGACAAAGTATCCGGCGCGTAGGAAGGCGTCGCCGAGTATGTAGGTCTCTGAGGTGATATCAGCGGAAGAGGACGAAGAGGTGTCATCAGAGTATGCCTGAATGCCGAGAGCGCAGAGAGTCGAACCCTCAGAGTTATATTCGAGTGGGACGACGAGCTCGGTGAGCGGCACGGAAAGATTGGCGCCACCATCATTGAAAGAAAGAACGACTGAGTCGGAAGAGTCTTGGTATGAACAGTCGAGAATGTAAAGGCCATAATCATCATCGTACTCGCCCGAGCCAATAGCGTCAACGATAGAAGCCGTGGTCCTTGCTGGTAAGACAGCGTAAGTGGTTCCTGAGTCTAAGACTACGTTAATATCCTCGTCAATGAGGGCAGTGGTTTTGCCGGCAGAGGTGTTGTACGTCATTCCGGTGACGGAAACGAGGAACTGAGCGTAGATTGATTCATAAGTAGGTTTCAAATCAATAGTCTGCAGTTTACCGGTAAATTTCGCCGTGTCGATGCCGCCGAAGAGGATGCTGCCAGAGTCTGAGTTTAGGCTATTGAGCCAGAGCGAGTAAGCCTTGGACTGGATAATGCCCTCAGAGACGAGCAAATCAGGGACATTAGAGTACAACTTGTCGGAAGCCTCATTGACAGCAAAACCAATACCAAAAACACCTAGGGACGAAGTTGAGTTCTCTGCAAGTCCAAATGTGACGTTCGGGACTTGAGCATTGCCTAGAGTAAGAGTGTCTTTCATATATACACCATTTGCATAGGACTGATCGGCGTATGAAATGGAAAAGTTTTCATTCGAGGTCAACGACTTAGCCGTAGAAGAATCGTCTTCGTCATAAGTTCCGGTCGTAGTGCAATAGTTCTCGACAGTCGCACATTGCTTATTGTCGGAGGACTGCACCCAGAGGTCCGACGAACCGGTGTCGAGGAGCACGGTGAGGTTTTGCGCAGGGGTGCCCAGCGAGATGGACGCGAGATATGCGCCCTTGTCGACTGAGTTCGCAAGCTCGACCGCAACTGTATCGCGACGTCGCAGAGCCTTCCGCTGTTGGACTTGCTTTCGCAAACGCTCAGCAGGGGATCCGCGGGCCCGAAGCGGCAAATGCAGCACCGCCGGGGCGGTGACCGAATCACGGGTCTCGAGAGGGAGAGCGGCAGCGGAGGATACCGCGAGAAGAAGAGCAGCAGCAAATTCTAGTTTCATTTGAAAAGAAAAAGCAGCAACAGCACCAAATGATGAGCGAACGGAAGAGAAGGATTGATAGATTTATTACGATGAGGAGGCAGAGCAAGAAAGGAGGAGGAAGGGGTCTTAAATATGAAGGCTGGCCTCGGCAAACACCTCTGTTAGCCACGTGCGGCTGAGACTTATGGCGGTGGCGTCTGCTGCGGCCTGGCATCGCCACCAGAACTCAGCCTCCTACTCAGCCTTTAGGGGCTGGGCTACAAGAGGCTGAAAGCGCGAAAATAGGAACAGAGAATTTGGATTAAAATATATTTATATACAAGTAGATAGATGGACTAATTAATGGTCCAGGGCTATAGCGAGAACACCTACTTTCTCTCGGCGAATCTGCGTTTCAGCGTCAGCAACGTCAGTCAAAGCGGGAAAACTACCTCAAACTCGGCTTACGCGTCCACACGCGTTTCGTCCTGCTCGCTTCTCCCGTCACGCGTGTAGACACCACCATATAAATAGAACTTGGCATTTGTAAGATGGAGTGTAGTAACTTACTTGCTGAATACGAAGACGTTGGTGTCGAGAAATCGGTTAATGCAGTTGGCCTGTAATTTTTAGTCAGTTGTGTTTCTCCTCTCTCTTTCTCTTTTGTGACTTTTCAGATAGAACAGAAATCACAGGCAAAGAGCTATCAATATAAAAATATATAAAAAGCAAAAGTGAGCAGCATACCGCGCCTAAATAGACATATTTTTTGTTAGTAGTCTGGATAACGTAGTGAGCATGTAATAATACGGGTATTGTAAACTACCACACAGTACCAGTACAGCTAATAATAAAGCAGAAATACATACAAGTTGCCTCTGTATTATCAATGGTATCGCTTCTAAAATTCTTGACGCACGTCTTAAAGCACATGTCTGTGAACTCCTGCGAAGCTATCATGCGCACATGCAGTCAGTCTCTCGTTCGCTATCATAAATTAAAAATCACAAGACTTACTAGAATTCATATTTGCACGAGCTTGCTCTTCTTTCATAAACTTGGCTACTTCAGCCCGATCACCTTCGTTCAACGCACTCAAAACAGACTCCATCGCATTTGCTTCCGACATGACTATTGCCTATAATGATTTCTCTATAATCAGAACCTTTCGTTCACGTATATAGATATATACCGTCTATATAATAGAATCCAATTGAAATTATACCAACCTTGCTTATAAATTAATCAAATTGTTCCTTTAAGCAATATGCAAAGATGCGCACTTTTCGACTATTAAGTTGTCAGCTCAAATTTTACTACTCGCTTCGATAAGTTCAAAGGTCACGTGTATGCGTTTAGGACATCACATAATATACGTGCCTAAGCTGATTACCACATACAGAAATCTGATTAGAACTAATCCTTATTCTATAATATCAGGTTAATACATTGATCATCGCAGTTCATTGAGTTACTACTTCACAGTTCATCAAAGCTCCATTACATAGCCCAGCTATACTATAAGTCTGAGTTATATAAAATGTCGCCCGTCATTTCTGCGTCACATTGAGCAATTATTACACCCTATTCTGTTCCTAGTCTTTAAATATAGCAATATGACGTTATCTATTCCACTCCTAAAACACTTTTTCTTTATCTCAGCTAATATTCAATATTAATTTGAACATATTCGTCATCGCATCTCCCTCTCCTTCGTCGTCAAGATAGTGACAAAAAAAGAAGAGTGAAGCATAAATAAATAGCAAATTGCCGGCAACCCTGGTAAACTCCGCACCTGATAATCATCACAAAAGCAACGCCTCACGATCATCTGTATTATAAAACACACAAATAGAGGTACATATAACACTTAACTCTAATAATTGATATAAACAAAGCAAGCGCAATAAAAGCGATGCACAGACTTCGACAACAAATATTATCTGCCGATATTTATCTTGCAGTCGGCATACTGTCTCATACCGCGCAAGAATACGCTATAAGTAACAGTATTATTATACTTTGTATAACTAGCAATCAACTGTTAGTAAATAACACATATTTTGTTTTATTAACATAGTGAGAAAAAAAAAGGACAACTCACTAAATTTCAGACAGACGGACATGCCATGGTGGAAATCCGTCGAGATCAAGTTTAGGTCCAAAGATGATAACAAGATCAGGCTCTGAAACAATCCAATCTAATCGCAATCCAATCATTAGCATGCTCTTAAAACCTACGAAAAAGAATCATAAACAAAGACAGAGGACGCACCAACAACGTCTTTACCAATGCGGTCTACAGTGACCTCGCTAGGATCCATCTCTCCCCTAATCGCTTTGTTAGCATAGTCCTGCGTCAGCTCAACCAGGAACTGACGTCCATCTTTTTCGCAGATGAACGAGATCTCAAGCTCGGGTTCGCCTTGCAAGGGACCTGGGTACGCAGTTCTAAAGCGAGGTGTCGAGAGCCGCACAGTAGGCAGCTTTTGCGATCCGTAGTAGGAGACAAGGGTGCGCTGGATGACAGAGTATGTTGCCTCATGGGCATCAAGAAGCTGTCCAGTGCGCTCATAGACAGACAGATGCTTGACTCCAGCGCCGATGCACCAGGATGCAATGTCTGCGACTTGTTCCATTAGACCCAGCAGGCCGCCACCTTCTTCGGACTCCTTGTACGAAAGCACAACGGCTACGTCGCGCGGGATCTTGGACAGGGCTTGGATATCTTGGGCAATTAGCTGCGGCGTACGGTGATGGTGATAGAGAAATGCAAGGAGGTTGTTTTTGAGGACGTGGTACTGCCGAGAGACGAGGATGGCTACTGCCACGAGGATGTGCAAGCCAATGAGGATGACGTGGAAGAAATGGAAGACAACTAGCTGGAGCAGGGAAGTAGGCGCAACAGCAGGCTTTGTTCCAAGCGGCACAAGGGAGTACACGAAGATATCTTTGAGACGGCCGATGAGGCTGCGCTGTCTGAGCTGCATGGCTGATGAATGGTTGCGGATGTCGATTTCGTGTTGGATCTGGGGCGAGCGCGCCTGGATGGAGAGTGGAGGCGGGGTTGAGGACTGGGAGGGCAAAGGAGAAAGAGGAGGAGAGAGAGGAAGAGAAGGAGAAGGAGGAGGTGACATTATGAAGAGAGCTCGGCCACGGAGTGGTTTGTGGGATGCTGCTGGAAGAGGAGACTTTGAGCGTGGTAGCTAGTCTTGATACGAACCCTAATTTTACTCTTTCTGGACCGCTCTGCTCTATCTACTTTGTAAATAACTACTCGTCTACTGATATTTGTTTATTTAGCGACTACCATACACAGCAAACTAAATAGGCATTCTTCGCTCTTTCCGCCATCTGGTGGATGTAACTTGGCTCTAAAAGAAAAGGTAGCCAAACATGATCCAGAGCCGCTGCATCAACCCTGTAGTACGAATTTTCACATCAACGCGGGTCGTCCATACACTTAAGAACGCTTTTCTTGATAAATCAGCATTGACTGGTCGTCAAGCACTCCGGTGCTCCGGTGCTCCGTCTAATCATAAGCCCCCGAGCCAATCTGGCTCGCAAATGCTGTGCTCACACTTCGCGCGTCGTCGTCAATCCCACTATACACCGATCCCAGCCCGCCATACAGCGACCCAGTATCTTGCTCCACATACTGCTTCAGCCTATCGCTCTGTCCAAGCCCAATGGATTTACCCGCCGCAGTATTGTTGGTACCGCCAATCGGACCAAACTTGTTGGACCCAGCATTAAACGCCTCGTTGCCACGACTTCCATTCGCGCCGTTGGACATTGCGCCGGTCGATGGCGGCATGCCGGGCCAGTGGTTCACCGCATTAAACCCATTGGCAAAAATCGATTGGTAGTTATTTCCCGACTGCATCCCATTCAAAGACGCAACGTCATCTGGAATATACCCCAGCACACTGCCAGTATCGTAATCCATAGCAGACCGCTGGCCGCGACCACCATACCGCGATCCACCAGGCTGACGCTGTTGCGACAAGTATGACGATGACGACGAAGATCCTGGCACACCACGATACATCGACGACATGCGTGGATTCGCAAACTGAATCATGCTCTGCTGTAAGTTACTCAGTGGACCTTCGACAAGCGTAGCCTTCTCCTTATAGTGCGTCAGCAAATGATGCCACATTGGTTGTTTAGAAAGTACTTTCGGATTGCCAATCACAACAAGTCCATACTTTGCTCTCGTCAACGCCACATTCAAACGACGCGGATCGCTGAGAAATCCGATTCCCTGGTGCTCGTTCGAGCGTACACAAGACAAAATAATATAATCCTTCTCTCGTCCCTGAAATGCATCAACAGAAGCAACTTCGACTTCCTTGTACAGCTCTTTTCGCAATGATCCATTGGTCTGCATAGATGAGACAATGTATGAGCGCTGTCCTTCATACGGTGTTACAATACCAATTTGCTCGGGCTTGATACCAGCCTTGAAAAATCTTGTCACAATTTTCTCCACATTCGATGCTTCTGTCCGATTGAGGTAGCTTGTACCACTCGCTGAAATCTCTTCTTGTCCTAGATTGGACCAGAACATCATTGGTGTGTCACTTATAGGCCATGGAAAATCGACGTCTTTGCGCAGACGTTCGTGCGTAGTAACACCATTCTGAAGACATCCTTCGTAGTACATGTTACTGGGAAATTCACTCAAGCACGGATGCATACGATATTGAATGTTGAGTCTAATCGGCGCCAGGCCCAGCAGCACTAACCGCTCAAACAATGATTGGTGTAGTCCGGCTCTGGCAGCCTTTTTGTTCATAATCACCGGACCCAACTGCTTGTGATCACCCACCAAGACTGCCTGCTTGCAGCCCATCACTAACGGAATCATACACTCGGGCTCCGCAGCCTGCGTGCTCTCGTCAATCAACACAGTTCTGAACTTGAGCTTGGCAAGCCTGCGATCGCCAGCTCCAACACAAGTACAGCAAACAACATCTGCGGCAGCAAGAATCTCTCGCTCTGCAAGCTTAGTCAATTTCTTAAATTTCTTCTCATCCTGGCTCGACAGCTCGCCGAGCTCCTGCTTGAGCTGTGTCAATTTTTGAAGCTCGATATTAGTGTCATTCAACCTGACTTGCTCATGCAGCGCCAAAAATGAGACTGAGCTCTCAAGATCCTCTCGACTCTTCGCTGTCAAACGCACGACCTTGAGTCCTGTACGATGAATCTTCTCCGTCAATTGATCAACGGCGACATTCGAAGGAGCACACACGAGAACTTGTCCAGAGTTCATCTTTGCAAGATGGTACACAATTGTAGCTGACGTCACTGTCTTTCCTGTTCCCGGAGGGCCTTGAATTAGTGAAATATGCTGCTGCAACACGGCTTTAACCGCCTCGACCTGTGAGACATTAAGGTCCGGCAAGTTCGGTGCGGCAAACTGCTTCGGCATCGCAGTTTTCAGAATTACGGGCGCAACTTCATGGCCAAGCAACTTGTGATAAATGTATCCGGAAACAGACATCTCATTAATGGCAAATGTCTTGAGCGCAAGCTGCATGCGATCATACGACGTAGCTTTCCAGACATATTTAACACTGAAATTAGTACTCATCTCGCTCGGGATCGACTTATCGTTTCGTTTTAATTCAAGTGTGACTTCATCAGAGACGCTGTTGGCCACTTTAATAACGTATCCAACACCTTCCCATTTTGGTCTCACGTCGCCGTTATAGCGCAGCCGCATCTCGTCACCAACTGCAAGTTTCACATCTCCCGAGTCAACATTTGGTAAGACGAACGATGCAAGATGCTTACTATTCAAACCGATATCCCAGCGTACATTTAAATGGTCTTGAATTTGCGCCTCTTTTAATGAGCGATCGTAGTCGGCCTCAATCTTGACTAACGGCCCAAAGCAGCGCTGGTATTCGTAAGCATCTTCATAACGCAGCAGAACTGGAACCGGATCTTCATCTGGACCTGTTTTATCAAGATCATTGATAGTGGCTTTCGCGTCACTTTTCCATAGCTCTTCTAATTTCGCAATCTGCGCCATTGTCGGCTGTCTAGCTTTCAGCATCTCAGCTTCAGTCGGTACCGCAATAAGCCAGCTTAAGAAGGAGCGGTCTTCAATCAGTGGTTGCCATTGGCTTGTATCCCACGTCATGTCCTTGCTTGATGACGCCGACGCGCAAGGTTGGCGACAGAGAATAACTACGATCGTGTCCGACTTTGCAGGGATAAATCCAAGAAGAAAAACATTCTTACATCCGCAGTTGTAGCACTCGAGAGTTGTAGCACCAAGGTCCGAGTCTGCATGCAGCTTTACTTCCTGTTGTTGCTCATGTGTCAGACTTTGATAGTTACAAATCAGATCCAAATACATACCTTGTGACGAGCGCGGACAAGATGGTTCACAATATGAGAACTGGAGGTATTTCCACGAGAATTGCAAAACCATTTACGGCATTGAGAGCACTGAACGACACTTGGAGGCGAGTGAATTCCGCAGTAGCTATAATATAAATATCATGAATTAGCCTACGCTAATTGAATGCCACTATCTCGTACTCTCGCGAGAAAATAAACTTACGCGCAGGCGTGTTCCGGTAACTTTTCCTCCTCCTCTTCCTCTTCTTCTTCCTCCTCGTCATCTTCTCCAGATCGACGGACATGTCCAGGCCCATTGACAGGCACTGAAGCTAAACTAAGTGTACCGTCGATAGTCGACTGGTCATCGTCGTACTCGTCTTCAAACCCGCCGCCAACCAAAGATTCCTCATCTCTTCTTCTGCGTCTTCTGGCGGCAGGCACATCACCAGAGACACGACCATTGCCGCGATATGGTGCAACTTCTGAGATAACTGACACACTGTCTGCTGTGGATAGAGCGTCAAATTGTTGGCCCAAGTGCGTGAACGCGTCCATTTCACACTCTTTCCGTTGCTTGCTTTCTTAATGGTATTGATAACAGCCTTAAGTATTATAACCAACTGAATACCATGGACAAAACGCACAAGCCGGAATGGTTAACTCCGGGATACAAGACCACAGCTGAGGATGAGGTTAGATCAAACAGTGTCCGATCGCCAACAATTTCTCTGGATCGCTGTAAATGTAAATATGCTTTTGCATTTAATGCCGTAAATATTAATTTATCTTTGAGCATCTCATCTCCAAACCTTAAAAATTTTATAAAAGTTTAATGCGGATTTTGGGAGAAATCTGCGAAACAGAAATATATTTCTTCGGCTCAAAGCAAAGTTGCACACTACGCAGAATAGAATAGTAAATATGGTATGCAAGCTATCCGTTGCAATAATTTTATGATACTATATTACTCCTACTAACAGTTATCAGATTCGACGGCAAGCACGCGAGCGAAGGGAGTACCTTTACAAGAAATCTCTTGCGCTGAAAGAAGCAAATATTGTAGTCAAACGACAGCAACTTCGAGCTGCTCTTGCGTCAGGGAAACCTCTTCCGAAAGAAATTGCAGAGGACGATGAATTACGAAAAGACTTTAAGTTTGATGAGAGTATGAAGGAGGACATTGATGATGAGTATAGCGCCTTGAGTGGAATTCAGGATCCGCAGGTTGTCGTGACGACAAGTAGAGATCCCAGTACAAGACTTTCGCAGTTTGCAAAGGTAATCATATGGCGTTTTTTAGTGCAAATTATCTACCGACTTGATAGATGCTAACTTTGGCAATAAAAACAGGAAATCAGGTTGATGTTTCCAACATCGGTTCGTCTAAATCGTGGTAACTCAGTGCTACCATCCCTGGTGAAGCTGTGTCAAAACTCTGCTACTACAGACTTGGTTCTTCTACACGAACACCGCGGTGTTCCAACAGCTCTCACAGTTACACATTTCCCTCACGGGCCGACCGCCTCGTTCTCGCTGCACAACGTTGTCTTGCGCCACGATCTCGAGAACGCCGGTACCGTGTCTGAAAGTTTTCCCCATTTAGTTTTTGATAATTTTACTTCTGCCCTAGGGCAGCGTGTAGTGCAAATTCTCAAGCATATGTTTCCTCCCGGCGCAAAGAAAGACAGCTCTAGAGTGATTACTTTTGCTAATCGCGGAGATTTCATTTCTGTTAGGCATCATGTGTATGTGCGAACAAAGGACGGAGTCGAGTTGGCTGAGGTTGGTCCGCGATTTGAAATGCGATTGTATGAGTTACGACTGGGCACGATTGATAATAAGGACGCTGATGTGGAGTGGCGGTATAGAGGCTTTGTGCGGACCGCGAACAAGAAGGACTATTTGTAGTTTATCAATAGGCTATGTTATCTGTTACTAATTGTAATCATTATCATGACAAGTAAGATATTGACAGAATGATAAAAACATAAAAATTGTATGCTTAATTAAATTAGGAACATATTAGTAAAAAACGTAATATAATTACTCATCAATGACGACAATGTACGTCAAATTGAATTTAGGCGAGAGATGACATTGTGTTCAAAAACTCCAAAACTATCCTACGCGATTCGCGGGCAAATCGTCTCCGGATCAGCAATGGACGATACAAAGCTCTCAATCGCGGGAATACACGCTCCTGGGTCTCCGTCAATCATGAGACGGCTGAGTCGCGGTGCAATGGAGAAGTTTCAGGGACGACGTAAGTCTTCGATACCGGACACAGGACCAGTAACTAGACGATCATCATCTTCGTCTTCACAGCCTACTAAGGAGGATGACGGTCCTCCTGAGGTTCCCGATAGTCTTTTAAAAGGGGTGCCGCTTTTGCGAATCACGAGACGCAAAAGAATACAGTATTCTTTTCTGCTTGATGCGCACTCTGGAACGCTAGCGTGGGACTCAAAGACTAAAAAAGGCATGATTGCGATCGACTCGATCAAAGAGATCCGAGTTGCGGACGACGCTCGTAATTATCGAGAGGAATTTAAAATATCTGCTGAGCATGAAAACTTGTGGATCACTATTTTATATACGACCGATAAGAAGCTGAAAGGTCTTCATCTCATTGCATTATCAAAGGACTCTTTCGATCAGTTTGTGCGCACACTACGTCGCCTGCTCAAATACCGACAAGACATGATGAGTAGTCTTTCAATTCCAGGCGAGCAATTTGTTAACGTTCATTGGCCGGCATTCATAACTAAAGAGGAAGGTGAAGAGCGGTTATCATTTGAGGGTGTAGAGAAATTAGCCCGTCGACTACATGTCAATTGCTCAAAAACCTATCTTCGCCAAAAGTTTACAGAAGCTGATGTTGATTGCTCCGGATTTCTTGATTTTAACGAATTTCGCAAATTTGTGAAAATGCTTAAACATCGAGCAGAAATTGTACAGATCTTCAAACGCGTTCGCGAGCTAACTGCTCCCACCGCCGATGATCTCGCTGTCGAAGATGATTCCTTAAGTCTGGAGATGTTTAAAGGCTTTCTCAGGACTGTACAAAAACAACCGGCTGATGACTCACTTGCTCTCAAGATCTATTTCAAGTTTCTTGACGAATTTCAGCGGTTTACCGTTGACTCTTTTTCAGATTACTTGCTATCATCATATAACGTTGTACACAGACAGTTTTCGGGTGAATTAACGCGACCATTAAATGAATACTATATCTCGTCGTCTCATAACACATATCTTCTTGGAAGACAAGTGGTTGGTGAATCTTCAATCGAAGCATACATCCGAGTGCTACAGCGTGGTTGTCGCTGTATAGAGCTGGACTGTTGGGATAGCGATAATGGCCCGGTGATTTCACACGGGCGGACACTTACATCGGAGATTTTATTTTCAGACGTGATTTCTGCTATTCACAAATATGGTTTCATCTCGTCGCCGTATCCTTTAATTCTCTCACTGGAAATTCACTGCAGCGTCGAAAATCAAGTAAAAATGACAGAGATGATGAAAGCGACATTTGGCGACAAGCTAATTACGGCACCTTTGAAGCCGAATTCAATCAGTCTTCCAAGCCCGGAGGAACTTAAGCATAAAATTATGATCAAGGTTAAGGCCAGCGACGAAGAGAATGCAGACAGCCTTCAAAACGAGGCATTCGGGTCGACGAACGGTACAAGCGAAAGCACAGAAACCAGTTTGAGTGAAGATAACAGCGACAGTAGCGGCAGTGGTATTATACTTAGAAGAAATAGCAAGAAGAAAAAGGGCAGTGGAAACAAGATTGCCCGAGGCCTCGGTGAACTGGGCGTATACGTGCGCGGTATGAAATATCGTAATTTTGCACTTCCAGAGTCGAGGACTCTCAATCATTGCTTTTCATTTGGTGAACGATCTTTTAATTCACTTTGCAAGGACGAAGAAAGTCTTGCGCAGCTTGAGCGACATAATCGACGTTATCTGATGCGCGTATACCCGTCTGGTCTGCGCCTTACGAGTTCAAATTATGAGCCAACTTTGTGCTGGAAAAGGGGTGTACAGATGGTTGCTTTAAATTGGCAGACGTATGATATCGGCTTACAGATGAATGATGCTATGTTTTCATTTAGCGACAGAGCCGGATATGTGTTGAAGCCATCCACGTTACGCACAATCCAAGGTCAGCATGACGCTTCTACGAAGCTATATCGGACTCGTTTTTCTATTGAGATCATTTCCGCACAACAGCTTCCGCGTCCAAAAGATTTAAAGCCAGATGAATCTTTCGACCCATCGGTGGAAGTCGAGGTGTTTTCGGTTAATTCGCCAGTTCAGCGCATGCGGACCAGAATCATTCGAAACAATGGATTTAATCCGATCTGGAACGAGAAAATTAGTTTTGAGTTGCAAGGCTCACTAATCGAGCTTGCATTTCTAAGATTTCAAGTTTATTCGACGGACGGAACTGTTTTTGGAGTATTTTGTGGTAGACTGGTCAGTCTGGAGCAAGGTATATTGTCTCTTTCTAATCTCCAGAAATTAGTAGCTTTGGACGTTAACATTTGATCTAGGATACCGGCATGTGCCTCTTTTTGATGTACAAGGCGAACAATTTCTGTTTTCTACGCTTTTTGTCCGGATTTCGATACGAGAAGTATAAAAATGAACAGCATGTAATGTTGGGGGCGTTCAAGTATGTTTTAAGTACACTTGGTAATAATATTGATATCAGTTGATGTAAAAATAAACAACACTCACAGAATCCTTCTATATTGCGCTCAAGAGAAATAATTCTCTAGTATCAACCATTTGCGTGCATACAAATATTGAGGGGAATTATTTGAGTCACAGACGTCACACGTCACAAGTCACAATATTCTAATGAGCTTTCCTACTTGATAACCTGCGCACCCAAAACGGTTCAGCAGCTGCAACACGCAGAAACAAGACGGGATGAGAAATACGATCGAAATATAGGATTGCGACGAGTATACGTACAACCTGACACGTCTGCTTTGCTTTAAAAAAATGGACAACGCCGCCGCTCCGCGAGCTCATCGCGGATACTTCGCGACACCGCTTAATATTCACGTATTCTTTTGCGGAGCCATCTCCTTTGTTTTTACATTCGTCCTTGTGCGAGTTCTTGGTCATGTTCTACAGTTAATTCTTCAACTACCTACTTCGTCGTCAACGACTTCGGACGCAGTTCAGGTAGCGGCGGTGCAGACTCAATATCCCTCCACGTCTCACATCACCTTAATTGACAAGTTTGTGCTCGTTTTTGAAGAAGAATTCGGTTCGTCTTCTTCTATGGAAATCACTAATGCGTCTCTTTTCCGGTTTTGCGGAGTATTATTATATACTCTTTATGCAGTCGTTATTGCCTTTGCGCTTTCATTCTCAGCCTTATTTCACTCATTTTCATTCATCTTCTTTGTCTGGCGTAAGTGGATTGGCATTGGAAAGGGTCTTTATGGTGTCTGGAATAGTGACAGTGGCATGACCGGTGTGTGGTAGATATAAAGTCGTCTGCGGTTTCTCAGACCTTCATTTCTTCACAATGAGTGTTGTTTGGTTTTTCTTGGGTTCCGGTGTTTTTGCTTATTTATGTATAATGTAATAGATAGATGCTACTTTTTCCTTATTGTATCAAAATTGAAATTATAAACATGGATTATCGTACATCTAGTATATATCCCCGTCCTCATCTTCATGCATCGCAATTCCGTTCCCATTTTCTTCTCTTCCAATCCCACGTCTCCACTGCTCGTCATCGTCATCCACCATAAGATCATCATCAGCCCCCAGCATTGCCGCAGGTACCTGTGTAGCTGTTGAGGTAGGATTGACGTACCATGAATATTTAACCTCCGCACCTAGTCCTGCAGACTCTGGATTCGAATAGAAAAATTGCTCGGCGGCAGGTCTTGTCCTGAACGCCGCAATCTTCGCCCCATTGATGGACGGGTGCGACTCGATTGACACATAATCCTCACCAAAGGTCGTTATTAAATGGGTGATTAATGCGTCGAGCACCTGATTATCCATCGCAGCTATAACTACCTTCTTGGGTCGTAAATCCAAAGATGCCCTCTCACGCGTCATTACAAAAGTACCACGTCCGCGACCCCGACCTCTGGGCGCTCCTCGACCTCTATAGCCACCCCGTCCGCCACGCCAACTGCCATAAGACTCAGGTGCAGATGTGTCAACGCCGAGTGATTCTGCCTCGCGCTTTAATTGTTCCAATTTAGCCTTGAGCATCGCGGTCTGATTACTCTCCTCTGTCTGAGCACCCATGGCAGCTTCTGACGAGTCTGGCTCGACACTAGCGCTTGCCGATCTAATTTTAGCTAGCAAAGCTTCACGTTCCATTTCCTGCTTTTTCAATAATTCTTCACTCTGCTTCTTAATCATTGCCACCTTTTCATCATGCTCTCGCTTTTTATTCATTCGCTCCTCGTACTCCCGTTGCTTCTCTGCCTGTCGCTGCTTTATTTCTTCAATGTTGATAGGAGCAGCCTGCGGTGACGCCGAGCGGTTTCGGGGAGCCCGAGACGTCCTGTCGTTTCCTCGTCCTCGGCGTCTTGTCTCTACTTCTGAGCGTTGCCAATGCACTTTGACAAATCTGTTATCAAAAAATGGCGCCGGCGAATTCCATGCGCGATGAGCAGAATCGTGATCGCCGAATGTGATGACTGCGAGCTTATGGTCGGTATCAATATCGAGATCTTCAATCGGGCCAAATGGTTCAAAGACTGAGCGCAGAGACTGCTCATTGAAATGCTCTGGCGGCACATTCTCTACAATAAGTGAGCGGTTATTTGAATCCAAAGACGACCCGAGCACAAAATCGAGATGGTCTGGCCGTTTCTGTCTCTGAAATCTGCCACCGCGACTAGATCCATTTCCTCCCCCACGACCTCCGCGTTGCCCTCCTGTTTTGAAAAACTCAGCGGATTGCGCTGGCAAATTTTTATTCTCAACAATAATACGCTCAGTTCCATGTTCGTAAGGACAGAGATCACCCTTCATGCAATACCCTTGCTCGTCATACGCCCGACATCGACCTCTGCGTTTTGGAGTTTGTCTCTGTTGGAATTTCTGCGGCGCAGACCATTGCTGATACCCGCCTGACGGCTGCGATGGTGTGAATGAAGGGGCGTTAGGACGTAGTTGGGATTGTGAGAAGGCAGATGGTGCAGTTGGAATAGATGGAACTTGAGGTGTCGACGTAGAAACATCCATTGCCGAATCAACATTTGCTGCACGTAAATATTCTTTCGTCTGTAAATTGGCAAGGCCGTTAACTATTTGCATCAGACAGTACAGGTTAAACTCAATACAAAATACCTTTAAGGCTGTAAATACGTCGGAAACAAACTGAGCAGTATTATCCAACAAAAAGTCCTGTAACTGATCAAGGCACATTTGCCGTACAACATTTTCAGGTTGATCATGTCGCAACAGTGCCATCACATAATCTGATAAAATTTCTGAATCGGCATCAGATATATTTTCCAGCTTGTTAACTAGCCATTCTCGTAGCTGCGGAACATCTGGTTCTTCAAACATGATTGAAATCGTATGTACACTTTTGACGTTTGCGATTCTTGATTTGTCACGATTTCACCCGATGTAGTTAGAAAACCTATTTTAATAAAACGAATTTAAATATCAAACTGTTATAAACGAAACCAAATCAGCCGAGAAAGGCAAAATAAAAAAATGCAGCAGAGAATCTTCAAGGAAGCAAGTGAGTTGGGTGAATAATGTTTGGAAAACCTGTTGATATTTATTTTGGTGCCGCTCTCACGGGCCTATTACTACTATATCAATCGTATTCTACATCAACTATCTATGAAATACCTTTGACACTATGATTGAGATGCAACTGTTCTATAAAAAAAGCTACCAAAATAACAAAAAGATAGATTAGCTATTAGTTGCAATCAAAGTGCTCCAGAAAACTCCAGCCAAAAATAAAAAATTAGAAAAAGGCAAGCCCATACACCAATCGCAACGAGCAAGTACAAAAAGAGCGCAGCACTACCGTCTTCTATTCGTCCTCATATCGCTAGGATCATTCCAAGTACGTCCAGAGCGGGCGGTAGGACTTGACAAAAACATCAAGCTCTCAATAGCGTCCACCTCACTCTTTTGGCGCGACGCCTCGTCGGCATTGCTACTACTACTATCGCTTCCCCGCCGTCCATTGTTTTCTTCTAGTTCGAGCTCCTCGGCCGCTGCAGCTGCAGCTGCAGTGATTGCGGCCGCTGCATCAGCCGTTTGCTTAGGTGTCATCGGAGGAATGAGAGTAGTTCCACTCTGCGAGCGCTCATGAGAAGCTCGTGCTGGTCGGATTCGACGAGGGGTAGGACTCGTGCTATTTCGCGAGATCCCGGGAGGAACTTTATTGCTGAATGTCCCCAGCACAGGGAGACCATCTGGTCTGACTGGAACCCCAGCAGGCGACTTCGCAGTACGTTGTTGCATTTGCGGAGAGAGAGATTGAGGAGGACGAGAACGGGAGAGCGGTGCAGAATGCTGAGATTGTGACTGGGGAGAATAGGAGTCAAGGCGGGCACCCATGGGCGGAACAGGTGGTACATAGTAACGCCCCTGAGGTGGAAGAGGTGGTGGCAACCGGGTATTTTTCAGATGAGAGGAGTAATACGGCATTTGCTGCTCGCGGGCGTGGGCTGCGTCGGAGTCACGGAGAAAGTCCGGCTCGTTGTATTTAGCTAGACGGGTTTGATTCTCGTATTTTCGCAGCTGCTCTTCATAAATTTGTTGTTCGTATTGCTGCTGTTGTTCATAATATCGCTGTTGCTGCTCATAATCCGCAAATTGCGGAGGCGCAAGGCGCGTTTGCTGATAGGAGAAGGCGAGCTGCGGTTGATCATACGGCTGGTGAGAGGAATATGGCGGAGATATAGACTGATGCTCAATAAAGGCCTGTTGTGGTTGTAGCTGCGGTGATTTCCCTGGCGCTGCCCAGAATGATTCGTATGTGGAACCATTTGCCGCTGGAGGCGCAGAATTTGTACGCTTATGATCAGAATGATCAATAACAAAAGATAGTTTCCCTCGAACGCCTTGTTCAGTTCCTGCATGAGCTGGAATACTCATTCTCCTAGAACGGGGTTGGTTGATTGCGGTCTGTTCCAGTTGTTCGAGTGATTGATCAGTCCAGCCGTGCTGTACTTTAAGCATCGCGTAGGAAAGACGCGTGCGCAGATTCGCAGAAATCTATAAATTGTCTCTTAGTACGATAAACTACAACCAAATAACCATAATCAGAATAAAAAAGCTCACTTGCTGGATACGGTCGGTGGTTTCCTTTTCTGGGCTCTTGAGTGTGCCAGAGACGGTCCGTTTCGTTCTTGATGGCGAAAAGCCCTTCTCTTTCGACAGCGGAGACGTTTCAGATTCAGCTGTACTGGGCGGTAATGCAGCAGGAGACGGAAGCAGTTTGCTCGGAGACTCGTCTTCAGGCTCTTTCTGGTCGGTAGGGGGGGTATGTTCCTCGGAGTCGCTGTCGTGGCGAGGTATGGGCACTGGACGCGTGTTGTCGAGCGGAACGAATGGCGGCAGCAGGCCAGCGCCATCGGCTGGCGTTTTCTGGCTGTTTTCTTCAAGCGCTGCAGCCATCTGATTCTTTTCGATGTCTGCACAGGACAATACCGAGAGCATACAGTGGGCAAAGGGCGCAGAGATGAGAGTAAGAGGGTCGATTTGAGAGACGTGGCTGACTGTAAACAGCTAAAAGCGAGCAACAAACATGCTCTTGTTTTGGGAACGTCAGCACCTGTTTCCTTATCCGGCAGTCGGAGCAAAAGAGGTGTATTCTGACTGGTTTACATCTCTGGGAATTATACTAATAGCATGATCATATTACAAGATGATATTTTAAATACAATACAGTATTATTTCCGCTTCAGAGAAGACTATGGCATTCATGCTATCCGCAGCCAACTTCACCTAACCCGCACTCGTGTCACGAGCCCCACGTTCACCATCCAAAAAATTTATCGTAGCTAAACCTTGCATATACAGACAACTAACAAATAAACCATGTCTGCCAAAGTGCGATACTATCTTGAGCAGGTATGATTGAATTATAATATTCATTTGGTTTTTCCGTATGTTATACTAATAATCGCTGTCAGACCCTCCCTGAGCTTGAGGAGCTGCACAAACACAATATCTTCTCTCGTACCGAACTTACCTCAATAACCAAACGTCGCACTGAATTCGAGCACCGCATAAACAATAGAGGTGTCACAATTCTAGACTTTTTAAAGTATGTCGAATATGAAATGAACCTCGACCTCCTGCGTAAACGACGCATCCAGCGTTTATTTGGCGGTCAGAGAGACCAAGATCCGGATGGGGAACAGATGAAGAAGGTCGGTGTCGCGGGCTGGTCTGGTCAGCAGCGTGTTCTCTTTGTCTTCGATCGTGCCACTCGTCGATTTCCCGGTGATATATCTCTATGGACGCAATATGCTTCATACGCGCGACAAATCAAATCCCGCAAAGTACTCAACAAGATTTTCAAAACTATTGTCAGATTACATCCTATGAACCCTCAAGTATGGATAATGTCCGCTGACCACGAACTAAGAGACAATGCAAATCGATTGGCTGCACGAAATCTCCTTTTAAAAGGAATTCAGTTTAATAAGGACGCAAAGATCATCGCTGATGCTTATGAAAAACTTGAGGCAGACGTTCGACAAGCAGTCGAGGCTGAATTGAATGCTAAAAAGAGTATATCTGAGAATGAAGAATTCTCAGACGATCACGATAAAGACGAGAGTAGCGAAGACAATTCTAACAACGCAAGCGACGATAGTGAAGAGGAAGAAGAAACAGACGAGTAAGGCATCTAGGGGGCGTTTAATGGTTTTCATTTACACATCTAAAAGTAACATTTTTCATTTCTTTAAATAGGAATATCAACAATAAATTAAACTGCAAATAACTTATAACGCACGAACATATAAGAGGGGTTTATGAAAGCAAAACACAAAAGTAAAAGAATAATCCTGATATCAATAATATTACAATCCCTCAAAAACACTTTAATACTCAGCATCCTCCTCCTGGTCGTAGGTAGAGTCGGCTCCAACATCCTCGTAATCCTTCTCAAGTGCAGCGAGATCCTCACGAGCCTCATTGAACTCTCCCTCCTCCATACCTTCTCCAACATACCAGTGGACGAAAGCGCGCTTGGAGTACATAAGATCGAACTTGTGGTCGAGACGCGACCAGGCCTCTGCAATGGCGGTAGTGTTGCTAAGCAAGCACATAGCACGCGAAACCTTGGCAACATCTCCGCCAGGAACAAGCTGGGGAGGCTGGTAGCAGATTCCAATCTTGAAGCCGGTAGGGCACCACTCAACAAACTGAATCGACTTCTTTGCCTTGATGGCGCTGACAGCAGCCTGCACGTCCTTTGTAACGATGTCTCCGCGGTACAAGAGACAGGTAGCCATGTACTTTCCGTTGCGCGGATCACACTTGACCATCTGGTTGTTGGGCTCAAAGCATGCGTTAGTGATCTCAGCAATCGAGTTCGCCTCGTGGTATGCCTTAGCAGCAGAGATAATGGGCGCGTAGGTAACGAGAGGGAAGTGAATACGAGGGTAAGGCACCAAGTTGGTCTGGAACTCGTTCAAGTCGACGTTCAACGATCCGTCAAAGCGAAGCGAGGCGGTGATCGACGAGATGACCTGTGCAATCAATCTGTTCAAGTTCTCGTAACTTGGACGGGGGATGTCGAGATTGCGGCGGCATATATCGTAAATAGCCTCATTATCGACCATAAAAGTACAGTCGGAGTGATCAAGAGTAGTGTGTGTAGTGAGGACGGAGTTGTAAGGCTCGACAACCGAGGTTGAAAGCTGTGGGGCGGGGTACACGGCAAACTCAAGCTTGGACTTCTTTCCATATTCCTGCGAGAGACGCTCAAGAAGAAGAGCACCGAATCCAGAACCAGTACCACCACCAAAGGAATGAGTGAACATGAATCCCTGGAGTCCATCGCAAGAGTCAGCAGCGCGACGAACGCGATCAACAACCTGATCAATCAACTCCTTGCCGATAGTATAGTGTCCACGAGCGTCTAGACAACATCAACATTAGCACGATCAATTTTCGATCTTTCTACGGGGAAAGAGTTCTTACAGTTGTTAGCAGCATCTTCCTTTCCAGTAATAAGCTGCTCGGGATGGAATAGGTTACGGTACGCACCGGTGCGAACCTCGTCAATCACATTGGGCTCCAAATCGACATAGATCGTTCGGGGTACGTACTTTCCGTTGCCTATAACCCACGTTAGAAATGCAATGTTTGATAATATCCCATTATTTCGGGGTCATACTAGTCTCGGAAAAGAAAGTGCTGAAGCCCTCATCGCGAGGGCCGGACTGTTTCTCGGCAGTAAGGTATCCATCGGGCTATCAACAAAACAAGATACGCGTCAGCCGACGTTGTTGACATTTGAAAAAAAAAGCGAATACGCAGAAATGTTTGCATCATACCTGAATACCATGTTCAAGACAGTAGAGCTATATAATGAAAAAATATCGTTAGATTTGTTTCGGAGTTTACGCGTATAGTCGTATGAGCGCCGGCGGAAAAGACTTTTGTCACATACCTCCCACGAAGCGTTACCGATCTGGCAACCAGCTGTTCGATGAAGATCCAGTCAGCATTAAGATTCCAAGATAGCAAACATCAACTAAAAGCATCGCGAACGACAACATGACAGAATAGTCTGGTCAAGAAGTCGCGTAGACGAGGAGTATTTACCTTGGCCAACTAGAACAATAACACGTTAATACATAGACCCACAGCAAGCGACGAAAGACTAATCAAACAGAACTGACCATTGATGCTAATAACTTCTCTCATAATTCCGAAATGACAGGCGGGAGATTAGATTGGATTAGAGACGCAAGAAATAGAGGTAAGAAGAGGGTAAGAAGAGTGTGTGTGAGTCGCGAAGAGAGCGCAGCAAGCGGAGAGCGCGAAGGCAAGGGGCTGTTTACCCCCAACCCCGGTACGTTACTGTGCCAACCAAAACAAAACAAACACTATGCGCGCGCAAACTCTATCATTTGATAAATGCTGCCACCAGTTATTATCCCTTCTTCCTCGGTGTTCAATTATTCATATTTGTTGTATTGCAGTAAGTTGACTAGAACTAATCGTGCAGTCCAGCTGAGTTTACAGCATATTCCAAAACCAAGCGCCAAAACACCAAATCAAATCTACATTATATTATATATCCATCTATATACAGAAGCAGTCTTCAGAAAATTACCTCCTCAGTTTGCATACCGCAATCTGTGCACTTTCTGATCGCAACTTCTTTATCCGCTACCCGCGTCTCCGGTCCCCAAGTATGTACATGCACTTCTTCGTTTAATCGCTTGTTCCAAGTCTCCGTCCTCGTTCTCTGTCTCATCTGCTTTAATTTTTCGGCAAACCTCTTGTCTTTCTTCTCCTTGCGAAGCATAACTCGCCGCTCGTATTCCTTGTCGAGACCTTCTTCGCCTCCCCACTTCTTTATAGCAAACTCTTCCACCTGGTACCGCAGGTACAGCATCATGTTGTTGTAGGTTGTTTTGTGCGGGTTGGGCCGTTCCAAATGAGGCAAGTCCTCTTCTGATCTCAACTCGGCTGTAGTTTTCATGTTAGAAAAGAGATTCAAAGCAAAGAGAAAGCGACTGAAATTACATACGATCAGTAAGCAAGTAATCTTCACGGCATTCAGTCTTTGTCAGAAGGGAGTACTTTTCCGGCTGTTCGTTTTTACAAGCACGACATACCCGGCATCCGAATACCTTCCATAGTTCATGATCTATTTCAAAAGATCCACATTCGAAGCACTTCGGATTGTCGTCGGGGTTCAGTGCACGAGCTTGTTCGGGTTAGTCTCAGGCTGATTCTGATTGTCATTCAATAATGAGAAAGATGTTATACGTACGAGGGTCAACTATAACTTTCTGCTTTTTCCTCCATTCTTCAAGAGTCATTCCATTAGGAGCCTGGTCCTCATCTGCCATATAGCCACCTTTTGTATCTTTGATCTTTGAGAAATCTGCACGCAAGATTAACACAATGCCTTAAGTGCCCGGCCGCTCTGCTGGTAAAAGACAACATACCAAATTCGATATAATTTGTAAACATTTTTGCCGGTCTAATGCTCTCATATGGACGCTTTTGTGAAGCATCGCGTACTGAGCTGGGCTGCTGCGTCGGAGCTGGAGCTGAGGATGCCGCCGCCTGGTTTACGGCCTCCTTTGCCCGAGCTTCGGCTCGGGCTGCTAGACGGTCCTTGGCTTTCTGCCGATTTTCTTCCTATATAAAGATATAAATAAAGAATTCTGATATTCAAAGAAACAGTGCTGGTGTCGTACTATTCGGGCAAGCTGCTCAGTGGTCAAAGGCATTGCTTTTGCTCTTCTTAAACAAGGATATCTCGGGGCACGGTGAGCAACTATACTTATTCAACGCCACAATTGTAAAATTACGTCACTCTGAACCCGAGTCGAGATCATGCAAGCTTAATAGCCACTGCGATGTGCAAGAGGAGACTCGGGCAAATAACAGGAGAAATTGTATATTATCTGTTGTAGTATTTCTAACTGTTAATTGTAAACAAAAACTCGCATTCTCTAACTCCGAGCAGTCTGCTCAGCAAAGTAGTTAAGGCTTCCAAACTAGATGACATAACCGCAAACAATAATAGACATATATGCTTCGCCGCATTTCTGACAAGTTGCACACCGCAATCTCATTCTCGACAACCACCATAGAATTTAATATTTGCCCTGCTCCTTAATCACCTCAAATCCTCTCTCGCATTGGAATCTGGTCTGTCTTTTTCATAGGAGATACATCTCGATTTTGGCTTCGGATTATAGGTGTACCTGCTTAACACTGCAAAGTCTCGATTTCATATCAACCTACTTCTCACTCGTCTCTTTATCACTCTTCTCTTTCTCACAATGGCCGGATCAGATGTTACCTCAGCTCTACTTAAAACGCCTGCATCGGCCCTTAAACAGCGGCCGGCTCTATCGACCGGTCTCACCGTCCCCGGCTCTATCACTGCTCCGGCAAATCCGTCGACGGCAAACGCCTCGCGAAAGCCGGCAAAGTCTCGCAAAGCAATCACATCGGCCCCAAAGAGTCGGCCGGCTTTTGTTCTGAAGCTCTGGAATATGGTCAATGATCCGGCAAACTCTGCTCACATTACTTGGATGCCCGACGGTACAAGCTTTCAAGTTGTCGGTCGCGAGCAGTTTGAGCGTACCGTGCTGCCAAGGTACTTTAAGCATTCTAATTTCTCGTCTTTTGTTCGACAACTCAACATGTATGGCTGGCATAAGGTTCAAGATGTCACGGCTGGTGCAATGCATTCTGGAGAAGAAACCTGGCAGTTTCATTCTCCCAATTTCATTCGAGGCCGTGAAGATTTGCTAGATAATATTGTCCGCAATCGCGGGTCGAAGGGTTCTGACGATGAAGAGGAGCCAGATATTCATCAGTTACTGGAAGAAGTTGAAGTAATCCGGCAATCGCAACTAGCTGTTGCCGAGCAACTGAAGCAAATTAGACAAGACAATGAGCTCCTGTGGCGAGAGTCATACCAGACTCGAGACCGGCACCAATCTTTTTCGGAAACTCTTGAAAAGATTTTGCGATTCCTGGCATCTGTTTATGGCAACCCTTCAAAGATTCTCAGTGATGGACCTGCTTCGACAACAGCTATTGTCCCGGTAAAAAGCCCGGCGCCCTCAAGCAGAAACCGTCTTATGCTCCGCGACGTTGCCGATTCTCCGATCCTCGAACTTCCTGCCGAGTCCCCTACAAATAGTCTAAGTCCGCTGCAGAGTAGTCGCGCGACTACTGGTGGATATGTCAGCCCTGTCACATCTACTGCTATGCCTTCGTCGACTTTCAATGCTCCTACCTCAAACTCAGCGCGTAACATGTTTGAGCAGTCAGACTTTCTCGATATGATACCGATGGAAAACCGCACCCCGGCAAACGGTGCAAACGGTCGTTCATTCTTTCCTGATCTTCTGGCATCAGCTCCTGCATCAGCTGCCGCCATGTCTCCTACCATGTCTTCTCTTTCGGACGGTGCACGTCACCTCATTAGTGGGCTCGACGCAGCGCGGCCAACTGACAATACAGCGAAAACTGCGAGTAATAGTCTTGCATTGGATGATTTGCGGCGAGAACTTGATTTTCAAGGACAGTCTCTAGACCAGGTTCAGCAGTGGATATCAAGCAATTTGCCATTGTATGCCGATCCCAATTTCAATACTTCAGGCGTCACTACAGCTAGCTCTGATGGTTCGCCCTTGCCCTCTAATGGCGACTCAAATAAACCTTCCCCGCCACAAGCTCTTGCGGAAACACAGCCTATTTCTACGATTGGTAGCAGTGGATTCGACGTTGATGATTTCCTCGCTAGTCCTGATCCCAACGTGTTTTACAATGATGACGACCTTGCGGCGCAGTATCCGGATGAGCTGATCAAGGATGATGTGACGAATTCAATAGACGACGACGCCCAGCATGCTCTCAAGAGACGGAGGGTTTCGTAGAAGAAAATAAATCTTGTCTTTTTGTTGGTTTTGGATTGAGTATAATTGATAGAAATTTATATTGCTTCGGCGTTGGTAAGGGCGGGAAGTTGCTCATATGCTATGGATAGCAGTAATATTTTTTCTTGTAAAATCTCTGAATTTAATAATTATATACTTTTACTTATTGTAAAATAGTACTTAGGGAATCATAAGCGGAGCAAAATGTCTTAAACCTTTATTTTTTGACACGATTTAACGTTGGTTTATAGGAAAGCTTTGTGTAAACTCCCAATTCAAGTACTTTGAGCGGCTCAATATTTTTTTTCCTACGCATTCATCTCTTCACATCGAACCTTTCAAAAGTGTCTAATGAGTGACAAATTACCTCCATTAGCATCAGGTGCGGTGCTTAAACCGTCTGATCCTGTGCCAGAAGGCGCTGTTCCCGTCGGCGGTATCGATTTCAATGCGTCCGAGAACAAGAATATACGAGTGTCGGCATTGGTACAGGGAATGAAGACCATGGGATTTCAAGCGACGTCAGTAGGCACAGCGTGTGATATTATAAATGAGATGCGGGACTGGAGAGGACATACGAAGCAAGAGCAGGCTGACCGTGAAGAGAATGGGCTACCTGCCGAAGACGGCACAGGCGAAGAGAAGTGTACTATTTTTTTGGGGTATACGAGTAATTTAATCTCCTCTGGTCTACGAAGCACTCTTAAATATCTCGTGCAGCACAAACAAATATCCGCGATTGTGACTACGGCTGGCGGTGTTGAAGAGGACCTGATCAAGTGTCTCGCGACAACATATATCGGTGAGTTCAGTTTACCTGGCGCCGGCCTTCGCGAGCAAGGCATGAATCGGATCGGAAATTTACTAGTCCCCAACGATAACTACTGCTTGTTTGAAGAGTGGATCGTCCCCATTCTTGACAAAATGCTCGAAGAGCAGGAAGCTGACCCAGAATTATCATGGTCTCCTTCAAAGGTTATTGCACGACTCGGCAAGGAAATCAACAACGAAGACTCAGTTCTTTACTGGGCTTATAAAAATGAAATCCCCATTTTCTGCCCGGCTCTCACTGACGGAAGTATCGGTGACATGCTCTTCTTTCACACATTCAGATCATCCCCTCTTCAGCTGAAAATTGATATTGTATGCGATATCAGAAGAATAAACAGCATGTCGATGGCGGCACCCAAAGCCGGCATGATTATCCTCGGCGGTGGCTTAGTTAAGCATCATATCGCCAACGCTTGCTTAATGCGCAACGGAGCAGACTATGCTGTATATATTAATACTGGACAGGAGTTCGACGGCAGCGACGCTGGCGCAAGACCTGATGAGGCCGTTTCGTGGGGTAAAATCAAGGCGGAGGCGAAAAGCGTGAAAGTGTATGCTGATGCTACGATTGTATTTCCTCTAGTTGTGGCGGCGACATTTGCTTTAGAAGAATAGATTTCTCTTGTATATTATAGCGACAAAGTTTTTTTTAAAAAAAGAATGAATTTGCTAGCACAGTAACATACAACTCCGACATTAGAAGATTATAGTACAATAGCTGTACTCGTTGTAACAAAATTAAATACTATATGAAAAGTAAACCATGAAAAAAAAATCACAAAAACTCCATCTAAATGTTCAGTTCGCCACTAGCAAAAAATACTCAAAAGCGTAAAGCGTATGTTAAAAGAGTGAGTGAATGAATGTGTGAGTGGTTAGGTGAGCCACAACAATAAAATAATACAACAATCATTAGAATAAAAATAAGATATTATCGAAAGACTTAATTCGCCATTACTCCTGGAGCGGGCATAGAACCGCTGCTAATCTCACCCGGGATAGGCAAACCTGGTGGAGGCATCTCGCCTGACCCACCTCCATTGGCTGAGCTCTTAATGGCCGATAGTCTGTATTTGATATCTTTTAGTGGCTTGGTGTCTGGATTCCAGTCGTCAAACTTCTTGAGCACTCTATTCATATCGTCTTCCAAATACTCTCGTACTAGACAAATAGCTGTCAGCTCTGCTTCATAAGATTGATCATAAAGATATTAGCAACTTACCGACATCCTGCTCAAACATTCCGCGCACGCTCCATGGCAAATGATACGGATTAAAATTCGAAGGCATCGGCACTTCAAATTTCTCATCCACTAATACTGGAATATCATTTATCACACTGGTCTCCAACGCATGACAAATCGCCAGATCATAGACACCATGCTCGTTATATATAGTTGAATGTCCACCTCCAGTTAATGTGCCGGCCATTGCATCACTAATGTCACGAATAATACCATGATCTGAGTATCCATAATTGCGTAGCTTTACTAAAAGTTCAATAAAGTGGATGATAAACGTAGGCGCATGTGTTTTGCCATCCACAAACACCGACCGGAATATATGCGGATGGGTGACATTGGCGCATAGAGATGAATATAACGGCACCAATTGATCATTTACTGAACCCACAAACGTGATTTTGACACCATGGGCAATCACAGTCCGCAATCCACTAATATATCTGCGAGCTTGTAAGCTATTCGGATTCTGGAATGCAAAAAGTTCTTTCAAAGAATCATGCTCAATAGAAGAATATGCACGCATAACAAGTTTCTGATCAAGACCGTAAAATGGACCAAGCGAGACGCCGGCCATGCCAAGGATCCCAATCTTTGTGTTGTCAACAAGACCTTCTTCAATAAGCTTCGCAATAAGCTGAACAGCAACTGGAGCCCCTTGGGAATGAGCCGCAACAAGAATAAAATCTGCCTGGCGCAGATGATCCATCCAGTTCGACAGCAACCGATATAAATTTTCAATTCTGTCAAGAACAATTCCCTCTCCTTCTAAGGCAATTTTCTCAATTTCCATATCGCTTTGACCATGCGCCTCCGCCCATCGTTGCATAGCAAGAGCAGCTTCGTTTGCAAACTTTACTGATGTCCCGGTAGGTTCACCAATTATACTGCGTACCATTCTGATAGGAAAAAAACCATGGATACCAATCGCCACCGCTTTAGAAATCTTGGGCGCAGGAGTAATACGTAGCCGTAAATGCTTTTGATGTGTAGCTTTTGGGTCATCGAACATTTTCGCAATACGATTACTCAACGAATGCCACATTGCGCTCGGTGGACTCTCCGGCTCAAGGCAATCTTCTAGCTTTGGAATGACCATATTCGGATATCTAATCTGATCCTCTTTGCCTTTTTTCTTCTTCTTCTTCTCCTTCTCCTTCTCTTTTTCGATAATTGGCTGCTCAGCCTTCATCATGTTACTGCCACTAGCATTAGTCGGCGCTGGTGCCATCAACGCAGTCTCTTTTGCACCACTGGCGGATTTGACAGTATTGACGTCTCTCCTAGGCTTACCTAGAGTTTCAATCGTGCGGACCGATTTCGCATCTAAATTCCTCTCACTTCGGCCAAGCTTACCACCAGCAGGTGATCCGTTGTATATATCGTAACCATTAAGATTCGTAGTCGAACCACTGATGACGCTGGATTGATAGTTGCCATTCAATGCTGCTTTGGAAGGTTTCCGTGACAATGTACGTGAAATGTTGGGACTGATCGGAGCACGGTTGACAACTACAGGGTCCGACGGCAAGTTATTTCCATTTTCAAAGGGCATTCCGCGCTGCTTTTGAGAGTACGACTGCGGATTTGGACCAGAGAACGCAATCACTCCATCTTCGTTACCCGACTGTTTATCTTTTGATTGGCGTGACCAGAATGCCCAGGAGTTTCCATTACCAGTGCTTCCTGCGCTGGCACCGACGTTTGCGCTATTATTAGTGATCGTGGCGGCCGAGGCAATGGAAATGGGCGAAGTGCTACCACTCTCTTTCGGCCGTCCAGAAGGTGGTCCTCTAGCGGAAATCGCTAACGACAGAGTGCTTTGATTGCGAGCATTCACATTTGAGCGAAGAGTTGACGCAGTTGACGTGATAGAGGTAGGAGGAGAAGGAGGCCCATTTGCGGCAAACAAAGCTGCTGCTTTCTGTTTTTCACTAATCTTCTCTTGCTTTTTGGAAAAAAGGGTACGGAACCAGGACGTATTTTCAGGTTCTGAAGATTGCTGCAGTACGTCATCAGAGTCAGGTGGGGACATAGCAGATGCAGGGAACTGCTCGAACTCGTTATTTGCTTGCACAGAGGTTAGCGAGCGATCTGTGAAATACCCTGAACCGCTGCTCATCTTGCGCTGCTCGGGCATAATTTGCTTTGTTCCAAGAGATGGAAGAGATTGCTGGGGGCGATAGTACTCATCCTCGTCCGATGACGAAAAAGGCTGGCCAGCAGTATCGCTACCGCTGCTTGTCGTGCTGTCTTTGAGATACTGTGACGTGCTAGGCTTCTCTGTTTCATACTTTTGGTTCTGCTCAAATCTCTCATCTAGGGCCGCGGTGTTATTATTGCTGCTACTAAACCATGACCATTTGCTGGATTTCTCATTTCCTTTCTTTTCGTTCTTTGCTGCGCTTGCTACAGGTGCGAAAGACTTGAAAGTTGGCTCAAGACTATCAGACCGAACTGTCCCGCTAGCATCTAGTTTTCTCGGTACACTTTTGCTAGTATTCTTCTGATTTGAATTCTTCTTCTTTTTGAGATAGCTATTGCTAAACACGTTCGTATTCGGCGCTATTACCACCTCAGGCGGCGGACTGTACGAGTAACCAGCAGGAGAAGGCGGCGACTCAGACGGCAGCGAGTAGTACGTCTCTTGTCGAGGCGATGAAGGCTGAACTGGGTTGCCCCGCTGCTGACGCATTTAGATGTCTTGCTTCTCGCCTTGTGTTGCGTTGGGCAGTGTTCTGAAGTATACTGGTGTTTTGGACGGAAGCGGCAAAGCTGGCTGAACTTCTCGATTTACACCCTGAGCCGCGCGATAGGCTTATAGCATAAAGTAATGCCAACATGAAGTATATGCCATATGCGCACAATTATTAATTGAAGTTTATCTTATCGGCCCATCTGGATTTTCTCGCTACTATTTCTATCCCAGGTTGTTGTTTACTGACGCCTGCAGCATAATGCTCTAATCAATAGGATGTATCTCATTATTGGATATAATTCTTTGATATTGGGCGTAGAGTACTCAACGAGGTCTGCGTTGAGTGTATACGATATCATTTTGTAGAAGCTTATCTCTTTGGAGGCCTGTATGCTAGTCAAGCTGCTCATTTTCTCCAAGGCTTTTTTTTATGTTCTTTGCCTTACGCAATTTTGAAGAAGAAATCGATTTTCTGCGCGTGAACTGAGGCCGACTAGCATTTGAATGGCTTTCATTTTTTTTCATTTTGCAGCATATTGCTGTCATAGAAGCGATGATAGCAAAAACATAGTAAAAAATGATTGAAAATCTGAATACCGCCTTTGCAGTAGGCATATCCTATTTGAATGATCCAATCAATAACAATAAAGAAATCCATAATGAGACAATGATTTATTATCCTAGCCAGCGAAAAATCCAATGTCGTCCGAGGCTGATTAAAGTTTATCGAACGTTGGGACATACGCCCCTGAAAAAAAAAAATACCCAATTTATTTGCGCACACAATTTTTTCTTTAATCAAAGATTGACTGTTTGATCTGATCACACAATAGTCGTTGCATTCCATCCTACCAATTCTTGCATTTGAGTATATGTGATAGTATGGCATCGCTATATAAAGCTCTTTCTGGAACTAAAAGAAGGCGTGGTGACGGTGAAGCGGATGGTGCTGGCGAACCCACCGAGGTTGTCAGAAACAGACAGCGCGTACTCTTACTCTCTTCTCGTGGTGTTACCTTCCGGTATGTGCTTCTTTTTCCTTGTAAAGTAAAAGCAGAATATTTTACAAGATCTAACAAGCATTTTGTGACAGTCAACGCCATCTGATCAATGACTTATCAGTCATGCTACCACATGCTAAGAAAGACTCCAAGTTCGACTCAAAGTCCAAACTTTTCCTTCTCAACGAGCTATCAGATCTCTACAACTGCAATAATGTCCTGTACTTCGAGTCTCGCAAGCATCAAGATTTATATATGTACCTTGCGAAAGCGCCAAATGGCCCCACTGCAAAGTTTCATATACAAAATATGCACACTATGGCGGAGTTGAATTTCACAGGCAACTGTCTGAAGGGCTCGCGACCAATTTTGTCATTTGCGAGTGAATTTGACAGCACTCCGCATTACAGACTTGTCAAGGAGCTACTCGTTCAGATTTTTGGCGTTCCCAAGAGCTCACGCAAGACGAAGCCCTTTGTCGATCATGTATTAGCGCTCTCGATTTTAGATGGCAAGATTTGGTTTAGAAATTATCAAATCTCAGAGAATATTGACACGACATCCACAAATAAGGTAGAAGAAGAAGGAGCGGATGACAAGGGCAAGAAGAGCAAAAAGCTTGCTGTTTCTTTGGTTGAGATTGGTCCTAGATTTGTCATGACTTTGATTTCAGTGATTGAGGGTAGCTTTTCGGGTCCACTGATTTACGAAAATAAGGAATTTATATCACCAAATGCGGTGCGTTCAGAGTACAGAAGGGGCAAGACTAATCTCAAGGTCAGACGGCAAGAAAAGGAAGAGATGAAGAAGGTGGCCAAGCTAGTGAAGGCCAAGGAAAAGAAAGAGAAGGGTGTCGATCCGCTGTCTGAGAGCGCTTTGTTTGCTTGAGAGGACTGCCTTTAGGGATGCAAGATAGTTGCATATACAAGACTAAAAAAAGGATTTATTTAGAGCAATTATAACGAAATGCTATTAATTTGTACTATGTACGCTAATTGCAACGTGGTGTCCTGCGAGAGATGCTGGCTAGCTCATGTTCATCATGAGTAGTCTCTGTAATCTGCTCTGATAGTATACAAAAGAGCCGTGGTTTGAGATTGTCGAGTAGCAGAAGAAAGCACACGTTTTGTATACCTTAAATATTCAATTTGGACGAGGAGGACGAGGAGTAGGAGGTCGCGGAGGCCATGGCTTGTGAGGCCCCTTTTGTTGACAACAGTCAGACGAGTGTAGGAAAACCATGACGCGCAAACGAAGATCCAAGAAAAGTGAGAGTAGCAGGATAATCAAGAGTAGAAACGAACGGTAACAAGCAGAACAGGGTAGGATATATTGGAGTCAGTCGGGCTAAAATAGATCATGGTGAGACAGACGCGCGCTTACAGGGCATTGGGCTATTTTGCTGTCCTATCCGACCGATCATGAGACTCTACAATTACTATTTGACTGTACAACTTCCCAAACGGTGATGCCTCATCAAAATATTGCAGCAGTCTGTCGGCATGATCACTACCGTGCAGGATTTTACAACTGAATTCAGGCCAGATCATATCTTATGATTTTAGCAAAGAATAGAGCCACCCTTCAGCTTAATATTTAGAACGACAGATCGATGTCGATAGCCAGCTCACCGCTTTTAGTCTATTAGGATCACAAACAACGATATCATAATCATCCAACCAATTCGAGAATTAACAATTAATAATAATAATAATAATAATAATAATAATAATAAGACGAAGATTATGTCAAACTAAAACTTGTCTGCCCCAGTCACTGCCACATACACAGCGTCTCTCTCTCATAATTCAACACCAGGTGTTGTACAGAGTATATTTCGGCCTCAGCAGCAATGAAGTATTGAAACAAAAATTAATGAAACAAAAAAGAAAGGGGCTCAACCGGGAATTGAACCCGGGACCTCTCGCAAATTATACTTAGGGTGAAAAGCCCTAAGCGAGAATTATACCACTAAACCATCGAGCCATCTCTTTGGACAAAATTTATTTCCTGCGCTATTAACTTCTCAAAAGCAGAATACCCTAACCTCAAATAGAAACCTGACAGAAAAATAGTTTGACATTCTAAGCTTTTTCTACAAAATTTGGTATTGTGTTTGTCACACTCATTTTGGAGATGTTTTTGGACAATATGTACGCTCTACCAGCCGTTTTATTGGGTCGTAAAGAGGTAACAGCGGGAAACTCAAGCCGGAAGAGACATATGTTTACATGCCGGTGAATCCGGCAGTCAAAATACCCTAAGCCTGAGTTTGATCCCTGGGAAGTGTAGTTTAATCGGCTCGGACAGGCTTCAGCTGCGCAGCTATTCTCTGTAATCGACCAATTCGTTTATAACGCTTTTGTCGACCTGTAAATTCATGGCTTCTAGTTCCGGTGTATTTGGGGCAGGTAAGTTCAAGATAGATCAATCTTTTTGTCGTCGTTGTATTTCTTGATAGTGTAACATTGGCAAGAGGCATCGAGCTAACTCTATACATCTTCAGCAGCAACCCAACCTCCTCCGCCGCGCCTGTCGTTGACAGCAGAGGAGCGATCTCTCTATGGTCAGCTTTTTAAATCTCTCGATACAGAGTCAATTGGCATTGTTACGGGTGAAGTCGCTCGTTCACTCTTCGAGCGTTCTGGTTTGACCCCTCTGGTCCTCGGCCGGGTATGCAATCATTCATAAAATTCTAGATTGAAATGGGCTGCATACTAACAATTGTACGTCTGATAGATCTGGCAGATTGCCGATGATCAGAATAATGGATTTCTCAATCAAACTGGCTTTTCTATCGCAATGCGTCTTATCGGCTATGTCCAAAATGGACAGCATTTGGCTCCCGAGCTTGCGTCTCGCCGTATGTGTCCATCAATAAATCCAGTCTGAATTTCGATATTAAGATATTTTCTTTGTAGCCGGACCATTGCCTCGTTTTGGGGAGCAACCTGAGTTCAATCGCAGTATGTCTCCTGCCCACACTACTTCGCAGTCGACTCCGCAGCTATTCGCAGCAGGCACTGTCCCGCCTCTGAACCCGGCCGACCGTACGCGCTTTATCCAGCTTTTTGAGAGTAGCACTTCTGAAAGTCTTTTATCTGGTACGGATTTCATCTAAGACTCTTCGGGATCAGCAGCTAACATATACTGTCTTCGTCTCAGGATCTGTGGCTCGCGATATCTTCCTTCGTGCGCAGCTTCCAACCGAAACACTGGGTCAAATCTGGAATCTCTCTGATATTCATCGCCGAGGAGCGCTCGATGCTACTGAGTTTGTGATTGCGATGCATTTGATCCAGTGCACTCTCAATGGTTCAATGCCTACGATTCCGCAGTCTATCCCTCCTGCCCTGTTTACGGCTGCAGCTGCGGTTCACGATCGTCCTATCTCGAGATCCAGTGCTCGAAGCAACAATTCGACTCCTCAAATTCCTCCTCCAATTTCTCAACAGTACTCTGGAATGCCACCCCCTCCTCGTGCTAGAGGATCATACGGCGGGCATATATCTCCGGCTCCTGCACCGGCCCAGAGACCCATCTCTACCGGCGGATCACAAACCCCACAGTTTGGCGTCTCCAGAGTTTCATCATTCTCGCCAAATGAGGACTGGCTAGTTACACCGCAGCAGAAAGAACATTTTGATAGCATTTTTGCCACGGTTGACCGCGAAGGCAATGGAAAAATTAGCGGAGCAATTGCTGTTCCCTTCTTTATGACCTCGAAGCTGCCAGAAGATACTTTGGCTCAGATTTGGGATTTGTCTGATATTCATAATACCGGCTTTCTTTCCAAGGATGAATTCGCTGTCGCAATGTATCTTGTCCAGCAGCGTCTTTCTGGAGTTGAATTACCTGTTACTCTTCCTCCTGCATTGATTCCTCCATCTTCACGTCAGCTGCCTCAGCATCAGAATCAACAGCAAGAATCTACGCCTTTTGGCGGTTTGGCTCAGACTGCGCAGCAACAGCAGAGAGATGTCACTGGACAGCAGCAGCAACCAGCTGCACCCGAGTCTTCTCTACTTGATCTTTTTGATCTCGACGAGGCCGCATTTACTGCTCCGCCCACTTCTCAGCACCAATTTTCACCCAGCGTGTCTTCTGCAGTTTCTCAGCAAGATTCGACCTCCGAGTCGCCTCACATCCCACCTCAGCCTGCGCTACCTACTCCGAGTGTTATGTCTCTTCCTCCTCTGTCGCCGACCATCACTGGTCGACAGCCCTTTAAACCATCTTCAGCGTTTGGACAAACTCTGACCCAGCAATCGACGGGAGGAGGTCTACCTTATACGTCTGCAAGTGTGGTGTCGTCTGCTCCATCTTTGCCACCTTTGCCAGTACCAATTGAGAATGCCCCTACTTTCTCGAGCCCCTCGCGTTCTTCGACATTTACGCCATTGAGCGCGCAAAATACTGGCTCGTCAGCGTTTGGATCGCGAGCTCCTTCTGTTGTTCCTCAGCCTACGTTCTCGCCTCCTCCAGTTACTTCTTTTGCATCGCCTCCACCCCAGCCTCAAGTGCGTGAACAATCCAGAGCCGAGTTTTCAGCGCCTTCTGCGGTACCTATTTCTGCGCCTACTGCGCCAGTCTCCGCACCAGTTTTTGCATCTGTTGAAGAAGATGACCGGGAAATTAAACAAAAGATCTCTGCTGAAGCAACTCAATTCGGAAAGCTGTCCACTGAGATTGGTAATATGACATCACAAACGGCAGCACTGAAAGAGAAGCGTGCAAAGGCTGAGGCTGAGCTTACAAAGATGGTTGCGTTGCGAACTGATATTGAAGGCAAGTTGCGTGTCCTGCGCGGTGCCTACGAGTCTGAGGTTTCAAAGGTCCGGGCTGTCGAGCAACACCTGGCTGTATCAACAAACGAAACTGCTAAGTTACGTCAGGAGCTAAGTGAGCTTGAGATTGGTATGCGTGAAATGCAAATTCAATACCAAGACATAACGTCAAATCTTGAGTCTGATCAAAGTGAAAATGCCACTTTGAAGGAAAAGATTCGGCAGTTGTCTGAGCAATCCGCACATCTGAAGGCTGAGACTGAGAAGGCACGCGAGGATGCACGCCAGCAAAAAGGGATGGTGGCTAGCAACCGCAATCAATTGATGAATGCAGAGGCCGAGCTGGAGAATCAAACTAGGAACTTGTCGTCTACGAAATCCGAGCTGGCAGAGGCTATTGCGGCGACGGCGACGACGACCGCAGCGGCTTCTGTGTCAGATACGCCTACTTCTGCTAGGTCGGCAACAACAAACCCATTCTTCTCAAATCCTGGATCGACTTTCTCTTCGCCTGCTGTTTCGCCCCCTGTTTCACCTACTACTGTACCATCTACGAGTACTGCAAACGGCGGCTATATTTTTGAGAGTATGTTTGCCGATTTTGGTCAGGCACCAGAACATTCATCTTCATTGGATGGACCTGCTGTAGCCGATGCAGCTGCTTCTGAGCCTACGATTGCGACACAACATGTGGAATCACTTCCCGAGCCTGTGGAATCTGCTCATTCAGTTGAAACTTCAGAGTCGTCATCGCTCCCGCGCACTGGCTACGAGGACTCCCTCGATGATGAAATGCCATCTCCATCTACCACGACTACGACGACATTCACAAATAACGCCGGACCTGTGAGTCTCGCCGCGGCTATTGCGGCCGGAGGTACTGCTGCTGGTCTCCGTGCAGCTGATTTGGAGAGCGTCTCGTCGTCTGTGCAAAACAATGCACCAGAGTCTGTCAGGGAGGGTCTATCGAGGCCGGATACGCCAAACAACGTACCTGAAGCATCAGCTGCAGGTACTCATTCACCACATTCTTCTGTGTCTGTAGTCACTGCGTCTGAGGGTGGCGCTACAAGTGAGGATGAGGCTGACAGATCGCCAGTGGTCAACGACGAGAGCAATTATGTTAAGGCCCTAGAGCCTGAACTTAGCATGGGTGGTGGATTTACGACTGAAGCTATCAACGATTCGATTCCTGCTGAAGCTGTGCGACCAGTCGCTGCCGAAAGCGGAAAGGAAGATCCTTTTGGCTTGAAGGCGCAGACTCCGGAACAGTACACAGGGACCAGAGAACAGTTTGATGCAGTCTTTTCTGGACTAGGATTGCTTCCTAAATCCCAGGGCGCAACTCCGGCCTCCAAGGAGACGTCTAAGGAGATTGAACCGGAAGCTGCGTTTTCTAGCGATTATCCGCCTATTGAGGATATAAATGATAACGCAGTTCCTTCTGCTGAAGTTGCGGCTGACGACTCATCTTCTGATGACGAGGGCCCCGAGGAGTTTGGAGAAACTATGCGTCTCGCCAGTAAGTCTCCTGTTGAAGCGCCTAAGGTTGCAGCTCTTGACACCGGTATCCCATCTGAGCCACCTGCGTATTTTGAGTCTGATCCCGAAGCTGCAGCGGCTGGTCCGTCGAAAAAATCGTCGCCATCTCTGGAACGCAGCGGGCCGGATACTGCTGGTGCTTACTCGGAACCTCAAGGCGGGGTATACACTCTACCATCTGAGCCTATCATTTCACCCGAACCATTTTCAGAGTCTTCTGCACCTGTTGCGTCGGATCCTAAAGATGCGTTTGCTTCATTTGAAGATAGTTTTGCAAGTGCTCCGGTTGCAGCTATTTCCTCGTCGGTGTCGCCGCCTCCGGTTCAGGCACAGTCGGCTTCGCCGTTTGATTTTTCGGCTGCTGCATCTTCCCCGGCTGCTCCGGTTCCGGCTCAAGATGCTTTTGATGCCATGTTTGCTTCTTTTTCTGCCCCTCCACAGACAGCTAATAATACAAGCTTGAGCGGAGGCCCGCCATTACCTCCCAAGATTCCTATTAGCAGCGGTATGCCAGGCGGCTTCGGCTCTGGAAACCCGGTTGATGAGTTTGATAATGCATTTGCAACTTTGGAAGATAGTAAAGAAGTTAGTGGTGAGAATGATCCGGCAAAGACTTCTCATGCTACTAAAGCGATGTTTGATGATAGTGCCTTTGCAGATTTTGAGAAATTTTAAATGATCCTTTGTATGTTGTATATTTCTATTTTCGTGTGTTATGATTTGAATCTGTGTGTACACTTTGTATCTGTTTTAAGTTTAAAAAAGAGATTTCTGGTAATCATTCAGTTTATGATTAGTTCAATGAAAGATATCGTAAGAATCATCGTCAACTGAAAGACTGTATGCTCTTGGAAGAATTTACGCAGGCTTTGGTGCGGTGGAGGAAGATTAAACATGTACAAATATAATAATATTGTTACAACCAAATATTCAGAATCAAATTTAGAAAATCAAAATGAGGAACAAATTGCATGCAGTAAATATAGTGGTCACAGAAAGCTAGAATAGAAAAACAGATATTTTTTTCTTGTAGTTTTTGTGCTCAAAGAGACTTTATATGAAACAGAAACAAGGTATAAACAGAAACGAGGTATGAACAGAAACAAGGTATAAACACAACAAAAAAACAGGCTAATTTTATCTCGATGTTACTGTGTGCAAGTACCCAAAGTACTGCTACTAATGAGCTTGTATTTGGTCATCAAATCGTCACTTATAGGAGTATTAATCGCTGTCGGTTGCATTGTAGTTGGCTGATTCACGAGATATTCAGCAAATGCAATCACATCGTTAGAGGGATCGAGGCCCAAACCGCTGAAAGTAGCTTGCATATTCATATTGAGCTCCAGACTAGGCGGTAAGTCGTCAAATTCCGGAAAGTTAAGTTCAAAATTGTCGACTGTGAAAAAGTGTTGAAATTCCAGTTGAGTTAGCTCCGAGGGCAGTTGCAGTTGCGTCTGTGCCTGCAGCTCCAAAAGGTCTGTGTCAAACACTTGCTGCTGAGAAATGTAGTCTGGGGTAGCAGCTTGATCTGAACAGATAGAAGGACTCGACAGAAACTCATTCATTGATTCAGGCCACGGCCTAGTCAAGATTTGATCAAACAGCGTGTCATTGATACTGTCAACTTCGAGTATGTCGCTTTCAGTATCTTGCCCTTCTTGAGTTGGCTCTGCTGTTTCTCGGACTGACTGAGTACCTTCAACGATGATGAAATTTGGAGAAAAGAAAGTCTCAAATTTATCCGTAACTGAGGGGACTATCGCCTCTAAAGTAGAGACAAGTTGTGACTCGTATATCTGGGGAATTGGAGAATAAATATGATCAGAGGGCTGAGCACTTGAACTATCTGCAATTTCGCAATCCACAAGATCGCTCCTCGGTCTCAAGCGCTTCGCATTAGATGCTGCCGAGTCTGCATTCGTGTCAGCTTGCTTGCGCTTGAAACTTGGTTTCTGACTGCTCTCAGTAGAGGAACGCCGGGATCTGCTCTCAGTAGAGGAACGCCGGGATGAATTACAAACTCCAGGAGAAGTCTGGTCGCTCGAATCAAACTCTTCGACGTCGACAGTGCTCCTTCTCGGGTTGTACTTATAGGTCGGATGTACAATCCGATGAATCTGATCCATTTCATCACCCATGATTCTGAAAACTTCGCGCTGGACTTCTGTCAGCACTCTTTTCCAGATAACGGAGGTGTACGCTCGAAGCTCAGGCTGACGAAGATTTTCACCTTTGGAAACAGAGTCTTCAAATGAACGCGCAAAGACAAAAAACATGTTTTGCGGCCGACCAATTTCAAAGTCGGCCACCTCCTCTCCATGATGATTAGCGGGAATCTTGACTTTACAACTGTAGAGCGCTGTGATTAATACATCGAGAACGTGTCCGCATTCACTCCCGTTGACATCTAACAGCTTGTCCCACAGCTCTTGGGCCTTTTCAACAGTTAAATTCAATCTTCCGCGCTCAGTGACCTTTTCTCCTTTTGTGATTTTTGCCTGGCGTCGCTTGCCGTGGCTCTCGAGAGCCTCAGCAATCCACTCAGGACGAATAAATTGATTGGCTGGTGTTAAGGGAATAAAAACCCGATAGAGGTGAGTCATGTTCCGAATACTTTCATATGCTTCCAGCTTTTGAGCTTTTTCAGGCAAATGACAGTCAAGATCAGTTAAGGCCTTTGCATAGGCCGCGTGGCAGCCCAAATTCTCGAATGTCAATCCTTTGCAGAAATCTTGTTCCGTGCAAGGAATTACGTGAATTTTAAGCTTGCTGTGTTTTAACAACCTCGAGTGCTTCTCGGAGAAAATAATATCTGGATAGGCATGCTCCCGGATTCGGCTAAGCATTGAGCTAAATTCAGCAATATGAATATCCAGACTGTAAGACCGGAGTCGTCCATCATAGGCCCTTGACGTATTCTTAGCCTTACGCGCCGACTTATTTTGCACTAACGGCTTTGGCCTCAGCGGAGTCGAGTAGTCGATGACTTCGTTTTGCCGAGAAGCCGAGCGTGTACTGATTGCGGAGTCCGGAGATTGGTCGCGCTCGAGTAAATCCGAAAAATTGGTAAGAGATACTGCTGAATCGTTTTCAGATAGCTCAATAGATGACGGGGTGTCAAATAAGTCGTTGACAGTAAGCACGCGACGTTCAGGCGTAAGAGGCCTCATCATATGCGTGGCCGCTTGTGTTGGAAAGCACGATAAATCACTAGGAGTGGGCTGTTGACAACGGCCTCTCGGGGGCAACACCAGATCCTCCATTGTGACATGCTCAGGATTGCTGAGAACAGTCATGGTAAGTTCAGGAGTAGACAAGTAGTATTGTACAGAAGAATGAATGAAGTGAAACTGGTGCGAGAAAAAGAGAAAAAAGATTAACAGGGATTGCGCGACCGGAGCCATAGTTATAAAGTAGTCCTCAACCAAAGGGGGTCGTCTAACAAGGGGCATTGTCTTCGGATACTAAAGATAGAAATAGAACGTGGCAGTCGCGGCTAATTTTGTTCCTCAGATTCAGGGCGTTCATGATGATAAATAGAAGGCCCTTGTTCGATAGATAGCCACGCGAGACTCGGTATGATGTAGTAAGGGCACTGTAAGCACCCATTCTCAAAACTATTAACAATATTTCCCAGTAATCTGTAAAGCACAAATACAAAAAGGTAGATATAGCTACACTGTAAGTTTTAACAGAATAAAATGCATCTCAGGCTTTGAAGCGGCATCATTAATCGAGCATATAGACATAGCGTTGATGTACCTTTGGCAGGGTTAAGCATAATAAAACAAGGGCCTACTCGCGTGCGAACCCTATTTTGGCAGATCCTCATTCAAGGACTACGTAGCAGCTCCCGCACAAGAGCAGTCTTCTTCTGAATGCGGTTTCAAATACTTTTCTGCTCTCCTATTTACTTCAACAAAGCATTTCTCTTATTAGCTTGTGCGTGATGTCGCTGTCCTCATGGGTTTATGAGAATTTCTCTATTAGCGTCACATACCATCGAAAAGTAGTAGGGTTTCAGGTTTAGCGAGTGTACATTAGCTCGATGAGCATTAGTCCTATTTTCTCGTATTTTCTGACTTTACGCTGTAAAAAGAATTCTAGTTTTATTAAATTTAATATTATTCATTACTAGGTGATCGCCTATTTTTTGACAAACATCTCATAGTAATCCTTAACGGTATCGACAAACGGCTGATCGGGCTTGAAACCCATATCATAGGCTCTCTTGTTGTCGAAATTCGGAGGCCACGAGTACAAAATGTCTCGCAGTTCTGGTACTTCCTTTTCGCTGATCAATTCAACGGCGGCCTTTCCTCCAATAGCCTCAAGAGCATCGATCATCTCTTGCACGGTAACACCAATTCCGGGGAGGTTAACAACACGAATATGCTTTGGTGCTGCATCTGACGGCATAGTCAACGCGTAAAGAAGATTGGCGACAAGAGTACGTGGAGAGCAAATCCAGTGCGCAAACTGGCGGTTCTCAATGGGAATGACACATGGCAGTCCTGCCAGAGGCTCGCGAATCATACCACTTAGGAAAGAAGAGGCTGCAGCGGTAGGCTTGCCAGGACGAACAGAAATGGTAGGAAATCTGAATGCAAAGCCATCAATAAATCCCCGACGCGTATAGTCATTGATCAGGGTCTCACATATGAGTTTTTGAGCACCATACGATGACTCAGGAGTAGGCACAACTGCTTCAGTAACGATATCCGGTGTCGGCATTCCGTATACTGCCTGAGATGATGCATAAAGAACACGAATTGGAGAATCCCTGCCGCTTAGTCTCAAAGCTTCGAGGAGAGCCCGAGTAGCGTCAATGTTGGCTGTCATTCCCAGCTCAAAATTGGCTTCCGCACCGGCAGACATAATACCGTGGAAGACATAGACAGCATCAAGATCTTTTGTGATAATTTCCAAAGCAGATGAAGCAAGGTCGGCTTTGATCGTAGTAGCATTGTCAGGATATTTGCTTCCTGCAGGAACGGGTGGCTCGATGATGTCAACAAGGATGAGCTCGTTGTCAGGGTTTGTGAGAAGTTCTTTTGCAAGAAGTTGGCCAATAAAGCCGGCTGCACCAGTGATCAAAATCTTCATTGTGATTAAATGTATTAAGCCAATTGAGCAGAGTAGACTAGTGGAGAACAGAATAAGAAGGAGCTTAGAGTATTTATAATTGCAAGTGCGGAGAATCTGGCCACGGACCCAACTCCGGGCGGTGTTTCGACCGACGATTCAGCCTTTATAAGTGCTTATGTCATTATTGGTGTATGAGAATTGCGGTTAAGGGCTGGCATTTTATTTTGGATATGGGGATGTAACGTTTCGGCTGCTGAAAGGCACAATATAATGCTTTTCTAAACTGTTTTGATATGCTAACTGGCTTAATATTGGTAGTTATAGAATTGGTAAGGAGCGAAAGGCGACAAACATTTCAAGTCGCAGAGTAACATAGTGCACAGTTCATATCTTCTCATAACATTGTCATGAGAGAGATATATGTAAAGTATAAGCAACTGTAAGCATCTAATATATTCTGCTTTGAGGAGAGTTATGGGATTTGAACCGATTTGAAGTGGCTTGACATTCTCAACAAACAATAACCGATGATTGCAGAAGCACAGCAGTCTTAAGCACCGGCCAGATTCTCTATTGTTGAAAACTCTATGATATCGAGTGACTCTCTGTTAAATCAGAATACTTCCTCTATTTCAAATATTTGGGCACCGTTTTTTTTACTTCCGCTTCCTGTTTCGTTGCTCGCCAGTGACTTGTCGAAGCATTTGTACTTTGATTACGTTATTAGTCATGTGACTGATATTGGAGACCATTCTCTCCGCTGTGCCCTAATCGTCTAGATTGCCGACTCGGAGAACAGATACTATTGTTGCCAGTTGACGCTTTCCGTAACCACCGCAATGTTGTCAGCAGCAGACCGCAGTACCGATAATGATAAGCAGAAGCGTGGAGGCCTGGTAGCCCCCGCACCTCCATTACAGCTACCTCTTTCACTGAATTATTCCTCGTTGCCTCCTCCTCAATATTCACAACAGCACTCTCTCATCGATGCCTCTTTCAATCACTCAACATACGCTCCACGACTCACACAGCTACCTATTCCGAGGGAACAACCCTCAAATTATAAATATGGCTCTGCGATACCGCTGTCTATGCTCTTGAATTCTCCTGATGTCGTCTATCCCTCTCCACAGAATCACGAATTACCTTACCCTGTGGCTCCGGACTACCTTCGTCAGATTCTTACCGACAGATTATATCAAGTTTCACAGATCCGACCCAAGGCAGAGCAAGAAATAGTTGCGCCTGAACCCGAACCTTTCACTCCTCCTGCTTTGGGCGATAGCAGCTTTCTTGATCCGGATGCTTTGTTGTGCGAAGATTCGGAAGATGATGTCGAAGACGACGAAGCAGATGACAACTTGGATCCTATTACTCCTGATCACTATTTTGAGGATACAGTCCCCGTTTTCAGACCTGTAAGAAATTTTTTTTGTTTCCTTACGAGTCTTTTCTAAATCATGAGCAGACAATGGAGCAATTCGAATCATTCCCCAAATTTATCAAGAGAATCGACTCTTACGGTATGAGAAGCGGCATCGTTAAAGTAATACCTCCCAAGGAATGGCTTGATGCCCTACCAGAATTGTCAGATCAACAGATAAGAAATATCAGAATAAAGAGACCCATCGTTCAGCATATCTCCGGATCAGCTGGCGTGTTTTCTCAAGCTAACATAGAGAAAGGACGATCATATACTCTTCCACAATGGAGGGCGTTGTCAGAAGAGTCAGATCATCAGCCACCTGCAAAAAGAGGAGAACGACGTAAAGGAAGAGCGGTGACTTCAGATCATCCTAGAAAGAGAGCTAAAATTACCGACGCTTCGTCACCTGCCTCTACTGCTTCAACGACAACCGTTGAAAAGAAAAAACGCGGAGAGCTATCCGTACAGGAACTTGCTGAATTTGAGAACTTTGATTATCGGTTTGACGCATCGGAATTCACTGATGAGAGATGTGCTGAACTCGAGAAGATATACTGGAAAACAATCACATATAACAACCCGCTGTATGGTGCCGATTTATTGGGAAGCCTTTTCACAAATCAAACAAAATCATGGAACGTGGCAAAGTTAGACAATTTGCTGAACGATCTTGGAAAAGATCTTCCAGGTGTCAACACAGCCTACTTATATTTTGGAATGTGGAAGTCTAGTTTTGCGTGGCATGTAGAGGATATGGACCTTTACTCAATCAACTATATCCACTTCGGTGCTCCTAAACAGTGGTACTCCATTTCCCAAGCTGACCGGCCAAAGTTCTTTAATATGATGCGGTCTATTTTCCCTACGGAGTATAAAGAGTGCAAAGAGTTCTTACGACACAAAACTTTTAACATATCGCCAGCATTTCTGAAAAGCAAAGGAATTAAAGTGAACAAGCTAGTTCACAGACAAGGCGAGTTTGTCATTACCTACCCGTACGGTTACCATGCAGGCTACAATCTTGGATACAACTGCGCAGAGAGTGTAAATTTTGCAACTGAAAACTGGTTAGATATCGGTCGTGATGCAGAAAACTGTAAATGCATGTCTGACTCTGTTGGAATCAACGTTCCCGATCTTGAAGCTAGAGTAAAAGCGAGAAAGAAAGCTGAGAGGCGTCAGCGTCGCGAGGAACGGAAACAAAGGGAAAAAGAACTGGCAGGTAACAGTGTTGGAGTCTCTACTTAAATGTTTTTGGGCGAAAGAAATCACATGGGAGTTTTGAAATTTACACGAATATTGTTATATTTATACATATTTTGTTTAATCGTGGATTCTTAACGAATGTTTTGATATCCCGATCCACTTTGACCATTCTTGTGCTGTAGTGGAGGATTATCCACTGGCTCGTATTTACTCCTCTTCTCTTTTTTGAAACACAAAAACTCTACTCTAGAGTTTTTATGACAGCGACCAAGAAGCCGCTTCATTTCCTCCAATTGAGAAGCCATAGCATCGACGCCCAGTTGTGATCTGTCTGTACTTTCCTGCACTGTGCTATATGCAGTCTTGCACAACTCTTCAATTTCTGAGGTGATGTAATTTGACATTTCTTGATCAATTAGTTGTACGTCAATCGTAGCCTGCAAAAGTCCACCGAAAGAAAACTTATCAATACTTCTAAAGCACTCAACAATAGTAACAATGACATGCTTCAAAAGCTCTGAAATAACTCGTTCAATAAGTGACGGCGCAACTGACGATACCTGTGCATGCACATGAACCAATGCCAGTAATGCTTTATAAACATACGGACTGACATCCGTTGGTTTGTCCCGCTCTGCCCATTGAATTCCCGATTTTAAAATTCCGGTACGAACTATGCCAGACATTAAGCTCCGTTTCTTTTTCGTGAAAGCATTGAACAGCTGCTCATCAGCTTGCTTCAGTGCATCACCCATAATATTTGAATTATCAGTGAGCGTTATGCCAAAAAACTTTGAGAATCGCTCAAACATTCGCGGCACGATAGACTCTCTAAGTTCATAGATATTACAGATTGTTAACAATATCCTTGATTCAGATGGAACTGAAAATCTGGAACTATCACCGTCATCATGTTTCTTGTCTGATGCTACCGCATCATGCATAATCCCGTCAATAACAAGAAATATAGAATTGACAAATTGCGTCTTGATATTCGACACAATCTTGGAGCTTGGTGGCATGACCACATGCACATCTGCTTTTCGCTTGGCATTTTCGGCATACATTACACGATGCAATCCTTGCCATACAGCAGTTTGATACGTCAAAAACAGAGTAGGTAGCCGCGTACCGTTTGCTGCAGACGCATAACGCCAATCCTCAAGCAAATTAAGCCGCTTTGCATCTTGCTGCCAAGCCAAACAGCTTGCCGAAGTGCATCGCTCTCGCACGGTTGACACCATGTTGCGTAGTGTTTCTATATGTCTTGTTGAAATTGCCAGAGTAGACAGCTCACTGGCAACTGTTCCAATTGTGCCAACCAACCCAGCCAAAAAATATGTGGTGGCGATTGCATTTGCACCTGGAGGCAGAAAAGCATATAACTCAAAATTTTTCAATGACCCTGGCGATGCAGTGGACTGCGGAACAGCCAGGGTCGCCGACGGAGGTGGTGTAATAGGCCTATTGCCATTGTCCATGAATTTCTGTGCATCTGCGACGCGATCGTTCTTCAGAGAAGTTGCAAGCATCGCACTTGCGGAAAGAGACGCAACGCTTGAATTTTGCATACTCATAACATTTTTATCTTCCTCGTCTTTCGAAGGCTGAAATAGTGCCGCTTTTCTCTTTCCTTCACGAATTCCAAAGTCATCAGTCTCGGCTCGCTGAGGCCTTTTCATGTTTGACTTTTCTTCGCACTCAGACCTGGTGTTCAAAAAGAACTCGACCACTTTTAATGTGAACATTTCGACAATCTCCTTGCCATCATTACGCAGCTCAGCCTCTTGTTCCCTAGTAAACACCAGATGTGCTTTAGATTCTCCATTAATACTTTGAGGTAAGCTTTTTTGCGTTTGGCCATCAAGAAAGCCTTTCATACAAAGCCACAGATTACCGATATGCGCTCCAAAATGATTGACGACCTCCTCTACAACTTCCTTCATTCTGAACCAGGTGGTCACAATTTCTGGAGTGTCGCGCATGATGTCATTGTCATCCATGGGCATTTTCACAGCTCGGAGAAAATAATGAACAAAAGACTCGCCATCTAGTTTCGCAGTGGTCTCCAGACTTTGTTGAAGCATGTATAAGAAGGTGTTTAGCTCATGAAAACTGTCACTCATCTGGAGCTTGAGATTTTCAATCTGCGATTTTAGCCACACCCAGATTGGGTTGTCCTCGACGCCAAGTTCGAGAAGAATTGTGATGTAGGTAAGATAAGTGATACCTTCAGTTGAGGCATGTATAAGTTTTTCCCATACGTCTTCTTTATAGTCCTCAATAACGTCTTCCACTTCTTCCCAAATTCTTTCAATCACTCGACGTTGTTGAATGTAATAGTCTGTTAGCTCAGATGTGTGCGGCAGCGAGCGAATCTCTTCCGTAAGGCCACGGCCGCGTCGATAATCGCGTAAGAGCAGCTCGTTATCACCCTGATGCTGTTAGATGATATTCTAATTTGAAACAATCTATTCGTAATCACACGGCAGTACTTACTACTGAAATACTGTTTTGAAGAGACGCTGGCAGGTCGAATAAATAACGATGCTTATCAATCAATGAAAGAGTGCTTTTGAGGCGATCCGCAACTGCCTTGCCGTCAATAATCGGTTTCATAATCCACACCGCTCGTTCATTGGCATCTGTTTCATAAATGGAATTAGCACAGACATGTCGAGATGCATATTTGCGTCTTACCATCTATTCCTCGAGAGATGTTGGCTGTACCCCATTGCTTTTGCTCCTGTAGAAAATCTTTTCTCATCTCAAGATATGCGGTGTCAACCGTACTTTTCATTTTGACGAAAGCATCGAAATTTCGTTGTAGTTCGCCTATATATCACTAATATGTAAACAATGGACGCAACAAGGGGTTGTTGAATACAGGCACTCACGATTTCCATCTCTATCCTTTTTATCTACCTGATATGCATCACCGCCCAAATTGAAAGCAAATCGCTTTTCGTCCAGATTAGCATCTGTCCAAGCAATTGGGAACTGGTCATCGAAGCCGTAGAAGCGATAGACCTCGTCAAAGCCAGAGTTCATGATTTGACGAAGCCCCTGGTCTCGAACGTTGCTACCCAGGGAAAATCTACTTTATAATACAAGTTGTGATTGTTTAGATCTAGAACAAATAGCAGTTCTTGCAGCGAGAGTCAGCTCAAATTTCGAATTCGTAGCTTTTGTTGTCAGTTCGGGATTGACAGGAGATTTGTTAATTAGATTTGGGAATGCGACTCTTCGAGCTTGTGGGCAAGCGACGATGAGCCTTTACGCTTTGGGAGAGTCAAGAAGTCTACCTCATCGACCTCTTGCACGCAAACATCCTTCTATCCGCAAAAATTTTCTAGCTTAGCAACAATATAATAATAAAATACATTTCAGTATTAGAGCTTGAAAGAAAAAAAAATGAAATGCTCAATTAGACGATACAGACAAGAACTAACACTAGCAGAACCTACAACATTGATTCCCAATCCATCTACCCAAAATCAACTAATTAAAGCTCATAAAGTGAGTTTCACTGTTAAAAATTTCTCATCATAGCCTAAGAGATATGAACTTCCTGGTCCTTCTCGATAAGGTCAACATGAGGGTTGCTTTCAAGCGTGGTCACTTGATCCTCTGGCAGAGTAACACTTATCCAAGTGTTAGCTTCAGTATACAGAATACTCAGAGAGTACTCTAAATTCAGATATGTACTTACGCAATACCCTTGATCAAAGAATACTCGTGAGTGATTTCAGCTAAACAAATCTATTAGGCGAGAGATCGAATGATTCAATGATGGTTCGATATACCTCCAGAATCAGTGAGATCCTTCTTAAGCCTAAGAACAAGTCATATTAGCACACAATGGACAATACTTGAGAGCATACTCAGAAATAAGGACTCACTGGGTAACCTCTTCGTCAGTAGACCCTTCTTTGAATTTGATCTAGCGAGCAGGGTCAGTACTGTATCCAACATAGTAGATCAGCTAGCGATCTCGGGTTCTGCCACTTACGATGTATGAATTTCCAGCCATTCTCGAGGTTGAGTAGACTTGTCTAAAATAGAAGGCTGTTTGAGGCAGCAATGAACGAAAAGAAAACACGGTGACGGTGTGTATAGTAGGGGAGAGTCGTGGAGGCGGGTTAAACCGAGATGACTGGTATACGCAAGGTGATGACGACACTCATTTGTGTAAACCCAGTATAGTTTGCATGTTTAAGCATTTATTCATAGTTGTATATGTGCATTTGTGCAGGAGTAAATAAAGCCATACATTTTCATAGTTACGGAATAAATGCCATACTATTTAGCAATCAAAAATATTTTTTGATTGGGACTTTTGCTACGACAAAAAAGGCTTCAGGAAGACTTGTTCACAGCAAGCTCTCTGTCCATTCAGCATGGAGCAAGAGAATAAGGCTCATAGAGCTGTTCGAACCAAAAATACAAAAAAGGCGCTTCACAATAACGGCCAGAATGCTAAGGCTTTTGCCGTTTCGGCTCCTAGAAAGCTCGAGAGACAAGCCCGACGCACCCACGATGTATGGCCAGCAGAAATTCATGATTCAGGCTGTTTTTTGTCTTTTTACTAATATGCGAATATAGGTTAATGAGAAGCGATTCCATGTGCCAATGGTGGACCGCACACCTGAAGAGGCACCGCCAATAATTATTGGAGTTGTGGGACCTCCGGGCGTGAGTCTCTTTGATTTATTTATTGTAACCACGTATGAGGCAGCTGACATTCAAATAGACGGGAAAAACAACTCTCATTAAGAGTTTGGTGCGGAGATACACAAAGCATACTCTCAGTGATATTAGAGGTCCAGTGACGGTCGTCTCAGGAAAGCGCCGACGACTGACATTTATGGAGTGCAACAATGATTTAAATTCTATGATGGACATTGCCAAGATTGCTGACCTAGTCTTGTTGATGATTGACGGAAACTTTGGCTTCGAGATGGAGACAATGGAGTTTCTTAATGTACTTGCTCCTCATGGATTCCCACGTATCTTAGGCATTGCAACTCACCTTGATCTCTTTAAATCTCCTTCGACCCTACGTGCATCTAAGAAACGACTGAAGCATCGTTTGTGGACTGAAGTTTATAAGGGAGCAAAGCTATTTTATTTGTCGGGTGTGATGAATGGACGGTATCCTGATCGTGAAATTCTCAATCTTGCCAGGTTCATAAGTGTCATGAAATTCAGACCTTTGAAATGGAGAAATGAGCATTCCTATCTCTTGGCTGACAGAGTGGTTGATATAACACATCCGACTGAAATTGAGAATAATCCTAAGACTGATAGAAAGATCACACTATTCGGCTATGTTCACGGCACCGCACTTCCTGCATCCAATGCGCGTGTACACGTTCCAGGTATTGGGGACTTGACAATTTCTGATGTTGAGAGACTTCCCGATCCATGTCCCACGCCATACCAAGAGAAGAAGGAAGTTGAGGAAGGAAAGATTAAACGCAGAAAGAGACTTGATGACAGACTAAAAGTTATTTACGCACCTATGAGTGATGTCGGCGGTGTGTTGATCGATAAGGACGCTGTTTATATTGATGTAGGTCATCGTAGTTTTGTTGAAGGAGAAGAAAAGGGTGTCGGAGAGCGTCTTGTTGTCGGTCTGCAAAATGCTCAAAATATGCTCGGCGAAGGCAGCACTGGAATCCAACTCTTTCAAGGAGCCGATGCTTTAAATGAAGTGACGGAAGTTGATGAAGAGGTGGATGAACTAGAGAAAGATAATACTGGACGAAAACAACGACGGCACGGGAACGCTGTTACTGCAGAGAGTTACGACGATTCAGGCTTCGACAAGGAAAGTGAAGATGAAGAAGATTTTGACGATGATGACGATGATGAGAAGGCATATTCCGACGCGATTTCAAAATCTTTGAACGCCGATGAAGACGATAATCAAGATGAAGAGCTGGCTTTTGCCGATAGTGACTCTGACATGGGCTATGATGACGAATTTGATGGCTTTGATGAAGACCAGAGAGGCGATTTGAGATGGAAAGATGATCTTGCAAGCCGTGCTTTGAACGACTACAAGGCTGGTCGTCGCAAATGGGATATTGGAAAGTTACTTTATTTAGAAAACATTTCACCAGCAGATGTCATTAGTCGTTGGAAAAACGAGAAACTTGACGATAATGAAGATGGAGAGGAAGATATTGATGAAGGCGAAAATGAAGACGACGACGACGGAAATTTCTTCAAGAAACGTGATAATAGCTCAATTCTCGCGTCCTCATCGGCTGAAGTTATCGATTGCACCATTCCAGAATACAACGATAGTGAGCTTAAACTCCGCTGGGGAGAATCATCACCTGCATTATCTCTGCTTCGAGGCCGCTTCTTGAACGGTCAGACAGATGATGATGATGAAGATGATGATGCATACCACTCTAGTGATTTTGATAGTGATGAAGACGGAGAGGAGTTCGGAGATTTTGAAGATCTCGAGACAGGAGAAAGTCACCAAGCTTCTGCATCGAAAGAGAAACCAGAAACTGTTGATAATGAAGAACGCGAAAAGCCGAAGGCGGACTATGAAAAGGAGCGAGAGGCAAACGCCAAAAAGAAAGAAAAGCTTCGTCTTCGATTTGAAGAAGAGGAGCTCCAAGAAGATGACGGTCTCGGTGACGATGATCCAGAGAAAAAGTTATACGACACCTGGCACGATGCGCAAAAAGCCAAAATTTCAAAGCAGCTTGAAATTAACAAAGCCGAATACGAAGACATGGATCAGGATACTCGTGATAAAATTGAAGGATTTCGATCTGGTTGCTACGTTCGTGTAGTGATTGATCACATTCCGTACGAGTTTATCGATAGTTTTGACCCCAAGTTTCCTGTCGTTATGGGTAGTCTTCTTGCGTCCGAGGATCGGTTTGGGTTTTTGCAAGTTCGTATCAAACGTCATCGATGGCATCGCAAGATTCTGAAGACTAACGATCCTTTGATATTTTCTATTGGATGGAGACGTTTTCAGAGTGTTCCTATATACACCACAACCGATTCTCGCACGCGAAATCGCATGCTTAAATATACTCCTGAGCATTTGCATTGTTTAGCGACATTCTATGGACCATTGGTTGCTCCTAATACTGGTTTTTGCGCGATGACCTCTGTTGCTAATAAGGCGGCGACTGGAGCATTTCGGATTGCAGCGACCGGTACTGTTCAAGAAGTTGATCAGAGTGTGGAAATTGTCAAGAAACTGAAGCTTGTTGGTACGCCGTATAAAATTTTCAAAAATACTGCATTTATTCAGGGAATGTTTACTTCAGCTCTTGAAGTTGCCAAATTTGAAGGAGCTACTATCAAGACAGTGTCTGGAATTCGCGGCCAGATAAAACGTGCATTAGCTAAACCAGAAGGTCATTACCGTGCGACATTTGAGGATAAGATACTCATGAGTGGTAAGTTGCTTTGAGCTCCAGATATGATTTATTTTGAGATATATTCTGACCTGTTCTTTTATGTAGATATCGTTATTCTTCGAGCCTGGTATCCGATACTCCCAAGAAAGATGTATAATCCTGTCACCTCTTTGCTAATCAAAGATAAGACAGAGTGGAAAGGAATGCGTCTTACTGGTCAAGTTCGGTATGAGAACGAAATTGCTGTACCAAATCCAAAAGACTCGCAGTACAAGACGATCGAAAGATCTGTTCGTCATTTCAATCCACTTAGGGTTCCTAAGGCCATACGCACAGAGTTGCCTTTCAAGTCTCAGATAGCCATGATGAGGCCGCAGAAGAAGGATTCATACCTTGCCAAGCGGGCCGTTGTACTGGATGGGGAAGAGAAAAAGAAACGAGATCTTTTGCAGAAAGTTATGACTCTTCGGAACGAAAAAGATCGCAAGCGTCAAGAGAAGAAATTAGAAAGAAAAGCTGTATTTGAAAAGAAACTTGCCGATAATGAGCAAAAGCGGCGAGAGCGTGAAAAGAAGGACAAGAAGGAATATTTTAGCAAGTATGGTAAAAAGCGAGGAGCTGATGGCGCCGGAGGTAGAAGCGGAAAGCGCAGAAGAGGGGGTGGAGATGACTTTGACGATTAGTGCATACAATCTGGCAGTTTACATTAATTTCATAATAAATTTTTTGTACCGCATTTTAAAGAAGGAGGCTAATAAAATATAGCTGAAGATTAAAGTAAAAATCCTAGCTACCTACGACTTTGAACCTGGCGAGCATAGCCAAGCCGCGGAATTGGGAGTTTGCAGTGGTGCGGCTTAGATCTCAAAAAAAATTTCGGATACTTAGCAGACTGATCTCCATAGTGTTCGCAGTTCATCCAACAAAAAGCATTATGAATGAAGATATTATTCAACCAAACTATTATGTTTTAATCAGATTACCATCACTGACTCTGCGGGTAGTTCAGTTAATACCGCATACAACCATTCATGTAGGAAAGTTTGGTGCATTCTACGCGGACGACATTATTGGCAAGCCATTTGGATATACATATGAAATTCGAGATGACAAACATGTGGATGTTATCTACTCTTCTGAAGGGTTGTTTGCTTCGTCGGATGTGAACATTGATAAAACTGAAGAAGACGATGAAGGCGATGACGAGAGCGCACAAGATGATGGCAAGATCAATACCAATGAGACAACAATTGATGATACTTCTGTTCAGAAGTTGTCGATGAAGGAGATTGAAGATCTTAAAAAAACGGAAAAAGGCGAAAGAATCGTTGAGCAGGTTATCAAATCTCATGGTGCATTTGATAAGAAAAGCATATACAGTAAAGCAAAATATACCAGGCGAAAGCAGCAAAAGTTTTTACGAAGATTTACGCCGTGCAGTATTGGCACATCTGAGCTAATTGAGCATTTTGCTCTCAAAGATTATCATCGTATTTTGGAGATGACTCCTGAGAGTCTAGGGCTGATGATGAGCTTGGCAAACGTTCATCCAGGGGGAAATTACATCGTTGTTGATGATACCGGTGGTTTGGTTACTGGTGCCATGTTGGAGAGAATGGATGGTGAAGGTACTATTCTTCTTATTCATGAAAATGAGCATCCGAACTTTGAGATTATCAAGTACCTTAACTTTCCGGAAGAAATGACAAACAGAATGCTCAAAGTGATGAATCTCCTTCAGCTGTACTATCCCGAAGAGGAAGAAGGTACGTTTCATTTCATCGTAAAGGATATTTGATACTGACTGTTAATAGCTGTGAAAAAATTATCGGACGAAATATTGACAGGCATGAAATCTTCCCGTCGAGGGCAGTATTATCGCCGCGTAGCACGGGAGGCTGAGTTGACTACTATTTTCGATCAGCTGCAAAATAGCTTTTATGATGGGTAAATCAACTCCCTTGGGCTTTTCTATGGTTTTGTATACTAACTATATACTATAGACTGATTCTTGCAACCTCTTTAGAGACGCAGAGCCTTTTGGATAAGCTGATCCCGGCACTCGCAGGCTCCCGCCAGCTTGCCATTTATCATGCAGCAAAGGAGCCACTGGTTGATACTGCTCATGATTTAATGGCAGACCTACGCGTGCTTGCTCCAACTATTTTAGAGACTAGGGTACGAAAATACCAAGTATTTCCTGGCCGCACGCATCCTCTTATGACGTCCAAGGCTGGTGGAGGATTCGTATTATGGGGTACGCGTGTTGTCCCGTCCGATGATGTGCGCGCTGGCGGCAAGAGGAGAAGACGGAATCCATTGTCTGCCGCATCCAAAAACGAGGCAGGTACTGAAGCTTCTGAAGACGAGCAGGACAAGGTTAATGCGAAGCGAAAATTGAATGGAGTAGATGAGAATTCGATTAAAGAAAAGAGGGCAAAAGTTGAGGCAGGCGATACTGATGCCACAGGCTAGTCCGAAGCTTACGAAAACAAGCTTCGATTTATTTGGGTGTTTATGTAAAATAATTTATGTATTTTATTTCATAAACAGATCTAATCAAATCAAAGTCTGGAATATTGACTTGTACATTGGTGCTTTTCGGGTTAGGTGAAGTCAAAAAGCTGTCGAATTGGCGATTGGCAAAAGAGCGCTGACCGCGCATCGATAAGCTTGCTTGAGACATCGTTTGATATGTTTGCTTCATCCGTACTAAAACGCGCGTCCTCAACAGCTTCAAGATCTACCTTTCGCAATAAATCAATTTATTTCTCTCATTTTCAGGTATGCATTCACAATGGATTTGGATATCTGTAATGGCGGCTCTCTTGATAGGCTCGATGTGGGGTCGTCGGTGGAATAGTAGCAATACAGCGATTGCCGACGATACGCCTAAGCATACTGTACAGCTGATGCGCATTGATAACTATCTAATAATTCTACTGAATCTATTTAGTAACTGAACAATTAGGCCAGACGAAACATGCATATTCAACACATTAAGATGCGCTGGGGTACCGGCGATAACTTCTGTTATCTGGTTACTGACAATGCCACCAAAGAGACCCTCATTATCGACCCTGCCGAGCCTGCTGAGTACGTATAAAGAGTTAAAGGTCATTCATATAACTACTAACTCATAATGAAGAGTGCTTCCTGCTATCAATGATCTCGTCGCTAAAGGTGAAATTGTTGTCACCGGTATCGTAAACACTCATCACCATTATGATCATTCGGGTACGTGCTCCTTTTAGATTTCAGTTTTAATTTCATCTAATGCTGAGTAACAATACAGGCGGCAACGAGAAGTTGGTAAGCAAGAAATATTCATCGTACTTGAAACTATAGCTAACAGTTGTAAGCACTCGGTCTTCCCCAAGGTCCCGGTCATCGCTGGCTTCAATTCTCCTCACGTCACCAAGACTCCTGATAATAAGTCGACCTTCAAGCTCGGCAGTGCCATTAAGATTACTGCATTGCACACTCCATGCCATACTCAAGATTCAATTTGCTATTTTTTCGAAGATGGCGAGGATCGGGCGGTATTCACCGGAGATACTCTCTTCATTTGCGGATCCGGCCGATTTTTTGAGGGAACTCCCGCTGAGATGGACACTGCCTTGAATACTATACTAGGATCACTTCCTGATGATACCAAAGTTTACGTAAGTAAGGATTTGAGCGTTTGTCTTTAATGATGCTAATATAGAATGTTTATAGCCTGGTCATGAATACACAGCTTCTAACGTGAAGTTTGCAAAATCTGTTTTATCGAACGACGCCCTTTCCAAGCTTGAGGCATTCACAAAGGCAAACGAAGTCACTGCTGGTAAATTCACAATTGGTGATGAGAAAACCTACAACCCATTTATGATGTTGACTGTATGATGGCATTTTGCTCCAAATTTTGTTCTAGCAAGAAAAGAATTACTGACTTTATTATGGATAGGACCCTCAAATTATTAAGGCAACCGGCGTAGAAGACCGGACGGAAGTCATGAAGAAGCTCCGTGAGCTGAAGAATAGCTTCTAAGTACACTGAACTTTTGTTCTAAAAACGCAATTGGTTTAATGCAACAGAGCTCTCCACTTTTTTCTAAATTCGTAAATAGATATTTTAATTATGATTAAGCTAAAGCTGTATATATTATTGTCTGCTCCGCTTCATATACCCATCTGACAAACGAAACCAATCATCTGCCACAATGGCCGCGAAAAGACCTCGATTATCTTTCAAGAACAGAATCAAGGCACGAAACTTCCTTCCGCAGTAAAACGAATAGCAAGATCAATTTCTCTCCAGTGTCCACACCCATACCTCTGTGTTAAAGATGGCAGATATGAGTTCTAGCTATATAAAAGAGATTTTAGAAAAAAAAATTCCTAATGGAAGAAGTTTCTCGTCCGCGCTGCTTTTCATTCCAGTTATTTCAGGGTTTGGGTTTAGGGGATTTAGTTACAACCTTAATTTGTGCTGATGACTAACGATGAAGTAAATTGATTCTGAAGATTGCGATCAGTTTAATCTGACATTAGATCTATTGATCCTGGTTCATTCACACGATGGTAAATTGGCTAGTCGTACTAATCAGCTTTATGACTACAATCTAACTAATACTCCTTTACTAGTCGTCATCGCCGCCGGGTACGCGTAGATCAACGCGTAAAGTTCCGCGCAGAAGTTATACCACATCTCCAGCCGAGGACAGCGAAGCTAACGACGCACTCACCAAGTCTTCGCCGGAAAAGAGTAATATAGATCAGGATGATGATATTGAGGACTATGAGATAATGTTTGAAGATGATGACGAGATTGAGGAATATGGTGATATCGACGAGGAAGATGCGTATATCCCTGGAGTTTCCGATGCCAATGCTGATTCGGGTGAAGCAGTCGACAGTAAAAAAGATTCTACAAACAATAAGTTTGACTCTTTAGATTTGGATGCTGTTGACGAACCGCAGGAATTGCTATCTGTTACCAAAGATAATGTGCAGGATGCAGCGGCACCATCGGTCTTGCCGACTGCTGAAAGCACATTTCAACCGACAGATGCTGGGGTGACAATCGAAAGTGAAAATAAAGCGCCACAGATGGATAGTTTGAAGGCGCAATACAGCTCAAACAGTGCATCAGAAATTACGCCCACCGCTACTTTCTCGACATCGTCTGTCGCTCCTACAGCTACTCGCGTTCCTTCACCAATCCCCTCGTTTACTCCCTCGGTAATACCTTCAACAGCTTCTTCAACAGAATCTAAATCTAACTTGAACCGGCTCAGCAAGAACAGAAAGCTTACAGCAGAATACTTGGGGATAGCGGAGGAAGATATTGCCGAAATTGAAGAAGTGTATGATATAGCCGCAGATCCTGTATCGGGAAATTTCTACACGGATAATATAGAGGATGCAATTGCCGCTCTTGGACTCACAGCGGGTGAGAGTGAGATCAAAGAGATAATAGCGACGGCTGATCCAAAGGATAGTGGGATTGTTGATCATTATCTGTTTGTTGAGATTATGGCATTGAAGTATCAAGAGCGGCGAAAGGAATCAGCCGCAACTTCTCGACACAATGCCGAGACAGGTACGAAGGTTTCTGGAAACTACCGAAATCGCGAGGAGATGGAGCATGCCTTTGGATTATTCATTGAAGGTAGACAGACAAACCAATTTATCGCGATGCAGGACCTTCGAAACGCTGCGATTTTGGCTAAAGACAATGTTACTGATGAAGATTTACAAGAGATGCTGCGTGTAGCATCTGGAAATGAGTATGGGACTGTTAGTTTTGAAAATTTTGCGGTAGTCATGCAACAATCTGGTGCTATTTCTTGAATGGAGCCATTCTCTTAGAAAATAAATTGATAGAAGTAGATAACCGAGTCTCGACTTCTAGAACGAATGCTGCAAGATATGAAAAAATTTATCGAGGAACAAAGAGTTGGATAAACATAAAAGAATTCAACCATCGAGAACTCCAATATTTGAATTTCGGAGCAGTTCCCCTAAACGGCAATTGTTGACAGGTCCGGGGTGCGGCTTGTCCGGCGGTTGAACAGAAGAACATTGCGGGGACAGAAAAACACCCGTTAGAGTCGAGCGCTTCATAAATTCTTGGCGGGATGATGCAAGTTTGCTCATCTTTCAGCCAAAATAACATCACATATCTGTATCCTGGCAAACTGGCCAATGGGTGAATATACGAGAAAGATCGACGTTCCTTTAGTGCCTAGTTCGCTGGAGTTCGTCATGTGTAAAGACGGATCCGCCGGATGTGATCCACGACAGAGAACTAAGCAGTCATGCAATAACTGCCGCCATCATAAAATAAAATGTGATGGTAAACAGCCAACCTGTGAGAGCTGTCAGACAAAAGGGGCTCCTTGTATATACAGTGTTGCTCCATTCAAGGTCTCCAAAGAATTGACGGTGCGACAAATTCAAGAATCAAGAATAATGCACAGCCGACGCAGCAATTCACGAATTCTGCCGCCTTTGAAGAAATTTTCTGCCAAATCCGGTGGAGTATTGCTTAGTGCCAGTCAAAAGGTGGCAGAAGAACGACAGCAGACGGGCACACTACATGTACAGCAGAATATTTCGGATCCTTCATTTTATTCTCCTGCTCAAGAGCCAACTGCATCATCGAGTTTTATTCTGAGAGAGCAGCACAATGAGGCAGGTATCGAATTCACGTCTTCAATATCTCAGTATTTATCTTCGTGCCAAAATCCGATACGACATTCAGATTTATACAAGAATCTATTTGTTTGTATTGCACAGCAACCCACCAGCAGCAAAAATAAAGTCCCGAGGTCAACAAATTTTGAAAAACCTGACATTCTCGAAGATTTTCTATCTCGGGGACCAGCAATATATCTTCCATTGATCTCAGCTTTTCTTCAGCAAACTCATGCTTTTTATCCCGTATTCTTACTGTCATCTGCCGCCAATCTATTTGAACTATCGTCAGCTTCAATATCCCCTTCCAGGTATTCATATAATGAAAAGACATTGATGAGTATCATTCTGGGTTTAGGAGCATTGAGGGTTCAAAGATGTTTTCCATCTGAGCCTGTAGAGCTTTTTGACAAGTACCGAGAGCTATTTACCGCTTTCTCCGGTCAGCGAATAAAAGAGGGACTCGACTATTCAGATTTGACTGCAATCCATTGTTTGATATATAAAAGGTATGTATGCGCTTGCAAACTTTCTTGATGACGAGTTATTGATTTCAAAAATTAGTATATACAGTATCGAATTAATTAGAATTCAAGACGCTTATATTCTGGCGTCTACGGCGCTCACTCACTTGCGTCTGTTAAATCTACGGATGGCAAGTGAGGAACAGCAAAATTTGTTAAAATTGAGTTTTAACGTGCTGTTTTTACTCGACAACACTATATTTAGTTCCTATTTTCTACCTAAACTGCTTACATTTTCAGAGTCATCTTACTGTGATTTTTCATTTGCAAAATCAAAAGAGGATGTGATTTTACTTCAATTCTTGAATGCTCGAATTGCTGCTACGTCGGTACTTTCCACCGTGCAAGTAAAAATGTCAGAGTGGCCCCCGGAGAGAATTATGCGTGTCCCTGGACTTTTGCTTTCCTTGACATATGAGCTGCAAGAAAGATTGGAAGATTGGAAAAACGACTTGCCGGAAGCTCTCAAATTACAAAGTCACTTAGCTAGTGAGGACTATGAATCTACCTTCGTAGTAGAGGGTGTTGACACCTGCAGACTTCCATTAGCTGCTTTTAGACGCCAGCTGGAGCTTACGTACTATGACATCCGATCGGAGATAGGGCGTGTGTATTTTTATAATGCACCATGCCATCAGTCTACGTTGAATTCCAATGATATCAAGAGTCCAAAATCGGATACTTATTCTAGCATATCGTCAGACTGCCAGACAGATTTGTTGGTGCAGGAAAAGCTGGAAAGCATGACCGGATACAGTTTACAGTATAGTGAGTATTTCATCATATTGTGCACCGAAAATACGATTAAAAAGTTAGAGCTGTGCTTTATTGCGACACACCTGCCTCGGCTCCTGGCTCACACTTTCTGTCTTTTCAGAGGTGTGACGTCATTACAGCCACTGCTAGGCAAACAAAATAGGGAGAGTGTGGCCCTACGAGCCTGCGAAAAAGTTCTGATTTACTTGTCAGATATTCATGAGCACGGGGTGTGCTGCCAGGAATCACAATCGCGAGAAGTGAACGGAGCGCGGTTTAGGTGCTTTGCCGGGATGATCCACCAGGCTGTCGAGGATATGCAAAGAGCGCTTTGCTTTGATTTAGGTTCTTTGTAGATGCTATTCATTATATGTAATATGTCTAATCAATAAATGGAGCACCAAGATTTTTTTAAAGAGTCTAATTATTAAGTTCTCTTGCTAATGGCAATAAGCTCCTTTTTCTCGGGGATGACAAAACAGACTTCGTTCTCGGCTCTTAAACTATTAACAAACTCTGTTGATCATCTGAGTTCGGGCCAAGATTAGTCAACCATTTAAATATTTCTCTTCTAAATTTCATTGTACTGAACGAGCAAAAGCATAAATTACCTAATAACATTAAAGAAAATTTCTGATTACATATACACGGCGAGTCTAGGACGCTCTGATTCAGCAAGCACTCTTTACAACCTACTGACATCGGCAACTATCTGGAGGTCGGCTATATATATATAATGTAGAGGTGGCCGTAAAAGCTCAACGCGTAGATTTTCACCCCATTCTTTGATACAATATGACTTCTCTCCTGTTTTCTGAGCGAGATACAATAACAGTGGTGGGTGCTACAGGCCATGCCGGTAGTTCCTTCACGCTACTACTGCGCAAGGCCCCGTATCTGCCTGCAGCAATCTCCAAAATTGTCGCAATAACTCATCACCCGCTTCGTTCTCAGCCAAATGAGACTGACAGAAATCATCTGAAGAGTATAGTGACCGACGATATTGCAGGCGAGATTCCGCCAAATACACAGATTGTGTTTTCAGAAATCAGAGCAGGTCAGTTGACTGACGTCGGCGGAATCGAGGACCAGTACAAAATTGGCCATGACCTAAATCTCAATATTGCAAAAGCAGCACTGGACCAAGGAGTCTTGACCTTTGTAATTGTGTCGTCTAGTCGCGCATCGATAGACTCTCCGTTTGCATACTCGCGAATGAACGCAGAGACTGAGCGCGATGTTGTGAGACTTGGATTCGATAGAACTGTTATTTTACGTCCGGGCTTAATAGTTAGTCATAAAAAAGATAAGAGTGCCCTCGAAATACAGTTACAGCTACTACTGGGTATCACAAAGTACATCCCGCTGATGGGATGGTGGGTATCAAGAAAGACATGTTCAGGACGGGAGATAGCCAAGGCTACGCTAATGATTCTAAAGAAGACTGCCGGAGAGAAGTGTGTCTTGGTGTTGAGCAACTGGGATATACGGAAATTGGCGAGAGAGTTTGATATACAGCACGAATGCTAATCTATCTAATGACAACACCTCTAATGACAATACCACTGTTTTGTAAGCTGACGCAGTTATCCACGTGACTACACGTGACCGTTATGTTGGGGATGGGGTTGGCTGGCGCGGTGCTCTGAGAGCCGGAGACACTGATTATCGTGCACCCTTCCTTCGGGCACGTCGTCTTTACCGTCGCGTTAGCTGCTTTTTGCCAACAACATTGTCTGCCGTTGCTCTGGTAGCGCTGCAACACCTCAAGACGTCCGTTTAAACGGCGGTTCCGACTTCTTGCGCGTCGCCGCACGGCTGATCTTTGCTGACCGACTCCGCGCCCGGTGTCGACTCTTTAAGCCGCCACATTGCAGCTCCCGGCCCCGTTTGCCGCTGCGTGGGCTCTCCGCCTGCGTGTGCATTTAAATCAGAGCCCTCGCCGCCTCTTCTCAGTAGCACTTGCAGTAGCGTCCTCCGCGGCAGCCTCACCTGGTCGCAGCAAGTCATCTCTCTCTTCTCCGCCGTCGCGCAACTCACACAAGCGTCCAACCGTCAACGTCGACGAGGACGCAACTGACATCATCATAGCGAACTCAGACAGCAACCCGCCCCGCAGGGGGGTGGCCTCCCGCATCTTCTCCATGGAGATGCCGCTCCCTTTTCGCACCGCTGTCAAGCAATGGTGGAATCCTCCATCACTCGAGTCGGCCGAGCGCGCCGTTCTCTCATTCCTGCCATTCTTCCCCGAGCCTGATGCATTTCGGTCAGCACGTTCGCTGCAAGTCGAACTCTCGCCTGGTCGTGTCATTAATGAATTCGAAATAACCCGAACTACTGAGTCAATAGAAGAAGAACTTGTTATCTTACACGGCTACGGTGCCGGACTCGCATTCTTTGTCCGGAATTTCGACGGACTGTCTCGGATTGCTGGATGGCGCTTACATGCCCTGGATCTACTAGGATACGGTCGTTCTTCACGTCCAAAGTTTCGCATCAAAGCCAAAGATAAATATGATGCCGTGTATGCATCTGAAAACTGGTTCATTGATTCTATAGAGGAGTGGCGACAAAAGCGTGGCATCGATAAGTTCACTCTGATGGCGCACTCCATGGGCGGATACGTTGGCGTTGCCTATGCTTTGCGTTACCCTGAGCGTATTAAAAAGTTGATTTTGGTCAGCCCTGCTGGTGTCCCACGAGATCCGTTTGTTGTTCACGCTGAAAATGGTCAGCCTGTGACACTAGATGTGGCAGATGTTGCTAATGCTGAAATGGTGCCTCAACAAGAAACGACAAAGGCTCATGCAGTGCACAACAGCGCCGGCCAGTATCCTCATCCTATTGCGAAAGAAGAGCTGAAACGCCCCATCCCATCATGGCTTGTTTTCCTATGGGAACGACATGTTTCTCCTTTTATATTCGTGCGGCATACAGGTCCGCTTGGCCCTCAGCTTGTATATCTATGGACCAGTAACCGGTTCTCGATGCTTCCAAAGGCGCAGTCTGCGGCTCTGCACGACTATGTTTTGGGTCTGTTCACTGCCCGAGGTTCAGGGGAGTATGCAGTTACTCGGCTGCTGGCGCCTGGTGCGTACGCTCGCATTGCATTGATTGATAGAGTCAGAAATCTAAAAGTTCCGACGTGGTGGATGTATGGTGAAAATGACTGGATGGACGCTGAAGCCGGAGAAAAGGCAGCTGAGATTATGCGCCAGAATGGAGTAAAATCTGAGTGTAAGATAATCAGCAGAGCAGGTCATCATCTCTACCTTGACAATCCAAAGGAATTTAATGCTTACGTGACCTCTCTTATGCGGACTTATTAATAGGGCGTTCAGAAGCAGGCAAAAAAAAAGCTATTGACTAGAGTTGTAATTGTACTGTTCATAGGGTTTGTGTTTTGACGTCAGCTGTAATATTCTATATTAAATAGATGTCTGTAATTAGTTTTGAGATTTGTTACGTGCATATTCAACTATTTGCTGCCTCGCTCTCTATCTTGAGGCCGATCTCTCGAGTGAACCTTAGGGTCCTTGTTCGAGATTGAGATTGCTCAGGGACGCGTTTGAGCCGCTCACGCGTAAATCAGCTGCCAAACGCGTTGTTACGCATTCCTCGAGTGCCCCTGTGTGGAGCCAATGCAGAGGCTCCTCTTTTGCGGCCCAATTTCATTAAGCACAAATAGACTGAATATTCCGTTCTGCGTCCTAATTCTACCTTGGCTTATGGACTAAATTATTTGCCTAGGGATTCTCATGAAGTGCTCGCTTACAGCCTTTTTAACAGCCGCCCTGGCTCTTTCCAAAGCCGCATCGGCAGCACATTTACATCATGCGCATTACGCCAGACACTGGCCCACCTCGTTCTCCACGCGTACAATTGCTACTGCATCTCCTTCTCACGTAGCCCTGGTTGTTCGAGATGGTTTTGTGCAGCAGGATACGCCAGAAAGTGGGGCTGTGGCTTATGTTACGACAACAGCAGTCGTGTCTGCGGAAGCAATTGTGCAGCCAGATTTAACTACCGCTTCATCCTCCACCTCTGAAGCAGCAACCTTGTCGACAACTACATCTGACAAATTGATGATGACCACAGCAGCAATGTCGTCTGTGATAAATACAGCAATGTCTGTTTTACCTGTATCAACTTCTAGCAGCTTAACTGCTGTATTTCCCGATTTGGTATGTTCTACAGCAACGACAACATTATCATTGCCAGGCGCGACTTCTTCAATAATGCCGGAAACAATAAGTGCTACCTATACGCCTTTTTCCGTGTCTTCCGATTTTGCTAGTCTTATAGCTTCGACTACTACCCTTGCCGCGCAGATGACACAGGGAGCTGCGGCTACCTCATCAGAATATCCTATGATGACCTACACTAATGTGGTCGAGGTCACAGATACAACTTTTGTCATTGTAACTGAGGTGGCTTACGAAACGATATATATGACAGCCGGCTAGTTTTTGTTTGGGAAGCGTTTTGATATTATAGAAACATACAGCTTTTTGGCGTAGTAATTGTAATAATAATGATGATTTATGGGAGAAAGATTTTCATAAAGGATTTGTGTACTTCTAGTTGCGCATAAATTGGAGATATCAACTGCAGAGCTCAGTTTTAATCGTTTCGCGCGCACTGAAGCGTGATATAAGCATCAGTCTAAATCAAGTTAGCAATAGACTTATATAATAAAACGAACAGAAAGTTTGGAAAAAGAAGAGGAGAGACTTACACCCCATCCATAAATCGACTCTAATTCTATGTTTCCTCCAAAATAATCTGCATAAGCTCTACTAAGCGGCAACCCATAGCCCAAACCACCCATAGAGCTACCGCCTGTACCCGTGACACTAGGTGGTGGAGTATTCAACCTTTTAAAGCCATCATCAAAATCGTCTTCTTCGAATGTTGATTCGGAATATCCCCATATTTTGCTTAAATGATGATCTTTGATACCGCCTCCACGATCGCGTAGCCGTATTTGTATACCTGTAGGAGCACGACTGATACTGACTAGAACTGGAGGAAGTGAAGCAGTGGGCCCACCAAAAATGCCTTGGCTTGAATTGGATTTTTCGCCAACTCTATAATGTGAAGATGACGACTGTCCTGTAAAGTGCTCAATAGTTGCTCTGAAGCAATTTTTCAATAGTTCGGTGATAATGTACTCTAAATGCTCGGACACGTACTCAATCTCAATGTCGCTACCTGTATCGATCTTGACTGTCGGTCTCAAGCCATATTGTAAATCAGAAACATCCGCCAAAAGATCTGCTACAGATTGGACCATTTCGTCAGGCCGAAGCCGAGTGTCCACTATCCCAACATATCTTCCATTTTGCAATCCTGAGGTGCTCTGTTTAGTGAGCATTATGTGATGCTTAGCTGCTAATCTCGTACCAACGCGTACTCGAAGATGCTCATCAAGAAACCGATCTGCCATAGCGCTACTTATATACTCTCTTGATTCAGCTACACCCTTTGCAAGAACTGGAATCGCATCCGTGTGCTCGTCGACCACTTTCTCCAGCGCTTTCGTAAACTCACGATTCTCTTCATCAGCCGCCATGTTTTCTGGCTTGAAACTCTCGTCACCGTGAACAAAACTGATCGAGTTCAGATATTTGTGATAAATCTGGGAAATGTTAGGATTAAGCATCATGATGTATGGTAAATTCCGTAAAGCGATGACGCGGCGAGCAAGACTGCTTAGAATTTCCTGTTTGATATGACGCGCATTGAGTACGAGCTGATCAGCAGGAATCGGTGGGCACCCAAAACGTAAGAGATCTTCTAAACTGAGTCTGCGCACTTGCTGGTAAGCATAAATAAAAATCAGATATACGACAGCGCGCAATATGTTACCTTTTTGTATGATGTTGGGCGTACTAAAGCAGGACGTTAGCTAACTCCACTCAATTGGCTGTTAGATCACATGATATATTTACTGTTGATATTATCTTCTCTATGTCAATACTTGGGAAAAAGGGCTCATCTAACGAATATTTTGAATAACTTCGCCGACGCCCTAAAACTGATTTCATGCATGTGACTTTGTAAATCTGTGAAGCCGGCCTCCGCGACACCATAGCTCCAGTTTCAGTCAATAGCTGCCTCCGTGGACAGACTGAGTACCTCATAATATTAATCCTGCGTGGCTAGCAGAAAACAGGTAGTGTTGCTGTCTGTGCTTGATGGTTTTTAATTTGTTTTGGGAGTAACAAGACGTCGAGTCAATCTAAAGGGCCGAGGATACCATTAGTCATGCGGCTCTGACCTCTGCTCACGAGGTCGTGACTAATTATACTTAGTACACAATGGAAAAGCTGCTGATGATAGAGCACCATTTGGACAGCTGCTAATAGAAGTACTATTTACTCTCTATAATGATTTTGTCTACGGCTTAGTTCCATTCCAGGCTTATCTGTCTTCGATTCAGAGCATCTACTCACAGATTACATATATCACGTGACTGGATGATATCATGACGCACGGCTGATGAAGGGCTGCAGAAGTTCGGTGAAGGTCCCCTCATTTCTCAGCCCTGCATTTTATAAATAGAGCGGTGTGCCTTGCTGTTTCTATACCAAGCAAAGAAGAATTCTCAAAATGACTACTTTCCCTGTGAAATTATACGTGTACGATCTATCAAAAGGTATTGATTTACGTTGTCGCGTCTGCGCCTAACTTACATCTAACCTTTTATAATATAGGACTCGCTCGACAGGTACGCAGCGTCAAGCTCTGGCACAGGGTAAATTGAGAACGTGTACTAAATTATTATTGTCCGTAGCTGTCGATGCAGTTTATTGGTAAACAGATAGGTACGTTGGATCAGATTGCACCATTTGCATAGCCTCATTAACGCGATATGAACCACAGACGGAGTCTGGCATACAAGCGTGGTTTACAATAATGTCGAATACTATTACGGAGCCGGAGTTCAATCCTCAACTCCAGGTGCGACTCATCATGGGCAGCCGCTGCAAGTTGTCGATATGGGTGAGACCTCGCTGCCTGAAGAGGTTGTGCGCGAATACATCGATTCGTTAGCTGAAATTTATCGAGCGGAGAATTACGATCTATTCATGCATAACTGCAACAATTTTTCACAGGATTTATGTCAGTTTCTGGTTGGGCGCAGCATTCCCGACCATATTTCTAATCTACCGCGTGAGGTCTTGGAAACCCCGTTTGGTCAAATGATGAAACCAGTGATCGAAAAATCACTGCGACCTATCACGACCGCACCCTCAGTTCCTGCTGAAACTGTTCAAGTACCCCAGTCGCAGCCAGTTTTGAACCAAGTGCCATACTCTGTTATTCATACAACATCAGCCTCTGAGCTCGAGCGCATGATCAAGACTAGCAAGTGTTCAGTTGTATTTTTCACCTCGGCTACATGTGGACCCTGCCGAATCGCATATCCCAAGTATGATCAGCTGGCTGAAGAACATGGCGGTAAATGCAAATTCATAAAGGTCGATATAAACGATGCCTACGAGATTGGCTCAAGGTGGAGAATATCTGCTACGCCGACATTCATGACATTTATTGATGGCGATAAACTTGACGAGTGGAAAGGTGCTTCTCCGCCCACTTTGGAGAGCAATGTGCAGATTCTTTTGCAAAGCGCCTATCCGATACACTCTCATCGACGGTTGCGCCTGCCTACTCTACTTGGAACTTCCAGGAATTATATCAGTTATTCCAAGCTACCTCCTTTGGATAAGCTTCAGACTAAACTTACCGAAGCTGGAGTGACTGATGAAGTAGTGGAGCACTTAATTCTGTTTATCCGTTTGCGGAATACAGAAGGAGCTAGAGAGGCTTCAACCCCCGACCTGGCGACGTGGGCAACTTTCACCAAAAGGATGCTGAGTTCGAAGGCCGGGAACGGCGAGAATTTGTTTCCTATTATCGATTTGTTTAGAGTCGCTGCAGTTGATGTGCGAGTTAGCTCTTGGTTTGCTGAAGAGAGTGGTAAGTAGAGCTCCATAGGTTTCAGGTGTGATCGCTGGTGCTGACCATTTAGCAGATTTGAGTACTATATCTAGTGTTGTTGCGTTTTCATCGAATGACGAGAATCCTTATCAAGTGCGTCTTGTCACATTGCAACTTTTATGTAATCTTTTCAACTCCTCTCTGTTTGTCCCACGCCTAATATCTGAGTTGGGCAGTCAACTAGCACAACTTACTGCCAATTCGCTGCTTGATAGTCATGCTAATGTCCGATTGGCCGCATCGTCGCTTGCATTCAATATTGCTGCATACGGTCAAAGTCGTCGTGCTATCGCGTCAGAAGAAGTATTACTAGGCTCAGATATTGGAATCGAGCTTATTGTTGCTTTCATTGAAGGCATCAACAGAGAAACAGAATCGGCACCTACTTTGAGTCGTTTGCTTACCTCTTTGGGCTTGATTCTTTACTGTGCACCTCTTGATAAAGAAGTCGGCGTGGAAGCTATGGAGATATGCGCCAGTTTGGATGCGTATGCCGTGGTCAAAGCGAAGAGTGCAGATAAGATTGCCGACAAGAAATTATGCAGTGAGCTCTTAGAGTTGTTAACGAGACCGTAGAATATCTTAGCTTTTTTTTTAAATCGATGTAGGTTTGGAGTTTTTTTATTCTCGAATGAATTTCATGTACGTTTCCTAATTTTTTTTGATACTTCTATGCATTTATTTGATGGCGTATTAATAAGGCAAACGATAGCAGTAAATTAGATAGGCTTTGTAGACTTGCAAAGGTCAATTAGACTGCTAGCATACTTTGTGGAAAATTTTAAATTTCTGCTATTATGCCACTTAAAAATATAGAGTTCATGATCCCAGGGTTTTAGGGTTTAGCGTAGTCCCTTGTTCATTGTGAACCACGGGAATCTTCCATCCCAATAGCTTGCCATACAAGTCTTTACAAATGCTCATCTTCATATAGCCCTTGCTCAGAGTGCTGCAGCTGTTCTAGGCAGATACAAGGGATGTATTATTTTTAGAACAGAAGTGCTGCCAGAGCTCAAGGCACTTCTGCGAGGCTTTCATCAAACAAGGGACATCGTGCTGATTGTGCTGCTTTCAAGGTACAAGCGATGCCACGTTTGCTGCCATATTTAGAACAGGCTACTTTGTTCCTTGTCTCAATATTTTTTGGAGAGGTTTTTGGCGCTATAAAACCACGACTGATTTGCTCTGCCTCGCGTTTGTATATCTTCACTATTACTTCGTCACTGCCTCCTCCTCTACTCCCTGCGTACTCGGACTTGCGATTTTTTGATAATGGATTCCCAATCGGCTACTTCAGACAGAAAACAGGCTTACGCACCTTTGGTAGAGACTACTATCGAGAACACTGCAGATATTCATACACGGACAGACTCTCCGCCACACTATACCCCCCACTTCTATTCTCCTCCCTCAGAATCTCCCCCCGAATATACTCCTCCAGGTAGAGGCTATCGACGATCCTTCATTTCCTTTGACATTAGTCATGAAGAACGTATAAGAGATGTTGAATCTTCCGCTATCAGATTTGCGGATCACAAGTTAAGGCACTTATATGCTCCTTCAGCTCAAGAACTAGCTTCTCAGCAACCAGAAGAGCAACAGGAAGAAGAGCCACTTATACAGTCTTTTCCCCGGATATCTTGTCGCTTGAGCACCCGACCAGCGCGCCCTTTGAACGAAGTTATAGACCGCTCGACTCTCTCGGTGCCGCAAAGGGTTATACGGCACAAGATGAAGTATGATGTGCGAAAGGAGTTCTGGTATTTCAGCAAAATGCAAGGATCTCGCCTGCCGCATACAACTGTTGCGATTGACCGACAATTGGTTAATCATGTTCGCAGACAGAAGTATCCAGAGTTCGTGTTCTCTAATGGGGGAGCGCGTCTTATCACCTACTGTGCGGCCACCATTGAACTTTACCCTTGCAGCAGGGAACACTGGTCCAGTACGCTTCCTTTTGAAGAGATGAATTATAGCTACGTTTATGGAAATCTTTTGAAGGATATAGGATGTGACCGACCTGATGCAATCCAAAGACGAATCAACTGCGACAGTCTTCGAAATTTAACTCGGATCTATCACGTCGTTCTTCTCACTACAGAGTCAAATAGTACCATAAAACAGGAATGGGTCGAATACATAAAGGCTGAATACGGCCAGAGACTATACTATAGGCAACTTGAGGGCTACCCCGTGCATGAATTTGAGTGGATAGAGTTCTCCGTAGAGAGAGCACAAGAACTTTGGGACAAGTTACTGTTCGCTACCCCCAACTGTACTGGGCGTGTCTTCAATGTCATGATATCGGCCTTGCACAGCTGCTCGCAACTGGTTTCTCTCGATCATTCGTTGCGGGCGATTGAAGAGTTTGAATCTCATCGACCTGGTGACTTGGCTCTTGCCTTTGTGCGATCGCTTGTTGGTGCAGTGCTGCCATGCACGCCAAAAAATTTAATTGAGATGCATGAATATGCCAGACTTTTCTGGTTATTCTGCTTGACAAGGCCACAGAGAGAGCTATTCCGGTTAATGGGTGACGAGCAGCAGCACATCAATCACCTTGTCCACCCGGATCATTGGCACGAGATGCGAACAACTGCATACGACTACGCTTCTCTCAAATGGAAACCATCGCATCATCCGCAGTTATCCGAGTCAGCCCATCGTTATTTACCCGAGAGCAGTCGGAAATTACATACCAAGCGCCCGCGTGCTGAATTTGAAGCAGACTCAACAGCATTCGAATATAGGCGCTTGAATGGCAATGACGTACAGGCTGGTTGGACTTCAGCGGCAGAAGCGTATACACGTCTTGTTGGCCTGCCTACGCTGGGGCTAAGTGTGAGCAGTATCCTACAAGACGAGCTCTGTTATTTGCCAAAGGAACGAGAAAAAAGTGTTCCTACACCAATAGAATTTCAAGTGGAAACCTATAATGACTTTATTCTTCCGCGTGATTTTGATCTTCGATATCCTCCTCTTAATGATCCTCTCCCTAGTCCTGTTCAAAAACCTCTGGCCATCCCTTCCAAAAGGCTATGGGATATAGGTCCAAATCTCCGTGTCCTAAGCGATACCTGTCTTCCTTGGTAATTTGGCTGTCGCTGCTGATACTGCTGTCTCTGATTACTCTACTGCATACATCGCACTCAGTTATTTTCTGTTACTGTCTGATTTAATGTAATGCTTTTTACAGAAGCAGAAAAAAAAAAGGAAAGACTTAATTATTGTGCTCGCGTTTTTGCTGTTATCTATGTTATACGTTGATTTATATAACATTTATTCTTGTATTCATCTATATCATATCACTGTATCATATTTTATTCTCTATATTAATCTTTGTTATATATATTTGTGTTTTATTTTATTCTGTGCATTCATAATATTATTGTTGCTTACTTCTCTGCTGCATGTACATGACTGCTGCACGCGTAAAAAAAGAGATAGCCATAGAAATATTTCACCGCATGGTGCTGGCAAGGGCATGTATGTCAGCTAGTAGAAGGGTATCTAGAGGGTTCCAAACTTTGAATTAAAAAAAAGTATAAACATATTGCAAACCAGACTTGTCGACACCAAGCACTTCAGCGAACCTCTCATTTCGCTTCTGAGCGACAGCAGTGCGTTGCCTGCACTACATAATTGTCCGGCTTTTGAAGAAGATCCGGGATTGACTCGAAATATATTACTAGCAAGTTTCCAGTAACTTACTTGCTGTTGTGCTTAAGCACGGCTATGTCTCGTCAAATATCACGTCACTGAGAAGTGGGTGAGGAGGGATGTCGAACATCGGGCTTTTAGATCTCAAGTTAATGAAGGACTGATGCGCATATCTCTTTCGAATCTGGGGTCAAGTGCATATTGTTACAGCGGCGCGTCGATAAATTCAATTTCAAATCTGGCACATCTGCAATCCCTCACGGAAATGTCCTCTATGAAGACTTTGCCTATAAACACTCGGTGAAAGAAATAATTCCAGTGCATATCGTACTGTGTTTGATACTCTACAGTAAGGAGTATCTCGTGAACTTCGTTATCGATGTCTCATGAACAGTAATCGCTCGCACAGTTATGCAACGACGAGCCCAATTCAGTAAGGCTCTTCACAGTAACTGTTAATTAAAAAGCTATCATTTGCATTTCTCGTCTGAACTTGCGAATGCGTAAGCTGTTTGTTGAATATGGTGAAGACTGCTTACATAGCAGATATCGTTAGTAAAGACACATACGTTGCACGGACGGTCTTGTCTTATCTGCAGTAGACATGCAGGCTTAAGCTCTATTCTGTATGGCCAATGCATTTTTAGAATAATCGAAATTGAATAAAATAGAGCACTACTAACCAGGACAGATAATTGTTATCGGAGATATCTCGGAATAGACCTTAATTGAAAATGAAGCTTGGGCCAGAACTTCCCGATAACAAAGATAAGACTCCGCAAATTCATCTTGTCCGAGATGAGTGCAGGCCTCAAACATTTCAATTTTCATGCTGGTCCATTAAATATAATCTGCTATCAATGTCATCTTACTTTACTCTCACCTACCAACCGACCGCTTGTCTTTTTAGGGGAAGAGATGGGATCGTCTCGTTGCTTTTTCTTCTGAGTCATGTCATCCCGGAACTCAAGCCCAACTAATGATTGCTGCCCGTCTAAGCATGATCCCGCCTAGTCATTTACACAAAAGTGATCGAATCTTGATATATTTTGTCTGCTTTTCCACTGTCTTTGACAATTCCTTTTGGAGAATATTTGGTACATAATATGACGACACCAACAGCAATTGAGCCTGAACAGGCAATTGAGTTGCAAGCAATTCCAGCTGTCCCTCCACCAGCATACACTCCTATACCCTTTCGACCGGAGGTGCATACTGACCTCGAACAACCTCGGCCAGCTATATTGACAGTCTCGACAACATACTCATCCACTGCGTTTCGAGGATCAGAATGTGTTGAGCAAGTTCCAATATACTCTTCGAAGAATATAACGCTTACCAGGACTTTGTCTACGACTAGCAGCCGTACAATTACTCCGCCGTCATTGCTCGATGATCCCGAGATAATACAATTTCGAAGTAAAATGACTGCCACAGAACGACTGCGATCGGTTGCTTCGAGCAGACGTATGCATAAAATGCTCTTTTTTTGTCTCGCTGCACTTGTTTTGGTTATAATTGGAGTCGGTATAGCTCTTTCTTTTGTGATATGATGTTGATGATACAATATTTGTCGCGAGATTGTTCATTTGATTTGAGGGTTAATGCATATGTAATAGTTAAAGAGACCAAGTTCGAATGTTATCTGAAACTAACATGACTTGGTATCATGAATAAAATGATTATCTACAAATTGTCCTTCTATTAACAAGTTTATGCTGGTAAATTGTCAAGAATGTAGGTAGACCAGTTAACATTGTCTACTGTGGGACCTCTCGAACTCCCTCGTTATCAATCTCGAATTCCACCATCTTTCCGCTTTCAAAGTACGGTGAAAATACTACCCCTATCGTCCTTTTCCCCCTGCCTAAATCATAATCCATTTCAATAGTCTCTCTTTTAAAAACAATGCGCTGAGATACGCAAAGACTCCACACATGACCCATGGCAGATGTTTTTCCCTGGCTGCCCGGCACATAATCTGCTTCACTAGAAGCATCAGAGAGCCAATTCCAGCCTGTATAAAATCGAGATTGTAAATCCATTTCCAAGACATCAAAATCTGCTTCTTGTTCTTCTTCGTTCATAGATGCTAATAATTCAGCTTCTTCTTCTTCAAACGATCGTGAAAAGTCAATGCTTTCTGACTGTTGCAATGAAGATGCTGGCATATCACTAGGCGCTCTTAAATATTTCTCAGTAGCCTGTGACATTTGCGATTGCTGGGTAAGCGTCATCACAGAAGCGCTGCTGACAGCACCTTGAACTAATTCTTCAAGCCTGAAGAGGTCAGTGACTTGATTAGCCACCACGACAGCACATTTGCACTCTTTAGCTAGTCTTCGCAACACAGACGCCGTTTTTAGTAATTCGTTTCCTCGTACATACATTGCTGATGGTCCACTTCCGAAGTGCTCGGCTCGATAGTGACTTGCAATGCTGTCTAGCACTATAAGGCCAATATTTCGAGTTCGCGCAAATGCCGGTAATTGAAATTGCAATATATGATCTTGCTCTTCCAGATCTCTACAGCCAACATAGTGTACTCTATCTGCACTTAATCTTTCGCGATCATCGAGGAAGCGCGCTCGAAAACTGGAAATCAGCATATTGAGTCTATGTGTTGACAAACCGCTTTCTGTAGAGATGTAGATTGCATCACCATTTAATCCACCATTTTCCGGAGACAATTGCACGGAAACACAAAGCTGAGTTAGGAAAGTTGATTTTCCGACACTGCTTTCACCCACAATTTCTGTTATACATCCAGTTGCAATTCCCTTCCCGCCAAATAGACTCATGTCCAGCCTGGAGTCGCCTGTCGAAAAGAATCGCAAAACAGGCTTTTCATGAGATCTTTGTAGTAGATTCATACATGTTGATATTCCAACTGGGCCATTTTCTATAGCTCCTTTCTTTAATTCTTCTTCGTAGCTATTGAAGAAGGATCGTAATTCGACCTGACTGCGTCGCGTTCGTCGCGCAAGCGCATCAACAGATGATGAAAGAGACGCAAGATCCGCAGCTAGTAAATTGCACTCCGAGAACGTATTCAGTAAATCATAATCATCACTTGAATAATCTGGTAATACCGAGAATATGTCTGCCATTGAGGCTCTGCCTTTTGTTATGACTGGTGTCAAAAGGTAACTGCGCAAGTGAGTTTGGTAAATAAGGTTTGGCTAAATTGGTCTTGTTCACGCGTCTTCATTAATGATTGATTTTGCTATGGTCACTGAATTTTATTTTATTTTAATGATCTATTTGTTTACAAGAGGCAGCTCTGAATCCACTACATCCATAATATCCCGGCTCAACTCAGAGATACGTTTCTTGCCGATGTTCCCCATCGTAATATCAGTTTCCGCTAATAGACACCTCAGCACATGTTCAACACCTTTCGTTCCTGCAATCGCAAGTCCATAAATATACGGTCTACCAATCAGGACCGCCTTAGCTCCCAAGGACAAAGCCTTGATAACATCTGAGCCGGTTCGCACGCCAGAGTCAAACAATACTGTCAGATCCGATGAGCTGACGACCGGATCTGCCGTAATCTCAGCAAGCGCGTCCAGAGAAGCTCTGGCACCGTCAGCTTGTCTCCCACCGTGATTAGAGACGATAATACCATCAATTCCGTAATTTATAGCTGTTTGTGCGTCTTCGACGCTTTGAATTCCTTTTAGAACAATAGGACCTTTCCAATTTTCTCGCAAGAATTTGAGGTCCTCCCATGATTTATGCTGTCCAGAAAAAGCTTGCGACAGCCACGCTAAAGCTACGAATATGGATTTTTGATACCACAGCAAGAAAATTATCAGGAAAAAGCTTCTGTGGCTTCTCGAGAAAAGCATCTTGATCCGCTGCCACAATGACAGTTTCGGCCGCGAAGCCACCAAATTTGCATAAAATTCTTTAAAAGCGGGATCATTCAAGCCAATAGCACAGCCCTCACCCCAAATGAACGGTAAATAGCTCTGGTCGAGATCGGAAGGCCGGTAGCCAAGAGAAAAAGTGTCGAGAGTAACAACAAGAACCGAGAATCCGTTATTCGCAGCGCGATCTAGTAATGATTTGGTGATCTTATCGTTGGTCGGCCAGTACAATTGATACCATCTATCGGGCTTGGCGAAATCATCTGTCAGATTCACAGAGGCTGCGTCGTGGGCAGCAGCAACTGTTTCCAGATTCGTACTCGATGCAGTCGATAACACAAACGGCACATTCAACCTCGCAGCAGCTCGAGCTGATCCACACTCGGCCTCTTTATGAGCAATGCTCTGCACTCCAATTGGAGCAACAATTAGTGGCGACGGGAATTTCTTGCCAAAGATTTCAACCGAAAGATCACGACTAGATGCTCCTGAAAGCATGCGTGGAACAAGTCTGTAGCGCGAAAACGCTCTGATATTTGCCGCATATGTACGGAATTGGCCCGCATTTCCATAAATATAGTTGAAATATCGAAGAGGAAGTTTGTCTCTGGCTTCGGCTTCCCATTTGAGTGAATCTGTGGAGATCTCAGGAGGCCTCAGAGCTGCGTAAATGTCTGTCTGATATTGAGCCCAGGATTCATAACTTGGAGCCCCACACTCCATTTCACTTTCTTTTTAGATTATAAACCGACGAGAAGAGCTCCTAATTAAAAGAAGGACTCAAATGGCATAAAGCAGGAATTTGTACCGATTTATCTTTACATTATAGTCGAGTTGGAGTTTGATATTAGATGAAGCACGAGACAGGCCAACCTTAGCATGTTTTTTCACGTGACATTATTGTCAATATGATCTGTATTTAGGTTTTATTGCCGAACGCGACTACACGTTCAAACGCGTCTTTGTGTCCCCTTCTCTTTATCGCAGCAGCTCAGTAAGTAATGTCGCAGGCCATAGATATAGATGTTATTTCTGCCTCTGTAACGAAAGGAAAAATTGCTGAGAAAGACTCTGATAGTCTTCCATGGTAAGATAGCTTTGCTTATTGAGCAGAAAAACAAGATTGATTTAGTGGTTTTAAAGGGTTGAGAAATATAGACCGAGTAGTCTTGATGATGTTGCAGGTCACGAGAATATCATTTCCACTAGTAAGCTCTCTGTCTTTTAATATGATGGCTTATACTGAATATTTCAAAGTCCGCACATTTATTGCCTCCAATCGAATCCCTCATCTGTTATTCTATGGACCTCCCGGTACTGGAAAGACGTCAACGATATTGGCAGTAGCGCGCGAGATTTACGGCAAGAATTTCAAAAATATGGTCCTGGAACTGAATGCCTCTGATGAGCGCGGAATTGACGTTGTTCGTGATCAGATCAAAACATTTGCATCTACGAGACAGATGTTTAGCAAAGGGTTTAAATTGGTGATCCTTGATGAAGCGGATATGATGACCAACACCGCGCAGAATGCTCTTCGACGAAGTATGACTTTTTCTTTATACGGATTTTGAAATCACTTAGCTAATTCCATATGACAGTAATGGAGAAATTTACAACACACACACGATTCTGCATTCTAGCAAACTACGTTCACAAATTGACTCCTGCAATCCAATCTCGCTGCACGCGCTTCCGCTTCTCACCGATCCCATCAAATTCCATTCGAAAGCGTATAACTCACGTGATTGAACAGGAAAATGTGAATATTTCAGACGATGCATTCTCAGCTTTACTATCGCTATCAAAAGGTGATATGCGTCGCGCGTTGAATGTCTTGCAGGCATGCCATGTTGCGAGAGAAGATGGTGAGAAACAAACTGTCGCTATTTCTGAAATAGATATCTATGAGTGCGTCGGAAATCCCAGACCATCTGATATACGGCAACTTATGGATACAATGATGACAGAGGAGTGGGGCACTGCTCTCCGTACAGTTAAGAAGATCAAACAATCCAACGGTTTAGCATTGGCCGATCTGTTACAGGGGATCTTTGAAGAGTCTGAGCAGATCCAGTTTGCGCCTACGGTTCGCGCGGAAATGATTTCCGGGTTGGCAGATATAGAATATAGGTTGTCAAGTGGAGGGTCAGAGACGTTGCAAACTAGTGCGCTTATTGGTGTTGTTAAAACTAGTATCGAGCTGCAGGACTCGGCGGCAAAGTAGTTATAAAGCAAAATGGCAATTGATTTGATTTCTATGAATCACAACGTGTGCGCCAACTTCAGCTCAATCTTAAATGCAGAAAATATTTAAATGAAACCACACCGCATAAATAGCCTACATGATGCAGCACTTATCTTTCTCCGAGCCTCCCCTTTTTGACTTCGAGGTAGCTGATACCGATCCTGTTGGTCCCGCAGACTGTAATTCATTGAGTAAGCCCCGGGCCTGTCCTCCATATGGAGAGTAAATACTCACCTTGGTTGGACCTCGTGGACGGTCATTCCCATGTGATCCCCTTGTTCCTGGTCGAGGCCGCGATCCCGGCGCCGCAGGTGGTGCAGCAGCTGAAGAGCCTGGCCGCATATCGCTGCGAACGCTGTTCGCAACGGTTTGCGAACGAGTTTCTCCGCGCCTAGCGTTGCGCACAGCTCGATTTTCTCTGCGCTGTTCTTCGCGTGCCAAGTTCTCGTCTTCTTCGCGTTGCAATTCCATTGCTAGAGCAAGATCTAGATCAGTTGTAGGAACCGGAGAAGAATTTTGTGTGGGGTGTTGTGGTGGGGCCGCGGCCGACTTTGGTGTTTCCTCACCGAATTCGCTAGGGACAAATACTCCATTGAAAAAACAACTGCTCGAGCCGCTGACATCGCTTAAAGATTGCCAGACAATATTTGGCATTGAACTGAATCCAGAATCAGTTGCTAGCATGAACAGTTGTTTGGAGTCTGGATGCTTGTATATTGTAGAGAAATGATCGTTTCTGAAAAGAACAGCTAGGCTACCCGGTGATAGCAGTTCTGACAGAAACGAGAGGCCAAACGGAGTAAGCTGCGTGGCTGTCTGAGAGAGAAACAATTGAACTAATCTAGCATTTTCCATTGTATCAAGCTCTTCTTCAGTAAGCGACTGTCCGTTCTCGAGCTTTGACGATAACTCCGACAAGGCAACTAGTAGTCCTTGGGCGCCTTCGTATGATTCCGCTTTCGTCACTGCCGAGTCGACATATTTGTTTGAAGGGTCAGAGACCCATCCGTGAACTAGGTCGACATCAAAGGCACGAAACACAGCCAGTTCTTCAGAGGCCTCGAATGATCCGTCGAATCGTGGGTTGATGTTCAGTCCAGTATGTAGGCTGTGTAACAACGAGAGAACATGGTTTACATCTGTGTGTTCGGTATTATTGGAACTTAACAGCACGTCTGCCAGCAAATCAATCAGATAGCTGGCGTTTATCTCAGTTCGCGCCGCTGAGATGTTAGATATAGGCGTAACCGAACCAGGCGCAGTCGACAAAATCAAGGTATTAACAAGGGCAATTAACGGGCATGGCCCATTCTTGTTTTGCAATATAATTGGAGATTCACGAACTCGTCCATAAGGATCGAACCAGCTGACTTTTTTAACGTTGAAGACGCTGGATTCAAGTTCCTTCCTAATCTCTTCGTCACGAGCGGCTCTCGCTGGAGGGGGAGGTGCGCTAGATTCAGAAGCAGAAGAAGCTTCGGTAGTGTTTAACGCTTCTGTAGCAAACGGCGCTAGTTCTTTACTTAATGAGAATTCAGATTGACTACTAGAAATAGTCGAGTCGTTGATATTTGCTAAGCCTTCTTTAACGGCTGAGGCTGTGTCGGGAACCAAGTTAGAGCCAGTGGGAATCGGCTGAAGCAAGCAACCATAAGCACATTAGCATATCAAACGGAACCTCTAGCAATATTTATAGTTGACAAATGCAAAGAACAATAATGACTTACAGAAGCAGGCTCAGTGGGAGTTACAGGGTCCTCTGTCGGCTTCAGAGCATAGCTGATTCCGGATTCGGAAACATCGTCCCCGATAGCTTGTTCGCACTCGGCGTTCATATAGCGGTAAGATATATAGTCGTCAAATAGTAGTATATGCTGTGTCTCGCTGTATATGATATGAAGATGTATGTGCTTAACGGATTAAAGAGTAATGTTGAGGCACAGTTTATAGAGCATTAATGATTAATGGGGCTCAATAAAGTTTATCTGATCGAGTGTCTAGTGTACAGCCCACGAGCTTGCGTTCTTGGTTTTTTTTCAGTTTTGTTGCTAAATAACGGCAAAAACAGCAAAGATCAGTTATATACATTCGACATAGATAGATGCGGTATAGATGATGAAACGGAGCAAGTCTTCGGCTTCGATACGTCGCCGGCGGCCTCGACAATCAGCATCCTCCTCGAATCTTGAAGCTCTTGAAGATAACAGTTGGCAGTTCCAGCCTCCTTTTTACAATCATCCTCCCACCGTATGCATTTTTGATGTATATGCTTTTATAGGAAATTTGACTAAAATTGTTTTCTCCATGAATTTAGCCCCTCAAAAAGCCGACAAATGCTCCGTTCTCTCTCTTCACATCCGGCAGAAGTTCTCCCCGCGTTCCAGCACTCCGCACTGCATCAGTTGCATCAGACTCGGACGCTGATATCCCAGACGGTGATAAGCTTGCTAAAGAATCAGATGTCACGGTTGGTGGCGATGCAGTGCCCCCCGAGCGCGAGTATTTTGGCTTTGCTCTTTACGTATCTAGTACGTTTGCATTCATTATTTACATCCTATGGACATTTCTTCCACAGGTTGTACTCCATAGTTTGAAAATATATTACTATCCATCGCGATGGTGGGCTCTTGCGTTTCCGTCATTTATGGTCATGTTTATTGTGTACATATATGTTGCACTCATTAGCTACAATGTCGAAGTGCTTACACCAAAACTGGATAATTTGAGTACAATTACAGATGACTTTGCAGTTATTTCGCAAGATGACAAGTACCTGTGGAAAGGCTCAGATGGTGTATGGGACCTACCTCTCGAGTCGGTGAATTATGTACTTTATGCAGATAGACACCACGAAGAGAGCAACGGGAGTTAAAAGCAGAGGGTGAACGGAGTTTGATCGTGTACGATAATGCATTTGCGGTTTAATCCTGTGATTCTTTCTTTCGGTGCGTCGTTGCTAAGTGAGTCTGTTCTTATATTTTTGTGCTTCTAGTATTTTATTTACAAGCAGTGTCTGTGCTGGGTCCATAATGATAAAAAATGAATAAAATAAAATAAAAAATAATAATAATAAGAATATAATGTACAGAAGCAAAGATATGACTGAACTGATCAGTCATTATATCAACGGGCATATTGCGGAGGATTCGCTGTTCCCGTATTTGCACCAGGTCGGTCGTCAAACTCCCATCCCTCAGAATCGTTGATGTTTGTGCTACTGATGACAGGCTCACTGATAGCCACAGGATGATCTGCAGCCGCATCATTGATTTCAACCGTTTGTGAAATGATTCGTGAATTAGTGTTGTTTGGTGAAGGCATTTCTGTGATGGCCTCGCCTTCAAGTGCTTCTTCTTCGACAACGATCACCTGACTACCGGCACGAGTACTAGGATTTACTAGTATACGCGTACCTGGCCGATCGCTGCTATTCCTTTTCTCTGGATCGTATTGCGAAGATATACTCTCAGCTGTGTGTGAAGCGGTACCATTGACATTGGGAGGTTTAGAAGATGAAACGGATGACTGTTGATCTTGCGATGAGGTTGGTAACGGCATGTCATCTGCAAACACAAGTAAATAGGTAACTTCTTGTAGACACCTATTACAGATTAGAATACAAATATAAACATGTATGTAAGAAATTGCTCACTTCTCCAGATATTGCCGCGACTTTGCTCTTCTTTTCTCTGCCTCTTCGATATGTGATTTACTGTTGACGAATGGTTCCAAGGTAACTGCGAAAATCAGCATGATTAATTACGAAAAGACTTTAAAGCGCTTCTCACCAGACGCAAGATCATTCTCTAGCTCGGTAGATTCCGCCGCATCTTTGGTAGGAACAGGAGACCCGCTTGACTTGGATCTAGATCTGCTGGTGAACATATATTTCACTTGAATCGTCTCCAAAGAAATCATACCTTTCTTCAGAAAGTGCGCGTTCAAGCATTTTTATCCTCTTGAAATAAGACTCGACAAGTTTCTGTGTGCCTCTCTTCTCTCCTTCCAGTCTGGCTATTCGTGCCTGTGAATCAAGATAAAAACATCAGTATACGCAGACATTTTAATTGCTTTGAAAAAGTAAAAGATACCTTCATTTCAGCTTTTTCGATTTCCCACTGAATCCTACTCCGTTCACTCTTTTGCCATTCGGTCTGCAGGAATCGCATCACTCCTATAAATTAGTGTTCAACAATTAGCACGATATCGAGCAGAACTATTGAACGTGGCGTACCTGGCAATGTGTACTCCGGCTGCGGAGTCTGGCCGTTGGCTACGCCGGACATTTGAAGAGATGATTGCTCTTGCTGCGTGTATATGCCTGTCCTGAATGCTGTATCTGAGCAGCTGCTCTGAGGATTGTTGATTGTCGATTGTGTTTGGGATAAGAGAGTGCAACCAGAACTTGGTTTTAGGGAGTTTTAAGCGATTTAATCGCAGCAGGGTTCGGCAAGTAAATGGCATAACTGCATATATTTTATGCAATTAATCTACTCCTACTACGTGGCCACAAACTTAAGTTTCTTTTTTCCTCACCAGTTATTCATCTTTTGTTTCTTTCTCTTTTTATATTCTGATATTCACCCTAATTAAAGATGAATCCCGCTATTTCTAATATGGTGCTCATGTTTGGGCTGATGCAACTCTCGAAGAAGATCCCGTTCGAGGATCCAATGGTTGTATTCTACGCTCGGTGCGCTTACCTCGCGAGTAACGTTATCATCTTTACAGTTTACTTGTACGCTCGTATAAAGGTCGCTTCCAAGAATGGTGTGTAGTTCTTTCCAATATTAGTTGCAATATTCCATTTGATACAGAGCTAACGTGTATAGATCTCACCACGCTTAAGTACGTCGAGCCTCCTGCTCCCATGTCTGGAAGTACCGAGAAGAAGCTCGTGACTACCACCGTCAAGGAGTACGATCTTCAGCAGATTACCACTGCCATCAGAGTATGTTTACTTTACATCGATAGCACCCGATTGTGAAAGAAGAGCTAACTGATTGATTCTTAGTCCTCCCTCTTTGGTATCGTTGTCTTAGTCTTCATGCACTTCAAGTTGGGCTACACCAACCCTCTTGTTATGCAGTCAATTCTTCCTCTTAAGAGCCTTTACGAGCAGAAGATAGTTCAGATTCATGTTTTTGGAAAGCCCGCTGTTGGTGACCTCAAGCGTCCTTTCAAGGCTGCTGGTATGTTCGCTGGTGCCGGTGGCGCTGGCGGCGATGTCGCTACCGACAAGAAGGCGATCGAGGAGGCCGAGAAGAGTGGTCTCGGCGGTGTCAAGGAGGAGTAAATGTTTGCCTCTCTGCTGTTGTCTATGGGGGACGGAGTAGAAATTTAGAGTGCTAGATGTTGAAAAACGAAGAATAACGAGGTTAAAAAGAGAAGCTGTGCGCAGGAACTTGACTTTCTGTTCTTTAATGTCATGATTATTTTCTTTTTTTATGTTTGTTTTTATTTGTTCGTGTAATTATAGGTTTTATTGCTTCTTTTTATACAAAATCATGCACACTTCTGTTTTGTATTTGCCATTTACGACTATCTTACACACTCTAACCCAGTTTATATTGAATTAAAGATTGCTTATCTCCTTCGCAAGCTGGCGGAACTTCGACCTTGTTCTTGTCGTCGCGCTGGCGGAGGTGGAGACGATTCTTCTCGATGCTGAGAAGCTACTCTCACAGTTTTTGTATCTGCAAATGTATGTGTCATAAGCGATGCTGGGTCATCATCTTCTCCGTCGCTTAATTTATCGTAGTATAAACATGACTGGCAGTTCGCCAGATTATGTAAATCGCATAATTGTTCTTCGTCTTCAGCTGCTTTGCCAACTTTTCGTTTTGACGATTTGCGAGGGAGAGCTGGTGCAGGACTTGATGATGACGCTGAACGAAGTTTTGAAGTGAACTTGCTTAGCATGGCAAGTGTCGCGGCTTCGCGAGCCTCGGCCTGTTTCTTCTTCGATAACAACGAGGTATCTTTCTTTGATAAATACTTCTGACGCTCTTCATTGACTAAAGAAGTCTTCTTTCTTAATTTTGTATCGTCATCGGCGTCTCCTTTTCGCTTTAATGACGCTTTCATTGACATAATTTCGGCATTTATACGGTCGAAATCAGATTTTTGAGTTGATACTTGATCGAATGAGTCTGAAGAGGCCTGAGTACCGTCATCAATTTTCTCTATTAGTTTCGTTCTTTCTTGATCTATTTTCTTCTCCTGAAGCGGTTTGTCGGATTTCTTTGACTTTTTTTCTTTTGGCGTGGCGGTTTCTAATTTAGTCGATGTATCAGTAGTCTTGAGTGATGATTTTATCTCAGAATCGACAGTTTCAGAAACTGTTTGGTTGGAGAGTCTTGAGTCATTCAATATTTCATGTGCAGGTCGCATTTTATAAGTTTGAGGGGTAGCGGTTTCTTCAATTTCATCGCCGTCATCGGCGAATGACATCTTGACTTTTGGCTTTGCTTTCTTTTTTTTCTTTTCAGAAGGCTTTGAAGATTGAGATTGCGCGACACGCGGTGTCATATCTGTAAAATAATTCACAACAATCTCAGTCTTAGTTATTCTGGCAGGATATAGCGGTCTATCATAATTGCCCAATTCCGCCTCTCCGATCTTTAACACGTTGAATATTGTGTCCCCTATTATCCTTCCAAATAATGTGTGCTTGCCTTGCAACTCTGGTGTCGCGGCTAATGTTATAAAGAACTGTGAATTGTCGTTAAGTTTCTCTGCGTCGGCGTTGCCTAGCAACCCTCGACGGTTAAACCGTAGTCGCGAATGGATCTCGGTTTCAAATCCTCCCTCATCATGATAAATACTGGATCCGCCATGTCCTGTGCCTGTCGGATCACCGCCTTGGATCAAAAAGTCTTTGACGACGCGGTGAAAGATCGTGTTGTTGTAGACTCCATCTAAGCATAGTTGCAGGAAATTGCGGCAGGCTTTCGGGGTTTCTTTGGCCCAGAGTTCGATTTCCAGTGGTCCTTTCGATGTTTGAAATATGACTTTGGCTGTGGTTGGAGGTTCTAAGGCTGAAGACATTGGTATATATTCGTATTAAGGAAGAGGAAAGTACGAAGGTAATGATGAATTTTGAGTTGAGCCTCGAAGGCAGCGGCCGCGGCTGTGTTGGAAGTGCACGCTGGAGCCAGCCTCTCTCTACTTTACCATTATAGTACTATCAGTGTCAAGGATCCAGAATTCAGAACCTTTTTTTAAGAAATCGTTGAATATAGTTCATAGAATATAATGCCAGTATGTGTATTTGAATAAGATTAGTGATTGAAACTCGATGTATTGAGTAGTGACGACTGACAATTCTCTTGCAGGCTTACCATTCCACATTTCTCGCAGAAGCCGACACAAGGCTTGTCGGTATGTCAATCAACCAATCATATTTAAACTAATAAGGTCACCAGCAATTCTGATTCTTTTAATGATAGGAAATTTTGCGGTGCTGCCGCTCCGCACAAAGTTCCGGGGCCCGGCTTATCCGACTGCTGAGGACTACGACATCATTGACGAAGTACTGGACCTCTTCCGCGCCAATTCTTTCTTCCGTAACTTTGAAATTAAAGGGCCCGCTGATCGCACTTTAATATATGGCATTTTGTTCATTACAGACTGTCTATCGGGTATATCAGCAAACAAGAATGCCACTGTCGATCGCAACGAAGCGAATCGCATTTTAAATACGCTTGCTCTCGAGCACTTTTCGATTCCTGGTGATGCCGGATTCCCTTTGAATAGTCTGTATGCACCGCCTAGGGATCGCTCGGAGGCTGAGATGCTGAGAGGATATTTGGCGCAGTTTAGACAGGAGCTGGCTGTGCGGTTGATTGATAGAGTGTATGGCGTCTCTGATAAGCCCAGTAAGGTATGTTTTCTGTCTTACAATTAATTTTGTGTCTTGTTTGCAGTGAGTTACAATTTAATTTCTAACTTTCGACAATAGTACTGGCTTGCGTTTACTCGTCGTCGTTTCATGAACAAATCGCTCTCGTGAATGTATAGAGAGGTACTGTGTGAATTAACAATCTAAATGCTACTAATGAAATGTATTTTTATACAACAATATGAATCTCTTCTGGCAAATATTTATATTTATTAATAATATCCCCAACTAAAACGCCTTTACAATAACTAGTAACAATACTAATCAAAAAATAAAAAATAAATAAACCGTGAAACTGGACCGTTAATTACTTTATTATTATTACTTGCTCTTTTCCGCTCTCTTCGCTATACGTTCTTTGGCTTGCTTTAGTGCCTCTTTCTTTGCAATCTCTCTGCGTGATCCTTTAAGTACTTCCAGATGTCCAACTCGAGAAGACAATAATTTCTCAGTTCCAACCGCGATAGCCGACGAATGTTTCTTTACGCCAATGTCAGTGTTTGCTCGCATAATTGGATTCAATGCAATTACTGGCGACCGTTAATACATACCTTTTTTAATTTTGCGGTTGCGATCGCAGAGTTCTTTCTAGGGGCAATGATTTTTTTAGCTGCTTTTTTTGGTGTCAAGGACTTTTTAGTGCCGCTATACACAAGTTAGGGAACCATTAAAATATACATATAGATTTCTTTATGCAATCATATGCGATACCTTTTTTTGATAACTTTCAGCGCTCCTTGTGCCATTTTGTAAAGATATGTATAGAGAGCAATTAAGATATCTGATGATGCGAGACGCAGCGAGACGTATACATACAAACTTTTTCAGGGGTCAAAAAACTCCCAACTCGACTAAAAAGAAAAAAAAACTTCTGTCGCTCCTCACTTTTTTACAGCTTTTTTGCACAACCATTCAGACAAAAGAATATAATGGTCAGAGAAGCACGTCCGAAATTGGGACGTAAAGCACGGACTAAGCAAGGTCTTATTCCTTCATACGACGATTTCAAGAAGGGTGCGCTAGAGCGAAAACCATACAAATCTACTTTTTCTAAACCGAGCAACAATAACGGCGATCGTAAACGGAAACGTAACGATGGCGATAAAGAGAGCAAATATTTAAACGGAAAAAAGAAGAGCGATAAAAGAGAAAAAGTTGAATTTATCAAAAACAGCGAGGTGAAGAATGGCGATGATTTCTATGATTTTGGTGAAGAGGACGAAAATGAGTATGGCAGTGATTCGAGCGCAGACTCATCTAACGGTGTATGACTTTTTCCCTTATATTTCTATATATGAAGACTTTGAAGAGTTATTGACTTTGATTTAGGATGTTGTTAATTCAGGAGATGAAGTCGTCGATTCGGGAGATGAGGAAGAAGGAAGAGCAATGTTTAGCGACGACGAAGGCGACAATGATCTTCTAGAGTCGGCAAATATGCAGGGTCTAGCTAAAGCTTTCAAGACTGTTGGAGAGAAGGAACAAGAAAAGCAGAAGCAGCAGCAAGAAGGTGAAGAGGAAGAAAAGGAAGAAGAAGAAGAAGTAGAAGAGGAAGATGAAGAGGAGGAAGAAGAAGAAAAGGAAGATGAGTTTGAGTTCCTAGATGACGATTCAGATGGACTAGTGGAAGGTGAAGATGGGGTTGATGAACTCGATGATGAACTCGACGATGAAGAATTCGGAGACGACGATGATGGCGAAGAAGATGACGCAGAAGTAGAAATCAATGTTGACAAGTCAACTCTGCCGTCCACTGAGGACCAAGACTCGTCAAATATTGCACCCGACATTCATCTGTCTCGCACACGAATTCAAGAAATTCTCAATGTTCTTGACGATTTCACAAAGCTCGGCGAACGAGGTCGGTCTCGTAGCGAGTATGTTTCTCAGTTGATCTCAGATATTGCAAATTACTATGGCTACACCGAATTTCTCGCCGGAAAACTCTTTGAGCTTTTCTCACCGCGCGAAGCAATTGAGTTCTTCGAAGCGAACGAAGTTCCAAGGCCAATCACTATCCGCACAAATACCCTCAAAACTCGTCGACGCAATCTTGCTCAGGCACTAGTTAACCGTGGAGTTAACCTCAAACCAATCGGTAACTGGACAAAGGTTGGTCTGCAAATTTTTGACAGTCAAGTTCCTATTGGCGCCACCCCGGAGTATCTCGCCGGACACTACATTATTCAAGCGGCGTCGTCTTTCTTGCCATGTATAGCTCTCGCACCACAGGAGGGTGAGCGTGTACTAGACATGGCTGCCGCTCCTGGTGGCAAAACAACGTACTTGTCTGCACTCATGAAAAACACAGGCTGTGTATTTGCCAACGATTCAAACAAGGCGCGAACAAAGTCTTTGATTGCGAATATCCACAGACTGGGCTGTACTAATACTGTCGTGTGCAATCATGATGCACAGGAATTTCCGCGCGTGATTGGTGGCTTTGACCGCGTGTTGCTTGATGCGCCGTGCTCGGGAACTGGAGTTATTGCCAAAGACGCTTCGGTCAAGACTAGCAGAAACGAAAAGGATTTCATCGATTTGCCTTTCTTACAGAAGAAGCTTTTATTAGCCGCAATTGATTCTGTCGATGCTAGCTCGAAGACGGGTGGATATATCGTCTATTCTACATGCTCAGTCATGGTCGATGAGAACGAAGCCGTAGTAGACTACGCCCTTCGTAAGCGTTCTGATATCAAGCTCGTTGATACGGGCCTTGTGTTTGGTGTTCCTGGGTTCACATCATTCAGAGGCAAGGAATTTAATCAAAAGTTGAATTTGACTAGAAGATATTATCCGCATACCTATAACGTTGATGGGTTTTTTGTGGCAAAGTTCAAAAAGATAAAGTTGGAGGAGAAGCCGAAAAAGTGATTTGACTGCATTTTTAATAGATATGCTTATGTTCTTTAATTGTGAGATGATTAGATGATTAAGTAAATAGATAGATTTTTTCTTGAAGACAAAAATGCCATTTTGTGGGAAAAATTGAACGGCTGCCACTCTCGCTCCTTCACAAGGCTACATTAAATTCCAACAAGGGACTGAACGAGGAATCTCACCCTTGAACTACTTGACTATATTTTGTAAATTTATCTGATAGGAGTATATTCTTTCAGACAATTCATTATCACATCCAACATATGCATAGTCAAAACATTCGGATATAAACAAAAACAATTACGAAAGGGATAACATATGCCAACAAAAATAAAAGCAAACATACAAAAGCCAATTTCAACCCAATCAAAAAGAGTACCCAGACTTCAAGTACTCTCCAGTTTTCTCGTCCTTATCAAGCCATTCCCCACCAAGCCATAATCTGATACATGAATCATCAGGTTTCTTCTGCGGCGACTCCATTGGCACAAGCTTGTAGAAATTTTCGTCAAGAACGGTTGGCTCGCAAGAACATTTATCGAAAAGGTTTGCTGGACACTGACGATTGATATCGTGCTGGTACCCTATATCTCTAAAAAAATGAGTTTCTTTTTTCGATAAGAAAAGAACGATGGCTAGAGTGTGTAATGGAGCATCGCCAAAACGTTCGTAAAAGAATCCACCTTTTCGATCAATGTAGTCAAAGTACGTATTGTAAGTTTTGCTGCGGAAAAAGTCAAGTGAACCAATTTCGAAATTGGAAAAGAATTGACAGTTGTTATACTCTCCATCGTTACGGTGATCGATAATCCACGAGAGATCTGCATCAGGGTGAATCAGCTCCGGGTAGTCGCCCATAAATTCTTGGGTTTGACGCCACATAGACGGGAAAGATCTTGCATCGTCAAGGATGTTCATGTTGAAACCATACTTTAGATTGTTTTCCTCCATGAAAGCAAACGGATCATAGTCAATATCACAGAAAAAATGAACATCCGGCTCAACTCGCCAATACCAATCATAGTCATCAAGGATGGGATGCTTGTAAAAGAAACCTGAGTTCCAGCGACACATGTGACGGTAAGAAATCATCCAGCCTTTACCAACACCAATGGCACCAAGGTATTCGAGCGAAGAGATGAAGCGAGATTCGTCAATCCAAGGCGGGAGAGACCAGTGCTCTTCCGGGATGAGGACATAGTGACACTCAGCGTTGGTGAGATTCTTTGTGCGGGCCTTGAAGTCGTCGTCAAATGGTACGTCGTTAAAGAAGATCCATGGATAGTTGTACTTGTGGTTGAATCGGGCCTCAAGATGTCGCATAGATAATTCGATACCTTCGATTTCCGAATTTCGCACAAGCGAGATCAGAGCCGCCTTGGGTTTCGGCCGAGCTCGCAGGACTTCAAGCGGGACGTCCTTGTCCGAGGACGGCACGAGTGGCTGGAAAGCAATCTGATTGTGAGCCTGATAAACGGCATCGTTGAGGGCGGCGTAGGAGGGCGTGGCGACCGAGGGCTGAAGATGACGATGGAGCGCGAAAACAAGGACGATGAGGGCGACGAACGTGAGGCCTGCCCATTGCACCGCGCGAGTATAGACGCGAGAAGGGCGGAAGCGCAAGTACTGGGAATAAACAGAATCAAACATGGTTTTAAGGGGCTTTGAAAAGGCGGGCTGTCTCTTTGAAAACTTTTCGTCTGCGTCAAAGTCTGCGTCTGCTTGCGAGTGCAAGCAATTTGGCGGCTCGGGTCTCCTGTGCTCTAGCTCAGCGAGAGGCAGCAGGTACGAAGATCCCGGCTCAGAGGCAATGGACGAGCGTCTAGAAGAAGGCGCTGAGTGGACTGAGTGAGGTGTGTAGGCCGACGAGGCGGAAGGAAGAGATTCTGTCGAGGAGTGGTCGAAAAGAGAGACGGCGCGGCGGGAGGCACGCTGCTGAAGATGCGGGCGTGTGGCAGAGGACAAAAGCGGAGAGGAATCAGGCGAGGAGGCTGCTGCTGCGCTGCTCGAGTGGTTTACGAGCGGCAGCGGCGACGGACGGCGGCGGTCGTGAAGCGTCAGTTTGGCGGTGGCTGCTTGATTCGAAGGCTGAAGTAACCGAAGCGAGGAGAGGAAGTAAGATGGCTGCGCAGCGCTTGGGGAATCACGTGACAGTAAGCAGGTAATGGATTTGCGGTGAATTAGATAAGCGGAGCGGATACGCTCCTTGTCTGATAGATTTCACACTACACCACATGCATGAGCAGCAGCAGCGACGACGACGACACGGACACGCGTCTTGCAGTTCTTGCATCCCTTTGCTCCGGCTCCCTCTCAGCTGAGGTCTTGCTCGAAGCGCTCGTCGCGGCCGGCGGCGATGTAAATGCGGCTGCAGCAGCCTTCCTCGGCCAGGACAATTCTCACCGGCAAGAGCAAACAAAGCAAACCAAGCGCTCTCAGCGCCCTCTTCAGGCCGCTGTAACCCAATTCTTCAGCTCTGTGCCGCACAAACGCGCTCACTCTGAAGGCAGCGCAGCATCCGTCTACGCGCGAGGCGTCGTCCATCTCTACACGCCGCGCATGATTGCAGATCGCACTCCATGCACCTTCACTCCAAACTTTCTCTCTGCAGACTTAGCAGAGATCCTTCTTTCCGAACTTACAAAAGAGGCGAGTACATGGACCGCAAACCAGTTCCGCTTGTTCAATCGTGAAGTAAGTTCGCCGCACACGACCGCCTTCTACGTTAGCAAAACGCGAATAGGCGGCGGCGAAAAGTTTGCACACACGTATCGGTACAATGGAGCTCCGATATCTGACGTACGACCATTTACCAACACAATGGAGCTTGTAAAAGCAAAAGTCGAAGAGCTCGTAGCAAGGGAGCTGGCCTCTCGTCCTCGTCAGCAATATCAGACCCCCGATCGGTGGTCCGCCGAAGTTGCCTTTTGCAATAACTATGCTGGAGCACATGAAGGTGTCGGCTACCATGCTGATAGACTTACGTATCATGGTCCCCAACCTGTGATTGCGAGTCTATCATTAGGCGCCACGCGTGAGTTCAGACTGCGCGAAGCGAGTCCGACTGCAAACACTCCTACCTACGCACTGCATCTCCCGCACAATTCTCTGCTGGTAATGCATGCGCCTTGTCAGGAGCAGTACAAGCACACGGTAATGCGCGCCCGCTGCGTTGAACCTCATCCTGTATCTGGGAACGCTCGGATAAACATCACGTTCCGCATGTACCGACCCGAGTACGCGCCAGACAAGTGTCCTACTTGTCGCTGTGGTATGACTATGATCCTGCGATGCGTATCCAAGCAACAGGAGTCGAAAGGAAAATATTTTTGGTCATGTGGCGCAACCTATCAGCAAGAGACTGGCTGTGATTTGTTTTTGTGGCAGCCTGTCACTGATGATGGACTCCCCGTGCCTCTGCCTACATACAATTACTCAACAGATAAAGCTTCAGCTACCGCAACCACTGCTACATCTTCTGCACCAAGACCACAGAATTAGCCAAAAAAAAAACATGTAATTCATACTGTACGCGCATAAATAAAAATATATATAAGATAATACAATCATAGTAGCTACTCTATGTAGTCGCCATCCTGTTCACCAAACCTCATCCGATTCTGCGCCTTCCGCACATCCGTCATCGCGAATTGCTGTTTATATTTTCTCAACCTCCGGCCTCCTCTCCTTTTGGACAATTTATCATCCGGAGCAGGTAACGCTCTTGGACCGTTACTAGGTGGCGGGCCGGCTAACTTTTCAAGTGTCTCTTCAATCTTTTCTCGCATTTTATTACCTGTGCTGCCATCTAGACTGGAATGAGCTAAATCCACGCGCGCCATCAATGTGACTTTACCCGCCAGAATTCGTAAACCTTGTCGTCGCAAATCATCTGGAAGTCGCTGAATTATCGGGCTAAAATATAAATACCCTTGCTGACGAACACCAGTATTTCCTAAGCCGATATTTGTCTGATTTCGTCGGTTGACACCCAACGCAGGCATATTACACGACGGCATGCGCGATAATCCACGAAGACCACCAGCCGCTCCAAATAGCTGTGCAGCGGTAGCAGCTCCGACTAGCGCGGCAGTATTTGGAGCAAAGACTGAGAGCTTTGTAGCGACGTATTGAGTGATTTTGCGATTCGCAGAGTCGAAGAATATTAGTCTCTCACAGGCTGCGTTTACTATTTTCAATTCCTCTGCAGTTAATTCTCGACTTTTAGAAGTCACTGCTGATACAGTGAGAACCATAACAATAGCAGCTGGTAAAAACTCTGATAATGTCACTCTCAAATCTGTTATACTTCCAACCTCATTCCCAACAACCTGTATAGTCTTTGCATAATCCACCGGATTCAATACCAAAGACTCTAATTCAGGAAAGCGCGGACGATACTTCTCTGCGGCATATTTGTATAACGATACTATTGTGGTTGTAATTTCAACAGCGAGGTCGTTCACTTGGACTAGAAGCTTGTATTCCGGGTTATCTTCGACGTCGCCGGCGGCTGACGCGTTTTGTTTCATGTATTCGTCAATTTTCTAAAAGCAAAAAAAATCAGATTTATGTAATTTAATGATCAGAAAGAAAAGAAATCATACTTGCAGAAGCGGATTCAAGGTATCGAGTAATCGAGAAGCACTCTCAATCTCACTGCTAAACTCCACATCTTTTTCTAAATTCTCCTCTATGATCTCAGCCTCTGGCTCAACAGACGCAGATCTAGAAGAGGCAGGAGACACAGAAGGAGAGAAATCAGCTAATAGTTCGTCGACCAGCGACATATTGCGTAGTTATACCTTGTATAATGTTTTCGTACGTCGAATCCGAAAAAGATTGGGAGAAGGCAAAAAGAGTTTAAGCGGGATGGTGGCGAGCCGCACGATATAGAAATAAAGGGTACAGATCATAACACGCAAAAATATATTCTTAAAATGTCTCGTTGGTGAAGAAGAAGAAATTTATCTGCTTCATTTCTACTTTCAATATACAAGCTGAAAACAAGTAAGTCTGTTTAAAAATTTCTTGCTGATACGTTCATTAACAACACAAGCAGCGGTAACATGGCAGACGACCTAAAGAAAATCAATTTTACAAGCACAGCCGACCGTCTTCCAGGCAGCAACGCTGAAGAAACCCCAGGCGGTTTACGGATCCCAAGTGCTAAAGGTGGTCTCATAATTCCCAAACGGTCAAATCCACAACCCGCCGAAGAATTCAAGAAACCAAGTCTTCCAGCATCAGTAATTTCATCGAGAAGGGAGCGAAGGATAGAAACGCCTAGTCATGGACCCGGTCTTTCCGACGAGGCTCGTCGTAGACTACAGAACAGCCGTCATCGACAAGGCATTCAATCTTCATCATCATCACGCAAACGCAGTGCAGATACAGGACATGACGATGAGGAGTATCAAGTTCGCGTCACATCATCGCGCTCATCGCACCGAGCGCCGTCTCGGATATCATCTCGCACACCATCGTTGCAGCGACAAGCTACTCCCCTCGCAGCTCGTGGTTTGCTGCCATCTGACTATGATGAAGAAAGCTTGTCAGCACTAGAGCGCGATTGGTATGCCACTGATGAGCTAGGTCATGTTGCAGGCGATGAATCGCATAACCCATTCGGCAGTTCATCATACGACGTTGCCGAAGCAGAGTCTAAGCTACAAGCTAAAATGGCATCTAGGATGAGCATGCGCGCTCAAGCTAAACAACGAGATGCAGATATGTGGGAAACAAACCAGCTCATGACATCGGGTGTCGGACAAGGCTTAGGCCTTGATACGTCCTTCCAAGACGATGATGACGATGAGAATAGAGTACATTTACTCGTTCACGACCTCACTCCTCCATTCCTAGACGGTCGTAACGTATTCACACGACAACGAGACCCGGTTTCTGCCGTGCGCGATCCGCAAAGCGATATGGCTGTGTTTAGTCGTAAAGGGTCGACATTAGTTCGCGAGCGAAGATTACGGCGGGAACGGCAGCGGCAAGCGCGTGACTCGCTTAATATGGCTGGCACTGCTCTTGGTAATGTTATGGGTGTCAAAGCAGGCGATGATGAGTCCGATAGCGTGCTGGCGGGTGACGGGGGTGATGATTCGGCAAATGGGGGCAGCAGCAAGTTTTCGGCGCACATGCAAAAGCAAGCACCTGCCTCGTCTTTCAGTCAAGACAAATCGATTGCTGAACAACGGCAGGCCCTTCCTGCGTTTGCCGTGCGCGAGGAACTGTTGCGCGCTATCCACGACAATCAAGTCACTATTGTCATTGGTGAGACCGGCTCAGGAAAGACCACCCAGTTAACGCAGTTTCTCTACGAAGACGGTTACGCTAAGCGTGGTATTATTGGGTGTACACAGCCACGAAGAGTGGCTGCTATGAGCGTCGCAAGTCGTGTAGCTGACGAGATGGGTGTCAAGGTTGGCAGCAAAGTAGGATATTCTATTCGATTTGAAGATTGTACTTCTAGCGATACAGTCATAAAGTACATGACTGATGGTGTGCTATTGCGTGAATCTCTTCAGGAATCAGATCTCGAGAAGTATTCGTGCATTATCATGGATGAAGCGCATGAGCGTGCGCTGAATACCGATGTATTGATGGGTTTGTTTAAAAAAATTCTTGCAAGAAGACGTGACTTGAAACTTATCGTCACGTCAGCCACTATGAACGCGGATCGATTCTCGAGGTTTTACGGAAACGCGCCGCAATTTACTATTCCAGGTCGCACGTTCCCTGTCGATGTTTTGTATTCCAAAAGTCCATGTGAAGATTATGTTGATGCAGCAGTTAAACAGATTTTGACTATTCATTTACAGCAAGGACCCGGTGATATTTTGGTCTTTATGACTGGACAAGAGGATATTGAAGCCACATGCGAAGTCACAGCTGAACGACTGGCCACGTTAGATAACCCGCCGAAACTTGAAATCTTACCGATATACTCGCAAATGCCAGCCGATCTTCAGGCTAAGATCTTCGACAAGGCAGCTAAGGGCACACGCAAAGTGATTGTCGCTACAAATATTGCCGAAACGTCATTGACGGTCGATGGAATTAAGTTTGTTGTCGACTCTGGATATTCTAAGCTGAAAGTGTATAATCCGCGAATTGGTATGGATTCGCTTCAGATCACACCGATTTCGCAGGCAAACGCAAGTCAACGATCGGGACGGGCCGGACGGACGGAGCCTGGTGTTGCGTATCGATTATATACCGAATCTGCATTTCGAAACGAGTTTTACGTACAGAATATTCCCGAGATTCAGCGGACTAATTTGGCGAATACGATTTTATTATTAAAGTCTCTAGGTGTGCGTGATTTGATGGAGTTTGATTTTATGGATCCACCACCTGCAGAGACGATGACCAGTAGTCTATATGATTTATGGGCTCTGGGGGCGCTTGATAATATGGGACAATTGACTGCACTTGGGTCACGGATGGCGTCGTTCCCGATGGAACCGTCGTTGTCTAAGCTCTTGATTATGTCAGAGGAGTACGAATGTACACAAGAGATGCTAACGATTGTATCGATGCTGAGCGTACCGAATACGTTTTACCGACCAAAAGAGCGTCAGGAAGAGTCTGATGCCGCGCGGGAAAAGTTTTTTGTGGCTGAATCGGATCATTTGACGTTATTGAACGTGTATTCCCAGTGGACGGCAAACAAGCAGTCCGATAGTTGGTGCATGCGACATTTCTTGCATCCCAAGACTCTTCGACGAGCAAAGGAGATTAGAGAGCAATTACTTGATATTATGAAGCTTCAAAAAATTGATATTCGGTCCTGTGGATCTGATTGGGATGTTATTCGCAAATGTGTATGTTCGGGATACTTCATTCAAGCAGCAAAGAGGAAAGGATTGGGCGAGTACGTTAATTTGAGAACAAGTGTTACTGTACAGTTACATCCTACTTCCGCATTGTATGGATTGGGATATTTGCCAGAATATGTTGTTTATCATGAGTTGATTCTTACGTCGAAAGAGTTTATGTCAACGGTGTCTGCGGTTGATGCACATTGGTTGGCTGAACTAGGTGGAGTATTTTATAGCGTGAAGGAGAAATCCGGGTATACGTCGCGCTATAAACGGGCCACTGAGCAAGAGTTTTCCAAAAAGATGGAGATTGAGGAACAGTTTGAACGAGATAGAGTGGCGCGAGAGAGTGAGCTTGAGAGCAAGAAGGAGAGAGCAAAGAGTGTGGCAGGTGTCGGAGTTTCGGGAATTGCTACACCAGGACTGTTTAGGGTGAGGACGCAAACACCGCGGATGAGAAGAGGGTTTTAAGAGAAGTGTGTATGATATGTATGTTGCATGTAATACAATATTGGTATTTATAATATCCAAAAAATAGACGCTTTAGTAGTTATTGTTGTTGTAGCCCTGATTGTCGTAACCTCGGTTTCCAGTGTAGCCATCGTCGAATCCTCCATTTCCACCATATCCTCCCTGGTTACCTCCGTAGCCGCCATCGAAGCCCTGATTTCCACCATATCCTCTCTGATTTCCACCGTATCCACCATCGAATCCTTGGTTTCCGCCATATCCACCGCCAAACGACTCCTGGATCTCTCTAGGAGGAGGTCTGGACTGAGGATCATAATTTTGATCACCGCCATAGTGCGAATTATACATTTGCTCAACTTGCTGCTGAGCGTGTCTCTTTGCCTTCTCACTGTGGTCAACTTGTTAATAACAGGCACTAAAAGGCAAAGCAAAGAAGCTAAAACCTACCGATCGTAAAAGTTAAGACCCTTGGTCTCGATCAGCTTGTCGACCTCGGCACCAGCAAAACCAGCTAGAACTTCTTTTGCAAATGCATGACTGACAGGCTGGCCTTCGCGACGCTGCTTGTCTTCGAATGCTTTGAACTATTGTCTCATTAGCAACTGGCAAAAACGTTTAGAGCTGAAAAAGTTCACATACAGCAGCAAAAGATGCGGCGCCGGCGATGGCTTCATGAGAGAATTTTGCCTCGTGCTGCTGAGGAGTGTAGTTGTTCGAGTATATGTCTTGGTTCTGGTTACGACCGAACTCAAAGAGGTTTTCGATGGCTTGCATTGTGCGAGTGAATAAAGAAGTAGATATGAGATTGATAGGAAATGATTGGCAATAAGAAAAGATAGAAGGATAAAAAGGAAGAACAAGGGCAAAAAGAAGGAATGGGCGGTATTTATAGAAAGAGGGGGCTGAGCCGCTGTGAAGGTAATTCAAGACATAATTTGAGGAGCACAGACAATCTCTTTCAATCAAGCTTTTCCTGGTTACAGCCACAATCAGATAAATTGCAAGGCGACTCTTATAAGCATATCATTTTCGATATATGATATGCTAATCAATTGTTCGCTAGCAAGACCAAGAAAATAGTATTAACTGACAAAGTCCAAAATTAAATTTAGGGAGGCTGCGGCGCAGGGTCGGGGCTTGTGGCTGAGAAAAGCTTAGCATTCGGGCCCGAGCCACCGCACTCAGCGATGTTCGAGTGAATTCCTGAAACAATGCTGTGCTTTTGCTGCTTTTGCTGCTGCTGCTGTAGCAGCATGTGTTGCTTTACAGGTTGTGAGCTTTTGAATATAATTAAAATAAAATAGAATGGAATGGGATAAAATTTTGAGTAAGAAAAATCCGAAATAATAGCATAATATTATTAGTAACAGCTTACTAATAACTGTAAGATTAGTCAGATGTCAATATATTAGTAATATATTACCAATCATCAATATCGATACTCGACATCATCTTGTCTGATATCTTCCAGAATAGCACTGTGCTAATTGCACGTCATTCTGCCACTCTGACAACCGTATTCTCTCTACTCTCTCCACGATGAGCGTCGGCTCGAGATGGTGGCGTGCGGCATCTTCTCAGCCGCGACGGAAACGGCTCGCCGGCAATTAGTCCTAGTATGCATCTCGCATATATATCTATTGCTGCTATTCTATTCTACTACAATTATTAGATACCTTGCATGTAGCATGTGTTTGCTCGACGACAGGGCTGATGTATTTGCGTATTGTCATTACAGCTACAGGTGGCAATCTCGGACCTGCAATCTTCCGCCGCCAGGGTACATTCTTAAAACGGTAAACGCGTGGGCATGAGCGTCTGAATAGCAAACTATCGCCGCAGCTGTCTATCTATTATGGTTTTTGGAATACCCTACTTCCACGCTATAATTTCTGTATATCAAACTCCGTAATATGCTGGGAATTCTGGCAGTGTCCGCTATCGGCCGCGATTACAAGTTCCGGGCTGTGTTGCCGGCATTATCAGGCTTAATAGCGAATATACCGCGTAGTGATACTTTCTAGAAGAGCGATTGAGTAACCTAATATTACTATCGTAGAATTTAAGAGATATAGCAGTACAGCGGCGCGTGGAACGCAGTAGCTTTGTAATTATGCCTCCTGTTGCCTTCCTGGCTGGTTAAGGTGTCCGCCGTTGCCCGCCGAGGCCCTTTAAAGATGTGGCCACCCACCTCCTTCTGTTTCTTTCCCTCTTGTATCTCTACTCATTACCTTGTCATCTTACCGCTTCTCTGCATCTCTCTTGCGTCTGATATTCTCCGTACTGTATTCCGTCTGCGCACTCGCGTGCCTTTATCTGCTCTTTCTCCTACCCCCACAATGCCCTCCTCCCATTCCTCAGACGCTTCTTCTTGCCCCTCAGCGCCACCTTCTTCCTCTCTGTCTCCTTCATCTTCATCTCCTTCTGCTCCCCGCAATATTGCTATCCCAGAGACATCCTCGGTATACTCAAACATCATTCGCACACCTTCACTTACCCCAGACCCAGATACCTCTTTCCGTTTATCTGCTAACCCGTCTACTACCGGCGCCCGCTCTCCCCCGCCAAACTCGGCTGCCTATTTTAACCACCTCCGGGTGCATTCACCTGTTTCTCCATCACCATCTTCGTTTGCTAAGCAACTCCCCGTTGATTCCTCCTTGCCTAAAGAGTCGCTTATTGGGGCAGCAGCGGCCGCCACCGCCGCTGCACAACAGGCTATCCTTAATCATAACCGCGACCTAGCATGGGACAAGACTATTGAGCGTATAGTCAAGGGTATTGTCTCTATCAAGGCTTCTGCAGTACGTGCTTTTGACACGGAAGCAAGTGGCGATTATACCGCCACTGGGTTTGTAGTTGATAAGAAGCGTGGTATTATCCTGTCTAATCGCCATGTTGTTAACCCGGCTCCCATAACTGCAACTGCCGTCTTCGTCAAGTGCGTTTTACCCTTGTATTCCTTTTGATAATATCTTTTCTATTTTTAGTTATGGCAATGCTAACTATCTGCAGCTACGAGGAAGTTTCTCTTCGCCCAATCTATCGCGACCCGGTTCATGATTTCGGATTTTTCCAATACGACACTGACAAAGTTAAATTTCTTGATGTTGAAGAAATCGAGCTTCGTCCTGATCTCGCAAAAATTGGGCTTTCTATCAAGGTCGTTGGCAATGACTCGGGAGAGAAATTGAGTATTCTCGGAAGCACTCTTGCCAGACTCGATCGCGCGGCTCCTCGATATGGAGACGACTCATACGAAGATTTTAATACATTTTATTTCCAGGCCGCAACAGGAACTTCGGGTGGCTCATCCGGCTCGCCGGTTCTCAACATAGCGGGCAAAGCCATTGCCCTCAATGCCGGAGGTTCAAAGCGCTCGGCCTCGTCCTTCTACCTGCCGCTTGACCGCGTCGTGCGCGCTCTGGCCTGCCTTCGCTCAGGACTGCCTATCACGCGCGGTACTTTACAAGTCGAGTTTATACATCGCTCGTACGATGAATTGCATCGCCTTGGTCTCTCGCCGGAAATTGAAGCAAAGTGCCGGAATTGGAACGTAAAATCTAATGGCTTGCTGACTGTGTCTCGTGTGCTTCCCGGTGGTCCTGCGTACGGTCTGCTTGAGCCTGGAGATATTCTTGTTGCATGCAACGGCAGTATTCTCGATAGCTTTGTCCCGCTTTACGAGATTCTCGACGAGAGTATCGGCTCCGAAGTCTCACTTGCGCTTTACAGAGGCAAACAGTCCTTTGAATGCAGTGTCGTTGTCGGAGATTTGCACGCTGTGACACCTGACCGCTTTGCTGAAATCGGTGGTGCAATCTTCCACGACTTGTCATACCAGCAAGCCCGCTCGCATGGTATGCCGGTGTTTAATCAAGGTGTTTACGTTGCCTTCTCAGGGATGCTTAATTGGAACGCGCTTACGCGCAACTTCCTTGTTACGGCGGTAGCTAATAAGCCGTCTCCGAACTTAGCGGCTATGCTGGATATTTTTAAGAGCATTCCTGATGCACAAAGTGTACCAGTGCGGTATCGCGATCTTGGACAATCCCGCGAGACTGTGTCGTTAGTTACTGTCGATCGTCATTTCCATCAGGATCATCTCTATGTGCGCAATGACTCTACAGGGGTTTGGGACCGCGAGAAGTTACTCGTCGAGAGCCCTAGACTATCGCTTGAGACCGAGGTGGATTCTATGGAAGAAGAAGACGGGGAAGAAGAAGACGCAATGTCAATCTTGCGTGATAGTCTTGTATATGTGAATGTTCGTCTCCCCTTCAGCGTCAACGGATATGCATCTCTTAACCCGTACTACGGCGTGGGCACCCTCGTGTCTCTTGAAAACAATTTTCCTATCATCGCCGTCGACCGCGCAGCTGTCCCTTCTGAGGCCGTCGATATTCGTCTCACGATCCGTCACTATTATATTCCTGGTCGCGTGATTGCCATGGATAGACTCGCGTTTTTGACATTTAACGTAAATGATTTGCCTTCTAGTGTTAAGCTGCGCGTTGCCGAATTTGATCCCGACGTTATGCTCAAGGTTAAGGACGAAGTGACCGTGGTTGGACTCAATAGCTCGCATTCTGTTATTGAAAAGTCATCTTCTGTATCCGCCCTTGGCGATATCGGAACTTCAAAGTGCAACCCGCCTCGATTTAGATTTATGAACATTGAAGGTATCTCCCTGGCCGATAGTGTCTCCTGCGATGGTGGTCTTATGGCGCAAAAGAATTTAGAAAAGATAGAATCCGCCGATGGAACATTGCAGACGCGCGAGTCATACAAAATCATTGGATTATGGACGAACGCGTCTTCACAAAACGCCCAAGATGCGGATATTTTTTGGAAGACGGGTATTCACTTTGGCATGTACATCAAACCTACTCTCGACCGTCTTTGCAAACATGCCGCTACTCAAGATTCCACCCAACCAAAGCTGCGCACTTTCAATTTTGAGACTAGCGCAGTGTCGCTTTCTGTTGCTACTGGGCTTGGACTACGTGCATCGCGTATCAAAATGTTTACAAAACTTGCAAAGACGAGGCTAAATTCGACTAATGTGTCGTTATTGAATGTGTTTGAAAAATTCCCTCATGCGAATAAGGCGGTTAATGATTCTAACGATATTCGTTCTGGTGATATTGTGCTCGAAATTGACGGAGATCCCATTGTTCGACTGCTGGATCTTGAGCGACACTTGCAAGATACTACTAAATCAGTTTACGAATTCACAATATTGCGCGACGGTCTTGAGCAGACTATCGAAATCAGGCCTTTGCCTGACATGTCTTCTGGAGTTGTGACTCCCAAGATCGTCCAATGGAGCGGTGCATTTCTTCACGAGACCTTCACGGAAGCTGTCGAACAAGTGGCGCATGGCTCTAAACTCGTCCCTCTCTCGCGCGGTGTCTACGTCGGCTCGGTCTCGTACGGTGCACCGGCGCTGAATAATGTGCGCCCGGCACAGTGGATCATCGAGATTGACGGGTCGTCGGTTTTTGACCTCGACGAATTTTTGTCCATCATTCGTCAACGTAAATGGAAAGACGGCCAATTTGTTCGCGTCAAGCTTGTCAATCGAAAGGATGTTACTAGCGTTGTTAGCGTACAGATCGATGAGCGTTATTGGCCTTCGCGGTGTCTTGTACGTGGAGATGATGGACTATGGAAGCACGAGGAGCTGTAATTTTGTCGAATTGTTGTGATCCTATTAGACTTAAATGGGTATATTTTGTGATTGGTTTTTGGGAGTTACATATATATAGATATATAGATATATATAGTGCATTTTACGTTTTTTAGTGTATTTTTGGTGCACATGTGCGTTTAGTTTTAATTTTTTTGTATTAACGATATCAATGGAACAAATTACCTGCAGTGTACTCTTTGTTGATTGCCGACTTGGAAAGCCAGCTTTAAACGCACATCTGCAGAACTTGAAAACAGAGCTGCCAGGAGTAAGACTCTTTGAGTGTCACAATGCAGTTCATTAGCTTAGTGCACCAAAACGCAGAGAGATTCAGAACTGTAAAACTATAGTGTCAATTAATATCTAATCAACTGAGATTTACCGAACGAGAAGAGGAGAGCAGCTTGATGAAGAACGACAAGGATGAAAGAGAATTCAATAGTTTAGAAAGGTATGACTGCGGATGCTCGGAATATTACAAAGACTAAAGATTAACCATCTTCATTCTATTTGACTCAGAAAACAAGTGATATAATGACATATACTCTGCTCAATGTATCCGTAAGCTTGACTAAGATAAACGAGAATTATCGAGGCGGAATGAGCGGGGTAAATGAGCCGCAGCGTCTCAACGACCGGCGAGGATAATCGAATGATACCAAAACTACAGAATGATTCAAGATGCGCAGAGTAGGCTGAAGCAGAGAAATGCGATTGATAGGGATGCGACTGGCGCGCGAGGAAGTCCGATATAAGACTGCTATCTAATGATTACGAAAGTAAAGCTGGAGACTGACTACTTTGGAGACAATTCATCCGAGTCGGTATTGCTCCGGAGTCACCCACTCTTGCTGCTTCGGGACCAAGCCTATTTCTTCCTCCCTTCTCTCTCCTCTCTTCTCCACCATCTCTTTTCCCTCCTTCAGCCTACTCTGCGCATCTACATCCACAATGAAATTCATCTGCTACATGATTGACAAGAAGGGCTCCGTACGTATCGCATTGGCCCCGTTCAACCTCTTCTCCTAACCTCCTTCTCTATAGCTCGCCGCCCGCATGGCCGTCCGCCCAACCCACATTGCCCGCGCAAAGGAACTTATCCAGCAAGGTGTGATCATCTCTGGCGGTGCCATCACCTCCAGCTACTTTGACCCTACTGTTGAAGGTGCCAAGCCTGACATCATTGGATCTTTGATTATCATGGATGCTGAGTCCCTGGACAAGGTCTGGGAGATCATTAAAAGCGACGCTTACGCCGCTGAGGTCTGGGATTTCGAGGCTTCCAAGATCAACCACGTACGTTTGCGTTGGATATTGTTTTCTGTTCCTACATTTCTTCCCGTCCGTGCTAACATTAATCATTATCTAGTTTATTCCTACTTAAATTCTGTACATGTTTCAACTCATATGTCGTCTTAATACATCTGTCCAACATAAAATATATACATACCTCCCCCTAGATATTTTCTAGCTCCCACAAACCCTTCTTCTTAATAAAAATTCCATTGCCATTGAACATTAGCGAGAGGGCTCGTTTTATTATGTCCAAATATGAACTCCGCACTCCTATCGATTAGTTCGACATCATCATCAGCAGCAGGGCCTTCAATGACCTCGTCAGAATCTAGCCAGTAGGGTCTCACGTCGGGTTTGTCGCCCGCCTCTGCCGATATCGAGTCAATTAACTCCATATCATGATTTTCGAGCTCGAAATCGATATTTGCGATTTCCTTAATTCGATTAGCTGAAGTAAGTTTAGGCAGATATGACTACAAGGTAATCAGCGAGTTAGCATCGGTGAAAATAGTATTCATATCAAAAAAAATAAACAGAGCAGATATACAATTCCTTGCTGCAATGCCCACGCAACAACAATCTGTGGTGCACTCCTTTCGTATTTTTTCATAACCTGTTGTATTTTCGGATCTAGCGCTGCTTTCATCATGGACGATCCTAGCACATTGTATCCCGCAACATGTATACTTTTCGATTTGCAATAGTCAACTATTGCCTTCTGGGAACAGAGTGGATGAATCTCGCCTGCACACATATATTGAAATTAGTATAATTTTTTCCATCTCGTCGCTTGAGAGTAATATCATACATTGATGAACTGCAGGAACAGTTAGATCATTCTTCTCGCAGTACTCAACAAAAGCCTTCAACTGAGGAAGCGAAAAATTTGCAATTCCTAAACCTTTGCATTGCCCAGCTTCGACTAACTTGTGCATCCTTTTCCATGTATCGTAAAAATTCCATACATCGTCGGGGATTTTCACGCCGCTTTTCCAAGTCGTATACGGGTATTGTATATAAAACTGTATAGACGTTTTCTCTTAGAAGTTCTTCTTGCATAAGTGAAATTGGATATATCACAAACTTACGAGATCAATATATGAAGTATGTAATGCTCTAAGAGCCTTGACAATTCGCTTCTCGGAGTGAATGTGCTTTGAATTCCATCTGTAATGATCCCGTCAATATTTCACTCCGCTTTTAAAAACGACAGAAAATAAACCATACAGTTTTGTCGAAAGAAAAAAATCCGAGCGGTCTATTCCAGACGATGAGACTTTCGTACCGATAACCGTTTCGACTCCCATTATCTGGTCAATCAAGTCATGTTAGACTTCGTCGACAATGATATTGAACTAGTTATTTGCAACTGTGCACTCACAGACGAAGTATCAAAATGCCTATATCCCTGTTCTATCGCTGCCTATAGCATCATAAGCAAACTGTGACTTCAAGTGGTTGAAGGCATATATATCATACATTCATAGTTCTAGACACCTCAGCGTATGTGGTCGCAAATGTCCCAATTCCCAGAGCTGGTATCTGGGATCCATTCCGGAGAGTGAAACAGCGAGACAAAGTACTCCTTAAATCGGTAGATTAGCTATCAAATTAGATAACATGACAAGCAAAGACACATACCCTGCAGCCATAGCTTCGAGTTGGCAATCCTCCAGAGTAGAAGCAGTATCTCATCTCCTGCTGACTTATAAGTGTATAATTAAATGGGGTTTGTACTCGAATTAGGGGTCGCGAAGGTTCAGTACTCGGGCGAGCACTATCTCTGAAAAGGGTAAGACCGCAAAGGCGTGGTATTGCCAAAATGTTAGCAAATCATTTCTAATCCCGCGCAATTGACTTTCCGAGTGCAGCTTAAATAGCATGTCTTCCTTCTTCAATACCACCCTTCGATCCTCCGTACAGACCAATATCCCTTCCCGCAATGGCTCCCCGCGTCGCTATCATCGTCTACACTACCTACGGCCACATCGCGGCCCTCGCTGAAGCCGTCAAGACCGGCATCGAGTCCGCTGGAGGCAAGGCCTCCATCTTCCAGGTCCCGGAGACCCTCCCCGAAGCGGTCCTCACCGCGATCCACGCTCCCGCCAAGCCTGACTATCCCATTGCCACCGTCGACACTCTTGCCGAGCACGACGCCTACCTCTTCGGTGTGCCAACTCGCTATGGTACCTTCCCTTCGCAGTGGAAGTCTTTCTGGGACGGCACTGGTGCCTTGTGGGCAAGCGGTGGTTTGATTGGTAAATCCGCCGGCTTCTTTGTGTCTACTGGCACTCCCCAGGGTGGCCAGGAGACCACCATCTCCAACTCGCTGTCGGTCCTTTCTCACCATGGAATCAACTACATTCCTCTCGGATACCGTGCCTTCCCACAGCAGACCTCGTTTGAGGAGTTCCACGGTGGCTCGTACGTACTCTCCTGAATTTATCTACTACCTTTTATGTTTTATCTGCTGCTAACCATATCTTTCGTTCTAGGCCGTGGGGCTCAGGTACTTTTGCCGGCGCTGATGGCTCTCGCCAGGTTACCAAGCTCGAGAAGGAGATTGGCGAGATTCAGGGTAGCTCGTTCTACAAGATTGTCGAGAAGCTTTACTAAGTTTGACCTCTGTTGCAACTAGATTGTCGGTTAGTTTTAGATTACACTTGCTCAATTGAACCAATATTAATTGGATTATATTTAAACGTACATATTCTTTCGTAGATCAAAATTATTAGGCGGCTTTCTCGTTCGGCTGAATTAAGCTCGGCAATTCTGGGTTTCCGTTGACGATGCGGCGTCTTTGATTGCGACAGCGCGCGCATAGTCATCTGCCAATCAGTTGGCGTCCCTAGTCGATCGACCAAGATAACAATTTATATCTGAATATATCGGTGGATATTATTGTGTAGATTTGTTTTAGAGTTTGAGAGTAAAGTAAATTGTGAACCGAAAACCGGCCTGCAGTTTCATCCTCAACGTGATGTGAATTAACGTCACACCTTCCTCTGGTTTGAAAAGACATCTAGAGACATTTGTCAACTTGAAGATGCATATTTCGTCGTACTCGGGGGTTAGTATCGTCCTTATCTGCAAGTGTTTCAAGAGCTAAACCAATACTTGAGTAGGAATCTCCATCCTCTGGGAACCCTTACGATGAGACTCTGATGGATCCACTGATGGATCCACAGATGTATTTCCCAGCCGAGATATTCGTATTGATACTGCAGCACCTGCCCTTCCTTTCCATTGTACGGCTACAGTGCGTTAACCGCTCATGGCGCGACACAATTCTCGGGTCACCAGAACTTTGGACTTCGCTCGATTTCTCAGAGACAACTTTGCCGCCGGGTTCTGAAGCGGTATTTCAGTGTATCGAGCGTGCGCGGAGCAGTCTTAAATCAATTCGCATTCGTGAAATGAAGAGTTTATTGGAGCAAGTGATTGTTGAAAGGTACCTTGTATCTGAAAATCTCAAAGATATGTTAAAGCATCTCTCCGCTATCCATTTACTGGCTCCTACGTCACTATTCAACGATAGAACATTTTTATCTGAGAACAAGATATTTTCTCAACTAACGAGTATCACCGTGCATATTCGCAATTCTCAGGAGTTCGTCTTGTGCCTTCTGCATCATCCTATCAAGACTCTAAAGCTCGTTCATTTTGATGTAGACTGGTTCGAGATGTTTCGAGAGACAATACATTATGAGATACCGACTTTTAACACTGTTGTTCTGGATAGTATAGAAAGTTTGCATATTGGATCTAATGTTCCGGAGGAAAAATACTTATACCGCTATCTCACGTCCCCGCTTTTTGGATCAAACAAATGGATATTACTCTGGATGGTTGGTCTTCAGCGACTTCTTTCGATCCTACCGAATCTAAAGCGTTTTCGTATGGTCCGCATCGACGCTTTTGCAATTGGCATGGGCGGTTTTCAAAACGCAGCCGAACTAGACCTCACCCACTTGCATAAACTAGAAACTGTCGATATTCAATACTCAATGGTTCCACAACTTCTCTTGTACGCCGGATCATCTGCAATTCGTGCAATTAAGTTTGTTTGTTCGACAGAGCTACCGCGATTTGTGGTCCAGAATTCGGAGGGAATCTGGGTTGACTCGCGAAATTCGACAGAAAGACCGCGATTGCGCAAGTTGATCTTGGCGGATGTCGCATATCCGTTTCTGGGTAATTTTGCCTTAGTGCGTATGTTGCGCAGTGTGTCAAGTCAGTATCTTGAAGAATTAGATTTATCATCCGCATGCTATCATCGGCTGTTAATTGATTATTGTTCTTCGATATATGCCGATATCGACCGGTATCATCGTCCCAGCTCGGACGAATTTGAAGAGGATCCTGAGAAATACTCTTTAGCGCACAGTATCGTTTATCAGTGTCCCAACATTCGCCAATTATCTCTAGGAAACACAATTCAAGACGCCTCGCTTGGCGTATTCAGACAGCTGTCCCATCTCGAGAGAGTACAAGTGGAATACTCTCCTGTTGTTACTCGATTTGGAGTATTTGATCTTTTGGGCATCCCCTACGACAGAGCGGAAACTGACAATAGATTTGTCCCTACGAGTGAAATCTTACAAAAAGTTACTTCTATATCGACAAGTATCACACACTTAACAGTCCGCGACTGCAGAAATATCTACCCGGATTTACTTATTCCTATTGAGCAAAAATTTGGTATCAAAATATTAGTCTACAGTACAACAACTTTTACCATTAACGGCGAGGTTAACAATTTAGATTTGTTGACCCATTACAGATGGTTCGAGCACGGTTCTGATCGTATTCGCAATCTTCCAGAATTGAGAGATAGGCCAGAATTGAATCGTAGTGGATGGCGGAGTGATGCTCATTGGGTTTGATGAGTTCTCGGAGTTATGAATTTTAATTCAGGGGTGATTCGGAGTTTTACAATTGTATATATATATAATGTAATTAGCGGATCTATAGTAGTACTCGTGTCAATTATTATCTTACAGAGCTGGTAGAAATATGAACTAATAAACACTCGAAACCATTTTCTCCCAGAAATATAATCAAAACAAGAAAAAAAAAAAAAAAGATAAAACCGAAATCATCCGAAAACCCCTTCCAGTTGTATTATTTACATCAAAGCATGATTAACGATGGAAATAGTGAAGTTCGATAGGTCTGGCAACCATATACGAGACAAACGAGAAGATCAAGGCAAACTGCCAACCGACATCACCTTTGCACGCAACGGCAATGGGACCTTCATACCAAACCTGACCCATACCGAGCACAGTTCCAGCGACACCACAGCAGAAGGCAAAAGTCGAGGCATAACCAGGCGGTAGCGAGCTAGGATCATTGATCTTGGTAATGTCATATCCGTAAAGGTTACCGCGGCGGAAGATAAAGTGCTCAGGGAGTGAGATACCCTCGTAAATGCAAATCCAATAGGCGATGATACTCATAAAGTTCGACATAAACTCATCGAAGCTGTAGAATGCACCCATGGAGACTCCAAAATATACACCGGTTCCAATAGTGGACCACACGAAACGCGGGATGATAGCAAAGTAGTGTGAAATGATCTGCATCGAGAAAGCGAGCGAGTAGATATTGACGACACTGACACCAATGCACGACAAGGCAAAAAAAACAACGCAGAATTTTCCAAATCCGTGAAGAGAGTTAGTGACGAGGACAGAGTACACCAGACCTCCGATCGAGTTATCATTGTACTCAGCATCCCATGCAGGAGTGTTGGCAGCAGCAGCCATAATGGCAGACCCAACAATGGAGGTGAAGTTAAGCGACATCCAAAGGGCAAAGAAAACCGAGAAGAATATTTTCTTCTTGCTGGCATCCTTCTTCTGGTAAACGGCGTAGTCACAAGCGTAAGTGGCCCAACCATTGGCGCCGCCAAAAACAACTGAACCGTATGAAAGAACGTTACCAGCCTCGAGCGCGCCAGTGGATAGAATACCAGGAGAAAAGTTACCAGACATTTTCAAGCGGGCAATCAACTAATAGTAGCAGTTAGCAACAAGCACAAAAGAATCCAAAAAAGGCATAAAACAGCCGCATACAATCCAAATAATAACAAAAGTGAAAATCCAAGAATATTTCTCGTAGTTGTGCACCAACTTGTAACCAAACATTCCCAGAATGAGGGTACCAATGGCAACAACAAGAATACCAGCCCAGGCAGGCATGGCACCGTCGTTAACTGAGTGAAGAAGTGAAGCAGCAACAATAGTGTTCAGTGCGGTCCAGCAGATACATCCAATAACGTTCAAAACACCAAAGATTTTGACTCCGTGGTATCCAAACCAGAAGCGTGAAAACACCATCTGGCGGAGACCGTACAGAGGGCCGAAAAGAGAGTAAAAGGCGACAGGAAGACATCCAAGACCGTTGAAAAAGATAATGGTAAGGACCGAGTCCCAGAAGGAGAGACCAAAGGTAGAAATACCCAAGCATCCAATAGAAACTGGAGGCATGACCAAGTTGGCAGCCCACCAGAAGTATGCGGGCATCCACACATTGGGATCAGAGCGTTGGTCTTCGGGAACGGCTTCGATACCGATCAACTCCATCTTGTACTTGGCGGCGAACTTCTCAAGCTTCCCGATGAAGGAGCTGGACTTAACAGACCGGATGCCCGCAGCATCGGCGGACGAGTCGTCGTCCGAGACAGCGATAATCTCGCCAGCGGCGACAGACTCGTACTTCTCACTAAGAGACTCTTCAGGAGCATATTTCTCGACATCGACCTCGGCCATTGTGATATTTCAGGGCTTGGTGGGGTTCAGCAAGTGTCGTACAGAAAATAAATAAAAATCCGAGGATGGGCAATAAGCTTCGACTTATATAGCGCTGAGTGCCCAAACAGAAGGCACTCATTTACTGAGTGCAGGTGGACACCTCGCAGATTACGGGCAATCGCTGGTGGTTTGTGCGCCTGAACAGCGCTGTCACCCTTATCGTACTGACGACCGAGTCCACATACGCAGTTCAAATAAAGCACCTCTTGTAATTTGCTTCTACGCCATTCATGATAGGTGCCCAGACAGATAGCCAAGCGACCTTTGGCAAGACTGGTCGGAAGTAGTGCTTATTTCTTATAAGAGGATGACTCTACGAGACAATGAGTACTCGGCCAGGAGAAAAGCTATCGCAAACGCGACCGGTCCCTTTTTTTGACAGAGGCCTATTGTTCACTGACCCACTCGCTGCAGATAAGAAGCTTGCTTAGCTATGTGCGGGACCAGAAAAAGGAGGTCAGAGCGAAAACTTCTAGACGGATAGCGGACCTCAGCGTATTAGATAGACTCTCACGACAAAACTCTACTCTGGATGAGGAGAGGCGTTTGTTTCTGTTTTAAGCCGTGAGTCTGCAGCAAGAGTCAGGCGTGTCTGTTTTTGTACGCTGCCCGACGCCACTGGCGTTCGAAAGGCGTATTTTGTCTTAAGTTACATCAAAGGATTTGCAGATATTCTTCTTACGTTCTAGAGGTGCTCTTCTCGAAAAAAATTCACTTTCATTGTCTGTGTCGCAGTCTTATCATTATCGGTCGGTGCTGTAGCCGGGGCCTTCCTTATCGAGCCCAAAGTTTATTTGGAGTCAACAAGTCAACGGACCACTACCGATAAACTATCATAATGGCCGTAAATGCCATTTGGCTGCTTAGTTGAATGAGGATGCCCTTCTTTGAGGCACTCGTGACGCCAGCTTGTAAAATTTATACGGTGACCTAAACATCTCTTGGCCCTGATACGGTGACTACTTAGTACATAAGCGAGATTACTTGCTCTTCTTACTAGCTGGCTGTTGCCCTATAAATGATCAAAAATCTCATTGCAACAAGTCATTTTCTGTGCTTGCTGCATTCGGACGTCACGTAGCCTGTCGCCGGAAGTTGACGGTAATATATATCGGTACCGACTTGGCAATCTGGTCTATGAAATGATCTTTAAGCATTTTTGTTTATGCCAAGCCAAGCTAGTATTAACATCTTATTTTCATTGTTGTATACTCTCCGTGGAAAAGATCGACCCGCAGTTTCCTGCGTACTCCAGATTACAGGTATTCGGTCGCAAGTTATGTCATTTCGCAAAACAAGGTATCTAGTTACGTTGTCCCCCTAATTGACAAAACTGCAATAGTCGAAATGTATCGTTCCGATAGGGTGGCTTTCTACTTTAGGAAAAACTGCTGCTGGGTTATGAGACTCGGCATCTGATCAGCAGCGGAATCTTCCTTGACGAATGCTCACATCAAACTAGCTTTACCGGTTTCTTCGGGTGGCTGATCCTGGCATGCCGAGAAAGTCGCCACTAAAGTGAATGAACACGTGAAGATATGAGATTTAGTCTAGGAAGTAATTCTGATTTTACTACTGTAAGTTCCAAATACTTTCAGTTCAAAAAGATATTCCCTTTTTTTCTTTTCCTCTAGTGCGGTTTATGGCAATGCAAATACTGTAAGACTGGCGCAGAGTGCTGCGAACTTATCCCCAACTCTCATTCATACATCCAGTCGCAAGGTCGTCATTCAGAAAAAAAACCGGTATTGATAATCTCTTTTACAGATTCCATCGTTAAACAATGCTTTTACTCCCATGATTCCGATAAGGTTTCCTGCATATCTTCCATACTTTCTGTTTAAGTGAGTCTTTACTGGTACTCCTTCTGGATGATGCAGAGACTAGTCGATTGATTGCGCTCGCATAGTTGTCATAGAGTATTCTTATTATTGTAACCTTTTAGACAATCCTAAAAATGAAATTATAAGTAGCTGACTAGCTTGCACTGTACTCGTGACTAATCTATTCTCTTAAAAGACAACAGAACTGGTCTGGTTAAGAGCAAATACAATTTAATAAATAATAATGATTAGGGTTTTGGCAGAAGTTGGGAGAAGGCTGAATGTCTCGTAGCATATTACTCCATTATACTCTACTGAAACCCTAACTTCGGAACAAAAACGTCCTGTTTTATACTGATAGTGAGAATTCGTGCCTATCCAAAAACCTGCCGCTGAGTCTCTCATTTGTGACTTTTGGACGATCTATTACATTATGTTATGACTGACCCATAAAACTGTTCTTGAGTATACTGTGGTTACGAGTTTGGGGTGCAGTTTAAGTACTACATCCTAGATGCGGAATGGCAGTCATCTATCTTGTAAGGGCAGTATTGATCAATAGCGTATAAACAATAAAATCCGCTTTAAATACGTTCTCAAATTAACTGCTGGCTGCATGGTGGATTTTGGATTTTAGGTGAATCAGTGAGTTTGTCCTTGTATCAGAGTAGAGTAGAGCAGAGTTTGAGTAAAGAAGAGTAGTGCGCTTCTACTAGTTGCCGCTACCAAACGCATATAGATCCCAAGAAAGAGCATTCTCTATACGTTCTGTGCATTCTACATAATAAAACTAATACAAGATCAACAAACCATCGTTCAGTGTTCAACGTGCTATCTCATCTCGATCTATGCTAACAAAGTCCCAATATGCGACCTGCACGTCCTTACATATGCACGTCGGAGTCCGAAAATCGAGAGCATAGTCGATGACCTTCGTCACCATCCGAAGTTCTTCCGCCTTGTGGCAACACGCCTGTATATAGCAGTTAACTCCACATAAACTATGTCCTCTAAATTATGCCCTCTTACAGCAAAGTGCGGGGTAAACTGCAGTATAAGAAGCCGCCGAAGGAAGGCTCTAGGGGTTCTTTGACAACAAACATCTGCCTACTGTAATACCTGCCCAATGTTTGGACGATCTGAAAAAACTGCTTCTCTACAGTCAGATATTGGCGCGACTGAGGCTAATGTTCAGGTTCGTCACCTTCAGCGCCTGACTTTTTCAAACATTATCGTATGCCATCCTCTTTCTCCCCATAGTGGCAGACAGCGCTAAGTCTTGTAGGCTATTCTTTTAGCTGGTCTGGGTAGCTTTACCTTTGGATACGCAAATAATGCTACCTCTGGTTCATTTGCTCAGACAACTTTTATTGCAAAATTCCTTAGTGGAAATAACCCGGAAGCGGTCATAAATGGAATTCTCGGAGGGTAGGCTGCACTGTTGTCTCTCAAGCATACAGGTTGCTAATCTGCTACACAAGTTTCCTCGGTGGCGGTTATGTAGGTGCTGTTATTCAGGCTCCTATCTCTAGTAGATGGGGAAGAAGAGTTACCACTGCCGTCGCTGCAGTTCTCATTATTGTCTCTGGAGCTCTTGACGCGGGCTCTGTCAATATCGCAATGTTTACTGTATTCCGTAGCTTCACTGGTGTTGGGGCGGGCATGCTCCTGGCAAACTGTCCTGTTTATATGAGTGAAATCTCCCCTCCACATTTGCGTGGTATGCTTGTTGCAAACCATTCAATTGCTATTGTCTACTCTTATACCATTTCCTCTGCTTTTGCTCTTGCTTTCCATTTTGTTACCAAGCCGTATCAATGGAGGCTACAGTTTGTTATGGAGACTATTTCAGGACTGATGCTATTATGCTCTCTTTATTTTTTGCCCGAATCGCCGCGTTGGCTGTGCGAGCAAGAAAGATACGATGAAGCGTGGACGATTCTCAAGAACTTGAACAAGACTGAAGAGGATCCTGAAGCCACTATTGCCGCTGGTGAAATGGCTCAGATCAGAGCTCAGATTATTGAGGAGCGAACTCTGCCTAGAGGCTACATGTATATTGTTAAAACTCCTCATCTTAGGCATCGAGCCATTAGTTCTTTTCTCATTTGGGTAATGGGTCAATCTACTGGTATGCTCGTCATTGCCAACCTGACCCCTACTCTCTTTGCAGGTCTAGGTTATGGTACTGTGCTACAACTTGCATTGGCCGTTGTATGGTGTGTATGTGCAATGATTGGATGCTACGTAAATGCGGCGATCATGGACCGCGTAGGACGCATCAAGCTGCTCGTATCTGGCGGCTACCTGTGCACTGCTACGCTTATTATTGAGGCTGTGTTGCAGAAGTATTATCTCGATGGACATAGCAAGGCTGGTACTAGTGGCGCCGTGGCCATGTACTTTCTGTTTATTTTTTTCTATGGGTCAACGATTGATTGCGCGGCATACGTCTACATTTCAGAGGTTTGGCCTACGCATCTGCGCAGTTACGGTATGACTATCGGTTTGAGTTCTTTCTTCTGGCTTGCGCTGGCTTTCATTACACCGGCTTCTTCTGGATTTGCATCTATTGGATGGAAGTATTACTTTCCCATGGTTGGTGTCTGCCTTGTGTCGACGACTGCAATTGCCTTTATTTGCCCAGAGGTATGTACAACACTTTTCTTTTTTTTTCTGATACTTGTCTAACTCATCTTTGTTTGTTATTAGACTGCTAAACTTACTCTAGAAGAAATCAATAGGAAGTTTGGCGACACCGTTGCGCTTGAGCTGAGCTCAGCCGATGTCATAGCGAATGCGATGCTAAAGGGCGGCACTATGCACTTTGAAGAGGCGCCATCTGCAGCTGTGGCTGAGACAAAGGGGTAGATATTGCTGTCTTTATTCGAAAAAGAAATCTCTAAGCACGAACATCATGGTGAAAATCTCTTGATAATACTACATCCATTTATTTTGGATTGAGCAGAGACTGCATGATATTTACAATTTTAGTCTCGAGCAGTGCGGCATGGGTATCGACTTCCGCATAATGATTACAGGTGAAAAAGACAAGTCTACCCTGAGTATATCCTTTGAAACTAGGTATTTTTGAGTTAAGCGATATTTTATAATATGTAATTAATGCTTATGAATATAATGCCAAATGAGCTCAACCGGCTTAGCAGTTGATAAATCAAAAAACTGCAGCCTGAATGATGAAGAATACTGAGAGTACTACTAGCGGATAAGATATGCTTTATCTTATCTAGCGATTAGTGTCATGCATTGCTAATACTGACATCAATCTCTCCCGATCTCTAGCTGATCTGTATATGTCGTAAGATCTGAGTAGATAGTGACCGTATTCGCTATATTTTACTTTCCATTATTCGACTAGTAGAATGGCGATTAAGAGAGCTAGGGTTTAATTTTCTGCTGCAGCATGAAAGCGAAATTGTACACGAGAAAGGTTGAAACAGTTCAGAATCGATAATTCTTCTGTCGTCATCATCATCATTCGAAGACTGTGATTCATTCCTAGCTGGCGAAGACAAGACAATAGACAAATGGTAAAGGGTTACCTACATGCAGCCGTCAATCTTGTAAACACATAAGCTACAGAGACATGAGCAACTTGAATGCTTATCGCTCGTCGGAATCATGCAATATTTAGACTGTCAATAGCGCTTGCAAATACATGGCGATTCAGCCTGTGGTGTGCTAGCGCGTCTCGTATATTAGGTCACTTAGGTGGATCTGACGCAATCAGACTACAAGGTCCGTCCAAGGCATGATCCGTGCACGACTATGAAATCCGATTAGATTACAGAAACGGCGAAAGTATGGAAGATACCGCAGTGGTAGCATTGTCTTATTCTTCGAATGCGTCGTTTTGCTAGTGGTGCGAATTCCACGAAAGATATATTCCGAAGTGTGCATCTACGGCTGTTTATAACCATTCCTTGAACTGACATGCTGTCTCCATCGTCTGCAGTGACTGTCTCGCAGTCGGACGCATCTGAATATCCTGAGAAATCTCTGTTTGAAACAACAGATGCAGCATTCAATTCAAACTTAAGAGAGGTCGAAAAGCTTGACCCGGTTAATGGTATTACATATCCAGACGGAGGTTTCAGGGCCTGGTGCGTCGTGTTTGGGTCTTGGTGTGCATATTTCACTTCCTTCGGACTTTGGAATTCGTTAGGTGTATTTCAGTCATACCTATCGGAAAACCAGTTATCGCATTATAATACTGGCACAATTTCTTGGATTTTCTCGCTCTATTCGTTTTTGCTATACTTTTGTGGATTACAAGTTGGTATGATTATCTCTGTCGGATTTGCTTTTGGCCAGCAGACGCTGAAATATCTTTAGGTCCGATTTACGATAAATACGGTTTGCGATTTTTAGTCATAATGGGCTCTGCAGGATTTATATTTGCTCTGATGATGTTTAGTCTAAGCTCAGAATATTATCAATTTTGCCTCAGCTTCAGTCTCGTTGGTGGGATATCGTGTTCCATGATATTCACACCGGCCACCGTTGTCGTGGGACAATGGTTTAAAGAGCATCGCGCCTTGGCCTTGGGAATTTCTTGTACGGGTGGAGGCTTTGGTGGTTGTATATTCCCTTTAGTAATTCGATCTTTGATACCGAAAGTTGGATTCGGATGGGCAATTCGTATCGTTGGATTTATAATCCTAGTATTGGCAACATTATCAGTCATATGCATGCAAACGCGACTGAAGAGTGAACCCGGAAAGAGCGCAATGATTGATCTTGGAATGTTCAAAGACAAGTTGTTTGCCACAACTGCTTTTGGTAACTTTATGATTGAGCTTGCGCTTCAGATTCCTGCCACGTATGTGGTGAGTTATTGCACGTCTAAAGGGTTTTCGGAAGAGTTTGGATATATTGCTATTGCGGTTCTTAATGCTGGTTCGATTTTTGGCCGGTTTATTCCGGGGTATTTTGCCGATAAGTATGGCGCTTTCAATTTGTTAGTTGTCACGGTCGGCTTATCCAGTATATTTACTCTTGGAATATGGCTCCCCCTTTCAATTATTGACGCTCAGAATAAAGGTGGGCTAATTACTTTTCTGGTTCTATTTGGATTCTCATCAGGTACCGGAATATCTTTAGTACCAGTTTGCTTTTCTCAGGTTTGCGATATTCGCGACTACGGCAAGACTTATGGAACCGCGTATACCCTAGCTAGTATTGCAACTCTTATTGGTACACCAATTGCTGGTGCAATTTTAAATTCAATGGATAATAATTATGCTGGTTTGGTAGGTTTTTGCGGAGCCTGTTATTTTGTGGCAGGGTTCTTATTGATTTTTGCTCGTGCATTTGGGGGTGGATTCAAACTAAAGGTTGTCTATTGATGCATGTTATATTTGAATTTATGGATTACGGGGTTATAATTTTTTTTAATTATTTTTATATTTTATCTTTATGGGAGGCTTCTAATATAATATAGATTCTGCATTCGTATAAAAACGTAGTGCCACTGAATTAATCAGAGTTCAAATAACTTTACACAGATGGTGCGGCTTAGTTCAGTAACAAACGAAGATCAGAGCGTCTGCCGACGGGTGTTTTGCATTAAGAATACTATAAGCCTAGATCATTTCAGAATGGCTGATTTCTCACACCTAGTTGTAGGTGCCGGGATTGTTGGTCTGTCAGTTGCATCGCGACTGGCAGCTAGGACAGGAACTGCGGTATTAGTTGTCGAAAGGCACTCAGCATTTGGAACGGAGACGTCGGCGCGCAATTCGGAGGTGATTCACGCTGGACTGTATTATCCTCCTGAGTCTTTGAAAACCAAGCTATGTATTCGGGGTAAAAATATGATGTATGATATGGCTGATAGAATACCGGGAATTTCGTATCGGCGGTGTGGTAAAGCCGCCCCATCTAGTTAACTTAACATACGGAGCATTTAAAATTAGCATGCTGATCTGTCAACTTTCTGTTAGGAAAATGGATCATTGCGCAAAGCGAACAAGAGCAAGCGTACTTGGAAAATATGCATGCGAAAGCTCGTCAACTTGGGGTATGATCTCCTCTGACTTCGAAACGAAATTTATCAAAGATGCATACTCAAAATTATATATAATACAGGTTCCAGCGGAGTTTGTCCCTTTATCGCGAGCTAAAGACATCGAACCAGCTGTGACTGCTCGATCGGCAATTCTCAGTTCTCCATCCACTGGAATAGTATCTTCCCATTCATTGATGGAGTGCCTACTAGGACAATTTGAAAACGATGATGGGATTTTGGCGCTGAATACGACTGTATCCGATATCGAATATGACATGAATCGACAATTATATTCCGTCGAGTTTGAGGCAGATGATGAAAACAGCGAGAAAACAAAGACTGTTCTGAAATTTGAAAAGGTCATAAATGCAGCCGGACATGGTGCACCTGGAGTCTCAAATATGCTGTTGCCAGCTGAACGACATGTGCAAGGCTTTTACGGGAAAGGCTCTTATTTCTCTTACGGTTTATCACAACCAAAGACTCAAAGACTGGTATTCAAACAGCGTTATATTGAATTTTGTGATATAGTTCGCTGAGATGTTTGTCGCATAGATCTATCCTTGTCCTTCAGGACACGCCGGACTAGGTACCCACTTGACGCTTGATCTTGGAGGTCGCGTTCGCTTCGGACCGAATGTAAAATGGGTTCTGTCACCCGACGACCTGACCGCAGATGGGGCGGATCTTGATGAAGTCTACGAGGAGATCAAAAAGTATCTACCCGGCGTCGAAAAATCGGCTTTGGCACCTGATTACGCCGGCATCCGACCAAAGATTACCGGGCCAGATCATAGAGGTTTTACTGATTTTATTATACGCGAGGAGGAAGGATTCCCTGGATTTGTTAATCTTCTTGGAATTGAGAGTCCAGGTAAGTTTTATTTGAATGTTTGGTACGGTAAATATATGATTTTGCTGACTCGGTAACACACAAAGGTCTTACGTCCAGCTTGGCAATTGGAGAGATGGTTGAAAATATGATAGAGTAAGTAGACTAGCACAAGTTGAAAGTACACCATTTTGCATTTGTTGGGGAGCGCTGAATATCGAAAACCGGACACGCAATAGGATATGCCTTATTAAGTAGTTTTTTTTGCGCGCAGTAATGTAAGTGATCTACACAGCACGTTTCTCTAAATGTAATGAAAAAGCGGAGTTATATATATGAATGTGCGGGCTAGGCCAGATTTAGTCGGTAAGAGATTCATAGCGCAGTTCAAGAACGACTGCCGAAGCGGAGCGCAAGCTGTGATGCCGGCTGATAGTCGTCGGAGCAATCACGAGCTCAAACGGCGACTAATTACAAATACCAGCGAGTTATTAAAGGAAAGCCAGATCAGGATGTGCCATAAATCAGTGTTCACGATTTCAAAGGTCGCCGATATCGGCCACGACGCCGCGCAGGTCTCCAGCGACCAATGATTGTTACTCCACCTTGCGCCGCACATTTTAACTTTAAACAATATACGCATTTTGGTATCAAAGGACAATTTTCACGATATTTTCGATATTTACTGCGTTGCGTTCCATTATTTTACTCGTAGACATGGTGGATATAAACAGTGCTGTCCGAATAGTGTTGTTTTTCCTTTATATGGTGTTTAGTGACGACATCCCCGCTCCGCCGATGTAGAGGATGAACCCTTTTCCGCTGAGTAGCTCGGCTCTAATTCCGGATACTTTTATATGTAGCTTGCTACCCGAGTGCGCAAACTTGTAGGAGTCGTTCAATCGCGGCACCCCACTTCATGGATTATATTATGGGCTTCGTATCTTTACTGGCTATTTCCTGAGCGGACATACTGAACATCTCCGCAGCTTCGTCTAAGATAATGACAATGTCCAAAAATTCAAATACAAGCAACCTCGTTCCGCACCTGAGAGCCGCATCTTTAACTCCGATTAGTCATGGCGACAACAACCATTCAAGTAGCCAAGCGCTAGATGAAGACCATGTGACACAATTCGAGAGAACAGAAGACGAAGAAAGTGCTGTTGGAGATGAAGTGCTGGATATGCAGGAGCTGGCTTCTCCGGCTCTTGTCCTCGAGCCAGCTTCGCCGCAGGTTCTCGATTTAGCAGAATCGAAAGTTAGCTATAATGAAGTTGCTCCAAGCGAAAGTAACGCCAAGACGCCAAAGAGACGAAAGCCGATTGGGAATCTTCATAGATTCTGTTTAATCAAAGAGCTGGAAGATCCTTTTGAGTACTCACGTGGCGTGAAGTATCTGCTTCTTCTCATCTTTGCTTTTGCCGGAATGGTTCCAGCAATGGGCTCTGCTATATTTTTTCCGGCAGTGAACGATATCTCTGCCGAGTTTGATACCACTTTGACAGTTATTAATGTATGGATATTCTAGATATAGCTATAGATACTATTGCTAATTATCATCATTTTCAGTTGTGTGTTGGTTTTTTTATGATCTCGCTTGGTGTATTCCCATTATGGTGGAGTTACTTTTCAGAAATAGGAGGTCGCCGTGGTGTCTACTTATCATCCTTTGTTTTATTTATCTGTATGTGCGCTATCGGTTCACTATCATGCTCTCTGACTTAAATTATCTCTAGTGTTCAATATCGGATGCGCCTTGGCAAAGAATATCACAATGCTGATCGTATTTCGAATTCTTGCTGGTGGCGCCGCCGCCTCTTCTCAAACAGTTGCTGCGGGAGCGATTGGAGATATTTTTAGGCCGACAGAAAGAGGCAGAGCCAATGGATATTTTTATCTTGGTCCGCTCTGTGGTCCGATGATTGCTGTAAGTAGAAACCTGAAATATGTCTACAAATTATCGTTTTAACCAATTTCTTAAATCAATAGCCGATCATTTCGGGCGCCTTGGTTGACAGATGGGGATGGCGATCTACTCAGTACTATCTGATGATTCTCGGTTCTGGCGTTCTGATCATGATGTTTTTCTTTCTGCCGGAAACTCTACGGCCTCAGGTCACACCCGCTCATATTCAAGAGAAGAGAAGGGAGCTCAAAGAGAAAAGCAAGGCGCATTATTATAGCAAAGAGTTTTTTGAGTTTTTTTTGGGGCCTTTTAAAGCATTTAAACTACTTAAGTATCCGAGTTTTGTGTTTGCAATTGCATACAACAGTTTGGTGTACGGATGCGTGTATATGTAAGTTATCATGATGCTGTACATCAGCCGGATGAATGCTAACAGTTTACGATAGGATCAATACAACTATCTCGGATTTATATAGTCATGACCCATACAATTTTAATTCTGTGATTACTGGACTATTATATTTGCCAAATGGCTTGGGCACTTTTTTAGGTAGTATAATAGGTGGAAAGTGGAGCGATCTAATTATCAAAAAGTCAATTAAGAGGAATAACGGAAAGCTAGTACCGGAAGCTAGACTAGCTGAAAACATGGTGTTTGCAGGACTTTGTATCTCCGTTGGGATGATTTTATTTGGATGGGCGGCTGATAAGCGGATCTTTTGGTTTGTGCCGGTAAGTCGAGATTGCTAAGATATGCAATGTATGAGCCAAAGTTAATCTTTTCTTTTGTCGTTTAGGTTGTTGGAACATTCATTTTTGGCTTTGGATCACTTATCGTGTTTTCAACGACTTTGACTTTTCTGGTCGATTCTATGCCACAGCGTCGCAGTGCAGCGGTGTCTATAAGTACATGTAAGAGATACATACAATCACTAATGTTGATGAAAGCTTAACTGATAACCTTTTCATTTTGCAGTTATTCGCTGCACCACTGCTGGCGTGAGCTCATTCATCACGATTCCACTTATAGACGGTATGGGGATTGGATGGCTTTTTACTATGATGACAATTCTTACTGCTCTTTTTGTTGTGTTACAATTCTATGTTAAGCGCAAAGGCGCAGAGTGGCGTGCCAAAATGGTTGGTATGGAGGTTGGTTAAGTATAAGATCTGTTTGTTTGAAAATTATTATAAGAAGGGTGCAAAGAGGGTACATTGCGTATTGGAGACGGTTATTCTGATGAGCTGATATCAGGAATGCGCATCAAATACAAGATCATGAAATAGTTAGTTATTTCAATTGCATAGCGGGTCTTTGTAAATGCAAACTAAATTTTATTGTAAGACAGCGCTCTTCCGGTGCATGCTTACGCAGATTTTATATGGCATATGTCTAAAACAATTGGTGCATAGACAACTACCCGGAAACCTTAAATTATAGACTTTCTACTATGTTCTGCGAAAAGGCGTGCGTTCGGCAATTTTGTCAGGGATTTAATCAAGAGGATATGGCACATCTATAGACTAAAAAACTATGATGTATTTTAATATGATTTGAAGTGGATATATGGGCATAGAGTGACTATTCTAGCAGCTAATCATGTACAGCTCAGGGATCGCTCCAGACCTTTAAACCTTCTTTAAAACTTTAAATAAATTCTTCTGGACAAGTTACAAAGCGTTCACAAAGCGTTCAATGTAGTATCACAGCTCAGAAAGGTAACATTTGACGAGATGAGTAGTAATTAGCACTATGCATATTTGGGTTTGCAACAGTTTGGTGTATTATTGGGGTACCAAAGGCCAAGACAGCAGATGGATAGTCGGTCACACGTGCTATCGCGATCCGGTAAATTGAAGTTTAATTTGCATATATAATCCGGACTCATCGCTAGATTTTTTCCGCGCGTATCCTGCCCTTCCCCCTTCGCCACAACCCCTGCTGCTCCTGCTGGTGTAGAACACCTGCGTTCGATTCGAATTTTACTCAATGGTTACTACTAAATCATGCTGTGAAGCAAGTGTTCCTGAGAGCTCTGCCAACTCGGAACAGTCAAAGGCACACTGCTGTAGCGACGATAAGCACGATAAGCAGCATGAAGTGTGCAGCGATGCAGATGACGATTGTTGCAGTTCCCACGACGACTGCTGTGGTTCTGAGAAAGATGAGTGCTGCAAGTCTACTGATGGCTGTTGCGATTCTGATGCAGAGAATGATCATGACGACGGTTGCTGCGGAAGCGACGAGGAGATAGATGGCTGCTGTGATAGTGACGGGGAAGATGCTTGCTGTGACGACCACGCACCGTTGGCATCTCATGGACTACACTCTGAACAAGAAGACGATTGCTGCTCTGGCTGTCCAAAGGAGGATAATTGCTGTTCTAAGAACAATCACGAAGACGATTGTTGCGCTGACGTTCAAAAGACCGATAATCATGCTAAAAATGGTCATGACTTCTGTGCTTCAGAGTCGAAGGATCATAGCCTGACTGCTGGCCATTTAAAGGAGCTCGACATTGATAATACTAAGACTGAGCAAAAAGTTTGCCATAGCCATGACTCTCACAAGCATGCTCATGATACTATTGATCATTTTCACCACCCAAAACCATTGAAAGTTGCCGTACCATGCTGTCTTCCGCCTGATGAACCGCCTTCTTCTAGCAGCGATGATCTAGCCAGCTCTGTAACTTGTTGCTCTGGATCTTCTGCTCTTGAACTAGCGCCTCTTGACCATAAGGTTTTACGACTTCGTCCTTCGAAAGGCAGTAAGACTGAAGTTGATTGTTCCTGTGATGGTATGTATTCAATACCTGTGCTATTTAGAGATTCCTATTAACAATCAATAGATGAGTGTGTTGATCGCTTAGCCAAAGCATTGTGCGATAGCGAATGCAAGCGCGAAGATTTTTGTAAGTATATATATATTTGTTCTTGTTGAATTTCAGATACTACGTTTCTGACGAGTAATATAGCTAGTTGCACAACTCATGAGTCTATTGCCAGTCACTATTCCAACTTTTTGCAAAACCAGCGTGAACTTCTCCGTCGCTGCTTATGTTCAGTTGTTGGCGAACTGGGGATGAATACCGATTGTTGCGCCTCAAAGGGGCCGTATTCGTTTTTGTACCCCATGGCTTCGGCTCCTAGACCACAGGAGACAAGTCGCCTTCGTCGTCGTCGTCGCCATGGTGGTCAGCATCATAACCATCATCTTCATGACGATCATCAAGTCCATCATGTATCTCATAAGGAACATCATCATGACGCTCACGACGGGCATCATCACGACGCTCACGATGGACATCATCATGATGCTCATGACGGACATCGCCATGTCCATCATCGTCGTCACTCTCACGGACACGTCCATGCTCACGGTGCGCATGATCATGGTGATATAGAGATGGAGCATAAAGAGATCTCTTATGTCTCAGAGAAGAAAATCGACTACGATATTGAATCCAGCTCCGTCGAAGCATTGTCCCTTTCTATACACGGAATGACTTGCTCTTCTTGTGAAAAGAAAGCATTCCGCACTCTTCAGAAAACCTCCGGAGTCACCAATGTCTCTGTCAATTTTCTTTTTGGCAAAGGCTCGGTCGATTTTTACCCTCATTTGACATCTGCAAAGGTAATATGCGCAGAATTGCAACGTCAAACTGGATTCAAGGCCTCGGTGCTACGTACCAATGAAACTGAGTTTTACTTTTTATCAACCCGCGAATGTGACGGAGAAGGCGTTCAGAAAATTTCGGACAGTCTCTGGAAAGTCAACTATGATCCTGTGGCTATTAATGTGCGCGATAAGGTGACAGCATTGGGTCTTCGGGTTGAGGATATTGTTCCAAATACAGAAAGCCAAGATGATATATCTGATTGGAAATTGTTTGGCATTACAATCGATCTCGAGACCAGAAACCAATTCGTGCAGTTTGCCATGGCTTTGATTGCAACGATTCCAATTTTGGTGCTTTCTTGGGGAACATTTTCTGAGAGCACGGATCTCTCGAGGGCTATAGCAATGCTTGTTCTTGCTACCGTTATTCAAGTTGTTTGCGCCCGTAAAATCTATATGTCTGTATATTTTACGATTCGTCATGGGTTTGCATTAGACTCTGACTGCTTGGTGGCTTTGTCTACATCTGTTGCATATTTGTATTCAGTTATAGTCTTTATTCTTCATCGCGTTGGCCAAATGGAGGACGAGAAGGAGCTATATGAATCATCATCTCTTTTGCTTACTCTTGTTTTGTTTGGAAAAGTCATCACTGCTATGATTCGCCGTACGGCGGCTGATCAGGTGAAATTTGATGTCTATCAACCTACCACGATGCATTTGGAAGCCTACTCAGATTTGTCATCTGTTCCAGCCTCTTTAATCACCTATGGAGATAGAATCATTTTACAGCCTGGCGAACAAGCTGTTACTGACGGGATTGTTGTGTCAGGATCTGGTGAGTTTGACGAGTCGCATGTTACCGGAGAGTCACTTCCGGTGCTGAAGAAACGAGGCAAGGAAGTTTTGGCTGGTGCACAGCTTGTGTCTGGTAATCCTGTGGTATTTCGGGCGACTAGACTTGTTCCTGAGAACTCGGTTTCGAATCTCAAGGTTCTTGTAAACTCAGTCTCTTCATTCCGAACTAAGCAAAGTGATATTGTTGAAGCGATCGCTAAATACTTGACTCCGGTCATGGTCGTTATTTCATGCGGTGTGTTTTTAATCTGGGCGCTTGTTGACTCTCAAGGTACCCGGCAATGGTCAGGATCAAAGAGCACTTCGGATGCAATCACATACGCAATTGCCACTCTTGCAGTTTCATGCCCATGTGCTCTTGTCTTGGTAATTCCTCTTGTCTTGTCTATTGGAGTCGCTGTCGGCAAAAAGTCATATGGAGTTTTACTCAAGACGGCAGAGCCAACTGAAATTGCGCGTCACATAAAGCATGTCGTATTTGATAAGACCGGAACTTTGACAATGGATACACTAGGTGTAAAATCTGCATGGATCAATGAAACGACTTTATATCCGGTACGTGGTCTCATCAGGTCGGTTGTGGCTGAGAATAAACACCCCATTTCTCGTGCGGTCGCTGCTTATATGGTTGATTATGAATCTGAAAAAGATTCAGAAAAGTATGAGTATCCAGTTGGTGAGATTGAGAATGTGGTTGGGTCAGGTGTCAAAACAACATTCAAGAATCCGGTCTCGGGAAAATCCAAGATTCTCCTTTGCGGAAAGCCTGCATTTGTCGGTGCTTCCTCTTCGGATGATCGTATTTCCAAACTCTTAAAAGAAGGCTCATCTCTGTTTTGCGTTGCTGTTGAGAAAGGTCCTATTTTAGCAATATTTGGTATCGCTTCAACGTTACAGCCAAACAGTGCGCGCGTCGTTCAAACACTGCAACAACGCAATATCACTGTGCATGTTCTCAGTGGCGACACTAGTGCTGCTGTATCTGCGGTTTGCGTCGAACTTGGTATCACTGATTTCCAAGCAGACACGTCTCCCGAAGGTAAGTTAGACTACATCACAAATCTTCAAACGTCTGGCACTGGAAAAGTTCTCTTCTGCGGAGACGGAGCGAATGACGCTCTTGCGCTGGCGGCTGCCGATATCGGAGTCAGCATGACTCCAGAAGGAATCACTCTGGCTTCAGCTGACGCCTGTGTGTTAACTGGTGACATTGCTGGAGTTTTGCGCTTACTCGATCTAGCCCGTCAGGTTCGTATCCGGATCTTGATTGGTGTAATTTGGGCTTTGGGATATAACTTTTTTGCAATCCTGATGGTATCGGGCGCGTTTGTGAAGGTTCATGTTGGACCTGCGTGGGCGGGCGTTAGCGAGGTCATTAGTCTTGTGCCAGTGTTTTTAGTGGCTATGTCTGCCAAACTGGCCCAGGCGAGCATTTGAGCTTGTGGGATGCAATAGTTGCTGAGAGTAGAGCAGAAGTGAGAGAGCAGAGCAGAAGCTAGAGAGCAGAGCAGAAGTGAGAGTTTGTTTTGTTTTGTTTTGTTGCGTGAAATCTGTTTATATTTTAGTATGTGAGACTAGACTCAGTATTTGAGATATTGCGTGAGATTCCTATTTAAACCTATAGAGGATCTGATATTTTTTGGCAAGCGGAATAGTTATATAAAATCATAAAAACCAAAAAAAAAACAGAAAGGGAATTTTGTAATTTTACAGAACAGTTACGAATACTGGAAAAAGATATTGCCCACTCTCAACGCACTGAACTAATCCGTATGCGATATAAACTAAACAATCAAAATCAGCCGTATTCTGTAAATGAATTATCTATAGTGGATTACTGTCTAGGTCATAGAGACGAGGCAATGTCATCAAACTCGGACGCATTAATTTTAGTTGATTCGGTCGATCTTCTAATCTCCGACACCCCGCCGTCGAATAAACGGACTACCCCTATCATATAAATTCATTTATACTCCCATTTCTTCTTTACAAGTATCAGACATTATATCACGGACAAACTATTCTCACTACATATGTCACAGCCTTATCAACACCGTATCCTGTTTATTATGTTTATGATCATTTAATTTACTATCCCAGTTTTATTTACATATAACCTCATCAACATAATTCAAAGCGCCGAATGTCGCCTGCTGTCTCCAGAAAAAGAGGCAAACACGTCCCTCGCAAATTCATTTCCCTCAGCCGAGGTGCTCTTGTGTGAATCAAACATCTCGCTCCCTCGGCGATCAAAGCTCATCACACGGCACTGCAAATTCCGCGCGCGATATTTCTCACCCAACGAGCGAAGAATCAACGCCATTTTCACAGATACTCCCCAGACCCACGTATCATCCAACAAGTCTGAACAGAATTCAACTATAGCTGCCGCCAGCGACAGACTAGACCTGAATTGAGTAGAGGATGACTGTTGATGACCCTGCGGCGTCTGCGCATCAACATTTACTATTATGTCATCCTTCAAAATATTTGCATCGCGCAAAAGAATTTGAATGCGTTTAAGAATCGATAGTTCAGAGGCTGTCGGTACATATCCTGACATGGCAGTGCGGATCTCAATCTCATGCAGCCAGCGCGATAGAAACAAGTCTACATCAAATCAGTAAGCATATTCAAAGTTTGTTAGAAAATAAGGGATTGTGCTTACTTGAGTCCCATCCACACAGAGCATGTTCGACATTCCAGTACACCGGTGCTAGTCGTTTGACCATAGTCGGTCCGGCACGCACTTGCACTTCCAGTCCCAAAACTGCCTCCTCCAGAGCTTTATCTACCAACGACCCCATTTCAGGCTTTGCATCCAGAAATTCTTCAAGGGCGTCATCCATATTAGCTTTGAGCTCCGGGTCACATAGAAGACTGTTCAATACACTCGATGATTTGAACAATCTGATTTGCATTACTCGTACCAAAGAGCATGAGTTGAAAATCATTGGCGACACAGGCACTCCAGCAACACCCGGAACACGTCTTGCAAATTCAGCCTGTGCAGCTGCCAAGTTCTTGGCAGACTGCGTCAGAATCCGCTCGGCTTGCTGAAATGTGAACAGGCGTAGCTTGTTCAATTCTTGCATGCGGGGAGCTGTTGGAGTATAGCCAACCTGTAACACTTGGTCTGCGGTCCATATGTGATTCATGATGGCGTGCATGACAATGTAAACAGAAAACAATGAGAGAATATGTGGCTTCTCATTGATAACAATTACTCTAGTCGCTGTCTCATCTTCTGTTGTGCTCGCTGTCGATGCAGACGACGGCGAGCTAGAGTTATTGTCTTCATTCATATTGTCGAATGAGTTTGTTGGTTCGAAAAAGGACATAGGCGAAGGAGGACTCTGCATCTTTGAATATTCATCCACTTTGCATGACGGGTCATTCAAAATCGACAAGACGACTTTGTCTATACTCGAAGGCGGCGGACATGAAGGCAATAGAGCTGCCCACTCACTCTCAGACTGAGCATGCCAAAGAGTTTCGCTTTCAGGAAGATATACACCAGTATCGTTGACACGAAGTGGAAGCTGCTGATGGAATGTGATGTTATAGTCCGATAGGACAATAAAGATACCCCAGAAAAGACGATGACAGCTCTCGCGCACAATCCATTCTTTCCATGAACTTGTCACTCTGTCGCGCCGCTTCTTGAGACCAAGAGTGCAGAAGCGAACAAAAAATGCCTGCTCGTCAAGAGCGGTCTGCATTCCTTGGTCATCGCCACTCCAGGCATCGAATCCAGAAAGAATGAGACGAGCCTGAATCAAGCCAAGACGCCGTTCGTCTGGCATAGTTGCTTCGCTAGGAAGTTCTGTGAGAAGCTGGCGCGCCCAGTTCCTCAGCACACGCGCATCCTTATGGGCAAGACAATGAACTGCTCCATTGGCAGCCATGACTACGGTCAAGACGGCTGCTGAAACAGCCTCCCATGGATAACTTGAATCTGACTGGTTTGTCGAATGCCGATGCATATTTTGATAATAATCTTTTAGAACTTCGAATTTATAAATCGAAGGATGAATGATTGGGAAATGCAGACTGAAATTTGTGACATATATGGAAAGATAGCGCTGCATGGTTAGAGTGTCGAAAACGAAAATATCGCGAGCGGTGGTACGGCCGGAAAGAAGTGAAATCATTGCGGCACGGCAGTTATCATCGAAAGGCACGATCCAGACATGCTGAGCCCGCGCTGGACGTACAAGACTTGTAGGAGAGATAGGAGGCGGGGTGATTGATATATTTGGAGAGACGTCCACAAATGGCGAGGTCCGAGAAGAGGCTTTGTCATCAACTACTGTTTCGTCATCGGTCGATGGGGTGCACTCGAATTCTGTTCGAAGCCAAGAGGGTGTTGTGGGGATTGAGGCAGAGGCAGCAGAAGCAAAGGGCGGATCATACGCGTTGAACATATCAGGGATACGAAATTGATCGAGAAAGCTCCAGTCCTGCATATTCAAAGCAAACTGCGACGCAGTCGCAGCCACCGCATCTTGAAGATCACGAGTAGGGCTTGAAGATGAGAGAGCAACGGAGGAAGATTCAGGAGCAGACGATTGGAGGTCGAGGATATCAAGAAAAGAGGTGTCTGTCCAGGCTTGCTCAATTTTTTGCTGACTGTCATGTTCAAGCTCTCTCAGCCGTGGCTCTTGTTTGTGTAACGAAGGTTCGGTTTGTGATTGCTGCTGGCCATCGGATGGCTCATGGACTTGCGATGGTTGCTCAGGAGGGTCGACTTCGTTTGGACGGATGATGACTCGCTGGATTACAGATCTCCGTCGCTCTTTGCGTTTTGTGCGGGTTCCATCACACATGCGACGGTGGCGAACGAGCAAGTCCTTGCGCGTGAATCCTCGCTCGCAAACAGTGCAGACAAATGGACGCTCAGCAGTATGAGACCGCTCATGTCGCGTAAGGTGCTCGCCACGTTTGAACGAGACTTGGCAGTGTCTACAGACAAACTGCTTTCGTGGCCGGCGCGAGTTCGAGTCCAGAGCAGCGCCGAGTTGGAGGACAGCCTGCATGGAGGCGAAGGAAGACGCAGCGACCGAGGCCGAAGCCGTTGATGCAGAGAAGGCTTGGACAATCGTCATGTCTGGTTTAGCTGGAGCTGGAGAACTGGGAAGAGGATACGAAGAAGAGAGAATATGCCTGGACCGGAAATGCGGGGGAGGCTCAAACGCTTATCGCTGACCAATGCAAGAAAAAATTGCAGCTGTGGGACACCTATCCGTTTAGAACGCTATTTAGTAACTAGTCCCTTGCCCTGTTTATATCCCCCACACACTGCAATCAGACAGCATACATGTCGTATTCGCATATATGAAGCCTTCAACTCCCATAAGCCCTGTTTCTTGCTCAGAACCTGCTTCTTCCTCCAGTCAGAGCCTACAGAGCCTGCAGAGCCCCTTGGGGACCGCTCTCCACTACAAATCCCGAAATCCCCACTTTCCCCGCAACTGGTCGAGCCCGCAGCCACTATGGCTCGTGACTGGCTGTGATTCACCAATAGAGCGACTGTTAAAGTTGCCAGGATTGTGACTCACGTGACTGGCGTGTGCAGCCAGCTGGTTTTTCAGCGAATACGTGGTGCCGCGCTATACGCGATTAGCTATTCGACGAATGTAGAACCTACAGTGCCGCCAGCAGGTAAGGCCTCTGCTTGAGGTCTGCAAATAGAATAACATGTACATCTACTCCATTGATCACAACCTGAAGTACAAATCAATTAAATAAATCAAAACAAATAATCACTGCATCGCAAAAGATAGACTCAACAAAACAAGACAACCCAGACACCCTTTTCTCAGGATGATTCATTCATCTTAGTGCTCTCCGCGCTGTTTCAAAATCCTCATCTGTGATTCCAGACTTTGCACACATTGCCCTAAACAACCCGTCTTCCTTCCGAAATAACTCTTCTGGTGGGCCAAATTCGGCTACGTTGCCGGCGTCAAGCACTAGAATTTTATCATAACCGATAATCGTCTTGAGACGATGCGCAATACATAAAATCGTGCAATGTCCAAATTCGCGTACGATTACCTGCTGGATTTTGGCGTCGGTCTGGTAATCTACCGACGACGTCGCCTCGTCGAGCACCAGAATCTGGAAATTACGCACAAGCGCGCGAGCAAGAGATAGAAGCTGTCGCTCGCCGAGCGAAAAGTTGAGGCCTTCATCATCAACCGCCTGATCAAGATGGAACTTTCCGTTACTTTGACTCGTAGTACCGCTTCCTTTATTCTTTTCGTTGTATTCGTCTGCAGAGTCGACATCTCCAAGTAAACCAGAGCGTCTGAGTGCATCCCACAGCTGCGCATCCGTGTAATGATCGAACGGATCCAGATTTGATCGGATAGTGCCCCTGAACAAAACAGGATCTTGAGGAATAATAGCAAGTTTCGATCGCAAATCATGTAGGCCAATTTTTGAAATATCAACTCCGTCAACCAAAAACTGGCCCTTTGAGATCTCCGCAAGTCTGTACAAGGCAATCATGATTGACGACTTTCCTGCACCTGTGCGCCCACAAATTCCAACTTTCTCACCCCCTTGAATAGATAATGACAGGCCCTTCAGCACATACGGAAGTCCTGGTCGATACTGCAGATAGACATCTTTCATCTCAATCGCTCCATGCTCCGGCCATGTCTCGCGAGGCTTAGTCTCGGCAATTTCATAAGGAGCTTCGCTGGGAAGTTTCGTCATATAATGATATACTCGCTCAGCTGCATTCATATGATTTTCAACGTCCGCCAGCTGCTTAATTACCATGGCAAGCTGCACTGCAATCATCGTACAGTACGACAAAACAAGTCCAATACTTGAGGCGGACAGCCCAGAGAAATGTACTAGAACGGCAAGCAATCCGGCAACGAGAACAAGCGCTATTCCAATTATTCCAAGTCGAATACTCAACCATCTTTGATTCCCTAGAATCATGAACGAGAACCGGTTCATGTAATCGAGCTGCTCCTCCATTCGACGCTTAAAGCGTGCTTGCTCGTTATAGGCGCGAACAGATGCAAGACCAGTCAAAGTCTCTGAAAAATGAGAAAAGACAGTAGATCGAGCATTTGAATCCAATCTCTTGATCTCGACCGCCGACGCACGATAATATGAAGTAAACAGCAAATACAAAAAACAAAGCGGAACAAGCGCAATTGCAAACCAATACAAATAGGCAATAATAAGAATGAGCACACCAATAATACTGGTCACTCCAATCAGATATTGTCTGAATGCATCAGTAAGCGTATTATCCATCGATTCAACATCATTAGAAAATCGATTGATGATTCGGCCAATCGGATTGGTATCAAAAAAGGACATCGGAGCATTCATAACTTTCTGAGTAGCTCTCAAATTCATTTTCACCGAGGCGCGAGACCCAGCTATAATCAAAGTCAGTAATTCTGACAGCTAGTCAATCAGACACACACAGACTTACCAATGGTGGTGATCCACCCTAGCATAAAGAACATAATGGTACATGCCATCCCAAGCATTACATATATTCCAATCTGTAACCACCATCAGCATTAATTTTGACTGCAAAATTCGGGATACTCACATAAAATCCTTTTGATTTGTCAAACCTATCTTGGGTCCAATACGATAGCCACAAATTCGTCACAATCTGAAGCCCAGCAGCAACTCCCGCAAAAGCAGCAATAAGAGGCGCAACACTCCATCCGAAAATAGGACCACCTGCCATTCGGAAATATTCTCGATATACTTCAGACGACACATTATCAGTAGAACGCTCTTCCTTTTTCATAAGCTTGCCATCTGTCGCTCTGCTGGATTTTTCGTTATCATCGTTTTTCTCGTCTAACGTCTCGACATCATCAATCTGTGGAAGTGCAGGGACGTCTTTATCCTCCTCCTCTTCCTCTTCTTCGCCTTTCTGCACGGAACCGTAGGTGGTGAGCTCAGCAAATTCAGGTGTGTTTTCCTTCAACTCATCATAGGTCCCAATAACACATCCACCTTTTCCATTCATAAATAAGATACGATCGGCCTTAGAAAGTACATGCAGTTGATGGGTAGCCAATAGACGTGTCTTGTTTTGCAATATACCACAGAGACAGTTATCGACCAAATTGCGGCCTACATGCGGATCTACTGCCGACAAGACATCATCCAAAATGATAATATCTGAGTCAAAGTACGACGCACGAGCAAGTGAGATTCGAGATTTCTGTCCTCCTGAGATGTTAATTCCTCGTTCACCAATCTCTGTTTGATCCCCTGCAGGCAAAACTGTAATATCGTGTTCCAGCGCGCATGCCTTGATTATCTCCTGATAGCGCGCCTCATCATATTCCCTGCCAAACAAGATATTGTCACGTAGAGTACTATTCTGGATCCACGGCTGCGGACAATATGCAACCTTACCCCCAATCTGAATTGAACCTGATGTCTGTCTCATCTCACCGACAAGAGAAGCGAGAAGTGATGTCTTTCCAGAGCCAATAAACCCAGTAACCACGACGAACTCACCTTTCTCGATGCGGAAATTCAAATTATGCAATCCAGTAAATTTATCACCAGAATCATCTTCTTCAGACAACTCGTCAAGATTCGCACGCTCTTCTTCGATATCAGCATCAGCGCCGATTACGTGCGCTGATTCGAGTGAGATAATTCGACTAAGAGTATTTGCGTTCTCCTCTTTTTCTTTCTCGGGATCATTTGTCTTTTTGGTTTTGCGGGACCAGAACCCGCTTCGCTTCTTTGTCTTTTCGTTCTTTCCCTTTTTACTGCCACCAGGTGGTCCTCGGCCTCCTGGTCCTCCTGGTCCTCCTGGTCCTCCTGGTCCTCCTGGTGGACCACCCCCTGTTAACTTTGCTTTCTTTGCTGCATTTTTTTCTTCCTCAAGACGGCGCTGATATGCCTCTGGATCTTCATCCCACATAAAAGAAGCATTCTCAACCAGGATAGCACAATCAAGATTTTTTTCTGCAACAACTGCTCCGTCTAGTTCTTCGGCCATGAGCATAGACTGGATTCGATTACAAGCCACATATGCATCGGATGCGGTGCTAAGTGCAACAGGGATTAGCATAAGTGGCAATCGCAGCATGTTAAACAAGGCCAAACTAGCAAAGACTTTGGCGGGGTCCATGTTGTGACCAGTGACTGACAATACAACAAACGCTATCATGGAAGAAAAAAGCGGGACAGTCAGCGAGATTGCAAATAAACCGGAGCGGAGAGTGAGCAAGAAGCTAACAATCTTGATCTCTTTAATTCTCACGACGGAAATTTTCTGCAAGTAGGCATTTTCCCACGCAAACAGTTTGACAATACGCATCGAGGTTAGCAATTCTTGGGTTAGCCGAATACGCTGGTCGGTGAAGACTGTCGACTTTACACGACGCCGAGCAATGGTTCGAGTTATAACCGCCAAAACAGGCATAGCTCCAAACAGCAAAGCGATACCGACGAGTGAAGGGTAGCCAATGTTGACTAGCAGAAGCACAAGGCAGATAATGACCGGAACGGGAGCATTAGTCAAGTGGTGGAAAAAAGTGGAAGCGAACTCGACGCGATAAGTATCGGTGGACATCAAGTTTGTAATTTTACCATTTGTGAATTCCAGTCGTTCCTTATTAGAAAGCACTAAAGACTTTCTGTAAAGCGCATTAATCAAAACTGTGCGAGCGTGAGAGCCAAAGCGACCAGTGGTATAAAAGAAAAGCTGCTGGCTAAAGCAAGAAACAGCAATCATCGCAGTCAGACCAATGACTAGACCGATCCCTCGTCCAGTGCTTCCAGTTCCATAAGTGTACTTGTCTGATACCCAATAAATGACTTTACGCGAAAGCTGTGGTGATGTCATTTGAACGATATCGACAATATTGCGATGGATAAATGCCCACCAAAAGTCAGAGGTGAATGTATCATGTAAAGCCCAAAATACAAGGTTCGATTTTTTGCCAGGCTTTGCTTTAGCAATGCGTTTGTCTAGATTTGCTAGAAATAGATCTGTCATCACTTGAGATTCACGCGATGGTTGAACTAATGGGATGTCGTTTTCCTGAATAGGACGCGAGTATCCGACCTAGAGTTTAGCTGTAAGCAAGTAGAGCACATCACATTTGCTTTTTTATAAAAAAACTCTTACTTTCATGATTTCATCCATCCAATTAAACATGAGCTTTCCATACATTGAGCTAGTCGCCTCCGGTGTCATCTTTGGCTCAGTAGGAACAGGAGGTGGATCGATGGGCATGAAGGGTATAATCCATCGTGCGGCACGTATCAAAATGTTGCGCTTGACTGGAGTATTAGATTCGCTATCGTTTCCCTTTACTTTCCCTGAATGAGCTGCATTGTTGTCGAGGGAGGGAGAGTCATCGGACGAGGGAGACGACGAAGAAGAAGCCGAGCCATCAGCCGATTCGGACATTACAAGCCCTACATTCTTTTCATCTATAATAGACGACATTGTACCAGTCCTCCCTCGTAGGTTGCAAAACGACAAAGAATCAAGCAGAGGAGATAACGGAGAATAAATACAGGAGGGTTGCTGACGCGGAAGTAGCGATTGACGCTAGTGAAATCAAAATCGACAAGGTTTAGGCGCGCCACTGCCGACGCACTGTTGAACTTTAATCCAAGCCCTCAGGTCGAAGAAATAGTGTGTAGCTACGGATAATATGCTGAATTATAAGCTGGATTATACGCTGAGCTATTAGCAATTTTCGCGGTCAGTTATTTAGCGTCATTGGAAGGAAAAAATAGTAGCATGGGTGTCATGTGGATTGGGTTTATGAGACAAGTGGACTCATGGATAGGTGTGAGTGGAGATGAGACTCTTAAATCCGAGAAGATAGCGCAAGTCTGCGAGGAAGGTCGTCGAGATTTTTCATCTGACAATGAAGCGTTTAACAGTAACATATTTTTAGCCACAAATATATCGCGCAATCAGATAAAAAGTGACAGGATACAATCTAGAAGCGATAGCATTTGCGTGGTTTTAAAGGCTGTCGTAATAACCCTTGCCGATGACCGAAGCGCTTAGTGGAAAAAAACTCTACAGTTGACACCTTTACAATGATAAGCCTGATGGAACAAAGCGTCAGCGGGCTCCACTTGATACTGCTCAGCACGAATACCGCTCAAAACCCAATCCTCATTAATCAATAATTATACTCATAATTGAACACCTGTCTTACAAAAACCACCTAAATCCAGGATGCGCAGGGCCTCCGCTTAATTCCATAGTCGCTACTTCCCCTCTAACCCAAGCATTCTGCTTTCTATCTCGTCTCTGATTGTCATACTTCATCCATAAACCCATTATAGTCGTGACAACAACCCCAATAGTCCCAAATGCAGCAGTGACAACTAATGCGAGCACATAGCGCGGCCTATCTTGATCTCTAAATACATTAACTGAAACAAGCCCCATCAGATTCGCAAGCGGAACACCAACACCAGTCAGTGCGGCACGCTGCCCTTCTGACGGAATGTTATTCGAAAACCACGTCGACAGTAATACAGACGGTGCAGACATACCCGCAGTCATCAAAAAGCATGCAAAATAAGCAACATTAATATGTGAATTGACATCATCAATAGCTAAATAAATGACAAAGCCAATCACTGGCAGCAAAAATCCGATCGCAATAAAAGGAGACCGAAGCCGATATCTGTCTGACATAAATGCAAGAAAAAGTAAGACAGCAGCTCCTGACACATTTGGCGCGACGGTATAGAGATTCGTCATGACAGTTGAGTATCCCAACCGCTCTACAATTTGCGGCAAAAATACACTGACTGACTGCAACGGAACTCCAAGGCTAATCTCTAAAATCAGCCATCCCCAAGTCACCGGATGAGCAAAAATCTTTAACGAATCTTTAATTTTCAATGGCTCATTGACAACCGCAGAAGAATCGCTCTGAACTCGCAGGAATCCCAAGGTGCGTTCTTCTTCCGTCAAAAACTTTGCAGATGCCACATCGCGAGGCAAAAAAGACCAGGCTCCGACTGCAGTAATCACAGTACAACTACCTTCAATTATAAAGAGCCATCGCCAGCCTTTCAGCGGCGAGTTCGGGATCTGAAACACGGCAAAAGAAAGTAAACCCGAAAACGCAGATGCTACATTCGAAGCAGCGTAAAAAATAGCCAACCGACGAGCAAGCTCGCCGCGTCGGTAAAATGTAGTAAGATAAAATACTACAAGGGGAAAAAACGCTGACTCAAATGTACCCAGGAACCAGCGAACAGCCATCAAGCTGGCCCAGTTCTGGCATGCCGCAGAAACCAAGGACATAACTCCGAATCCAAACATGAGAAACGGAAGCACGCGCGTCAAGCCGTATTTTTTCCCCGCGAGAGTGAGCGGTAAAGCAAATAACACATATGGAATGTAAAATATTGAGAGCAATAAATTGTATTGATTGCCTACGAAATGAAGGTCGATATCAATGCCGTCTGTTTTGGCATTGCCGAGGTTGCTTTTATCTAAAGAACTATTATAATCATTAGATCATTAATAGAGGACATAACAGCACTAGCATGTCATACTTGAATAAATACATAAGACTTAGCGCCGGTAGCAGTCTAAAGTCCAGCTTCCGGCATATGAAGCGCTCCAACCCGGTGTCGATCTCAACAACTGTGGCCGTCAGATCCTCATTTGCCAGCACGCTCTGCTCTAGCAATGCTGCAGTCTCCTCATTGTCTGGTTGCTCTGACCATAATCCGTCTTCGCCAATCTCTCGGGAAGTGGTCAGTTTCCGCTTAGAAGCTGTGCTTGCCATGGAGCTATAACTCGAACGCGGAGATATACTCTCACAATGGTTCTCCTGGATCTCGTCGGCCGCAACACCAGCGATGTGATCACCTTGTCGTAGTAAGGCTGTCTTTTCCGTATATACCATAGAGCAAACTGAGCTGTTGCGAAAGATAGGTCGATACTGGTTGTCGAGTTTCCTGTCGTTAATTGTAGGATAAAGACGGGACAATTTCGACACCGGCACGCAACCCGAGATCTTTTCGCGCCTCAGGTAGCCTCCCTTCCTTCACAGGCTTCTGGAAAAGATTAGATACCGTCAAACTGTGTTCCAAGAGTAGAAGTATGTGTACAAGACGATGTGGAGATCGGCTTCGGCGAACGCCGAAGGTTTTGGCTACATGCTAATTGCTATAGGTCTATAGTCACGTGATATATAGTCACGTGTAAGTTATATGCCGAGTTTAGATAAGTGAAATATAACAGTGCAGCTGAAGTGGTGATCAAGGAGAACTTGTGTATTTTACGTCTACTTGTATAGATATTCAATGCAACGATAGCAGTACCATGGATAGCGGCACTGCCCACTCACTAGAGCCAACTTCTTTCTCCGGCCATCAGCTATTGCATTTACCTATCGAGCTTGTTGCCATGATTCTTAGCTATTTGGATTCCAAGAGCTTGAACTCCGTATATTGTTCTGGCAAGAAGGCAAGAGACTACTTTTCGGAGAATGAAATGTGGCAGATTCGCATCTATCAGTTTCTGAACTCGCTAAAAATGAATGATTATATCGCTTCTTTTCAGAATTTCGAGGATGTCAAGTCTTGGTCTGCTAGATTTTACAACTTGAAAGCAAATTATGAAACTCTGGGGATCGTTTCATTTGGCAATCCGCTCTAATTTGCGTCTATGAAGATAATAAATTGAGTGCTCCGAAAACTTCGAGGTCTAGAAGAGACATGAGAGGTTGAAGAGAACCCAACAGCGAATCTTTGCTATTGATTATAAGACTATATTCGTTGCTCCAAGCTACTTGCTCACCATCGTTGCAATATGATCATATATCTGTCAATCTTACCCATCATCGCAACAACTCAGTTGAGCACAAAGCAACAGATGTGGTTATTCGTCAATATATAGCAGCTATCTGACTACCGCTAACAATTTATCACGTTGCTTTTGAGATAGAGTCAGGTCGCAAAGATACTACTACAACACCGAATCGAGTTGATGCAGTAGAAATTCCGTCAATATTTTAGGCAGTTCGTGAATACTGCATACAATTGAAGCGCAACCAATAATCATCATATTGTGTAAATAATTTATCTTTCCTAATAATATAAGCACTCAAAAAATGGCCTATCTCTCCATTAAGCATTTACAAAAACACACAAGCCCATTAATTCGGCATTTGCTTTCTACTTTAGGAAATTTATACCCTAATCTGAACTCAATTACAGAATCTCAAGAGAGTTGGTGTCGTTAACGATAAGGTCGAGAGGCTTATCTGCAAAGAGTCAAGTCTCAAACACTGCGCTTACGCCGAGTCTTTCGGAGCCCTGCTTTAGTTCTTTCTTCTGTACAGATTTGTTCAAGAATACTCCTCTCCAAGCAGTCAATTCTTCATTTCAATATGCCTGTCGGTTAGTTTTCCTTTCTTTTATCATTTTACCTGTTTCAACACTTGAGTCGAGTTTGGAGCGCTTTGTGTTGGAATCAGTGTTGAAGCAATAGTTGAACATCGGCGAAATTGAAACAGGGAGAAAGAATATGTGAGGAACCATGATCTCAAATACTAACCTGTTCATATTTCATTTAGAACCTATCCCCACAAAGATCTCTGTCGATCTTCACAAGCCTTACCATGAACAGCCGGGTCTCCACACCCGCTGGCATCCGGAGATTCCTTTCTACGTAAGAAACATGAAATTTCGATTGTAAAAACACGACAATGCTAACAATTGTGAAAATGATATAGTGCTCGGTTGAGCCTGGTGAGATTTTTAAGGTCGAGTGCTTTGACTCATCCGGCGGCCAGGTCTTCAACACGGATGACGCCGATGATATTGTCAAGGTCAACCCTTTGAGCATTCACTGCTTGAGTGGCCCCATTGAAGTTAAGGGTGCCGAGGTAAGTCAATGCTAATTTATTAGAATTGGTGATAAGTCGTCTCACAATGATCTCAGCCTGGCGATCTTCTTATTGTCGACATTCAAGACATTCAGCCTTTCCCCGATGAGCCTTGGGGATACACTGCTATCATGGACCCCAAGAAGACCAGCGCTTTTTTGAATGACAAGTACCCTCAGATGCAGAAAGCTATCTGGGATATCGACGGAATCTATGCCTCCTCGCGCCATATCCCACACGTTAAGTTCCCCGGTTTCATCCATCCGGGTATTATTGGAACCCTTCCCTCATATGAGATGATGAACATCTGGAAAAAACGTGAGTCAGAGCTTGTTGACTTCCACGCCTCTCTTGACGATGGCTGCACCGTCGCTGCACTTCCTAACCCAGAAGGCTCCTATATCGGTCAGGGCGTTGATCCTGCGTTGGCAGCAAAAGTCGCTGAGGAAGGTGTCCGAACTGTTCCACCGCGTGAACACGGTGGCAACATTGACATCAAGAACTTGAGCCGCGGTTCGAAAGCTTACTTGCCTATCTACGTCAAGGGTGCCGGTTTCTCGGTCGGTGACATTCACTTCTCGGAGGGTGACGGTGAGATCTCATTTTGTGGTGCTATCGAGATGCACGGAATCATTACTCTCAAGCTCGGAATCATTAAGAACGGTATGAAGGACATGTCTATCTACAATCCTGTCTTCATTCCTGGTAATGTCACTGCTCATTACGGCCCTTCGCGATACCTCACTTTCCAGGGTATCTCTGTCGACGACGACGGAAAACAGCATTTTCTTGACGCAAAGATTGCCTTCCGACAGGCGGTTCTCAATGCTATCGAGTACTTGAAGGGTTACGGTTATACCGGAGAACAGGCATACCTGCTTTTATCTGCGGCGCCAGTTGAAACTCACATCTCGTCGATTGTCGATATTCCCAACTCGTGCGTGAGTTACTCGATACCCGCTGATATTTTTGATTTTGATATCATGCCCAAGGAGGGTGGTCCAGTCATTCAGCCCAACATGGGCAAGACTGCGTTTCCCACCAAATAAGTGTATTAGCCAGAGAGAGCGGGAGGCGTCACTTTGGTATGAAGTAGTAAATAAGAGGGCAATCGGATTTTGATTTTAACAGAATAATTGATATATTCTGCTATTAATGGCCCAAAAAATATAACTTTATCTAATACCTTTTTTTAAAGAACCATAGTAGATCAGTTAGCATAGAGCAAATATTACGTTTTGAATATTTGTGATTCTGTGACTCAGTTCGTGACATTGTGATTTTGAAATGGCCCCAGTCCTGCTTACAGAGCACTAGATCTTCCACCGCCATCCGCTACACACGACTTTGAATTAAACAGGAGCAACCTTTCCACTTCGCCTACACCCTTTTTGGAGTACGCTTTCGCATTCCAGCAATAGTCAATATCCCATAGTCCTCGTACATCTTCATCGCTATTAGCTCCTTGCGCAGTTCCTTGACTTCTGCGCACAGCTCGAACGCCACCTTCCGACCGCTCGTGTCCCGGCTTACCGAGCACGTAATCTGCCCTCCATCGCACTCGCATCCACCACAGCATCCGCAATGATTCGCGCATTTCCTCGGGCTGCCGTTGCTTTTGCTTCGCGGCCAACTCACCTGCTTGCGCCAGCAACTCACCATCTTTCCGCCGTGATGCGCGTTCGAGTTGCAGCTCCTTCTACAGTTGCCTTGTCGCGGCGCGCGTTCTCCCAGTCCGTCGTACTGAGGTCGAGCAATAAGTCTGACGATGATGACGATAAGAACCCTTCAGTTCCAAAACCGACTGAAACTGAGACTGAAGCCGAGGCTGAATCTGAAGAAAATAAGAAAATTGAGGAAGAGAGTAAAAAGACTAGCGAGGAGGATCGGCTTGCATCTGCTGAATCCACTGCCGATGACAAAACACCAGAGTCTGAGGAGGTGGCTAGTAAGGAACGCAAAGCGATTCGAAGGCGTATCCGCAAGACCGATTCAGCTGCTCCTGCCAATTCAGAATCTGAAGCTGCTTCTTCAGAGTCCTCAAAGGAAGCTAGCGAGAGCAAAGAGAAGGACAAGTCAGCAAAAGAAGATAACACAAAGCCAGCATCGTCCACCTCTGGACCTGTCGTGACCATGCGCAAGTTCACACCTGATTTCTCAACTACTGCACCCAACGGCTCGCGTCTTGGAAATGGTGTACCGGATGAGATCCCTGAACTGATGGCGCTGCCTATTGTCTCGCGTCCATTGTTCCCCGGATTTTACAAGGCTGTCGTGCTACACGACGAGCGACATATTGAGGCTGTTCGCGAACTCGTCAAACGTGGGCATCCTTATGTTGGCGTGTTCTTGCAAAAGGATCCCAACCCAGCGACTGAAGCCATCATGGCTCCAGAAGAGATTTACCATAATGGTGTAATGGCTCAAATTACCAGTATCTTCCCTCAAAGCGAGTCGAAGGATGGAGCTCAAAAGGAGGGTCTGACTATTGTGCTGTATCCTCACCGACGTGTCGAAGTTGAGAAGGTGGTCATTGCCGAACATACTGACGTGCCAATTGAGAGCAAAGAGACGCCTGTCGAGTCAGACGTCACGAGTTTTGACGTTGTTGCTGAAGGTAACATATATATAGCTTTGAAAAATGATCTGTGATTATAATAACTGACACCAATCTCTAGACGCTAAATCAGCCGCCGAAGAAGAGCCTATGGCATTCCTTCGCGATCGAGTGACTATGGTCCATGTCAAGAATCGGCCTGATGATCCGGTTGACAAGAACGATCCCACGATCCGTGCCGTTGTCTCTGAGATTGTCAACTTGCTCAAGGAGATCTCCTCAATGAATCCCATCTTCCGTGATCAGATCACTGCTTTCACACTTAGCCTTGCTACCGGAAATGTGTTTGATGAGCCGGTTCGTCTTTCTGACTTTGCGGCTGCGGTCTGTGCTGGTGAGCTTACGGAGCTGCAGGAGCTCATTGACGCACGCGATATCTCTGATCGTCTGCAGAAAGGCTTAATTTTATTGAAGAAAGAGCTCATGAACGCAAAGTTGCAAAGCAAGATTAACAAGGACGTTGAAAGCAAGATTCAAAAGCGCCAGCGCGAGTATTATCTCATGGAGCAAATGCGAGGTATACGTAAGGAGCTTGGAATGGAGACCGATGGCAAGGATAAACTTCTTGAGAAGTTCAAGGAGCGTGTTGAGAAATTGAAATTGCCTGATACTGCTCAGCGCGTCTTTGATGAAGAACTAAACAAGCTCATGAATCTCGAGCCGTCGGCTTCGGAGTTCAATGTCACTCGAAACTATCTTGATTGGATTACGCAGTTGCCTTGGGGTCTTCACTCGACTGAAAACTACTCAATCAAACACGCTGTTGATGTCTTGGACGAGGATCACTACGGTCTCAAGGATGTTAAGGATCGTATTCTTGAATTTATCGCTGTTGGCAAGTTGCGTGGCAATGTTGACGGTAAGATTCTTTGCCTGGTGGGTCCTCCTGGTGTAGGCAAGACGTCGATTGGCAAGTCGATTGCGCGAGCCTTGAGCAGACAGTTTCAGCGGTTCAGTGTAGGTGGTTTAACTGATGTGGCCGAGATTAAGGGTCACAGAAGAACCTATGTCGGTGCTCTTCCAGGCCGTATCATCCAATCTTTGAAAAAATGCCAGACTGAAAATCCGTTGATTCTGATTGACGAAGTTGACAAGATTGGTCGTGGACACCAGGGCGATCCTGCATCGGCACTGCTTGAGCTGCTCGATCCTGAGCAGAACAACAGCTTCCTTGATCACTACCTAGATATTCCGGTTGATTTATCCAAGGTGCTGTTTGTATGCACTGCTAACATGACTGATACTATTCCTCGACCGTTGCTCGACCGTATGGAGGTGATTGAGGTTTCAGGATACATTGCTGAAGAGAAGAAGGCTATTGCTATGAAGTACCTTGCACCTCAGGCGCGAGATAACTCTGGTTTGAAGGAAGTCGATGTCGAACTGACTCCTGAAGCGATTGATAGCCTGATTAAGAGTTACTGCCGCGAGAGCGGAGTGCGTAATCTCAAGAAGCAGATCGAAAAAGTGTATCGCAAGTCTGCGCTTGATATCGTCAAGGGCATGAAAGAAGACCCGGATGCGTCAGAGGATCATTTGCTGACTGAAGAGGGCAAGGAGATTGCCGGCGACCCTGACAAATCGTCCGCGCAGCCGCTACGAATTCCGCTTGCGGTACCAGAGTCTGTTCATGTGCAAATAACTGCCGATAATTTGCCAGATTATGTTGGACCGCCAGTATTTACGTCTGATAAGCTCTATGATGACCAGCCTCCTACTGGAGTCGTTACCGGCCTTGCGTGGACACAGATGGGCGGTACGACGATGTATGTTGAGTCTGTGCTCGAGGCACCGCTTTTGCCTACTTCGCAGCAGAGTTTCAAGCGTACGGGCATGCTTGGAGAAGTGATGAAGGAGTCGACTGTGATTGCATATACTTTTGCAAAGATGTTTGTTGCCTCGCATTTCCCTGACAACAGATTCTTTGACCACGCTCGCATCCACATGCATTGTCCTGAAGGTGCAACGCCAAAAGATGGTCCGTCTGCCGGAGTAACTATTTCTACTTCTTTGCTTTCGCTTGCCCTCAATCGGGTAGTCGACCCTGGATATGCCATGACTGGCGAGATCACAGTAACTGGCCGGATCCTGCGCATTGGCGGTCTGCGCGAGAAGACAGTAGCCGCGAAGCGTGCGGGTGCAAAGACAGTGTTTTTCCCGGCTGGTAATCTTGCAGACTGGGAAGCGCTTCCGGAAAACATTAAGGAAGGAATCGAGGGAGTGCCATGTAATTTCTATAGCGATATCTTTAATCGCTGCTTTGCGGGTGTTTCTCAGGAAGAAGGCAATAAGGTTTGGCATTCGCAGCTGGGAGACCCTAAGGACGCTGCGGCGATACAGCAGCAGCAACCGAAGAATGATGGTGGATTAGGTGATTTATTCCCGCCGCTGGGAGGTAGTGTTAATAATGAGATTCATGCTTACGACGGAAGCGGTCGGAGATATCATTGAAAGGCATAGTATATATTCAGCAACAGATAATAATGGTCAGTTTTTATCATATAGAACTCAGCGGACCCGTACTCTTATGTTTTAGGGTTTTCTTTTTGTTAAATTATGGTAATCTTTTATGGTAAATTTTTTTTCTCATATTTATTTTTGTTTTAGTTTGCTTTTCTACTAGTTTTGACGGAGGTTTTTTTTGTAAAGTGTCACATTAACGCAGTTTTCTTTTAATCCTCAAAGATTTTGCACTATTTACAATTATGATATATACATACACTATTCAATTTAATCATATAAATCTCCATATAAATCTTGTTTAGAAACCGAGGCTTTGCGCCCATTACAGACGAAATATTGCTCCTTTGACTCACTTCTCGAAGCAGCTGGTTTCTCTCTCTTGACGCGATCAAAAACTTTACGAAGTTTGCGTTCGAAAAAGGCGTCCTCGGCGCCGGCGTAGAACTTGCAGATAAAGGCTCCTCCGGGACGAAGGGTGTCGAGAGCGAAAGCGAGAGCAGAGTTCACTAGGTCCTGTAATAAAACTTTTGTGAGCGTGCATCCAAGTGAGGAAAGAGAAAAGGGGGAGAAGAGAAGAAGAATAGTACCATGCTTGTTGCGTGATCACGAAAGGTGATTCCGGAGGTATTCATGAGCCTAAAGAAAGGTTGGCTTAACGTGAATGACCAAAATGAGAAAATGGGAGGCCAGGGCTCGGACATGTCACTTAGCACGACATCGACTGTATCTGCGGCCGATTGCGCAGATGAAGTAGATGGCGAAGGAGTACGATCGATGGCGCGCTCGATATCAATGTAGCCTAATCGCATACCATTTTCGTCAACGGTATCTTCTCGCTCATCAGTTGGGCGACCTAGGTCGGGTTCGCACAGGTAGTCTTTGATAATCGCTTGAATTTGCGGCGATAAGAAGTCACCTTGGATGGCAGAAGCACCTTTTGGTGGTGCGGCAGGAAGGAGGTCGATTCCAATCACGCGACCGTTTGGACGTGTGCGGTCGACTGCTACCTGTGTCCATGAACCGGGTGCGAATCCCTGTGTCTTGTTAGTAGCAGCAGGTTGGAATAGCGAGGAAGCGCAAGTCATACGAGATCCACAACCGTCTGGCCCGGTTTGAAAATTTTGTGATTTTGATGGATCTGCAGATTTATCCCAATTAGACATAACTTCAAAAATTAAAAAAATCAAAATTACGATGAGATTCAGATCCACACACTTCTAATAGTTTAAACGCGGCTCGGCTTCGTAGTCCCTTTACTTTGGCATCTCGGAAGTAGACATCTGATGTCTTCCTCTGCACCCACCTCTTCGAACTAGAGCTGCTTGCCGCTCGCCGCTGGCAGGAATATATCGCATCAAATAGACTCTCGCCGAATAACGATCGTACACGCTTAAAATCCACGCTCATAATGCACCGTAGGCGCGCTCCATCATTAAAGAACCGGGCTGATTGATTTTAAATCATTGTATAAATTGAATTCAGCAAATTCAAATATGCCCGATTCCGCCCGAAATAGGAATTAAACTCCCAAAATAAGAAACTTATGTAAATTGCCCTAAACCGACATATAGCCCGAGTAAACCTGCTGCGCGACACAGCGGCGGAGACAAAATTGTGCAACGAAGTGGGCACTATGGCCGAGTGGTTAAGGCGAAAGACTCGAATTGAATATTTGATATCTTTTCTCGTTTCGAGGCGCAGGTTCGAGTCCTGCTGGTGTCGCCATTTTTGTTTTTATCTACATTTTTTTTATCTAATTTTTTTTTTGTAATTTCAGAAATTAATTACTATATATATGAAATATATTTTTTTAAAAATAATAAACATTTCAAACAAAACAAAGTTGAAATATGAAAACGCCAAAAAAGACAAAAAGTCATAATTTAGCAAAAAGGAGTTTATCAAGTCGGATTTTCTTGGCTCGGATTTAATCGCTCGCGCATACTTCGCATCTCGCATATCGCATGTCTCTGATTACTCAGCCAAAGTAGTTCAGAACTGTAAAGTTCATAACCCGTGTCAGCAAAAGCACGGCCTTCCAAGATAAATGGTTAGAGAAGAGCTCGCATTTAAACTTCAATAATAATCACAGCAACAAAGTTAAACAAATCGTACAATAAACAATCCCAGAAAAAAACACAAAACTCCCGAGCAAAGTCAATCAAATCTCAAATATACACTCAAAAATAAACACTGATTCCCAGCAATTATGTAAAATCATCTTATCTAACAAAAATGTAGCAAAGCAATCATAATATGTACACGAAAAGTATCACCGCGTCTCGTTAATTCGCTCACCATCCTTATTAATTCACTCGCTATCCAGCCATCTATGCAAACAAAGCGTCCACGGACTCATCTGGCAGCCCCGTCTGCTTCCGCTGACCGGCCCAGAACTTTGCGATATCAAGAATAGAGTCGTCAATAAGCCACGACCACTTCTTTGCAAATGCATCCGCGATCTCCCAGGCCAGTGGTTGCGCAGGGTCGGTACCCCATATTTGGAAGCCGCCATTCAGAAGGTCCTGACAGAACTCAACCTCGTCAAATGCGCCTAACCGTAGTTGTTGAAGCAATGAGTCGCGCAGAGTCGCAAATGGTATTGCGTCAACGTACTGGATATGGGGCACAATGCCTTGTAAAGCAGTAGGGTAAAGAGCAGGCGGAATTGACGCAGACTGCTCGGGGGATGGAACAAACACCTGGTAGCGAGGCAGGTCATGCGCGAGTGGCAACTGGCGGATGTTTTGGCACATTGCTGCACCGATGGGCTGGCATGGCATAAGCAGAGCGTCGGCGGCACTCAACGTGCCATCTAGATTGTCTCTGGGAGTAGAAAGAGGGAATGGGGTAGCTGCGTTACCGTCAATACATTGCTGAAATTGGTCTACCTCAGCTGAAGACATTGACGACGGCTCAGTGGGATCAAAGTCCAGAGATATAAATGACGCAAGCTCTTGCTCATAATGTTGACGCTGCAGGTCTTGCGGGTTTGCAAAAAGCGTGTTGCGGGGTGTGCTGGGAGAAACTGAGTCTGTATCAGAAAAAGACGAGGCTGATGAGGCGGTAATGGTAGGAGTAAGCTCTGCGGTAGCCGACAACGGGCCTGAGGATGAAGATGCAGAGGAGATTGAAACACGCGAGCTGCCGCTGTTGGTGTCGTCAGAGTGCTTAGATTGTGATTTGTGGTCTTTACTCTTCGCGAGACGACGGCCTATAAAAAGAAGATTTAATACAAAAATACAAGTGAAGATTTACGAAATATAGATAACATACGTCTAGCGCGCTGAGCAACGCGGTTTTGAATGCGACGACGTAGGAGAGGGTCTGCGATACCAATCCACTCCTTGCGCTCGTCAAGAGTGGTTTCGTCATCGCTGCTGTCAGCGATGGGCGAGGCGGCATCTGATGCTGCTGCTGCCGCCGCCGCGATGGACGCGGCCGATGCAGCCCTGCGACGAGAAGACGACAGACGCATGCTGCAAAAAATAGAAGAGTAGGAGGCAGCAGGAGAAGACGCCGGAGATGGGGAAGAGCACTATAAAATAAAAGCGAAGCCCGCGGAGCATCAGCCGCGCTCTGACCGGCCGACGGAGTTTGCGAACGCGCCGGGCCCGAGGCTCGCGTCGAACACGGCTTGCGAGCCCTAGCCCTACATGTCCATGCGGACGCGGCTGGATCGTGACGTCAGCGGATGTCGGACGCGCGGCCTCGTCGCTTCCAGTGCTCGCGACGCTAACCCGAATAAGCGAGACTGCAGCGAGCGGAGACAGTAAAGGCTCCGAGCCGAATCTGGCCAAGCTGTGAGAAAAACTCTGATTGTCGGCGAACTTTGCGACCGGCCACCGACATAGTGTAGTAGATTATCGTTCAAACAGATGAGTAATATAATGAATATGCATTGTATTAGGGTATGACGCTTAACAATGTCTTGCATATTGGCATTTGCTTGTTAATCAGTAAGTAGTACTACCTGCGGTTACTGTCGACGTGGCCCCATCGCGCATGAGAACCCGGAACTCGCGACATATCGCACGCACGCACGGGTAATACTGGCTCTTCAAGTTTGCATTTGCTTGCTGTTTTTACTATTATTAGTATTGTTTTTGTTTTTTGTTGTTGATGGTGGTGGCGGCGGTGCAGATCTGGCAGTCTCCTCGAAATTCAAAATATGATGCCGATGACTCTTATACCGCAATACATACTCTGTAGCTGTGTATTCGAGTAACGATGTTTCAGCACTGTAATCTAGCAGATGCCGTTACTCCTCTGCATCTACATCTATGTAGTTTGAAAAGCTATCTTTCTGTAACCAGCCTCCGTATCAAAGCGATATGCGATATGGTAGCATGAATCTTGGCGAATCTGATTCGGGTATCGAAGATACGGAACCATGACCAAGATCAACGCTAGATACCTGTCGCCAGCCGCACTGACGTCCGCGGCTGGCCTAGTACGCGAACCGATTCGTCTCATCGAGTATTGTTCCCCATCTTGCGTGTATGTACTCACCAAATGTTCGTCTCGGTGCCAATCCTGAAACTTTTTCAGAGAAAAGTATAATCACTGCCGACTATGCGCTTAAATCCCTGCATTTTGATGTTTGCCGCAGAACCACAGTAGTACATCGCCGCGTCAATATCGAGCGTAATCATCTGCGCCAGTGCATTTGCGAAATCAAGAGAGTGTAATATAATCAGAACCAAACTCGACACCTAAAAAACACAATCATCTGGTTCTATCTGCAGGCAATAATCAGTGCGCCATTAATCATTGAGTTGGTGTCATTCAAGAATTCATTAAAGAATCCGTCTCAAAGGTGACGCGTCAGATAAGGTACTGTCTAAGTCACTATATCCGTGGCTGCCTTTGTTGTTTGTCATCGATGCTTCTGCTCCCGCTGCAGATTTGCTTCTTTTGTCTATTTGTCCGCGTCAGCTATATGACTCGCCAGATGCACTTAAAAACCTAGGAAGAAACAGAAACACGTGCAAATAATATTGCACACGATCAACAATACAGCATATTTCCATTTCGCCACTGAAATTTTAGTCCAAAACTACTGCTTTATCTATATAATATTCTAAATCTGCAAGCCAGCAGTCAATACTATTATTACTCTAAAAACAAGTGGGGCGATGGCCATCCGACCTATTTCGCCGCAATCGGTACACGGTACATTTATATTCTAGCATTCTCCTTCCTTCTTTAATTTGGTACCTATTTTTCTTTGTAGTGATTTCGTTTCCGGTCTTCCCAATTGTGCCATGCGGTTGTTCATCTTGATCCTTTCATTCCTTATTATATTCGTTCGTAGTTGTGAATAAACTAATTGCGCAAAATTCGCTCTTAACGCTGTCACCATTTTTTCTATCAGCAACGAGACCTCTGCATCTCTCATATCATTCTTGACTCAATACAGATCAACTTGGGAATACACATGTAGCAAATATTCGACAATAATCCTGCTGGTGGTACCTTCATATTCATCTTGAAGAAATTTATCTTAAAGGAAATTCTTATTGTTTTCAGATTGTACGCAATTTCGTGATCCGCCTCCGCCGCCTCCATCATTCTCCCTCCGCCAGAAGCTACCATACTCAGTGTAAGGTAGATAAATTGAGTAATATAGAGGTATTTAGGATTAAACTGAACGTCAACGCGATATCGATTGATTTGCCGCCCCCAACCCCCTATGACATATACTTTGTCATATGGCTACGAGTCCATGTGGCAGTGGACTTACGCTAGGCCACAAAATTTCACTACTGAAAAAAACTTGCAGCAGACCTTGCAAAGTAGATCTGATAGCTAAAAATGCAAGCTCTGCGACGACCTTGTTACTGCTTTGCTGTATTCCGTTGGGGCGGGCAAGTTGACAAAATAGATACGAACAAAGCCTACAATGTGCGCCTCGTATATTTTTTACACTATCGTTGGTTTTTCGCTAACCAAAATATTCTCAAATTATTAAGAATCAAACATTCACATGATATCTATACTGCTGCGTTCACCATAAAGTCTAAAATTCCGACCAACGCCTATCCTCCGCTCAAAAATCATCAGCTGTGAAAGAAAACTCCTAACCATCCCAAAAAAAAAAAAAAAAAAGGGGGTGATAATCTTATATTCTAATCGCTCCTTCGCCCCCAGCCTCAAACTGAAGCTCCATATCCTCATCCTCGCCCAATTCATCAGCTCCATCGTCGTAAAGCCCGCCGTCAACATGCTCTCTAACCAGCATTGAAAATCCAAGGTTAATACTGAATAGTACAATTGCTACATAAAATATTGTCTTTGGCGCGAACGTCACCGTCGAAGCGTATATATTTGAGAAAATAAGTGGTCCAATTATAGTTGCCACGCTCTGCAAAAGGGAAAGTGCTCCCAATACCTGTTTTTATCACAAGTTAGTTATCGCGTCGAAATATATTATTAGAGATATACGTACGGCGCCGGTATTCTCTTTTGGAACGTGCTTCGTAATAGCAGAGGCAGTTGTCGGAGACCCAATTGTACCCAGCGAGCCCAAGATTCCCCCTAGGTTAAAGTATTAGCAACCATTTTCGGTTTTATTATTATTGTTTTTTTTTGAAGGCAATGAATCATACCAAGAAAAAACTCAGTAGAGTTTCGTGAGAGCACCATGACCACATACGCGGCGATGTAAAATACAAACGAGAATCTTATCAAGAATACATCTCCCTTTGATGCTCCAACCTCATGCAACGTATGCGGTTTCCATCTTCGATGACACCGCAGCAACAAAGGCAATAATATCACCAACGCAAAAGCCCTCGCAAATGATGCCAATGAGATAAAAATTCCAGTGGTAACGCTCGTCCATTTGAAGGTAAGTTCGGCATAGAGTAGCAAGTTGAGTATCACGCCTAGTTCTGTGCCATGAAAGAAAGTTTCGATGATTGAGAGTATTGCAATGTTACGTTTGATTACCATCCGAGTGCCGTCTGCTGGCCAGAGAGCTTTGAGCGGTTTCAAGAAATTAATTCGATTGATGAACGATCTCCAATCCAGAGCCTGAGAAAAGACAAGCTCAGATTCTTGACTTTGCGCATGAGAAGCGTGGTCACGAGCCTCACGCGAAAGCGACTCTGGTAGAAGAAAAGCAATGTACAAAATATTGCAGACATGCAACATCGCAGAGAAATAAAAGACAGAGAGCAAGCTTCCCGTTTGTCCAATTATCAGACCAGCAGTTATAGGTCCCAACGAGATTCCGGCAAATAAAACCGCACGCAAGAGACCAAAGCTGCTCGCGCGATTGACTGGTAACGAGCAATCTGCGACATAGGCTTGTCCGATTAGCATAGACCCGGTCATAGATCCTGATACACCATCAATAATCGATACAACAAAAAGTAGCCTGTAAGCATTAGTATAGCTAGATTTGGCTATTGCCAAGTAAGCAAGGCACGAAATCTAAACAGAAATGTCAGTCCAGCATATCCAAGCACGCGAGATCTCACTTGTTGGCACTCACAAATTGCCCACTAGTTATCGACAGCAGAAGAATAGGTTTTCGTCCGAACCTATCCGACAATGCGCCAAGCTTCGGACTTATAAATGCAGATAGCAAACTCTCCGTAAGTTTTACAAACATCATTAGGCGCGATGCGCCAGCGTGAACTTCTGGCCTCTGACAGTTCATATCAATCTCGGCTAGTACTCCAAAGGACGAAGAGGTCATCGAATTTCTCTCGGCGTAGTACGCCCGGCAATATAACGACAGGCTTAAGTTCAGCATTGGCGCAAGTAACCCGCCCATTGCAAACGCACTGAGAAAGAAAGTCGGAAGATAGGCATAGACTGTCGGCTTTCTCCACCATCTAATTCGGTAATATTCTACTTGAGGTTCATCTGCCGCATCAATACTGGTCTGATTATCTTGATTTGGTCTATCAAATAGCAGTCTTTAGTAAACTTGTGGGGTAATGAGGCCATCTCATGATACTCACGTAAATATATGCTCATCCTGCTCGTCAATATGATTGCGTACCATCTTCGACAACTTCAGACCTAACTATCCTTTCAGATATATAAAGGCAAAAAAAAAGTAATTGAAAGTGGTATTTACCGCAATTACACGGAAACAAAAGAGCTTGCGTAACACGGCGACTTAGCACCTCATCACCTCCGGTGCTCCGATAACAATCACGTGATTGGTATCACTGCCAATTCTTTCTGTTATGCAACCCTTGTCCTTGCCCGGGCCGCCCGGGCAAGGACTAGCTAAACTCACTACCACTTATACTGGTCACGTGAAGTATGTCTGCCCTCATCTTTGCTTCAATGGGCGTATTTTTTAATCCATAGTCTATGTACACCAATTAAGACAGAAATTGTATAAGCACACGCATATATAGTATAATACCCACATAACTCCAGCATATAGAGAAATTAAAAAAAAAATAAAAAAAAAAAAAAACCCAAACACCAATTAACGTCACACAGATCGAAACAGGCCAATCATACATCTTTTTAACACAAGATAGTAATACTATTTAATATACTCTTCGCAAAATTTCTCTCAATTTGGCGCTCTCCAGCATTGCCAGTGGGACATCTTGACGAGAATGGAAAAACTTCTTCAAAGTCTGAAGCCATTGGTTAACTACATCCGTTTTTTCCTTTTCAATGACGTTTGCTGTAGGATCAGTTGCTGCGTCAAGTAAAAGATTCAGCACCTCTATACATTCCTCCCACACAACGATCATTGAAGAGCGAGCAATTTGTCGTCCGACCTGCGCAGAAAGAATATCAAAGCTACCTTCAAGATAATCCAAAAGTGAAGAGATTGCATCCTTCGTAGCGTCAAAGTCTCCGGATTCCGAGAGCGCTAAGAGGTTCTCGATAGAAAGAACCCGAAAAATCGTCGGCAGCATTTTCTCTGAGACTCCTTGTATCATCCACCTCTCCAGCTCATCGACTCCAGATGCCAAACTATCGAGAACCGTATCCGCATTGTCTGCATCTTTCGTCAGTTGCATCCTTAGCCGAATTAACCCGCGCGGCTGGATTGACAAATGGTAATCCTATGAGATGTTTAATCAGAAAAAGGTCGCTCTCTGCACTGCATAAAATACTTACTCCGCATTCAAAAAAAGCACTGTCACGAACATCTACATCTACAAAAGTAGCCGCTTCTTCTTTGACAGCATCATCCATAAGATGCTCTACCAATCTTATTGTGAATGTATAAATATCGACATCCTGCGGAAATCTCAGTTCGAACTCTTCGTTCCATACCAGAGGACTACTGATAGAGACAGACAAGGATCGCGTTCGTTTTATCCGCGTTGATCCTGCTTCTCTAGCTTCGATCAGCAGATAAATGGCATCTTGGTCGGCTGCAGAAGCATAATCCTCTAGATCAATGATATTAATTTTCAGGCAAAACGAGTTCTTGTCGGGTGGAAACAGAAATTCTGATCCAGGCCCACCCGATTGCAGTTCTGACGCGTCGTATTCACCATCCACTAACTCCCATCGTGAGCCAATAAATCGCTTTAGAAAACTAACGTTATAAAATTTTACTCGAGTCTATACTGCAGTTAGTATTGTCAACGATATTTATCTTATTGAACACCCGTACCTCAAGAGGCATGCTATAGAACTCTGAATTTAATTCTTCTTGGCGCATATCTTCACAGAATGAGGACCGCAGGTAGTCCATGTAAGAACGTATCGGCTCAGCATAATCGCGTATCAAAGCGTAATAAAATGCTGTGCGTTGAAATTTAATCGGCCAATCCAGTGACTGAATAAGAGACAGATCGTTTGCCCAAACTTTTTCTATATACAGCATTTGAGCACTGTGAGCTGCTTCGTCGTCCATCGGCAAGAACTAATAGCGGTCAGAGAAGTCGGATCATCACTACTACATTGTCAATAATACTCACTGAATCACTGCAGGAGCCTGGATCCAAATGCAGCGAAGCTGCACCTAGACCTATAGCATGCAACACGTATGGGAATAGTATATCCTCAACATCAATAACATCCGATTCATCACTATATCCACTTTATTAGTTCAAGCTCATAAATGGCTACAAGGCAATCGATTATCATACTCTAAAAGCGTTTTTTGGATCTCCCGCACTCCGCACGCGGTATTATAAAACTGTACCAGCTTTTCTAGCCGTTCGCCATCGCTCTCATCTGAAGTCTTCGCCATAGCCCTCTGTAGTATAGGCCATGCTGTAGCAGTAGCAGCTACGACAAACTCTGCTGATGCTACTCTTCCAATATCTATAGAATCGCGCCAACGTGTCAAATTAACATTGCCATGTGTACTCGGCGTTTCATACACTTCCCGAATCTGATTCACTAGAGACAACTCGCGCATCAGAAGACCATTCAGCAAAGACAAGTCAGGCCATGAATCGTGAGCGGCAGCTGCCGTGACTGCTTCTTCTAAATGATATCGAATGCTGTCGCGAATATGGCCTTCCATGGCCTCGATTGTATCCGAAAATGGTACACCGTGTAAAGCGAAGTAAGAATCTGAAAAGAGGTAGAGATCAAACATTGCCAAGATCTCTGCTATATTTATTGGTTCGAGACCTGTGATCTTGTCTAGCTCTGTTGTCAACTTATTCATGAATAGATGATAGATTGACATCAAGCATTCGCGGTAGAGATTTTGCTAAAAATATTAAGTAAGTCAAAGTCAAAGAAACTAGATAGGCAAATGGGTGGTTTTTACATTACTGAGTTTCCAAGGTTCGTGTGCCCTTGCGTAGGTCGTCAAAGGCTCAAAACTTATAAGTCTAAACATATTCAGAAATGCTGACAGCGGCATTTTATCATCCAATAAAAGATCTAGTGATCCTCGAAGAGTTAACACATCCCGCGTAGACTTTCCCACTCGCCATCGGAGATACAGGGTGTTTAGTAAATCTCGAGAATCGTCGTCGAGAATTGAAATGGCTCGTCTAGATAGTGGATCCATCACATCAGCGTTGGCTGTTTTTGATTTCTGTAAGAATTTTGTGATATCGCGAGACAAGCATCGCTTTAAAATAGAAAAATAAAGTGCTGATGGATCTGGTGGGATATAGACAAGTGAGTGCTCTGCGGAGTTTGCCGGTAGAATGTGAAATCCGCCCTGAACAATTCCCAAAATGATCTGATTGATTGCCGAGATCTCAAACCGTCGCCACGTCTTAAAGTCTTCTTCAGATGAAAAATCGGCAGCCGTGGGCTCCGTTCCTGTTCGTACTCTCTCAAGGAGAAATTTCAAATCATTGATATACTCTGCTGGCGCTATAGTCTTCACCAGCGCACTAACATCGCGTTCAACCCGATTTTCTTTAAGTCCGTAAATATCAGCAATAAGTGAGATAAATGGGAAATCATTGGTTTTCCTTGAACCAGTTGCGAATGGTAAATTCGGCGTAGTTTGAAATGTTAGACAACTGATTTTGATCACGTAACTGTAAGTTTCATCGGGGATCGCAGCGCGAATAGGAGACGCTTCCACTTTTATTTTGGAGATAGAGTCTGTGAGCACGTCTATCTGTGGTTTGGCTCTGCTGTCAAATGAATTTCGAGCTCTGGAGGACCACGAATCCTGTGAGCGATGCTTTGAGGCCATTATGACGTGTGTCGAACAGAACCAAGAGCTTTCGTACTAACTTTTGTCCTGTTCAGTGGAGTGATCTGCTCATCGTTCGATGTTTTCTAAATCAATATATGCATAGCTCGATTAAGAGCACTTGCGAAGATATATAGAGCGCGCAATTGCCGTAGCCAAGCAAACAGGAGTCCGAATTCACAATCGGCAAACTCTCGAGAGTGCGCAATTGCCTACTGACTAATGACGTCTCGCTGTGACCAAAAGGGATACTTTGAGTCACGTGACGTAAGTGAGAATGTAGTAATGGTTTCTAGACTAGTCGTCGTTTAGACGATTTATAAATTAGAAAATCTTACAGGGCTGACGATTAGTAAAGGATCAAAATTCGTCGTGTGTTATCTTTTAGCCTTGAGGCAAAAGCATGTATATGTAATCCTCGACTGGTTTCTGTTTTATGGCAAGAACGTTTACTGAAGTCAGATGTAAGATAATACTTTCAATAGGTAATAGAATTTTAAAGACTGGTAATTTGCTTCTTATCTCAAACGTCTCACACTCAAGGATAACTGCCAGGATCTGGCCCAAAATAGCCAGCTTCAGGCACCTGAAGCAGAGACACCTGGCCTTCGCCACCCTCGACACCAGAGTATAACACATTAAGCCCCCACCATACAACGTATTTCGGATGGTACTGTACTGCAAAAAATATAATGATCACCGAAAACGCAAGTCCAGCTCCCAAACCCGACGAAAGAAGATAATTATATTTCTCCCACCATGCCAAATAGCGACGACGGATGAAGAACATGAAAGCAAAAGACATGTAGAAACCAGGAATATAGTACGAGATGTTGTAAGGCGCAAATAAAGTCATACCTGAAAGAACCAAAATCGGATGTACGGAGCTAAATACTCGTGTACAATACTTCTTTGCGAAAATGAACGGCACAACAGCAAGTGCTCCGATAAGAAAGCACCATGGTAGAATCGGGTACATTCCATCAAACATTTTTTTTGGGCCCAAGATTCCAAACATAATTGAAGCAGAAAAAAAGCTCCAAGCATTTGGACAACTAAATGACTCAACCTGTTCCGATGAACAAAAGTTGCTGACGTGTCCCATCTGCCAGTTAAGAACTCCAAGACTAACAATCACGGAGATCAAGGTTGCAAAAATCTGCCCACGGAAAACTGCTCGCGGCGGGATTCTACTATAGTGAGCTGCTTTCTGGTCAGAAATATAAGTGGTCGCCTGCTTATCAATCATAACTCCAAAGGCCTTCAGCGTCATCAAGGCATTTCCATTGCCAGGATACATGTATCCTGAAATTAGCTCAGTAATAAGATTTAGATTCAATGACATTCCGGTCGTAGCATTCAACAAGGTGATAGGTGTCAAAAAAACAAAATTGATGAAAATGACGAGAATAAGACCTCCAACTGATGTTTGGGTCGGGTAAACTGTCAAACATACGACAGCGAAAATGAAAGAGATGGTCAAGACTATTAAAAACCACCAGTCGGGCACTTCTTTGTGTCGTCGCATGTACTGAGAAAAAGGATCAGTGAATCGGGCATATATAGATCTCGATCTATCTCTCAAGGACTTCATAAAGTCAAACAGTGTATCCTTCAAAAAGGGTCCATAATTCAAACCAGTCCATACCAATAGAGCTGGATGAAGCGCAAATAGTGAGCCATAGTACATCAAACTTCCAGCAGAATAAAATGCTGGGGAGTATTCCTGATAAAGAGACTCGTCGAATTTTCCGTCCTCTCCAATCACCATGCTGACATCAAAAGAATCCATAGTATTCGTTACAAGCGTATTAGTATTTATTGGAATATATGCCGTCCAGCGATAATTGGTGTAGTATGTCGCTAAAATAATCAGAGTTCCTAGAGCAGTACCAATAAATGTGTTGATATAGGAAAAAAAGGGAATAACTAGCGGGCTGGAATACCCAATCACACTCCAATCAAAACTTGGAACAGGATTAATTCCCATACCCATTGCAATACCAGTTACAGCGGCAAGATTGAAATTATTGGGCGCAATCCATGACATCCAGTCAAACTGGCTCAGAGCCGGGAATAGATAAACCGGCACCCAGGCCCAAGCAAATGATGCAGCAAAAACGATAAAGAAGAAAGTGTATCCCGAAATTGTCCAGCCGTTGATATTCTCTTTTTTCTTTGGAGAAAGTAGCATGCGATTCATGGCAAGACTAGGTAGAACTATAGGCCATAGAGCTTTGACAGGATATACAGCAATTCTGCGCATCAAGCCCGCGAATCCGAATCCCATGAACTGGCTTGATAGAACGAGCAGAAATTGATACCCGATAGTAACCCAAGAGCTCCCGTAAAATATGTCAAGCTTCTGAACAATTATATTGGCTTGAGTCACGTAAGGAATAGAAATACCAGAGTTCACAGCGATAGTACAAAACATCTGCTCCTGAAAGGACCAAGGTCCTGGATTGAGAGAATGATGCTTTCCAAAGAGACGTATTCCGATAGCAGGAAGATAATCAAAGGCTTTACCAGAAAGATAAATCAGAAGCTGCATGATATCCGTGGTTAGCGTAATCTGAGGAAATCGAGTACTGAAAAACTGATTCACACCAGCGCCGACAATCACCCAGACAATCGTAATTAGATAGCTCCTGTAAGTCTCAATAGGAACTTCAGCATCCTCTGGCAAAGAAATAGAGCGAACCTCGGGATAAGGAGAAAAATACTTGATCAACGCCGCCTCAACTTTAGCATCAAACTCATGAGTCTCTGCATCTGTTCCGTATGCATCCGCGCCCGCAAGTAGTAGCTTGATCTTGTCCATAATCGCCGAGGCAAAGTTAAGATCATCTTGGTGGTACTCAGCAGCAGTAGCTAATATTGAAATCGCCTCTCCCAAAGACAGATCATCGATATAATCTTTCACAAGCTCCATATCTTTAGAAGATACCGTCAGACGTTCTTGGAAAAGTCTGGTCTCTGAAACTTCAGAGCTGGGATTTGTCTTCTCATCAGACTCGCTGCCAATTTCAATCTGCTTGGTGTCAGCAGCGTAGTCAATATCCGCTTGATCTAGACTCATTATTAGTTTGATATGAAATACACCAGTTCAAGCAAACGGTACGTACTCATCATGCTACTTCAAATAATATAGATGAGCGAAAGACTGATATTGCAACAGAATATTGCCTTCGGCGCATCAAAAGATAGCACCACTAGGATAATACGGTATTCATATATCTGGGCATCTCGACTCTGGATAGGCTCTGGATATCGCGCTAATTTTGCACGGCTTCAGCGGTACGTAGCGCAATTGTACAATCATGAACGTTGATACACAAATAAGAAACCACGTGGCGGAAATGTCTCAAGCCTCCATATAAGTTTAAATAAACATTGAGATAAAAAAAGCATATGTGATTTCATAAAGAATATTCGCTCTGTGGCATTAGCCGTTTTTCATTGGAGCAAGTGGGCTGGTTGTTCTCATTTGGTAGATTTCACGGAATTGCGGCCCGAGCTGCTGCTGCTGCTGCATGTATTGTTGAAGCTATCTGTCGCAATAGTTTCCAAAATTAAAGATTCACTCATATTCGATACAAGTCAGCTGGATAAAATGTGCCTTGGACGAACTCTTTCTGCCTCAATTGACAATCCTGATTAACGGTGGTTTGTCCGAAGTTTAGCTGTGCTTATTGATCAATTGCTAATAGTACAGTAAGAAAAATGATAAAAAAAAACACCTGGTTACAGCGCAGATGATTATTCTAATTCCATAATGAATCTCCAATGCATGGTCTATTCTACTGTACTCGATAATAGCAAACTATATACACATAGCTCGGCGAAAGTACATTAACAGAATACCGGCTTCAGCAAGAAGTAAGAGAACTCAATAAAGCTCACTCTTCTCAATTTGAGGTTTTCTTTTGGCATGTATTTGACGCTAACGGTCAACCAGTTATGAGATTGAAAAAGGGGGACGTTTAGGGAACAATACCAAGGTACTCTTGAAAGAACAATATCAACATTCAAGGTGCGGCGTTTGGCCCAACTCAGTATTTGTCCTTTACGCGATTTATCATTTTTCGGCATATCTAAATCAATTTCTCGCTAATCTCTGCTATAACAAATATCATAAATTGGTTAAGAAATGTGATTGAAAATGGTTCAAAGATATTAAGATGATCTGGTAATGGGAAATAAGCTAAAAACAACAACTGAGTGGTTACAATATCAGCTCTCATTTCGGCGGCTCATCTCCTACTTTTACAATGAATAATTAGTTCGTATGCAGCAACCTCATATCGCACGACAATTGACACGGATTGTCCACAAAAGCCAGATTGACAGGTTTTGTGGAATAATATGCCTCTTGTGTTGAGGCTCAATCATGTTTACGGCTATTGCTTTCTTGCCAGCTCCTGCAGCCTCTGAGTCGTGTATCAGCTGTGGCAATTTTGTGTAGTTTGATTACAACATTATTAAAACTCTTACAGAAGTATAAGAAGACATATATATCTCTGATCGGACACACCATCGAGCTCTCTCTCGGTTCAGTATATTGACACCTATTTCAAAATCAGCATAAAGCTACCAGTATACAATGGAGACTATTGATGCAAGTCAGCTTTTGCTTTCTGATCCGCCTGAGCAATCTGCGTCTAAAGGTGTTGGTATGATAATAATCACGCCTTTTCTTTGCTGCTTTAGGGCCTGCGAGTCGACAAAACATACACCACACCCCAAATTACGCACACAGTCTGTATCAGGGATGCGACGCTTTGCTAGTAATATAAGGCAGCACTTCGTATGCACAAAAAAGTTGGAGCGAGATAGTCGGTTTTCATTAGAGCATTCTCCTCACGACGACAACGAGAAAAAAGTTGCAGAAATCAAGAATACCATCATCCTTGTTGGAGCTATGTTTGGCTCAAATAAGGAGACTGATATTTTATGAAGTGCCACATCTAATTTGTAGATATTGAATTTATATGAAATTGAATAACAAGAATGACAAACTCGAGCGGATTAGAGTGCTCTAAAGAATTAACCCCCCTGTCAGTATGAATATACCAGTATTATCTTCGCCATATAGTAATACTGGTAAATATCAATTTAAGTTTACTTATATGTTGGGCTAGGGCTAAAAAGATTTTGATTTTTCAACTAACGCAAGGAACCAGTATGAACTCGGACGAGTTAGCAGTTTTGCTCTCTGTCAATAATATAGCAGTCTTGATTGATTTGTGATTTTGAATTTTGAATGCGTTTGATACGCCCAATATCATTTCCTACGTGTTTAGAGAGTTATCCGGCATTTTCGTCCCTTTATCATATTCCAGCGGTCAAGTACAGTTCTTCGAAGTCATACATACAGCGCTCTAATTACTCGGCTCTTGAAGTTAGAAAGCTTTTTGAATTGCAAAAGGAGGCTACCGCTGAGAGTTTTTTGCAAGATCTGGATGCCAAGTTTGCTGAAATCGACGCTGAGCTTGCTGATCAAACGAATTTGACGAGATCAGGGGCATTACTCCCAGATAAATTACGATATAAAATGAACGAATTCGCGCCAAAGGTGGACTACCGATTCTGGACTAAGAAAGATCTCATAAACCGGATTGAGGAGCTAGAAGAGCTGTGAGTTGGGCTTTGAGATGTCTGCATGCATCATACTGATTCTAACTGATAACCAGCACGCGAACATCAATTCAAAACTCGAATATTGAAGTAAAAGTGAAAAAGAAAAAGATCAGAAAACAAGAAAAAGAGTTTGAATTTAAATCTCATCCTACACGGCTGATTGGCATACGTTTTGCCTACTTGGTGAGCGTTGCTCTCGTTGCGGTTAAAACTTGCCATCGCTAATTATTCAAAATCAGGGATGGAATTACAATGGTCTTAATGTCCAATTTGACAAGACACCGTTACCAACTGTTGAGGGGTTGATTCTTAAAGCTCTTGCTCGATGTAGGCTTATAGAATCGGAAGTTGACATCAAAGCCTGTGAGTTCAGTCGTTGCGGACGCACCGACAAGGGTGTTTCTGCCTTAGCTCAAGTTATTAGTCTGCGAGTGCGATCACGATTAAACCCAGAAGAGCAGCTTGACGAAGCAAATGACCATAAAGAATTTCCATACATTACACAGCTGAATCACGCTTTGCCGCCGGATATACGAGTATACCAGATCTGTCTACATCCGCCAGAAGGTTTCGATGCGCGACATAGTTGTCGATCACGACATTACAAGTACTTTTTTGCGGCGAAACGAGGAAATCTAAGTATCGATCTAATGAATGAAGCAGCACAATTTTTAGTCGGAACTAATGATTTTCGCAATTTTTGTAAGATTGACGGGTCGAAGCAAATGACGCATTTTTATAGAGAAATTCTTTCTGCTAAGTTCAGTCTGGTCAAAAAAGTTGAATCAGCGGGAAATGATCCTGAGCCAGCAGAGGTCTATGTTTTCGATTTACACGGCACAGCATTTTTATGGCACCAAGTCCGCTGTATAATGGGAATTATGCTGCTTATAGGACAGCGTCTTGAAAAGCCGGATATAGTGCAGAAACTGCTAGATGTTGAAAAGTTTCCCTGTAAGCCTGTGTATGATATGGCAGATGATGTTCCGTTAGTGCTGTATGACTGCAAATTCGACGAGAATGTCAAATGGAAAACAGCCAGTGAGCTTTCTAATGGTCAGAATGCTACCCCTGCGTCTACAAGGGCTGATGTTTACGCGTTATGGTATGATGGTATTATCAAGAATGAGTTGCAGCGGACAATGCGAACCGTGATTGATAGTACAGTACAGCTTCCAGAGCGTGACGGGTCTTCTGATAGAGTTAATATTAATGTGGGAGATGGGTGGGGGAAATGGCGAGCAGTTTATGAACCAGTAGAGAAGCGCAAGCTGACTGACCACTTTGAGGTTCAGAACGAGAGATATAGGAACCGGAAAGGCAAAGTGCTGGAAGAAGGAGACAATGCTGATTTGACAAGTGTTACCGCTCTTGGCGCAGAACCCGAAGCTGTAGCGCTAGAGGCAGCGCCGTAGATCATGTTCGTATGAGTATTGTTTATAGGAAATGAAAGAGCCATGATGTGTTCGCCATAACAGACGCAGTTATACGAAGACGTGGTGTATTGTGCAGACGCCCACTAAAAGCAAACGGAATTAAGATTACTCGCGACAGGCGTAACTTTTGGCACGCCTAAACTTTAATTATACGATAGCTGACGATAGCAGCCGGAGTTCCTATAAACACTCCGGTTATTGTGACTGATCTTATAGCAAATCGTCGCATCGGACCGGATTAGTTCGATTATATGACCATATATTAGGATAGCTGTTCACAGTCGTTTATTTTTTCGGCTCTCTTTTGGAATCAGATTTCACATCACCGTCTCTTCGGCAAGCTAAGATGTCGCACAACGTTACCAGTAGCGAGCGAGAAACCGACCCTCTTCTTGCTAACTCGTCTACGCCGCAAGGATCGTTAAGTACGCGAAGTTCTTATTCTCTCCCAGCATTTTCTATGGGATCGTCGATTCCCTCCGATGCTCGCAGCATAAATTCGATTGACTCGCAGATAACTAAGGCGAACATGGGGATGATTCGCCGCAATTTGGTATCGTCGAGGTCTTCTATACTTGCACAGATTGGAATTATTGGCATGTTTTTTTACGTTGTTTGGCGGATCATGGCCAGCGATGTTATATTTTTCACTGGACATCCGGCACTCAACAACTTTGCAATCCTGATGTTGGTGCAGTCTATTATCCTTGTTCAGCCTACTGCTAGCACAGCCGAAAAGCAGCTAGGAGGAATGGTACATGGTGTTTTTAATCTTTTTGGCGCTATATGCTATGTGCTGGCTTTTGGTATTGTTTTTATCAACAAAACTCAGAATGGCGGAGCTCATATTCACTCCGCTCATGCTGTTGTGGGTCTTTTGGCGTATGTCATTTTGATGGTTAACGTGTTCATTGGATTCACTCAATATTGGATGCCTGGAATTTATGGCAGTGTTGCTCGTGCTAAGAGTTTGGTATGTGTTGATATTCATCTTACTTTTACGCTATAGCGAAGCTAATTTGATTATTATAGTACAAATATCACCGAGTCCTGGGGTACATCGGCCTCTTCTTCTCATTCCTTGCCACAGGTCTGGCCACCATCACTCCATACAATAGAAGCATTCTTGGCCTCCGATTTCCCATATTACTTGGTTTCATGATTGCAACCGCTCTTGGACTTGCAATTCGAATTCGTCCGCATAAGTTTCAGGGCCTTAGATTCGTTAAGCTGCGTCCTAGCTAGAAACTGGCATTTGACTCTAGCTTATGGCAGTCGCGACGGTAATATGTTAGTTCGCTTATTTATAAGGCGCTTATATATAAGAGCTGGTCGTCAGATCTAGTTTATATGTCTCTTTGGTTTTCTTGGGTTTGTATTAGACAGGGGCAGCTAACTTCCTTTCGGTAATGTTTCTCCACGGGTCGGTTATTTATATCTGATTATTGAGGTAGACGATTTGTCATTTCTAAGCCTCTTTGATTTTCGTATATCATTAATAAATTCTATTATATTCGGAATAATGATCATTGTTCTAAATTCTGATAATACAAACTCAAGGAGCTCAAAGAAAAAAAGTGATCCCCTGCTATACTTTTCGACATCTGATGCAAAATATATGAACCGAATATTGTGGAAAAGGATATTTATATTATATAATACAAACAATAACAAAAAAACATAGCAAAATCCCTTTTTTCATTTCTCCTTCGCACATATTCGGTCTTTCCTGTCCAAATTTTTTTTGGTTTCAATTAATTATTGTTTTCAGCTCTTGCCCCATGTGCTTAGACCCAGTCACCACCGGCAGTCTCGGCAGTGATAGCAGTAGCATCAAAGCCAGCAGCCGGGTTGGAAGAAGAAACATCAACAGCCCATTCATCAGCAGCCTCAACAACGGGGGCGGCCTCGATCTCCTTAGCGGGTGCGGCAATCTCAATGACCTCCTTTTCAGTCTCCTCAGGATCACGGTAGAAGTAAAGATCGACCATGACGCTCCAGGGCTCGGCACGCGAGAGGTTACCTCTCAGTCTCAGAACCTCTCTGGCAAGCAACCACCAGATAAGACCGATGGAGTGTCGTCCCTTGTTGTTGGTGGGGATGGCAACATCGACAAAGTCAGTCGGCGAGTCGGTGTCAGCAAGAGCAATGACGGGGATGTTGACGTACGAAGCCTCCTTGATGGCCTGGGCATCCGTACGGGGGTCAGTTACGACAATGAGACGGGGCTCCTTGAACGAGCGGGTAATGTAGTTAGTGAAGGAACCAGGGGTGAATCTTCCGGCAATGGCAGTAGCGCCGATGTGCGAGGCGAACTTCAAGACAGCACGCTGGCCGTAAGGACGAGCCGAGACGACGACAATGTCGGCCGGGTTTGGGATGGTGACGAGGATACGAGCGGCGAGGACGAGCTTCTCCCTGTATCGCGAAATGTTAAGATAAATCTCCTAAATTAAATTTGATTCCAAATCCGGGCTGAACGTACCAGGTCTTACCAATGTTGATGATATTCACACCATCAGCACGGGTCTTATAAACGTAGGGCTCCATATGGGTCTGGCATGATGTATGTTAGAATCAATATATTCCCCTTTCTCCGGTCTCAGTAGCAGCACATTTGTAGTATTTCAGAAGCAGAATATTTGCTCTTGCAAGCATCATATATACACATTTTCTGCACTGGACAGTCTCGTACAGTAATTCCTCCAATTCTTCTTCTGATTTGACTAACGGCTACTACTGGACGATGAACGAGATCTTAGCGGATGCCACAAACCTGGAGATTTTTGCTGCCGAGATGAGCCTGGGCGGCAAGCAGGAGCTCAATGTCCTGCTGAGTAGGAGCGAGTGCGTCGGGAACAGACATGTTGAACGATATATGGAAATGAATTCGTTTGCTGAGGGAAAGAACGAATTGCTATACGATAGTTGAAGCCGCGCACTCGCCTTCAGCATTGGTCCTCCCAGTGATCCTGCGTGACTGCTCTCGTGCTCCCCTGAAAGTACTGTAGGGCTCAGCCCTATATTTTGACTCATATATTACGTTCACAATCAAGCCGCACTCTTCACGTGATATGTTTGTAACGAGCAAGCGATGTCAATATTTGAACGGCTTTCAAGAGATAGGACTTGTCGAGGCCAAGGTCTGCTCTGGAACATCCTGGCAAGAGAGAATCATGCGAAGCTCTGATGATCCGACAGTGGCAATCACAGATCGTGGACTGATTGTTACTCGTCATTCTCCGGCTGCAACAACTGTTAGCTACACTATTTCCAACAAGCCTCGTAACAGGACTGCCGGGACCTTTCTCCTTTCCTTCTGCAGATTTGCCTTCCTTCTTTTTCTCTACAGTACCTGCGCTCATCGGATATGGATTTTCAAAAGTTGGACATTGAGTTTGCCTTTTCATGCAAGCGTGTATATTGAGGAACAAGTTGTTGTCAGCCTTCCTTACAGCACATACACCTTTTCCCACGAAATACTTATATGCGTAGCCGCATTCCTATTTCTTCTTTCTTTTTTATATAGAGGTTACTCTGAAGATTCGATTTTAGTTCTACATGATTTTGGAATAGAGGTTAAGAGCACAGGTTCAATGCTATTCTCGACCTCTTCTCAATTCATTCCTCTCGAGTTGATCCAGGATGTTGTTATAAACGAAGGATTTCGAGGATTTGAAGTGGTGTATTATCTAGCCGTCGTCGTGAAAAATCGGGGACGGCTACTCGTTGTTTTTCCGGTATGTTTGTCATGGTTTTTTGGGAGCTCTCGCAAACTTATAACTTATACTAAAACTCATCGTGTATCAGAATCTTTTGCCGAAAAGACACGAGATAGAGTATATTTGGCGCGATATCAGGCATTGCCTGTACCAGACACAGGTCTCGATGTCAATGGACTCCGATGTCTATGCCAAATATGAAGTTATAAGTTGAATTTGTAGTTAACGTTGTGTAGCAGATCAATGCTTAATTTGTAAGTGGAGTCTTTCTAAGTCATCTTCAGGAGTTTTTTGTACATATTATTCTTTGTGTATATTAGGGCAGTCAATATATAACTGCAGCAACCTTAATTATTACCGTACAATCATTATTCCAGCACAAATAAAAGCAAAAGAAAAAAAAGGGACCAAGCGCGTAAACGTATTGTAACAGTAGTAAATGCTCCTTAAATTGCATGCTGATCCACAAAATGGCATTACTCATATATTATCATTTTCTCGTTGCGTCGGCCAAACGCTTCAAACTTTGGTAGTTCTTCAGAAGCAGTATTCGGGCACCTTTCGTAACTCTGGTTATTCTGTCCGAAGTCGATGATGTAATCTGGTCTGTTTCAGAGTTGTCCAAAACCTCTTTCTCCCACTCTAGAATCTTTCGTAAATAACTTTGCTTGAAATACAGATACTCTATAACATTCTGAAATTCCTCAACATTATTTTCAAGCGCATATAGCACGAAACCACGCGACAACACAAAAGTCCGCTCAGAGTAGAGTTCAGCGTTAACAGCCGACTCGTCCGTATTTTGCACCGCATCGTACCCAGCTTCATTGTAATAGGGAGTCTTGTTCAGCACCAAAGCCTGCAAACTGACCAGCAGCTGCAGAATCGAGCTTGTTTCTGAATTCCATTTCTCTGAGCTTGTTTCGCCCGGCCATGTACCAAGAAGAGACAGGCAGATTTTTCCATCCTCATAAAGATTGGGATTGACACGGCCAATGCCGTTAGTACTCCAGCTGTGGAAAAAACATAAAGGAGCCTCTCTCGGGAATGACGAGGTGATCTGGATATCAAACATGAAAGGAGCCATCTCATATGGAGTCCCAGAAGGACCAATAATCAAAGCACGAAAAAGGTCAAGCCGATTTGCGTAAGTGCGCACATAAATGCCATCGGGAAGAGAAGAATTTAAAATATTGCGCTCGCGGGCTAATCTTCGGTGATTAAACTTGGCAGGTAATTCGGATTCGTAATGGTGGTCGCTGCCAGGCCCAGAGTCAAGAATCAGGAACCGCTCAGGTAATCCTTCATTGTCTTCGTTATTCTCCGTGTCATGCTTGGCAGCTTCCTCTGAGACCTTGATTCCTCGTGACGAGTCTTCTAAAACAGAATTTTCTGAAAGCTGCTTAGACATGTTTACATGCGATACATTCTGAGGCTCTTCACCAGCACTGCCATATTCCGCGTCCTCATTTTCATCTTCCTGAACTTCTTCGTCATCTTCCCAACTTGATCCATCAGAAACTTCGCCCCCTTCCGGATGCAAAATAGAGGCCTCTCTAGTAATCATCAATCGTCTTGTGTCTGTAGCAGAAATGCCGCCGTCGTGCAGATAATCGACTTCGTCTTCGTTATCTGACCATGAAATTGCATCGTAATCTGCGTCACTTAAATCGTCATCGTCGTCATCGTCATCATCGTCTACAGGCGCTGCAATAACTGCACTGGCCGGGTAGACAACATCTACTGGAGGATCAAAAAATCCGAGTCGTACAGTAACAGATCCATCCAGATTTAAGGACGTGATTTGGCCATACCAGTCACAGACGGGTTGATTCATAATTTGAGAAGTCTCAGTTGTTGAAATGTCTCCACTATCATGTCCTGATGTAACAGAAGTAGGAGTTTGCTGGCCAGATGTCGGTCGACTAGGCAAAAAGGATCGTGCAAGTTGCGTAAGTTGATGGTTCCCCTGAGTCAAGATAGCACGCGCCAGGTAGGACATCATCCCCCCTCCTTGTTCGAGCAGTGAAGTTCCTCCCGATGTTGCTTTTAGAAAAGGCGCATGAGGTAAATAAACATAGTCGCCGACTCCATAGCTGATAAGCGGGGGAGGTAACAGCTCGTAAAAACTGACGTCCTCCAGGTCAGTTGATAAATTATCCGATACTAGGTTTTCTGTGTCTCTGAACCAGCGAACTTTTGCTGTCCGTTCTTTGGAATTAACACATTGTACGACTCCAATTTGGTTATAATCATCACTAGTGTCAAATTTATAAGCAGATTGCTTTGCATTGATATCCTTTCGTGCAATATATTCTCCAGGCCAGACATCATGATCGTCCACCAACAAATACGGCGTCAAATTCTTTGCATCCTCAACCGTTTCAGTGAGATCCTGCCATTGAACTTTTACTGTTGTCGAGGTCGATGTGATTATTAAAGTGTTGACGTCAAAACCGCAGTATCTCTCTCGTCCCAGTCGTGAGATTCCATAACTTGAACAGGCTTCTGACCCATTTTTCATCACTACCCGGTCTCCCACAGTCCAATGACTGCTGTCCATAACATCTAAGCACACTTTAAATTTGCTATAATCAGCATCTTCAATATCGATAAAATCCTCGATACCATCTGGTAGCCATCGCAAGCTCAAACTCTGAATTTCTGTTTTCAAAACGGTACCAGCGGCTGGAACAACAGGATCGTATACCCCGTAAATCCACTGCCCTCTCCGTATGTTCTCACGGGAGGTCATAACTGTTTGATGAGGAAACGGCACTTCTGTGGGCTCTGCGATTAGCGAAGGTGCAATGCCACCTGGCGGGGTCACAGTCGATACAGACGGTGGCACTATTATATCCAATTCTGTAGCATCGTTTACCCAAACAGTTCCACCGTTAAACTGTCGAATTAATGTACGGTATGATGTCCCAGTGATCTCTCCAAGTCGTTCACCGTCACTGATAAGCTGGCCCCGCTCCGGATATATATACAACTGAATTTCGTCACCAGGAATGTCGTGAACAACTTGATTTGTCTGAGTATGCTGCAGAGATACAGTCATTGACACTTCTATTATCACGCCGGATTGAGAGGCTCGGCCTGCGTATTTGCATAAGTCGCCACTTGCAAACGAGCGGTCGAATAAACGGAGAGCAGAGTCTGGTATAATACGGCGGCCGAGTGTCTCTGCAACAATAGTCTACACATAGTTAGTATGACCCAAACTGTATAATATACAATTTCACGCATACCCATCCTCGCGGGGGAAGACCATGAAGCAAATAGTAATCTACTATCTCCGGTGGTCCGTGAAGAGTCTCATCTTCATATTTGTCGTGATAATCTCGATACGTCTAGGAAGAGAAGGCGCGTTAGTTTCCTTGGACTTTAAGATATGCTACTAATTCAAATTAAATTGGCTGCTCACGTCGTGCCAGGTTTTCTATAAATGACATCAGTAGGGTGAGCCATTATTACGACCTTCTTGGTCAAATGATCTCAGCAGTAAAGTACGTACATCGACTATGCCAATATTATTGGAACTATTCGTATATACGGTATCCTCAATATAAAACTAAGATCTCCTGTTAGCTAAATGAACGGCTCGATTGGTGCAGGTTGTGGTTTCATCACTGTACGCTTACCAGAGGTCCAGTCGTCGTCATCTGATAAGCAGTGCAATATCCCAAATTATTGAAAAGAAATAGTAATAAAAATAATCAGATAAATCAATCAAAATATGCCCCAATTTAAGAGGGACTTTCAGGTGTTTGGATGAAAATCCGAAAATCACTGAACTTTTGCAAACAACGAGCGACCTGTTCAGCAAAATCAATAATTGGGACAATTAAATTAATTGCCTTGCTCGTGAAGGCAAGTTTTTGAAAACCTAGGCACTCAACCAACCTCTTAGAATCAAACCAAACAAGACTAGTTTATATCAGTAATACTCAGGGTATTCGAGGACTTGTTCATTCTTACATGTTAAAGATATTCTAGCAAACGTGCTTTTTTAATCATAAATTAGGTGATAAAACTTTTCAAATTTGTTTCTATACAGGATCTACCGCGCTTTACTCTTTACATCTTGACAAAACACGTCTGCACCGAATGCAAAACAAACTAGTAATACTAACTCAAAGGAAAACTCCCTATATACTAATCGTATCTTAACTCAATCTCGCTAATAATATATAAATGTCTGTCAATGCGAGCGATAGGGATATAAACTGCAAACAGCGGCGCTCCAAGTCAATCACAGAACACATCACGCATTCTTCTCAAACGCCAAGAACACCAAATCGTATTCATCTAGCTCATATACGATTCTATCTGATCGGGTATATCCCGGGATTTCCGAAAGACCAAGTCCTTTAACACTGGCTTCGGCAATGCTGCTCTTCGTGCCTCGCGTTTCAAACATTGTCACGCTGAAATGAGACGGTCCAAAAATACTAACAACATAATGGACAACTTCGAGAGGATTCATCCTCGACACAGACGATGGCACGTTAGACTCAAAAGATGCGTATGAAAATCCAGCTTCTGGCGTTACATGGACAGTAAAGTAGTTATGGGTCTTGTCAGTAACACCATTTGCAGAGTAACCGCATGGAGAAAACGAAAAGGAGTCAATGCGAGAGAACGGATACAGCTTGCCGAGTCCACAATTTGCAGTGACTTCAGCACCCCCGACATGGCCAGGATCAAGTTCGTCAGAGGCGACACTGGACGAGCCAGAGTCAGAGGCTGTGTCTGGAACTAGACGATCATTGTAAAATTGTGCGGCCTTCTTTTCGTCAAGACCGGTCATCAGAATCTCTAAAGTCTCGTCTTCGAATCTACCATCGGCCGGTACGGCAACAGAAGGATCTGTTCTTATGTCGGATGGTGCGGCGTCGCGCTTTGCAGAGTAGAGATACCAGTGATGATCTGAGTTCATACGACCCACCATATACGCAGAGCCGTTGGAAAAATGGGTATCCAAGTATTTAACCTCATCCTTCCAAGAGCGATGAGGATGTAGCTGACGATCGGGAAACATGAAGTTCTTACGTGAGTAGAATACATGCCATGGCTCAACTCCAGCAGGGTAGCCAGCTTCATCACAAGCCAGCTCAAGAAGACGCGGCAAACCGTTAAGGAGAGTTGTGGTGCCGCATGTCTTGAGAATAATCTTATGAGGGAAAACAAACATCGCCGATTCAGAAAGAAGGTAGGCATCAACTTCTTCGGTACCGATAACAGAAAGAACTTTGCAGTGCACATAATCAAGCATGTCTTCCCACAAGGGGCGCTTTACAGACTTGAGACCATCACGGGCCATTGTAGACGGAAGCCGAAATCTGTCGGGAGCAAACCAGACCTCTAGCAGCTTCTCCGGACCTTCTTGAGTTAGCAGCTGGACAAGCTCAGACAAAGCTGACGCACTTGAAATGCAAAAGCAAAACTCACCTTCAAAAGCATTTGTAGAGTTAAGAGTGACAGAAGCTTCGTGGTTGACTGAGTATGAATTATCGACCTGGTGAGCGGGGTTGTAGTCCGTCTCAGAACGGGAAGCAACAGGAGAGACCATAGCTAAGATGTCAGATGGCTACCGTACTTCCTAGAAGAAGCCCTTCAAGATACAAAGACGACTCTGCGTAGAATCTGGCAACCGGTAGCGCTGAAGATCAAACCGATGGGAAAAAAAGAAAAATGAGAAGTACTCGAGAGCTGTGTTCGCGGGCGTTATCTTGGTCTATCCACGCCGGTCAGTTTCCAGCACACAGAAGAGCAGAAGTTGGTAACTCACTTCGGCGGGCAGGGAAATCGACGCAGAAGCTCCTTGTCCATGCAGAAAGAAGCGAATGAACTGATTAAGAAGAGGAAGCGTTCGGCGGCGATGAAAGGATGCGGTCGTGTGGCCTCGACATACAAATTTTCTGAGCCGAACCAGGTAGATCAGCCACCACAGCCGCCACAGCCACTAGTCCCAAATTCTAATATGCCTCCTATGGAAGAGTATCTACTTTGGTTTCCATACAATGGCTCCAAGACCGAGAGTCTACGTTGATCTGAAATCTCCGGCAGTTACTGGAAGGCTCATAATTGAGCTTTTTGCTGATAAAGTACCGAAAACCTGCGAAAAGTGTGTGGATCTAAATATCTTCACCATAGAATCGGCGGCTAACAAGTTTCTCAATCTTATAGCTTTCGCTGTCTGTGTACAGGCGAAAAGGGGCCCGATCTATCTTACAAGAACAGCGTTTTTCATCGTGTGATTGCAGACCCTGAATACCTAGTGCAAGGAGGAGACATTACTAACGGCGATGGAACTGGTGAGGCTATGATCAGTATCCCGCTAATGGGTTTTGAGCGTACTAACTGATTGCTTTGCAGGAGGTAAGTCGATATACGGCAAACCTTTTGAGGACGAGAATTTAAATTGGCGTCAAATTGATGAACGAGGTCTTCTGTGTATGGCCAACAAGGGCCCTGATACAAATACAAGCCAATTTCTCATCACTGTAAGCGGCATCTTTTTGACCGGAAGCAACTCAATCTGTACTAACTTGAACTAATAGCTTGCGGCATGCCCTGATCTTGACGGACATAGTTGCTGTTTTGGTCGCGTCATCCCTGAATCTTTAAGCCTTTTAGATAGCTTTGCAAATGTGGAAATTGACCTTGACAATGACGACGATCGGCCAGTCAGCGGTCAAGAACCAGTAATTGTACAATGTGGCGAACTTATTTTCAAAAAGAAAAAGAAAGAGAAGTCTGAGTCTGAATCGATACCGGAAGACAGAAAAAATAGAAGCGAAAGATCGATATCACCGGATCGAGCTAGACGCCGGAGTATATCTCCGGAATTTTCTCGTCCTCGTCAGCGCAGTACCTCATCAGAAGCTTCTGATCACCTAGAATATGATCGTTCTAGCGACAGGTTGAAAGCTGATACCAGCACTGACTTAGTAGATCCATTAGCGCCTCAAAACAATCCTTTGAAGCGCACAGCTCACGATAGACCGCAGCGAAGACAACATTATGGCCACGGAGGTATAGAATATGATGGTAGACGGCGAAATCACAGGCACTACGATGATGATCGTCGTGATTGGAGAAGCCGAGATAGGTATCAAGATAGGCGTGGAGATAGTTATTATGATCGTCGCTACTCAGCAGGTTCTCTAAACAGACCATCGGTTCCTGACCGCGGGCGTTTAGAGGCTGACAATAAACCCTCAGATAGCGGTCCGGCCATAAAATACAAGGGAAGAGGAAATATGACATACAGAGAAAAATATTAATTCAAACTGCCATAATATAGTTTTTATACGTTTACACAGCTGTTTGTCATCCGTCTGTGCTCGACATTTGTTTGAAGCATTGAATCATTTAGCAGTACCGAGAGTTTGGGTAATTCAAGGTAGCAATAGTCAGACTGCTTGACATCTCCTTTGGATATGAGCATTGTGCCAGAGACTGGGATTGCTTAGAGCACTATCAACACAAATTTGGTATATGATACATTTTTGTGCTAGTAGACTCGAAACGAACTGTATTTAGGCAAAAGTTACCACTAGAAATTCTGTAATGTAAGTATGTAGTTGTGTATTGCTTTGGTGGGTAGCATACTAATGCATTGAGAGATGAAATTTATGCTCGTAACTATCAGCTGGCTATATCTCTGATTGACTTTTTCAAAACGTGTAAATACAATATTTGTCTTAACACAGGTAGTTGCGTTACTATCGTGACAGATGCTCTTTAAGCAACAAAAAAGTTCTATTTAACCTAATATATGATACAAATCGTACAGACTAGAATACTACGCTTGCCGTATTTTTTTCAGTGATTCGATTAGTCCTAGATATCCTTCCTTTGCTTCCTGCTTGAAAAACTCGGCAGACGCCCGCATATTAGGATATTCTTGCTTTTCAAATCCGGCCGTCGCTGGTAGCGCAGGACTTCTAGATTGTGCGGGAGTGCTCGCACCCGATGATATTCCTAGCAATGATGCTTGGGCTGCATTGTTGCTTTCACTACGAGAGACTGTATCTTGAACTACTCGTCGCAATCGATTCACATACTCAGATTTTGTACTATATTCTTGAGTCCCGTTCCAAACCTCAATGACTGTAGCGACTTTCTCAACTTCGTCATTTGCTCGTTTGAATTTGCTTTGCTTCAGTAATTCCTTAATTTTGTTTTCGGTTTCTTGTCCGTTGTTTTGTCGAATATCTAGATCGAGCTGCTTGGCTTCTTCAAGAGTTGTAATCACTTCTACAAGCCGTCTCCGAACAAGCTCAAGCATTTCTAGTCTTTGCATAGCGGGACTTTTCTGTGAGACCTCGCTATCGACTTGTGGCTTCAATTCTTTGATGATTGAAGCGTCCAATTGCTCGACATCACCCGCCAGAAGCTCAACTTCATACTTCAGCCGAGTCGATGAACTCAGCATTTCAGTAACAACTTTTTCTAGTTCGGTGATAAGTTCTGCCGTGGTATGATCAAATGAAGACAAAATATTGACTGCTTCGGTGTGCATTTGCGGTAGAGTTGTGCGGTCGCGATAGGATGGCAGGATCGAGTTTAGATATGATGTTGTTGTGAGAGATGGATTAGAGAATGTATCTAAAATTGATTCAGCTGTCAGATTCGCCTGAGTCGACGAAGCAAAATTTCCTTCAGCATCAGCCATTTTATATTTGTCGACCGTCTAACTATCGTAATTTGCTGGACAATTGAAGAAGAGATTGAAGGGGAATCTCTCGAGTGCGTGCGGCTTTCTCCAGTATACTCAACTACTTTCAAATACTCGCAGCAGCATATTCATACTCTATCTATATACTTCATCGCAGGCCTAGCAACAACATGTCCGAAAGGAAAGCCCTTTACGGCAACGCACCACCGCCTGAAACCGGTAGGCAGACATGGGACAAAGAGGAAATGCTGCGACAGGCTCGCGACCGTGCCGACCGCGAACGTCGTACTCGTGAATCGCGATTTACTAGGGAGCCTACACCACCCGACGCAAAAGAAATTGAAATTAGGAGGCAGAGACTTAACTTGGATGCTGATTTGAATAAAGTGACACTTGTGCCTGCTGGTGCTTCGGCGGTGGGCAAGAGAGGTCGCGGAGCTGGATATTACTGCGAAGCATGTGATCTAACATTCAAGGACAGTTTACAATGGGTAGATCATTTAAACAGCAAGCAGCATCTTCAAGCTACTGGCCAAACAGACAAAGTTGAAAGAGCTACGCTGGATGATGTAAAAAGTCGGTTAAGATGGTTGCGTCAAAAACGGGAAGATGCATTATCGGGACAGAAGTACGACATTCAACAACGAATTGCAGCGAGGAGGAGAGTAGAGGAAGAGGAGCGACAGCAGAGGAGGGAAAAGCGGAATGCTAGACGAAAAGAAAAGAAGTATAGCAAAGCGACTGATGAAGATGCAGCCGGAGCTGACGAAGAGCGTCTGGCAATAGAGCAGATGATGGGATTCAAAGGATTTGGATCTACAAAAGTTAATTAATCCGATGATGTGACCTCCTATGTACCATAGCTACGTATATTGAAAATGAATAAATTAAATTTCACAAAAAACTCCTAATAAAGCCAAACACCTTTCGAAAACCAAGTTAAATTAACATGCAAGTTGAACTTACGTAGCGCCCGTCTAAATAACAACTGTACGAGTCCTAACCAAACCTCCCGAGAAATTGCGGAGCACTGACTGACGTGGTTTAGCAATTTGAAGATTTCTGAACGCTTCAGCAACATGCTTCGCCAAAATTGGACGTTGGTCTTCATCTGGTGGATCAAACAAAAATCTCTCTGTCTTTCTTGTCTTTGTGCGCTTGCTTCTCCTCATTTCCATGTCATCTTCGGCCTCTTTCACCTTTATTGCTTCTTCAGTCAACACAGCAACAATCTCAAAAGTCAAAAACCCAAGAATATCGATAATATCGTCATTGGGTTTCGAATCAGTCAAGGCGCCTATGCCTGCCCATTCACGAAATCGCTTTCCTTTTCTAAAAGTAAAACTAGCCTGCCGACATTCACTCCAATGGACATATTCCTCTTTAGTCATGGCCCGAGTACGTTCATCTGCAGATTGCAGGCGTTGTAGTGTCGCCAGATTCGCTTCCATCTCTTCCTCATCTGGGCCTGCATTTCCGTCATCGTCCTCAGCATCCGGCACCGGCTCAGGGAACATGTTTGTCAGATCCCATGGAAGTTTCACCTTGGATTTTCTGTATTTCATTTTAGGGCCCAATTGATCGGGGACTACCGCTGCAGGAGCAGCAGCGTCCTCAAGTAATTCAGTTCCCTCCACAGCACCTCCTTCTTGGTCTTTGGCATTTTTCCGAACGTCTTTCCAAGAAAGATAAGTTCTTAAGCGATTAACCTTTGCCCGGTCATGACGAATAAGAAATATGAGATCTTCTATAGCAATTGACCGAGATCCACGCCTGGCAGCTTGAGCCGTAGCTTGAAGTAGCATCTCGATAACCTGTGAACGAACAATATCCTCGATCAGCGATGTTGTCTCAGCCGGAGGATCGTTGGTCTCCCCTGATACAAACATCATCTGCTGAATTTCAGGTCTATATTTGTATTTTTCAATATTCGCCATTTTTGTACCTGATTTACTGCGTCCGTAACTTGAATGTAGCAACAAGACCAAACGTACTGTAATCTTGTAATCTTGGTTGAGAGCAAGATCGTGCACGCATCCCCATAATAACTCACAGGTAGAGCCCGTCCTCGGTCCTGCAACGCAGCCTCTAAGGGATCGTATCTTCGTTTTTATGAGTTAATCCTAGATACACATTTTCAAATTAACTTGTGGCTCTTTACCATCAATACTGAAACCAGTCTGCTATTTTTTTGTTTGATAAATTGTCCCTTGTAACTATTCGACGGAAAGCACAACTTGTACAGCCACGTCGTACGTACCGAAAGTAGCCATGTCGAGTCAACCAGGATCCAATGCACTATCAAAGGCATTGACATTGCGAGACAAGCAGATAAGTATGGTCTAAACTTTTGGGTGTTGGTATTGTGGAATTTACTAGTACTGATAGCAATATGAATAGTTGTTATCGAGCGAATATTGAATCTGAACAAGGACAAAACTCCAAATGCAATCACTCCTGGAGGTGAAGTCATGTCTGGTGTTAACGGATCAGATGCCAATGGGGCTACTGCTGATGAGCTGATATGGAAAGTGTTGGTTTTTGATAAATTTGGACAAGACATAATATCAAGTGTCTTACGGGTCAACGACTTGTTTCAGGTATGTGCATCTTGGTTTTTCGAGCATGGGAAATAATTGCTAACATGCTATGGGACAGAATGGAATCACTATTCATATGTATGATTTACCGTTGGCGAGTTATTCAACAGTGAAAAATGCTTACTGACTTTTGCAATAGGCTCTTGAATTCGGTTCGCCATAGCATCCCCGATGTACCAGCAATCTACTTAGTCCAACCCACACCAGAAAACGTAAAAAGAATATCGCAAGATTTAAATCAGGGATTGTACGAATCTATTTACGTCAATTTTATTTCTTCAATCCCTCGAAGTTTACTTGAAGATTTCGCTTCTCAATCTATCAACTCAGCTCATATGGTTTCGCAAGTTTTTGACCAGTACCTGAATTTCATAGTGACTGAACCCGATGCGTTCAGTCTTGCTTTGGATAAAGTGTACTCTTCTTTGGCGGCTCCGAAAATTCAAGAGCAAGAGATTGATGACATAATTGACCGGATAGTTGTTGGCCTATTTTCTGTTGTTTTGACAATGGGACAGATCCCAATCATTCGCTGCCCCAGAGGGAACGCTGCTGAGATGGTTGCTCAAAAATTAGATCAAAAATTACGTGACTACGTCATTAATTCGAGGGACAGCACCTTTAATTCACCCACTGCTAACTCTCAACGACCGAGTATGTTACTGGAATTTTTGACATGTTCGGGGTGATAGTCGACTAACTATTTTACTTATAGTTCTTGTGATACTTGACAGAAACATTGACCTTGTTCCTATGCTATCACATTCATGGACCTATCAGTGCTTGATTAATGATGTTCTTGAGATGAAGCTGAATCGAATCAGAGTTGACGTCGACGATGGTAACGGCAAAATATCCAAGAAGGGATATGATTTGGATCCCAAGGATTTCTTCTGGCTTAAAAACGCTGCTATCCCCTTTCCCCAGGTAGCTGAAGATATCGATTCTGAGCTTACTCGTTACAAGTCGGATACTACAGAGATTACGTCTGCAACAGGAGTGAACTCGATTGAGGATGTCAATCAACTGGATTTTAATGCTAACGCCGCTCATCTCAAGTCGGCAATCACTGCGTTGCCAGAATTGACTGCACGTAAGCAGACTCTGGACATGCATATGAACATTGCGACCGCTCTCCTGAAGGGTATTAAAGAACGAGGGCTTGACTCTTTTTTTCAAATGGAAGAAAATATTGCCAGAACGCCAAAACAAGCCATTTTGGAGGCGATTAATGATGCGGAGCGAAAGGACCCATTGGACAAAATGCGTTTGTTTTTGATCTATTTTATATCTGCAGATTCTACGATTTCGGCTGCAGATATGGCAGAATATGAGCACGCTTTGGTACAGGCTGGATGTGATATTTCATCGCTCACATACATTAAGAGAGTCCGTGAGGTGACTCGCATGACTATGATGTCAACTCAACCAAGTGGCACATCAAATCAATCAGGTGTGGGTGGTCCGGCTGCTGACAACATCTTACGCGGTTTTAGTAGTTTATCCAACAGGCTTACTGGAAAGCTAAAGGATGGTGGTCTATCGGGTGGATTTGAGAATCTGATATCTGGAGTCAAAAACTTCTTACCTTCTCGTAAAGATCTAACTATTACTCGACTTGTGGAAGGACTAATGGATCCTAATAGTAGTGGAGTATCAACTACGGAGGACTATTTGTATTTTGATCCACGAATGGCAAGGGGTTCGCTGACGCGACCGATTCCACGGAATCGTACACCTTGCTCTGAAGCAATTGTGTTCACCGTCGGCGGAGGCAATTTCTTGGAATACGGCAATTTGCAAGAATTTGCTAAGCGAACAAATAAGCGAGTTGTTTATGGTAGTACGCAGCTGTGCACACCGCGGCAGTTTATGGAGGAGTTGTCAGAGCTTGGGTCAGCTTGATAAAATTTAGTATATAAATTTTATTCTTTTCAATCTCTATCTTTGATAAATTGTTTAATTTCAAAACGGGTTACTTGCTGGTCATTTGCAGAATTACTGATCTAGCATGTTTAATAATTTAATCATTTTTGTTAGACGTCTGATTCACAGAATATTATACATATATACAGGTCCCTTATACTATTTACTGGAACTGAAGGTTTTTCACTTCCTCATTTGTCGCCCACTCTTGGACTTTATCGAGTAAGGTATCCAGCGCCGAGCCATCCATGCATCCCGATAAATCATGCATGGTAAATCCGCATCGGTGGTCAGTGACTCTGTTTTGCGGATAATTGTAAGTTCGTAATTTATCAGATCTGTCGGTAGAAGTAACCTGCGAAGTTCTGGCTTTTCGCTCTTCTGCTACTTTTTCATTGTATTCTTTTTCAGCCAGTCGTCCTCGAAGAATCATGTACGCTTTCGCTTTATTCTTGTGCTGAGAACGGGCGTCCTGTATGGCTACCACTATTCCGGTAGGAATATGGGTAAGTCGAACTGCTGAGTCGGTTGTATTAACGTGCTGTCCACCAGCGCCGCGGGCTCTCATTATGTCGACGCGAACTTCACCTGGAGCAAATGACCGCTCGCTTTCATTTGAATTCTCGTCTCCTGCGTCTAATTGAGGCATGACAACTATGGCTGTTGTCGATGTGTGCATCCGCCCTTTTGTCTCTGTATCGGGAATTCGCTGAACTCTGTGCACGCCACCCTCAAACCGTAGTCTTTCGTACGATCCAGGTTCTTCAATTACTAGTATTCCTTCCAAAATTCCTGATCCATCTCCTGAAGGATTGTACTCTAGAATGGAATACTTCCATTTTTTCGCCTGACAGTAGTTTTGATACATTTCTAATAAATCTTTTGTGAATATCGCAGCCTCCGACCCACCAATTCCTGGTCTAAACTCCATGATGCAAGGATAATGCGCAAACGGATGCGAAGGAATAAGCAGTCTCTCAATTTTGGTTCGAAAAGATGCCATTTGTTGCTTGATCTCCTCCATTTCTAACAATGCATCGTCTCGCAACTGCAACGAATCTTCGTCGGTAGCAGTGGATAACTCTTGTAAATCATTGACCTCCGCAGATAATTTCTCATACTCATCAGCATAATTGATTAATGATTCTAGTTTTGCATGCTGTCTCATCTTGGCATCGTCGTAGCCATTGACTAGAGACTCTGATAATTGCTTGTATTCGATCTTCAAGGCTTGTGCCTTGGCCCTGAGCTCGGAATTTAAAATGTAATTGCTAGCTATTATAATATAAGCATTCCATGATTCAAAATGTAAATATTCCATAAAAAACTTACACTCTCCATCTGTAGAGTAATATCTACATAATGTTTTTGTCGCAAATCGAGGCGCTAAGGGCACCCGATATGAAGAGCGAGCAGCTGGCAACAGCTGTCGCAATATTGACCTTCCGCACCAACTATACATAGCAGCAATTCATCTCTCAATGATTGGTATACAAAATCGCTGTGATTACCCCATGAGTACAATGATAGCAACATGAAATTCAATGTTCGTTGCGAAACTAAACCTGGTTCGCAAAAATTTTAGAGTTTAAATATCGTGCCGCGTCATGTAAATCCATCGTTCTAGGAAAAACAAAACTGCATTGCATCGGCGGCATATATAATTGACTTTCTTTTACAACTTTTTGATTCATTGCTCTCTCAGATTTTTGAAATTCGGTGCCGACAGTGACTAGCATTTAATTCTAGGGTAAGACTTGAATTCTCATGATATAAAACATAAAAACTCCATGCAGATAAAAATTTGTAGCTCCAAACAATATATATAATACAGAAAATGTCCCAAATTTTTAACAACTACCACCGCGATAGTATTATGTATAAGCACGTAAATTAACTCAACATATACGAAAGATCAGGAACTGATTCAATGATCTTTTGTACAAGCTCATTTTCCTTTTGCTTGACGTCCAATGAAGAAGGTAAAGTAGGCGATAGTACAGTCACACGCTTTCCAGCTGCCGCTGTAGAAACATCAGACATTGATGAAGAAGAAGAAGAAAAGTACATGGAGGTAGGCGACGAAGGTTTTGGTGGAGGAATGTAAAGTGCGCCATTTTGAGGGCCGTGTGAATGGCTATGGTGATGACGATGGACTGCAGAAGCCTGTGTAGCAGACGGAATTGTTGGTTCATTTAAAGAACTAACAGGCTCGGGTGTAATTTCCTTTGGCGATGACATCAATTCGCCCCAATCATCATCATCATCAATCACCGCTGCCGGCTGCGATTGAGCGGCTACTGTCGGGTGTAACACAGTAGGCTGCAGCATCATAGGCTGCATAACAGGAGCTTGAGATGGCTGTTCTGTAACGGCACCCCTCCCACTTCCCATCTTTTCATCAAAAGAGTTCATGCGTGTGTCAACTGTTAAATTTGGAGGTTTAGTAGAAGACTTACTGAACGCGTGGTCTGCCAAAGCACCCCAATTATCCAAGGCAATCGACGATTGCCTTGGAGTTGAAGATATACCAGATGACGGAACATTGGGCTGGATCGGAGTCGACATATTTGGCAAAGAGCTTATCTGCTGATTTGAGCCATTCTGCCATCCAAACGCAATACCAGCGTTTGTAGATTTGTTCTGAGGCGGCGGAGGTAATTTGCCTTGCCGCATGTACTCATAACTTACTGGATCCATGTACTTACTAGGACTTGTAGGTTGTTCAGCATTATCCCAGTCAAAATATCTACCAGAAAACTGCTGTCTCGCTTTCCACTCGGACACAACGTCGTGCACTCGAGATTGAATTTCCGTTTGATTCCATTTCACCCTGATGCCGTCCTCGGTCACGCTGCGAGACATCGATGTGTTGATAGATGATGCTGGCGACGAGGGAGCCGACGGCGATGCATGTTTTGAGAAAGGTGTAAAAAACTGACGGGTCGGTCGGGTAAGCATGCCGTTGTATTTTCGACTACATAAGATTAATAAAAGAGCAATGATGTGCAGAAACGAAACAATCATACGCTTTTCCGTAGTTCAGCAATGATCCTGGTGCAGACTGGGCCTCTGAAAAAAATGACGCAACATTCTCGCGCTCTTGATCTTGGACTTCAGGTAATGGAAATACGTCGCATAAAGCTTGATAACTAGGTTCCTCCGGTGGTCGTAATGAATCAGCTTCAAATGGGTTTGCAAGATCCATGTCGGCGCTACCAAATGGATCTGCAAAATCTCCTACCCCACCAAATCTAAATCCATCAGTAGGCGACGCAAGATGATCATCGAATCCGCTTGAGGCATAATCGAAAGGCGCGCTTGGCGCTGGAAAAGATGGAAGAGCAGCAGAAAATCCAGCGAAGTCTGTGTCGTCATCATCTGCAAATCCGTTTGTAGTTTCTGTAAACGCATCCGTATCCTGAGCATTCTGTTCAGCTACTGGAGACACTACTGATGTTACCGCCTCCTTTTCAGCCTCGCCCGTGGACTCGCTAGTCTCTTGCACTTCTCCAGACACAGCTTCGGCTGCGCTAATCTGTCTTATCTGGTCATTGGCTGCTCCATCTTCCTGCGACAGAGAAGTAGCATCTTCATCTGCCATCGAGCTCTCACTTTGGCCAATCTCATTTATGTTGCCATTCAGCTCTGGCGACTCTGTAGTGGCATCCTTCTCCTCTTCAGGTGCTCTGCTTTCAAAAGCATCAAACTCATTGGTATTACTTTTGGTGATCTCAATCTTTTCGCCATTGACTTCTGTAGACTGAAGAGCTGTTTCGGAGCCACTAGATTCAACTGCAAAAGCCGAATTAGCTTCTGGCTGTGCGCGTGATTCTGTTACACCATTTTCTTCCTTGGGGCTTTTTGCATCCGCGACCTTTAAATTAGACAGATCTGTCTCAATTTCATCAGAGCCTAAAGCAATGTCCGCTTTCTGGTCTTCAAGCTGTCCATTTTTTTTCTCAGGTTGTATAATCTTGTCGTCTACTTCTGGCTGCGTAAGCGGCACGGCCGGCGTGGATACAAAAGATGCCCATGGATCCTCTTCTTCGTCATCATCTTCTACCGCAATATTATTTGAGGCGACTAGAGAATCAGAATTTGAATTTTGAGCCGAAAAAGTGGCCCCTCTCTCGTTCTCGACGTTAGATTCAATATCAACTTGTTCTCGTGTCGCTGGTGGTGCTAGAGGGGTTGCTGGAGTAGACCAGTCCGGAAGCACTTCATCAATTGCATTCCATGGCGTCAATGATGAAAGCTGAGTCGTAGGTGAGGAGTCAAAGGAACCCCATGGGTCCATTATTTCAAATGCTATATACTATCGGCTGCTAATATAATCTGTGCAGAAGCGTTCAATCTGCTTGTGCTGTATTTGGCCAGTCGTAACTCTCTCTTTATACTTGTATTCGCAATTACCTATACCCAGATCAATTGGCACACTAAAATAAGATCTGGTTTTTGAATTGGCTGCAGGGTTGAGGATATAGACACAAATTAGCAACTCGTCCTCTGAAGTGTCATGACGGCGTCACATGAATCCTGTGCCGCCGAAGGAGGCGAATATTTAAGGTTTTCAAGTTAACCTTTTTTCTTCTCCCAACTCGCCTCTCAAATTTTTGCCATAGATTATTATCTCGCACTTGCATTTGCTTTCTCACTCTTTTACTTTCATTAGACAGTAGAGATCTGGCGCGGTCATATAAAGCAAATTGAGGCCAAAATTATAAATTGCTATTGCAATGCCTATTACTACAGAACCGGAGATTACAGCAGAGCCCGACACTCTAATATCTCTGCTATCACTAAATGAGAAAGTGCAAGTGCGAACAGAGGGTCCTACTGAAGATGACCTTGACGACGACGACGACGACCTTGAAGTAGACGACGGAATTGATGACATAAGTGGCAGTACAAGTGTTGCTTCTCTATCCCTGCAGAGCAGAACTACTCCTCCGTCGCCTTTAAGCAGTACCGTCTCCAGGCCATCTGCTAATGGCCAGCATCTCGCATATTCACACCCGCATTTGTCAGATGCCGCTGGCCCTTCAGGGTCTAGGATTTCACGACCGGCATCTCCTTATACTTTAAATCCACCAATTGACTTTGACGGGTTATCCTGGCCATCTATCGGAACCCGGTCACGCCTAGAAAATACACCTGAGGAACGAGAAGCAAAAATTCAGCGAATTGCAGACGCGGTCAGAGTTATTCTGACTGAGATTGGTGAAGATCCGTCGAGAGAAGGTATTTTAGCAACGCCAGAGAGATACGCAAAGGCTATGCTGTTTTTTACAAAGGGATATGAACAGAATATTCGAAGCGTAATTAATCGTGCTGTCTTTGAAGAAGACCACGACGAAATGGTTATCGTGAAAGATATTCCAGTTTTCTCACTTTGCGAGCATCATATGGTACCGTTTAACGGTACCATTTCCATCGGATATATTCCCAACTCAAGAGTGCTGGGATTATCCAAGCTGGCGAGAATTGCCGAAATGTTTGCGCGACGATTACAAGTTCAAGAGCGATTGACCAAACAAGTAGCCTTGGCTGTATGGGAGATATTAAGACCGCAAGGTGTCGCTGTAGTCATGGAGGCTTCACATATGTGCATGGTTATGCGTGGAGTGCAAAAGCCTGGCAGTTCGACTGTTACGAGCTGTATGCTTGGTCGCTTCCGACAGGCTCAAAAAACCAGAGAAGAGTTCTTCTCACTTATAGGTCGTAGATAAACGACTTTTAGACCCATTTTTTTTTTTTGTAATTTATTTTGCGCTTGTTTCTCTCTTTTTTATCTTCAATTATATTATCATGGCTTGGGAAAATTTAGGCGTGTGCGTTGTGTCCTCAATATTTTTGATTATATTATTGTTAAAAGCTTCTTTACTAGTTTTTAGGCTCTGGAATCCGTATTTTTGTTAGTTGTTCTTCTGATGTCGGGAATAGGCTCTCTACTTTTATGACTACTTTGTAATTCATTGGCGGGTATAGTTCATAATGAATCAAGAAGTTCTCATGAAAAGGTTGCCCCAATGACGGTTTTTATATGTATGCATCTGACTGCGGAAGGATTTCCATATTGTCGCTAGAATGTCTTGATAGTATATATCTTCAATATGATAAATGAGGAACAATTACCAATTACTGATGACTAATGCGGCTAAGAGTATATTAAATTTCCCAACTGCATAATTTCTTCGAAACAAATGCCTACTTGATTCTGTGGCTATCCGCATTCTTCGCGTTGATCAGTATGCGGAGTATAATACCATTATATAGAGTATTATTTGTGGATGCTCGACTGCCCTTTAAGAAATATTGGTGCTTCTGCCGGCGGTATAGCGCGACCAACTTATACACCGCCTTCCCTAACTCCGACTATGAAGATCCGCAGCCAGGCCCTAGGGATGCAATATTTGTGGCTATGTCTGGAGGGGTAGACTCATCTGTTGTTGCTTCATTAATGGCTAGTCGGTATCAAAATGTTACGGGGGTATATATGACAAACTGGACTATGCCTCGAACACCGCGACGCGAAATTCAAAAGCGAAGTCAAATGACTGCAGTCATGAGTAAGGATCCTGCTGTTATTGCAAGGTTGCAAAAAGAGGAACTGGAGAAAGAAAAACAGGATTTGGAATCTGGACTTCTGTGTTCAGAGACGGATTGGAGCGATGTGCAAGCCGTTTGTAGTCAACTGAAGATACCCTCAATAAGGCTCAGTTTTGAGAAGGACTACTGGACTGACGTTTTCGAACCAATGCTAAGAGGATACGCAGCCGGACAGACTCCCAATCCAGATGTGAATTGCAACAAGTTTATTAAATTTGGACGACTTTACGACAAAATAGAGCAAATGGCTGAAGAACGGGGTGCAAAAAGGTGGTGGCTTGTCTCTGGTCATTACGCTCGAACTGGCAAGCATATCTTTACAGGACAAACTCATCTTTTGCGTCCACTCGACACTAAAAAGGATCAGACTTATTATTTGTCAAATATTGATTATCAACGTCTACCGAATATTCTATTTCCTCTGCACAAGTTTACCAAGAGTGAAATTCGTCAGCTGGCTGTAGATCGCGGACTAGCTACTGCGTATCGTCCAGACTCTCAGGGCTTATGCTTTGTGGCGCCAAGTATCGGAGCAAACGCAGCAACTAAAGCGCATCAAGAAGGAAAACCGATAATTAAAAGCAGCGGTTATTCGCATTTCAGAGATTTTTTGGCAGAGTATATTGAGACTCAGCCCGGAGACGTTGTAACCGTCGATGGTGAGGTAGTTGGAAAGCATGAAGGCCTCTGGAATTTTACAATAGGACAGAGAAGTGGCGTTTCTATGCCTCAAGGAAACCCTGATTATCATGGAGTTTGGTATGTCGTTGATAAAAGAGCGTCCTCAAACGAGATTGTTATTGCACAAGGAAGAGTAAACAAGTGGTCTTTCTCCACTGCTGTGACGTGCTCTGACTGGACATGGATGACAGATAGTTCAGAGATTGAAAAGTTGCCAGATTTAGCTCTTGAACAAAAAATCCAGGCACGGATACGAAGTCTGTCTACGCCAGTTCCTGTCTCTAATTTGGAGATTCTTCCCAATGATAAAGTGAAGATTGAGTTTGTTGAGCAACAGCACGGGGTTGCTCATGGGCAGACAACAGTACTGTATTATGGCGATAGATTGATCGGAGGGGGCCCAGTCGAAGAAAGGACGCTGCCTGAAAACATATCATTCTAAAAACGTGTAAATAAAATAGGTTGTACATATCTATCGAAATAAATGAGCTACTAAGGATGCTTGACAAATTGTCAAACGCATCTTTAGCATAAGACTACTTCGTCGCTGCAGAAAGAAACAAATCAAATTAGATTAGATTAAAACCCCTAAAGTCCAACAGTTGTAATGGTAAACTCCAATATCAGCGAACAAGTATTCTGGCTACTAAGCAGATGTCATATCCTTCTCGCCAGTTTGCTTTTGTCAGTGATTTCTTTTACTGATTTACCGCATTTAAACAACTATCTCTCCGCTACGAACTTCCTTGCCGGACTTTTTGATCTGGGCAAGAACAGTGTCATAGGAGACATTATCGGCGGTCTTGACAATGACCTTCTGGTCGTCGAGAGTGATCTTCACGTCGTTGACACCTTTGCATATAAAGTTAGTATATTAGCAAGCAGAAACAGACAAATTCCATAGATGGAACCAGTAGAAAAGGGAAAAGACACACCTTCAAGCTTGTTGAGAACACGGTTGACGGCGCCAGAGCAGCCGGAGCACGACATGGCAACATCAAACTGATACTCATGGGAAGACATCGCGTAGACAGTAAGTACTTAGAGTAAATTCTTACAGAAAAAATATGACTTCTAACAAAGAGAAGGGGTAAACCGGAGTTGCTTTGTTGATAAGAGTGCGTTCAGTGGAGGGGAACAGTAGCGGCTGGGCCGCAATCAGCTGGGATTTATAGAATGAACAAGCCATATGAAGGTTAGGGTAATGGGCTAATTTAGAATAGCTCTAATTGCATAATCAAGATGCTTACAAATTACTTTTTTTCTTTTGTGGATGAATATATATCAAGGCCAAACCTGCTAAGCAATTCTGTCCTTTCTCCTGTTATTCTGTGCTTGCGTCTGTGACTAAGTACCAAATATTTCTCATTGTTGCGCTGGGCGCAAGATGTAATCCTAATTCTGCTGAGTGATTGATTACTCATCAACTACTAGCGTTTTCAGGAGGTTGCTTCTCTAATCTTGCTTGCCACAATACTTTCTTGATTCAGCATCACCAAAAGCCAGTTCGCAGTCACCAGCAGCATCCGTTTGTTTGTAAATCCAAGACAGGTGAGAACAGATGGCGTCGGACATGCGCAAAAGGGCGCTGCCTTTGGACGATATGAGTCCCGATTCACTCTCGGCAACAAAAAAGCAGAAAGCTCCTGATGGCTCTCCGGTCCCTGCTCCTCCATCCTCTGATTCTGCGGCTGCCTCGGTATCACCGGTGAATAAAGCAAGCGATATATTAGCAAAAGCTAGAGCGATTGCTCGGGCAAAAGCTGCAGCTGCTAAGCAGCAGATACAGCAGAAATCAGCATCTCCCGCTCCTCCTCCCCCTCCTCCATCGTCAGAACAACCTACCCCTCCACCGTCATCAACCTCAAATGGCAGCAGCAAAGAAAATGGAAGTGGATCGCATCTTGATATGAAAGCACTACTGGCTGAAATTGCAGCGAAAAAATCCCGAGTGTCGGCCGCTGTTACTGCGAAGACAAATCTTGCAGCGTCGAGAGACGATGTGAGTGCTCGAGGGGGATTGAATGTTGGTGTTCATCCTGCCTTGTTAGGGACAAGTGCGAAGTCCTCGCAAGCAAATAAAAAGGGTTCCAAGTTGATGGCTCCAAAGTACTCTAGTACAATGGCAAACAGCCGGAAAAAAGAGTTAGAAATTTTTACCGGACCTCCTCCAGAAGAAGTGGATCCTAGGAGGAACCCATACTTTGATCCGACATTGGAAATAAAGCCGAAAATAAGAGGACGACGTGTTTTGGAATTCAGCGAAAAAGGAAAATATATTGAGCAAGCACGGGAGCTACGTTCGCAGGCTCAGATGGAGGAACTTAAACAGAGAATTGAAGCAGAAAGTAAAAAAGCAAGGGCACATCAAGAAATTGAATCTGCTGATCTTGCATTAAAGGTGAGCTAACATTAATTTAGCTCTGCTTCCGAACATACGTTTGTGAAAACTGACACATTAATTTTAGAGAGAGGAGCCTCCTGAAGTCGAGTGGTGGGATCAAAGTTTTCTAGCTAATAAGTCATATGACGACTTAGACAACAAGGAAAATCTTCTGATATACTCTGAGCAGTCAATCATATCTGATCTAGTACAGCATCCTGTTCCTATCAACCCACCATGGGACAAAAATACACCTTTGATTCGCCCTCCTCATCTCACAAAGAAAGAATTGAAGCGGATCCGGAAATCTGAGCGGGCAGATCGACATAAAGACAAGCAAGACAGAATCAGATTAGGATTAGATCCTGCACCTGCGCCGAAAGTCAAGCTGAGCAACTTGATGAATGTTTTGACAAATGAAGCTATCAGAGATCCCACGTTGGTTGAGGCCCGCGTTCGAAAAGAAATGGAAGAGCGAAGGCTGGCTCATATTAGAGATAACGAAGAGCGCAAGCTAACACCGGAACAGCGCCACGAAAAGATTAAGCAGCAAATTGAGAAGGACGAAAAGAGAGGTATTTTTGGTGCCGTTTTCAAGATAGGAAGTCTTGCAAATCCTCAGCATAGCTTCAAAGTCAACATTAATGCTCGCGAATATGATCTTCGTGGCGTCGCTATCAAAAATCCGGAGTTTTGCCTTGTGATTGTAGAAGGTGGCGCACGAAGTATTAAAAATTATGAAAAACTTCTTCTTCATAGAATTGATTGGACTACCAATGCTTCAAAAATTTCAAGATCATACGAGGACAAAACTGACGCCAACGATGCCGGCAAATCACTTGAGGATCTGTCAGGCAATAAATGCGAGCTCATCTGGGAAGGGGAACTGAAGCAACATCAGTTCAGGCGCTGGAATATGCGGGAAACGGAAACTGAGGAAGAAGTACAGGATGCCCTGCAGAAAAGCCAGACTATGCATTATTGGAAACTGGCAAAGACGTGGACTGGTGAATTGTAAGGATATTGTATATTAGCAATCATTGATGAACTATATATTGTGTAAAGCTTTATGTGCGCAGTAGCATACGGGTTTAGTTACCTTTTGATTATTTGTTTATATTACAGCCCCTGCACAAAGGTCTTCCTATACCTGGGGAAATATATTACATAGTACTCTTCACGATAGATGCAGCAGCAATGTGATAATATTAGTCGATGTCATCATCTTCCTCCTCTTCCTCTTCCTCTTCATCGTCATCGTCATCGTCATCTCCCTCCTCTTCCTCGTCAGTGGCAATACTTGCATCAGTACCATTAGACTTTGAGGTACCATTAGGCTCCGCAGTTTTGGCGACATCGTTGTGTCTCTGCTCAGCTTTCGGGGTTTTCTCCTTTTTTTCTTTGTCTTTTGTCTCCTCTTCTTCCTCTTCTTCCTCATCCTCTTCTTCTCCGTCGTCATCTTCATTCTTTGCGATTTTCTCCTCCAAATCAGCCATAACAAGTAGAAGATCTTCAACTTTCTCTTCAGACTCTTTCAAAGACGTTTTCAGAGTTAGCACTTGAGCTTTTTCAACTTCAAGCCCCTTTAGTGCATCTTCTAATTTTTGAGTTTCATCTTTAAGGTTTTGCTTCAATGACCCAACTGAGGTTTCTAACTCCTTCAACCTCTTTTCTTGTTCACCTGTCTTCACATTTTTATCTGCCGTTGCAGCTGCTAGCTTTTCATTGGCAGATTTGAGTTCACCTTCCAACTTTGAGATTTGAGATTTGAGTCCATCCAACACTGATTTAGCAGTCTTAACTTCTACCTCAAGTTTTCGAATTTGACCATCCTTATTCTGAATATCATTCTGGAGTCCAGCTATGGTTTTGTCCTTTTCCGAAACCTGCTGCTTTAAAGTATTCAGCTGATTATTCAACTCAACCGACTTAGTCTTAAAACCATCTAGCAGGGTCTGCAGCTGTCCATTTTTTGTTGTCATCTGCTTCAACTCCTTGTCTTTGGCTTCCATCATGTTGTGAGTGTACGATCTCTGCTCTTCTATTTGCTTTAAACAAGTCTCTAGCTTGTTCTTCTCTGCAGCGGCAGATTCTTTTAGGGCACGAAGACTCGATTCAGCCTGTAAAGTTCGCTCCTTAGATCTGGAAAGTTCTTTATTCATATTATCGGCTCGATTCTTTTCTTTGCGAGCGTTCTCTTGAAGTTCGTTCTTTTCCTTCTGTAATCTCATCGTCTCTAATCCAAGTGATTGCACATTTACCCCCAGTTTCTTCTCGGTTTCTTTGGTTTTCTCACGCTCCTCGGCGATCTCGCGATTAGCTGTGGCCAGTTGATCTTGTAAACGCTTCATCAAAGTAGCTGATTCTTGTACTTTAAGGTTCAGCACTTCCTTTTCGCTTGCTAGTGTCTCGGCATATGTAGTAGTTCTAGTGAGAGATTCCTGAGTTTCAGAAACATTTGAATTGGCCTTTTCTATTTGGGCATGAAGCTCCTCGATTTCCTTAGTCATATTCTCCATTGATTCGAGAGCTTCCTCATTCTGCGCCTCAATTGCTTCTACTCTTTTAGTTAACAAAAAAGATCACCACTATCATTCAACTTAAGAAATCTCACCTGGACTAATAGGATCGCGATTCGGATCCTTGTCAAGAACTTTTTCTAGTCGACTATATCGATCTTTAAAGAAATCGATAAATACCCGATCAAAAAAGACTTTCGGCAGTCCAGTTTCGTCTTTTTCAGCAGAAAGGATTTCTGAAGGATTGTAATCGCGCACATAACTATGACGACGCAATAATCGAAGTTTCATTATAAATGAATCTCGGCCAATTCGACTGACCAGTAATCGATGAAGTGTTGGTCTGTCATTCTAGTCAGATTTCAGATCAAAAAGAAAAAAATCAGTTTTAGGATAATTACCTCGGAATTGGAGACTTGAGAGTGCAGTATCCGTATAAGACCGCAAGTAAGGTCGTACACATCCCTTCGACAATTATATTATGACTTGACGACTGTGATACATCGGCAACCAAAGACTGCACACTTGACCCCTCACTCAAAAATTCGTCAATTGCATCGTAATCCTCATACAGCCACACCGAAAGAAGCATGATATATGCAATTGGAATACGGGCATCTAGATTGTATTGCAAAGAAGCGACGAGATTGGCAGAAACAGTCTGAATCGCAGTCACAATTTCTTCGCCTTGCTCCTCATCGCCAATAGTAATTGATCTAGCCAAATCTTTGAGCTCTTGGCCACCTTCAAAAATGTGAAGCATGATCACAGACGCGAACCATGTCTTGTAAGGATCCGAACGAGAGTCCGTTTCATGATCCAAAATACCGCTCAGGAGTTTAGAGTTTTTGGGTCCCCTATTGTCGTTAAAATAAGCGTCGATAGCATCTTCCAAAAATGCTATCCGTGTGTTATTATTGTTAGCAAGGTAACCTTCGATACACATCAAGGCACCGACTCGTAAATCAAATGCGTAAATTGAAGAACTTGAAAGAGCCCAGTTTACCAACGCCTGGGTGACAGGAATCGCTTCTGGTTCAACTTGAACATGGTTGGGTTCACCGGGTGCAGAAACATTGATGTACGGAACATCAATATTTGAAAACTTTTCCTGGATCTCCTCGTTTCCTCTAATCAAATCGCCAGCAGCAACAAGGGCCATGGCTCGCACCTGGATATTTGTCGAGTCTCCAAATGCAAGACGCAAGACGTTCATTAAAATTCCAGCTTGAAACAAAATGTGTTGATTTGAAGGTGTTCCCAAGCTATCTTCAACAACGAAAAGCCGGCAGATTTCCAGCACGAGGATCGTATTTTTGGTCGTTTGCGGGTCCCAGTTCGATGCCCCTTTATCTAGAATCATCAGCGCAGACAGCCTAGGAATACAGCTCGTCTCTCTAAACAAGTTTTGGTTGGAAGGATTGAATCTTAATAAGTTGGCGATCAGTCGCAGGCAATCACGAACAATCACTCCTCCTTCCACTCCTGCCTCGCGTTCTATGATCAGGAATATTTTGTCAAATGTGCTTTCGAATGCAACGAGCTTTTGAATATCCGGATGTCCGTCAACCAAATGAATGAGTAGCATAACAGCCTCTAAACAGATTTCTGCCATTAGTCAAACGTCATTAGATTAAGAATCACAAATATTACCATTTTGAATAGCTTCTCGGTGGTCATCTAGTGTTGATACAAATCTAGATATTCCAAGAGGAGCAGCAAAGACACATTGCTTCGTTCGTTCTGGCCGGTTGGTAAGAATGGCAGCCAGTAGTTGGAGTGTGTATAGTCGAACATAGAAATCGGTATTTTCCAGTATATCTATTAAAAGAGAAATATTTTCCTCACGCTGAATATTGCTAATTAGTGAATGACAACCAATGATTGTTTTCTTGTTATGCGTATCGTACCTGGGTAAATTCGTCCGCAAGCCATAAAGCGATATAGTCTACTTCGGCAGGCGCCTATGAAGCAATGTTAGCGCTTATCTCTATGATCCATGTTTCTCAATAGCATACTCACATCAGTTCTATCCTTAACAAATAGCAGCAAGATTGTCTCGAGAGTGGCTTTTATCGTTTCAGTATCCAAGCGGTCTCGCTGTAATTCTGAAATAAGTCCCCTTAATCCACCGGTGACGACAGTCTCGCGGTATTCACGACAAAATCCCTTCAAGCCCAGAACCGCTGCGCGTCTGTCCTCGAGCAATGTGGAGTTCAGTAGACGATCACAGAGTTTTGCAATAGTTTCGAGTGCGGTGGTAGACTGCTTTGGCTGCGTCTGAGGCAGGAAGCCCGTCAAATAATCCTGCATTTTGTCTCGACGATACGTCTTAAGCACAATCAGCTATACATCAGTCAATCTGCTAAATAAATCAAAGCGGTGTTAATGACTTGTTAATTCGCTAACAAGATATTAATGCATAGCAACCGTGAAGCCGTCGACAAAAGCGGTCTCCAAACTTAAGCTCGTGGACAGCACAGCAAGTAAAACTAAGGTTTTATTTCAAAGTTTAAATGCTAGTAAAAGCGGACTGCTTTAGCTCTAAATGGCATCTGATGATCTAATCTAACTCTATTCGGGTTAGTCTCCATCCCCCTTAATTCGAGGCGGGTTTTCGAGTCTCCGATATTTGCAAATGCGTTTAGTTATTCCAGCCGCGACAATTGATTTATTTGTGAGTTTTTAGTGCTAATATTTATGTTATCAGGACGATTTCTAATTTGGCGCAGTTCTGATTATCAATTGTTTTTTATTGCAACCTGCTGGAACGTCAATCAGCCAGTCTACAGGTTCTCAATCCTTTTCACGACTGGAACCTAACATACTTTTGATCCGGCATTAACAAATTGAAACTGTTCTGTAAAGGCACGAAAACTCGATTATAAAATTAGTCTACAGAAGCTATTTCAGGGTTGTTTATTTTATTCACCAGTAATGATTAATTTCAAACTTGCGTTTGTCTTTACCGTGTGCTTTGGTCTCATAAGTGTCGTATCGGCAAAGGTGCTCACCAGCTCCGGATCGTATGATCTAGAATTTATTGATCATGAGCTACAGGTATTATCTTATTTTTTTTTTGCTGCCTTTTGATTTTGCTTCTGATTTTGAGTAGAACTGTGCTGTTGTTAAACAACTAGATACGCTGAAAGGCGCCAGTCAATCTGCAGAGACTGGATTTATTCAAAAGGCGTTTGATGCTTTATTTCCTTTTGGTGCGATTATGATGTGCTGCTAGACTCAACTGCTATTTTACTAAGAGATTACGACTAGGCCCAGGTGCAAATGCTTTGTTGGCAACAGCTTATATTTCTGGTCCACCAAATATTCTTCTTGCTCTTGTGTGTTCCTCTTTTTTCTTCATTCTTTCATTGGATTGGAATTATTCTCTAATTCAGATACAGATCCCGCCAAACATTGATCCCTCTTCTCTCTCTGTGCTAGTTTCGTTTGCGGTAGGAGGTTTATTAGGCGATGTATTCTTTCACTTGATGCCCGAAACATTCCTCGGTGAGAGCCATGATCCTGATCATGTCCGTTTCATTCTAGTCGAGGGGCACAGAAATACTCTGCTCGGGCTCGCCATCTTCTTTGGTTTTGGAGCGTTCATCGTTCTTGATAAGACTATGCGTATCTTTGGAGGTGAAGGCGGTCATGACCACTCTCATTCACATTCGCACTCTGATGAGACTGAGGAGAAACTGTCGTCTGCCATCACATCGTCGGTTGATGACACTCCCGCTCATAACCTGAGAAGCCGATCAAAGCCGTCAGCAAATAAAGAGGAGAAACTCGTGGAGAAAGTTGAACCAAAAGAGGAAATCAGCGCATCTGTAAAGCTCTCTGCATACCTCAATCTAATCGCCGACTTCTCGCACAACATCACGGATGGTCTCGCTATAGCTGCATCATTTTACATCTCTCACAGCGTCGGAGCGACAACTACTCTTGCTGTCTTCTTCCACGAAATTCCTCACGAAGTGGGCGATTTTGCGTTGCTCATCCAAGGCGGATTTTCCAAATCAAAGGCTATGGGGGCCCAGTTTGTCACGGCTATTGGTGCATTCTTGGGAACACTTATTGGAATCGGGATTCAGTATCTATCGTCCTATGAAGCCGCTGATCAAGATGGTCATGCGCATGGGTCGAGTGAGGGCGGACTTTTTGGCACTACTTGTACGACCGGTGATCTCGTCCTTCCATTTACTGCCGGTATGCTCGATTAATCATTTGCAGAATAGATAGCAGAGCTGATTGATTTATTTTTAGGTGGATTCCTGTACATTGCAACTGTGGGCGTTATCCCCGAGATATTAGAGACAGATCCCAGACTATCAAAATTTGGCGAAATTAAAAAAGGACTTTTTCAAGCTTTGGCAATGCTACTCGGTGCTGGTATGATGTTTACAATCTCTTGGACAGAGTAGGTATTAGTTGATAATATAGTCCAAATTAAATGATAATGGAAGAAGATACAATGATAGATTTGTGATGAAAAACCGATAGATCTGTGAGAACTGAGAATTAAACAAAGTATGATTATTACTACAGTAGACTATTTATAAAAACCTAGTTAAATCGTTAAAGATTGTGTAGTAGGCTGGCCTGTCTTTTTATAAGTGTAAAGAAACCTACAAAAACTTGTGCATTTAATTGCCCTAGGACACTCACCTGCTCCGTAAAGCAATTATAACAATGACGAGAACTGATATCTTGAATTCTAATTAATCATTCATTTCTAAATCAAAAACTTTTAATATCCCAAAATATCCCAAAGTATCCCAAACAATGCAAAAAAGTACAACACATGAAGATATAAAAACAAAAACAGATATAAACATATGTACATCAAAACTGAAATAACTTTCCCTAATTTCTAAGATAAATGTGGGATATAAAATACGACGACGAGAAAATAAATTACTCGAAATACATATTATACGAAAGTTATCTCAATTTTACTTGACCGCAATGATTAGAGAAATATATCCGAAAAAAAAACAGATATCAAACAAATTATAAAAATCCAACCACATTCAAACTTTTAAATCTCTAATAGACAATGACAAAAAAAAAAAATAAATGAGAAGAACAAGACGATTATATGATCATTAAATATAATTTTTACCTTTTCTTGTAACAAAATCTGCACACGTATAAATATATATATATATATATATATCTTAAAGCACGACTGGAATAAAATCAATAGTCGCGACCCATGACAAGAGCAAGCAGGGCCATACGAACATAAAGTCCATACTTCATCTAAACATTACTAAATCAGAAAAACATTCACCAAACTCAAATAGGATAAAAGGGAACAAACCTGTCTGAAATACGCAGATCGCTGATCAAAGTCGATCTCCTCGCTGATCTCGTTATTACGAGGCAAGGGATGCAAAACACACATATGCTTCTTAGCATGTTTAAGAGAACTGCTGTCGACAATGTACGTGTCCTTCAAACGCTCAAATTCGTCCAGATCCTCAAAGCGCTCCTTCTGGACACGAGTACAGTAAAGCACATCAGTATTGGCGACCACTTCAGGCGTAAAGTATTCTGTCTCCAACACGACCATGCCAGCCCGCTCAAGCTCTTCGCGATACTCCTCAGGAAGTCTGAGCTGGGGAGGTGAAACAAGCTGGATGCGTACCTGATAGTGTTGCAAAAGCGTGCACAGCGAGTGCACGGTTCTACCGTACTTCAAATCACCCATAAAAGTAACAACGATTCCGTTGACAGTTCCGAGCTCTTCGCGGATCGTAAACAGGTCAAGAAGAGCCTGGGTAGGATGCTCGAGTGATCCGTTTCCAGCATTGATGACAGGAATGGTACTATACTTAGCAGCAATAGCAGCACTCTCCTCAGATGGGTGACGTAGAGCGATACAATCAACGTAAGATCCAACAGTACGAATGGTATCTTGAAGTGTCTCTCCCTTAACAACGCTCGAGCTGCTCGCGCTAATGTTGACAACACGGCCTCCTAATCGCTGCATGGCGGCATCAAAAGATGAGCACGTACGTGTAGACGGTTCGTAGAATAACGTACACAAAAGCTTGTTGCTAAGAATATTCAGCACTCCTTGACGTTCAACCGAAAGGCGCATTTCCTGAGCGACCGAAAACAGCAAGTGCAAATCACTGTGCTCAAACTGTCGCACAGACAAAATATGTTGACGCAAGAACGGGTTGTTGTTCGAGCCAAGAGCGGCAGTGATCGAGGCAGGAGGTGAAATTTCGCGCGTAAGAGGAGGTGTGCGGAAAACTTGCTCAAGCGCAGCCGAGGCAGTCAAAGAACCAACAGCATCAGCAGCCACAAATCCAGACTTGCCAACTGCAGGCGAGCGAGGATCTACAGACACGACATTCCCTGTAGCAGTTACTGAACGATGGCGCTCAATTTTCGAGGCACCGGACGCAGACATGTCAGCACCAACAGTGCCCAGACCAAGAACGTGGCCATCAAGACAAACCGTCTGGCCATTGAGCGTGACTCGCAAAATAGTACCATACATCCTCTTGCCGTTAAATGGAGACCAGATGCCAGAAGTTTTCTTGATGAATAGACGATCGATCTCGACCTCTACCATAGTCTCAACCTGGTCATGCAGCTCAAAAATAGTCTTAGGGTTTGTGTGCAAACGACTAATAATATCCTCAAGAGTCAATCTATTTTCACGAACAGCAGATAAAAGCAAAGGCAGTGTATCCTCAATCCCGATAGCAGGGACGATAGTTTCACCAACATCAGCAGCCAACTGAGAAGGCAAAGCACCGACTGAGAAGCAGTCAATATTGGGCAAATGCTCCCAGAGAGCTTCCTGATCCTCCTTGGTAGGCAGGCTCGAGCACTGAGGATAATCATCCTGTGACAAGAACAGACTGTAGACGGAAACGTCACAAGTTACCTGCAAACCCTTCTCCTTACTCAAAGCAATTAAGCTGATATCGTCCTTGGTAGTCACACTCGTAATGTGAACCGGGCGACTGTGCAAGCTAGCTAAGAGCAGAATGGAAGCCAAATCAGTGTTGCGGGCATCCGTGACAATCGGCTTAAGCGCAGGCCACACCTTGAAATGCTCAGTGACCGCAGCAACCTTGTTGATGTGATCCGACAAATTGCTAAAAGGAATATAGAGCGAGCCAACAGTAAACTGTACCTGGCTGAGTTGCTGGCTGTTGTCAGCAGTAGCAGCAACAGAAAAGTTGTAGTCAGTGTAAGCGCTGTTCTGCGAATTACTCTGGGCAACAACAAGAGCGCGAGCATCTGTAAGCGAGCTCTTGACTCCGACAGGCATAACGCGAATCATAGAGAAACCAGCAGCAATCGAAGCCTTGGAGACCTTCTCGAAATCGGTACTTCCCTGAACCGTCAATTTAGGAACAAATGCAGCAATATTAACAAGCCCAGGTAACACGACAGTACGGTGACTTGACATCGAATCAACACTCGAGACGCTCATCGAGTAATTTCGAGCAAGTGCTTCGACCAGCAGCTTCGCATTCTTGACATTAGTCACAAGAGGAACCGAATAATCAACAGCCATACGGCGAGATTGATACCCCTTACTCATGTACGATGCCGGACGACGGAATCTGTTCGCCGATGGCAGGTTGATATAAAGGTCAATCAAGTTGTTGGCCAAATGCTGCGTCAAAGAGTACTCGGATTTCTGATTCTCATCATCACTGAGAACCTCAAGGTACTTTACCGGCAAGCCGTTTTCTTGTAGGAAATCAGCAGTACCGGCGGTCGCGAACAAGCTGTATCCAAGCTCATGCAAACGTTTCACAGACGGAAGCATCTCCATCTTCTCCTTATAAGAACCAATAGACAACAGGATATTTTTCTTTGGAAGACGGAATCCGGTGGCAATCAACGCCTTCAGGTAGGCCTCGTACTTGTTGTGCCCAAGAGCAGCAACCTCACCGGTCGAAGCCATCTCAACGCCAAGAACCGGGTCAGCTCCCGACAATCGCGAGAATGAGAATTGAGGAACCTTAACGGCAACATAATCCGAAGGAACAGGTTCGATCGGGCTCGGGTAAGGAGTAACTGGAAGTCCCATAACGGCCTTAGTAGCCAGCTCAATTAGATCAACACCGAGCGCTTTTGACACAAACGGAAACGAACGAGAGGCACGAACGTTGCACTCAATAACCTTGATCTCATTGTCCTTGGCAATAAACTGGATGTTGAACGGTCCAGTCACGTTGAGTGCATCGCCAATCTTAGCAGTAGCCTTAGTGATCCGACGCACGGTCTCTGGATCAAGATCCTGCGGTGGCACAATCAAAGTAGCATCTCCGGAATGAACACCGGCATTCTCGACATGCTCAGAGATGACATGCATAAGCATCTTTCCGTCTTTAGCGACGGCATCCATCTCGATCTCCTTAGCGTTCTCAATGTACTTGGAGATAACGACCGGATACTCACGCGAAACCTCAACAGCCTGCTGCAAGTAGTTCGCCAGGTCATCCCTTGAGTAAACAGTATTCATAGCAGCACCCGAAAGAACATACGATGGACGCACCAGGACAGGATACGAAACGTTCTCGCAGAACTCGGTGGCTTCTTCAATGCTAGTAAGCTCTTTCCAGGCTGGCTGGTCGACTCCGATTCTATCCAGCATACGCGAGAACTTGTATCTGTTCTCTGCAGAATCAATCATCTCCGGTGAGGTTCCGAGAATCTTGACATTCTGACGGTGAAGAGGGAGGGCAATGTTGTTGGAGGTCTGGCCACCCATAGCGACAACAACCCCACTAGAACGCTCCAGCTGGTAAATGTCAAGAATTCTTTCAAGATTAATGCATTCAAAGTAAAGACGATCGGCCTCATCGTAATCAGTAGACACAGTCTCGGGATTGTAGTTCACCATGATAGTCCTGATCTTGTTCGCGCGAAGAGTGCGAACAGTGCGCACAGCACACCAATCAAACTCGACAGAGGATCCGATACGGTAGACGCCTGAACCAAGGACCATTACTCCATGATCGTCGAATGCAATGTCACTCTTGGAGGCATTATAGGTAAGATACAAGTAATTGGTAAAGCAAGGGAACTCCGCAGCAACTATCAGAAAATTTGTCAGTAATCTTTCGCCTCCAAATAAACCTGTACACCCAAAATCTTACCAGTATCAATTTGCTTCACAAACGGAGTGATGCCAAACTCCAAGCGACGCTGTCTAACAGCCAACTCGTTCGATCCCAAAAATTTTGCAAGCTGACGATCGTCGAATCCGAGCTGTTTAGCCTCTCTCATCAAATTGGGCGAGATTGTATTAGTATTGAATTCGCTCGTGCGCTTTCCAAACTTGATCAATCTCTCCAGCTTATTCAAGAACCATTTATCAATTTTTGTCAATTCCCAGATCTTCTGAACGCTGTATCCGCTGTCGAAAGCATTAGCGATAGCAAATAGTCGCTGGTCGGAAGGGGTCTGAAGCTCGGTATCGATATCAATAGACATGAGCGCCTCTGTAGCGATGAATCCAAGGTTGTGGTAGTCAATTGACCGGATGCCCTTTTGAATCGCTTCTTCAAACGTGCGACCAATAGACATGATCTCACCAACACTCTTCATACTTGAACTGAGAGTGGTGCTGACACGAGTAAACTTCTTCAAATCCCATCTAGGAATTTTAACAACGACGTAATCCAGCGAAGGCTCAAAGCAAGCGCAAGTAACCTTGGTGACTGAGTTCTTGACTTCGTTGAGTGGAATGTTAAGGCCGAGCTTGGCGGCGACAAATGCAAGCGGATATCCAGTGGCCTTGGAGGCAAGTGCAGACGAACGCGACAGACGAGCGTTGACTTCAATAATGCAGTACTCCTTCGAGAAAGGGTTAAGCGCATACTGAATGTTACACTCTCCGACAACACCCAAGTGTCGGATGACGTTGACAGCCGTAGTTCTGAGCATATTGTAGTCTTCGTCTGAAAGAGTCTGCGACGGTGCAATGACAATCGAGTCACCTGTATGAATACCAAGGGGATCAAAGTTTTCCATGTTGCATACAGTGATACAATTGTCACGGCAATCACGTACAACTTCGTATTCAATTTCTTTCCATCCCTTCATACTGCGCTCAATCAAAACCTGGGGACTGGCAGCAAATGCCTTATTGCAAAGCTCAATGAGCTGCTCATTGTCTTCGGCAAAACCAGATCCAAGTCCACCCAGAGCATAAGCGGCACGCACAATAACAGGAAACCCAATATCTTTGACTGCAGTAAGCGCCTCGTCAAGGTTAGATGCGGAGGCAGACTTTGCGCACTTCTCACCGATTTCCTCCATGGAACGCGCAAATAACTCACGATCTTCAGTAGTAATAACAGTATCGATCGGAGTTCCCAAAACCTTGACTCCAAGTCCTTCAAATTCATCCTTGAGCTGAATACCAACGTTCAAGGCAGTCTGACCACCGAACGTGACATAAATGGCATCAGGATGTTCGTATTTGATGACCTTTCGCACATAGTCAGGGGTTACAGGAAGGAAATAAACCTTATCAGCCAAGCCCTTAGAAGTCTGGATGGTGGCAATGTTGGGATTGATCAGAATAGTGTAAATGCCTTCTTCTTTCAGAGCCTTGATGGCCTGCGAGCCAGAGTAATCGAACTCACCAGCCTGACCTATGCTAAGACCACCACTACCTAGTACAAGAACCTTCTTGACATCGACGCGAGGAGATCTGCGCTCGGCTTCTTCTTTAGTACCGCCAGGCATGGTAACTGGAACAAGTTGGCCGAGCTCGGTGGACTTAAACACGGATTCAATGAAGGCATCGAAAAGCCATTCAGTATCCCTTGGGCCCGGAGTAGATTCAGGATGAAATTGGACAGAGAAGAAAGGGAGTTTTGTATTGTAGATACCTTCGTTGGTACCATCATTGGCATTCACAAAAAGTTCTTCCCAGTCGGCGGAGAGGGTAGAGACATCAACTGCATAACCGTGATTCTGCGAAGTGATGTAGCAGCGTCCGTTGATTGAATTTGTGCAAGGAATATTATGACCACGGTTACCGAACTTCAACTTGATAGTCTGAGCACCAGAGGCACGAGCAAGAAGCTGATGACCCAGGCAGATACCAAAGATTGGCGTCTTGGCTTCTTTGAGCGCAACTGCAAGGCTCTCGACAGTTGATGACATCGTAGCGGGATCACCAGGACCGTTAGAAACAAAAAGACCGTCATAGTCAGTCTCAGAAAGAATATCGTAATCCCAAGGAACGACCTTCAATTCGACACCGCGATTGACAAAACAGCGGATTTGATTAAATTTCTGAAAATCACTAATCAGTACGACAATTAATTTATCAGCCACAAATCATAATGGCATACCATTCCAACATCGATACACAAAATTTTCAGGTTTTTGCCATTACTTTTTTTGAGAGCAACTTTGGTATCGGGATAGTAGGTGATAGGTTCGGTGACGGAGACTATAGAAAAGAGATAAAGGTTAGATCTTGATCTTGATCCAGGAATAGATCTAATAACAAATACTTACCTTCAGCTACCAAATTTTTCACATTAGGATCTTCCCATTCGACAGATTCAAATTCAGCACGCCAGTCACCGCCGGCGATGGGGGTGACACCGTCCTTGGCCATCAAGAGCTTTCCAAGCATAGAACCCTTCTCACGAATGGTCTTTGTCAGAGCGCGAGTATCGACGCCATAAATGGCGGGAATACCTTGCTCTTTCAACCAAGAACCAAGCGAGGAAGTAGCGAGGTAGTGAGAGAAATCCTCGGTATAGTCGCCAACGACGAGACCAGCGACGTGGATCTTCTTGGACTCGAAGTGAAGAGGGATGCCAGGCAAGAGAGGATCCTCAGTATCACGAGAAGGCACACCGTAGTTTCCCATAAGAGGAAAAGTACAGACAAGTATCTGACCCTGGTAGGAAGGATCGGTAAGAGTTTCGGGGTAACCCACCATTCCTGAAAGCAGAAAAGAAAATTTAGCGCATGCAAGTGAAACAATTGAAGCAAGAAAGCAAGAAATACCAGTTTGAAAGACAAATTCCCCAGAGATGGATTCATTAGCACCGAAGGAGTATCCTTTGACACAAGTACCGTCCTTTAGTTCGAGGAGGGCAAACTTTTTGTCGGCTCCATCGTTGATGGCACCTGTGACTGGCGCCGGGACAAAAGGGGCCAGTTGCCCTTCGATGGAGTCCATGTCGACAAAGGATCCAACATTCAAAGCATTTCCAGGCGACGATACAGGAGAAAAGCTAGTGCTCGAGTATCTGCGAGAAGGAGATGCAATAGAGATTCCAGAGGAAGGAACAGATCCCGGTTGGAAAGGCTTGAGAACCGGAGAAGTAGGAAGCGGAGACGGCATCGTGGATCCAACTAGAGGAGTTAGAATAGAAGTACAAAGGGTGTCAGATGCAGACTATCATGACATTCACTCACCTTAGTAACGATTCGCTGCTCCTCTTTCTCTGCCCTAAGAAGTTGGAGATGGAGAGAGAGGAAGAGAGAGTAGGACAAGACGAGACTGACTGCTGGGAGTAGCACTCTCAAAAAAAATTTTCTAGGTATAGCGGCACGTGAAGAGCTAACCCGTTATAGAAGCTATATTTCTATATTGGGTGAACAATAAACTTTAGAGTGGTTGGGCAAGGTGGGCATGCCACACGCTGGATGAGGATTGTGAGAGCATGGAAAGTTGTAAATAGCTAGGTCAAGGATAGACGATAATAAGATCGTGCTAATGGGGATTGGTGGCTGAGAGTAGAAGAAAAGATGGCTGGCAGTCCGTAGTAATTGAAGCGAGCGAGAGCCGGAATTGCGACGAAGGATGAACGCAGAAAATATCTGTGTTTTATAAAAGTATCAAAACTATTGAATAAAAGAGCACCAATTTAATGACAAGGATCTGCTAATGATTGAGAAAGACTGGATATTTGGCAACGCGATATTCGGGGACGCGTAGCAATGGTCCGCTTTGATCGTCACAGTATATGCGAGTTGGCCATTTTCATTGTTAGCTTGCTGCTGAGCGTGCCGCTAGACCCGAACCTAACCCGTGTCCGCCGCTTCCGGCAGTGTCCATTGGTCAGCGCCACAGCTCTCTAATAATGGCACCCAGAATAGCAAGCAAGCGCTGATAAGTATATAAAATCCACTATTGTGGAGAACTGCGCGCTTTTCTCGGGGATTTTGTCCCGCACTCTGTAGCACCGGGCTCATTTCCGTCTCTAAATCACCCCTGTGCAGACTGGCAGCAGCAGGTGCAAGAGCAGGTGCAAGTCAAATTGATATGCAATGCACAAATCATTATATGCTTTCCATTTCTGTCGAGAACTCGGTAGCGGACAAGCACACAGAGAAGCGATAGTCCCGCTTTCTCCCCGAGTGGCTAGTGCGACGCCACGGGGCTAGGGCCCGCCAGCGCTCGTCGGCCGTCGTATTTATTCTGTGCTCGGCCCGGCTCTCTTTTCTCTTTGTATCCACGTCCTCTTGCATCCCATCTTCTGCCTCTAGTAGCCACCGTATGTCCTTGTCTGCTTTGCATACCTCTGCTGCTGCTTGTTTAGGGACTGTAATACCGACATTTTGTAATATCGGCTACGTCTCTACTCAGCAGTAGTCATCTCGTTTTGTTGTGGTGAAGCGCAGATGAATCGTGTACTATCTTTTTTGCACCACCATTCTAACTTGTCATCCTTTTCTCTATAGTCATAGTCATAATGTTGCCCGCCGGAGTCATCCTCGTTTTCTGCATTGTCGGTGTTGTCGGTATGTTTTCCTCCTGTAATATTTGTCATTATAGTTATTTTGTCTGCTAACGTGAGTGTGCTTCTCTAAAGGCATTGCTCTCTTCCTTCTCATCGCGATGAAGAAGATTCAGGCCCGTAGAAAACTGCGCGCTGCTTACTAAACGTTGCCCGTTAATTTTGTAAAATTTCGTGCTCGTTTATAGTTGAGGTTGCAGTTTTTCTCTAGTCTAATTTTTGCTTTCAATCGCTCACAAAGCTGCATACAAAGCATTTGCTGGTATCTCTAGAGTTTTGTAAACTCGCCCTTTGAGATTATTCAATTGAGTAGTAGCAAAATGCTTGTCGCGCTCCGTGGTCTTTTGGGATGAATGCTTGCTGTGGCATGAATGTGCTTCATCAATTTGGATATTCCAGTTTCTTTTGTTGTTTTTGTGCCGGTTTTCTTTATGTCGATAATATTCCAGTAACATATGAACTCGTTTCGAGTATTGTATTTGTAAATTGTTCAGTGATGTGGTTATAGAGCAATCTAATCTCAAAAAACATTGAAATAATGTTCAATCATAGTCTGTATTTTAACAAGCTGCCATGTTTTTTTTCTGCGCAGCACGAGCGGCAGTACCGAACTTGCCTATTTACTTTGTCTTATCTCTTTTCTTGCCCATACTCGACTCCGGCTTTGACACCACGCCGCCCCGGCTCTCAATTGACCGCAGTGCTCTCGAATCTACATCCTAGCTGAATTTCGTGCGTAAATGTCATGAGCACCGCAGCTCGGTATCAGTCAGATGCGATGAGCTTGCTGTCTTGGCGTTGCCTGATTGGGTATGCTTTCGGCGCTTGCGCAGATATGCTGATGTCGTATGTCTGAGCATGTCTGCTGCGTATATTACAGACCATATGGCCCTAACCTCCATACGGCCACCCCTGCCCTCGTCTTGCCGCGTTTGTCGACTACCTCCGCAGGCCCCTTCCTTCCTTCCTGATCCTGCCCTTCGCTTCCCAAGTTAGTCCACCCTCTCTCCCCGCAAGCTCCATTCTCTACGCTCGCTTCGTCTGCTCTGCACCCTTCCTCTCCCACAATGCCGCCCAAACCTGAAGATCTCCTTCTCGACAATCCCCAGCAGCATAACGTCAAGCCCCCGCGCGACGACGAAGACGATGATGACGAAGAGACCAGTAGGCCAGGACGCGAGCGGCGCAAGATCGAGATCAAGTTCATCGACGACAAGTCTCGCCGGCACATCACCTTTTCCAAGCGGAAGGCCGGTATCATGAAGAAGGTGCGTATCCTCATTGTCTGTCTTTATCTAGCCTGCCTGCTGCTTCCTTTTATGTCATGTTCATGTTTTGTTTGCTGCTTCTTTTTGTGATGTTGATCTGGCTCTCTCTTCAGACCTGGTCTGTGCCTGCCTTGGCTCTGCATTTATATTGTAATACTGTATTCCCACTCTTTCTTGTTTCTTTCGTCGTTGTTCGTTTCTTTCTGTGGATTTGTTCGTGTGACGAGCCGGCTGCTTGTGTGTGCTTCAAACTCTGAGCAGCCGATCTTCTGCCGCAGGTGGTTGTGTGCTATCAGCCCTTTCGGGACCGCGCGTGCCTTCCTAATGCGACCTACGCGTGTCCGCTCCGCCTTTTCTCTCTTGGCTTCCACTACTCTCTCCGGCGCGCTTTATTATCTTTATTCACGCTTTATTTCTTTCTTCGTTGTTGTTATGTGCTCTTAGCCTTTTGACTGCGGCGGGCTCTTCAAACAATTGCTGCAAACATTAAGATAAACTAACATTGTTTTTTTCTCTAGGCTTACGAACTTTCTGTTCTCACCGGCACTCAGGTCCTACTTCTTGTTGTGTCCGAGACCGGTCTCGTCTACACATTCACCACCCCCAAGCTGCAACCGCTGGTCACAAAGGCGGAAGGAAAGAATCTTATTCAGGCTTGTCTCAATGCCCCCGAAGAGCCCGTCCCTACCGGCCCCCATTCACAGGAACCGCAGCAGCCTCCTATGGTCGACGACCTGCCACAGGACGACCACTCTCTAGCAGCTGCCACCGCTCAGCAAAGAGCCGTTGCGGCTGCCGTCGCGCAGCAACAGCAACAGCAGCGAGCCGCTCAAGCCCAGGCTATGAACATGCGACCTGGAATGTACCCATATCCTGTCCAGGGTCTTCAAGACCGAGACAAGGAGTTTTGAAGGAGTTCTTCATCTATTCAAGGATATGATTTAGCGTTTCCGGTTGGGTCTTTTTTTGGTGCGTGTTCTAATTTAGTTAGCGGCCTGGGTTCATACATTGGCCTGTAATGCTGTATGTTTTTCATAAAACTGTTTTTTGTGCTTGCGTGTCCCGGATACGTTGTATTATTTTTGTTTAATAATGAATTGCTTATGCTTTCTTTTTTATTCTTGGCTATATTATATGACTGCCTGTGACTGAGATCGAAAATAGAGCAAAATCCTTTGCACAAAAGGTTGATGTTGTGATCTTGGCAAGAAGGGATCAATTGATACAAGAATTTTCCAATTAGAAGATTTTTAATTAGCTCTTTCGATTCTGAGGATTAATTATGACTGTCATCTTTTTTAGTCGCGTGTATTTTTTATATCGTTGGAGTTGGTAATCTGAATATTGTCAGTTTTCAAATATGCTCGATCCTTTCGAGTCTCTGTAGTGTATCGAAACGAGATATAAATGTATTTTCTGCAGTTTCTAGTATCCTCTCATTTTTATAGCACATGTATAAATTTGAAAATGACTTCACTATGAGCATGTGATGACTAATTTCTCATTTTGCAGAAGACCCGCATTCTGAAACTTTAATACGCTATCGCTGGAGATTCTGAACTTTGAATATCTCACTCTACCTACTCCCTGTTTGAACATCACCATAACTTCCACCACGTCTTGGATTCGACTTGAAGAATAAGAAGATTTTTGATATAATAAGTTTTGGTTTTCAAAAGAGGAGAAGAAAGCACAGATATCTCTAGTATGCGCTCTCTACTCCCTATCCTATTCCTCTACATTGTCTTCGCGTCGACAGCGTATGCGATCCAATTACCATTCGGTCTTACACCAAAGCAAGGAGATGACGATCTTGTCTCTTCACCATCTTCTGCAAGATATCCATCTGGGTTTACTTTACGACAAGTATTTCACCATGGCACTGATGAATTCCCAAAACTTCACCGCAGGCTAGAAGTTCCGGCTGAGTTCCATCTCGTTGCGCAGGACCAAAGCTCGACATTCCAGCTGTCATCAGTTTCTCACAAGGCGACGCGGATGTCTGACAGACATCCTGATACAATTGAGACATATCTGGAGAAAGTGCGCACGCGTGAAATTGTGGCGCAGGATTTTGATTGGGTTCATGAGATCATACCTACTCCGAACATCACTGACCGCGACACTCTGGTTACTCTTGCTAAAATGACTGCGGATGCCTATGTCGGTTTACCAGATAACTCTAACTGGCTGGATGTTGGGGTGCCGTACAATAGAAGCTCAGACTTTGGTTGGGACGCTACGGGACTTCGTGGGCATGTGTTTGCGGACCAAACGAACAAGACTGTGGTGATGGCGATCAAAGGCACCAGCGCTGCGCTGTTCGATAGTGATGGTGATACCGCCCCAAGCGACAAAGTTAATGTATGTTTAACCTATTTATTGTGTTCATTTGTTTGATTGCTGATTTTGTCTGACTGTTGCAGGACAACTTACTCTTCTCGTGCTGCTGCTCTCGAGTCAGCTATATGTGGAAGACTGTGTGCGACTGCTACGACTCTACCTACACCTGCAAGCAAGATTGCGTTGAGGATGCCATGTACGCCGAAGACATGTACTATCGTGCCGCGCTAGACATGTACCGCAACACTTCTTCACTATATCCGCAAGCCACAATCTGGTTGACCGGCCACTCGCTCGGTGGAGCCATTGCGGCCTTACTCGGTCGTACATATGCGATTCCGACTGTCACTTTCGAGGCACCTCCCGAGAAATTGGCTGCGAAGAGACTTCATCTCCCATTTCCACCAATCCCAGAAGAAGAAAATATGATTTGGCATATTGGAAACACTGCCGATCCAATCTATATGGGCATTTGCAACGGCCCTTCGTCAATTTGCTGGATGGGTGGGTATGCTATGGAAACGCAGTGCCATTCGAGCCTCGAGTGCGTGTATGACACGGTAACTGACAAGAAATGGCGTGTATCGAGCACGAATCACCGGATTAGAAACGTGGTCGAAATGATTGCTTCGTATAATAATACGCCGACTTGTGTCGCCAACGAAGAGTGCCAGGATTGTTTTGACTGGGCTTATATCTAAGGGTTTGAGAAAATAAGTGATTATAATCAGTTTTTTTTTTTTTGGTTGGCCTTTAATTTTCTAATTCTGTCTGCATATGGTGTTTGGTTTTGATCTTCTTTGAAAGTGTGCCCTTTATCTTTATTTTGTAGCATAACTGACTTTTCCCCGATTATACTCTTTCTTTATATTCTATATGTGAAAAGGGTAGCACGTCATTTTGATTTGTAATACAATACACTTATATTTTGGATAAAGTAGGCTATATTTTATTCTCTTTATTGCATCTACCCTCGAAACTATCATTCTAAAGTAAACGAACCCGCCAACTGCCTCTTGCGGCTACTACTTCCAACATACACATGAAATTTTCCTCTCGGTATTTTCCAATTCCCGCTCTCGACCTCATAGTAACTCAGATCTTTACGGGTAAGAGTAAACGCAACACTGTAAGATTGTCCGGCAGTTAATTCAACTTTCTCAAACCCTTTCAGCGATTGAACGGCGAACTCAACCCCCGCATCATCTGGATACGAAAGATATAATTGCGCAACTTGTGTACCCACTATCGGGCCTGTGTTTGTAATCTCACAAGTGACGGTAACTATCTGATCAAATAAGAATGGATTGCCGCCTGAGGCGCCACCTGCAGGACTAGGGTCGTTGGGTGGTATTTCAGTGTAGTTATCCGGATACGGATATGCTTCTGTATCGTACTTGAGATCTTTGACATCCTCATCAGTTAGGTATGGGTAGACAAACTTCTTGTATTTGCGAAAGTTTTTGGGGTATAAAACTTCATCCGTAGATGGACGAGAGCTATTCGTGCCATTATAAAATACTGGATCCAGGTATGCTTTGGGAGCAAATGGATATGGATCCGTGTCAACACCTTCTTTAACTGTAACTGTGAAATTGCTGAATGTGAAATTTGTATAACTCAATCCGAATCCAAACTCGAACCGAGGCACAATATTTTGTTTATCAAAATGTCGGTAATCGACATATAATCCTTCAGTAAAGTTAATCTGTGGCACGGCAGACGTGGTGTTGTAAATCACTGTCGCAGGATAGTCTTCCTTCCTTTTCGCAATTGTAAACGGCAATCTTCCCGATGGATTATAATCTCCCAGAAGAACTCCAACGACTCCAAATCCAATATCCTGACCAGGAACAAGCGAGTAGAGAACTGCGGTAACATTCTCATTCTCGATCCACGCCTCCATATCAACTGCACCCACAGATTCGACGACGACGATCGTATGACGATTCACGGCAGCGACAGCCTTGATCAGATCATCGCCGCCATGCCATAATTTCAAATCATTTCTATCTCCAATGTTCCCTTCGACTTCAAGAAATCCTTCTCCTGAATCTGAAGATACAAATACAATTGCTGCATCGGCTGCGGCAGCGTAGGTGGTTGCTGAGTCGTGGTCATAGTCGTCTAGCGAGTAGTCTAGCTGGAAGCCATTCATGGCTGCTCTGTAGTTGAATATATCGGCAGGAGTAACCATATAAGGAAAATTGACAGATCCTGAACCCCATCCAGTCTAGATACATGTGAGTCGATATTGAATATCAAAAAAATCGCATGGAAATACGTACGGCTAAAGTACCATTATTACAACCTCTATCGACGCACCCGTTTGGGCCTCCTGAGAAAGGCCCCGCTGCGGATCCCAGTAATGAAAGTTTCTTGAAATTAGTCAGCGGTAGCGAATTATTCTCGTTCTTAACAAGAATCATGCTTTCTAAACTAATCTGTCTAGAAGCTTGACTGCTGGCACTCGATCGAGCATCAACGTGCTGATTGACTACTCCAAACGCACTATCCTCATCCGTTGGAAATGTATATCCCGTACTATTCAACGTCCAGGAGGAGAAATTCGGGGAAGGAAAAGTTTTCGGGTCTTGACCTACTTTGAAATAAGCCGCCATTATCCGTGTAGCCATATCATCTACTCTCCACATCGGCAGCGAGCCATTCATAATCGCAAGTGTCAAGTTTGAACCATACAGTGAAATTCCGTCAGCCCAACCAATACCATCACCTGGCATTGTCATATCTAGACCCGCAAGAGCAGACGCGACTCCTGAACGTTGGCCTAGCCAGTCTGAGACGACGAAGCCTTGAAATCCCAAATCATCCTTGAGCACTTTGTTCATTAGATACGAATTCTGGCATGCTTGCGTCTGATTAACTTGATTGTATGAGCACATAACAGAGCCTACTCCGGCCCGCACTGCTTCAGCAAATGGCCAGACGTAAATCTCGTGTAACACACGATCATCAGCGTTTGCGGAATATGGCTCTTTCAAATCCGAATACCCGAATTCCACCCATTCAGCATGTTGTCTGAAATGTTCTTGCTCGTTGAGTAAAAAGTGTTTGGCTGTTGCAATCACTCCGGCATCCTGAATCCCCGTAACCGTCTCGTACGCGGCAATGCCCTGTAAATACGGATCAGAACCAAAGGCTTCCCAGTTACGTCCACCTTCAGGCGCTCTGCCTATCGGTCCCATGCAGGGTCCCAAGGCAACATTTATACCCTTTGATTTATTTTCCAGACCAATTGCATTTCCACGGAGATACATCAAATTTTTATTGAACGTAGCTCCGGTAGCGATACCAGCCGGAAATGCAGTGTTAAGATCAGTGTCGCGGATTCCAAGTGGTCCGTCTTGAAGGCAAATCGAAGGAAAACCAAGCCTGGGAATTGATCCTGTATTACCTACACACGGCCCCATTTCCCATCCTGTGCCGGTTGTTAAGTTGACTTTTTCGAGAAGTGTGAGCTGCGAGACGAATTCTCGCGCCTTCATGTATGCTAAGTTCCAATATGTATCATATGAGCTACGGCCGCCGAGCGCTGGCAAACCAGAATTTAAATGTTAGATATTAGAATTATGTATGAAAAACAGAATATACATACGTGAAGGGTAAATATTCGGAGTTGAATCATAAGTTGCCCGCGCATACACACCGCCAGTGACCTGCAATATTACGGCGACACTAAGAACAACACTTGAAAACCATAACATTTTTAGTATATACAGTCCAAAAAAACAAGAAAGGCAAAGAGCGACTAGATAAACAAAACACAGACAGAAAGAGAGAGAAATTAAGATGATTTATGAAGCTTTTATATATAGATCAGCGATCTCAGAAATGGCGCATGTGTGAAGTATCTCCAACTTTAAACGAATGAAGAAATCTCACGCAAATACCGATCATAATGATGCCCCTACCCAACATCGTCCGGATATATTTTTAGAATATCTACTCTTTATATTTGTGTTTATATTACGCGCTTTTACTTTTGACGACTCTGGTAGACATAGCAAGAACTCATCATCTCGTATCGCTACGTCATATCCGAGTATCTGAATGAGCCGCAGACCTCTTCTCCCGACGGAAACGATGATTCACAAACCGTACTTGACCGAAGACTCACAAATCTACTTCCGAGACACAGCTCTCCGGTCACCGAGAGACAATTTCTGATTTTCCGGTAATGGAAAGAAACAAACGGACGATCAGTTTCAGCAATCTGGTGCATTTTTAATTTCCTATCTTGATTAAAGTATTTTCTTGGCCGCCTGTCGTTAAATTAGCAGACTATACAGTGATTGATAGTAAATACACCATTTTCTCACATACAAAAAAAACAATTGGGAATTATATCCATTAATATTGTAATTAATAATGTACAGACAAACAATACCGTTTAATTATATGATAGCAAATTCGCTTGAGCAAAAAAAGAAGAAGGAGAAAGTCATTCGCATGTCAATGTTTCATATCGTCAACAGCGGCATAGTCATATGCATATTTAGCATTCGATTACAGACACAGGCAAACAGATAGAGTACACAATCAGCAAAAGACAACGCACTCAAAAGCAGTTCTCAGAAAAAGGTAAAAATGCCTCTGTGTGTGTTCTCACTCGCTTGCTGGCGGTCCGTTGCATACCGCTTCGAAATCTCGCAGTAGGAGACGTGCTTGAAATAGTTGGGGATTTCTCATTGTTGGTATCAGTATCAGATTCAGCAAAGCGACGTTTCCTGGCTAACTCCAAAAAGGTTGAAACAGGAAATAGACTATTTTTGACAGAAGGATTAGGGACTGACTTATTGATATTCGCAATCACCTTTAATCGTGGCTCACGCTGCTTTAAATCTGAAGTAGCAGATTCATGAGCCGTAGGAGACTGTGCAGGATCACTGCTTCCCTTCAAAGTAGAATTGACAGAAAATACATCAGCTGGTAGAATACTTGTCATCAGACTATCCCTTGGAACAGAGCTAAGATTGGTCACGAGAGTATCGCTCGATGTCCTAGGGTCTAAAAGGGGACGTACACCTTCTGTACCATCCAGAACCTGTCCACCCACACTGCCGTTCTTATCCTCCGATTTGCCGAGCTTCGCTCTCTCGATCTCACGATCATTGTCAAAATCAACGCGATCAAAAACAGACGCAGCTCTTTTTCTCGATCGAGATCTGCGTATCTCAGGGCGTAACTGAATCCACTGCTGATGAAGGCGCCGAATATTATGATTCGGAAAATGTTCGCGTACTTCTTGCCATGGAGTTTGCCGCATCTTGAGTTCTAACAGCTTGTCTTGTTCAAATTCGCCTAATGAGTTTCTAAATTTTTTTAAAAAAATTAATAAACTTAGAGAATTTAAAAAGTGTGAACCAACTAATAAGACGCAATAGTTACAATTTTTCTTCTCTTTCGTCCTTTTCATCTTCCTCGCTTTCCGGCGCCCAAGAAGTAGACAATAATTTGTAGCAAGCATGGACAGAATCAGACAATCCCATTGCTCTGTTATACACTCTCTCAATCATTTCAGCAGTTAGATGAGGGCCATTGGGGCGTTCACGTAGAATATGCTCCAGATATGTGAACCTTACTCTGCTCTCATTACGCAGAGAAACGATTGTTGAGATAACTGACTCGCTCAGTACAGGAATCTCCATAAAGCTATCGCTCTTACCGTTTCTAGTATTACATTGACGTCAGCACCCCAAACTCGCTGATCAACAAAAAGAACACTCTAGTGCAGGTGATAGCTCAAACTGTTTGACTTACGATCGAAACGGACCAGTCTCTTTCTCTAGCGTATTGTGCTCACAGCTGTCGGATGTGAAAGCAGCATTAGAGTCAAATGTTTTGTTTTTGTTGATGGGCGATAAAATTGTAGTTGAACCATTGTTATCACTATTTTCGTCTTTCTTCATCCCAAATTCTTTTTTATCAAGATCCGTTCTGAGAAGTTTTCCTAGTCTCTTGTTCGCAATACGAGCTGCACCACGCAGAGTAGGAAGAACTGCTGACGAATGACCAGTAACAGGCAGCGAAGGCAAAAGCGGCAGAATGGGATCCGAGCGAGATCGCTTTCTTAGGGGTGATTGAACATGATCGGACTTGGCAGTTCTCCTGTCATGAAGTTTTGCTGGAGAGGACCCTGCTTTCGCCTTCGACTTTTCAGGCGATTTGGCTTTAACGTTGTCCGGGTTGGAACTCCTCGTCTTTTTACTACTCCTTTTCTTGTAAATATTTGTCTCCGTCTCTCGACCTAAAAGCACTGTATTTTCTTTGACTTTGCATTTTACTTCTTCCATATCAGGCGAAAATAGGCGACTAAGGTCAGTCTCTAGAATAAACGGTCCTGCTTTGAATGCTGTCCTCGGTTCCTCACCTGCCGCCAATCTCTTTTCCAGACTACCCTCATCAGTCTGTGAAGTGAGAGGCTGCGTAACCGACTCATCTAGTTTGCGAATACTTCTGGAATCGCGGATATCCGGTGGGTCCAACAATTTTGATTTAGTCGAAATTGACGCAGTTTGACTTTTCACCTCATTACTTGAAGCCTTCGTCGCTGAATTCAGTGTTTTGTCAACGGATTGAAATTCAGCATTACTCGCACTGCAATCAGTACGTTCAGTACACGCTGAAGGAATTTGACTCATTCGGCTCAATTCTACAAGTAATTGAGACCGTTGCACAGGCGTGATTGAGGAGAGCTCTTCCAAGGCGGTTTGTGTCTGCAAAGTACCAGGTTTCGTCGACGGCGTTGAAATGGTCACTTCTAAAGAACTCGTATTCCCAATTTGATTGGCAGAGTTAGGAAGTGGCTGCGATCCTCTTAGAATTTCAGACTTGGACCTGTATGAAAGCATGAGCTTAAGCCGATCTCACATAAACAAATAACAACAACGCTTTACAAATATAACAGAAATTTAAAATAGACTTCTTTACAGTCGTCTACCATGTGAACATCACTAATGATGTCAGCGATCGCACACCAAGGCTAAACCTTTAATTAGTAATCACCCGATATTTGCATAATAATAGACTGTACGCACTAGCTGATTCAGTCTCGCTTGCATCAATATCCTGGCATCGTTTATTGACCATCCTGCTTGCTTTATAATCTTCTGAATCTGCAGATCAAGCAGTGCTTTCTCAATGCCTTGTTGACCAATCTGCTCCATGAGTGACTGGGGCAGATCTCTAACCAATAGAGCAGGCCGGCTATCGCTGGTTGCCTGATATAGAAAGTTGTCTGTGGGGCGTACTCTCGGAGGCTGCTGAGAATCCAGATTATGTCCTAGTGTCGAGATCTGAAGTTGGGATTCAAACGACGCCATCGACTGTCTACCTTTACAGGGCAGATCTTTGCAAATTTTGCCGTTGTTAAACTTGTTCGTACTACTATATGCGCCAGTTATCTGTATTTCACTATACGCGCGTTAAAATATTATGGCTCTCAGACAAAGTGAGAAGAAAAGCTCTGAAAATAAAACAAAGCAAATAGCTTATTTGCAAGTGATTGAACGAGAGATTTGAGGAGGAATGGAAGAGACCAACCGCGACGAGAGCAAAATCAGTAAACAGACAGAGGAGTAAACTGACCAGCCCTTTCGCAAAATGTAAACATCCCATCGCGTCCTTATATTCGCTTTGCCATTGAGATGATGCCCTAACCCCGGATAGTTGTCGACTTCGAATTGGAAAGGGTACACTCTGATTAGCTTATATTGCGATATTGAAATGTGTGCCTCATTGAACTAGACAAGCAGGAATTTCATTATTGTTAGGGCATACTGTGAATTTCGGACGATTATTTTTTGAATATTTAAGCACTGTGCTCGCTTATTTGTCTGTCAGTTCTGGTTGTGCGAACCACGACCAACATCTAATTATCACCTCCCAATTCTCCTCAACCGCCGCGACGATTTCGAAGCCATCAGCATGTCCTCGTCCATAAAATATTCATACACGCTCTGGTCTCCCAGTGACACAGTAAAAGATGTTGCTGAGAGTCTTGGTATTGCGAATCTTTCCGAGGAAGTAAGCAAGTCGCTTGCTATGGATGTGGAGTATCGAATAAACGAAGTTCTAGAGCAAGCAACAAAATTCATGAAACATTCAAAACGAACAGTTCTTACATCCCAAGACATCAATTATGCGTTTAGAGTTCTCAATGTTGAGGTAAAGATGATTTCGACAACGGGATTTGGTCTGCAATTATATCTGACTTTCCTTTCTAGCCCTTGTACGGATATGAGTCGAATCGGCCTGTTAAGTTTCGCGAAGCAATCTTGGGACCAGGCCAAACACTTTATTATATTGATGACGAAGAAGTCGACTTTGAAAAAATTATAAATATGCCATTACCTAAAGTGCCGCGAGAGGTCTCTTTCACTGGTATGTTTTTCTTTCGATAATCTTCAGTTTTGAGGATATAAGCTTATACATATCTCTAGCGCACTGGCTTGCTATTGAAGGAGTGCAACCTGCTATCCCACAGAATCCACAGCCCTCTGATGGACGATCATCAACGACTGGACAGCCTGGTGTTAGTTCGACTGAGATAGAAGTGAAACCCTTAGTGAAGCATGCTCTTTCTAAAGAGCTGCAGTTGTATTTTGACCGCGTGGTCTCTGCTTTAACAGAAGAGTCGTCTACATCGGCTATGAAGAATGCGGTTCTGAATAGTCTTGGAAATGATCCTGGTTTACATCAACTTATTCCATATTTAATTCAGTTTGTGGCAGAGAGAATTAGGCTGAACTTGAAGAACGCATCTATGTTATATTTAATGCTTCAAGTTCTCCACAAATTACTCACAAACAAGACAATTTTTATTGAGCCCTATGTACGTACTAACAATCGACTATATTATGACTGTCAATCTGACTATTATACTTAGATTCACTCAATCATGCCGCCGATTCTAACTCTGCTTGTTGGAAAGCGACTTGGAAACTCCCAATCGTCGGTTGAGGATCACTACAATGTTCGCGACTTTGCGGGCTCATTATTGAACCAAGTCTGCACAAACTACGGCGACACATATCATGCCTTGAAACCGCGCGTGACACGAACGCTGTTGAAGGCATTCATGGACTCTACCAAATCTGCAGGTACTCAATATGGTGCTCTGTCTGGATTGACTGCGATGGGTCCCGAAATTATCCGGGTGCTCGTACTTGGTAATTTGCGAGACTGGGCCGCTGTCATAGGATCAACTAGTACTGTTACTGAGGAAGATAAGCGACGACTGGGTAATGCTGTTCTTGACGCCCTGCGTTTGTTGGTCGATCCTGAATTCAGTACGATCGAGGAGTTGTCGACCGAGGATATCACAAAATTCTCTGAGTTTGTGGGCCTTGAGGTTGCGAAATTAGTAGACGACGCGCCTGATAAAGAAAATATCATAAAGGCAGTGCTGGAGGGTCAGAAGTTCCCGTAATGTGACTTGTATTGGAAGTGTATGAGTAAAGTGGGATTTTAGGAATATATATTTGCAAATTAAAATACATAGTCTCTAGTCACTATCTGCATCACTATCTTTGGATTTTTTTCTTTTGAAGTTCAGCTTTCCTTGCTTCTTGTCTTGCTTCTTGTTGTTCTTTTCTTCATGCACTTTACGGTCGGCCGCTCCCTCTTGACTCAGCTCATCGCGCTTCTTTATAAATTCTGGATCATCTTTTGCTTTCCCGATTAACCATTCTAGTAACCTAGCATATAGCGTTAGTGCATGACCAGTGGAGGTAAACACGTTCTATTCTTACTTGATTTCGCGTGCCCAGACAGTATCATCCTCGCCGGTTGGAGTTTCGAGGATCATAGGCAAATCTTCAACGTGTTTCGAGTTCATCAGCTATTGAGAGTTAAGAATTAGTAATGACCTATAGATTATACACTGATTTGACATACGACTCTAAAAGACTCGAGTCCTAAAAATCCGACACCGATATTCTGATGTAAATCTCGATTACTTCCTAATGGTGCTTTAGAGTCGTTGAGATGAATTGCTGACAAATATTTCAATCCGACGATATTGTCAAAGTCCGCCCACATCTTATCATATGATTCCTGTGTCCGGATGTCAATGCCAGCAGCAAAGGTATGGCATGTATCTATACAAATCCCAACTCGCGATTTATCTTCAATCAAGTCGATGACTTCTCTCAAATCATTAAATGTTGACCCAATTAAGTTCCCGTGGCCAGCCATGTTTTCGATAACGATCTTGATAAACGAAGTTTCTTTGATTGCGCGATTGATGTTCAATGCTAATTGTGCTAAAGCCTCCGTGCGATCGTTACCTAGTGTAGATCCAGGACTGGATATGAGACAAGTCAGTTATCATCACTGTGAAAGATTCTCTCAGATGAGCAAGCGTACTGGAAGTTATAATTGCCAATTCCCAGCTGTTCACATCTCTTTAGTTCTTCCAGAAAGGCACCGTATGCTTGTTTATTTTTCTCGGGATCCAGATTTGCTATATTAATTAAATAGGAACCATGAGGTAGTGCGTGCCTATTCGTCTTGATTAGGTTCAACTTTTCAAAATCTATAAAAGAGGAGAGTATAGTCATGTACTTTTTGAGATCATACTTAAGTTCGCTTGCTATCTTTGCGAAGTTGCTGATCTCCTCGGGTTTCAATGGCGGTGCTACCCATTTTCGCTGCGGTTTAACAAAAAGAGCCAGGGCATTACCCCTTTAGCTTGTTAGTATTCTGATTTATTTGATTGCGAGAGACGAAGCGTACCCGATTCGGTTACTATTCGTTAATGCATTAAAAACGCCTATTGCAGAGTCCATTAGTATGTATTCAAAGAAGTATCGATATCTCTATCGGCATAATGAACCTTTAGCTGCGCTAACATGCGCTCCAACAAAAATCTTCAAACTCTCGGTTCTAGGAAACATCTCCTGTTCAGATGATGGTGTCTTCTTTGCCGATTTGACAGTGGTGGTTTTCCGACCTCGGGCCCGTTTGGCTACTGGTTTTTGGTCGGATTCAGAGTCTGACATCTATAATTTCAAGATAAGGCAATCTTTCTGAAGGTTTCGAGCTGAAGTGCTAATGCGGTTGGTGGATTGTTATAAATCAAAATGGTAGCTAGCTAGGAGAATATTCAAATTCAAAATTCAGAGTGCCGATAGTTAAATTATTTACAGCGCAGCCAAATTCCGACATATCAGCCAGTTTAGAACTGAATATTCCGGCCAGAAATTAGATCGACTAGATTGTTCTGCTTATTATACTGACAATAATAATTGCGTGGAATTTTGAATAGGCAATTCTACGAGATACAGGTGACATCGAGGATGGGAAAGAGTGCATAGTAGATACGACCTTTATTATCACTAAATATCAATTCATCCATCCCAGCCAACTCCGAAAATCATAGAAAATAGGCCGAGAAAATTTACTCTTTGTTCAACTTAAAATGAATAATAATGCGAGGGATCTAGCGCACAAACAAAACTATAGCTTTGTATGAAATCACATTCATCACATTCCTCGTCCCAGACACCAAAACACAAATCTCATCTTAATATCCACAAGAACCGGTCAGACCGCCAGCAACAAAAGTTCCAACCATCATCATCATCGCGATGGCAGCGCAACGACCAGCAATCTGACCCCTTCTCAGAGCCGCTTTCTGCTGCTGAGCAGGCTGCTGCTGAGCTTCGGCGTCCGCGATTTCTTGGTAAGCAGGAGCTTCCTCGTAGACAGGGACTTCCTCAGATTCGACCTTCATGTACTCGCCCTTCTCGTTATCAGCGGTGGCAGACATTGTCGGGTTATATGCTAGAAAAGAGCAAGTTGTCAGGTCAGTACAATACATGTGATCAGGCGCAGGGAAGCGCCACCGCACATCAGCTAGAGCAGAATCTACATACTTACACCAAAAATTATCAGGAATAGATATAAAAAATGTAATCACTGCTGTTATCTAAAAGAATCAAAAGTAGCAAAGCAGGCAGTGATGGCAATAGATAAGGGTACAGGCGGACAGAGTTGATGGGAGTCCAGAAGTATAGGCGGTAAGCATCACAAGGCCCGGAATTGCTTACGGTATTGAGTCTCTCATGCTTTCTATACAGATACAGAAATCTACATACAAAAATCTACAATTATCTAGCAATAAAGCTAACGTCTTGATAGTCTATTCAATCAGAAAAGTATAATAAGCAAAAAAAAGATTAAAAGAGGTTATAGCCATCATTCGAGAAACAAGCAAGACTTCGCTGCTGACCTCGAGTTGGGAGTTTGTACGCGTACTTTGCACTCTTCGCTTTAGTATCGACGCGAAGGCGATTTAAACTTTGTAATCAACGAACGCGTTTCCCTTCTGTACACTACTTACTACTCAATGCCCTTACTCACCTGCGTGCACTTGTGTCTCCAAACGAAAGGGATTGACCCTTCTTACTAGCTAACATTCTATATTTAACGTGGTGTGATCCAGGGTAAATTCTGGACGATGGCGGATGCGCGTGATGCCGAAATTGATGATCTGATCAACAATCTCGACCGCGACTACGACTTCCACCCTGGCGGCAAAGACAACGCTGGCTATGGACGCGATCAAGCAGATAATAAACAACAAGACTTGCAAAAACTTCTTAATTTATGGATTGCTGAACGGACTTGTCCTGATATACTACCCTATGATGAGGAGCTGATAAGTACACTCACAGACCGATTGCGCGCGCAAGTTGAGTTTATTGAAATGACCACGACGGATCCAGAGGCTGCTAGTCAAAGCAAATTAAAGATTTTGCTAGTCGAGTCAGAACTTGAACGTATAAAATTTTTAATACGTGGTTATGTGAGAGCGCGAATGCACAAGGTAAAGATATATATGTTTGTCTCTTTTTGTTTCTTGATATTCCTTATGCTAATTGTTGTTTGGCAGATTGACAAATATTATCTCCATCTATCTACACAAGACACTGACACAAAGAGAAAACTCTCAGACGCAGAACAACGATTTGTACTACGGTAAGAAGCTTCCATCTCTCAATTACTCACTACCATAAAGCAATCCACTGACAACTGTAAAAGACGAGCAACTCAATTGAAGCGATTCTACGACCAGCGATTTCTTTCCTCATTTCCACAGGCGCTGCAGCGACTAGACGACAACTCGCCAATTTTACCAATGGTAGATACCCCTGACTTGAACGAATTCGTCTTTGTGCGGGTATTACAAGATGTTCCGGGCGAAGTTGTGCTTTCTAATGACGATAGCGTTGATTTGCAGAAGGGAAATATTTATGTACTGCCGTATAAGGCGATACGAAAGTTTCTGCGTGTGGGTGAAGTGGAGTTGGTGTAAATAATCAATCTGTTGTAATTTACTTGATGTCACAAATGAAGCAAAAAAAGTATATAAATAAAACCTCGTACAAAAACAGCAAAAGAAAAAAGCACATTAATAATACAATGAATATAAAAATACAAAACAAACCCATAATAATACAATCTGGCTGATGTTCATAAACATCAGCCAAAAACACAATAGAAAAGACCTTTCAAAAGACAAATTATTTCAGATACAAATACAACTTTCCTGGTCTAATAAGATTTTTTGTCAATCCGCTATACGGCAGCAACCTGCGATACACCAGCATCAACAGCACCAGACACAGCCCAGTCATTGCTAAACAAACCATCCTTGGCTGAGATATCAATAATGCCAAACGGATTTTTCTGCTCAACCGCAATAGCATCCTTAGTAGCTAATACCAACGTCTCAAAGAACAACTTCACGGCTTTATTCCGCGGCTTGTCAACCGTAAGAGACTGGAAATCAACCTTGTCCTTGCCAGAGAGCTCTGTAATTAAAATATTTGCAGCTTCTCTAGTATTTCGCGAAATTCCGTTAACTGCCTGAGTTCCGGAAATATCCTCCTCTTCTTCCTCAGCCATTACATCCTCAACAAGCACCTCTCTATTATCGGCTGAAGGAAACGGGTCAGCCAAGTCGAGCTCTAGACCATCTTCAGAGCGGTCGAGAGGAGGCGCGTACTCGTCCTGCTGTGCATCGAAACGATCCTCAATCACAGGAACATCGTCATACGCATATGGATCGTCAGCAATTACGACATTGCTTTCATCCATATGCGCTCTTTTCGCCTCTGAATCCTCGTCAGCACTCGCGTCAGTTGCTTTTCGTTTCCGCGGGGAGATAGGTAAGAGCTCAGGCTCCAACATCTTGCTGAGAGCCTCATTCATGTAAGTTGGTCTAAAGATCAGGTCGAAGACACCGGTAGTTTCATAGCTATTAAGAAGTGTAACAGTATCACGTGAGTAAGGAAGAGTAGGATATGTACTCAGGATACCAGTTCGATTTTCCTGCATGTCCTTGATAAAAGTTCCCTTGAGCTCAGTAGCAGTATCAATCTTAACCTTTTGCTGACGTGCAGCACGCTTCTGGGTAGTAGTAGGCACCGCTTCTACATTTTCAGCCCCAAGTAACAAAGACTCATCATCTTGTCTGATACTTGGCATTTCCATCTCCATCAGGTCAAGCTCTCCTAAATGAAGACTCTTATCTGGTCCAAAAATCTCAGGTTCATCTTCAACAGGAAGTAACGGATCATCACCGAGATCCAGAGCAAGGTCTTCGAGTTGATCAGAATTAACTTCGTTATCACGACCAACTTCGATGCTCATGTCATTCTCGTTGTTGAGGGGTGGCTCGTACTCATCCTGAGCCCAAACTCGATCCTCTGCGTTCTCTAGGTATTCACCAGTATCGAGCACAAGATCGTCATCGCCCATATTAGCAAGCTCATCTTCCATATCATGACCACGAGCGTATTCGATAGAGTCCTGTAATTCTGGCAGAGTAATTTCTTTGGCTGACGAGGTGTGAGCACCTATGACAGCGTTGTTGCTCGATAGTTCCGCGAATGGATCTTCCGCGTTTGAACCGAGGATCGAAGATGGATCAGGAAGAAGGAGATCAAGATCGGTGATTGTGTTGGGTAATGTAAGTTGCTGAGGATTGGTAGCAGTCGCACTAGCAGCAAGATCCACATTTCCTCTGCTGAAAGTCTAGTATTTCAGTCTTCAAGTTAGCACATTAACAATTTACCATACAACAGAATATGAACGCACCATTCGCAGCTTAATCAAAGCCTCATTACAATCATCCAACAGATATTTTGCTTTGCGACCATAAATTCGCACCACTCCAAGCAATAACTGTCCAGATAATCGCAGTGCCATCGGCGCAACATCATTACCAACAATCGCGCCTACGGACTTTTCAATACTGGCCTGTAGATACTGCGCCTTTGATAATTTTCTCTCCAAATTAGCGGCAAGCCATACTCGCGCCAGAGGTCCCTATAGTAGTTTATGACATTAGAATAACTGTTTGCAGATAACACAAGGGGGACAAAATTCACGGGCGGGAGCGTACCTTCTTCAAGAGTAGCGTTTCTGAATAAAACATCGCAAAGGCTGCGGTCTAAACAATCCTATAAAGGCAATACAGATCTAGATACTCAAACAAGATTGTAATAACAGCTCTAAATGGGATGTACTTCACAACAGCAAATGCCAAATCAAATGTTCAGGATTTCAGGATTGAGAAGTGAGTGGCTTGCTCTCGTGGAATGTAAACAAGGTGGCTGGGCGTAACCACCCAACGCGAGACGCGCAAAATGCTTTTTGCATTTATGCCATAAAATTATGTCGCGTTTAAAACCTTAAAACTTAGTATAATGCTGCATATATACTGCTTCCGATGCGAACGCGTCCAAAATTTATCTCAGCTATGCTTTAATGGATGAAATTTCGGAGTTTTAATACTAATATCGAATACGCTAGATCATGGCATATAATGCAGCACATATTCCGTTGGGCAGCATTTGTGCTTTCAAAAAATACTGAATCGGTTGTATTTCTGTAACCTTCGTTGCTGATCATCAATTCTTTTGGTCAGAATTATACCAGTATTCTGGATTGTGTTCCGTGGGTACGCTGGTGTGATGACGAATATGTTTTTGCAGCAGATGACATGGAAAAAAAATCGAATGATGCGTGGCGATCATTCCATATTCTGTCAACGAAGCAGAAGGGTACCGCGGTATACACCGCTGTCGATTGCTAAAGGAAAGCTGACAATGAGAGTTTGGCCAGCAGATCATTTTTGCTGCTGATAAATCTAAGCGACGACGATCTAAGTTAACTACGCAGCCGATGCTAGTTTTTGAAAAGGATCTGAGATCGAATACGAATAGATCATGAATACGAGTAGACAAACTCCCATATGAGCTGGACGTGTTTAAAACATATCCATCAATGCGTTAGCGGAGCAGGTACTTTTGTCTCAAACAAACCATCAGAATCATACTGCACCTTCCCCAGTATATAGAGGATAGGCTCACTAGCCAGCCGCGTTCCCGTCAAGATGGGTCCAGATAGGTGGCGGGGTGCCCGTAGCCAGCAGCCGATTACTTGACAGTTAGCCACTCTATGTTGAGTCAGGTAACTCTACCCAGAAGTCCCTCAGAGAGTACGTAACTAGTGTTAGGAAGAGAATGAATTTTGGTTGGAATAGTAGTCATATTACCGCTTCCTTTTCGATCGCTATTGGTTTGGCTCTTGACTTGGTATCTTTTTATTATTTTGTATTCACAGTTTCGATTCGCTTTCTAACCAGTTATTTTTCTTTTATAACTTAGAAAGCATAGAAAGTTTTGAAACCGTATACGAGATTGTACGAGGAAGCGCCACATCCAAATGACTCGGCGCAATACACTCCTTGCAATTGTGAACCAGATACAGGATCAAAAATTTTTGAGCTGGAATATAATCCTATAATTCACCCGAAACCATTCAATGAGATCTAAGTAGAACGCTAACAAGAAATACGCAATACGCACCACCGTCGAATTTCAATTGCCAGATTATGTAGGAGCTAAAGGCTGCTTATATGCTTAGTTTCCGTTTGAGCTGCCCAAACTTTTACTCCATGCCTGAATCATGACAGGTGTATTGACAGAGAAAGACTACTGGATATGCTAGCGTGAACTGATCTTACGTGTAGAAGCTGATTATGGCACTAAAGCTGTATATGACATCTGTAGACAGTACTAGCGCAAGCAAAGCCTATTCGATTTTATAAACTGTATTTCAGTGAGTATTTCTGCCGTCCTCACCTCTGGCAGGAGCAGGTCGTGAGCGAAAATTGGTTTTCGCTGTCAAAGTCGTAAAATCGTAGTCATATACAGCTGCTGACCGACAGAATTCAGACTATAAGTAGCAACAGACTACAGTTATTCAGTGTCGACAAATAACTACTGATGCTTAAGTAGTGAAAACAAGAGTAAGGTCAAACGACGCAGTCGTGCGGTACAGCACATATAATCTAGTCTCACATATTGTCACGAAATAGTCAAATGAAAAACAGAAATTTTAGGCGCGAGCAGCTTATCGCGCAACCCACTGGTCTACTGTTACTATGAGTGCATAAACTCTGGGAGAATGACAGGAGTGAGCCTGCGGTATCTACGGCTAGCGCGACGTTAATGGCTTTGACTGGTAAATCGCAAATATCCAGCTGCACTCTTTCTCGGGAAGGACAGAGCATGAAATGAAATGTGACAATAGATTTCACTATTTTAAACTTAATGACTTGAACTGGATAGCTGCTATTACAGATATCAACTTCAAAGCACTACAAATTGCTTCCGATGTCGGTTATGGTATTGGCGAGGCCTATCTTGTCTGACGTAGCGAGTCTCGAGACGAGACGGTCTCGGCTAGGTACGGAGATCATGTGAGGAACAGCCAGAACCGCAACAGTGGCATTGATGGCGATGGCGTGCAAAAGCAAGAGTGAGCGAGAGAGTGAACCTGCAGCCAGTCACTAGCGTGGATAGGCCTCCGTAGGAATTAACAAGAAGAGGTAGACCGTACTTTGCATAGAGAAAAACGATACAGCTTGATTTCAAACAATGCGATATAAATCTGGTCTGAATCAATGTGCTGCAGCAATAGAGTACAATATCTACACTTTTGGTTCCGAGCATTCTTCCTCCCCTGATTCCAGCAGACATTAGCTGCATTTTTTCTAGAAAGGCGTATACCGCCAACGCTCGGCTCGACTCTTTCCATTCAGATTTCAAACAGAGTAGCTACAAAAAAACAAACAGAAACGGAACTACCTTCTGATTTGATACACGTATAGAAAATCAATGTACCCGATGGGCACAGGATAGAGTTAAGGATGACGCGACCACTTTTGTCTGACATCGCCGTGTCTAGATCTTGCGGAGAGTAGAATTTCGGAGATCAGAAATGCATAACTACTCGACAGAGAAGAAGTACAGCTAAAGGCCTCAGAAAAAAAAAGAATAGAGAGCAAAGAAGGAAAACGGATCGAATAATGAGACAAAAAAAAAGAGCTAAGAACGCGAGGGGCTCAGGGGAGGGCAACTAAAATAACTGGCGAAGATCTCATGATGAGCTTCAGCATAGGCGAGACGGCTGACCATGATCAACGCGACAAGCGAGTACCTTAACAGCCTCTCGCTCAATTCCAAACCATAGGTAGATTGAAAAAGAGAGCAGCAGTATACACATAATTTTGTATCTGTTATCACAACGTGTATATGTATGTTGGCCTGTAATAACAAAAGACAACCACAACGCGATAAGCGCAAGATTGAACCCTGCAGCAGCAAACCCTAAATATAATCGGGCAAGGGCCATTAAGCCACCGCCGCAAATCTTATGACTGATCACTTTTCAACCCAGACAATTCCTTCGTATCTTGGTTGGCTGGGCTAGCTGGGCTAGCTTGTCGGATGATGTTTGTGTTTGTGTTTGTGTTTGTGTGCCGCATCTACACTGAGATATTGAGAAATTGAGCAAAATGTGTACGAGATACGCGGTCTGAACAGCCGATAGATGTCAGTTCACTGCCCCGACGTCGCTGCTCGTATATCTGTGAAGACAGCGCCTAGTAAATGGCGCAGAGGCCAAGGTGGTGCTGCCTGTTTTCATTTTAATCCCGAATACCGAGGATTCGAAACGCGTAGCAATCATCGCCTACGTGAGTGGAGTTGCCGTACCTCTGGTCAGCTGAAGCTGCTCCTCTAATTCTCACCAATTCTCATTTCTGCCTGCAGAAGAGCAGATACTAGTCAGCGGTATCTAGTCCTGATCAGACCGTTGGTAGCTCTCGTTAGCAGTAATCACACATTCTTTTCAGTGAGCTGCTACTGCGGAACAAATTGGCTGATCGACAGCCCTCAGTACACAAAGTATTCCAATAAAGATGTCGCAGTTTAGCTCTTGTCTGGTAGGTTGGAGCAGAGCATAGAGAGAGAGTGGGCGCATGGAATTCTTGATCACGGGTGATCGGCGCCAGCATCCGATGTCGGGGGCTGAGGCTGGCAGAGCAGTGGTCGAATGGTGGATATGCTGCGTCAACCAAGAGAAGTACCCTGAGCCCGGCGAATAGCGCATTTTATAGAGTTTAGTGAAAAAGTATAACAGACTGAGGAGGGGCGAGAAGAAAGAGAGTTATCTTTATTAAGCATTAAGCACTAGATCACATCAATGTAGAATATAGATACACGTCTGCAAAACGAGCCGTGCCGGGAGAGGGTCCAGTAATAGCCCTAAACCAATGCCAAAGCGGATGCAGCTTAAAACCTTGTGCACATTAGAGTTCTTCCCCCTGCTGCATTCCAATCAACGGCCCCTCCATCCACAATACCGCGTCTTGCCTGGCGCTGCTTTCACCCCGAGCAATCAACTTTGTACAATTTATACGTGCACATTGTATGTGAAGAGTCAAGGATAGTAGTCGGTGCTCGTCGGAAAACCCTGAATAGCCGCCTCCGAGAACTGAATACAATGACAGGCTGTGGCAGGAGCAACAGGCTGCGCTAGTGCTATTACGACCGCGCTGCGCACTACCTTCGCACCAGCTCGCAGAAAGCAGTAACGTACCGGCATATTCTTATTCCGTAACAAGCTGATCTAAAATTTATAAGAATCTATGAGAATCTATGAGCAACCTAAGCATATTCTAGCTCTGGTTCTGCAGTCAAAGCACCAGTTGCATGCCGATGCAGGGGCTGGCCGCTTGAACCCGTTTCAACGCGCGCGTACCTTTTCTCAGGTACCGTCCGTCGCAAACCCTGTCTCTGCTGCTCTGACACCTCCTTGACTATAAGTACCCTCTGTTCTCTGTTTTCTGTCCAGTGCCTTGTCTCTTATTCATTGTCTCTCCTTCATCGTCACTCCTTGTATAGAGCCATCACGACCTATTCTTGTTTATTTTGCGTACCCTTTCTTCACAATGTATCTTGATCTGCGGCAACTCTCTATCTCCGCGCTTGCACTCTCCTTTGTTGCTGCGCTTCCTCTCGAGGAACGCGGCCAAGGCCTCTTCGGTGGCTCATCAAGCTGTGTCGCTCAGAAATCTTTCTCGCTGCCGACGCGTGGTCACAGCTCATACGACACGCACTCCTTCCATTACAATCTCGGAGGTGACTGCAACCATGACCGGCTAAAGGTCAAGCAGCACGACCCCCATGGACGCATTTGCGACCCCAGCTCACCGTGGGATATCCACCGTGACCTGCCGACCGTCTGCCCTATCGGACATTACTTCTTCTGGTTCTTCAGCGACACCTTTGCCTATAAATCTGATGGCTCATTTGTTGGTGCGGCGTCAAACTCCGTCGTCGTCAGTCGCAATGCCAACGATCCGTCGTCGGTACAGGAAATCTCGATCGAGAATGATGGTACGGTCTCTGTTGCAATTCCCTGGACAGATGCGGAGAAAAAAGTTCAGTATGAAGACGACCGCTATGCACTCTGGGCGTTCGGCCCTTGCATTCCAATTGACGGTACGCACTCGTCGCAGGTCTGGTCGGTCGTTAAGTTCACCAATTCGTCGTATTCGGAAACCATTGGCTACACTATTGCCGACTACTCGATCGAAGATGGCTCACTCGTCGTGAGCCGTCGTGAAGTGATGACATTCTCGTCTACTTCCTACGCCTACGGTGCTTTCGCTTCTTTGCTGGTCAATGGAGTCGTTTACATGTACGCTCTCGACACCAAGCACTCAGGCAAGTACGATGTTCATCTTGCCTCTGCGCCTCGCGCAACTCTCTACGACCAGTCGACCTGGAGTTACTACGACGGCTCAACTGACTCATGGACCTCGACTCCTCCCGATAGCTCGCAGCGCAATCAGGACAAAGCCGTCTTAACGGGTGCCATGCCGTTCTCTACCGGCTCAATGTTCTACTCCGACTACCACAACGCATACGTGCTCGTCTACTTTACAAACTGGGCCGATTCCAAGTTCTACGCTATCACTGCCTCATCGCCCAGTGGGCCATGGGATACTACTGCAACTTTGCTTTTTGAAACCGAGTACGGTGAGAATGGATACAACTACGGAGGCCAGGCCGCCCCTGTAATTGAGTCTGGCGTGACTCTTGGACAGAAGATTGTGGTATCGTACACATATCAGGACTCGAACAGTAATTGGTACGGCAAGACGGAAACTGTTGAGTTTGAGTAGATATTGCATTTGGTATAGCTATGTTGTCACTGCTCTATAGAAGCTGGGTAATTTTGTTTCGTTTTGGGCTAGAATTTTCTTTACGGGTATTTTGTATTTATGTGTAGCAAGCAGTGTTTGAAAATAATATTATATTCTAGAGACAAGATGATCAACAAAATCGTATCAATATTCAGTTGCTTGTGGTGCCAGACGCGGTTGCATCTAAGGCGAAAGTTCAGCTTTACCATTTCAGGTCATTTGAGTATGTATGCATTCTTCTTCCTGACTTTAGTTTGCCGACGTTTCAAAAAGCAACCAGCGCCTTGACTAGTGTTACTCGCCGACTGCCTCGTCTCTCACTAGTATTTCTTCTCAGCCATGGAGTTAAAAGCTGCTAATTTCTAAACTGTCACAAGGAACTACTTGTATTTCTCAACGGTTGCTAGTTTTATCCTGAGTCATGAGCACGAACAAGTACGCAGTCATTTTGTTTTAAAATATAATCTTAATAACTGGGCGCTATTTACGGGTCTACGGTCTTTTCTTGAAAGCATTTTATTCTTTAGAGACGCGTCTTCTTTTTCAAAAAACCGAATTCATCCTCAAAATAAAGGCTCGTTATCTCTAACCTGCCAGACAAGTTTTTCCGTGTGGACGCGTTTATTTCGCGTTTATAAACTTTATTATTTAAGCTTTAAGATAAATTACAATTGGGTTTCAAAAGCGTGTCTTCTACGAACTTGAACCAAAATCTCCTTTTCATGGCTGGTGCCTTCATTCGGACTTTTGCTTTTTTTCCTTTCATTTTTCTAACGCATATTTGAATATGAGGAGTTTCTTTTAAATTCAGGGAAATTAGTTTTTTGAGCTCGTGCTTTCGATTTAAACGAAATTTGCTCTCTTATTTGAGATGTAGAAAAGTTTGTAATTTAAATTACTTGCTGCCGCACACATCCTTCAATACATTTGATTTGATGTTACAGAAAAACATTATAGCCGGGGCAAGTACGATAATCGTGAACAGACATAAAACACACCAAGCTTTTGAACCTGCAATTATTCCTTTTGTGACATTGGTTTGCTTGTGAGACTGATTATAAACTCATCTTGAATTTGCTGTTTCGCCTCCTCTGCTCGCCATCTTCGCTCAAAATCCGAATCAACGCCGACGAAGATGAAACGCGTTTGATCACTTTTTACACGGCAATACTATAAGACAGCGCCAGTCATTTAAATAAGCGCAAATATATCAGATAATTGAGCACGTCCGTTCGGCCATTCGCAACTCTTCGTAATATACTCTAGCCTCAACTTTTCTCTCTTCAAACACATCGTCCAGCCAAGACGCAACCAACGCGCCATCAAGTATTACTCTGGGTGAAACACTATGCTTGATTATCCATGCCCCAGGAAATTTCTCTTCGTCAGCCGACATGCGAATTGAGCGGCCTGGCTCGTCGGGTTCGGACGCGACGGGTTCGAGAGCATCGTTGACGCCCATATATACTAAATCAAAGGCAACTGTTGGTTCAAGTCTGGTCACGCGAGATTGGAAAATCTTATTGATAGCTGTGCCTTCTGCGTTGCGCATGTAGTAATTGATATCGACATACTCCGGTATATCCTCGATAGTCTCATACTCGCGATGATATGGAATATTGATCAACATCACCATATCAACGCGCTCAGGCTCCTCGTCCTGCGGTGGAATTAAAAACGCTTGCGCACTTTGTCGTAATCTCTCTATGCTGTCTGAATAACCGACTAGAGCCACAGCAACCCATACCGGTCGCGAAAGACTGAGCATGTCATCGACGATCCCAATCACTTGATCGGGTCGAATCCACTCGTTGCCATCAGGATGCTTGATCGAATACACTATCGGACTACCAGTATACACTCTATATTGTAAATCATGCTGCGCCGCCGCATTAACGTTCGCCACAATTGCCGTCTTTAACCTATCGACCAGTCTTGCGCCAGCTGAATGCGCACGTCCGGTATTATTCATTATCAATCCTTGAATCCGGTCATCCAGCACGACTCGCACACCTTCAAATAAATACCTTCCGTTCATCATTACGTTGTGACCACTACACACTGTCTCGCGAATCTGCCGGTATAACGAGCGTGATCCAACAATATGTACTTCTCTAGGAATCTCAGGCACCGCACCACCGATTCGCGCCAATACCTCCCGAAGTTCAATCATCGTCGACAGTGACTTCGCAAAAATTTCATAGTCGGGATAGTACTCCGTAGCACGAGCTAATGCTATCGTCAGATTTAACGGTCCGTGTTTGGCGCTCGAGCGAGGCAATTCAAGTGAGTTGCGCTCAGCCATTGACGCTTAATTTTCAAATCGCGTTATCGAATTATCATATAAAAGTGATCCTCAATAAATGCAACCAGATGGTCCTCAGTATCTTATATTTCTCACGTCCTGCGATATCATCCAGATAACTTTTTCTGGTCAAAAATCTAAAGCTGATGACGTCTCTTGATTGTCTTTGTATTCTCAGTGATATCCAATTTCTAACACCCTAACCCTATTCAACAATGCGCCGTAGATCAAACACCATACTGCATTGTTTTTTTAGAAACAATTCCTAAGAAATATATTATACATTACACGTGCACAAAGGGAGATTATTTAGTGTCATGTTCCTAGTCTGTTTATTAAAATAAAAATAATCAGGACTGACCTAACAGAAAAAATAATTCCCAAATAATATCCCAAAATAAGACCAATAGAAAAGCTACACGCGAGTTTTACATTACTCATATATAAACACCATTTTTTTAGTACAAAAACGCCGATAAGCCGCCCATCCAGTATTTTGGAAGATCCTCATAAAGACAGACAAAAGGACAAAGACGGTTACTTAGTTCGCTGTGAGAGCGTGACACTTTCATTGTCAACTCCCTGTAAAGGAACCTCATAACATTTATAATAGGATTCAACCGTGAACACTGGATCAAAAAGCCATGCCCCACTTGCAATTTCATCAGCACTCAATTCAGCAGAAGAGCTATGATTTGATTGTCTGCGAATCATTTGTAAAACGGCGATAACGTGTTCGCATGGCATGCCGTTGCGACTCCAGGCTAGACATGAGCAGTGGCGTAGGTTGAGATCGACTACTACCTCAGCAGCCGGTTCTGTTGAGGTGACTGCAGAGTCTGCTTCTTGCCGGGCAGAAAGTGATGCTGTAGCTATGTTTGCAGGATAAGCGCAGCCTGGTGACACGACAGGCGAGTTGCAGGACTGCACGCTTGGGGACGAAGAGCTCGATGACGGTGAGGGTGATGAAGAGAAGAGTGGATCAGCTAGAGCGGCAGATGATCCGACACCTTTGAGAAGAGTTTCAAGTTCCTTGTCGAGTTCTAGATCATCTATTTCCATACGATCTTCTTTGCCCTTGTCTTCATTGTCATCATCCAACTCAACGACTTTCTCAAACGTCACAAGCGGGAGATCCGACCGTGACTCAGATTTTAGGTATTCACCTATATGGACGCGGAACACAGATCCTAAAGACGTACTTCTGATAAGCAACGCATGCGACCTCATACGCTTAAGAGCCTCTAAAATACGCTTGTGCACAAACGAAGTGACCACTTGCTGCGGATGTGCCTTCATATAGTCCAAAGCCTGCTGTTTGCGCGCCGCAAACATATTCGCCATTCCAGTAGACAAAGTCGGGCCCATCATGTCCGAGGTCTGGAAACTGAGCACAGACACATCTCGACGTATGAAATCTAAGCGATTCAAGGTCGCAGATATTTTAGGGGCTGCTTGATGAACAAAATTCCACTCGACAAGTGGGCGTAATATGTTTGCATCCATGATACCGTGACGATCACCGGCAAACACTGAATTTGCCCAAAACATAGGTGGGTAAGCATCAAGAATCCAATCACGCTGGTCCGGCGCCAGTCCGGCGTCTAAAATCTCATCAAATTGCACACGCGTATGCGAATATGCTGCACAAATGACTGTTTCTGCTGCCTGAGTATTGTATTTCTCACTGACGACAGAGTAAAGATACTGCAGGCACAGAGCATGACGGTCGGTACTATCAGGGAAAACTGAGGCAACAGCGTCAGCTATAGAGGGTTGCTTGTTTGACACAAAGACAAGGTTGCGCACGTAGTCGCAGACCTCTACTGCTGTCCACGATGGCCTCTTGTTGCATATATATTCAATGAGAGCAAACCTCAAGTTCGAAAGAAACCATTCCCATGTGTCAGGCTCTAGCTGCTTCAAGATTCCAAATGCAATAGGAATTATGTTATCCTCTGCATCGCGAGCCGCGGCGGCTATCCAAGTCGCACTACAACCGATCACACATTCCGGTAGCACGAGAACCTGTCGACAATGCAAAAAAGCATTCAAAGCCGCCTCATAGGTCCAGAACATGCGACGGAAATTACACCGCGAAGGGTCCGGCAATAAGGCGCCATGGCCGACGGGATCCCAAAGTTCGCATGTGGCATGCGAGAAGCGGTCTTTCTCTTTGAGTAATTCGCAGAACCGGTAAGATTCATCTGTAAGTGTCACACACGGAGCACGATTGGTGAGCAATCTTTGCGCTACTTCGCGCGCACGCCATGCCTGCTTGTAAGTGATGGTGACGCCGTGAAGTGAGCGTACGTGGTCAATGAGATCTGATGGCGAGACTCCACGATCAGCTAGTACCGCTGGGATGATCCTGCGGGCGATCCACTGGGATGAGTCAACACCGACAGACGCGTCGCGCTGTCTGTAGCATGTGTGGTGGGCTCTGTAGACGCGGATTATGAAGGGTGCTCCGGGGCGCACGCACGAGGCATGAAGATACCACGCGCACGAGGGTACTTTGCAGCGTACTGTATAACGTGTATGGTTCGACTTAAGACAATAAAACGACCAGCCGTCACGGATTGAAGCGGTTTTGATGATATCTTTGATATCGTTGCGTGTTGCGAAGCTCTGCGAGACTGCGAGTAAGTCGATGGAGGACGTGAAAGCCACCGAGGTTGATTCGACCTCTGCTTCTAAGGTAGAAGTGACATGCTGGACACAAGTGATTGCGCGGCAAGAGTCGGCACAAGAGCTTTCAGAACTGTTCTTGGACGACTTCTCGAATACCGGCTGTTGGTCTTGCGAGGGGTCCATCTGTTGGCGGCATCCGGAAAAGCAATTTGGTATATGTTGATACTGACTTGGGCTGTGGGAACTGCTTGAAGGCCACTTATTAAGCTTTGCTGAGAAATCTGAGTGCGGCTCTAAGATCTGCGGCTGCATGCTAATTGCTTCCGGATATTGTTGACTGCTCACAGAACGGACCTTCAATTTTCTTTATTAAATTGGTTTGCTTTAGCCTTTAGACGATCTTTTGGCGAGGTTTCGCCAGCTGATGGGTGGCAGGCGTTTAGCTGGACTATTTCTGCCCTGTTTGCACTTCGTCGGCTAAGTTTGCCTCCTTTCGATTTTGGTTTACAATCGCTCCGGCCAGACCTTACATGCATATTACTCGTGACGTATATAGATATATATATCTCCTATCATCCCTTGATTGTTGTTCTATATCCTTGATTCCTTATTTGCCTGAATTCACTGTTGCTCCACTGCTGGTCAGCTGTACTCTACAAAGCCTAGAGAGCCACAAATCTACGCTCTCCAGTTAAAGACGGCTCACTTAGCTCACTGTATCTCAAACACTAATTTAATTCTCATGGACTTGCTTGAATCTCACCCTAGGACCGCAACCTTTATGAATTTCGGTTATAATTTCTTTTATCGATAAGTAATAAAATTATTTACCGTGAATCTCCGTACTCTACTCGTCCAGTGCTGATCGACAATTAATCGTTAATGATGCTCGCTTGACTTTCCGGTGTTTTAGATGCATTGATTACATGTAATACCCCCTCATAAAGCTATCTATAAAAGCACTGCTCATACCCACAATTGGCCCTGAAGTGGGTTCCCAAATATTCTCACTTTTTTCTTTTTCAGGCTCGGTGATGCCCCGCAAACAACTGGTTATTGTAGGTGGCGGCATCTACGGCGTCGGCGCAGTCTCTGCGTTTCTGCGCAATTTCAACTCCAGTTCTATATCGATCACCTTGATCGAAAAGCGTGATGATTTTATATACTTACCCATAAACTGCCGCAATCTTGTTGAAGACATGAGCTCTCTGATAATGCCTTACGACGACCTTTTCAAGTCTTATCCGGCGATCGGAAAAGTGAAAAAGGGACTTGTCATTGGCTTTGATAGAAATGCAAAAATTGTAAACTTGGAATCTGGCGAGTCTTTGAAATATGATATCCTTGTCCGTATCATCAGTTGAAATAATGGTACGCCCCATGCTGATAACAATCATATAGATTCTAACCCCTGGTTGTGCATGGAACGATCCCAACAGCGCGCCATCAACTCATAACGATATGTTAGCATACTACGAATCCCTACGCGAACGAGTACTAAAGAGTAAGCACATTCTCATTATTGGCGCCGGTTCCGTTGGCTGTGAAGTTAGTGGTGAGATCAAAGCTCGCTTTGAGCGTTCAAAGAAAGTGACGCTTGTACACGCGCGCGAGTTACCGCTGACTTCTGTATATACCCCTAAGCTTCGTCGAAAGGTCGCGAACATGCTCAGAAAGTTGGATGTACAAGCTATTCACAATACGCTTGGGTACGATAATCATGACGGCACGGTTACGCTGCAACGTAATTTGTCCGGCACAATGTCGACTGAACACATCAGTGCAGACATGGTATTGACAGACATCACTCCCAAGCCAAATACATGGTTTATTCCCGACGAGTTCAAAAATGCCAATGGCGCAGTACAAGTTCTCGACACGTTTCCAAACAAAAATCGATCCAGCTGTGTTTTGCGTAGGCGACGCGAACGATGTTGCAGAAGTCAAGCAGGCGCTGCACCAGCGAGGAAATACGATGCCGGTGCTCTGCGCAAACGTGCAAGCTGTTCTCAAAGGCCGACGCCCGCCAGAGCACTATGTTACGTAACGACACTCGTTGGCGATTTCGTTCGGTAGGGAGATTAGTGTTGGATATATAAAATTACCTGGACTGGGATCGACAGTGTTGCCAGAGTGGATAGCGAAGAGGTTAAAGAACGAGGATATTCATGCGACCCGTATTGCAAAGCTCATGAATCAGAAATGAGACTGAGTAGAAAGATTCAGAATCGTCAGCTATACGAGAGATTTCTTGACAAAATAAAAATAAACATTATTTTTAATTCTCAAAAAGATGGAGTTAGCAGTAGTACGATTAGGCAGTAGATGGTTAAAATGTTATTTAGGAGTCATCAACGACAAGAAGTTATATACGACAAGTAATTACAATAGGCAATTGAATGAGTCTATCTATCATGAGTCCAGCAGTATTAGAAAAAGCAAAGCCTTGTTCAATGCGCAGCAAATTTGCAACAGATGCCAGTGAAATGCGAGTGCATTTGATGGTCAGTTGATTACAAATTCAAAAATACGTCTACTCTTACATTTATTGCAGTTGCCATATTGGCTTTGCCCTCATAAATTAACACCAAAGGGCCTCTCAGAGAGTATTCCGTCGCTCCTGCGTTCAAAGGCTGCGGCCTCCTCGTTACCAGTAATTGCGATATCTCGGCCGCGGATCCACTGTCCTGGAATCGCGCACATTAACGTTACTAGCCTCAACCTTCTGCCTTGCTCTCACCCAGCCTATTCCGCGTTATCATTCAGCTGTATTTGCATTGCTATTTACTTTTTTCCAAGTACACATGCTAGACAACATATATACAAGTAATGAGGGGCAATCCACCTATCAACATTATAACTGCATTATACTTCACACTCTTTCCCCGCAACATTAAGCTTTGAGCTAATGCGAGATTAACTTTAAGCAGGGCCGCTCCTGGTATATTCTACAGTCTAATGTTCTGCATTTATGCCGGACTTGCCCACCACAATCTCCATATCTGTAATGCCTCACCGCTAGCGCTGGCTTGCCTTTGTTCCGTCAATTTATTTAGGTATTACCACCTATTCTAGATAAGTAGTGGACTACTTCAGATACCAAGATCCAGAGACGATGCCGTATTTCAACCAATATAACCGCAGCCGGAAAGTTCACAGTCTTCCATTCATTCTGAATTAGGCACGGCAGCCTTCGTCTCTTTCCCGGAATGTTTCTTCAAATCGGCAGTGTGCGTCTAAGACGAGCCAATGTCTGTGCGGTATCCTGGCTATTCGTGATCGACCTGTCAAAAAACCTCAGTCGAGAATTCCCTTTGCAATCAGTATTAATATCTTCTTGCATCGGCTCCTCATATCCTTTCGTCTGCTCTCGTGCCCTCGCACTCTGTCTCGCTTCTTTCTCTTAAAGCCTACTCTATCCCGTGCCTTGCGGTGTTTCAATATCCTACATAGCCATTTGCCATCTCTTGGATACTCATTTCCGCGATTGACTCACTGAATCTGTCAATTACAATGTCCTCCGAAAAGCGCTCTCGCCGAGAAATCATCGTCGTCGGAGGCGGCGTCTTTGGTATTGGCGCCATCGACAACTTCATTCGCTATCTTGATCCGGCTGCCATACACATCACGCTGATCGAGAAGCGCGACGATTTTCTCTACATACCTATCGATTGCCGCAACCTTACCGAGGATGTCTCTGGTTGGTTTATTCGCCCTTACAACAGGCTATTTTCTAGAAAACCAACGCTCGGACAAGTCAAAAAGGGTCTTGTTATCGGCTTTGATCATGAACAAAAAATTGTCAAGCTTGAATCTGGAGAAGTCTTATCATATGATATTCTCGTACGTTATTTCTGGTATTCTTTGGTTTACGGTCTAATCCAAATATCGTAGATCTTAACCCCGGGATGCACATGGAGTGACCCCAATTGCGCTCCATCTTCGCACACAGAAATTATGACCTACTACAAGTCACTACGCGACCGCGTGCGCCAAAGCGACACTGTCGTCGTCATCGGCGCCGGCGCCGTTGGCTGTGAAGTCTCTGGAGAAATCAAATCGCGCTATCCGACTAAATCTGTCATTCTCGTTCACGCTCGTGAATTACCCCTTACGCAGGCATATGTGTCGAGATTGCGCAGCCAAGTCGACAGAACACTGAAAAAGCTGGATGTCAAGGTGATCTACAATGCGCTAGGCTACGATAATAAAGACGGTACCGTCACGGTGCAACACAATTCAGTGGGAAATATGTCAAGCGAAGATATCAAGGCTGACGTAGTTTTTACAACTATTACACCTAAACCAAATACGTGGTTCGTACCCTCGGAGTTCAAAAACGCAGTTGGCGCAATACAAGTGCGCGACACGTTCCAGACATTGATTGATCCGGCCGTGTTTGTCGTCGGAGACGCAAATGATATCAGTGAAACAAAACAAGCTTTGCACGCTACTGGAAACTCATTCAATGTGCTACGCTTAAACGTACTTTCCGTGCTTGATGGCCGTCAACCTCATGTCAAGTACAGAACTAAAATGCATGCTTTGGCGCTTACAATGGGTAAATATCATAGTGCGGGATTTTTAAAGCTGCCAATATTTGGACCAACCGTGCTTCCTTCTTGGTTGGTGCGAAAGATCAAGGGCAGAGATATGTATGCAAAAAGCATTGTCAAGCCTTTGCAATATGATTGATCAGTTCAGCTTGTGCTGGCATCATTATATTGTAGCTATATTATTCACACTAGAAAAGGAAAAAGCAAGACAGATGAAATAAAAAAAAAATATAATACACAGATTTTTTAATGAGCCTCGTCCTGCGCATCGTACGATCGATCAATAGCGCCCATCAACAACTTAACAAGCCAAGTTTCAGGCGTAAGATTGACTCCTGCCCTAGCCATCTCGTCCTGCTCAACCTCGAAATTCGAAGTACAATCAACCATGGATCCAACCTCACGATCCGAGTCCAAAGCAGCAAGGAATTCACGTGCTTTCAAATCGCTTCCCACCTGTGCGAATTGAAACGCCACAGCACCAGGTCCGTACCGCGACTGCGCAACTGCCTGTTTAGCGCCGCGGATCACACGGAAGATGGTCTTGGCATCCTCGCCAGCCGGTTGACCGTCCGTGATTGTAATCACTAGAATGGGCTTTTTAAGCTGGCCATTTCGCGCAGGGCTAATAACTAATGGCTCGATAACTTTCTTGTTGAGATTGGTGCCTAGCGGAGTAAGACCGGCAAAGCGAGCTTGTGAGACAAGTTGCGAGGCGGCCTGCTCGCTGTTTATGCCTGTCCCCTGGAGCTGGCCGTTCATAAACCGCACATCGATACCATCCTGATCAAAGAGAGAAGCAGCATATGCCACGCGTGACAAAATCAACTTGAGATCGTCTATACGCTCACCGTTCTCCTCAAAGGCCATAGATCCGGAATCGTCAACGAACAGTACAATATCGTATAACGCCAATCGTACTAGATCGACGGCAATTTCCATAGGCAGTCGCCATAATTGAGCAATTTGCTGCAACTGACCCGAAATACGACCGGCGATCTGATCAAGCGATCCAGGAGGATAAAAAGCCTGGAGTTGGTTCTCTTGCACAGCTTTCTGCAGGATCGAGAGGTAGTTGGCAGTACCACCGGGTGCTGCGGCACCTCCAAATTGCTGCGGTGGTTGGCCGTATTGTCCCTGTGGAGCACCGTACTGTCCTTGAGGCCCACCGTATTGTCCTTGAGGAGCGCCATACTGTCCCTGCGGCTGCTGGCCGTACGGGGATTGCTGTTGCCCGTATTGAGAGGGCTGCTGTCCGTATGCAGGGGGTTGTTGTCCGTAGGGAGATGGCTGCTGTCCATAGGGAGAAGGCTGCTGACCGTACGGGGAAGGCTGCTGCTGTCCATAAGGCGATGGCTGCTGCTGCTGCTGCTGGCCGTAAGGAGACGGCTGCTGTTGACCATAAGGTGCAGCTGTAGCTCCGGGTTTGGTGCCGTAGGGAAGAGGCTGCTGAGGTTGCTGAGGTTGCTGAGGTTGCTGAGGTTGCTGACCGTACGGTGGCTGTCCAGACGGAGCACCGGGATAGGAACCGGCGGGGGGAACAGGAGCGGCAGTGCCTGCAGCTGGAGGAACGCCGACGGGAGGACCGGAAGCCGCTAATTTTGCTGCGAGACCCATATATTTAGTGATGAAAGAAAAAGTCGAAGGCTTAGATCGAATGAATTGGGGGGATGGGATGGGTGAAGGCGATAGAGGACGAGAAGAGAGACCTTGGCACTTGCTGTACTTATTAGGAGCTAAGGCTGCCGACTGACGTATGAAGAGGGAGGCGCAGCGGAGGCGGTGCAGTGCGGAGAGGGGCTTGTGTGTTGGAAAGACCACGATGACGTCGCTGGAGAATAATAGAACGCTGATCTAGCAAGTAGAGAAGGATGATAAAGAGAATTGCTATATAAATTCACAAAAGGAGAAGGAAAGCGTTGGTGAGCAGGTGTTCGTTCGGTGCCTGAGTTCCCGGCATTACATATAACGTAATTGCTTCTTGATTCTAATTTCTTTGCAGTCTAGAACAATTAGAGCAGTCTCGATTTTTTTCAAATGTGCCATTATCTTTGACTTCCAATCTCCAAATACTCTTAGTTATTCATTTGGTAAACTGAGGAATATCTCAAAAGTCAGTATTGTAAACTTTAGAGACTAGAGCGCTCACTTGCGCACTGCCTTTTCACGTGAACTCGCTTGTAGGATACCGGTACAACCTCTGTCTGATGCTATCTCGACATCTTTCTACGGGTATTATGGCATCAACGACTACTCCCCTACCAAAACCACGATCACTAGCATCAGCCATCGAAGATCATCGTGGCAATTTTGCATATTTCAAAGCACCAGGTCAACAAAATGCCTCAATTCAGAAAAAATCACCACTCTCTATCCATGCTGCTCTAGATGACTTTGAGCAGAAGCTATCTGATTTGCTTGCTGTCGTTGAGCAATATAGACCAGCTTCTTCTTCTGCCAAAGCTCTGGTTTCTGCTGATCTTAAACTAGGCAAAGCAGTAGACGAACGTAAGCTCTCTTCCTCTTTCTATTCTATAGTTAAACTAATCTGTGATTTCCTGTTATATAGTAATGGTATATCAACAGAACCAAGAGAAAATCGCAAGTCTCACTCAGCAATCCACATCTCTGGATTCAAAACTAGATGCCCTCCTATCTACTCTCGCCTCAGCTCGAAATCAACTTCTCTCAATACCCGGCATCCCTGAATTCTCAATCACTCAAGTAATCGACGGCGAACCTTCCTCCCCTGATGACTGCAATGATGAAACGCAGGTGAAAAAAGTACAGTACTCAGATCTGCTGATTTATGCTACTCGAATATCGAAATTTTCTACTGCGCCAGTTGGATTAATCAAGCTTTCTGCCCAACCACAGCCTGCAGCGCCCGTCACCACCGCAGCAGCAGCGGCGGCGGCGGCGGCAGCCACCGCAGAAAACGTCGCCCCAGAATCAACTTCAAATCAACCTCAAAAAGAAAAACAACAGCAACCTCCTGCAGCTGCGCCTGTTGAGCAGGCTACCGTGGCACTCGCAGACGCAATTAGAGACGCAGCTACCGCTAAGCAGATGGGCGTACAAATATGGTTTCCCTGGCCTGTTGAAGATCAAATGCGCCGTAGCGTACTATTTATGAGTGAGCCTGATAGTTGAGTTTGGTTCTTCTTTATCGTTGTAATTATAGTCAAAACTTCATATCGAATTGTCTCATTTATTTTTTTATACACCGTAACACCCTAGCAAAAGGAAAAAAAAACTCCAAATGTACTAATTACATTCTCTCACCTCTTATTAATTTCGCGAAAACCAACTAGAACGCTTCGACACTGAAGGCGACGACAGCGCAATAGGTGACGAATCTAACCGGCCGCTCTCCGGCGTATTACCTCCACGCAAATACGCAGTTAATGGACTACTGCCTAATCCCCCCCCGCGAAGTGGCTTCACAATGCGTTGATTGGCATTTCCCGACGTCGGGCTACTCCCACCCAGTCCCTCCGCCTGCCGTCTAAACATCTTTGCATCATCGTATCGTTCTATCAACTGCGACATCTTCCTATCAAAAGTCTCTGTCTCGTTCGCAAGCCGCTCCTGCGTCGCATGCAAACTTTGCTCAAGCGCAAGTACTTTCTCGTTACGTAAACGTAGTTTCCGCTCATTCATCGCAACTTCTCGCTTCAACTGCGCATTCTGATCAACAAGCGCCCGCTGCACTTGTGTAAGCTGATCCAAATTCCGTTCAAGAAAAGCCATTCGCTTTAACTGCCCTTTACTAGCAGTTGAATTTTTCGTCATTGATTTATTAATATCTTGCATCTCGTCAAGCTGAATCTCAAGCTCAACGACTCGCTCGCATCGGTTCTGCAAGTCTCGCATTAACGATCGTTTCACCATCTCAAAGTCTTCAAGCTGCTGCTTCATCGAATGAAATTTGGCTGCTGACTTGGTTGGTGACGAAGGAACTGATGAACTAGGCGAAGCTGGTGTAGCTGATGGGGTCTGTATCGACGTCGACGGCGTGATTGACACACCAGTCGACGACGACGACACCGAGATAGCCAGAAATTCGCTATTAGATGACACCGACGACGATCGATCGGTTGCAGACAGTCTACGCTCTTCATTGGCAATGATCTTTCGCAGCCGTCTGTTGTCACTAATCGACATCCCGAGATCGCGTTTAGCGTCAAGAAGCATGTTCTCTAAAATGATTTGCTTGGAAGTAATATACTCCTCCAAGCGAGCCGCACTGACCGCATCGTCATCGACAAACTGCTTTGTTAGCTCCTCTAGAGTCTTTAGCTTGGCTTCAATGTCCTCTCTTCGCGAAATCTGGTCCTCGATCTCCTCTATCCGCGCATCCAGTACCTGTTCAGCACGATAAATAAACTCCCGAGATTCCAATAAATACATTTTTAGGGAAGATTTTTGCCCTGATTTGATATCCTGGTCATTATCCAATGCAGCTAGAGCTTCCCCAATCCAATCTTTCTTGTTATCGCTCAAGCTAAGATCTTTGGACGAATCCAAATCATCATCAGCAACAGAGGCATCTCTATAAGAGAAAAATTCAAAACCGTTAGCCATCTTCCGGATTTTCTCTTTCTTGCGACGATCTCTCCTTTCAGCTCGTTCCGTCTTCTCTTGATTTTGAAGAGAAAGTTCATATAGCTGCTTGCGAGTGATGTCAAGGTCTGCCGTTGTCTCGGCGTTAAGCTCTTTCAGGCTATCCATCGTGATTTGTGCTTCTTTCGATTCATATTGTAATTTTCCCAAATCTTGCTTCAGTTTCAGAATATCATCCTCGAACTTTTCGTTTGCCTCGATCAGTTCAGCCTCGCGCTGCGTCAACGCCACGTTCTCGGCATTGGACTCCTTAATCATACGCTCAAGCGCACGGATTGCAGTCTCTCGATCGGTCAGTCTATCTTGTAGCTCATTTTCCCACTGAAGAAAGTCCTCCGAGCTATCATCGGAATTTGGTCGCGCAGGCGGGCTGATTTGTGAGCGCGGGCGCGGAGTGGTAGGCGCACTATAACTCTTCTTTGCCGCATCCGCAGAAGACTTTGTCGCCCACATCTCCTCAGATACATGTTCTCCAGATCTCCAGCTCTGCGTTTCTCTTTCCAATGCAGCCACGTACTCTGCCATTAAACTGATCTGCGACTGCGCTTTTTGAAGCTGTGATTTCAATTCACTTGCTGAAAGTTCAGCATTAATCTTTGGCCTATTCTTTATATTCTTTGCACGCGTGCCGAATTTCAGCGTCGAGAGAGTTTCTTGCACGTTGTAGCTGGATGGTGAGCAATTAACAATCAATGTCGTGCGCGAATTACCGCCAAGAGATTCCTGTAGGATACGTGTCAATTTAGAATCTCGATAGGGAATGTGCGTTGATTTTCCGTCTGTTAGAGCATTTATAACATTTCCGAGAGCAGACAGCGATTTATTGATTTTCTTTGCTTCCTCTAAGAGCTGACCGGTGGCACCAGTTTTGCCAACTTTCTCTGATCCGGCAAGATCGACAAGAAACAATTGTCCAGACTTTGAACTTCCAGTCTCCATGTTTTTCTGAGTGATTGCAAGTGCAAAGATTGAGTGAGAGCGTGAAGATTCTTGGTTCATGTTTGTGGAAGCTACAGAGCGCGAAGCGGTGCCCTGTCTCATGACATCGTAGACCTCGTCGACACTTGAAACGTAGATTTCACTGAGACCTTTGACATAAACGCCTTTTGTCTTATCCTCGTGGATTGGAAGGTTGTCGTTGATTGCTAGCATGGAGTTTTAGTTTCTAGAGTGCTAAAAATGGCAAGCGAGTTGGTAAACTTACGTTGAAGAAGATCTTTGATTCGTTCCATGTAGATTTCCATATAACTAACGCGAACGGTGTATTCTATTTCCGCAGGGCTTTGTAAAATAGATGCAAAGATCTGCTCAACAATTCTAGGAATAATACCGCGGCGCGGCCCGTCGATTTCCGTGCCCTGATATTAAGGCGTAAGTCTATTGCATTTTCAGACAAACAGGCTGATCTTACCATCATGGAATACGACTTTCCTGACCCGGTTTGTCCATAAGCGAAAACAGTGCCATTGTATCCATGCAGAATATCTGAAAAGATGATAGCGTTAGCAAATAGATACAAAAAATAATCAAAAAGGCTAGTAGAAGTGGCATACCGTCGACGGTGGATCTAATACTATAGTCGAAAACATCAGTTTGTTTGCTGTTTAGTGAGAACACTCTATCAAAGGTAAAGATGCTGCTCTATGGTTCCAAGAAGAGTAAAAGAGTTAGAATTGTACATGAAACAGGGAGCTTGATTGAGGTAAGGGGTGAGTGAATAGCAACATACCTCAATAACGCAAGAATCATTCCCAATAAATTGAACAGCGGGTTCTCCTCCAAATTCAATTTCAGTTGTATTTGGCGGACGAAATCGCGCGACGACTGGAGACAGAAGGCGAGTGTTAATAGTTGCACTGTGAAACAGCTGAATCAAGATCATATCAATATATACCTTTAATTGAGTTGTTGGAGGATTCACGAGACGGAGTGTGACTGCTGCCAAAGCATGTGAGTACCATCAAAGAAGAAGAAAAAAAGTGTTGCAGCACGCGAGACCCACCTCATAGTAGCTGCTGAGGCTGCGAAGGACCTGTCTAAGTGTAAACAAAGGCGTAATGAGCATGTAGCTGCTATTTATTGCTACACAGCAGCGCAGACAGTGATTCAGTTTTGAGATCCGCAAGAAAGAATAGACGCTAGACCAGAAAGCAGAGCACTCGAGAAGAAGAGACAAGGACTAAGAGGCAGGCGCTACGACAATTCCGCATCAAGTAGCCAAAGCCGATCAACGCTCGACGACTGCGCGACAAAATAACGGCGCGAGGATAATTCAGGTCAGGGTAAGGCTATCTGTCACGTGAAGAAAACCAAAGAAGTGTCACGTGAATGTCAACAGGTCTTAGCCACTGTCTGATAGTGAAGGAAAGAATGTTACAGTTCTTGCCTTGTTTCTTTTATCTCTTATTTCTTCTATTGTGTAATATCACAGGAGCCTCCGAATTGGTACTGCTATATCAGGTTGCCATAGAAAAGCGGAAATAGCGGTGTGGCGGAAAAAGTGACAGCTCTCAAATCTGCTTCGTAGATAAGTCTAATTGAGATTTGACAGTACAGTTTTGTCGCTTATGGATACTTGTTCTTGCAGAAGATCTGTGAACTATTTTGAATCAATACTACCTCTTGCCACGTTTGTTCCTCTCTGCATACTTGCTTCTCTTCGTGATGCACCGGCCGCAACCATCCTCTTCGTCAAATCTATCTTGTCTTCTTTGTGTTCATCTTGTCTTCTCTCTGCCGCCTCTAGTTTGTCGCCTGCTGCTGCATGACTGTTTCTGAGCTGACCAACGGCCTGGTCGTTTCTGCGCTAAGCCGCATCCGACGCGTGCTAACGCGTTTTGTTAATCATGTGATAGCGCGTTGTGATGCATATCCATCATGCAGTTGTGTGTATATGTAAACAAACTTCGTCCGAGTCGTTGCCACGTAAGGTCGCTAGTACAAACAAGTGGTGGACTTGTCTACTCAGTACTCAGTGCTCAGCAGCCATCTCACAATGACAACCGCAGATGTTCCTATTTCTACTATTCTTCACCGGTCAAAAACTGACCCCGGAACCGGCATCTCATCTAACGGCAGGAGAAGACCGGCGTCGCTGGACACCTTATCCACCCTAAACAAACCATTCAGATCTCCAGGGGCGCCTAGTCCCGCTACATCTCGCTCGGCTACAAGAGATTTACCGCTGCGCAAACGTGCTCGAGTAAATTATGCTGAAGAATTTGGAGGAAAAGCAGAGAAGGGTGACAGCGGTTACGATGATCGCATGCCTCTCTTTGAGAAGGCTGTTAACAAATATCCAGTCTTCAAGCCTCGCGACAAGGAAACCGTCTTCACTCAAAAATTCACCATTCCCTTAATCAATAAGCCTGATGATTTCGCCGGAAGGGCACCTCCACCAGCATTAGGCATGCTACGGAGAAAAAACATGATAATCAAGCCCTTACATGATCCCTCTGGCGAATTTGCCATCGTTCTATATGATCCCACCATTGACGATCCCAAGTCAGTCGAGCCTGCGACAACCGTGCCTGAAATTTCCGTGCCAGCAACTTGCAAAAGTTTGTCCGAATTGCTTGGTCTCAACACTAAACCAGAAGAACGACCTAGAGTACCAGTGGTTATCGACCCACGCCTGGCAAAAATTCTTCGGCCTCATCAAATTGAAGGTGTCAAATTTTTATACCGCTGTGCTATGGGATTAATAGATAGTAATGCCCATGGATGTATCATGGCCGACGAAATGGGTCTAGGCAAGACTGTGAGTAACCTCAAACAATGATCTCTATAACTTTGAACTAAAATCAGACTAATTCTTACATATTTAGCTGCAATGCATTACTCTCATGTGGACTCTTTTGAGACAGTCTCCTGAAGCCGGAAAACACACAATTGACAAATGTATCATTGCGTGTCCTGCTAGTTTGGTCAAGAACTGGGCCAACGAGCTCGATAAGTGGCTTGGAAAAGGAACATTGAACTCTTTTGCAATCGACGGTAAAGCAAGCAAGTCTGAACTTACGATGCAGTTAAGACAGTGGGCTATTGCTGAAGGCCGGTCTGCTGTTCGTCCTGTTTTAATCGTGTCTTACGAAACTTTGCGGTTAAATGTCGCCGAGCTTAAAAACACGAAAATCGGACTCATGTTATGTGACGAAGGTCATCGTCTTAAGAATGATGAATCGCAAACCTATGTGGCCCTCAATGCTCTCAACGTCAAACGTCGCGTTATTCTTTCCGGCACTCCAATTCAAAATGATCTTTCTGAGTATTTTGCTCTAATCAACTTTGCCAATCCTGATCTTCTGGGCTCCCGCTTGGAATTTAGAAAAAATTACGAGATTCCCATTCTCCGAGGTCGAGATGCTGATGGAACAGAGAAAGATCGAGAAGACGGCGACAAAAAGCTGCAAGAACTCGGCCAATTAGTCAACAAATATATCATTAGAAGAACAAACGATATTTTATCAAAATATTTACCCGTTAAATACGAGCATGTTGTATTTTGCAAGCTGTCTCCATTCCAAGAAGCTCTTTACAGTCATTTCGTCACTTCTCCAGTGATTAGAAAACTCATCAGAGGTGATGATCCGCAACCACTTAAGGCTGTGAACATTCTCAAAAAGCTATGCAATCATCCTGATTTGCTGAATCTACCAGAAGATGTTGATGGCAGTGAGGAGTTCTTCCCTGATGATTATATACCCAAAGCAGCTAGAGCGAGTCGCGATCGAGGGGTTGATGTAACATATTCAGGAAAGATGCAAGTCCTGGCTCGAATGCTTGCTCGAATTAGGCAGGATACGAATGACAAGATTGTGCTTATCAGCAACTACACACAAACTCTAGATGTTATTGAGAAGCATTGTCATTCAATGAGATATGGAAGCCTAAGACTAGATGGAACTATGAATGTGAATAAGCGCCAAAAACTAGTTGATAGATTCAACGATCCAGAGGGTGAAGAGTTCGTTTTTTTGTTGAGTAGCAAAGCTGGTGGCTGTGGTATCAATCTTATCGGTGCTAATCGTTTGATTTTGTTCGATCCTGATTGGAATCCAGCCGCCGATCAGCAAGCTCTTGCTCGTGTTTGGCGTGATGGTCAGAAGAAAGATTGCTTCGTTTACCGATTTATTGCTACCGGCACTATTGAGGAAAAAATTTTCCAACGACAATCTCATAAGCAGTCACTCTCATCATGTGTAGTCGATGAAGCGCAGGATGTCGAACGCCATTTTTCACGCGAAGGTCTTCGTCAATTATTTGAATTCACACCGGGTGCACAGTCAGATACGCATGTGACGTATAAATGTAAGAGATGCAAGCCTGACGGCAGGCAGTTTGTCAAAGCACCGGCTATGTTGTACGGTGATACTAGCTCGTGGAATCATTTCACAAATGAATGTTTACATGATATTCAGGACCTCCTGTTGAGACAGGAGTCTGGACTAGATGCGGTTACGTACGCATTCCAGTACATTTCTCATTAACAGATAAGCTACGTTCACGACTGTCATAGACACCCCAAGCATCGTGCGGTGTGTATTCCGCTTATCATGTTCTGACTATCTAATAGGAAACGCTAGAATATAATGATATAGAAAAAAGTATTGCTCTACTCCAACAGAAAAGAAAAAAACTCGCTCCCAGCTGCATTCCAAATTAAAATTCCAAACTCCATTCACAAATTATTTCAAATAACCAATACCAGGCACTATGAACGAACTTCATTTGTCTTGGCTAAATTCACCATGATACCTCTATTGAATGCAACTATTTATACATGGCTAGCTTTGCTCTTGCAAACCACGCCTTTATCGCTATAAAGATTAGATAGGTCTGCCCATACTTGTTTACCAGACGCCTCATTAAAAGAGAAACAACCATCTATAAAACGTTAGCGGTTGTTGTAAAAGATTAAAGTCTGTTTTAACTTACACTTTGCTGCCCAAGGAGGAGTGTAAAGATGAAGTGATATGGCCACCTTGTCGGAGTCGTTGCTTATCCGATGTAAGCCTATATCATCTGAGATATACGTGACTTCGTCGGTAAGATATCGGGTGACTTTTTTCTTTTCCATTCGCTTGGGAGGAGCTTTTGGATCAGGGAATCTGTATATTGTTTCAACAAGTTCTCCCTGAAGAATTTTCATCACGCAGCTATAAGAATAATATTCGTTAGACATTTCAAGATAGTTTGCGGTTCTGCTGGTGCTAATAAACATACTGAGCGTTTGCATGATCGTGGATTAAAGACCCTTTTCCAGGACTCCATACTAAAACAAGCAGGTTTGCTTTATCATTGAGAGTATCAACGCCATTTCTATGAGGCCATCAGAATGTAACTTCAGAAAAGTCTCCAAAAAGCTATATCGAAAGATAAGCACTAAAGAGCCTTACCTTGTATAATTTCGCGAAGCATCCCATAGTGCAAACTTGGCCCATTCCTCCGGAGAAGAAACATATCTTCTCATGGCTTCAAGAAGATTTTCAACGTCAACATCTGCAGAGTTAATACCTGACGTATACCCGAGTTGCCGGTGCAATTCGACTATTAGGGCATTAAAATCTGCGATTTGTGCTGGGATATCTGATTTGAGAGGCTTCAGAATTGTCGCAGTCTGCTTCGACAGCAGATCTGTACCAGGTGTAGTAGATCTTAGTAATGTAGGTGGCATGGTCGACTGTGTTGATGACACTGGTGGTGGCGGCGCCGATATTAAGGACGAGAGAGAGCTTAGCAATGGCCGTGAAGCTGAAGATAATGTAGATGAGGGCGAGCGCAGAGCATTTGCATAAAATCCAGACAGATCAGAAATCCTTTTGACCGTACGCGCGGCTATTGTGCCCAAGGTCTTGTTCATTAGACCTTGTTGAAAAGTCATCAAACATTTGTTTGATGAAGATACTTCCGCTGGCTCATTCAATTCTGAACTCCCAGCAAGTTCCCTACCGCCCTGCTTCTGAATCGTCCTCTCCTCAACCCTACCCCCTTCCGCAGTATATATTTCTGTATACAGATGATGGATAGCTATTGATAAGCGGTTATATTGTTATTAATATAAGGACCATGGGCTAGTTGGCATGTGCGAGATCTGATTGATTATTTAGGCACACCGGTCTCCGGTTATATCCTCCTTTAATTTGCCCAGGTATCAGGACGCATTTACAAATTATTATGGTTTCCTGCTTAGATTAAGAAGATACCACCAAATTTTTTCATGTTGCCAATCTATAAATACAGTTATATATGTAAAATCTACAGGCGTCGATAATCTGCTTTACCTATCTCAGCATAGGATTTCTCTTCTTGTTGCGACCTATAATCGGTCTGCTCCAGTCGCCTATTTCGCAAAATATTAGCAAAACTGCAAATAAAAACACTAAAATACAAACGCACCAACTAGTTTTTCAGCAATATGCTTAATCGAAACCTGAGGCTTTCGGCTCTGTTGATAAAAAAGGACAACTTTTCCAATGCCGCTTTCTCGAAGATGGACAGTCTTGATAGGTAATTCCTCTAACGCGGCAAACATTTCTTTCTGGATACTATATGCTGGAAGAGAAGCATCGGGAAGCGGTTCAAGCCATAACCGCACAGATTCTAGCATATTGTTATCCAGAATTGAATCGTACAACGAATGCCTAAACGAAACCATTAGGATAAGTATTCTTCAATCTATCAGAACAGGAGAGGAGGCTGTACTTTTGTAAAATATTGCGAACCTCAGGCAGCATCTTCAATTTGTGCATTGCTGGTATACCTTCTTTGATCGCTTCTGCGTCCTTCATAGCAGCCTCACGCATTTGATCTCGAACTTGAGCAATTCTCTCATCTTGCATTTGCTCGATATCATCCTCGTCCACTTTCTTTCTCTTTTTCTGTGGCTTTAAGACAGCATCAATCTTGTCTTCCAGTTCTCTTAATCGTCCTGTAGATCGTTAAACCTAGGTTAGACACATTATCCGGAATGGATCAGGAATTCATCACTACGTACGCGCTTCAGGATCTAACGATCCATAATCATCTGCTTTTTTCTCAGCTCGTTCACCCTTCTTTGATTCCCGCTTCTTTGAAACTTTTTCACTTGCCATTCCATCGCTCCGTCTCGAAGTTCGAGTCCGCTCTCTCTTCTTTTTCGGTCCAGATGATTCGGTTTCATCTTTTGTCCGCTTATGTCGCTGTACTTTCTGAAAAACATCAGTAGATATAGGTAATCCCACAGTATCCTCATCAATGTCTTTGAACTGATCTTCGTCTAGATCCGATAGCTCGTCGTCATCGTCGTCAAATAAGTTAGGCTGAGCCTCTTCTGTGGGTTTGTCAACCTCCTTTTTCTCTTCGTGGTCCGAAGGTGACGACTGAGTCGAGTCTTCTTTATCAGACATTGAGTAGCAAAATACAGCTCCAATAGAATGCTACTAAATGATTGTCTTCCACTACGAGATTAGTTCTCCTTGTAGTTGAAGTCAGATTCAGGGATATATAGATCAAGCAAGTACTTCGCTGGACATTCTTGTCACAACATTAGCACATTTAAAACCCCAATCAAATAAATAGACTGTAATTTAATTTTTCTCGCCGCACCGGAATTCAGGTCCAAATCTTTCTCCAATCATCATTAGATCATTTTCTTTGAATCTTACAATCTCAGATTATTTCTATTTTAATTTTAGTATAACATCTCGTTAATTTTTCTCGTTATCTTACAATGTTTGGAGGAATGCCACCACCACCACCACCTGAGCGCGTCGCTGAGGAAGACGCTGCTGCTCTCTTCATCTTCTCGAGCGCCATTGTTGGTGCCGTAGGACTCTGGATCGGTAAGGGTGGCCAACGCAAAATGTATACACATTCTGTGCTAACAGTGTTTTTTTAAAGTTCCGTCTATCGTCGAGTTATTTGCTTAGAGAGGAGTGCTTTAGGTGCTCTGTATCATATTTGCGTCTTGCGATAATCAAATTTCAGGATTTTTCTTTTGTCCGAATACTGATTTGGATCCAAGTAATGGAAAGCTTTAAGAATGGTAGAATGAATAGGGAGGATCACTACTTTTATAATTAGTGTGTAGTGGATGTTGGCACTTTCGTCGAAAGGTCTGACTCTATCGGACTATGGATGATTAGACTGCTAATTTTTTTTTTGTATATATCTGTTTTCATTTCTAGTAATCTATTCTTCTCGGAACCTTCCAAGAATCATTTAATGTCACTGGGCTGAAAAGCGAGCCTGCCAAGATTAAAAAAACTGATAAACATTTCATACCTAAATACACTTGAACTAATTGAACACCCTGCACCGAAAAAAATCAAACAACTTTAATAGCATATGTACTTAAAATGCATTTCTTCCCAATAACCCAATAAACTTCTGATAAAAATCTGCGAAGGTTCTCGCAGATGCACAAGCCCCCGTAACAATATATTGCCCTGCTCAAAAAAATAATTTCCTTGTTATATTGGCATATTGACAATGTGATTATATCATCACTTTATTATACGAGCACTATTTAGTGCCACGGTACTACGTTGAGTAGTAGTCCTCATCGATATCAGTCTCTTCCTCTTCCGGATTACCCACAATACTTGAATCCATAGTCCGAACTGAAGATGACAGATAGTAATCTTCATTGTCACCTTTCTCCGCTGAGAGAGAATTTCGCAAACTCCTACTAACACCAAGCTTTTCTTGCAGGATTATGCTAGATGAGCCAAGTTGAGAGGTAGCTGGTGAGAATGCTGTACTCTTATCCTGTAAATCATCTCCAAGTGGAGAAGAAGACGAGTCTGACATCTGGTGTTCTACCGTTCTCTTAGCTTGAGGAAATAAAACTCTTGGTTTAATTGGAGCAATGGCAAGTTCATCGTCAGAGAATTCGTCTTCTTGTGGAAACGGTCTGAATATTTTCTTTCCACGGCTGTACGATATTGGTCAGTACAGTTATAAATACCAATTTGAAAATTCAGTACTTACAACACGAACATCATTCCCTTTTTAGAAGGTGGAGGTTCTTGAGCACTCGGCTGCCCAGCCGACATCCATCTAGTCCGCTTCTTTGGAGTCTCTGAAGATATACTAGTAGATTCTGAAAAAGGGTCGTCTGTAAACTTGGTATCTTTAAAGACCTGCATCTTTGCTTTGCTATCATGAATTAATGATTCTTCGTCTTCATACACATGAAACTCCGGGGACGGCAAACTAGAAGCCTTCACTGGCGTCGTTGCTGGAAACAATAATCTCGCAGTAGGCTTTGTTAATGTCTTGGCCGTAGATTCTGTCTGGAGCCGTCGCAAGACTAAAAAATCCTCCTCATCTTCGCTATCAACTTCTAGCAATGAGGGAGATTCTTTAGGCGTCTCCAATATACGATCATGTTGTCGGCGGCGTCTTCTGGCATCAGGAGTCTCTCGAGGAGTAAGCATCGGCGCACCAGGTTGGGGACCAGAAATCGTTCTTGTGCGGGTTCTCAAACGTTGATCTGCGGTGTTGAAAATATCTGTCTCATCAGCAGCTTCATTAGCTCTGGATTCTCGCTGATAATCCTGCTGACTAGTTTTTGTTCCCGTGTGTTGAATTTGATTGCCTGCTGCAGTAACTCTTTTCCGTCTATCGCGAATGGAGAAACAGTCAGGATCAAACATAGGGCCATGCTTTGGAGTTGCAGGCGTTGCAACGCCATAATCCGGATCTCGACCATCATCTGCCCCGGACTTTAAGCGCGGAGGGGTCGTTGCCATTCTTCAAGTTTAGAATAAGACCCAGTTAAATCGTAATCAACCAACAATTATACTGAGATCTATCGGTTTTGCTGCATCGCAAAAAGGGGAAAAATTGAATTTGGGATCTAATCGAAATTATAGACGGTGAGAGCCGTCGAAAGGGGGCGTAGCGTGTAGTTAGTGATCACGCACCGGGTAACTGAGCTGCCTTTTGTGACGCGTCAAAGACGCGTCGCGTCAGAACGCGTATCTGTAATCATTCGTCCGAGAGTTTTATCTGAAATCTTTAAAAGCTGCTATAAACAAATTGTCTAAATAAAAAAATTCAGCTCCTTTAAAATCAGGAGGCCAACACATTTGGTTTCTAAGATAATCAGAAAAATCACGTGATGTACACAATCAACGCTTGTCGCGCGGCAAGTTGCTACGCGTTCAACTTTGCCCAACTAATCAGTCTATCCTTCAGCTTTTCAGCACTATAGCATACACTCTATCGAAACCCGTCTATGTGAGAGCATAATGCCAGCAGATACAGATAATTTAGCGACTACACTGCAAGATCTTGCGATATCCTTACAGGCGTTTGAACAACAGCAGCTACAACAGTCGTCAGCAACCCCGGCACAAGGTTATTTATCGTCCCACGAGGGTGATGAGGCTACAACTTACAGGGAGGAGCGGTTAATTCTGGAGCTTGAGCAAGTAAAGGCTATGAATACGTCTGTCAACACAGTACTAGACAGTCTCAAGGTTGCTGAATCAAATCTTGATGTATGTCCTAATTTTTTTGTTTTCGGTCAGCTTCATGCGACAATCGAGACTGAGATATAATAATAGCGAGTTGTCCGAACTACAAAGAATGTTGATAGTTTACTAGATATATGGATCAAGATCTTATCACAAACCGAACACACGCAACGGCTTGTATTTGACGACAAGTGGGAGGGCGCTACAATGGTCTCATTACCTAACATCACTACTTTTACTTATTGTCACCATCTAACATTTGTTTTTCCTTCAGGATGAGCAACTTCACCAAGCTCGATTGGTAGCACTTGCTGCACAGCAAGCCCAGGCAAAGGCAAACGCTGAGCGGCGCGCTCAAGAAATGGCCATCGCCAACCAAAAGCAAAAGGAAATCGATGAACAGAAGCGGAAACGAGATGCCGCGATGCAAAAACGGAGTAAGCTGTTTTCTATTATTTACGTACTATTATAATCGGTATGGGTATTAATAATACTCTGTCTTTAGTCTATGGAAACAAACTAGGAGGCGGAGCAAAACCCGCATCATCACTTTCGCGGTCAACGACGTCGTCTTCATCAACTTTTGGCAGACGGCCAACTGGTGCACCGACTTTGCGTTCATCTACACGGTCGACTGGCAGTGGAATGTGAAATGATTGTGGTGCTGGTTTTATATGATGTACACTATGACTTTTGGTTTGTTTCTTTTCTCAGTTTCCTGTACATGGAGCAATTAGGATCTCTATTTGATGGAGTTATATTTCATGTTAATACTCTCGTGGATCTTTCTGACCAGTGGTAAGAAAGTAAGTAAATTGTATTTGGCGCACAGTATGAGTTGCGTAATAAAAATTACAAAACATAAATTATTGTGAGCCACATTGTAGTCATTTGCCTATCATAAAATCCCTGTTCCCCAAGTTTCAATGCCAAAAAAAAAATAGAAAAAACCAAGCAAACAATCAAAAAAGAAAGCTAGCAAACCATTAAATCAAATAATTCATAAATTTCAACCCAAAAGAACAATAACATGTCACAAATGTTGTAAAACAGCCTCTCGCCCCATATTTGTGAGTCTCAACCTCGACTCGAAATCATCCATATTGATATACGCACCACATAGCCTTCTTTCTCCATCAAACTGCGTCCGTCCATGCATCACTCTCCAATTATCAAAAATCATCGGACGGCCAGGTACCAGTTTGAACCTGTACTCAACTTCTCGTCGCGTGATGATCTGATTCCATTTCCTGATAGCATCGTAAAACTGAAATACGCCTACATCAGGATCGATACTAGACCAGCGATCCATCGTCGACCGATCGTCATTATTCCAACGCACTTGAATCAGCTCTCCGGTAGCTTCGTCATGATTCAAGATTGGGTGAATAGCAAACGTAGGTCGAATGCATACTTCCTCATTTCCAGCACTATGGGCAGGAACTCTGACGCGTGAAAGAGTTTTGTAGTGCTCGGGAGACTCTTCACGTAGGATACGAGCAGCGCGAAATCCGTCGGCCAAAATGGACTCGCCCCCTCCACCATCATGATGAAGACAATGCAAAAGTTGGAGACCGGGAGGATCAGTGAAGTATGTGCCATCTGTATGCAGTCCTAGAGGTAAATCAGTATATGCGGTGTCGGCTTTTGCGAGATTGGACGTGAAATCCCAAAAACCGCCTATCAAAAGTCAGTAACAGATTCAATTACAGCAACGCTAAGTTAGATAGTACCATAGTGAGTATTTCGAACAAAGGATATTCTATTTATAAGCTCTTCCGTAGCTTCAGGCGTGACCGGCACACCGTCTACGAAGCAGAATCCAAATTGCTTTATCTTGCTCGTCCACTCGGCAACACCTTCATCAGAAGCCATTACGTCGCCATAAGCAACCATTGGTGGGTTGTCGATAATATCTTCGCGCCCCCAGACAAATCTATGGCAGGACGGGGTTTTTTCTAATATAGGTTGATATGAATGCATGTGGAGCCAGTTCCAAGGGTAGAAGCTCTGATGTCCATCGTTACTCCCTAAAAATCTCGGTTGGTATGACGAAAGTAAAAAAAAAAAAAATAACGGTCTCCTACATTTGATAGTCAAGCCATCCTCTGAGGCCTCAGTACTTTCAGGTTTTATACTTTCGGGAATAGCAAATGTATTCAAGAGTCGCTGCTTCGTAATAGGGTGGAAGCAAGAGCTGCACTGACAGTTATCACGCAGCCAGATATTATGATAAGTAGAAGTCACCCCTTCACTCCACGGAATGCAAACCCGCTTGCCATCGAATGTTATTTGGTGATGCGGATCAACTTCGTTCTTCTTTATCGCACTGGAGGCATTTCCGCTCATCTCTCTCCAGGCGTCGGCGTGCCTTATAGCCTTCTGGGATGCAGTAGATGCGACGCCATCAAGTGCCCGTCTGCTAGGCGGCCGCTGCCACGAGAAAATTGAGCGCAGAAATGGAACAGTAAATGACCGGATACCATCGGAAACGGCGGGAGTTGATCGCCGTATGCGACTAGGAAATATCAAGTTAATCACGGCGTAGCGCCTATCTAGATCTAATTCTAACTCACCTTATATTCTGCAGCGTGGCAATGGATGACTGCAAGAGCCTGCGCATAGCTGCAAAAGGCACCAAAGACGAGTGGTAGGCAGTGGGGTGGAGTAGAAGCAGTCGACCGAAGACAGAGAAATATGCTTTTGGCGATCAGCAATGGTCGGCCGGTGACACTATAGAATTTTTTAAGGCTCAAAGTCGCGAGTGGGACAATCTGGGGCAGAGAAGCTTTGACAATGCTCACAGTCGGGTTGGGGCTTGTGGGAATATTTTATCTGCATTGGTTTGTGTTATATTTTCTCTGAAAACACTCTCTTCTTATTTAGTTTATTTATATGCTAATTGCATCAGAAGCAGCGTCTAGGCCATATCAACGTCTCCGTCCGCATCCTTCGCTAACTCGTCAGCGGCGTTCTCGGCGGCAGCAATCGCCTGCTTTCGCTTCGATCGTCTAAATTCTTCAATCTCTGACTTCAATTCATCATTCGGAAGCACGTCCTCTAATTTCAGAGGCATACGATTGAAAGGATCTGTAGCATCTGAAAGAAGATGCGACTTGATGGTGGCCCTGTCGATCGATATACGTGAAGAAGGTAAAATGACTGGGTCTTCCATAAGCGTGTACATAAGCGGGTCGAGAAACTCGTCAGGAATCTCGCCCAACTCTTCCTCTCCTTGTTCGTTTGCTAGTTTTGTCTGCTCGACTCCGTCGGCAAACTTACTTAGCTTGTCAATATCTTTTGTCGACATCACTGCGTACTTTGAAAGAATATTAGTGGCACGCGTAAAAATTTCCCGACGGTATGAACGACCATCGCGTGCGACTGCCAGGACAAAGCTCGCTTCACCTGATAGGTTGAGATAGACCTCGGCAATATCGGACAATAAAGCCTTAGGATCAAAATGATATTTCTGGGGGTCTTTGACTTTCAGCCCTGTACACTTTGGGCCAACCAATGCATCAAGATTGTAGTCCAACATTGCAGCCAATCTATCAACAATTTCCGGTGTGACAAACGCTGGCGGTACTGCCTTTGTGAAGAGCTTCAGTATGGAAACGGTTTCGTTTGCAAGGGACATGTAAGAAGAAGCTTGGCGCTCGGCTGCTGTTAGAGTCTGCTGTCTCTCGGTCTGCTCTTGCTGCGACAACACTGGCCTATTGGGACCCAACTCACCCTGAAGCTTGTGAATTTCAGTCAGCTTTGACAGCGATTCATCTAGAAGGTAGGTGACATCGTTCAGAAGTAATGCAACAAAGCGAACAAAAAATTCAACGTCAGAGTTACTCTCCTGAGCCAGCTTATCACGATAAATAGGATTCTCCCAAATGCATTTGATGATCTGCGAGATGTAGTATCTAATGTTGAACTTGTCATAAAATTGGGAACTAGCACCCGTCTGCTCTATTTCAATGTAAAACTGCATCAGCATGTGAAACACGTGCTCGATAGCAAAAGGCAGCGAGTTCAATGTATCACCCAAAAAACCGTTTTTGTAACCTGGCTGGCTATGCACGCCGTAAAATAAAAATTCGATGATTTTCGCTTTTAAGTATGGATTCTTAATATAATTCGAAGTTCGCACAAAGGTCACGGCAAAAGTGACAAGCTCTACCTGGGTTTGATCAAATAAAACTTGCGGATAATGGCGTGCAAAGTAAATCACAAAGCCAGTAATGTTTTCAACAAAGTACTCCGGTAACGTTTTGAATGAGTCGGGGTTTGGTCCTGCAAGAGGCAGCTTGATATGCTTCTGGGGGTGCTCATGGGCGGGGTCAACTAGACGGACAAGCCAGGTGGCAGCCGTCATAAGAAACGCGAATGAACGCGACATTGCGGATCGGTCCTGCAAAGCAGCGTTCAAGGCGTGCTGAAATGCTAAAGCGCTATTTAGCTGTTCGCGCACGCGCGTCAATGTATTATTTAGCAGCGGTGCCTGCGGAGAGTTGATCCAATTGTGTCTCTCGGTCTCAAGCTGGGACAAGTGCCTTTCGAGATCCTTGATGTCATTTCCTAGCTGTCCCACGCTATGCATTGCACCTCCAAGGCCGTAGTAATGACATGCCACGTTCAAGTAAAACACCTCAGAGATGAAATTTGGAGTACCCTCAATACGATCCTCTATGTAAGCATTGAACGTGTTCTGATCAGCATCGAGCTTCACCTCTTCTTTGATATCTACACGTTCGGACTTTTTAAAGTATAGCGGGTCAATTTTGTCAATCTTTGAAAACGTCGCGTCGACAAATGGCTCACACAGCTTGTTCAGAATCGCAGTAAGATTAAGCATAAATGCATCTGTTGAAATAGTTCCTGGAACAATTTGCATTGCGCGACGCTTGTGATTCAGGTTCAAGGCACGGCCAAAGTATTGTAGCATCTTTTCACGAGGATTAATTCCGGCACGAACAATTTTGTCGACCATGAACGAAAGCTGGTCCTGAATTGTACCAAGTTCAGCCCGCAAAGCGGTAACAGCCGAATTAATCTCTGACGCTGGTCTGGTTTTGGAATCTGAAAAATATGTGGTGGCTACCTTAGACTTGACAAATAAATATTAGCACCTGTCATACAATAGATTAAAAGCGGATGCCTACCTCGACCGGAGACAATCTGAAAAACGGGCCAAGGATTGTGTACAGTTCAATTCCGGTTGCAGAGACGTCTTCTGGTAAAAATTCGGGCATTTCTGTTAACAGCGTCGCGACAGGCTTGTGAGCCACCAGTGTCTGTAGAGCCCTATAGTACTGCTGGTACGAGTCTACCATGGTGATCGAGCGCATACGAGTGCTAAGATTAGCAATCACAGGTGCGATAAAGTCATACAGCTGTTCGTCTTCGACTGCGCGCAGAATCATAGCGTCAACAAACTCTAATGGGACCGCTCGGGCGGAATCTGGTTTCTCCACCATTAGCGCGGCGAGATCGGTTGCATTAGGTGCATTAAACATATCTGGCATGCACACTGTAAGTACGGAGTATCCAGTACATAATCTACGCGCTTCGTTCAACAATGATATCTTAGAGGCGCGATCGGCATCGCTGGTGCGCACCGTACGCCGCACAGTTTCGATAGACCGCCAACTGGTGAGAAGGTAGTTAAAAGGATTCTCAATTGGGATTTCGGTGAGGCGAGAGAGCAATGCGCGGTCAAGTGTGGCCTCTGAAAGTAAGGGTTCTAACCATTTAAGATGTAAGCATTGGTCCCGTCTGTGTAGGTGAATAGATACGTACCTGTGCTGCTTTCTAGAAGCTCCGTGGCGACTTCATCCAAGTACGTAAGATCAGTGGCGCCGGAAGGTTTCTGAGATAACAGTCAGCAAAGAAAAATCCTGTTCATGAAAAGTACCGCCAACTCACTTTAAGAGTAAATTTGAATGCAGCTGTCAACTTCTCGTCAGCCCAGACCTTGAAATCGGCCGGCGGCTTGACTGGTTTCGGCGTGATCATTTGCGGTGCCGCATCGTTGGAACGAGTAATGTTTATCTTCGAGCCAGAAGCCGAAGAAGATAGAGAGTTAAATGGATTACCGGATGCTGCAGGCGAGGATGTGCCGGATCGAGCATTAGCAGCAGCACCGGCAGCACCGGCAGCACCAGCAGCGCCAGCAGAAAACGTATCTGATATCGAACTCTCTGGGTTTGACCCTGAAGTAGGTGGTGATGCCTGAACAGATGACCGCTCCCGTTGCGTGCCCTGCAGCTTAGCAAGGCGTTTCCTACGGATCTAAACAAAGGCGTATGAGCAGCTGGGTCAAATTTTAAGACGAAGGCACGAGAGACTTACCGTTTCCAGATCGTTCTGAGGCGAATCACTCATTCTGAAGATGGTCTAATCCAGAATATATATTGACCTAATAAAATAAGTGCGAAAAAAGGGCCAAATTTGCACTTCTAAGAAAGAAAATTGTGCCACTCAGACGCAATGAGTTGAATCTGTCAGTGTAGCTTGATTATCGGTTGTTGCGTCAACCAGGGCAAATGATGAGACGTATTAGATAACGCGTTTCTGTAATCACATTATACGCGTCTGTTTGATAGAGGATAATAAATTATTTCATTATTTCATTATTTCATTATTTCACTCACTGCTCAAAGCTTTACAATACCTTTTTAGAATTTTTCGTAGTTTAAAAAAAAATTAGGCAAATTAATTCAGAATTGTATGATACGGGTATCTGTAGCCGAAGGAAGAGGATGGATTATGGCTGTACTTGATTTCCAGTATCCGGGCATGCTCTACTGAAGCGATTTTAACTCAAACCAACCCCTCGTTTCGCCTCAACGCGCTCCTTTTATTATCTTTCTCTTCACAGCTATCTTATTTTCTACCTAGTTATCAACACTCATCTATCTAAAGAGTAAAATCTGCAACACGAGTCGAGTTGGTTTTGTACAGGTGCTATATCGCAACCAGCAGCGACAACTTTGCAAGCAAGGACAAGTGGGTCTTTGAGTATTTTTATTTTCAGCTTTATACATCTCCACGACCATGACCGCGAAAAATTCTGATGGATCCCGAGTGGCTGGTGTTTAGATAATATAAATTTTCTGTTGCTCAAAGCCGGTCATATTACAAAAGTCTCGGGCCAAATCTTCAGCTTCATTTGTCTTTCTTTTCATTTTTTTCATTGTCAACATCAGCTAGTATTTTCCGTTTATCCTACAGCCAACTTTCCCTTGTATATACACGACTACGAGAAGAATATTCCCCCCCCTTTTTTTTGGATTGGAAATGCTGCACACCGACCCAACTGCGTCTCCTGGGACGCATGCTCCACCACTGCCCGGGATCCGCATCATGCGTCGGGAGACGCCGGTTCTCAATGACGCAAGCAGTGAGGCATCCTCGATGACAAATGACTCGCAAACAGCACACGACTCTTCTACTGCGAGTAGCATAGTTGGAGGAAACGGATCGACTGCTTCTACACCATCAGGGTCTGGGAGCACGACTACTACAAGCGCTAGTAGACTTGCCACGACGCTAGAAGAGCGTGCTGCCGCGTACGAAGAGGCTCGAAAACGCATTTTCAAGGACTTTGAAGAGACTGAAGATGAAAGCGATGAAGCAACAAAGCCTAAGGACGCCGAGGCTGACTTTGGAAAATTTACTGGAGGAGCAGACTCTGACTTGGTACGCAAAGCGAACGGAGACGATGAGGATGACCCCGAATTCTATCGAAGATCAATGTTTGTGCCAGTTGGACCCACAAATTATTACCAGTTCTATGACAAGAATTCTGATTACGGCGTTAATCCACAGACTGCTCCTCACCCAGGACATAACACGACAGGCGGCGGATTTCAGACGGCCTCCGCCTACGGAAGTTTATCACGAGGAGCCGACCAATCTCCTTGGACTGGACGTTACGGTTGGCCAGACTACAGTCGCGCCCACAACGAATATGGCGCGCCACCGATGCACAATCGTAGCTATCCCGGGATGGCAGTGCCATATGCCACGTATACACCGCCGCAAGCTCCTTATGGAGGTCCACCAGCGCCCGATGGCGGTTACGATTTTTCGAGGCGCAACTACTCTCATCAGCATTATGTCAAGCCAAATCCTGCAATGATACAGATGCCACAGTCACAGGCATATCAGAGGGGCATGTACTCTTCATTACCTACTTCACCGTCTATAGCAGGTGTCCCACATGTCCAATTTGCCAATACCCCCTCGAGCAACCACTATATGCAGACGATTCCCTCAGCAGTGCCAATGTCAGCGCCACTTAGTATGGGGGATACACAGATGCCGGCGCAGATGCCCATGCAAAGAGCTGGTGTGCAGTACCAGCCTCCATTGCCAAGGGTCGACTACGGAGGCCATGCACGGTATGGCGGTCTACAGCATCAGCAGGGCCGGCATGTATCCAAGCCTACGTATGCCCCACCACAACAACAACTACATCAACAACAACTACATCAACAACAACTGCATCAACAACAACTACATCAGCAGCAAATACATCAACAGCAACTACATCAACATCAGCAGCAGCTGTTGCAGCAACAAATGCATCAGCTCAACATACGATCAGAATTCACGGGGTCGCAACCACCACAAACTCAAGGCTTTTTCCCGGGAGCCAGTGGCATGTCCGAGACGGCGCCGTTGCCCGGTTCGACAAACCTATCGTTTTCAACAGGCGAGGCGCCGGCCCGGCACGATGGGAAGATGGGTGTTGGAGCACAGCAGATACCTGAAGAAGAGGCAGGGAAGGAGAAGGCGAAGACGGGCAGATGAGATGGGTCAGCCAGCGCAGGGTGACGAAGTTGGTCGGGAGCCGCGAAGGCAAAGCGAGCTAGTTTAATTTTTCAAAGCACGTGTCCACGACTCAGATCCCCAAATATGAAAGCTTATTAGTAATTTAAACGTAATCTATGCTACTAGCGCGACTGTCAAAGTCTGCCGAGACTGGGGGAGCCGCACGTGCATGTCGGACGGACGTTTCTTCACGCTGGAATCCTTCTGACGAACTCGTTCAGGATCGTCCGCAGACTGCCCGTTACTTTGAAGTTAAGACATCACGACAATCAGTGGTAAATTCAGCGCGATACATTCAACACAGCAATCAAACATGTGCGCTCTCTCTGTCGCCGCTAAGAGCCGGCGATCGCATGACTCGTCAACATCAACTGAGGACAGCACAATTGGCACCAATGCTCCATCCACCCCGTACACGCCTATAAATTATTTAGAAGACGACAAAGCTACCTTAAACCTTGAACAGGCTTCTTCAGGCGTCAGGATGGCGGTAGTTGGCAGCAACAGCGACAAAGACATCGTCAAGGATGAGCTGACGGACGACTTGATTGATGATCTGCACGATGATCGTAATAGCCCGAGACCCGCTAGAAAAAGAACCCGCACCGGCTGTTTGACTTGCAAAAGGAGGTATGACTATCTGAGTAACGTCTGAGTTTGTTATATTTATTGTCTCTGTGCTGATATCTCTCCCCTTAAAGACGAATTAAATGTGACGAAACAAAACCGAAATGCGCAAACTGTCTAAAGTCTCGGCGTGCTTGCGAAGGATACGTCCATTTGTTCGACCCAAGACCTACTGCAAACGAATTACGGCAGTTTGTTGCAAGCTCTTACGCGGGAGAGAAAATTACCGCTCAGGGAGCGGTCTACTCACAGCCTCTGCAAGCTTATCAGCGCGATATCTCACTTTTTGAATCCCCAAACGAGACGTCCGATCCTTTAGCCTGGAATAGTGCTTATCAACTAACATCACCTCCATCAGTTTCTTGTGGACAATGTAAGCGACTATCATATATATATCTTGGTGCGATTGCAAGAAATGACTGACTCCAACTGGTTTAGATATGGACCCGGCTCTGGTCCACCAGCATCCTGATCAGATGCCCACTTACCCTTATCCTCCAGTACCAATGTTCATGTCACAAGTAGCTGAGGGATTACATATATCGCTTTCCGAAGAAATCGAAACCTATCTCGCAATCGATGACGCGCCGATCCCAGGCTTCATGGTGCCCTCCCTTTTTGCTCCCCCTCCTTCGCACGCTGATTCGGATTCAGATATGCGGACTACCGCGTTTCCTTACTATCTTACACTCAGGCAGACAGTAGATCCAACGACTTCTTTGGTTGAATTTAAGCCAAGTCCAACACAGTCTCCACTGATGCACCCCGCGGCGCAAAGATTGTATAGGCACTTTGTGTACGTTGTCGCGTGTCAAATCAGTCTTTTCGAACGTAGCGTTCCCGAACCAGAGAGACTTATACTGGTAGTAGCACAATCAGCTACAAAGATAACGGAGCATGCGAATATCTGGGCGTATCATGTGCCAATGATGGCATTGAAGACTCCAGCATTGCTGCACGCGATATTGGCAGTCTCGGCCCTACACATTGCAGGTCTTTCAACTGTATCAGTCGAATCTGCCGCTGCACACCAGCATTCCTCACTATTACACTATCATCTTGGTATTCGGCGTCTGGCGAAATCCTTGATAGACCGCAAAGACGCGAGAAATGTTGATACAGTGCCGTCGCTTGCGAATGGCGATCTTGGAATTTTCGCCGCAAGTCTGGCTCTAGGATACTACGAGATTACAACGGGTGAACATGATAAATGGGCGCGACATTTATTGGGCGCGAGTAATATGATTCGTAGGTTTGATATACCAGCGATTATTGCAGACTTATCAATCTCAACCGCTGAGCTTGATGCGGCGGATATTGCTGGCTCAGCAGCGCAATATGGAAGCAGCCCTCCGGAGGAGCACGCTGCAGAAAATATGGCGCGGGCCCGAAGGAATGCATTGAGACAACGCAAGGCTGATGCAATGCTCTTCCTTGATCTTCTCTATTTTTATCTGCGAATGCAGATCATGCAAGCGATTTCGCTCGACAGTATGCCGTATATTGGACCTGAATTCTGGGACAATATCCCTTCGCGAACGACCACTGATACAATTCGAATCTACGACGACTGTTTTAAGGTGGCGGTCAGACTATTGTGCTTTATCGTGCGTGAAAGTGCTCGCAAATGCGGCCGCGCCGAGCCGGGATTTGACAAGGAAGCTGCACAACGTGAATGGGATACTCTTGATGCGGCATATCTAAAATGTGAAGAGGAATTTTTGCAGACTAGACACCCTGCGAATGGTGTCCCCCTTGAAGATGTAGGCGCATCGCTATTTGGACCGCCGCTATGGTACGTCGAAATTCAAGATGGTGTGCTGCGCATGTATTTGGCTATGTGGAGACTGTTTCTGATACGCAACAATCCGGCATGGACTCGGCGCCCAGCAATCAAAGCGGCAATGCAAAATGTGAGAGAGACCACTGCACAGGGTATGCTATCGACTATGGTGATTTGCCGTATAGTTGCCGGTATTGTGCTTTCAGGCAGGCTACCGCGGGTGTCGTCGCAGCCAGAAGGACAACAGCAGTCACAGCAAAACTGCGCAGCAGGAGAAAGGCCTCAGGAGAAGAGCCGTTCCTTGAGATATGTCATTCGTAAGACTTCGCTATCGTTAACAACTACTCCTGAGGTGTCGTATCTTGAAGGCAAAGTTGGGCGTAGTTCTACGTCAGCGGCGGCATGGGTGTGTATGGCCGTGCCGATATTGTACGCTGGAGCACAGATAACTGATGAAAGACAGCGGAACTGGCTTCGTAATGTATTGGAGGAGACGTACTTTGCTACAGGCTGGAAAACATCGATGATTATTCGAGATGGATTGGATCTATCGTGGCATGTTGGAGCAATGACTCGAGATCTCGAATGAGTAAAAGCAATGGAGTGAGAATATAAACTATTGAGGAAATCATAGAAGGACAAAAATGTTTTGTGATATCGGATTAGTGGTGTCTTGTGAATTATTTTGTTCAGTTGTATGTTTTACTTCAGGAGTTTCGGACAGGTGTTTCAATCTGATATCATAGCTAAACAACACGAAAGAACCGCTTCTATAGATTCACCATATTCTATCAAAGCAATAATTATATAGTGAGTAATAGGCTAATATCACATGAATTGAGCAGATCTGAAGATCCTCATAGATCTACTTACGGAAGCGTGCACTAGCCTGAAGTGCTCAAGAAGGGCTAGGGTCAAGGATTATACATTCGATGACCACATATTGTACATTGTTCACATCAGTTTGCTTCAGCGGCCGAGATCTGGCAACTTGCTCTCATTTTTGCACTTTTCTTATTGTTAATAGCTAATTCTCGAATTTATACACTTTCAACAGATATCAGCCACGCTATATCAGCCAATATAGCACAGGTCGATGCCCGCAGACGATGACGACCCCTTGGCTATATGGCCGCACACCTCGTCCGCAGATTCAACAAATACGCAGCTAAAGCGCCGTCATACAGAGCAAGATCCGATTCTCTTTGTTCGTGCGTCATATGACTATTCATCGGATGAGCCGAATTCCCTCTCGTTCAAAGCAGGAGAATACATCACTGTCTGTCTCCAACTTGATACTGGTTGGTGGGACGGCCAGATCGGCGACGGAAGCGAGCGACGAGGATGGTTTCCAAGTAATTTTACTGTTCCTGTGTCTGCTGATGAGGTGCCAGAAGGAACAGTGGCAATGTGTAAGTTTGTCGAAGATGAATTTGAAGTTACGAGCGAGGAAGACGGCGTTCTGGTCTACGACGATGACGATAGTGATAGCGATTCGGCGACCGCCATGCCAGCTATTAGCGACACGCCGACTCCAACACGACAAGAAGCATTCACATTTTCAAACGCAAGAAAGGGTTCCAGTGATTCATACTGGTTACCAAGAGTATGCTTACGCGATTGATTTATTTATTTAATCTGGCGTCGCGATCGTACTAACATGCCAATTCTCCAGCGCTCTCCATCTAATGTCAATTTCACTACTTCGATACAAGATAATGCAGAACCAGTGCAAGTCATCACATGGGAAGATCTCCATTTAAAAGCGATATCCAGCATCGATCACTTGATTGCAGCTATTCATGGCGAAGAAAGACAGCTATATAGTGCATGTGTCAATGAAATTATTGATGCATTAGGTGCTGTGATGAATGGCGCGTCATTTCCTGGATTTTGTGTAGATCCCAATGATCCTATCTTTGGCGCTGTCTTCAAGCAAATCATGGACCTCCTGGGCAAGCTCGTAGTTGCTGTCGAGCGGACAACAAAATCACCCAATTCTACTCCTGCAGATTTACCACGTATGTCACAGTGTGGTCAAGACCTGATAGCAGATGATGCTGTATGCGAAACGGACTGCAAAAATATCCTTGCCGCTCTTTCGGAGTTTGTAGCTTTAGCTCGCCAGGCGCAATCCACACCTGTACAGAAACTACAACCTACGTTTATCGATACTCCGGTTTCAGGAGGTAATTGGAGTGGCAATGGAATTTTTGCTAGTCCGACTCTATTGATGAACAGTGACCACGATAGTAACAGAAAATTTACCGATGGAGAAGGGCCGTCTTCGCGAAATCCTAGTGTTTCGTCCTCACAGTTTGATCATTTTTGGATAACTATGCGAAGCCGACAAAATTCTGCGGCATCCGGTACTGCGGCCACAACAGTTCTTGATGAATCTTTGTTAGATCTTTCTGAATCGCAACATGCAACGATCGTGAATGTTCTTCGTGATCTGTTAAGATTTCTTGAACAACAGCCTTACTCTGCGTCTTCAGATGAAGAACTAGTGATTGAAAAAGCAATCAAGGCAACTGAACTAGTGAGGACGTATATAACGTTACTAGAAACAGTTGATTTGACGCCTCTTTTAAAACCCTTGTCGCCAACAGTAGATGACTTCAAGTCATCGAAGCAGAGCGTATATGATGCTGTTGCTGGACTTCTTCTTGCTATTCAGAGTTTGACGTCAAAGAATGAACCTCTGGCTGAGTTAAATACCAGACTAGAGAAAGCGGCTGCAATGGTGCGAGAACTAGATCGTGCAGTACAAAGCATCACATTCCCACTTCAGTTTCTCGTTGAAGAGAAAGCTATGCGAGAGCATAAGAATTCTGCAAAAGCCGAAAGTCTGGATGAGCTATGTGAATTGCCAGGGACTTTTGATAGCTCTCGACATGTTGATGGAAATAGCCGTCGAAACTCCTTTTTGGATATTTTGATTGACGAGGATGGTGGTTCGCGCCCGCCTGATGGCAGTAGCAGTTATCCTGATTTTCCGGCAACAAAGAGCGAAATAAAGTTGAAGCAGTTCTTTGGAAATGAAGGTTTACCGAAAGCGTATGCTTTTACTCCCTCTGCTCCTGAGCGCAGAAGAGAAGACACGCCGTGGTACTTGAAAAATGATCATGAGGATGAGCTTGTATACGATTCTCGCGGCGCTTTGAAAGGCGGAACAGTGGCAGCATTACTCGAGCGACTTACGCGTCATGATTTCTTAGATACGTCATTCAACACGACGTTCTTGCTCACGTATCGCAGCTTCACCAACTCTCGAACTCTTTTTGACATGCTGGTCCAGAGGTTCACAATTCAGCCACCGGAAGGATTTACACAAGATCAGCTTGATGAATGGGTGGAGCGTAAGCAAAAACCAATTAGGTTACGAGTTTTCAACATTCTGAAAATCTGGGTTGAGCAATATTGGATTGATGACGACAGCGAGACTGCAGAGGCTGAGATGTCAAAGGATGTTCTGGTATCAATAGAAGCATTCTCAAAATTACTCAGTCAACAGCAATTTCCGGGATCAACTGCTCTTGCGAAAGCTGTTAGACAGCGACAAAATGGAAGTGATATTTTGGGACAAAGACGGCAGACACAAATCAACGTTAATCTGAGCGCGGCTCCGGCGTCTATACTTCCAAAGCGAGGATCCAGGAATGCCAAGATTTCTCATTTTCATGCTCTTGAGATTGCACGACAGCTCACTTTGATCGAGTTTGAACTGTTTAGTCGAATAAAGCCATCAGAATGTCTCGCTCGAACGAGGAATAGGCGTGCTGGAGGTGCAGGCGGCAATGGCAACGGAAATGCGAATGGCGAGGAGAATATTGCGGCTTTAATTCATTACTCGAACCAACTCACGAATTACACCGCAGATTTGATTTTGTCGTATGCGGATGTGAAGAAGAGAGCTAATGTGATTAAGCATTTAATAAATGTTGCGGATGTGAGTAGGATTTTTACTTATAATTACTTGAATGAGAGTAAATATACTAACGCTACAACTAGCAATGCCGGCAGCTGCATAACTTCTCGTCAATGACTGCAATTATCTCAAGTTTATACTCTGCCACAATTCATCGATTGATAAAGACTTGGGATCTGCTTCCTCAAAAGTATCATGTGATGCTGGATAATTTGCATCATCTGATTGATTCTAGTCGCAATTTTGGCGAATATAGGGCGATGCTCCATTTGATCAATCCGCCTTGTGTGCCGTTCTTTGGAGTATACCTTACAGATCTGACATTTATCGAAGATGGTAATACAAATAATCTAGTAGCGAAAGAAGGCGAGTACTCTTCGAACCGTAATCCTTCTATAGACAGCAAGATTGAATCTGGAGCATCGACTCCTGGAATCGAAACCGTGCGTCCGGAAATGATTAACTTTTCGAAACGCACGCGTGCGGCGGAAGTCATTAGAGAGATTCAGCAATATCAGTCTGTGCCGTATGCATTGAGACCAGTTAAAGAGCTACAGGATTTATTGCAAGAAGGAATGAGTACGTCGCAGAATCTTGAAACACTTTATGATATGTCTCTTGAGTACGAGCCTAGAGAGCGCGGAGATGACGATAAACTAGCCCGACTGCTACAAGAGAGTGGGTTTTTGTGAGATGTAGAATAGTGAATCGTGGATAATGGAGAGGGGATAAGGCGTTTTTATCATCAATTTCGGTTGTCTCATTATGGTTGGCTTTGATGGTTGCAAAGTCATAAAAATTTTTAATACAATTTGTAAATATATCATATAATACAAAAAGGTACTGTGCCCTTTACTAAATATTCTGTCTAATAGCTCAAGCAGCCGGAGCAGGGCCCTCGATTAAGATCTTGACGCCCTGTCCCTTGATGACAAGCTTGAAGGCCTCCTCAGCATCTTCAAACTTGACACGATGAGTGATGAGCTTCTTGACATCAACCTTTCCGCTGGCAACGAGAGCAACAGCAAGCTGGTAATCTCCCGGGCCGTATCTAAACGAGCCATGAGCGGTGATCTCCTTGACAGTAAACTCTGTGATGGGGAAATTGATCTCTGGAGCACCCATACCGGCCTGGACGTAGTGCCCACCTTGCTTGAGAACATGGATTGCGGTGTTGACAGAAGGGGCGGCTCCGGACGCGTCGATAGCGAAATCGGGCTGCTTGCCTCCGAGTAGGCTGATGATTTTGGCAGCTGACTCGGCGGGAGAATCTCCCTTCTGCGGGATGAAGGAGTGTGTGGCAGCGAGGTCAAGCGCGAGGTCGAGACGAGACTGCACAAGGTCGACAGCGACGACTGTGGTTGCACCAAAGGCCTTTGCGACGGCGCAGCAGAGGAGACCGACGGGGCCGGCACCAAAGATGATTGCCGTCGAGCCAACCTGGACATCGGCGAGCTTTGTCACGTGTACTGCTACGGAGAGAGGCTCGACGAGAGCACCCTCCTCGAGCGAGACGTTGTCGGGGAGCTTGACGCAGAAATCCTCGGGGAGGACGTAGTAGCGGCAGAGGGTACCATCATAGGGAGGAGTAGCGGCAAATTTCATGTCCGCGCAGAGGTTGTAGAAGCCGGACTTGCAGTGGTCGCAAAGACGGCACGGAACACCAGGCTCAAGAGCGACACGGTCACCAATCTGCAGTGACGAGACCTTGTCGCCAACTTCGACGACGACACCTGCCGACTCGTGACCGAGAACCATGGGGGCCTTGACGATGAAGCTGCCAATGGCACCGTGGGTGTAGTAGTGGACATCTGAACCGCAGATACCGGTCTGCTTGATCTCAATGCGAACGTCGTGGGGGGAATTCAGTTTGGGGACTGGCCGGTCCTCGAACGAGACGTCGAGGACTTTTTGCATAACAAATGATGGATTCTGTCTTCTGTCAGCAGTCAATACTCGGGATCAACCGGAAAAGAGGAATACATACAGCCATGGCTTATGTGTGTGGATGAGTTTGTGTGGAGAGGAAACACTATGACCGCCGCAGAGCTCTTTCTTTTATATAGACGTCGGGCAGCCTGTTTAGGCTAATTTTACCGATCGAGCACTTATGAGCAGCCCCAGACTTGTTTGAGAGCCCAGACTATTTTGAGACGTAAATTTGAATTAGATTCGAGTAGAATTTTTGCGAATATTTAAAATCAAACGACGCCGATACTTACTGCCGCGATTGCTGCCTGATGCTACAATTGGCAGTATGCGCTCCCAAATTAGCCGGGGCAGCCCCAGAATAAGCTACCCGCAAACTCTCTTCCTCATCGCTTTCTCTTTATTGCCATTTAGTGCTCATCGGACCATACCATCGTATTCAGCGCTCATTGCACCTAGCCTCGTCGCCTCTTCGTTCATTGCAGTTCACTACATCCCGAGTGGATTGGGTATTTGAGAATGTCCATGCGACGTGGCGTGGGCCTGGCTGCCTTTGACAACCGCCAACGAGCAGCTCAGCATTATTCTGACCTCGGCACCTCAATTCTATCTACCCACATTTCTGAGCTCTCTGAACAGCTACGCACGTTTCAGGCAGCTCTCACAAAGTTCGCTGAATCTCACTCTAATGAGATCCGATCTGATCCTGTTTTCCGCTCGGAATTTGTCAAAATGTGTGCTGCCATCGGTGTCGATCCTCTTGCTTCTTCGGCAGCTAACAAGAAGAGCGGATCATTTTGGGCTGAGTTACTGGGTAACGACGTGAACGATTTCTTTTTTGAACTTGCGGTGCGGATTATAGAGCTCTGTCGGCGCACAAGAGATGAGAATGGTGGCCTTATGCTCGTAGACGATGTGCGTGCCTACATCAACAGTCTGTCGCCCAATAGACCACCCGTGTCCCACGAAGACATCGTGAGAGCTGTCAACTCTCTAGCTCCGTTAGGCCACGGTTTTGAGATTGTCAAATTGGCTTCTAAAGAATTCATCCGCAGTGTGCCGCAAGAAATGAGCAAAGACCAAGCCGTTGCAATCGAGGCCACCCAGGCAATGGGATATATCTCGATTCCTATTCTGCGCGATAATCTTGGCTGGGAGACAGCGCGTTCCATCACTGTTCTGGATGATTTAGTGGCCGCTGGTCTGGTTTGGGTTGATGATCAGGCTAAGCCGAAGGAGTACTGGACCCCTTCGTGGATCAAGCAAGTCTAGAACTGCATTTATTAAGGAGTTTGGAGTTTTTGTGATCCAGATATAATGAATCTTGGAATGAATTGAATGATTGCAATTAGCTAAATAGATGTGTAGTTAACTATAAGTAAAATAGAAATTTATCTTGTTATCAACGTCAGGTTCGTTAGCTCGGGTCTATGCGTTTAATGACGTAAGCAGATAGTCCGCGAATTATATATTTTCCGATTGCAGGGTCAGTAGTCTCTTCTTCATTTTTCGATTCGCGAAGAATATAAGACTTTTGACACTCCACCACACCTCAAGTGATCTCAGAAATGTCTATTCCCACTACCAAGCTCGGATCTAAGGGTCCTGATGTGGCCGCTCTCGGCTATGGTGCCATGGTGAGCACTGATAAACTGATAAGATACCCTGTGGACTATCACTGACAGTTAGTTTGCCAGGGCATTTCTGCTTTTTACGAACCCAAGCTTGACGATGAGGCAGCCTTCAAGATCTTTGATAAGATGGTCGAGTTGGGAATCACTTTTCTTGACACTGCTCGTATTTATAACGACAATGAGCTTGTGATTGGCCGCTGGTTCAAAGCCCGCCCCGGTGTCCGTGAGAAGATCTTCTTGTGCTCTAAGTTTGGCATTAAAGTAGACGGAAGCGGATACGATGGTTCTCCTGAATATATCAAACAGAGCTTGAATGAGTCCTTAGAGAGACTGGGAGTTGATTCTATCGACTTGTATTACCAGCACCGGATGGACCCAAAGACCCCGGTCGAGACAGTGGTGAAAACCTTGAAGGGTTTCGTTGAGGAGGGCAAGATCAAGTACATTGGCTTGTCTGAGTGCTCTGCTGCAACTCTCCGTCGTGCCAACAAGATCCACCAAATCACCGCCGTCCAGATCGAGTACTCTCCTTTTGCAGTTGAAGCCGAAACGAATGGTCTTATCGAGGCGTGCAAAGAGCTCAGTGTCGGTGTTGTTGCATACTCCCCACTTGCGCGCGGGCTGTTGACTGGCCAGCTTACTTCTCTTGACTCTCTCGACAAGAACGATTGGCGTCTCAACAATCCCCGTTTCCAGCCTGACACTTTTCCTGCTAATCTTAAGCTCGTCAACGCGTTCACCGCTATCGCCGAGAAGAAGGGCGCAACTCCTGGTCAAGTCTGTCTAGCCTGGATCATATCGCAGGGATACGTTCCCATCCCGGGAACCACGAAACTCACCAGATTGGCTGAAAATGCCGCAAGCACAAAGGTCGTTTTGTCTGAGGAGGAATTAAAGTCTATTCGCGAGTTTGTCGACGCGGCAGCGGTTGCCGGTAGTCGCTATCCCACTGACACCGATCTCTACGCCGACACCCCTGAGCTGTAGTTGAAGCACTACCTGTCTTCAGCTTGAAGAACTAATATTTTCTCTAAAAAGTAACCAGAATCTTTCATATATTAACTGTAAAAATAAAATATAAAACTTAAACTACACAGTAGCCAAAACCTCATCCGTCTTAGAATTTGCCAGATGTGCCAATCGTATACGTACAGCATTTCCATGTGCATCAAGTCCCTCAACATCTGCTAATTTAACGACTGCGGGACCAATGATCTCAAGACCCTTGGGAGTTAGCTCCTGACTGGTGAGATGCTTCATGAACGATCCTGTGTTAACGCCAGAGTAGACAGTAGCGTAGCCATAAGTTGGAAGAGTGTGATTAGTACCCTATAGAAATGCGTCAACAGAAATTTCAAGGATAAATTGATAGACGTAGACTTACAGAGGAATAGTCACCACAGGATTCAGGACTCCAGGCACCGACGAAAACAGACCCGGCATGCTGGACAAGATCTACATACTTGGCAGCATCTTCCAGCTGAAGAATCAAATGCTCAGGTGCATACTTATTACTCAAAGCAATCGCATCCTCAGCAGTCTTGACTCTGAATGTACGCGAGTGCTCAATGGCACCACGAACGATGTCAACTCTAGGCAAACGCATAGCTTGATCATGAAGTTCATCTTCAATTTTCTGAAGCTCATCATCATTCAGATCAATAGTAATCAGAATAACCTGCGAATCGACACCGTGCTCGGCCTGCGAAAGCAAATCCGAGGCAACGAAAGCCGGGTTGGCGTACTTGTCAGCTACAACGAGAACCTCCGAAGGTCCAGCAGGCATATCGATCGATACTAAGGCGGATGTATCGTTCTGAACCAACATCTTGGCAGCAGTCACAAACTGGTTACCAGGACCAAGGATCTTATTCACCTTTGGTACACTTTCAGTTCCATAAGCCATAGCAGCAACAGCTTGTGCACCACCAGCAAGTAGAATCATGCTGGCGCCAACTTTGTGAGCAACATAGACTACCTCAGGAGTCAAAGTACCGTCAGCTCTAGGAGGTGATGCGAGAATAATATTCTTGCATCCAGCAACTTGTGCAGGGACTCCCAACATCAATGCGGTCGATGGAAGAATAGCCGTACCACCAGGAATATACAGACCGACAGTCTCAATGGGTCTCGCAAAGCGACTGCAAACTACGCCTGGCTGCGTCTCGACAACAAGAGGCTCTTTCTCAAGCTGACCAGCATGGAATTTACGGACATTCTCGATAGACATATCAAGAGCAGCCTTGGTCTTCTCGTCAACTTGCATCAGCTCAGCGGGGAATGGAGCTTTAATGACTGGGGACTTGAGGGTCGCCTTTTCATATTTGGCAGTAAACTCAAGTAAAGCAGTATCACCTCTTAAACGGACGGCATCAACTATAGGAGTAACCAGATTCAATATGTTGGCATTCTTCTGGGCGGGACGACGCAAAAGATCGTCGAGATCTTGGGACGATACATCAGAAACTGTGTATCGAGTAAGTCCAATGCGACCATTCTCCCCAGTCTTTGGCTTAGGATCCGCTTTAGACTCGACTTTCTTTTCTTCAGGCTTTGCTCCATCAGAAGAAGATCCAAGCCACTTAGCTTTGGCATCACCTTTCCGCCTTGTAATCTTCTTGCTCTTTGAATCTAGTTGTTTCTCAATATCAGCCCAAGAAACTCCGTTTTGAACAGCCTTGGTCAATGCAAAATACAAAAGATCTGCAAACTCCCATGCAATTTCGCTTTTGCTGCTCGCAGTAGTGAGTTCCTCCGCCTCTTCCATGATTTTAGCACGCAAAAGTTTTTCATCTGTGAAAAGTCGCTTAGTGTAAGAGCCTTCAGGGGCAGACTCTTTGCGACTCAACAGAGTCTTCTCGAGAGCGGATACTCCAGAATCCTCACCAAAACATGAAGCAGTCTCTTTGTGGCAGAATCCAGCACCAGATTGTGCCACCGTAAACTTAAGACAGTCACCGTCACAGTCAACCGACACTTTCAGTAATTTTTGTACGGCACCGGATGTCGCTCCCTTGAACCATAATCCTCTCTTTCGAGACTGATATACGCCAGAGGTAGTTGCGATCGCGTTGGCAATCGACTCAGCAGAGGAGTAGACGAGACCGAGAGCAGTGCCATGAACGTCAACAACTAGGGTCGAAAACAATCCATCAGAGCGATCGGATACAAGCTTACTTGATATAACTTGTGCGACAGATAGCTTGCCGTCGGCAGTCTCGAGCTCGGTACTGAGCGATTCGGCGGGTACAATGACGATAGCGGCAGCTGGAAGGGCGGCGACGAGTTCAAGTTTAGGTGCAGAGAGAGTGACCAGAAGAGATTGCTTCTCGGTCAGATTCGCCGAGGCAGCAGCGCCCTCATCAACAGAGACACCTCTAACCGATGAGAGAGTACCAGATGACAGCGATGAAACAATGATACGCGAGCCAGGAACACCAGCGGCAATCAAGGCATCTTCAGCAGATGTCACGACAGCCTCAATACCTGCGTCAAGTAAGTTAATTGTCTCATCGACAGTAACAGACTTTGATATTCTAGCATAGAAGTCAACGAGTCCAAAGTTTGCGGAGACAAAAGCCTTTACATCTGCAACATCTTCCGAAGAAGCGACATTCACTAAAGCAGCACCGAGAACAGACAAAGGCGAGTCTAAAAGCGACCGCAGTGTCACTGGAGTATACTCAGGGATAATGCTCATGACAGCTTCTCTTCAAGGTCTTGGGCAATCAAGTGATTTACTCCAGAATATATGCTCCAAATTTTTGAGTAATCTTTGAGTTTCCAGTCAATTTACAGGATGAGCAAGACAAAAAAAATAAAAATTAAAGTTTACCGCAAGAGTTTATCTGTCACGTGATCGTAAACTAGATCAAAGATTGGCAATTTGCATTCAGCTTTTTAGATAAATAGTCGCTTTAATCGTATAACTGTCAGACAACCTGTGGAGTTACTGACCACGATTCTTCGTCATATTAGAAATCGTTGAAATCAGCAAACCTTGAAGCAATAGCGAAATTCACCGTAATGGATTGTATAGCTGGTTATCAATCGTAATTGGAAAATCTTCGAATTTTCTATAAAAAATCCTCCGCCCATATAGTTCACACTGTAGGCACGGCTCGCTGATGTTGTCCGATGTCTGCAAATGTGTCATCTATACAGGTAGATGTAACAGCTTCCGCCCATTCCTGCTGTTGAACTCCATCAATAAGCCTCTGCACCTTTGTATCGTCATCTTCGGTCTCTTGCTCATCATCCAGATACCCAATTGCGAATACACGCCTGTCACTTATCAAAACCTTTGGTCTTAGAATCATTTTAGTGTCTTCATCTAACATTGCGTCCTTATCGATACTGTCTATACGACGCAGATCGGAGCGAATCCACGATACTTCTGCTACATTGCTGAATGTTTTCCCGGTTAATTTCGGAACCGCTATCGCAACCGGCGCAAGCCAGTCAGCGTTCCATATACGTATACTGCAGTCATTCTCCACTCCAACATCAGCCAGATTATAATTCTCATACGACTCGTCATCTTTTGCATTAGCGGTCGCGCAAGTAATAAGCAACAAATTCTGTTTATCGGGGTGCCACTCAGCACTTTTGACTTTCCGTACGTGAACCAAAATCGCGACAGGCGCTAAGGTTCTTAAAGACCAGATCCATAATGTAGTAGGAATTAAGTCATATTTAGTGACGAGTAGAGATCCATCTTTATTGAACGCCATGATACTGAAACCTGTTTTTGGTGGTACGTCTGTTTGAGACGATTTTACCTTTGGTGGATTGACTGGATATTGCAGAACTCGTTGATCTGCAGGGAACATGTCAGTAGCTTGAATCAAAAACCAAAATGATTGTAAACACTTACATTTAGCATGTCCTTCTTTACTGCTTATAGGCTGTTCAACAAAAACCACTTTCTCCTTGGTATGAATAGTAGCTTGGTGTTTTAAGATAACCGTCTAGATCATGCATCTTAGTTCACTCCTTCTCTTAAGGAATATCACAAATTACTGACCGGCGTGAATGTCCAAGTATTTAAACATCGAATTAATCCGTCATAAGAAGCCACCGCCAGCAGGTTACCGGCTGGGGACCACCCAATACTGTTAACACCCAAGCCAATGTCCGTCATTATGAAAACACGATATAACGCTCCAAGAGGTGTATATATTCCAACCTGGTAATTCGTGTTGGTATCATAGACTGCGATCCAGCGCCCATCGGGGGACCACTTAAAGCCCTTGGCATGATAAAAATCAGTCAAAGTAACAGATGACAGCGTTTGAAGGTTTGAAAGAAGACCACCGTAAACGGTAAGCACGTCATCTGTAACTGGATGTGACAGAACTGTAAGGTGTCGAGTTCCAGGCTGAAAAGAGTATCCGTGACTATCAGTATATTTTGGATGGTACAACTGCACGCATTGGTGAGTCTTCAGTGACCATAGTGCTACTGCGACGCCAAAATCTGAAAATATCATTATTTCATCCGGTGACCGACCCCAGCAAACATTTTTTATCGAAACATTATCTCCCCAATCTAGTTGTCGAATTGTAACGACGGATTTCAGATCTTCAATCTCGTTTGTAACGACGCGGTCCAAAATTCCATCAATATCCCACACACAAACTTGACCAGTATCATCAGCTGCAAAAATACGATGTATATAATCATCAAGTTGAGACTCAGACTCTGTATTGTTGTCTGGTAGCCCTGCAGCTGCTGGCCGATACCACTTGAGAAATCGCGGCGTGAAACCCACTGGCATTAATAGCAGTCGCTTCAACGCAAGTGAAGGAATACTTCGAATAGCCAGTTTGTATTGGAAATTGACTGGCATACTATCCTTGTCATTGACAGAATTATTTAGTCGTGATAGAGAGGCTGGCGGGTGAGGTACTGTGTTGGCCACTAGTGAGACTGTCGCGATGTATGATCCAGAGTAAGACACTGCTGGCCTAAGTTGTCGACCTTGCTCCCTTCCATGAGATATGAACTCTGAGAATTCCATTTTGCTGAAAAAATTTTAGAAAAAATAAGGTAATATAAGATATCTAAACCTGCCTCCTCTGCTTGTCGCGTGCTGTCGTCTGACAAAACGAAAATGTTTTGTTTACATTTACTAGTCACGTGATGAGATGAGGTTCGCGATTTTCTTCCCAGCCAGCTACCTAATATAATCAGCATACCACAAATTCGGTCGTTTGAGTCATCTCTAGAAATTGAAATACCTTTAGATTAAATCTTAATTCTGAACATTAGGGGGACAAGAGTATAAACGAATAATTATTTTATATTTGCTGTCGTATTTCATTGAAGACACACTGCAGATTTTTGCTATTTCAGTCCACAGCTTTGACCAACGAATTTTCACCATCAGCATTTTTCCAAGTCGTAATTTAAAAACACCAATACCGAATCTAAAAACAAAAAAAAAAATTTTACTTCATATCCATCAAAATATACAATTTAACCAAGTTTAGACTTTTCCCGTCTCAACGCAAACTCGGCATAGCAGAGCTAATGTTGGCGTTTGCTCACGTTCTCTAGAGTGTTGCTGGATTCACGCTTCTTGCCGTTGGTAGCATCGTCTTCGTCGATGTTGCCGCCATCGCTGGATGCATTCGGATGGGCGAGTTTGTATTCGCGTCTCTCCTGGACACCCTTCGCAAGTGCGGCCAACACAGATTCCGTAGACTCCCAAGAAATACAAGCGTCAGTAATACTCTGTCCATAAGTGAACTCCTCGCCACGCATCTTCTTCTCACTATCCTGTTTGCCTTCGGTGATGAAGGACTCAATCATAACACCCATTATTCCGGTCTGCCCCTTGGCCAGCTGGGAGCAAATCGAATCAACAACCTTTGGTTGGTTTCTGAAATCTTTATTGGAGTTTCCATGCGAGCAGTCAACCATGATTCTAGTCAAATGCTTCTTCATCTCCTGAATTTTTGCTTCGCCTTCTAGGTCGTCCTTGCCGAGCCTTCTTAGCTTCTCTTCGAGCTTATCAACAATAAATTCGGCTTTCAATAGCTTATTCTTCGCGGCACGAACACTCTTTGAGTCGAAATTAGTACCACCCTTGCCTCCTCGAAGAATAAGGAAAGTGTCTGTATTTCCCTCAGAGCCGACGACGGCAACAACACCTGGCTTGGTGACCGACAAGAAATGATGAGGACAAGATGAAGCACGGATGGCATCGACAGCAACATCGACAGTACCGTCAGTTCCGTTCTTAAAACCTACAGGAAAAGAGAGACCTGAAGCTAGCTCTCGATGAAGCTGAGACTCAGTAGTGCGCGCGCCAATGGCGCCGACAGAGACAAGGTCAGCAAGAAACTGGGGGGAGATGGTGTCAAGCATTTCGCCAGCAATAGGAAGCTTTTCGGTAAGTTTCAGGAACAGATTTCGCGAAATCTTTAGACCTTTGTTGATATCAAAAGTTCCATTAATATCTGGATCGTTAATCAACCCCTTCCAGCCTACAGTTGTACGAGGCTTCTCGAGGTATGCGCGCATAACGACTTGCAAGTCATTCTTGTACTTCTCTGCAAGAGGCTTCAGTCTGTCTGCGTAGTCAAGAGCAGCAACCGGGTCATGAATTGAGCAAGGTCCAATGATAACCAGAAGACGATCGTCTTCGCCGTTGATGATTTTTACGGCCTCGTTACGTCCCTGGATCACGGTCTGCTTTGAAATCTTTGTCTGTTGAATTTCGTGCTGAAGCAGATCTGGAGGGGTAATGGGGTCGTAGCCGCGGACTAAAACGGTACGTAAATATTCTGAAAATTAGATTAAATGAAATAGGCGCATACTTCTCCAGTCCTCGGAACGCTCTTTATCGCCGAGATGTGGATTTGAAATGAACATCTAATACAAAACAGGTCAACGGCAAGTTCGACAGTATTTCATTAACAGGATTAATGTACCGGCATAGTCAGGTTAAAATATTACTAAAAATATAGATTCCAGACGGTCAAAGCAAGAAAATCTGTTCGTACCGTGGAGAAAATAGTATTATGCGGAAGTAGGCAAGTTGTGGACGTCGACGGGAGGAAAACCAAAAATTTCCTCGAGGAAGAGTCACGCGAAGGCTGCGCCGCGCACGTGTCAAATCATTATTTAGCCAAGCTCTCGTTTAATGCGATTCTCATTACTAACTGGCCGGAAAGGATTAACGCAATATAAATTGCATACATATCTCGATTTAAGGAATTGAAAAAAAAAAGCCATGATACCGGAGATTGCTGATTTTATATGTGTATAGTCCTATTTGTAGCAAGAATTGCTGAAAGTCAAACGATTGAACTGATTATGACCTCAGTAACACCGCACCATACTACGTTCTCAATTGCTTGCAAACTTGATCACTATCATTAATCTGGAATTGATGTAAACAAGACTAAAAAACGAGTAACACCAGATTATTTGTACGCAAATCTCCTCTCCTTATCCCGTAATATACTACTTTGAATAGCTCAATTTACAACAACGTCCGGCATTTACCTATTGTCTCCATATTTTTCGCCTCAATCATTCCACTGTAGTTTGCATTGACCTTTTTTGGTTTCATACGCTTCAACGGTTCGCGTCCAATACCAGGGGAACGCATCTGGTGCAGTGACACTGTGGTATCGGTACTAATTGAACAGAACTCTTGCTCGCTCCCACTTTGGGCAACGTCGATAGACGCAAGGCCAATGATTGATGCAGATTGACGATATGATTTGACTCCGTCTGCTGTCCGGTCTATCACCGTATCATCAGGGTCTTCCAATATTGTGAAGAGTGCGCGTCGCCTGCGAGCACTTGCGATTGCCTCTGGGGGAATCATAGTTGCGTCTTCACGGCGTTCAAGCTGAGTAAAGTACTTTTCTTTGCACTTGCTTGTATCATAATTGAATGTACTGTTGGTTACATCCCAGATGTTGATCGTCTGATCCACGCATCCGGATATCAGCTCGTTTGGATTTGTAGCCGACCACTCGAGTGCTTGAATGATATCCGAATGCCCGGATAGCTCAGCAAAAGGTTGCGAGGAGCGAATATCCCATACGCGGATCTTACTATCTTCATGAGCTGATGCTACCCAATTTGAATTATACGGCGACCATTTCACTACTATGGACTCTGAGTGATTTGCAACTTTAGGTCGAAGCAGGCCTCGAGTACGTGTTCGAACGTCAAGAAGAGATATCCCAAACGCACCACTAAGCGATAGTATACCGTCTCTGAATGGCGATGCATGGAGACCGTTGATCGTAGCGACACGCTGTGTCAGTATGGGCCGATCATTTCGAGCAAGATCCCAGATGTGAATAGTGTCACCAGAGAGAGAGATCATTGATGCATCGGGAACGCAAGTCCAGACAGGGCTTGTGAACTCAACGTGAGAAATGCGAGATCCTGGGCCAAGAGATGTCTTTTTTGACTGCTGGAACTATAAAATAATCAGACTTATTCACAAAAATAAACAGAGCTATACAGATGTATACGTACCGCATGGTTATATCGCTTGATAATGCGAGCAGGATTTGGATTGTCGGAGTCTGGAAGTGAAACTAGATGCACAAATCCGTTGCGATGTCCGCTGGCTATTACGGTGCTAGAGGTAAATTTACCGAGTGGGGCCCATGCAAGGCTATAGATGTGCGGGAGAGATACTGTTTGCCGATGCTACAAAGAATTATTAGCTAGCTATTCATTTGCGACAGAAATTGTGAAAAGACTTACATAGAGTTGTGATTGTCCTCTGGAAGTGCCTTTCTCATATACGTATAGATTCTTTTCTCGTCCACCACTTCCTATCGCCACAAATGGAAGAGCAGGGTGACTAGCAACTGAAGTGAGGTGCTGTGAAGAATCAGGAACTTTCAACTGGACTGTGGTTAACTGCGGCTTGAGATTCTCCAGTGATGGTGGCTTGACGAGCTCTCGAATCCATGCTTCATCTCTCTTGTTCAGTTTGGCGTATTTCTTGATTGGCGATGATAATGGGCTGATATCTTCACGTCCACGGCGAAAAGCGTTACGACGATCAAGATCTGGAACATCCTTGAAGCGGCTGATATCATCTGCTAGCGGCGCGACTGCGACGGGAGACATTGCTGCAATGGTATGACGAATGATGTATTGGACAGGCAGCGGTGCGGCGAGAGAGGGACGGACTGGAGAAGAAGCACAAAAGGCAAATCAGGGCAGATATACAGGGATAATCCATGGCCAGCGCCGCTTGATCTCCAGATCCGTGCGCTGGGTTCATGAGCGACTCATTGCCTGAAGCTGTCCATTGAGCCAGCAATCTTGGGAATCTCTTCATGCGGCTCTGGCGGTTCGGGTAGCGTGGCTGGGCTATATGGCGCAGCTAATCTACCAAAGTGGCTAGTGATCTGCATATAGCTCGCGCTGTTTATCGCACATCTCTTCTGCTCACTCGAGTGCCAGCCACCGCACTCTAAGCCCTCGTATTGCACCAAACAGACGCCTAAGGAGACGATGTCGGTCCTGGAAAGCCAGAGATATGCGCTAGAAGGTGCAGAAATTTTATGCTTTGCTTGTGCGTGGAATGATTTTGCTGACAAAATTCTTTTCCTAGATTTGGAAAGACTCGAGCAAGCAATTGCTGATCGATTACTCAACACACCCAAAAGCGTAAGTCAATCTTTCATTCTGGCTGGATTATTTGATTTCACTATTATGAATAATAATACTAACTTGGTTGTAGCATCGAAATCGGGTCATTCAACAGCACGAAATCGCAAAGTTTCTCGACCGCATTCAGCAGCAGGGCAACTTTTTACTTTCTAGCTTTAACGACAACAACGGGTTCGTTTTCACTTCTTTTATATAAACTGAAAAGCCCTGATTTTCTAATCTAATTTTCCAGTGATCGACAGAATGAGATCAAGCGACTCCAGGGTTTGGAAAAAGGACCTTTGGACGAGTTTTACAAGCAATATTCAGAAATCAGAGACTTTCATCGCAGATATCCCAATGAGCCAGTCGACAATCTCGAGGAAAATTATCGCAAAAAACGCAAGACTGAAGATGACGTGGGGGTTGTAAATTTATCGCTCGATTCTATCGATGCTCTTTTTGCTGGCGAAGAACATCTTGGACGGTACTTGGATCTGGTAGCGTTTCACGAGCAGTATCTCAATATTCAGGGTCTTAAGCGAATCACATATGTGCAATACCTCGACACCATTAGAAATTTTGACAGTATACCCAAGAGCTCAAAAAATGATGATTACTACAAATATATCACTGCATTATCAACATATCTTCAAGGATTTTTGCGACGAACCCAGCCTTTAAATGATCCGGATGGAATGATAGCCAAAATTAGTGCGGACTTTGAAGAAGAACAAAACGCTAAGGCCGATAAAGCTGAATCATCTAAAATGGTTGATGGGCCGGGTGAGCATGGATGGTATTGTAGTACCTGTGAGAAGACCTTTGAAAAGCAAACTGTGTATAACGCTCATTTCAACGGTAAGAAGCACAAAAAGAACGAAGAAAACAAATCCGCATCAAATTCAGGCTCGAATAGCTCAATTCGCGATTTAAAATCCCGAGCACTCAAATTCCGTGAGTATGAAGTAACGAAACTACTCGAGCTTCTCAGCAAAGAACTCTCAGAAACCAAAATCAATGTCGAACGCAAGTCAGCGCTTACAGTACGTGAACGGCAACTTGAAATGGAAGCGCTAGAGCGTGAAGAAAATGGAGAAGATGAGAGCGAGAACGATGAAGAGGAAGACGGAGAAGGCGATGATGGTAAAATTTATAATCCTTTGAAGTTGCCAATTGGCTGGGATGGAAAACCTATTCCTTTTTGGCTGTGGAAACTTCATGGTCTTGGCGTGGAATATCCTTGTGAAATATGTGGAAATTTCGTTTATATGGGACGCAAGGCTTTTGACAAGCATTTCCTGGAACCAAGACATATCCATGGTCTCCGATGTTTAGGAGTTCAAAATTCCATCTTGTTTAGAGAAATCACTAGTATACAAGACGCGCTATCACTCTGGAATAAAATCAAGAGAGAGAAGCGGGCTCAGGAGAGTATGCAAGAACAAGCAGTCGAAGTTGAGGATGATGAAGGCAACGTTATGAGCGAGAAGGTGTACAATGACTTGAAAAAGCAAGGTCTGCTGTGAGATATCTTTTTGCACTTTTAGTTTACACTACGGAGTTTACATATAAAATGAGTTATTATTATTAGTACCACAATGCTATCAATTTTATAGAAAGTTACATGATGAAAAAAAAATAGATAAAAGAAAGAACATACAAAGAAATAAAAATAACGTGAACGAGCGAGGCAAAAATAAAATTTCCATCAACCCAATTTCAAGGCGAAACTAAAACCTTCCACAACCCAAAAGCATACCAATTTCAACAAAAGGACTCATCCTTTCCCTCACCAAATTCTATATCGCCAATGTACTAGCCGTATCTAGACTAAACCTACTCCGAGGCGGCAGCAAATTTCTCGCTGATGGTGGTGTAAAGCTTGTCGAACTCGGCCGAAACATCAGCCTCACCCCTGCTGGGCTCAAAGAACTTGGACGAGGAGATGGCGTACTTGACTTCGTTGGTGGACTCCCTGAGTTTGTTCCAGACCGATCCGGAAGCGACAGCTTTCTGGGCCTCGTCGTGGTAAAGGATAAATCCCTTCATCATGCTGGCAGTCTTCCAGATAGGGCAGTAAGCGTCGTAAGTCGAGTAACCGTTTTGCTGCAAGAAGTCCTCCTTGATCAAGGTAGCAACCTCAAGAGTGATCTTGTCGGCGTCCGAAAGAGCGGACTTACCGACTAGCTGGACGACCTGCTCAAGCTCCTCGGCGTCGGAAATAATCTCTTTCATCTTGTCACGGAGCGAGGGGAACTCGGGGTAGTTGGACTCATAGAACTTGTTAAGAACGTTGTTGTACTTGGAGTACGAGAGCGAGGTGTTGACAGAGGGGAAATGCTTTCGCTGAGCGAGCTTCTTGTCCAAACCCCAGAAGACCTGAGTAATACCGAGAGTAGCAGCGGTAACAGGGTCAGAGAAATCACCACCAGGGGGAGAGACGGCACCGACCACGGAAACGGAACCGGTTCGGGTGGGGGAACCAAGAGTAACGACCTTTCCGGCACGCTCGTAAAAAGAAGCAAGCTTGGCACCAAGGTAGGCAGGGAAACCCTGATCAGCAGGCATCTCACCGAGACGACCAGAAATCTCACGAAGAGCCTCAGCCCATCGGGAAGAAGAGTCAGCCATCATGGCAACGTTCTTGCCCTGATCACGGAAGTACTCAGACAAAGTGATACCAGTATAGATAGAAGCCTCACGAGCAGCGACAGGCATGTTAGAGGTGTTTGCGACAAGAGTAGTACGCTTCATGATAGGCTCCTTGCGGCCATCAATCTCAATAGAAAGCTCAGGGAAATCCATGAGTACTTCAGCCATCTCATTACCACGCTCACCGCATCCGACGTAGATAATGATGTCGGAGTTCGAGTACTTAGAAAGTGACTGCGAAATGACAGTCTTACCGCATCCGAAGGCACCAGGAATGCAGGTAGTACCACCCTGGACGACAGGGAAAAGAGCATCAAGAACACGCTGGCCAGTAAGCAACGGGTAGTCAGCAGTAAGTTTCTCGGACACGGGTCTGGGAACACGGACGGGCCACGAGTGGAACATGGAGTACTTGGTAACCTTGCCTTCAAATTCGACTTCGATGATGGTGTCGTTAAGGGTGTAATTGCCGGCCTCGGCAATGCAAGTGATGGTACCACGGGCACGCGGGGGAAGGATAATCTTGTGGTCGCTGAGAAGCGAGTTCTCGAAAACGGAACCAAAGATATCACCACCGGTAATGTGGTCACCGACCTTGAGGTTGGCAGCAGGGATGAAAGCGTAAGCAATCGAGCGGTCAAGAGCAGGAGTATCAATACCACGGGGGATATAGATAGAGCCTGATAGCTCCTGAATAGCCTTCAAGGGTCGCTGAATACCATCATAAATAGTCTCCATCAAACCAGGACCAAGTTCGACGGAAAGAGGCTTGCCGGTACGTAGGACGGGGTCGCCAACAGTGACACCAGCTAAAAAAAACAATTAGCAGGATGATAAGACCACCAAAAGTACATCTATCTTTTTTCACTCACCAGTCTCTTCGTAAACCTGAATAGTAGCCTTATCAGCCTCAATTCTAATAACCTCACCAACCAAGTTCTCGTGACCAACGCGGACCTATATATGGACATTGTAAGTGAATTGAACGTAGACCGAGACCAGTAGCAGAGTAGGCTCGGTGAACACCGATAGCAGTGAGGATAACTCACCAATTCGTACATGGCACAGCCAATCATGTTCTCGGCAACAACGACGGGTCCGGAGACCGAGTATACAGAGCCTATATACAGAAAAAAGAGTGGTGAGCACATGGAAGAAGAAGGCACAAGCAGCTTGTCAGGGAGTTATTACCATACTGTCCATCGTCGTCGAGGTTTTTCATCGTCTTCTTAGCGTTTTCGATAGCACCGGCCTAAAGACTAATTAGATACTATTCAATTGAGAAATGAAATGGGCGTTACGAACCATTGTTGAATGAGTAACAGAGGATGAGGGAGGTGGTGCGAGAGTCGGTGGTAATTTGCGAGACAAGGAAAGACTTTGGCTGAGTCCGGCCACGGCTGCGCTTTGCGTATCGCGCGCTCTCAGCCAATCGATTACGTATTTATGGCAGATGTGGCATATCCGTCATTATTACTATACACAGTTGGTTATCGCTATTTGAATCACGTTCGATCACTTAGTCAGAGATAGTCACAAGTATATTTAAACCCCTCGAAATTGTCAGCGCGTGCCCGGTGCTATTACTCTATTTTCCAACCCCACCTTCAGCTGTTCAAAAAGCAATTGCAAGGTGCTGACAGTATTTTGGCACAATGGGTCATTTCGTGACTATTTCAACGTGGTACTGCTTTAATTTGTTTTGGTTATGTACTTATATAAATACTGACTCTATATTTTTGCTGCTGGTAGCGCTCTCAATCAATGGGCTCTCGATTTTGAAGGTAACCTTGAACGTATCGTCGCATCTATCGTGCAGGCCAAAGCCGAGGGCTCGTCTCTTCGTGTCGGTCCTGAGCTTGAGATCACGTATGTACTGTTTCAATTGATTACAATTGCTCTCTATTGCTCTCGTATGGCAAGTGCTAATCGTAAATTAGGGGTTACGGTTGTTTGGATCACTTTCTTGAGGGAGATACTTTTTTGCATTCATGGGAGATGTACGCTCGTCTATTGCAAAATGAGGAATGTCATGATATTCTTCTTGATGTGGGAATGCCTGTCATGCACAAAAATGTGCGCTACAACTGCCGTATGCTTTCCTACGGCAACAAGATTCTCCTGATCAGGCCCAAGCTCTGGCTTGCCAACGACGGCAATTATCGTGAAATGCGGTATTTCACACCGTGGATGAAGCCTCGTCACGTAGAAAAATACGCTCTACCTCGTATGATTTCAGAAATTACTGGACAACACGAGGTTGATTTCGGTGATGCTGTGCTATCAACATTTGACACCGTTCTCGGAGCCGAGACGTGCGAAGAACTCTTTACCCCAGACTCACCACACATCGGCATGTCGCTTGACGGCATTGAGATTTTTACTAACTCTTCTGGATCGCATCATCAGCTGCGTAAACTGGATCTGCGTCTTAATCTTATTACTGAAGCGACAGCTAAATGCGGCGGTATATACCTTTATGCGAACCAGCGCGGTTGTGATGGCGACCGACTTTATTATGATGGATGTCCGTTGATTGTTGTTAATGGCCAGGTTGTTGGTCAGGGTTTACAATTCTCTCTCAATGATGTTGAAGTCGTCACTGCGACCGTAGATCTGGAAGACGTACGTTCATATCGCTCACTGATGTCTCACGGCCTGCAAAGCCGAACTACCCCGGAATATAAGCGCATTCCTGCTTCATTTGCTCTCTCGAAAACGGGTTCTTCATTTGACCCAAATATTGTACCTACTAAACCACGAGCGATTAGATATCACCGCCCTGAGGAGGAAATCGCGTTAGGACCAGCTTGCTGGATGTGGGATTACCTGCGTCGTTCGAAATCGGCAGGCTTCTTTTTACCATTGTCTGGTGGAATTGACTCGTGTTCAACAGCAGTAATAGTGTACTCGATGTGCCGACTTGTCGTGAGTGCATGTGAAGAAGGTAACGAGGATGTGATCCGTGACGCTCGGAGAGCAATCGGACAGCCTGAGTCCGAGTACATCCCAACCGATGCCACTGAGTTTGCTGGTCGTATTTTCCACACTTGTTACATGGGTACTGAAAACTCATCCTTTGATACACGCCAGCGTGCGACACGTCTGGCAAATGATGTCGGATCGTACCACGTTGATTTGAATATGGATCTTGCAGTCAGCGCTGTGCGCGAGGTTTTTGTACTAGTTACCGGCAAGAAACCAATGTTTAGAATTCACGGCGGATCTGACGCTGAGAATCTTGCCTTACAAAACATCCAGGCAAGACTTCGAATGGTGTTTGCTTATCTATTTGCTCAACTTCTACCTTGGGTTCGGGGACGTAATGGTGGTTTACTTGTTTTGGGAAGCGCAAATGTTGATGAATGTCTGCGAGGATACTTGACGAAATATGACTGCTCTTCCGCAGATATCAATCCAATCGGTGGTATCTCAAAGACAGACCTGAAAGCTTTCATAGCGTATGCAAGAGATGAGTATCACATGCCGATTCTGCAATCATTCCTTGATGCCACACCGACGGCCGAACTAGAACCAATCACCGAGACCTATGTCCAATCTGACGAAGTTGATATGGGCATGACGTATGAGGAGCTTTCTATATTTGGTAGACTGCGCAAGATTGATAAATGCGGACCATACTCAATGTTTATCAAGCTTTACCACGAATGGACGCCTCGTCTGACTGCAGAACAGATTGCAACAAAAGTCAAGAATTTTTTTTTTTATTACGCTATCAATCGTCATAAGATGACAATCATGACTCCAGCATATCATGCCGAGTCGTACTCGCCTGACGATAACCGGTTTGATTTGAGACCATTTTTAATCCCAAATATGAGATATGGTTGGGCGGCAAAGAAGATTGACGAAGTTGTTGCTAAACTCGGAGAGAACAAGGCAAAGTAGTATATAAATACATAGACGTCATTACATTTCATTTAAGTAATTGCATTTGATAAGAAATATATACTGAAAACCGAAAGATAATATCAAAGAAAACGACACCACATGAACAAAAGTGATATGCCACAAATTATGAACTAAATTGATGGCTATAGCATTAAAAAAAGGAAATGATAAGAAGAAAGCAAAAAGTAAAAATCCGAGCGCCCTGCAGTATTTTATAAATAGCAAAAGGAGATAGAGATAGCAAGCATATCACAAATAGAGGTTCTGGAATTACTCCAAACTCTGACTACCATTAGTCCATATTCTGATCGTATTGTCGTCACTGGCAGAGGCAAACATATGTCTATCCACAGGATTCCACGCGACAGAATTGACGCCTTTTGAATGGCCTGGTAATACATCAATCAGCATACCATCATGTCGTTTCCAGATATAAACATTCGCGTCGTCACTTCCCGAAACAAGAAAGTTATCGGCAACGCCGCCAAAGCATGAGCGAATGATAAAGTCTTGCTGCTGCTGGCCGACGCATTTCCTCACAAGCTGAATTTTTTCTATATCCCAGAGGTGAATCTCCTTCGCAGAGATGTTGATGAGCGCATAGCGCGAATCATGCGAGATCGTTACGCAGGTCATAATCGCCTGCAGCTGTATCTCAGCGATCAGCTTGTAATCTTGGCGGGAATATATGCGAAGTCTGTTTTTATTGCAGATCGCGACGATCTTTTTGCCATCAGGAGTCAGAGCAAGGTCATAAACGCGGAAGCCACTCCAACGATGAATAACGGTGCCATTAACAGACCATATTGTGATTGCTTTTTCTATATCTAGACTTCCAATCAGAAACTCATCACCAGAGGCGGACCAGGCACAGGAGGTAACAGGATAAGAAAATGGAACGGTTAAGAGACAGACATAGTCTTTGACATCCCATAGTTTAGCACAGCAATCGTATCCACAAGTTATAAGGGTTGAATCATCGGGGGACCAAGCAAGCGAAGTAACGCCATGCTCCGCGTGACCATCGAGAACCTGGATCTTTTGAAAAGTCTTGACGTCCCAAATAATCACAGACAGATCTTTGCTAGCAGAAGCGAGCTTCGTTCCATCATTTGAGAACGCAATGAACCAAACCTCGCCAACGTGATCGGAAAGAATATGCGTCGTTATTGACGGCAGCTCGGAGCGGGGACAGACATGATCAGTATACAGCGAAAGTGGACCGCTGCAGTTATGATAGGTGCATTGCTGTTCTTGGTAATTCTTCGCTTGCCCCAGAAGGGATGCAAGTCTATGATCTGGGATCATGATGGCTGGTGAAATATGCTGCTGCAGACTGGTGAGAAGTACCGAGCGCGAATCGCCAGCAGCGCCAGACCACTTTGCCAACTGACGCACATCATCAGTAGAAGAGCACATGACCAAAGCGGAAAGATTATGCAGAAGAGGCTGATCATGTCTGAGAGGCGTGAGCTCATTATGAAGTACCGAGATGGCAGCCATGGTAGCTCGCTGCTCTAGTAGTTCAAGAAACTTTTGCTGGCGAATAAGGAATTTGAGATGGATAATATCTGAACCAGGCTTCAGCTCGAGGGCACCGAGGATCCGCTCTGCCGCAGTCCAGTGACCATCAAGAATAGCAGAGCGAAACTCAGAAACTTCTCGAGATTCTATTGAGCACTGCGACTCCTGCTCAAGGGCTGCGGCAGAGGAGGAGAAGCCTAACTCATGCAAAGCCTGGATCATGAGACGCGTGGTCTCGAGACGCGAGACGCCGTGATAGTCGTCGCTGTCTCCATTCTCATCATTCAAGGACTTAAATACAGAACCATGCTTCGCGCTACCTGCTCCGTTGCGTACGGCGGTAGCAGTGGGCTCGATTCGCATGGGCATTGTTTCGGTTCGAGACCGCTTGGGAGGCGGAGGACCGTCGTCGGCAGAGGGCGATAGCGGGCGGCGCAACAGGGCCACGATGGAGTAGGTACTTAGCAGGACGTGCTGAGAGCCTTGCGGCAGAGACTCAAACAACAGCTAGAATGAGATGGACTCTGAGAAGAGATGTTTGGGAGAGTGCGGATATGGCTGACTGTATTTACTGGACGGAAAGAGTGGAGGTGGAACCAGAGAGCACAGAAATGGTGATCAATATGCGGATTAGTAATATATTAGTAAGATAACTTTTTTTTTTTTCTTATGTAGGTTAAAAATCATGAGTATAAGCATAAATCTTTCTCCCTTTTAATGTTGCAGCTTTTTACTGCTACAGTCCTGTCTTTTTTCTCTGATATAACAGCCAAAAATCTGGGTGCGATTGTGGAGGGCGACATCGGGCCGAAAAAGGCGACCCGCGCGGCTCAGCTCACACAAAAGTCGTGAAAATGAAAAAAGAAATAGTCATACAGCTTTTTTACTACTCCTCCTCTCCAGTGATCTCTCCCTATCTTCTCCCCTTACGAAAAAATACCAGCAATGAGCAGGCAGGCCTTTGCTCGCAGCTGCGTTAGGGCTTTTTCTTCGTCAGCTGCTGCTGCCCGACCGTCCGGCTCCTCGACCTCCGCCCTCGCCTACAAGGCTCTTCATCGCCGTGCTCGTTTCCCTCAGTCGCCCAAAATCGAGACTCCGTCATGGTCGGCTTCGACTGCGGTATCTTCTATTCTATATGAAATGCCCCCGGCTAATCTGGCACCTGAGACATCGCACGTCCTCAACTGTCTTGTCCAGAATGAGCCCGGTGTGCTCTCTCGCGTTGCCGGTATTTTAGCTGCTCGCGGCTTCAACATCGACTCTCTCGTCGTCTGTAACACCGAAGTTGAGGATCTTTCGCGTATGACCATTGTGCTTAAGGGCCAGGATGGTGTCATTGAGCAGGCCCGGCGCCAATTAGAGGATCTCGTCCCCGTCTGGGCAGTGCTCGACTACACCTATAGCTCGACTATCCAGCGTGAACTTCTTCTCGCGAAAATTTCTCTTCTCGGCCCAGAGTACTTTGAGGAGCTTCTCGCTCACCACGAGCACGGTGTGGCTGATGTTGAGAGCGATGAACGTATTGGGGTCTTTGATGAGACTGACTCTTACGAAAACTACCACCCCTCAAAGTTGGCGCCATCCGAGGCTCTCCGGCATAAACACCTGCATCTTGATGCAATCACGAAGCTTGCCCATCAATTCGGCGGCAAAGTTCTCGACATCTCGATGAATTCATGTGTTGTTGAGGTTTCTGCTAAGCCAGCGAGGATTTCAGCATTTATCTCTCTTGTTCAGCCGTTTGGTATTCTGGAGCTAGCTCGTAGTGGTACGTCAATCTTTCTTTATAGCTTCTGGTCTGTTGCTAACTACTTTTTGTTTTTGAACAGGTATGATGGCTCTTACTCGCACTCCCGTTGAAGGCACTGCAGTAAATGAACAGGAAAAAACAGCTGATGAGATTGTTGATATTTCTAATCTGCCTCCTGGCTAAACACAAGGCTCCTTAGGACTACTATCGACGACTAATGCAAAAGTAATAAGTTTCTTTTTATAAAATTGATGATGATTAATGCGATACTATCTACAAATCATAAAATCACACCCTTTGAAATAATTTAAATCAGAGACGACTTTGTTCAATAATCGTCTCCACGCGACACGACTTCCTTGTAGTTTGGTCGAAGAACAATCGTGTGTTCAAATTGAGCAGTCTTGCAACCCTTCACATCAACAAGCGGTGGATATTCGTTCACAGCGCCAACCTGCACCAGATTCTTGAGCGCAAGCAAATACTTTTCCTCTCCCAGACGGTCCAAGTAACGTCTGCAGAATGGTAGTGTGCCAAAGTTCTTGTCAATTGTATTGAGTAAACTCTTCGCCTTGTTCAATCGAAGAGAAACGTGGCCAGCCTCAGGGTTTTTGGAATAATGCGAACATTCGCCACTACTGTGCACGTAGCCTTTGCCTGTGCTTCCAAACGTCTCGATCGCGAATGTCTCGCCTTCTTCCATTTTTGTCTGATCGCCTCCTTTGACAATTGGTACACTCTTATCACCATGAATCTGGTAATGACGGATATTATGTCCGTTGAGATTGCGTATAGATTTAACTTGATGCGTCTTGCCGTCGATTTCAACCTCGTAGCTCTCCATGACCTCCTGAATGGCGGCACCAATGTCGCATAGCCGAACGTCAATTCCCGCCTCCCGCACACCGGTATTTGTCGCATCCTTGACCGCCTCGAGAAGTCTGTCGTATTTTGGGTCAAATGAAACCGTAAACGCCGAGTCAACAATTCGTCCATTGACATGCACTCCAATGTCTACCTTCATCACATCGTCATACTGTAGCACGGTGGTATCGCCCGCATTAGGTGTATAGTGAGCCGCGACATGGTTAAGACTAAGACCAGTCGGGAAACCAACACCAGCGTCTTTACCATCGCCTTCAGCCAAAGCACGCGAGCCATTTTCGATTGTCTCTGCGATTTCGGTAGTTGTGAGACCTGGTCTGATGAATTTTTGCGCAAATTGCCGTACTTTCCTATGAGTTTCGGCAGCTTTGCGTAGATCGTTCAAAGCGTCATAGTTCATACGATCAAGATACCGCTTCTCTTCACTCGTAGTCCGATAATTGTTGTCATCTTTGTATTCCATGAGTTCACCTTCAGGAAACACTCCATCAGAGAAAAACTTTGAGAGACCAATCGACGGAGGCTCAGTTTGTATAGGCTTCCCGGCCGCCTTCTTCTTCTTTGATTTCTTCTTTTTCTTTTTTGGAGCAGACGTCGCAGTGACCGTTTCATTAGCGGGAGCACCTTCATCTTCCGAGACGTCAGAATTGTCTTCGGCCACCTTGGGATCGACTATGAAGAGCACACGTTAATGTAACATCGACACTAAAGTGACTAAAGAGAGGCTTACGCTCGACGGCAGCGATACCCGCTGCTAGCCCAGTATCAGCAGTCATTGGGCAAAAGCTCATTCGAACTATTCAAAATCTCTTCTCCAGATATGTGAGTCTCTTGAACGGATGCTGCGCTTAGGAGTGAGAGATTACAATGATCGAGAGCCGAGGAGAAAGATTCACTTCAGAAAATCGCCAAATTTGAACAAGGTTAGGGTTAGTTCTAACTAGTACATCAAATTGTAGGGGTCGTCTATGCTTCCAGTTTGGATATAGGCTGTATAATGGTTTGATAATATGAATATATAGCAATCAATTTGCAAAACCTATTTCTTTAGTCTCTTTTTCTAACATCGGCGTCTGCGCTCAGAAACGGACATTGATTGCTGCTTCTGCAAGGTTAGGGCAGTTATCAATCCAAATATTCGAGATTAGGTGAACTTCGTATGGTCCAGACCCATATAATGAGGACAGACTTAGACGGACTTTGGACAGCAAATCGACAGTTGAGAGACAGCTATTTCTATACGATATTACTGAAATAGTGGCGGAGTACAACATATACTGTAGTCGCGACCATGCGTGCGACGACTCCCTGTCTTGCCACAGTCCTATCGACTCATTATGAAGTCCTAAAGTTGCCTCGATCTGCCTCAGCGTCCGAGATCAAAAAGCAGTTTTATATATTATCCAAAGAATTGCATCCAGATCGCACGCTACATCATACTGCTTCGGAGCGTGCGCGAGCGCGGGAAAGATTTGACGCAGTCTCAGAGGCATACTCAGTTCTAGGTCACGCGGACCGAAGACGCGAGTATGATAGCAAGATCAGAGCTGAATATGCTTCTGCCGCTACGGGAAATGGTAATGGTATCAATCCATTTTACCGGACCCCAGGTGAGCAAAGATCGCCGCATTTCTCAGGATTGAATCGGACGCGCACGCGAGCGCAGGGAGCCACAACTTCCAGACCGGCTGGATCGGGTGAATATTATGATATGGTTGGCGGTCAAAAGGTGCCAAAGGGGTCGCATGCGTTTAGTCCTACAAATACGGGCTTAGGGGGCGGATATGCTACAGGTCTAAATGACGATGTCCCACATTTCGTAAGAGTTTGACGAGAGTAACGTCTGAATGTATAGACTAATTCGATATTTAGGATTATGATAAACACGTGAAACAGCAGCAGGCATATGAGCAATTCCGAACGCGCAGAAGTCGTCGCTCGGGTGCACCAAACGATTCTTCCTCAGCTCAATTTGAAAGCTCAAGCACATCGTCATCATCAGCTTCAGAAAACACCACCACGCAGCATAATACTTCTTCTTCGCATCGCCGACCTTCATCTGCATCAGCTCGATTTATGAATCAGAAACTTCGCAGACAACAGACCTCATCACCCGCAGCTGAACAACCAGACTCGACTACTTCATCATCCACCTCTTCTTCCACATTCAGACCTCACCCACGGCAAGAAAAAATTCAGTCTCAGCCGCATACTTATGCACGCTCATCCCATTATCATGACACAGTTCGCAACAGTACGAATTTGGCATCTTCTAGTAGTATGTCGACATCTACAGTCATGAGTGTGCTTGGAGTCGTATCGCTAGCTACTATAGTCACAATGTCTGCTAGTGGTATTATTGGTTAAGGCAAAAATATTCTGGCGTTCTTGTTTAATATGATCTCAGTATGATCTCAGTTTACTTCAGTAATATGAATTCTTTCGTTGTATCTCTATCACTTGGCTCACAAATGTACCACTCTGGCCGTTTTTGGGCAGCAAGTTATTTGATATAGATCTGTACTGGTTTTAGTCAACAAATAGCTTTGTACCACATGATTTCATTCAAACTAAGCACCTGGACGTTTGCAAGTTTCCTGCAAACAGCAGATAACGTAGTGTTTTTTGGACGTTAAAAGGTCTTGAGACGGCAGTGCGTGAGCTCTCAAAAATGCGGCTCAATAAAGTTTAATTTAAAACCCTTAAATGACAAAGAGGGACGTCCGGTCCTTTAAAGTTTAAAAGTACGTCAACAAATTGACAAAACTTGAAATATTTGACTAATTGCGGACAGAGAGGGTTTATTATTCGTTGCAATTTGCGAAGTCTACAATTTTAAAGTGAATTATATAGCATCGCTTCAATTCCCGAGTGTCATAGCACACGTTACTAATTTTACCGGAAATTTATGTTCTTGGCGGTAATTGGATATCGAAATTCATTCCGCTTTGTTTATCATTATTGGAACTATGGTGAGTAGGAGCTTTAACAGAAAAATATAGCAGATATATAAAAGAGTGTGTTTGTGGGATTCAAGTTTGTCTGAATTTGTTTGACTCCGTCGCATTCAAAACTTGACTGTTTCCCGCGCAAATATCTGCCATCTGGCACGGACTTATTCAGCGACTGAGGAGATGAAGATATTAAAATGAATATGTTCTACTAATGGTGACAAGAATCACAAAACTCATCAGTTAATCAAGTAGAACTGAGCAAGAAGGAATATCATTATGGGTAGAAAGAGGTCCACATATGCTCCCAGCCGATAGCTTGTATATTGCAGCGCATTCTTTGATGTTATGCGACTCTTTTATTGATTTAGTGTAGTCACAGTTTACAGACAAGTGACCTTAGAACATTGTAATAAAATTTAGAATAAAGAGATATAACTGTTGTAATCTTGTAATTTCAGTAGATTACAAGTCGTCGACCTGTACAGGCTAGAATCTGAAACTACATATACTAGTAAAATACAAACAAGATCATTTAATCCGAATAATTTAGATCACGATTATCTGAAAATGGCAGATTGTAGAGCAAGTCTCGATTGAGTCGTCTTCTAGATGCCAATGGTAGCCATTATCACGTCAAAAGCCACAGGCACAACACATATAACCAGCTGCCAATCTCTTTGCCTTAACAATCATATCCTATACGTTCGCTACAACATAAAAAATAGTCAAAGTAACTATTAACACACTCGTTAACACTCGTGTACTAATCCAGCCATTGAATAGTAGTCGCCCGGCTCTTGGGCGGGTTTCCGATGCCCACAAGTGGGGGAAAGTGCACCGAGCTCAGCGCCGCCAAAAACCAAAAACTATCTGGGCCGGTCCTGTCCCGACTACGTGAGCACTAATTTCTTTCGACTACTCAAATCATCCGCTCGTTCTCTTCTTCGCATATACATATTTATCAAAAGCTACTTAATATGCTTATTTTTTGATCTCCTTTCTTTTCGCGCCAGAAATGCAATCTCCCAAATCGCTCTGGACGATCGCAGACTCCTACAGTAAGTAGACTCCTTTTCAATAACCAGGCTTTCAAATTTTTCTAACTTGTCGAAGAATTTATCAGCCGATTCAAATCTGTGACCCCGACAACTAATAGAAAATTTACCACATACTACACAGCTGAAAGCGCAAAGCCAGCAGCTCCTTCCGCTGCCAGCAGCAGCAATTCCAACGGCAACTCTCGACCTGCGCCGCGTCTGCGTATCCCGCTTCTGCACGCTCCAACACATTTGGGTCACATTTCTTCGCGAGTAAATCGTCGTTATAATGAGGACAGATACAGCGTAGGCGTGCTTACTGTACCAGCAAACTCCTCACTCACTCCTCAAAGGCTCAAGAGCGCTGTAAGACCTACGCGTCAGGTATTCTTCTACGGTATCTTTGATGGCCACGGTGGATCGCAATGTAGTGACTTTTTAGCGCAAAATCTCGCTAGCTATATTGAGAAAGTGAACATTAACTCTGGTGATGAACTTGAACGTGAATGGCGAGAAAACGTTGGCGGATACTGGGCTCGGTGGCGCGGCCATTTTGAAACTTATAAGCGGCGACTTAGCAGTGACAGTATGATCTCTTTCTCTTCTATTCTCTGTAGTTGATGCTAACTATTAGTCAGATGATTTGCTTCTTCGAGTTCCTCTGGCATTTCTTCAGGCTGATCTCGACTACGTGAACTCTACTCGTCCAGGCGGATCGACATGCACTGCGGCAATGATTTACAACAACGACCCCACGTTTCCCTACTTTGTCGGCGGTGAATCTCAACTTTTAATTGCCCACGTCGGTGACACTCGTTGTATTCTGTCCGATGCACGCGGTCTCGCGATCCCGCTTACGCCTTTACATCATCTCTCCTCCCCTATCGAATCAAACCGGCTGCGTCGATACGCTGCCAGCTTTTTCACAGACTCTTTCGGCGAGGAGAGATTCGGCAACGTCGAGAATACACGCTCGTTTGGTGATCTGCCAATGAAACGTCTAGGAGTATCAGCTGAACCGGACATGACTCGCCACACCTTGAACTCCGACTCCGCCGAGAACGGATTTGGAGGCGGTGAACCGTTTCTGACTTTAGTTTCCGACGGGGTATCAAAGTTTGCCTCGGATCAGGAAATTGTGGACATAATCACTTCGGTCGGTTACCGATCAGGTTATGCTCGAGGAACACCGCAGGATGCTGCGAGAGAAGTGGTAAATTACGCGGAGGCAGTTGGTGGCGACGATAATGCAACGTGTCTAGTTATCAGACTTGCTGGATGGGGAAACTGGATGAAGCCAGTTGACAGAACTGGCGATTTGAGAGAATTTAGAATAAAGGAGGCTTTGGATAATAATCCCAGAGGTCGCTAATTTTTCTTGCTCTCGAATACATAGTAATAAATTTACAGAAATCAATTTATATATATCTACTCATGACTGAATGATTAAATAGAACGGTTGCAGCTGATGTCGACATTGAAAAGCCACTAAATTTAATACTCTACTATATGTCAAAAACATAGAATATTAGATCGCTATGCTGTATGATTAAATGTTCACAAAGTCTGAGAAAATAATAAAAACGACAAAAAAACAAACCAAATCAATTACGAAAAAGTCCTTACTCTGCACTATCATAGCAACAAAATTCATTAAAACAACCCTTCTAAATCAAGTAAATTGCTACTCGCGCCATTACGCTGTTGCTGTTGCTGCTGAGGCGGCGGCGGCGACGCTGGTGTAGGCTGTACTATAGACTGCGGACTGACTGCTGGCTGCAAATTTGCTGGCGTCGCCGCTGGAGATGGCGTATATCCACCTTGGGGCAGTAACGAAGGAATTGGAGATGATGATGAAGACGCTAATGGAGTCTGCTGGAATGCTGCAAAAGGATTTGGCTGCTGTTGCGGAACTGCTGCCGACGAGCTCATAAGATCGCCAAACGGCATTCCAGTGACCGGCTGCACTGGCACCGGTGCAGAAATGGATGTCTTGCCAAATTGAGCCAAGATGGATTCGGTAGTAAGATGTTGTTTCTGCGAAGATTGAGGAGACTGAGAAGAAACGGCTGAGGCAAGAAGTTCGGCAGAAGCAGAAGGGTATGTTGGCTGAGCCGACGCAGTCGGCGACGTAGATGATGAGGCAGAAGCTCCGGGTGCCGGCGAATTTGAGAGAAAAATCGATGGCTGCCCTCCTGGAATATCGACTTCGTCATCAAAATCAATAAGATTGACGCCAGCTGTAGACGTAGCAGTATTTGTGGATATGACTGTAGTTGGAGAACCAGATCGGCTAGGTTGAGCACTTGAGGAAGTGCTACTACCAGGACGTCTAGTTGACTTGACTGCATCATACTTTGTGACAACATTGTTGATATAATCGTTAATACCAAGCAGTTTCTGAACCGCATTCACATCATCGCTCTCCTCTTTAATAATCTTCTGAATCTTTGGCTGCGCAGTCTTAATTGAGTTATACAACTCCTCAAACGCATCTTGTCGACCAATTGCGTCGCCATTACGCACACCATCCAACATCTCATCAAGTAATTTGGCTTTTCGTTGAATCTTAGCTAAGTCTTCTGCTGCTTTTGCGCGATAGTCCGTGCGATGCTCGGTGTCGTAGCCGGCCATAATTTTCATGAGATGATTAGCTTCAAGCAAATCAGCCGGAGTGCCGCGACGAATCAATTCTTGAAGTTTTGCAGCATGGGCATCTCGCTCTTCTTCTTCTAACTCTTCAGCTGATTTTATATTCTAATTTGAAGTAATTAGTAACGAACGTGAACTGAATATCAAGACTAGACTTACATCAGACGGGTTTAATACTGCAGCGTCGTCTCTATTGATTTCGGGAAACGAGTATCCTATAATTTATATGTTAAATTTTTTTTCTTGAACAAAAAGGATTGCACAGACCTTTATATGCTAGCAGACGGTGCATATCACGGATATACCCTAAATCATCCTTATATCTGCTCGTCTGGCATATAGTTTCTCGCCATTCCTCAATCGTCTCTAAAATCAATTGCTGCGTTCGGGAGTACCGAGGCGGCGGTCGCTCAGGGAATTTACGAACTAGCTCGTTGAGAAACTCCTTGCGGGAAATCTGGAGATGGAAGGGGTAGCCGCAATTTTTGACGCAGATGTCGAGAAGCTAGATGATGACGAATATTAATAATAATTGCAGAATTACTGCATCAACAAACAAATATCATACTGCCAGTGCAAGAATAGAAATGGCTGACGACCTGCTATTGACCAATTTAACAATCTGGATTGCTGCCTCTCGGGCACTGCAGATAAGCCAGTTAATTTACAACCATCAAATGATTAAACACAAGCCGTTGCTTATCAGCAATGAAAACCACTACATACGAATTGCCTTTCTTTTCATTAATTAGATCCGCAATCTCCAGATTGAGACCCAAATTTGGCTCTAAATGCGACGGATCGCATGCCCTATCTATATAGTATTATCAATCAGCAACTGCGCCTCCTACTTCGACACTTGCCGTCCCATCATCCGGCAAAGTAAATGCACTTACCTATCAATCTGCTAAGTCGTGACCGCTCTGGACCATCCAGACGATAGACGGAAGGACCAGCGACACTATTCCGGTCTTGTACGCGGAATCGCTCGGAGTAGGACTCCTGTCTGGACGAGCCGTCACTGGTGTCGGAGTATCTTCCAAACGACGGCATAAGGACAAGCTGCTGGTTCGCGTTGCAATATGTAGGAAATGATTGATCGACAGTTAATCCGTCTATGGAATGTGATGATAGCTGGTTGCCGAGGTAGATGATGCTCTCTGTGCGCCCCAGTTACACCTCGCTATGTGCAAGTCTTCAATGGTGCGGCTTCGTAATTCAGTGACCTCACAAATTCTTCCCCTGTTGCTATACTAGACATCTTGTTAAGCAGCATTCAATAGACACTGTGCTTCAAGAAGAGCAATAAAAGAGATGGCGAATTACTACGATGGTATTGTGTTTTATTTTTGAATAGTAATTGTTAGCACTGAGTACAGACTGAATGCTAACTACAAATGTATAACAGAGGACGATCTCTACGACGAGGAAGGCGAAGAATGTTAGTTTATATTTATCATCACGCTACGCTCTAAAGCTGACAATGGACCATGCATAAAGCTTTAGGACCAGAAGAGCAACGTATGTGGCAATAGCCTGAGCTCACTTTACAAGATCAGTGGCTAACTTTCAGCAACAGAGCAAATGGATGACACCATAGCAGAGGTCAAGAAGATACTTCGCGGGACATCAGTCACAGCTTCTCAAGTGCGAGATGCCGTATGGGACGCTTATTTTGACGTTGATATGGCTGTCAAGACGTTGCGAGGTAGCTAGATATTACTTGCAGCATTGTATCTATATTCAGATATTGACAGTGTGTAGATATTTTGAAGAAAGAGGAGGCAAAGAAAAGAGCTGCATCATCAAAAGGTCTGTTGATCCCTTCTGTATCCCATTTGTGCATTCTATTATTTTGAATCTGTTTCTTTTGTGTGGCTCAGTTTATTTATAAGTTTGTGTCGTAAAGTCTCTCCAGAGGAGCTGGCTTATGCATTTAGAAATTGCAAAAGTAGGCGGAGGTCAGGTCACATCGTCGGCGTTTCTCAGCATTCTCAGCGGATAAGAGCGACAATCACTCCATTTGCAATAGATAGTTGCGGGATCTCAGCATTTGATGGTATACCTTGGCGCCTGCCTGCGTATCTGAAAAGCGAAATGATTAAGTGCTCTACAAGTCAACCAAAGATGGGACTCCTGGGAGGTTCCTCAAAGCTCGCGGCTTTAGCGAAAGCTCGAGCAGCCAAGAGACAACAAGAACAGCAACAAACGAACCTGCCACCTCCAGAACCGATGGAAGATGTGCGTTCATCAACGCCGCTAGATTCTCCCCAGAGGTCACCGTCGCCGTCGCCATTCCAAGCTCTACAAACACAAACCCCGACGCCGTCCCGCCTATCTCGACTGCTGGCAGATCACGGTAGCGCCCGCAATATATTATCGAATCAAAGCCCCAGCCGGCCGACGTCGCCGACCAAAGATAAACCGTCGCTTTTATCCCGCAACTCAAATATTTCCGCCAACTCATCGTCGCCATCATCAATCATATCTGCATCTCATTTATCTACGCCTAAGCCACAAATTGACCTGTCCTCGCCGTCTACCATGTTTTTTGAAGATGTGCCATCCGGCTTCGCAGAGTCTCTTAATTCGAACTTATCAGATACCCAGTTGTCTGCAGATGAAGTTTGGAAGTTAATTGCTAACCATCCTCTTTTTTATCTTCCAGTTACTACCAAGCAGGCAGAAGAAATTTCAAAAAATTTCAACAAGCCGAGTCCCGACGACGTAGTCAAGGAAGCACAGCAGACTAAAGGTGGGACAGCGAAAACAGGCAAAAATATCGACAAGGACATGAGGTCTTTGTCGATCCAAGAACAGGTACCCACGGTAGTGACTGTCAAGCAGCCCAAAGTCGATGTTGCAGAGCAATATGCTGCCACAAAGCGTAAGCCCCATATCAATTTTGTCGTTGTCGGGCATGTCGATGCTGGGAAAAGTACGTTGATGGGAAGATTGATGTATGATATGGGAGCAATCGACGAGCGGACTATAAATAAATACAAACGGGATTCGGATAAAATGGGAAAAGGATCGTTTGCATTTGCTTGGGTTATGGATCAAAGCGAAGAGGAACGCGAAAGGTAAGACGGCTTCAACTTTGTGATCTGCCTGATGAAAAACTTTGCAGCTGACATTAAAATTAAATCAAGGGGAGTAACAATGGATATTGCCACGAGCTATTTTGAATCGCCAAAAGTCTCGTTCACAATTCTCGATGCTCCAGGACATAAAGATTTTGTGCCAAATATGATTGCTGGCGCCTCAGAAGCAGATTTCGCTGTCCTTGTTGTCGATTCTTCGCCTAATGCCTTTGAAGCTGGTTTTCTACACTCTGGACAAACGAAGGAGCATGCGTTGCTTGTGCGTAGTTTGGGAGTTCAGAGAATTATTGTCGCCGTCAATAAGCTCGATAATATGGCATGGGCCGAGTATCGCTTTACAGAGATCAAAGACCAATTACAAGTGTTTCTTAATTCGATTGGATTTACAGGGTCGCAAACTTCATTCATACCTTGCAGTGGCCTTTATGGTGATAACATTGTGAATAAGTCTGCCGAAGAGGAGCTTTTGTCCTGGTATAAGGGGCCTACTCTACTTGAAGAGCTGGAAAATTTACGTCTTGTTCAACGTGATATCAAGGCACCCTTACGAATGTCAATCACCGACGTTTTTAGAGGCACGAATTCGAGTCTAGTCAATATTGCCGCCCGAATCAATAGCGGAAACGTACAGACTGGTGAGACCACTATAGTTGTGCCGAGTATGGAATCGACATTAGTGAAGACAATTATGATAAGTAACAATTTGCGCGACTGGGCGGTGGCTGGAGATAATGTCGAGCTTATATTGGCGAATATAGACATGATGCACCTTCGCGCCGGAGATGTGATGTGCAGTTTGAGTGCGCCTATCAAGCGCGCGAGAATATTCACTGCACGAGTGATTATTTTTCAACTAAGAATTCCACTGATAAAAGGATCAAATGCGATTGTTTACCGAGGTCGTACGACCGAGGCGTTTAAGATTACAAAACTTATTTCAGTTTTGGATAAAAGTACCGGTAAAATACTCAAGAGCAAGCCTAGACATTTAGCAAGTGGACAAAGCGCAATTATTGAACTTGAAGTTATTGGTAAAGGGTGTTTTCCCTTGGAAACATTCAAGGAGAATAAGGATCTTGGAAGAGTTGTATTACGGCAAGATGGAAATACTGTTGCTGCTGGTGTTGTCGAGGATGTCATTTCTGTCGTCACTGACTTGTGAGCTTCAGGTTTCGACTGGTTTATATATGTACATATTGTTACACGCGGCAAATTATTATATCACGTCATAAAAGTAAATATCATTCGAAATTAAAAAAAAGTCGCTAATATACAGACATTGACAAAATAACTGTTAATTCTGGTAAAACAAAAGGCATTGACATTCATTACAACAAGAGAGGATACTCTCAGAATCTACCATAGCTTCTCATATTGAGTCCAAAACGGATCATCCTTCAATTTGGCAATCTCATCTTTTCTAACCACAGCTTCTCCGCTATCATCTAAATCTAGATAATATATTTCTTTAAGTCCTAGATCGATAATAAGCTTCATGACTTTATGATAATTCAAACCGAGCTGCGCAAGCCCGTGACTGTCGTCCGAAAGGCAAAATTTTCCGCCTTTCTCCATGATAAGTTTGATGATATCCGAGCGGGGATACGGCTCAGACCAGCCTTTTCTGATAGCGGCCGAGTTGAGCTCGAATAAGCCGCCATACCGTACAACAAATTCGACATTACGTACTACTTTTTCCCAGACATCAGGCCATTGACTCTCGATTGGTTTTTCGGAATCAGCTATTGAGAATAAACGGACGAGATCGAAATGACCGACTACCGTTGGCCGAAGGTCGGTAAGCATATTATATTGCTCATCAAAATAAGCTGCGTACAGATTTTTAGGTGTGCCACCGACTTTAGCCATTGCTTTCTCCCAAGTCTGAACATCGTAGTCGATTGGTATCGCAGCTACGTGATGGATTGAACCGACAAACATGTCAAATTTGTAGACGTTCTGTAAAGTCTTGATCAGTGGCTTGTAATCCGGTCTAATGTAGTCTGTCTCGAAGCCTACTAGAAGCGTAATCTGCGCGGCATATTTGATTTGAAGCTCGCGCGCATGCTTGTAGTACTTTGCAAATGTTGTCTCAAGATCATTCACAGTAAGCTTATCCTAAAATTTAAAACAGAGCTATTTAGCAAGAGAAGTTCGAAAGAAAAAAGAGACGATAACAAAGAGGAAAGACATACTTCTTCCGGATACATATCTTCTGGATTATTACGAGGAATATGCTCAGTCAGGCAGTAAGTTGTGAACCCCATTTCGATAGCCCTGAGCACAATATCCTCCAGATGGTCCTTGGCATGCATAACATAGTCACCACTATGTGAATGATGCGAATGCATACTGGTCATTGTCTTCTTCGTCCCAACTGCTTCTCCGTCGTGCTCCAAGATCGCAATCGACTCCGCAGTCGATCTAGATTGATCGTTCAATAGAATAAGTTGCTGCTTATCACCACTGCTTGCAGAAGTGCGTTCTTTAGTAGAAGCCGGGAGCGCAATCTTATTCGCTTTTATAATGTTACCGAGCTCGGATCCGATTGCGGTCTCGGAGGTTGGCGAAAGTGGTATCCCAGAAGGATGACGAAACCAGTTGACAAGGCCGACTAAGACAAGAAGTAGTGCGGCAAAGCCAATCTTCCGTGAACGCGTCCGTCGTTGTGCAGGGAGAGGCATATATTTACCAGGGATGCTGGCGAAAGGGGAGACGAGAGATTCTTAGACTGAAATAATGGGTCTATATATCGATAAGGACCTGGCCGGTTGTGCTGATAGAAGGAGTGTGGTAGTGATATAGATTCACACAGTCACCGTATAAAAAGAACAGAAGACTAAACGCACAGAGACTGACAGAGGGCGACTGAGTGAGAGATGTATCCGTAGACAAGTCGCGGGGAAGACAAAGCAAGGGCGCAGCGCGACCTGTGTGCAGGCAGGCCACCCCTGAATTAAGTTGCGCCGCCTCGGCTAAGACTTTGCTGCGTCCGATGCTTATTTCTGTCTTAGTATGATTAATTCATCTGACAGCTGCCTTATGTTTATCTGTATATTTCTTGTATCTATTGATCTTTTACGGCAACATTTATCGACTACAGCTACAGTACAGAAGGCCGTCAGTGCTCAAGTTGGGTCCTCATAAAATACAGACATGAGCGGCAAACCTGGGGATACAATCACACTCAATCCTCCACGAGTTCATTCTTAATGGTAATGCCGTTTATTAAACAAACCAAATAGATATAAATACAAAAGATGTGCAAGCCATGTATAAAGAGTTAACAAGAAACAACATTTTCCCCTGTGTTTTGGTTTTTTTTGTCATAATTTTTTTTGTTCGTGACTCAACACCGCACATCTTGCAGTATTCCTGACATCTTAATCATTATCTTAAATCATATCCCTATAGCTGGCTGTAACGCAACCGGACGAAAACTTTTTTCCCTGGTACAACCAATTCACGTAAAATGCAATCCGGAAACTAAAGAGAGTAAAAACAAGAAAATATGAAGCAAAAGCTATCAAGTGCAAGCAAGCAGTGCGGTGTTATAACATGTCACCCTCTATTTCTTGCGGAAAGAGCAGCCCTCAGTGAGACGAGCCTTACCACCGGTTGGCTGGCAAAGAACTGTAGAGCAAGATCCGCAAATGACAACGGTCTGAGCATGCGAGAAAACAATGGTGATGTTAAAGCATCCAGGGCCTGATATTTCATTATTGTAAGTCCAACTTCAGATATATTATGATTCTATGAGATATTAACTTACACTTAACGTCCATGAAGAACGACCGGGGAGAGGCAACGAGCTGCTTTAGCTTGTGCTTCTTGAGTTCTGACTGGGCGGAGGGGTTGAGCTAAAAAGTAAATGTCAGAAAGCGCATCTACTAAAGAAAATAGTGCCATAGTGAGATCAGAGGAATGTAAGAGGCGACGGCAGCAGTCTCAGCGTTCTGTTTGCCTTTCAAAAGACTTTCAGAATCATCTTCGGCGATAACGACTGCGGCAAATAGTCTACTTGAACTAAATAGCATTTCAACCTGACAACGCGCGCATCGGACGAAAATTTAAGCCGATTTGATATTCTAAAACAGCGACCCAAGTTGCCCTTTTTCTTTCATTTGATTACGCAGAACGGGAGAGCAGAGTTGAATGATCACACGGCTGACTAACTTGCCACTTCTCACATTTCCTCTTCACCCATAATCGCACACTAGACTGAATAAAAGAAAACGTACGAGATCCTGAGCCAAAACCTATTTCAAAATTTGTTAGTAATCTGCATTTAGCAATCTATTTATTACGCCGGCCAACAAGTGAAGGATCGCGAGTATAAAAGCAAGAAAAAGTTCTACTGCCTCTTAACAAAGCGCGACCGTAACAAGTGAAAGACGTAGCAAGCAATAAACCAAAAAAACATAATGGATAATAACATACCATCTTGACGAATTATATTAAATAGAATAAGAATATAAAAGAGATGGATTGAATAGTCGCGGCGGTGACGGTTGACGGCAGAAAGGAGAGGAGACTGAGCACACACAACTCTCTGCCACGCTCATCCGCTGTGTTGCTTAGGGTTGCTCCTGTTTGGGCAATTAGTGCGGCTCATAAATTATAGGTACGATTATTTAGTACGACAATTTATGGTACCTAAAGTGATTTAACTGAGCAACAATATGATGATTATGCCTATTGGAGTACGTCCAAGCAGAGTTTTGTGACTGCTATATGTAATGTAGGGCTATACCCTATAACAAATCTATATTTCAAGGCGGGTAACTGTAGCAGTTCTGAACAAGTCGACGAGCAATATTGATTTGCCTGTTCAAACTCTTTGATAACATGATAATAGAGTTGCATTTTTGAACTGCTCAAGCAAGATAAGCAAATATATAAACGATACACTTGATCTTGTATTACACGCATTCAAATTTATTAGAAAACATCTCGCATTCGGCTCAGGAAATCCTACGTGCTGCTCTTTCGAGACAGACAGATTAGACTACAATGTCAATATCAATTCAGATACACCGCGTTCTGCTTAGTAATAGCAGTCTGTGCTATTAAAATAATTTTCAAAGAACGTGGAACAATTTTGTAGCGAAAATTGGAATGGTAAAATACAAAATCAAGAGTTGCGCAACGGCCTCAAGCTGCGGTACAAGCCACAAATCGACAATCAATTATAATGTAATACAATGTAAGCAAACCAATATAAAAAATATGCTCTCTGACGCGCTGTCTAACGATACGAATTAACTTACCAGTTCCGTCGCCAGGTTATGAGATCGAATGCCGGAAGCGGAAGCACGAGGAAGTCCGGGTAACATTTGTGATAAAGTTTTCTTGAGGCGATTAGATCTTCCTAATCGATAATGAATAAAGAATCAATTTAGATTGATCTCGTGCGCATCCTTCTTACCTCTGTGGTCATAATGCAATCACTTTTGCTGCCTTTTACATACAATATAAAAACATTCAATTTAAGATACACTAATTAATGAGTTTTTCCTGTAAAAACAAATAAAGCAAAAAGTACTCCTCGTAAATTTGGCTCCTCCACTATCGATTGATAAGCGATACAGATATTAAAAATAACTTACACCAAAAGTACACTATTCAATATTTAACAAGACAGAAAAGAGAATTAGAAATAAAGATTCAGAATCACCATAAACACAAGCAACGAAAAAAACCACGAAGCAAATAGATACAAAATAACTTTTTAGGTCGCATACTCCGATATCGCTGCTCAAAAAAAAATACCCATTCCCAAATTTCCCAGTAAAATATAGTAATAATATAGCAGCAAATAAATACAGATTCCTTAAAAATGAATCAAGAAAAGTATTCAGATAAAATTTTTTTGTTGTCCTCGTCAGAGCGATAATTATAATACATATAGATCTGATATATAATCAACCGGATTCTGCGGGTGCAGTGGTCGGAGGCAGGGTCATGCTCGTAACAGGAGGCAAGATCATGCTTGGAATGCGAGGCATGCTGCCGTTAGTACCGTTTACTTCGTTGCCGCTGCGAGGGGCACTGTTGTTGCTATTGCTGTTTTGGCTATTCAAAATCGGCGATAGCTGCAGAGGCGGGATGTGGTGGCTGTGCAATGACGATGATGTCTGAGGTGACATGATTGAAGGCATATGTGGTGTACTGTTGCGAGAGGATGATATAGGGATTAAAGGAGGTGTAGCCGAAACGCCGTTCATGATCGGGCTTCTGATATGAGCCTCTGGTCCTCCGCCAACCAATTCTGAAACTCTCATTTTCTTGCGAAGATGTTGCCCTTCTATAGTATCAGGCACACCATCAAGAGCTGGAGAAGCAGGTGTATGAGGTAGAGGCAAATGCAATAGATGATTAAGAGGATGCTGTTGTTGTTGTTGCTGCTGCTGCTGGCGGGAGCGCTCAATCTCAAGCTCCTCGAGACGAGACTGAAGTTCCATACCTTTACGACTGGACTCCTCAAGCTTCCTCTGCAACTGTGCTTCTATTTCGCGACGCGTGAGCTCAGACTTGCGAGCAGTCGCCTCGTTTGACTCAAGCTCGGAGATGCGCGATCGAAAAAGATCGTTGACAAGTTCCAACTCAGAAACCCTAGTACGCAAGGTCTGATTGACGGCAATAAGCGACTCAAGACTATGAGAACTAGGCTGCTGCACATGCGGAGATTGGTCGCGTTGGTCGTGGGAAAGAGACAAATGAGGTGGAGTGTTTGCGCGACGAGCAACCGAGGAAAGGCCGTTCGAGGGTGGGGTAGCAGGGACCATGAGTGGGGTACCACTGTGTACAAGTTTTTGCGGATGTACCGCGGACAAGGCCGAGTCAGACTCATATCTGTACTGGGGAGAATTGTGTTGCGGCGGAGTGAGCATGTCTGAGGGACCGAGGGCACGCGGAAGGGGCGGCAATGGAGAAATAGAGTGGCCGTTGATATGCGGCGATTTGTCGGCGTTCTCCTCTTTGATCTCACCGAAAGCGTTAACGTGAGGCAAAGTTGGAAGCTGATGAGACTGAGAATGATTTGACGACTGCTGTTGCTGCTGTTGCTGCTGTTGCTGTAGCTGCTGCTGTTGCTGTTGCTGATGAAGGGCGTGAGCAAGATGCATGAGTCCACCGTTATCGGGGACAGCTCGTAAAGCGGGGCTAGGGACAGCAGCGACGGCAGGAGAGTGTGCAGAGACGCTGGAGGTAGTCGAAGAGGCCGAAGAGACGGGCTCATGATTGTTGTTCTGCTTCTGCCTTACAGCACGAGGGATGGAGGAGGTAGCAGAAGCCGAGGAGGCAGAAGAGGTTTTGATGCGGTTACGCGACTTGATGACGTCGGTTTTGAGCGAGATGGGGCGAGCGCGGCCATGGAGCTTGAGAAAGAGGCCGCATGCATTGCAGAGTACCTGGCCAGACTCGTCGCGGCGCCAGAGCGGTGTGGTGGACGTCGAGCAGTTTTGGCAGACGGTGGGGGCCGATGCGACGGAGGGAGTCATTGAGGCGACGGCAGGCGCGGGAGAGCGAGAAGATTGGAGATCGGGCGCGAGCGTCATGACGGCCGCAGCCCGGGAGGCGGTATAGAGGGATAGTATGGCGGGAGCGTGAGAGAGCTGCCGGGAAGGGAGGTGAGATGGAGGAGGAGGAGGTGAGGAAGTGAGAAGGAGGTGAGAAGGAGGAAGACTGGTAGACGCCGGCCAGATCAAAGCGAAGACGGCGCAAAAAATCCAGAAAAAAAACATGAATGGTACGCGTATATGGCATAAATGCAAGAGAGTGCTGGCACAGTCAGATGACCCGCGCACCGCCACGATCGCGAGTCGAGCAGCCAGCCGAGCAGCAACAAAGGCAAATACTATGAATTACGAATTTACAGATAGATTTACGACGAAGACAAAACCGGATCAGGATAGGGAACGCAGGGGAAATGCAGCAGGAGCGCTGTCGCTGTCGATGACCGCAAAGAGGCGGCGGCACGGGCGCGCCACCAAATAGCACGGTCCTTGAGCCTGTTCCCGAATGCGAGGCACGTGTGTTGCGGCAATGGCGTCATTTTCGCAGTCTTTTTCCTTTTTTTTGCGGTGTGCTTCCTGGGCTGGACCGGGATTGCTGAGGCGGCTAATGATGATGATGATAATTCATGGTTGCTGATGTTAATTCTTACTCTTTCACTCAATGCAGTTAACCATCAAATCTACTAGCAGATCAGCAGCACAGATCAGCATGCAAACAGATCATCCAGCGAATAGTTGTTGCTGGCATCTGGCTACTGGCTATCACAATCATCACACATATCGGCGCAGTATCTTATCGCGTATCGGGCGACGGAGAATGAGTGAGTCACGCGCAAGCCAAAGCCGTCGAGAGTTTTACCTTCCCGATTGGGTTAATTCCTATTTAGGGTAGAGTCTCCCTACTATGCTACTGTATGTTTTGAGTGTCTTTATTTGTCTGATTATTGCCTTATTTTATAGCTGTTTAATACTTCCTTGCATGTATCATACTACCAATAGTAGCACCAGCTTCTCATTTGTACTATAGATCTAGATGCTATTTTCACTATATTGAATATTAGTCATCATCCAGTCATCAGATCCGCTCTCATCAGTGCGCTTCTCAACAACACATACCTCTCTTCTCTGCAGCCTCTATCCATCTCTCAAGCCTTCGCAGCATTGCGTGTATTCACATTCACAAAATGATAAAGCACAATAAGACCCATCATGACTGTGCCGAGCGCGATTGTGATCGTGTTCAGCTGCTTGTCGGTAATCATTGTCGTTCTCTCAATTCCACTTCTGATCTCTTGCTCTCGTCTGAATCTATTTCTTCTCTTGTTAATTGTTTTTCAGTGCATTTGGCTCAATAAATCTGTACTCCCTTACATATCAATTCTAGACAGTCAAGCAATGCCGAGCTCTTCCAGTCGCGTGTACTTTTTAAACTGAGATTGTACCTACACTGCCGTCGTGTCTTCTTCCAACAAACCCCATTTCCTTTTCAAAACCCTAATATCCATTCGCTTATGTAATAATAGCTAAAAGTAGACACTCTTTACTACCGTCATAGCATGAAACCTTGAATCTGCAATTTTTCCAGTACAAGTCATTCACTTTCACTATATCCTTGCATTCGGAGTCTTTTTCTTCTTTTTTTTGTTTGTTGATTTACTTCTGTTTCTAAAATACGCGGCAAACCAGCTGTTTTTTCTGTCTGATATTATAGAGGTCAGACGAAAGGATACAATACAAAGTGCCGTTTTCAAGGTGTGAAGCCCACGCGTGAAGAGGAAGATTGGATAAGAACTTGGAACTTCTTGCTCTGAGATATCAACACATTTCACAATGCCGCCCAAAAGAGAGCAGAGGTCTGAAAAAGCTGTTATTCAAAAGAAGCAGCAGAGTGTTTCTGACAAGACATTTGGCCTGAAAAATGTATGATCTCACGTTATCTGTCATTTCTACCAATGCTATTGATACTTACTATGCTTTTCAGAAAAATAAATCAGCAAAGGTTCAGCGATATGTAGCACAGGTTGAAAACCAGGGAGTGTCAGGTTTACAAAAGAAGAAGGAAGCCGAGCTGGCGCGACGACTGGCTGAGAAAAAGGCAGCTGAGAAGGCAAAACTCGAGGCTCTCGAACTACTCAATCCGGTGTTGCAAACTCAGAAAGTACCGTTCGGCGTTGATCCAAAGACGTATGTCTGCTATTATATATTACTATCCATGGAATTAAATTCTAACTATCTCTCTATAGTGTTCTTTGTATCTTCTTCAAGCAAGGAAAATGTACCAAGGGATCACGATGCAAGTTCAGCCATGACCTCGACATCGATCGCAAAACCCAAAAGAAGGATCTGTACACAGACGCACGAGAGACCAAAAAGGACGACATGGAATCATGGGACGAGGAAAAGCTACGTTCAGTTGTTCTCTCAAAGCACGGAAATCCGAAAGTCACTACCAATATTGTATGCAAATACTTCATTGAAGCAGTCGAAACCAAGAAATATGGCTGGTTTTGGACATGCCCCAACGGTGGTGACAATTGCCAATATAAGCACTCGCTGCCACCAGGATTCACGCTCAAGACAAATGAGCAAAAGCAGGCCGAACGGGACGCGGCTAAGAACAAGCCAACATTGACACTCGAGGAATTTTTGGAAACTGAGCGACACAAATTGGGATCTAATCTTACACCAGTGACATTCGACTCATTTATGAAATGGAAGGCTCAGCGACTGAATAAGAAAGCTGCGGAGGAAGACGCGATTAAGAAGAAAGAATCGATTGTGCATAGCGGTAAATGGTTATTTGAACAAGGCAAATTTGGCCAGGGTGAAGATAATGACGGTGACGAAGATGGAGCATGGGATATGAGTGATCTGCGACGCAGAGCAGAGAGTGTCGATGGCGACCGTGAGGAAGAAAGTGGAGAGAGATTGGGCTACGTCGAGTAATATGGATTGACGAGAACGAGGAAAAGTTCTAGGTTCACTTTGGTTTTGACACTTGTCAGGAGTTTCTACTTTTTTTATCTGCCATATTCGAATTTTTGTAGTGCTTATGTAGTGCTTATATTAACTAGAGATATTTTCGCGCAACAATTTACTTTCAACTGTAATCAAATTGGCCTAGTAAATTAGATTTTTTTTTTTTTTTTGCGAAAAACTCGCGTTTATGATAAAACGGTCGTAGACAATGTTATAATAATATAAAACAGATAAGCATAAAATAAAATCTTTAAAAAAGTCGATCTGACCAAAACGTATTTCACCGCAAAAATAATACAAAATACGAATTACTTATTCACACAGCCTTACTTGGCGCTTCAGTTCTCCTCCTTAGCGGGCTCCTCGTCGCCAGGCTCATCGTCGCCTTCAGGCAAGTCGTCGTCGTCCGAGTCGTTGCCAAACCCACCGTTCATGCCACCCAAATTAGCCAAGCTGGACAGATCAGGCATGCCACCGCCTGCACCGCCGCCAAGAGCAGATCCCAGATCATTTCCTAGCGAAGAAAAGTCAAGGCCACCGCCGTATTGCGACGGGTCCTCAGCTGGAGCGGCTTCCTGTTCATCCTCATCAACCCACTAAAAATAATAATATATATCAGTCACTCTTCTTCTGATGATATTTGTCATACAAGTTGCGTACCTTGTCAAAGTCCGTCTTTAACCAATGAACTTTCTTCTTATCCTTGAGCAGACGAGGCCAAAACTCCTCCTTTGCATCTTTTTTCCGGAGAATAAAGAGCGAATAACGATTGTTTGAGTGGTATTTGCTATTTTCAACATCAATATCCTCAAAGAATTCGATCTCGACTTCAAATTCTTTGCCAGACGGATCAGATCCGCTATACGAGAGCTTCGTCGGGGTCAGCTCAATCTTAGGCGAGCTCACATCGGCGGCGTTGACAGTAAGATAAATGATGTTCTTCTCGGGATCAGATGCATTTGAACGCTGGGCCCAGAGAACTAAGAAAAAGTTAGATTCTGAATTGTTTGGCTGGTTGAAAATCTGTAGATTTCATTTACCTTGAGGAACGATGGCAGGCATTTTGATAGATTCAGCTATTGTAGAACTAGACGCATGGTATCATGTTAGCAAATCAATAATTTCTAGTATATTATGCGATTATTTGAGCGATCGAGAAATAGCCCCTCGAGATAGCGCTGTTGAGTATTTATTGCACACCCAATACAATTTCCTGTACCCGCGCACGCGATGGAGTCAAGTAGATCAGGCAGATAGTAAAAGCATACCTTAATTAGCTGAAGAATAAAATACAAATGGTTTGAATTGTAAAAATTTCAGAGATTATTGAAGAGGGGTAGTAGAATCTTATGAATCAGAAGGAAAGAGAAGGAACAAGATTTGCGTGCGGATGAGTGTAGCGAAATTCAAAAGGTGACGTCGGGGAGCTTCTGGAAAGTTTTAGTGTCGCCCTGGGTATTCTATATAGCGTACTACTCTACATATATTTCATTAGAAATCTTCATATTCAATGCTGTAGAAACAGAGATTCTGAATATTCTATAATGCTTTTTTGAAGCTGATCTATGCTTGCCAATTAATAGTCGTATGTATGTAAGGCATTCGGTCAATGAGTTTTCTTAAACCACTCAATCTCATATATGGGGCTACTAAACCCAAAACCCGCCACGTTTAAGAAACTTACGCAAGGCAATCTTGAAACCCTTGTATTTGTCTCTAGCTCAGATACGCTCAGCTGAGATATCTTTCTAATTTTGCCATTACTACGGAATGCCTCCTCGTGCGGGAAGGAGTAGTCCAGCGGTACGCCGTATACTGCGCGAAGCGAAGGAACTAGCTGAACGCGATCCTGATATATATGCTGCACCAGCCGAGGTATGTAATGTATACATGTTGTCAGCCGATGCGCTAGCTAATTGTTATATCTTAGGATGATTTATTCGAATGGCATTTTATTATTCGTGGTCCGCCATCGAGTGCCTACGAAAAAGGGCTTTATCATGGGCGCATCAATCTGCCTAGTAACTATCCTATGGCGCCGCCAAGTTTCAGATTTTTACAAGATAGTGGGCGGTTTGATGTAAATCGAGAGATATGTTTATCAATTAGTAATTTCCATGTTGAAGAATGGCAACCGGCATGGGGTAAGAACTTCCAGAGCTAATGTCTGTGTCAACAAAGGAAAGAGAGCTCACGCATCGTTACTTTTATCTAGGCATACGAATGGCATTAGTTGCCTTACGATCATTTATGCTCACGTCAGCTGATGGAGCAGTGGGTAGTATAGACGGTGTGCCCGACGAGACAAAACGACAAATTGCCGAAAAGAGCCGGTCATTTAAGTGTCCAAAGTGCAAAGATCAAAACGATGCGCTATTGCCTGATGACATTGCCCATAGAGAAGACAGTCCCGACGCGAAAGAGTTTGAGGAAGCCTTTGAGCTTGCATTTGCGTATAAGCCATCATCTGGTACTTCCACACCATCTGGACCTGCAACGGAATCTGCTCCTGCGCAACAGCCAAAGCAACAACAACAACAGCAAACGCAGCAAGTGCAGCAAGCACCTGGTTCGACAAGAGAGACTCCGCAAAGCAATAACGGTCAGCTGTTTAGAAGCAAAGTAGCCGTTGTTTTATCTATATTGATTGTTATCTGGGCCATGCGTGGCCTATCTACGCAATTGTAAATATGTTTGTTCGAGTTGTCGCGATTTTTTTGCCTTGATATTTTCATGGAATTGACACTAATATATGGAGTATGGGTTCTGGTTGGAATTTTATCGTTTTCTTTTTGTTGGAAAATATGTTGGGGATTAGAGAATGTTACAATTGTGTAGATTGGATATGTAAATTCAGTGCAATTGGCTACTTCAAGTAGCGTGACACCAATGTAGTAGATACTATTATGAAATTACGTGCTTTCTTCATGAGTCAAACAGAATGTAAGGAATAGAAGTGCAGCGACAATAGAAAATGAACTTCACATTGTAGTAGTCAAAAGTATTTCGTATGGCACATCGTATAGTCGCTGACAAATATCTATTGTAAGTCTGCAACTGTTTGACATTTACACCCACCCCAACTAGCAACTCGCGCCAAAATTTTAACTTCCATTACTAACCCATCACTGACCTCCCAATTCGATTCACACTAGGTTGTGCTGTACACTTTATGCACTTTTCTCAGATTCTCAGACTATCAGAATATCTGAGGATACGTTTTGAAATCAGCGGCCCATCAGCTAGTCAGATTTGTGTATATATCTGGACCATATTCTTCGAAAGCTAAAGATTGAACGCCGGATCAGCCATGTCAGCGAGTAGCTCGTCAACGTCAGCATCTGGCTTGCTACCGACCCAGGTGTCTACATCGGAAGAAAATCGACAGCTATCAAGTGCTCAGACTACTAAAAAAATTGCTTGTGCTGTTTGTCGCAAAAGAAAATTGAAATGTGACGGTATACGACCTGCATGTGGAACTTGCGCACGATTGCAGCATGATTGCACTTATGAGGAGACTACTCGACGCAAAGGAGGACCCAAGCGTGGGTACGTCAAAATGCTAGAAGAACGATTAGGTAAGTTGTCAAATAATGCGTCCTTTATTTTTTAACTTGGTTGAAGCGAGTGAGTGGAGTTTGCTCATTGTTGACTAACGCAATGCACCAGCTCATGTCGAAGGATTACTGCAAAACACTCGCACTTCACCAGAGGATAGTCGTGCCACAGAAGCTAGCGGTACTCCATTGAGCACTACAGCATCGATGTCATATGATGATCTACATGATCAAGAAATCTGCATTGCCGAAAGTGTGAAAGCAACTTATTCCACGCAACGGGACAATAACTTTGAATCTCTACCTTTTATCCGAGCCTTTAAGAACTCAGTCTTATCAGGAACAAACCCTTCGGCTGTTATTTCTGGTTTGAAAGAACGCGTAGAGCGTCAAAATTCGCTTATGAATTTAGCACAAACTAATAAGAGTGATCCTGACGCGCAAACACTGAGTAGGTTCGAGCAGTTCTCTATAAGGGATGAGTTTTCTACTGAACGTAGATCTCCCGAACCGAAGCCTGATGCATTCGAACTCATATCTTTAGGCATGGACGAGCCTCTACCTCCAAAACATATCACCGATACTCTACACGAGATATTTTTTAATGGATTCTGCAGGTCGTATCCTTTTCTTTGCAAGCAGCGGTATTTGACTAGTATGGGCCATCCGCCACCATTACAACCGTATATATTCCTACGTTACGCTATTTGGACAGTTGCAGCCGCTTCTTCAAAACAGTATCGCCAGTATACTTCAATATTCTACCAACGTGCTAGAAAATATCTTGAGAGGCATACTACGAACGAACGCAACATCGCTGCTTCGATGGTTGCTTACGTACAGGCGTGGATCATCATCTCTCAGTACGAATATGGAGCCATGCAGTTTCCTCGAGCCTGGATCTCAGTAGGAGTAGCGTGCCGCACTGTATCAATGCTGCAGCTCCATTGTATCGACGCTCATATCGTGGGCGTTAAGCAATGTCTGCCGCCAGCCAAAGACTGGATCGAGATTGAAGAGCGACGTCGAACATTTTGGGCTGCTATGATTATGGACAGATATGCAAGTATTTGTACTGGATGGCCAATGATTCTTGATGAGCTTGACGTCCAGACCAATCTGCCGGCAAATGAACTGAACTACCAGCAAGGCATTTCCGAGACTACTTGTTCTATTACGTCAGCCATGAATCCCTCATCCTGCAAATATATTAAGAACATGTCGCCTTTTTGCTCGAAGGTTGTTGTTACAATGATGCTCGGCCGCGTGTATAGGCATTTACACAGAGGCGATAACGGGACGTCAGAGTATTTGGCGAAGCATTCTGATTTCTTTGAGCGGTTTAGAGTTCTGAACAACATGATTCACACTTTTGTTCTCTTACTGCCGAATGATTTGAAGCAGCCATCAGGCGGCGAAAGTTCGCTACAAGTTGCTCAGCTGCATATGACTATTCATTCGACATTAATTTGTCTGCATCAAGCTACAGTAGTAAGAGGAAGTCAGTCGCCAAAGTTACAGGAGGAGGTGGATAGTAGTACAAGTAAGTGCCTGCAATCTGCGGCGGAAATTACGAGGGTTATTCAAAATATATCTCATATTGAGTCCGCGTTACTTGATCCTTATCAAGCGTTTTGTATATATATCGGCGCTCGATGTTTTATCCACGCGCTTGGTACATCTCCGCTGATAGTTAATGAGTCAGCTAAAGCGCAGCTTGATTTTTTGTTGACTGCTCTTGATAATATGAAAGAAGATGTTATAATTGCGCAGTCTTTTTTGCTTCAGCTTGAAATTGATATGGCCAATCTATTTAGCGAAGACGACAAAGTCACTGCAGAAGATACAGTTCGTTCCTCGTCTTCAGACGCCGCGTCAGCGTCAGTGTATCCTACTGATTCTATGCCTATTTCCGAAGCAACCTCCACTTTCTCTCCGGAGAGTCCAGCATCGCGAGATACCACCAACGCGGAGTGTTCTTACCCCACATCTCAGTTTCGCCGGCCTGATTCACCAAATTCTCCAGATACTTTTGAAGCGCCTAAAGGTGATCGTCCGCTGCAGTCGCCGTATTTCGGACTGCCTGATCGTAGCAATGATGCTTTGGATATACCTCACGCGACGACCAACTCTTCGTTTTCTCAGATGCAACATTCGACGACGGTTATGATGCAATCTGAGATGCCAAATGAGTTGATTGACGGTCGGGATCGGGATATATCGATAGAATTTAACCATCGCACCGCGGCAGCCAGCCAGGCGCTATTCGATCAGCGAATGAATCAGGTAAATGAGCTCGGTCTGTCGGAGAAAGTCTTACAGCATCAGCCTCAGCAGATCAACGCTCGAAATGATCAGACATCGTTGTTGTCTGTCTTGAAAAACTCCAAGACGATGATGATGGAACAGCGGCGTAGAGCGCAGATAGCTGCTGCCGCTGCTGAAGCTCCTCAAGCTCACGGGTTGTCTCCCGATTTCGACATGCTAAACGAGATGCCGCCTGGCGACCATATGCAGCTTGATGGCGGTCAGCAGTTTTTAAACGTTGAGAATTTGCTTTCGAGTGAGTTTAGTTTGGGCTTGGATGACACGGAGATGGCGAGTGGTGAATTAATGTGGGATACCTCGGAGACGATAATGGATGATACGCTGGGCAAGTTATTTAAAAATTCAGGGCTTCAATAATTCCGGAAAAGAGCTGCTGTTTTAGTGTGTACTTGAGCGCGTTATGGTTTGAATGATCAAATACTGAGTAGCTGTGGCTGCGATTAAAAACTAGGGTATGACGTTCAGCGACTGTTGAGTAATATAGTTATTGTCCGGACGTGTTTATTAGATATTTTGTAGGGATTAGTTTGCTCTTTTTTGTTTGTAACTCTCAGCTCTTTTTTTTGTTTTCTTGTATCTTTTTTCTTCCGATAAAAATGAAGAATGCTATTATAAATAATAAGTGGCTGTAGATATTTGACTTCCTGGACTCGGGAACATTGAATAGTCTAATTGTTGTACATAAGATAACAAGACGATAATAAAATGTGTATCACAGATGTGCGTTCTTTATAAGCAAAATCAATCAAGTTAACGTCCTTCTCTCAATCAGAGCAGAAGCAGGTCGCAAGTCGCGAGCTCCGATGGAAGAAAGACGGGAGATGAGAAGATAAAAAAGAAGTGTAAACCAAGTGCAAGACATCAATCGGCTACAGCATCGAACTTTCTTTTTTTTATTTTTATTTTTTTTTTAAAAAAAAAAATGCAGTAGAATCGAGGAGGAAGCACATAGTCATGACTGTGGCTAGCTTTTTGAACCGTTATCAGCTTCTGGGGTGCTGAGCAATAAGAATAACTGCAATTTGTTTATTTTTGTAGAACTACACACAAGGAGCCACTCGCGTTGTACCGGCTTCTTTACTCTCGAAACTTTGACGACGCAACAGGACAGTGAGACAAGCACGAATACGCGAACGGACCACCGCTCAGTCGTTATCGCAGGAGGCCTCGGATCGTGCACGGAGACAGACCTGTGCTTGTCGTTTCATATCCACCTTTCCTCATGACGCAAAAGTGGGTCTTGGTCGCAACGCTGCAGACTTTACGCAACATAATCAGGAAATAAGCACGAGAAAACCACGTTCAGGAGTAGACGAGTGGTTGTGGCTATTGAGCATATGTCAGGCTGCCGAAACGTGCGCCACTCGGCTTGAAAATGGTACCCAGCAGCTACAGAGCGAACAGGTGAAGTTCGTAATGAATGACTTGCCACGCATTTTGCACTCAAAACACTCTCTAACTAGAGCAAGCTATCACCTAGTCTGCAGTGCACCTTATCACTATCGCTAAATCGAGGTTTGCTCGTTATCAATATCAGCGATTGTCGGCTGCTCTGAGGTTATCATGCTGCGCGGCGTTCTTATCAGCCAGTTCATTTCAGACAGGGAAGCCAAGGACACGGCTGAGATCTTGGCATCTAAGCTACCTGCCGCTTTTGCCCGGCGCTACTATAGCATTCGCAGCAGTATCAGTGTATACTTACTATTACAGGTTTCTGATTTGGGCTTTCTATCTGAATGCAAATGCAAATCTGTAACTGCAGACTCAGCCAGTACGTTCTGATGTCCACAGCACTAAATATTATCCTGATGTAAATCTTGCTTGGCGAAATATCTGATCCAATAACCAGTAGTTCTGTAGAGGTCTCAGACCAGACTATTGACCTCTTATCATCAACTTAAACCGCTCACAGAAATCAGGAAGGAGATCAAAAGACCACTAGCGAGGTGGACAAAGCGTAGAGTCGGCGCTCACAATGCGCTCTCGAGATTCGTCAAATCAGCGCTTCATTGCAGAGGCTTTTCAAAGTCATTACAGCAGAATTGGGACACTGCTGACTTGGTGTCCCAATGCAGAACATGATCCAAGTCTTCGGTGGTCGGTTACGGGTATTAACGATACCTTCTTGGTGCAGAATTGATCCGGTGGCGGTCGTAATTAACTAAATAATTGTGTGGCGTCTCCAATATGAGATCAGTGCATGATATAGTACTAAATAAGCTTACTCAGTACGAGCTAGTACTGGAGCACTATTACGGTGGCATTCAATTGTATATATTCCGGCATGACCTTGTTTATGTACTGCTTTCAAATACTCAGCAATTTGATCTTTGAATAATCATAAAATACCATATTCAGTAATCATTGCCATCGAATGTGTTACTTGTTCTAGACTCATTTGATGGGTCTCCAGCGATACAAGCTGTGTCGGATACTATTGCCGACTGTCACAGATCAGAGTTATTGTGAACATCGGAGCTTCCCCCCAACATTTAGCGTACTGTACTTCTAATCTCTTATCGGCTCAGTTTGTTTACGGTATAGCTTTGTCTGCCGTAAAAATATACCAACTGCTGTCTACGAACACTCTGACTCGTGGCGACGAGTCATGTTTACCCAGATAAGCTCGCCAAACCTTTATAAACATGCTGTCATCCTGTCTTTTTCTGCCTGTTACACGCCCCGTCCTGACTCGATTTGTTTGCACTCTTATTAGACTTTTATCGTCAAGAAGGTAGCCATGGAGAGCAAAGATAAATATGATATCAGTGCGTTGCCTGTAGACATTGCCGCTGGCACAACCACCGAGTTCTCGGCACCCAAGCCTGGTTTCCTGCACGCTGTTGACCGCTTCCTCAAGCTTGATACCGCGTCAGACGAGCGACGTAGCAATGAAGGTTAGTCTTGACATTCTGATACTGTCTCAAGTACGCCAATATAGATTGCTGATTTTTTTCTCTTGTCTTCAGATCTTGATCCTGTTCCGCCCTCGGGACGCACATGGAGAATGCGCCACTACGCTCTCTTCTGGATCTCCGACCATCTTTCAGTGTCTGGTTTCCGTGGCGCTGCCTCAGTTATGAAAGTCGGTTTGTCATGGAAACTTGCGCTGGTTTGTATTGCGCTCGCAAACGTCATTCAAGGTGTGTTCATCACTATTAATGGTATTGTCGGTGCGCAGTACCATATTCCTTTCTCGATCCAGGCGCGTGCTTCATTTGGATACTACTTGTCGTACGTTATGATTCTTATGCGTATGATCGTTGCGATTTTCTGGTACGGCATTCAAGCCTATACCGGTGCCGAGTGTGTCCAGTCGATTCTCTATGCGCTGTGGCCTTCGTTCCATAACGTTAAGAACACTCTGCCTGAGTCGGCTAACATCACCACTCAGTTCATGACTGCCTACGTCATTTACTTTCTGATGTGTCTTCCGCTTCACTACGTTGGAGTCCAGCGACTGAAGTGGCTCTTTTTGGTCAAGGCTATTACGACACCTATTGCCTGTTTTGCACTACTTGGATGGATGGTTGCTAAAGTTGGTGTTGGCGAGAACTCGCTCTTCGACCAAGGAAACACTATTCACGGATCCGAACTCGGATGGACTTTTATGAACAGCTTGTACTCCAACATCGGAAGTGGTGTCACCCTTATGGTCAATGCTCCTGATTACTCTCGCTATGCCACCTCTCAGGCCGCGACTTACGCGACAGCAATCGCGGTTCCGTTCACCGCAACCGTCATGGCCCTCATTGGTGTTATCGTCGCTTCCGGATCGAATGTCCTTTATGGCCAAATTCTGTGGGATCCTCTACTTATCGTCAACAATTGGACATCATCTGGTGGCCGTGCCGCTGCTTTCTTTATATCGTTCAGCTTCTTGCTTTCCCAGCTCGGTCTTAACATCGCCGCTAACTCTCTTGCTGCCGCTAATGATATGAACTGCTTGCTGCCTCGATACATCAATATACGTCGTGGTCAGTTCATTGCCGCGTTATTGGGCTCGTGGGCTCTGACTCCCTGGAACATCCTCACCTCTGCTCCAGCCTTCTTGAATTTTATGTCTGGATACTCTGTCTGGCTTGGCCCTATTTGTGGCATCCTTGTCTCTGACTACTTCTTTGTCCACATGAAGAAGTACAATATATTTGAGCTCTACAACTTCAACGGCATGTACAAATACTACCGCGGGGTCAACTGGCGTGCCTTACTCGCCTTCACCATCGGCTGGGTTCCCCTTCTTCCCGGTTTCCTTCCGACTGTCTCCAATATCCCTGCAGTCGCTGGCATGATCCACTTGTACGATCTTGGATTCTTTTACGGTTTTGGCGCCGCTTGCTTCTCGTATTGGGCACTCTGTTATATCAAGCCCGCTAAGGAGACTTACTTAGAACGTGGCGTCTTCGTTGATGAGTACATGAACTCATCTGCCGAGGATATTGGTGCCGAACTCGGATTATTTGGCGATGAGGCTATCGAGAAGAGGTCGACATAGATAGTTTATAGCGTCAGATTTTGGTTTTGTTTTTGTAATTTAGCTGATTTATGATTTTTGGGTTTGAATAGAAATGAATTTTTCCAAAGACTCCTACAATGAATGCATTGCATACCATTATATTATGTGAATACAATAAAAGAATAATCTAAAATAATCGCATCAGGGACTTTCAAAATTTATGGTTAATTATATACATCGACGTTAGATAAATCATCTAGATCACCAAAAAGAGAACTCCCAAGAAACTAGCTAATCCTCGCATTATAGAGACCAAATTATTTGGCAAAGAACTCAGCGACAGTCTTGTTAATGAAAGCGTTATCCTCAGGGGTGCCTGCACCGCCGCCAACAATGTGTCCCCAGACCGATTCAATAATGTGGAGCTCGCCCTTCTTGAGAGCTTCGACCTCCTTTACGCTAGCTTCCCATCTGAAGTACTGATCGGTTCGGCCGGGCATGACACAGACCTCAGCCTGGATCTTGCCGAGCGCAGCAGCAAGGTCACCGTCGGCAAAGGTGGCAATGTCACCCTTCTGCCAGGTGACAGCCATCTGCACAAGATCGCGACCGTCCCAAGTAGTAAGACGCTCTTCCCAATCCTTCTCAAGGTATTCGGCCGAGGATTTGTATCCGTGGACCTCCCAGGCTTTGGTCTCGAACCACTCGTACGAGAGAGCCCAGTTAGAGTAGACACGACCGAAAGCCTTAGCGCCGATAACAACGGGTTCGGTGTAGGTATTAGCCTTGAAGTCAGACGAGGCCTTCATGGTAGCCTTGACGCCCTCCAAGAAGTTCCAGTTGAAACCCGAGGTCTGCGCGGACGAGGCCATGGGGACAATCTTCTGAACCTTATCGGGGTACATCGAGGCGAAGTAGTACGCCTGCTGGCCACCCATGGAGTAACCCATGTAGGCAAAGATCTTATCATAACCAAGAGACTGCACAAGCTTGTACTGAGCGTGAATGTTGTCCTCGTAGACAGTCTCAGGGAAATTGGGACCGTCAAAGGGAGCAGGCTGGGTCGAAGGCGACGAGGACTCCGAGCCACCGAGCAGACCAACGATGATGACGAAATACTTCTTTGGTGATGCAGCGCCATCATCACCAATCATCATGTTGTAAGTGCCATTGATGCGGCCGGTGTAGCAGGTCGGTATAAGGATGACGGGGTTCTTGGGATCACCGAGAGTCTTGTACTTGAGGAAGATGGGTAAAGTGACGCCGCACTTGAGCGTGAGCTCAGTGTTAAAGGTCTTGAATTCAGCCATTGCTAATCTGAAGTGCAAAGAAAAAACTGCTAGTATTCTTTGAGTGCGGGGATACAGAGGGCAGAAAGGATAGAGTGAGAGAATCAGCCTTTTTAATTGGATCGGGAGAGCCATTCGTCTTTCTTCAAGAGACCACCGAAAAGTCAATTCATGATGTTTTTTACCCTTATCGGGTCTAGCGCGAGCACTTATCGAACCACCGTGTCAGATAAGGCCCGCCGACATGTAGTATTCAAGCCCTAAGCCTCAACTTTTTGGTCTCGATCGTTTGTACCTCATTGTAGCAAATAGCTGATGAAATTTCTTTTTGTTGCGTATATTTCAAGCAAAAATGGAGCTATAGCATAATGAACGCTGTGTTTCTACCATTTCAAGAAGTGGCGTTTCAAGAGTAAAGTAAACGCTAGACAGATAGATGCGCGGGCCATGGATTCAGCGTTGCTTTGGCCATGACCATTCTTGGTAGTGAATTCCGGCTGATCATTTCTCAAATATTCATCATAAATTTACTGAAATATTTGTAGAATTAGATCAATCAACAGAAATATGAGGTTTATCTCCGGTTTCCCAACTTCTATTTTTGTTAGGGGATTCAATCGGGCAGTGGATAATCACTGAGTTCTTTGATTAATTTGGTCCGCACTACTGATAGATCCATTTCTATACATCTATCAGACTATAGTGCAAAGAAGAAGACATTATAACTAATTTACTGAAGGGCAGCGACTCTTCCATAAATTCAACTAAGCAAGAGCACACTCAGTTTGCTTGTCCAAAGTTGCAGAGATACAGCAAAATCCATTAATTCTCATATTTCATTACAATTATATACAATACTCGCCTATTTACATAAAATTCTATCATACACAATTCAGTTTTCTTAGTCAGGTTTCTTGTTTATCTCTTCATCATCGCTTTGAGATTCCTTTGTATCTTCAGTGAAAAGTACTTTCTTTTCTTCGAAGTCTTCCAAATCTTCAATCTTGCTGTCAGTCTCGACTGCAAGTTCTTGTTCTAGTTTCCTTCGCCTATTTCTTGTCAATACATCTAATCTCTCTGGACTATACGTCTCAAAATTCAATCGCCGGTCACGCTTATCAAGATTCTGTTGATATTTCTTGCCTTCAGCTGACAGTTGTCTATACATCTTGGCCATAGAGCTGGGAGCGTCACCACTAGAAAGAAAAAGACGAGACTTGAGCGCACTAATATAACTAACTGATGTCCGAGAATTGTCGATATTTCGAGACTGAGCTAACTCAGAGATTTGATAGCCAATTTTCCATCTATCGCCTTCCTTAGGTGAAGGAGGTGTACTCTCAGGAATCCACTCGTCGTTGATAAAATTCTGAACTTCAATCACATAATGTGTGAGCTTAGAGCGCTGGTTTGAGCTCGTGAGAACACTATTGATATTGCTGTCGTAGGATACGCCAAAATTCTCTGCCGCAGAGCCAAAAATGGTGGAGACTGTCTCGATCTTTTCTGGTGAGGAAGGGGATTGATCTTCATTTTGCGATTCGGTCTCAGATAACGTTTCCACAATTTTTTTGGCAGACTGCTTGAGCTGATATTTATGCTGAATGCGTGATATGTTCATTTCTTGAATTTCAGCATCAGTCTTTGGAGATACAAATACGTTCATTGTGTCTTGGCCATCGACGTATCCATGAAATACTATATGAAGCGACTATTCATAAAAGATTAATAACCAAATAGCACTTAGCACACCAAGCGAACACATGACATACCGATTTAGGATACTTTGCAGTTGCTCTTTCCAAAACATCTGCCAAAATATCCAGACTAGCCTGAAACTCTGGAACTGCGATATTTTGATAATCTGGTCCATGAATACACAAATCCAACTCGTCTCGTGGCACATACTGAAACCCAAATATGCGAGCGATATTATGATATGCCACAAAAATTCCATCCATTCGTCCCATCCTAACCTGCAGAAGATATTTCAAAAACGAAGCTCGGACCATATCATGATATTCGCTTTCAAATGATTCGTACTCGCCCTGAATTTGTCGAAGTTGGTAGTCTGTCTTGCCCATCAAATGTATATGATCAATATCATAGCGCACAGCCGCCACAGCGCGCGTCTTGAGATCAAAGGTTCCTTCTCCAGGAAGTCGAGGATCCATTGCATCCTGTTGTGACCGCATAAGAAAGTCGTTATACGCAGTATAATGATATGTTTCACGATCAGCAAGCATCTCTGGAGGTAATAGATGTGATTTTCCGACTCGAAACATTTCGTAGTCTTTGATATTTGTGACTAATTGCTTCTCCATCGAGCGACCAAGATGCAGTAGAATGATTTCAGAAGAGTCAGACTTGTCGGAGTCAATCGCATAAATGCCAGACTCAGGCTTATATCGCAAAAACACAGAGGCAGCCATCTTGGCCGCTGCGGTAAACGATTTCTTATCTTTAAACGCTTTTGATAATTGTTGCATATGCGGACTCCGTTTCCGAGAAATTAGAAAATGAAATTGTGAAAGAATACCAGTCATATTTGATGTTGATCCGTAAAATTTCTTACCGTATTTCACGGCTAAGCTTTCCAGTAGTTTATCCTCTGATGAGATTTGATACTCTGGCAATGCGTCAAAATCGAATTCGTGAACTGGCATAATATCTTTCAATTCATGCCGGAAATTATATACTCCTGTTCGCGCATCTTGCATTAGATGAACACCGGGACTACCATCGAGATTTAGTACTAGCCAAATAAAAAATATATATATATAACAATTGATTAGTCGATTAGATACTCACTTGAACAGTACACGATCAAGCCCATGAGCCAAAACAGGAGGCATCAAAACCTCACCATCTGTAGGTGCTGGCACTATTTTTGATTTTCCAAACTTTTCAAGCATCGTAAGCTCTTCCTGCTTGATGCGCCTGCCTTCTTGCTCATACTTAATTTGTAATTCGGCAGTTAATTCCTCTTTTGCAACAGGTTCCAACTTTTGCTGTACTTTCTGAGAAGGAATTTCACGTGGAAGCATTAGTTTTTTGAAATTTGCTTTGCGTGCTGTCGTCGGTCTGCGTCGCCGAATCACTGTATTATCTAACCGATCTAGTACTTCAGAAATAGTCGCGTTATTCTTTTTCATCGTGTCTTTGACTTGATCGTTGTTTGATAGTTTTCCAAAATCACCGTGTTTTGCTTTCTTCCCTGGCGGTTTACCTTGCCCGTTGTTGGCTGATTTCGTGCTCTTCGGCTCGATCGGGAGATCAGGCTTCGACTCACCTTTACCAAGATCAGAAACAGACCGCTGATTCAAGTCTTTACTCTGATTCATTTTAGTTCCCGAAGAAGATTTGAATATAGCTTCGTAAGCACTGCGCAAGTCATAAGCTTGGGACTCATCCTGCGTCTTGAATTTTGACAGATGGTCAACAGCTTCTTGCCCCGCCTGCTCACTCGAGCTGAACCTCGCGAATCTCACATCAAACTGTCCTATGTATTGCAGTAATCGTAAACGATTAGGTAAACAATCATATCCGTACAGGTTATTGCGCTTCCAGCTCGCCAGATGCCGGATACGCATGCCGGGTGAATCAAATGTCGAGCGGCGGCGCTTTCAGCTTAATAACAGGCCAAAATAACGCCTCCTTCGCCACCTCGCCGATATTCGCTACAGATTAACAAAATCTTCTTTTCTTTCTTTTTTTTTTTGCAATAAAGAACTGCAAATATACGAGTACCCTCGGTATCGTGGTGATATTTGTCGCTGGGAACGAGGTTTCTGTATTTTGAAAACTTGAAGGTGCAGTCTGAGTTCAATTTTTTCTGGATCGCAATATAGTTAAGCTTAACTATTCTATACTCCCAACGGTCATGTGATTATTGTACGCTTATAGAAATCTACCTCTAAGTATGCAGAAAGCACGATTTAGGTAATAACAAAGGTTGTTAAAATAAATCAAGATAGATAGTAACGTACCATAAAAAATATCAAGCACTTATAAGTTCCAATTTATCAAAAGCTATTACCAGTGTATTACAGCGCTACCTTCTTCTTTTAATAAGTCATTGGCTACCGAGATCAAATTCGCAGACAGAACTGTAGCAGTCTAGGCCAGGAAAAATCCTGCTGCGCAGAAAGGGACAGCTGTACAACTTTCCTCTGCTTCCCTCTGATGTCTTGTCGCGGTAGTAGACTATAATCTACTTGGGCACGCCAGACCAGAAGCCGACTCTGCGCGGTGCTCCCTGATAACTTTAAAAGTCACCCCCGCTATTGACACCGTAGCGTATTTTTTTCACCATAATCACTTAACTTGAAGCACAGCCGCGTGCCTTTGAATGGAGGGTGAAGAAAATGGGCGCGATCAAGCAAAAAGAATAGGCAGGACGCGAGACGGTACTCTTGCATGCATAGTATCCAATACGGGATCTTGCATCTAAGACAATTATCTTCTTGAAAATTAGTGGGTTGGGGCGAGAATAACCTGTATTGTAGCCGACACTTCGCTGATAACTTCCCTAGCATAAGGCTGGGTATCTCCCGTTTTCTGATAATTATCACTTACCGGCTCTTTGCGGTCTTGCAAGTACACTGGAGATCAAGATAACACTACGTAATCATGAGCATGCTCACATATCAAAAATCTAAATGCGAACACATAGCTACATCAGATGGCATAATTTATGCAAAAGTGAAGGGCACAGATGGCCTCGCGACTGGCAACGAAGAAGGAAGCAATTACGGTGAAACCTAATTTTTGTTCAGTGAGCTATGGGCACTTTTGCTTACCGTCCTGGCTTCCAGCTTGATGGAGAGCATCTACTTGATCAAGCACTTTATTAGGAACACAAAGAACAGCTTTCTTAAGTGAAAAACTGAAAGACAATGAGAATGAGTAGAAATGAATTTATCCGTTTATTAGCAGAGCGTCGGAGGCGCAAATGACGCACGTAACTAGTTACCTTTTGAGGACTATCGCTGTCGCTCTCTCCACAAGCGAGCGAGTCAAGGGAGCACGCAAGCAAAGTCAACCAAATAATAAGTATTTTAACAGTATAGGTATCACTCAGGGCCATAGACAGCATACGTATTCACGAGTCGTAGCTCTTGCCACTGCCTGTCTGTTGATCCGCCGGGAGTGCCTGCGGCTGGTCGGTGCACTCTCTTTGTCTGGTCCATGTGACGTCGATGGTGATGGCCTTTGTTCGTGCGGCGATGTTGCTCAAATTAGTGCTAGCTGCCTGCTCTGTCGGACTCTGCTCTTTGTATCATATACTCTCCAATTCAAGTGAGAAACTGGCAATTCATATTTACGATAGTGGATGAGTAGCGACCCAGTCAAAAGAGTTATGTAGATAAAGAGGGGTCGCTGATAAGGCTTGGCGTTGCATAAAAAACGTTGACCAAATGATGTGAGATTAATATGATATATCTCACTAGCTTTTTCGGTGCTCCTCTCAGAAAGATGTTACCAAACAGTTCAATATGTGATTCATGGTATTTTTGGTAGCGAAAGATCTTATGACTTGTCATGGCAATTGAAACGCTTGAAGTGCGCGGAGTGAGTGAAAAGGCAGGTAGTGTGGCTCAGCAATCACCTCCAATATGGCGTTCTTTTTTCATTGACGATTCTGACCTTCCCAGTCACTAAGTCATGAAACAAAATGCTGAGAAAAAATTAGTGACTTTTTCTTAGCTAGTGACTCTGCTTGTAGCACGGTTTTATGAGCGGAGCCATGAGGTGATGCTAGGAGTTCAAAATGTGAAAAACTCATCTTCGATCGCCGTTACGATCAGCATCGACAGGTGCACAGACATTCCCGGCAAGCTACCTCTTCTGCTTTGACAGCTTGACATTATAAACTGCTCAAAAGCAAGATAAGAAGTAAACTAATTGAGGCTGAAGCTTCAGGATATCTTACAGCATCTTGAAATGCTAATCGCGGCGAGCGACATGCGAGGTCAACATCCTTTATACAGGTTTGTTGTCTTTGTGTTTGCTGTAGTATACTATCTCGGACATCAAACTATGCTGTAACACTAAAATATCCCCTGGTGATGCTGCAGTCGCAAAATACCTTTCTGAGCGCTGAATAAACGAGTATAATGCTAATGATGTCTATCCAGTCTAAGCTTTGGTAGTGACCTCGCTCGCAAGAACCGATGCCGCGGTGCTACATGACGCCACTTGACAATCTCTTTTATTTCTTTGCTTAGTTCTTTTGTCGACGCCGAGATATTTGGGATCATGATATTTTTTTGTAGATAAATTCTTTTATTAAAATTATCGTATGTCACCAAACTCATTTTTTTGTAAGCCCTTGATATGTCTACCCGATATATAAAGGATTCTACAAATACAGTATCTACCACCCAACAACCAAAAATAGTCGCCCCTAATGCACTTTCAAACCGCTTCGTCATTAAATTAGAATATAAACATTGGCCATAAAATGCAAATGCCTTTTTCCCCATTCGTTTCATTTCTTTGCTTCAACCAAAAAAAATCAAACTTTAAGCTTGAAATGCAACTGCTTGTTTCCCAACCCTTTCGATGCAGCAATATACTCCTCCCTCTCATACTCATCAAGTTGTTCCCATTCCTTTTCACGTCTGCGATTCTCGTGCTGGAAATATTGTCGAATAAGCACCACAATCAAAATTGACAGTACATTCAGTCCAATCAGTACCCCGTTTCCTCGATGATAAAATGGAGCATCGTTTTCGCGGTATACGTTTGCAGCAAGGATGTTTCCGGCTTGCACGGCTATGTTGTAGACTGCGAACCCGAGTGATCGACGATCAGGATTATTCGCGTTGGCGGAAATCCAGGAGATGAGGATAGGGTGATAATAAGGGTAACCCATGATAAGAGTGATAAAGGTGAATCTGAGCCAGCGAGACGAGAAATCGGGAATGACTTCGAGGAGGATCAAATTAGGCAATACCCACAGAGCAGACAATACAGCAAACACCCATCGCACGCCATAGCGGTCCGAAAGACGCGAGAACCAAATTGTCATTGTGATATTTATAATTGCGTAGGGAATCGTGAGTAAATTTGTAGCCGTCTGATCGAATCCGAGTTGTCGCAGTGTGATTGTAAGGTAGTAGTTGGCCGTCTGCGCAGGTACAAAGGCGACGAATCCAAGCAAGAAAATTGGCGCAAGGTAACGATCAGTAACAGTATTGTACACGGTACGCAATCCACTAAGCAAACTATCCTTCTTAAACGTAATCTTCTCTTGCTGATTCTTCTTTGACGGGTCATCATGTGACACACGAACTCGGACGATCGCCGACTCGCGCGGCGTAAACACACGCGCGATAACGCGCGTACGCAACGACGGCATGACGAAAAATGACGAGATTCCAATAGCCGTGCAAAGAATACCTTCAAGTAAAAACAGCCATTGCCAACCGCGAAGCGAGCCTCCGATTTGAATGAATCCCGAAGCAAGAAGTGCGCCGATGACATTGGTGCCGGACTGCGTTGACCATACCCACGAGTATCTCATTGAGAGCTCGTTTGCCTTGTAAAAAGATGAGAGGTAGAACGTAAGGCCTGGAACAAACCCACCCTCGCAGGATCCAATAATGGCGCGCGTGAAGAGGAACAGCTCGGGTCCCTTAATTAATAATTGTAAGATTGACATAATCGACCATAACGTCATCAAAATTGGGAGCCAGATGTCTGCACCAAATCGACGCACGAGAGCTTGGGATGGAATTTCCCACAGCAGGAAAAAAATCAGAAAAATGGTTTGCCCAAGATTATACTCATTCTGAGAGATTCCTGATAAAATGCAAATTAGTAAGCCACTTTTCTTTTCTTTTGATATTTTATTTTGTAATATGCCAAGAAAGAAACATACCAGCATCAAGCAAGAAATCAGCCGAGATTGCGTTCTGGATATTATTTCGCACCAACTGCAGCGAGAAGAACATGACACAGGCCCAAATCATGACCCGATAATCCAGTTTCCGACGAATTATATCCTCTTCCTCATCATCCCAACCAGGTCTATAATACAAAACTTATTAGTATTCCATTCTCCTTCAAACAATTAGTCCGAATATAACATACTTTCCCTCCGCTAGTAGTTGCTCAATCTCCGCTCTATGAATTTCCTCAGTATCCGCTATCCCTTCGTCGCCTTCGACCGCACCATACGCGATGCTCTTCTTAGCATCCAGTAGCGCATCTTCAGAAGTATCTACAAGCCGACTACTTTCTGTAGCAAGAATATCATCATCATCATCGTTTGCAGAAGTTTGTTTCTCTGAGTTCTCGGGTTGAGAAGTAAGACGGCGTCGTAGTGCCTCGTCTTGTGTATAGTCCTCGTCATTCATCCTGGTTACCAATGTCGTTCGTCAACGAAGAAAGCACAGTATTGCTGCTCGTTACTCTTTCTCTCTCTATTTATAAAACAAAGCCAAAGTATGCAATGCAATGTCAGAAACGAGTGTTCATTTCTAGAGAAAAAAATATGGCAAGAGCAAAATGTAGGACAGACTGTAAGTCTGAGCTGGATAAGTCTTATGGCGCAATCTAGCGTCATTATCAATCACTATACACAAACACGCACACCACACTCTCTCCCAACCACTTTCTTTCAAGTTTCTTTATTTTGCAAGCGCTTATTGTTCTGTTTCCAAAGAAATTTATGCATGTGTTGTTTTTTTTTTTTCATGTTGAAAAATCATGGTTGGGTGTACTATATTTCTTTGCGTGCCTTTGCTCGTTGTTCTCGGATACTCCGATAGCCGGCTGGCCCGTGTTCCGATCTAATTCCTAAGCTCAGCTGTGCATCTATTGAGAGCCATCTCTTTATCATATATTACGTAACAGTAAATAAAACGACGATAAAAGTGATTGAAAAGCCACATCCATCAAATAAACTACGGTTTAAAGTCACGAATATAGGATACAAGACACTATTTATTCCAAATATAACACTAAAGGAAAATTTGCTTTTGGTAAATACTCTCCACATAAAAAAACAAAGAGCAATGCAAAAATACAGTAATAAAAAATTTGCACTTTTTTCTTTCCAAATCACAAAATACACGAAGACAAAAAACACACAACGCAGAACTATATGTTACACAGAGCAATAGCAACAACCGTATTCAGATTATCAAAGAAAAAAAAAAAAGAAAAAAAATAATATAAAGCATGAAAGGCCAAGATCAACACCAAAATTTGTAAGTGCGATAGAAGAAGTTGCGCTGCTTCAGAGCCGCACGCTCGGCGCGGAGTTCCTCAATCAAAGCAGGGATATCGACTTCGCGACGGCCAGTCACGAGATCAGCGGTCGAAGGCTTGACAAATGCAGGACGGAACCAGATCTTGTAGAAGATGTAGAAGACTAAGACGACTGGGGCGGCGAGGTATGAGACAAAGAAGTCGTAGGCGTTAGGCTTGCCTCCGGTAGGCCAGACGGCAATCCAGAACTGCGCAATGAGGACGAGAACGTTGAGAAGAAGACCAAGGTAGGAGCCGATGATACCGGGGTGCGAACGGAAGGCAAGTTCCTCGAGAGAGTGGCCCTGAATCTTCCAGGCCCTGCGGAAGAGGATGTGAGCGAGGCAGATGGATCCCCAGGTGAAGATCGAGGAGAGACCAGAGAGCGCAAGAAGCCAGTCAAAGATCTGACCTTCCTTGGGTGACGCCGAGACGTAGGCAAAGAGACCAAAAACAGAGGTGATGATGATTCCAACGAGAGGACGACCAGACTTGTCGACGTAGCCAAGAATTGCCGGCGCCTGTCCCATCTCGGCAAGCGAGGCGAGAGTGCGCGAGCAGCCATAGACAGATGAGTTACCGACTGAGAGAACAGCGATCATGATGACGACATTCATGACCGAAGGGAGACCGCTGATTCCGGCGTTCTGGATAGCAATGACAAAAGGCGAGGCGGTGGCGTCGACAGAGGAGGCACCGAGCAAATGGTCGTCATTGTACGGCACAAGCAGTCCGACGAGAGTGAGCGCGACGATGTAGAAAAGGGTGATACGCCAGAAAACCTGCTTAACAGCAGTGGGAAGAGTCTTGCGCGGGTTGGCAGTCTCGGCAGCCGCAAGACCGACGAGCTCGGTACCGGAGAAGGAGAAGGCGGCGGTGACAAAGACAGAGCAAAGGCCCTTGAATCCGTGGTGGAAAGCGCCGGGGTTGTGCCAGTACTTGCCACCAATGTATCCGCCGACAGGACCACCACCGCAAGTGAGGACGATACCGAGTATGATGAACGCAAGAACAGCGATAACTTTGATCATGGAAAAGACAAATTCTGCTTCACCGTATCCCTTGACGCCAAAGAAGTTGATGACGACGACGACAACCCAGAAGATTGTGATCCAGACAGCGTTGTTAACATCGACGTGCCAGTATGCGAGGGTGATTGATGCCGCGACAAGCTCGAGCGGAAAGACGACGAGCCACTGCAGAGCGTAGTTCCAGCCCATGGCGAAGCCCCAGGCGGGGTCGATGAAGCGGGTGGAGTAAGTCGAAAACGAGCCGGCGACGGGGAAGAGAACGGCGAGCTCACCAAGAGCATGCACGACACTGTAGAGCATAGCTCCGATGAGGGCAAAAGCAATCAAGAGCGATGCGGGGCCACCGTTGGAGAGAGCCTTGCCGGAGTTGACAAAGAGACCAGTACCGATGGAGCCACCGATGGCGATCATTTGCAAATGACGTCCCTTGAGCTTGCGGGCCAGAGGCGAGGCGGCAGTGCGCTTCGCGGCGGCCTCGATGTCGTACTCATGGCCCGAGGCGGCAGCTTCACGGTGGGCGAGGTAGGACTCTGCGGGTCGGAAGGAGTCCTTGAAGGACTCCCAGCGGCCGGAAGGGGCGACTGCGGTTTGGCCGTAGGTGCTTGAGCCGGACTCGATGGTTGCCGTGTACTCAGGCACCTCGCCGGAGGTCTTGTAGACCTTTTCAGACATTTGTGGAAGGAAGATGGGGCGAAGGAGAGGGGAAAGGATTAGGCACGCGATGAGGATGACAAGAGACTGCAGGACGTGGGCATGGGCGGGTTATATAGTTTGACAAGGAGACAGAGGCAGAAAAACAGAGCAGTGGAGAAGAGGAGAGGATCCGAATAAAGTCTCGAGACCGGTACCGCTTGGCGCAGGTACCTGAGTCGTGTCTTGCACGAAGCATGCGATAACTCCCCACCCAGAGGCTCTACACGAGTATCATGTTCTCACTACAATGCACCATCTACATTTACTGAGATATCTGTTGTATCGGCAAGCAGCGCAGTCTTTGACTGCTGCCAGCACCCTCCGGTTCCGGCGGTGATCCCAGAAGTACGCGTGGCTTCGGTGGCGCATGCACGGCCGCTTCACTCTTTGTTGTGCGGTCGCTAAGAGACACCAATTAACTCAGTAGACCCCGAAACTTTGATAAGCCACCGCGACACTCCAACGAGATGATGTCGCAGAGCGTTTGTACCTACGCCGCTGATCTCATTATCGAGGTTGCCCTCTTGACTCTCGAATGACTCTCTAAGGCCCCATCTACAGCTGCATGAACGGAACTGGATCTGTTGCAGGGTGCATCTGAGCACGTGTTGTACATCACGACGAAGGTGGAATTAAGCCAGAATTCATTTACTCACTGAAGTATATTTTGCTCAGAAAGCAACAGCTTCTGCTCGCCGTGATTGGTCGTGCAGCCTGGCTTATCTTCAACTCTATTGCTAAGCGCGGGAGTGGAACGAGAGCAGCGGAACCGATAGAGTTAGATGGCTGTTTTTGTCGACTGATGGCAGCGGGCGGAAAAATAGTTTCATCTCGCGCCGGGAGTGAGGAGTTGACCTCGACGCGAGTGTTTGTCTATCTTGGTAGCAGAAAGTGTGAAGCGTGAGGCGGTGTGAATTAGACTGCTAGCTCGAGAATACTACATGTATGCGTGTGCGTGTGACCGTTGATGATGTAGCTGGTGATTGAGATCGTGAATGCGCTGCTTCGTGATGGGGGAACTCAGTATTATCGTCTTGCTTGCGATTCCTATTATTCTTCTCTTATCACCGTGTCGTGCATGAGCAGTAGTCCCAACAGCATGTCGTGAATAAATATCATCTTTGGAGAAAGGAGGGGGTACTAATCTAGAGTTTGGGTGCTATCTTCAATCTGCAGAGGCGACACAGCTCATACTATATTGAAGTCTATGGTGCCACATCCGAAAGTCCAGTTTAACGACAGTCGTCTATTTACGTGATAGCCTTTATTTTCATAACGAATTAGTATATATCTACTATTAAAGAAGAACAAAGAGTATATACAAAAGAAAAGACTGCAGCAAAAGTAAGTTCGCACGGCACCAAGTCGAATTGAATGTGGCGTTGATTTAGCTTTCGTGATGGACCAAATGTCACTACGTAAGTTTCCAGTATCAGCTCGGGAATCGCTAGTACTAGAAGTACTTGAAAGAAGGTAAGCATCCACACTATTTTTCTTTTGTTTTCGTGCAGATGCAGCTGACTGAGCAACAGTAATGGGAAAGAGAGTACGAGAGTACCCAGAGCACGAGAGCGCGAAAAGCTCAGGGGCTACGTCGAGGGCGGTGGCGCGCGCGACACCGTCTACTGATCTGCTAATTGTGAATAGTTGATCAATATAAAAATGATAACTGAATTTTATGAATAATAGGTATCTGTATTGTGTAAATATAGATAGATATAGTTATGGCTCATAATGATTTGAGTCTTCTCCGTATAGCATACGACAGACGAGGTTTTGACAAGCAGCCAGAGAAGAAACTAAATCAGACTGAGACTTGAGACGAACGCCGCGAGGCGTCCGTTTCACTTTTCTTTCACTTTTTCTTTCTTTGTAGTGACTTGCTATGATGTAATGTGTACGTAGTTTATTGGATCTCTCCCGTATGATATCATCTTTTATGTTTTTATGTTTTGTTTTTATGTTTTAATTTATGTTTTTTAAATCAATGATATATGCAGAGTAATATAGAGCACAAAAACTGCATTCTTCATTCTAGAAGACCCTCAGCACAGGCCAGATTAGTACAGAAGCACACGAGATCTAAGCACATTGAAAAGTAAAAAAACAAATTCCACTAACTTCCCACATTTAGATCTAAAAAAGAAAACAAGCAACTTCTCTGGTTTTTTTTTCATTCCCGTTTTATTCTTGAAATCATATTTTGCAGTAGAATAATTATCGTCTTTCTCTTTACGGAATAGCCCATTATTCCACCTTTCATTGCTTTTAGTACGTGCTAGTTCTGTCGTGCAATTCACAATCGTTCACTGCACTACTTCAAACTGTTTCCACATCTCTATCGTTTGATGTAATTTGTTTGGCGTGGCATTATTGCCTATGGCTAACTGTGTCCGTTTTGTCAAGCCATTTATAGAATTTTTACACGTTCTCAGCATGTATTTTTTTTTTTGGCAATTTGTTCTGTTTATTGTAGATATATATCTTTTTTCTTATTTGCTCCCTCATTTAGTTCCAGACTAGTTCATATTGAAGGTAAGACTGAAGATTCAGAAAATTCGTGAAGTACATTAATGCAACGAACGCCATACGGAAAAAATTTCTTCCCCGCAGCGCGCCACAGCTGCACTGACCCAAATTAGACGCAGGAAAAAAAAAAGCTCTATAATTCTTTGGGGGCACGGCGCTTTGAAGAGGCTCTAATGTCGGCTATCAGTGGGAACATGTAATGATTCTTGTCTTTTATGGCAAAGTACTGTAGTATGTTGAATTATCAGAGGCTGAATCTCTTTTCTTTTTTTTTTTAATCTCTTTATTGGGTACTGGGCCGCTTTTCGTTTTCCGCATTAGGTCTTTATAATGTAACTCGAGAATACTTGCTGTTTTATTATTTTGTAATATAATAATTATACGTATGTTTATCTCGTAGATGTAATAATGCAAAATTATATGACTCCTTCTCTTTCACACTTATTCTGTATCGCTGCCATGCATGTTTCTTTCCTTCAATAACTACTTGTAATCTTGTATCATGCGCAATAATTAGTACCTTCCGTACTCATCTAAGATACATTTCTGTAGTCTTATTCATGCAGCTAATCAAGGAGACCGCTAATTACCGTATTTTGAACATCTAGGAAGAAAGCTAATCCGTATAAACAAGCAACTAGTTCAAAATAAATGTCACGCCACTTGGAGTGTCGCTTTTGTTTGAATTACTATTCACAGCGCACAACTAGAAAACACTACTTCCTAGCCACTCAAAAGAAAAAAAAAGCCAAACACCATCACTCTTTACACGAAAACCCAGGCCGCCGCTCTTCTTCTGGCGTCATGAGCTGTCCATGAAATTGCTTTCTGTAATCATTATAATCAAAACTTGTAGCCCTTTGCAGACTTCCGGGTCTCCAGTCACTAAACCTTCTTCCACCTTGCGACATACCTTCTCCAGGTCTCATCGTGTCTCTTGCGCTATTCCCATCATTACGAGCAGATGAAACAGCGGCCGCCGCCAAGTCTTTAAGAGCCAGATCTTCCTTTTGAGCACTTTTCCTTCGCAGGAGCTCATGCTCAAGCTCAAATGGTAAAGCAGGCTCTTCTCCCACAGGTCCGGGAACCGAAGGCAAAAAACTCTGCCGGGTCTGCGATTCATACGCGGGTCCTTCGTCTGGCTGGTCGACGACACTCATCGAATGCGCGTGTACGATCGAGTCACGCTTGTAGTGCGCGGCAGGGAATTGCTCATATTTAGATTGAAGTTCGGTCGTCGATTTGGGAGCGTGTTGTGATCCTAGATGGAAACTTTCTAGTTGTGCACCAAGAGCGGTTAATGCACCTGAAAGAGGTGATACCGATGTTGTTGTTGACGCTGTTACTGCGGTTGCTGCTGATGCTGCCTTTGTTATTGTGGCAGGAGCGGAAGTCGTTTGCTGTGGCGGAGAAGGTGGTGTCGGAGAGCAAAGCTCGCAGCGCTCTTTTGCGCGCAAAGCAGCCTGCTCATAAAAGGTCGACGACCGACGATCCAGTGGCCGCGGATGAAACGACATCTGAGACGATTTTGTCGACAGATCCTCACTAGACGCCGACTCTGCAATCGGTAAATCGCTAGGTGCGTATGACTCTATATCATTGTCTACACTTGATACCGAGCCGTCGTTTTGCGTATTCAAAAGACGCTTTATGCTCTCGCGCGCGGGCGAGAAAGTATAGTGCGTCTTATCGTAGACGGGGACCTCTTTTTGCCCTCGCTCATGGCGATGACGATGGTGCAAATGATGACGAGACAGTAAAGTATTATGCGACCGTTCTTCTTTATTTGTGTCTTCGTCTTGCTGGGGATGCAGCAAATGCGAGAGAAAAGGCTGCGGATCGTATAATCGCCATTTACTATCAGGCACCGACGCCCGTCTGGCATTAACCGCATCTGCACCTTCATGCGCGCCTTCCACAGGCGGACTCGCCGTCGCCACCACCGATCCGAAAACCGATCGACGATGCTGTATTCCGTGAGGTGAAAGCGGTTCCTCGCGACTCTTGCGCCGGCGGTGATGGTGCAATATATGTCCGCCTGCTTGCCCGTGGCTGAAGGATGGCTGCGACGAGTCGTCGGTTAGAGATGAGTCTGACTCATTATCGGACGGCTCAGCAGAGGAATAACCACTGTTGAATGAGGGAACTGGGACAGAGAGTAGGTAGCTCTGGTGCGCCGTCGGCGACGAGGAAGGACGGCGATCTGAAGGAGGCATAGGAGACGATGCTGATCGTGCGTTGTCAAAATATGACATCTTTAGAAAGTACCTCTATATTTTCGTTGTCGCAACTATGCAATAAGTTACGAAAAAGCAATTAAACCATTCGAGGGTAAATAGGTAGGAGATCAGGAGAGAGAAGGAGCTTCAGTCGCATAAACTAGGTAGAAAGCGGACAGTGCGGCGGTAGTCAAAATGACCAGGCACGAGCCCGAGGTCAGTCCAGAGCCCTGACGCCATGTTCTGAGTTGGCAAACAAGTCAAAAACACCGCCCATCTTACTCGAAATACCAAAAGAGACGTCATCAATGACTTCATCAAGCATCTGCTAAGCTCGTTGCTCACGTCAGATAGAAGCGATTTTTATATTTATAGTTATCATCGGCAGATAAAATTCTCGCAGCCGACGTCACGTCATTTGCGTAAACTTAATACGCGGTTTGGCCTCTTAGTTTTGAAGTTTTGAGAGGGGACGCGAACAGGTTTTGCTCGATTGGTAATTGTTAATGTAAGCAAGGTTTTGTTAATAATTTAGGGGTTTATCTGCAATGTAAATGATCTCACTCTGACTTGTTTGAAGACGGCGCTCAATTTTTATTCTTTTCTGATCTGGCTCAGGTTCTTTGGCACGTCATTACAGAAGATTGGCGTCTGCAAGAGAGAGTATCATCTCATATCAAGTGCACTGATTCACTTAAACAAAGACGCATAGTCCAAAGACCATCAGATCAAGATTTGCTATATCCCAATTCGAATCAAAAGCAGATCAATAGATAATTCCTTTTTTTACATTTAGGTATCGGGCGACTAAAGGAGATGATTGGTCCGAATTTTGCGTACGAGCGACATGCTGGGTTTTTTAAATACTGTTTAAAAATTTTACCACAGCAATATACGCCTACGGATACGACGCGACTGGCAATTATTTTTTTCTGTATATCAGCGCTTGATTTACTCGGAGTCATTCCGAATTCAGAGGAAGAAAATTTGAATCCAAATTTTGGACTGAAGAAAGTGACCAAAGACCAAGTGGAGAAATGGAAAGACTGGATCTACGAAACGTGTTTGCTACCTTCTCGCGCTGCGTTCAGGTGTTCGCCGGCACTGGCATTTGCAAACGACTCGTCATCTAAGCAGACGTACGACCCGGGACATACCGCTGGCACTTATTTCGCGCTCGCGACATTACTTATACTGCGCGATGACCTGTCGCGAATCGATCGTCCGGCAATGATGCGCTGGCTTTGCGCGTGTCAGCGAGACGACGGCAGTTTTGCAACAGGCTTACTTGAAACTGACAGTCATCATGGAGAATTTGGTGGTGAACATTTTGGAGAGCCGGATCTACGATTCGGGTATTGCGCCGCCGCCATACGCTGGATCATCGGTGGCGACTTGTTATCGCAGCGAGGTCTTGCACCAGATATAGATGTAATAAAAGCTCGCGCGCACGTGCTCGATGAGTGCGTTACATATGATGGTGGGATGGGAATGGGCGGTATGACTGAATCACATGGGGGACTTACATATTGCGGAGTTGGAATGCTAGATTTATTGGGAGGGGCAAGTGATTCACTAGGTGATGGAATCGATGAGCTTGTGCGATGGTGTTTGCTGCATCAGACTGCGATTTCTGACGAGGATTTCTCTGGTGATGAGCAAGATGAGGATGATATGGTTGATGGTGAGCTATTGGTGGGGTTTAATGGACGGTTTAATAAACCGCCAGACACATGTTATTCGTTCTGGGTCGGAGGTACATTAGCCATGTTGCCTCTTCAAAATGGAGTCAGTAGCCTGGCACTTTCTGACGCACGTCGTAACGTGTCGTTTCTGCTTTATAAGACGCAAAATACGCGAGTAGGTGGATTCTCAAAATGCGCCGGTCATCATCCAGACGCGTTGCATGCGTACCTTGGCATTGCCGCATTATCACTATGCGCAGAGACGGCGCGGAAGGCCGGAGATGATGATGAGGTATGGGAGTTATTGAAGGGGTTGAAGAAGCTCGATGCGGCGCTGTGTATTTCATATGATGCGAGACAGTATGTCGAGGACTTGAGACGCCGGTGGTGATGTATATAGACATGAAGCGACAGACAGCAAGCGAAATTTATAGACATAAGAAACAGGTAAAAATTACCATAACAATTTTATAGATATTGGAGGAAGAAAAGTATTATTGAAAATAAAATTAGAGAGAAAGTAAATCGAAAAGGAGAGCTGAAAGGGAGCGAAATTGCAGAAATACGCGAAAAAGTAGATGGATTTACATTGCAATGAGAATGCCTGCGTTAAACGCTGCAGGATATCCGAGTTTAGAATGATTGACTCTGGAAGATAGTGCTCATATTTTATTTCTGTTATCATGAGATGTGTGTGGAGAGATAACAATTTGGCTAGAGTGGAGTTTGTCAAAGTGAAGAGAGTAAATACTGCGTTTGACCATAAAAATATGAAATGGAGTTAGTCTATCAGGGATGGAATGATACTATAATTGAATTACATCAACCAAACAGAGAAACTCGGGTATCAGAGATAAATATACGATACAGTGATGAGTAGGGTACTGTCATATAGACCCTAGATGGCACCGCCGCCCCGCATGCACGGCGGCAGTAAATTCTGTTTTGCGGTTAGCGTCGATGCCCACTGAAACAGTAATTGCATTAACCGCTTTGGAAGAGAATTGAGATTGAGTTTCTGATAATGTCGGTGCAATGGATGCTGATGCTTGCAAGAGAAGGAGAATAAAGGACAATTATCTTTTCACGTGCGAAAGACTATTTAAAGGCTAATATTAATCAATATTACTAAAAACTTGAGATGCAATGTATATTAATGAGAGACAGAAAGCAAGAGATGGCGACGCTGTCAGGAACAAAAATGTCAGTAGTTTTGACAAATCCAGAACCTGGTAGTAGGATGAAGGTTCTTCTAGTGCCGTAGATCATGCTACATTTGCCAAAACTGCGCCAAGTAATTTTTTTTTACCGAGAGCAGGTGGTATTGATAATGCTATCGATGGCGTTATTGGCAATGATATTGATACCGTCATCGAATAGATTAGAAAAGATAAAGGGCGGAGCAAGCGGAGATTAGACGATTGCTGCGCACAAGAAATGTGGTCTGCCAAACTAGAGCTTAACCTCTCTGGATTGCGCAATGCTTTCCAGCTTTATTTTTGTATGCCTATCAAGGTCCTTATTACTATCTTATCTGCTACAGCGTCATAGCCGCGTTGAGTGGCTTAATGAGTTGGAGAGAAGAATAGTTATGTAATTTACATAAGCAAGATAGAGCAAACCCTGCCTAGAGAAAGTCAGCTCAAAATTTTGATATATAGCCAATAGAAAATTATCATTCTAGACTACTAAATGCGCAGCAGTATCATGTCTACGCGCTGCTGCTGCTTCTTGTTACAGCTGGGCAACAGTGCGATAGAACAAATAGCTGCGGTGCCGGGCGCTCATATGGTGGGTGGGCAGACAGAAAACGGCGCACTGGCTATAGAGCGTATAGAGTAGCATAGAGCGCAGAGACAATAAAAGTTAGTCATCGGTATTGAATTGATATTTTCCCCAACTTTCGTGGTGTTTTGTACTTTATATCTGCCGACCTGTTATCTTCATTCTTTAGTGATCTTGTTACTCTTTATACTCTTATGGTCTCTCGGTGACAGCCAGCTGCGCTCGGCAGCCGCCAATCGACTAACGCAGACTAGTACTCTTTCGCAAACTTCCGCCAGAGCTATGAAAGTTTGACTTTCGCTCCGTGCACGTGCTGCCTTACGCCGTCTGCTTCCTGCTCGGTGCCTGCGAGTACCAGGCAGAGTATGAAGAAGATGGCAATTATCTAGTTTATTGGAATGATGTAAATGACAGCAAAGCGTTCTCTATTCTTAGGTCTGTGGCAGCACTTTGTGAGCCGTAGACTTAATAGGCGCAGCGCAACCTGTCAATCTACTTGTCCTCTCTACGTCGTACTCTTAACCTCCTACTCTTCCTCCTCTCTATAGCATAAAAATTTAGACCCCGCCGGCTACCTGGCTCTCTTCGAATTCCTTCTCACATCAATACTAGCAATCCTCTATCTCGTGCTTCGTCCGTCCTGGCAAAAACGGTGGCGGCAGGTGACAGGTAAGACAGCTGGACCGTCGCCGTCAGGTCAGCTGTGTACCGCGCCCGAGCTTATTAGCACAGCAGCTCGGGTCAACCTCTCCGCATCGACTCCTGCTCGGCCTGGATTTAGCTCCCTCTCATTTTCTCCTATTGCTCTTCTCTTCCACTGCTTTCTCTTCCTCTGCTCTCTCTTCCTCTGCTCTCTCTTCCGCTACTCTCTCTTCTTCTGCCCTATTCCCTTTTTCTCCGACTATCTTCACCAATGGCGCGCCGCAAATGAGCACCCCGCTGCCCCTCGTCATCGGCTGCTCCGACCCTAGAGGCCTGGATGGCACAGCCTTCACCGTCTACGTCGGCTCGCATATAGATCTCTTGGCCCGTCCTCCGCAGCTCGTCTTTGCGCTTGCGTTTGCCAGCCTGCGCTGTGCCGTCGCCATCGCGCGCACGGCTCCGCCACCCCAGCAACACCCTTCCTCGCCGCAGCCGCCTGCCTTTGTGCATTACTTTACCCTCACTGCGCAGCTACCACAAACTCCAGACCACTGGGCTGGCCAGCGCGTTCCCGTGTCTCTCATTGCCGAAGATATCCATGGCCACGAACTAGCTTCCCTTCCCGTCGAGAGTTATCTCATTTTATCCTCTCATCAGCACCAACAGCTACAGCAACCACAGCAGCAGCAGCAGCCTGTCCTGCCACAGCTGCGCAGACCCTCATACGATTACACTTCGACAACGTACTCGTCTCATCAACCGTATTCCTCCTACTCTCATCCCAATGACTACTCTCAATCACCGCAGCAGACTCAACAGACTCAGCAGCAGCAGCAGCAGCAGCAGCGCGAGTACCTGCAGTATCCTCACTCGTCAGCATATACTACTCTCCCATCGCCCCACAAGCAGCCTACCTTTGTACAGCAGCAGCTACAACCACAAGTTTACGCCCCCGAGTCTCTTCCTTCTATCTCGTCTTCTCTGCCATCGACGTATAATCCAGGCCCTCCTCCACCGCCACATCTGCAGACTCCTTCTAGCTACCGCTACCACGTCGCTCAGACAGAATTGCAGCAACAGCAACAGCAACAGTCACAACATCCACAGCAGCAGCAACAGCAACAACAATCGCATGCGCTCTCACTTCCGCATCCACCGTCAATAGATACTGGCTCGGAAGACGTAAATAGTCCGCTACCCTTCCTTATTCGCACCTCTACCCTGCCTCCCTTCACAACTCCAATTGCAAGCTCGTCCGCCTCACCAGCATCAGAAACTCAATTACGTGCGCCTCATCGTGCGAGCCTGCGAATCCAATCCGATCTCGACGCATTAACGCGCAATTGGCGCAGTGACGAATGGACAGCGCAGCGGCGACTCATAAAATTTTCGTACGTACAGCACGGCGCAGTGATTCGAGTGTCTGCTAGCCCGATGAGTCAGTCCGAGTATGTCTCGAGTGTACCGGCTGTGACTGGCAATGCCCTTTCTCAGCGGCGAGGCGAGGGAGAGTGTGTTATCTCGTGCGTGTACTGGGACGAAAAAAAGGAGCACTATGCCACTTCTGTTGATTGCATAGCATTGCTTGAACAACTGGTGTCATCGCGCTTCACTGTCGAAGAAAAGAATAGGATTCGTAGGAATCTGGAAGGCTATAGGCCGCTAACGGTGTCAAAAGGCAAAGCAGAGTGTGAGCAGTTTTTCAAGTTGATTATGGGGTTTCCAAGTCCCAAGCCGCGGAATATCGAAAAAGACGTTAAAGTGTTTCCGTGGAAGGTGTTAGGACCGGCACTGAAGAAGATTGTTGGAAAATATGTAAGTTTTTCCTTTCTACTTTGTTTTGTGAAAATCGCACTGACTTGAGATTTTATAGTCGGCCAGTTATTCTCATGAATTAACGTCGGCGTCAATGTCGCAGGAAAATTTTGTACTCCAGCCACCACCAACTTCAATAACTGTTGCTGCCGCGGCACAAATACCTGGAATTAAGCAGGATAATTACGTTCTGCGCCAGGATGCAAAGAATAATCCGCCACGTGTGGTGTCATCATTGCCCGTTCTCAAAAGCGTGGGTGTCAATGGTGGAGGCGAGCAAAGTGCAGAACCTAGTAATAGTAATAGTTCTGGCGAGAGGATATGGGAAGTTGGCGAATATTTTTCGCGATGAAGATGAAGATGAAGATAAAAACCAAGTCTCAGATTTGAGCAGTTTTGAGGATTGTTTGCGAAGAGTCATGAATGTGTATGTTTATTATAATTGCTTTTTGAAACGAGTTCTTATTTGCTTGATCGTTTAGTTAGTTTTTGTCTAAGCTGTTGCTATTTTCATGGATTTTCTTTTTTTTTTTCGGCCGATTTTTTTTCTGTTTTCAATACTTGGGATCAGGTGAAGCTTTTACGCAAAGTACTGCGATGAATGGTTACTTGCATCGAGGTGGGGAAAGGGAGGAAATGCCTTTACAAAGAGGAGACTGAGAATATGGTTGTGTACGAGTAGTTAATGGATTACAATGTAATATACTAAAAAGTGCTAAGAATACCCTGATTGTAGAAAAATAAATATAAAGTAATCATAAACCAAGAAAAATTTAAAAAATACAAATAAAAAGGAATATAAGAAAAGTAATAGAGTTAAGAAAAAGATGAATAAACCGGTAGAAAAATATAAAGCAGAAAAGCTTTTTTAACTTCTGACCCGACAAGCGAGGCGCAGGCCTTGCGAGCTGCTGGTCAACGCATAAACCAAATTTGCGGTGGCTGCTCTGCTGCTTCAGGCAAAAGAACAGTCTGGCTCACAGCTGATTGAGTTGATGGTTATTGGGAAGATAGAATAGCCAGTATTTTATATCTGCTTGGTCTCGTAGTCTTTGCTCTCGACTCGACTCTTTGGCAAAAGTGCTTGAGTTTATCTTTGTTTCTTCTGATATCCCATCTCATCTCGCCTAGTCCTCTGTCAATGCTGATGCGATACTCACATCTCCCTCCCCGTCAGACCATCACCTTATGGCTCTGCAGTCATAAACCGGTATCTCTTTCCGGCATACCTTTCCTCCTTGCTATTAAAATAGGATATCCTCCTCCTCATATTCGGCTCCAAAACCACATTCTACCCTGATATGCCTTTGCTCGTCTCTGAATTTACCTCTCTAGCCATCAGGCTGTCCGCCGTAAGCAGAATTTATGCTCCTGATATCCCTCAATTGCATGCTCTCTTCATTACTTATCGATGGATGCCCGGTTACTGATCTCTTTGATATCCTTAAAATCTACAATGGTACTCCTTCTTGGTCTCACGTCTTTAAACGATTCCCTGTATTATTTGCTTTTTCTTTGTTTTTTCTATATAAGCACAAAAATGGCGCACTTTAAAGCTGGCTATACATGTGAAAGTTGGTATAGCTTACGAAAACGTGCCCTTCTTCGACGACAAAGCTCATAATAAGAAGCTGAATGAAAATCTGGTGTTATATTTATTTTGTTCGCTCCTGTTGCAGTTTTCAATTCCTCTGCTTTCTTTTTTATATTTATGTTGGAGAGTAGTTGGTGGTTTTGCATTTGGTTTTGTGTGAGGTTTGTCATTGAAAAAATGTTAATATCTGCGAAAATCGTAATTCCTTACCGAATTCTCAGAATTCAAGTTCTTACAGTACAATTATCTCATACTAAAGACTAAAATTACTTGCGACAGTCAGAGAACCTGTCCCTTTTTATATTTGCGAAATATGGCAATGCATTTATGCTGGTTCGGAATAGCCTTTCGCGCAATTTTTTTGTGATATAGAGCATCAAGTCGATAGGCACTGAGTTATAGAATGTCGTGTGATCAGTGAGTTAGTTTAGCCAGCCGATATCCTGTGAACATGGCTTTCAAACAAGCCAGGCTTTGGCCAATATTAATATGCACTGAGCGTTTTTGAAACCTAAACTTCAACAATGACTCAGCTGTTTTATCTCTTCTGTAACTAAACCGACAAAAAAAAAAATATATTTAATAAAAAAACCAATAAAAAGGATCGAAATGCCTTAAACTTTGGTCTGCAGTAACGAGGGCAGCCGGGTGTAAATCTTGACCCACAACGAGGCAATCTTTATCTCCATGGCTCCTTCTCTCGCTCCTTCAGCGACCGACAATTTCGCAAACTCTTGTCGTCTTTGTTCTAGTTTAAATAAAAATGGCTTTGTTCTCTTGCTGTTTCCTTTTATCTTTTATACTGCTAATTCAACTCTTTAGATTCCTAGAGAAAAAAAAAAAGAGGAATGACTATTCGCATTTCTCCCCAGCGACGAGCGACATTTGATGATCTCGACCTATTGGAAGTTTTCAACCAGAACTGGATAGGTCCTGCTGTCGAAGATATCCCTGCTCACGTACGTGTTTTTGTGTTGAATGATTACTGCTCCGAATCCCGCAAAGCACTTACCTCATTGCTCGCCAATGTATCTGAGAGTATTAATGATGATGAGTTTGTCAAGCTATGCTCAGAGAAGCGCGAGTTATGTATGCGACGCTGCGCAGAGTTGAGTGACATTCATCCTGGAATCTATCAGATTAATAGTTTACTATTATCAACTCAGAAAAGTCATTTTTTAATTGAATCTGCCGTTGAGTCAGGGTGTTTGGCAATGACAAGTCATTTTGAGACGGAGTCTGCGCACATATGGACCGCCGACGCCGTAATTTTTCGCTACCGGCCGACCGCTCTCTCATCATACTCGTCGGAAGGAGCTCAGAGTAAGCATAATGACTGGAGACGAACTCTTCACTTTCTGTGCTCACTGGGAACGAAAGTTGTCGTGCTGATTGACTGTGCTCATCATTCTATTGCTCGTCAGCATGCGCACAGAATGTCTACCTTCCTCGATTCGCTTCCTATGTTTACAGATTGCATGACTGATAAAAGGAGGCGCTGGACCGTATATAATCCGGTGCCGGGGGGCAGTTCGCCGTTTGACTCCGCAACAGCGAACCTGCTCGATTTTAACTGCGTCACCTTTATCCTTGGGTCTACGGCCGTAGCTATCAATCGTGGGGACACAGCACTAACAACAGGTGGAGGACGAGGAGTAAGTTGTCTGCGGGAGTTTTTAGAAGGGTTTGCGAGGACTATGGAGTGGGAGAGGAGAAGTAAGAGGCGAGCAGGACAATATTGATGAGAAAAAAAGGAAGGCTGATCTGAAAGATACCCAATTTGATTCATCTGTCTGAAAATACTATATCTATATTTAATTCTATTACTTGCTGAAAATCTGTATATCATTATCTGACTTTTTTGATTCTAATTCTTATATATCTCCTTTTGAAGATGAGATTTTGAATTTGTTCGCCTATGACTATGCACAAACTTAAGATGCATCACGCTAGCGATGCGCACGACCTTTCACTTTCTTACTACTACTGTACAGCAGCCGTCAAGAGCCGTCAAACAAAAACCCAAGAATCTTAGCGCGCATTATCGGAACTTAAAATTTATACGCTCACACTTTAATCAGCTTGTGGTAATATGAAATCATTAACCAATTTCTCTGTTTCGTTGCTTATTAGGGATGTATGTGTAATAGATACCCACCGTTTGTACAGACCGTTAAGAAAGTAAGCACATCTGTCTGTTTTTGTCTTGTCCTTCTTTCTATTTGATTAAGAGTTTTTGATAGTGAGTTGCAGCTAGATCTTAGTAAATAGGGTTAAAATAGAAAAAAAAACTCTCGTCTTTTATCTTTAAACTAATTTTTAAAAAAGAATTTAATAAACCCTCTGCGGTAATTTTGACTGTACAGAATTATAGAAAATTAACTGCTTGACGAGATAATTACCTATATTAATTATTATAATGCGATGCAGTTCTCTTTTTTTTTATCTTTCTTTTCTATATTCAGTGTTTTATAATGAAGTCCTCATCTTGGTTGGCTGTATACAAAGTATCTTGCTGGTACAACGAACAAGATTCTGTCTCATTTTAATTGAATTTTACTATTTACAGTATTGTCTTATCTGCATTGCTTGATTACGCTTTTAAAATATTCTTTATATATGAGCATAAATTAAATCCTCTTACCTTATTTAAACTTCAAATGTCAGCTCTTGCCAAAATTTTATTCTTACTAATAAACTACGTAATACACTCTCGCCTAGTTGAAGATAGAAAGCTGATTAAGCGTTGCGACCGAGTCGTTGTTCATTTCGTTACACCTCATGAGTGCTCGTCAATGCTTGCTCCTTTTCTTTACAGTCTCTTAGAGTCTCTGAAGTGTGAAATTTGGGCTTTTCTGTAGATTGCTCTTTTTAACTGATAGTTGCGAAGGTGCTGCGCGGTTCGCAGGCAGTTTCGCAGGTCGTTGTGAATGAACTAGTGCACATATCGAGCCCCGCTCTCTCCTCTTTCTCCTCGTCGTCTTCTTTTCTTGAGCACGCACTATGCTCACTTCTTCAGTCATGTCCAATAACCTCTCTAGCTCTGAGCGATCTACCCTCCAGTCTTCTGCTTCTGCTTTAACAGCTGCAGCACCAGAAGACAAACCACTGGCCTCCGCCTGGGCCCGCTTCAGACACTCGTTCGGCCCCAACGACATATACTCCACTGCGCTTGATGCGAAGCTCCCGGGTGGTAAATATGACGTTGAGAAAGCGACGGCCGAGTCGCCGCTTGCGCGCCGCCTTAAGGGACGGCATTTGCAGATGATTGCTATCGGAGGATCTATCGGTACCGGTCTATTTGTCAATTCTGGGTGCGTGCCTTTTTTTCTTTCCGTTTCACAATCCTGAGGTATAGCTGACTTTTCCGTAATTCAGAAAAGCGCTTTCAAACGGAGGCCCCGCTTCATTACTTATTGCTTTCGTCCTTATTGGATGCATGCTCTTCAACGTCGTTCACGCCCTCGGCGAGCTAGCCGTCCTTTTCCCCGTCGCCGGCTCATTCGCATCGTACTCTTCGCGTTTTATTGATCCCGCTTGGGGTTTTGCCATGGGCTGGAATTATGCTATGCAGTGGCTTGTCGTATTTCCTCTCGAACTTGTCGCCTCGTCAATCACGATCCAGTACTGGCGCGTTGACGTCGATAATGCTGTCTGGATCGCTATTTTCTGGTCCCTTATCGTCGTTATCAATTTCTTTGGCGTTAAAGGCTATGGAGAAGCTGAGTTTGTATTTTCGCTGATCAAAGTGCTGGCCGTTATCGGTTTCATCATCCTCGGTATCGTGCTTAATTGCGGCGGCGGTCCTGGCGGTGGATACATTGGCGGCAGGTATTGGCATGATCCCGGCGCATTCAACAACGGCTTCAAAGGACTAAGTTCAGTGTTTGTGACTGCCGCATTTGCCTTTGCGGGAACAGAATTAGTCGGACTTGCTGCTGCCGAGACTGCCAACCCGCGCAAGACTCTTCCCTCTGCTGTTAAGCAGGTATTTTGGCGAATTACACTATTTTACGTGGTCGCGCTTACAGTTATTGGTTTGTTGGTGCCTTATACAGATCCTCATTTATTGGGGTCCAGTCATGTTGATGCGCTTGCGTCTCCTTTTGTAATTGGTAAAAAAATTTCCCTCGTTTGTTGCGGCAGAATAGACTAATAGTCGATTATAGCGATTATGGACGCTGGGGTCCGTGTGCTGCCGACGATCATGAATGCCGTCATCCTCATCGCCGTTCTCTCGGTCGGTAACTCGGCAGTTTACGGATGCTCTCGCACATTAGCCGGTCTAGCTGGTGCAGGACAAGCGCCGCGTTTATTAGCCTACGTCGACCGCGCTGGTCGTCCGTTAGCTGGCATTGCAGTCACTTCAGCATTTGGACTCTTCGCCTTTGTTGCCGCGTCGGATAAACAGACCGAAATATTCAGCTGGCTTTTGGCACTTTCTGGTCTTTCATCTATTTTCACCTGGGGTTCAATTTGTCTGGCGCATATCCTCTTCCGTCGCGCATGGAAAGTACAAGGTCATTCTCTTGACGAACTCGCGTTCAAGTCGCAGTCGGGCCTGATTGGCTCTTACCTTGGATTATCTCTCAACATTCTCGTCCTTATTGCGCAATTTTGGATCGCCGTGTGGCCGCTCTCGGGCGTGAAACCGTCTGCTTACAATTTTTTCATCACATACCTCGCATGTCCCGTCGTGCTTAGCTTCTTCATAGTCTACAAAATATGGCGACGAACATCATTCGTCAGATCAGATGAAGCAGATTTGGTGTCTGGAAGACGCGAGATTGATGTCCAGGCTTTAATTGATGAATTGGTTGCTGAGCGAATAGAGTTGAAGACAAGGAGTTGGTGGTTTAGATGTTATAAGTTTTGGTGCTGATACCATTCTCTGTGAATATTATCTACTTTCTGATTTCTGATTCTGTGGGAGTTTTTTTTTTCTTTTGATCTGGTGCTCCTGTTTTTCTGCTCGTTATATCTGTTTTTAAATTCTTTGTTTGCTCCTGGCCCTATCTCTTCTCTCTGATGCGATTCGATTCTTTTGTCGATATGATTTTGATATCCTTGTGCTTTTGCTTGTTTGATTTTTACTTTTTGCCAAAGTCTAAATTCGTTTGTGAGGTACCTGGTATTATAAAGAACCGATGTCTTAATTTTTTGGGATTGTTATTGCTTATGCATTTTATCTTCTTCCGTGTCGGTTTTAAGACGAGTAGCTATTTTTTATAGACCTTGAAGCATTTGTTGGAGTGATGGATTTTTCTCTGCTGTACACAGTGTGTATTCGGTCCCCTCGCTACATCAATTGCATGTAAATATAGGAAAATGCAATGAATCTTGCAAGAACTTGTTTAGATCGATTATTATAGGTTGGTCATTTTCATACAGTGGTATAAATTACTCGATTGCTAGCAAAATTACTGAAAAATCCCATTCACGCTTTCTTTATCTTTTTGGTAGGGATGTTTAATCAAATATTCGACTTTTTCTTTGCTGTAGTTGTTAAGAAATTAGCTATAGGGTAGATAACTAACGCTCGGTTCCACAGTAGCTGCATGTGAAATAATTTACTTTACAAATTCTGTGAGTATATCTTAATTTATATCATATTGTCGAGGTGTCAATTCATGTTGTTTGAAAGACGGCTATTAGCTAAGATAAGCTGTATTGCCTGATCAAGAAATAGTCATAAATAATATGTATCCATGTCATATCATTTTCAAAAACACAGACACGAGCGCGCTTAAAAAACCAACAGATCAACAAATCAGCAGCGATTTATTCACAAAACTCGCTTCTTATCCTCGAAATCGGAAATCGACGATTCGTGCACGTCCTCCTCAGTAATCCGCTGCTCCAAATCATCACCCACCGTTTGAGCCTGCAGGATTTGTAATTCCTGCGCGCGTATATTCCTTCTTCCTATGCGAATATCGCGTCTATCAAGTAAGAAAATTACTGTGACGGTGACGACATGCAATGCGGCTGTGATCACGCTGAAGGTGAATCCCTTCTCAAAGCGCGGGGCTTTATAATTGGGAAATGTGAGGATAGGTACCCAGGCTAGGAATACTTGACCGATACAGTTCATTGAAGCTGTGACTAGAGAGCGGACTTCTGGATCATCTTTAGTAATATCTGAGGCCCATGTCATTTGAAAATTATTCATAGAATTAGCTACACCGGCCACGAAAAAGGCGAAGATGCGTGCGCCTTCGGCGACGTCGTAGACACGAAGAATGATGGCTCCGAGGAGCGTTAGTAGGGTCGTGATGAGGCAGGGCGTAAAGCGATCAAGCGTCTTGTCGGAGTAGTATCCTCCTACCAAGGTCGAGAAGATTGAGACTGCCTTGACGACGGTCGGGTAGCTGTTTATGTTTGCGACACTGTACTTGCCTGAGGCCTTGAGGTACAAGTTGAATGGGGTGCCGGAAAAGTATTGATTCTGATCGTAGAGACACCAGGCAAAGACAAACACGTACCAATGCCAATTCATAAGACATTTCTTGAACAATCGCTTATAATTGACTTTCTTCTTGTCGACTCTTCTAATTCCTTCGTCTCGCATACGCGCCATCGTGAGATCAATATCCGCCTGCGTCAACCACCACGACGGTTTCGTATATTCCGGAGAATTAGGAAAGAACACAAACCCAATAATAGCACACGGAATCGTAATACAAAAGCACACGACAAACAACCATCGCCATCCTTCTAGCCCATGTGTGCCGTTCAAGTTGGTGTAAGTTGCGACCTGCAAGTATCCGGATATCATACCACCAAGAGGTGACGCGATCGTATACAAACTGATCCGCACCCCAATTTCTCCCCGACGGTACCAACTTCCAATGATATAAATCAATCCTGTGAATGCGACGGTTTCGCACCCGCCAAGGAAAAACCGACATACATAAAGCTGCGTAAGATTTTGGCACCACGCGCAGCCAAATGTGCAGATTCCCCAAAGAACTTCCATGGTGGGAAGAATACGTTGGATAGGTAATCTTGTCAGTGCGAAACTTGCCGGAATCATAAAACTTAGGTAGGAGGCGTAGTAGACGGCCTGCAAGTAATTGAGGTCATTGCCCCCCAAATTTAAGTCCTCTTTCATGCCTCTTTTAACACAGTCAGTTTACTTTCTTCCAATCAGATTGAAAGATAAATAAGACACTTACGAGACATAGGCATTAGTCAACGAGTTATTATCAAGCGTCTTTGAAAACGTGGACAGGCATCCAAATAACAATATAGACAAGTCCAGCTTGAGCAACAGCTTCTTCTCCGCTTTCGAAGTGCCGGGTATATACCAATTGACTCCTTCCTTCAATTTTTCCCATTTAGTCTTCTCCAGAACGACCCCATCATGACTGTGAATCACGGCCGTCGTCGTCGTCGTGACGTCGCGGGATTTCTCGTCGATTGCCATGCTTTTAGCACGAAAGACCTGGATGTGCTTACAAGCGAGAAAAGAAAAGAAACTTGGGAGGACAGCAGTCAGACAGCTATATATTTGACCTCTCAGCCAAGAGTCGAGAGCCCCTGATTTTGACAGGTTTATCGCTGCGGAAAGTCATCACTACGGAAGACAGGGCCGACGCCGATATTCGATACCAGAGTTTGAAAAGTAGGATAGAGGCACGGAGATTACTCGGGATAATTCCTGTTTCCACAACTTTTTATCAAAAATCTGCTCATTTCATTTTTTTAGCAATGCTAAAGAGGCTCGGTGGGAGAAAGTTCGCTGAGGTAAAAGAGATAATGTGTGGGCGATAGCGGAGGCGGAGGATCTTACCGTGCGCTATTGTTCTAACGTTGCCAGTGCGCGCGCATTGGCTTTCATTATTTTTATTATTCTCAGCGTGAGTATTGTATCAAATTGGAAAAGAGAGCATTCATTTTCGTCTTTAAAAAATTTACACTTAATAAGACTATATCAAGAGATCGTCAAGCCTTAGATAAGAACTAGCCAAGGAACATGCTAACCGATAAATGAATCAGTTGACGTTAACAAATAGCTTACTTTCTCCTAAGCGAACCTTGACCATCTTTTCTGAATCAAATTCAAATTCAAATTCATGCTTGAGCCGGAAGCTCCAACTTGATCTTGATACCCCTGATATATACGGGGATAAGAATATGCTCGGTGAAGCTGGGTGAATTTGGGATGGAGATTGGAAATCAGTGGTAGACAGTCTAAACCGTCGCCTGGCTTAACAGGATTTTGTTCACTAGAGGGATGAAAGAAAGCACGGATGGATGAATGTCACTTGCCTGTCGCAGTCTCTTATCGTGGGATTCTCTGATAAGACATTCAACTGTCAAAACAATCATTTTAAACCATCCTTTCAATTGTCTTTTTTTTTTCTCAATTTCACGGATTCAGGAATGTACGCATCTCATTGCAACTAAACAATATGTGTCTAAGCTCTCAAAACGCAAGGACCATAATCTGAGCTTCATCTTAATCTTGATCCGCTCGTGCCCAGCAAGTCGCTATGATGTGCGCGCCTATCCTTGCCGATAAGCAAACTTTATTGTTAATTTTATTATCTGCCGTCTCAAAAAACGAATGGATCTACCCCCTGGCTGCTTAGTTCATCAATAACTCAATTCTGGCCCCGGCCCTTTTTTTCAAACTCCATTGGATAAGTGCATTGTCATAACTCTCAAATAGTGGTAATCAGAAAATTAGATCAATAAGCTAGACTCGAGTCAAGCTGAAACAGATATTAGAATTGCATAAGCCCGGCCAGATTTCTTAGAAAACTAATTTTTTAGTTCAATTATTATGACAACCGACATATTTATAATATATATCATTTTTACAACAGAGAAATGAGATGCAGTTGCTAATAACAAAAACTCAACTTAAATTGGCATGACAGAACCAAGCATCCTTGGTGAGTAGCCGCGCCAAACTGATCCAACTAGATCCCTTGATATTGTTACTTGATTTGCACAGGCAACAATTTCAATTGCATTTCTAACATGCGCCTTTTTCAGGCTACGAATCCGCACTATTTATAAACAGGAAAATATATTACGATTCTGGCCATGATTTCTGCTCCTTTAAAATTGCTCATCAAAGGCAGACTGCCCATAAACCAATGTCTTGTAAATACAAGTAACAGACTCGCCCCAATTCGAGTCAAATTTGAAAGCAATGTCAGAAACTGGAACTCTTTTTAATATACTCATAGCAGCTGCCGGAAACCGAAACGATTGTAAATGGAACGGACCGCTCGTGTCGTACATAAATCGACCGGCTAAGACATATTCTGGCGCATTTTGCTTCATCTTCAATTCAACACTCTCACGGCGTAGATTTTGTTGTTCATCAATGTCGGTATTTGTCCTGGATCGGTACGCATCGCGCATTTGGTTTTCTAGAAGGCGCCGTTCTTCGTCACTGCGGATCTCTACCCATACCTCAAAGTCTTTTGGAGCGACAGAACTGCCAAATGGAATATGCTTGATGGCAACCTCGTCCAAGTAAATCGAACTCGACAACCGAATAGCCAGGATTCCGGTATCGCCTTCAAACGGCCAGCAATTTCCAAACTTAACCTCAGCTGATAAAGCATCAGTCGCGCTATTCAGAGTCGATTTTCGAAAGAGATTAGCCACGCTTCGTCCATTTCGACTGTAGATATCAAGCGTGGGACTAGTTAAAAATGGATTTATCCTTGCACCTTTTGATATATCTGCATAGTCGACTTTCAACTCTATCCCGTCGTGAAATTTCTGTAAGGTCTCGTCAACTATATTTTCAATAGCCGTCTGAGCAAGACTAATAGACCCTCTGCCAGAAGCCGCTTCAGCCAGAATCTCGTTATTACGAGTCGACTGCTGAATTGTCTCATCAATAACTTTTCCGAGTTCACCTTCCGATTGATGTATTTTCAACACAAGCTCGTTCTTCACTAACGACATTTCTCTGTTTAAAACTTCCAAAAAAGTCTCTTTGTCAACAAACATCTCTCTCTCGTCTAGTTGTCTATACCAGCCTTTGAAATGAGCCTCCACATATTTATTCAGTGAATTGTTAGTTTTTTCTAAATATTCCTCCCACGTCACGACGCGCTCATCACTGACCGGTTCTTCAGAAGCTTTCTTCCAGAATTTGATTTTCTCTAATACGTTGCTCTCTGTTTCTTCAATCTCCTTCTTCAGAATCGCCTGTTCTTGTTGTGAAGGAAATGCTGATTGCAAGTATTTGAAGAATGCAGGATCAACAGTCAATTCGCCATCTTCTTCAAATCTTACCGGTAGTCGATCAGGTAGAATTCTATCAATAGCCTCTAACGCAGACTCTTGCGCAATATCAGCAATTCTGACAAGATCTGTGTCCACTTTTGGGGCTATGCGGGATAAATCAGAGGATAAACTCTCAATATTCATTTCTTGTGTGTCAAATCGTCCCTTAATAGAGTCCATGGCAGACATAATTGCGTCAAACCGAGTATATGTATCTGCCATCTTGTCTCGACATTCGGAAAACCTTTGATCTGTAGTCTGGTCAAGCGACGACAGGCGCTTTGACAGCTGCTCAACATCACTTTGAATAGCTTTATATCGTTTAAAAAAAACTTTGAAAGAGGTATCAAACTCAGACAATTTGTCATTACTGTCTTCGCTAGTTTTGCTGGCTTTGTCGAGAAGGTCCTGATATAGGTCTGACTGCTCAGACATTGTCTGCATAACCTCAGATTTGAAATTCTTTAATCGCTCGTCGTCATCCGCGGCAAATCTCATCAACTCATCTTGAAGAATTTTTGAAGCAGTAGCTATTCTCTCTACATTCTCTTCCAAGTCAAGAAGTCGTTGAACAGCTTCGCCTGCTGTTTCAGGTGCAGCTGTCGGGGCATAAAATGTCGGCACTAGACTTGACGATGGCGAGCTTTGAGATGATAGAATAACACTTGCTAGAATAAAAAGAACTGCAATAGTGAGCAGTAACCCTAGGTAAGCCAGGAACTCAGATAGAGATGTTTGACGATAGAAATTGGCAATGAAGCGCGGGATCACAAATGCCAAGTTTCCGGACGTTGATTGTTCATTAAAGTGTTCTTGTTGGGGCGAAACAATTGCTTCATTGGCTTGGAGTTGGATGTATGCCTCCTCTTCCTCGTTAAATGAGTATTCTGAGTCGATATCTGGAGTAGACCGAGCAGATGAGCGACGAGAGCGAGGTTTGCTGGTAGAAGCGGCAGAGCGAGTAGATAAAATTTTGGGTCTAGAGCTGTTATTTGACTTGATACTAGCAATGTCATCATCTATAAAAAGCATTTAGTGGACACTCGTTGTAAGAGTCGACGAAACATAATACCTAGACCAACGCCTGAAGCGCGCAGTGATCGCCGTCGCTCATTTAAAGAATTATCGTCTTGAAGTGCCAGCGGATAATGATTCTCTTTCTTAGACGATGACCTAGTTACTATAGACGGAGCCGGAGATACAGACCGTTCGGACGCAGTTTCTGATCGTAGAGTCCGTCGCTCGCTACGCGTGGGCGACGAATCCCGCAGGACTAGTGTAGATGGTTGGCGCCTACGCGTCGATAGCTGTCGAGCTGCTAAATCTGCAGCCGTATTATCATAATTTGGAGTGGTCTGACGCCTTGAGCGTCGAGAACTGGTAGACATTGGTATTTAAGCTATCAGGTCAGACCGTTATAGACCAGACGGCGAATGCCTTGACTTGATTGATCTATGGACAGTAGATGTCCATCAAATGTAGAAAACAAAATATTAAACTGAGTGTATAAAATACAATGCTGCACAAGAAATATTAGAATTCTTTGAAGCTGCAAAGCGTGGTGGTGGCTTGTGTTATTAGAGAGCGCAAAGCGGACTGTTTAAATGTTTACAATCGAATCCTCCTCCAGACGCGTGCGGCGTGTTCTTCAAATGAGTCTCGACACAAAACCCATTTTTGATTACATTGCCTACTTCTCACTCTTTCGATTCGCACGATCTCAGTAGTGTCATCGATTTAGAAGCAACATTGCCAACCCAACTCATCCTTTTAATTTTTCTTTCATACTATTTTAATATCAGTAAATCTTTTGTGATTAGCTATGGATCATATGCCTGAAAATTGGGGACGTCCCCGGTCGGATGTATACGGCTCATATCAGCACGCTATTCACAGCGCTGGTCCGCAGTCGCACACGCAGGTGCCTTCAATCACGGGTACCAGTGTTATCGCCATGAAATTCAATAATGGAGTTATACTTGCAGCGGATAACTTGGGTATGTTTCTGTCACTTGTGGTGATTGTTTTGTCATCGAATCAGGATGTGTGCTGGAGGTGAGAGCTGACGTTATCGAATGATATAGGGTCTTACGGGTCTCTTGCTAGATTCACCGACCAAGAGCGGTTGATCAAAGTTGGAAAGGAGACAGTTGTTGGATTCAGTGGGGACGCATCAGATATGCAGTATCTTGAATCCATGTTAGAGCGGTTGATGTAAGTTAATTGCTGCCCCAATTTCGTCACCGGTCAGCAAACCCGCACGGCTAACGCATATCTTCACAGAATCGAAGACAACTACGAGCAAGACGGCCATAACTTTAGAGCTCCACATATATACGAGTATTTGTCTCGTGTGATGTATAACCGACGCAGCAAGGTTGATCCTTTATGGAATGCAATTCTAGTGGCGGGAAAGAAAGACGATGGATCCCCTTTTCTCGGATATGTCGACTTGTTGGGTATCACTTACTCTTCACCGTGCATAGCTACCGGTTATGGTGCTTACCTGGCAATCCCCTTACTACGAAAGTTAGTGTCGGAGGATGAAGACGCAAAGAACGTTACCGAAGAGCAAGCCCGCGCCGCTATCGACGAGAGCATGAAAGTTCTATTCTACAGAGACGCTCGGAGTTTGGACAAATACACTGTTGCAACTGTTACCCTTGACGGTAATGTCAAATTTGATAAGGACGTTAGATGTCAGAACATGAATTGGAGATTTGCTGAGGGAATCCGTGGCTATGGCACGCAGAAGCAGTAATTTTTTGGTGGTTTTCGTGTTTTTCGCATATTGCATATGTATGGCTTAACCGAATCAATATTACTAAATTAACTGACCATCATTACTGCCTCGGACAAATGTATAGACCTGAAAAGCCAGTCCAGTCTATTTTTACGGTCAAAATATAAATTGCAACATAATTAACAAGTACTAATCATAAAGCATCGCTCGTCATAATTCCTTCTCCCAAAAAATAAAGAGGTAGTGAGCAAATGTGCGAACGAGGAAACACGAGATGACTGTCAAATTAACAAAAAAAACGACAGCAACTTAGCAATTCGAAACAAAAGAAAATAAAGAAAAAGACAAGTTCATGCACAAAGAAATTAGCTGCAGCTAACTAATACCTTCTTCGATACAAAAGCGGACTGCGCATAAGACACGTCAACGAAACGTAAGATAAAAAAAAAAGAGGAATGGCAAATGGCTTTATAAAATTAGATTAAGCACGCACAAAAAGGAAAAAAGAAATAAATAAATGACATAAATTGCTACTAATAAAAAGTATAGAAGAACACATTATACAACGCGATAATGACTGTAACTATATAACGGTGTGGCGACTAAACGGTAGTTTACTTTTTTCTGCTTTATGAGCGCTTGCGGAGGTTTGTGCTCAACCATTCCAAGCCTAATTTGTATTATTTCATTAGCATATATTCCTGCAAAGAGCAATTAATGAAAATATGAATAAAAATGATACATACCCTCATACAGACCATCACCGCTGGTGGCGCAAGTAGCCTGGATATACCAAGCCCGTTGTCTAAGAGAGTGGAGGCCAAGCTTCTCTGTGATTTCTGCAGCGTTCATAGCGTTGGGCAGATCCTGCTTGTTGGCAAACACCAAAAGGAGAGCATCCCGAAGTTCATCCTCGTTCAACATTCGCTGGAGTTCCTCACGAGCCTCAGACATACGTTCTCTGTCGTTACTGTCAACGACGAAGATAATACCCTGGGTGTTCTGGAAGTAGTGGCGCCAGAGAGGACGAATCTTGTCCTGTCCACCGACATCCCAAACTGTGAAGGAGATGTTCTTGTATTCAACAGTCTCGACGTTAAATCCAATTGTGGGGATAGTGGTGACAATTTCACCAAGCTTCAACTTGTAGAGAATGGTACTGCAAAATCTCGTCAGAAATCACATGCACAAACAAAAAAAAATAGCATACTCAATTATGAATTATCTGAGTAGTATAGAAATATCAAAGGAATTACTTACGTCTTTCCTATAAAGCAGAGAAAGAAGACGCAAATGCGCATAGCAAGGTCAGTATAAAGTCATGGATGAGCAAATTCAAACGCACGCGGCAGTGGCAAACGACAACAGGTCCAGACACAATTGCGTAGCCCCCTCAGTCAGTGAGCCCTCTCAAACCGCGTTTAAAGTACAATCAGTGTATTATAAAACAAATCTGATTGTTTATTTAAGGTCAATTGCCGAATTGGATATGATGGACGGTAAGGGGTGACGGTCAAAGGGGGATGTGCTAAGGGAGAGGCTGGCTGCGTGCACAGCCGCGTGGCTCGAGGTAAATGTAACAAATCAGCAAGACGACTCACCGGCAGCATCAAGACCAACCATCAATATTCTCATCTCCTATAACCAAACATGAGTTAGAAAAAGGCATTGGAGAGACAAATAATTGAAAATGCGTACCTTTCGGCCGAAGAGACCCTGGAGAAGCTTTGAAATAGAAAGACCCATACTGAATCTACGGATAAGAAGATCGCAGACGCTGCGGTGCACGCGCAGCGCCAGCAAATCAAAGTCAGTAAACCATTAAAACAAAACATTGCAAGAGAATAGGCTCGCAGCGTCGGAAGCCACAGATGGGTGCAATTGGGCGCGGGAGAGAGGAATGCGAGCACGAAGCGCACGCTAACCCGAGCGTCCGACAAGCGCCCGAGGCATCCGTAGCAGCTTGCGGAAAGAAGACCGAGGAAATAAACGTACCAGTAGCTAGAAAAGCAGCGAGGTGAATGGGATGCGGAAAACGGGCTGAAAAGTCCTGCGAGAGAGGGTGGTATGAAGAAGGGAGAGGTCAGAGGAAGATCTAGAGAAGAAAAAGCGAGGTGGCAGAGGCGGCGGCTACAGGAAGGGGGCGCGTGGCCGCCTGTCTACCAGCAACAGCATACGCCGTCAATATTTGTGCAGCCGGTGCTAGTAGTAGACATCCACGCTGCAGACTCTATTTACGTGATCCGGCCGCTCACAACTCACGCCTTTTTTAAGTCTTTTTGCAGCTCACCAGAATATTTTGTATTGCTCAATAAATCAATCGGTCAGTCAATTCTGTATTTCAGCCAGATAAAGGTATGTTTCGTTTTCTGCTTTCTAACTTGTACAGTCTGTCTTGTACAGTCTGTCTTGTACTCCACTCGATACCTGGCGCAGGCAGTCGCATAATGATGAACATTTTTTCGCACGCGAGCGGGCATCGTCCGCGATGAAGCGGCAATCCTCTAAGAAGCTCTGATTGCGGCCTTATCCTAGACTCGCAGTCTCTGGACACCAGCTGCCTGTGCCCGCTATCTCCTGGTGCCGCTTGCCCTGCTAACTTTTGCAACCGCAGTTCTCTTTAGCTGTGCCGATGCTGCGCCTATCGCGGTAGTCTACTGCCCTCTAGAGGTATGTGTTGCCGCTCTCAGCTCTTGCCCACACCGGCGTCGCTGTCTAGTCTCTTAACATGATTATATAAACTCAAAGAATAATCTGTCAATCCCCTGAAAGCATGCTAGACATGCCTATGTTGTGACTAGTCTATGACCAAGAACCTATGACAGCGCGCCGTTTGTCTTTTGTGGTGACTTACCCATTAATACTAACTTTGCCGACTTTTTAGTATGGATGTCCAATCCGAGAACTCAACCCCATCCTCCATTGACGTGAGCTTCATCGATGGCGAGTATCTTGTCTTTGACCTAGAGGCTATCAAATCCTTACGTAATGATCACCACATATCGGGAATTTTGATCGGAACCTTACCACAGGTTCCCCAGCAGTCTGTGTTCTTAGGTTTGCCTCTGCAACTTATGCCCGAAGAGGCCGCATTGCTGGTACAAAAAGGCATCGGTCGCATCATCGATGAAGAGGCCAGTCATGGACTTCTCATGAGCACCGATGACGACTATGACGATAGTCGTCGCGCGCAAGAGCGAATTGCCGAAATTGAAAAGCCGGCAGGAGAATCTCGGGATGGTCTTCTTGTCTACTCGACCCCGGCGGTCTCTGGTCTCACTGACAAGGTAGTCCGCTCAGAATCTGCGGTGTCTTCCATATATGACACGCCGAGATTCCACGTATATAAATATCTGCATGGAAAAGGCTTTTTTCTCTCTCCCGGTCTGCGATTCGGATCCCAATTTCTTGGGTATCCAGGCGACCCTTTACGCTATCATTCGCATTATTTAGTTTCCGGATTTGCATTTGATGAAGAGTTTCCTCTAATCGACCTAATTGGGTCCGGCAGGCTTGGTACCGGCGTGAAGAAGGCGTGGATGGTTGGTGCATGTGTTCCAACTGGCTCGCGACGCAGAGTGAATAATGCGGGGGAGATTGAGATGGTTATTAAAGACGAGGCAGAAGAGGATTTTGCTAGTTTCTGTATTGAATGGGCAGGATTTGGTTGAAGCTTGATATATAATTGATTGCCTCGAGATTCTATATTGCCAGCTTATTATCGGAATAGACATTGGCTGCTTTAGCTCCATGCTATAAGCATATAACACTTTCGTCATGCTCTATTCATATCTAGGCAGATGGTCTATCTCGAAGTCGACTCAGGTTTATGCCATAAGCCAGGGTCATGGAGCAGCTCGAAATAGAATCACGTAATACGGATGCTCGTCGTCACACGTTTCATTCATATGAGACTCGTAGAAAATAAATCTCTAAACAAGCTCCTATACGTATTGAATTGACAATATCGCAATCAGGTACCTTTATCGTAAGGTACAAACCAATCAGGGCCAGTATCAGCCACGCTGTCAGGAGAGAATTTAAGGTCGAGAAACTTTATCGCCGAGCAGGGCGAAACAAATAAACTTTCTCGAAACTAGCTACTCAAAAACAATCAGGCGCGAGGCTCAGAAAACGGATCATCTGAGGGCGCCACATCTGTCATAAAAGAACCGCCTGATCGCATCAGAGAATACTACTTCTGTAGATCACATATACTCATATCCGTCCGTTTCTTTTTATTATTCATCAGGCAGCTTGTCTACGTATATACCTTTTCAGTGCTTATATTGCACTACGCATCATTGCTCGATGAGTGAAGACTTTGTGAACAGTATGTTTTTTTTTTGGCTCTTCGGCAACATGTTTACGCGTGTCACTTCTAACATACTCTTCTTGAAGCAACATGCACTACGCATGATGATTTTATTGCTATGCTTGCAGCTAAAGGTGATGCATACATGAAAGAGTGCTTGGCTTTTTCTACAAGTTGCCATACATGCGTAATGGCTTCTACCTCAAGACCTTGCGGATGGTGTCCGTTTGTGCGTCAACAGTCTTTCGTCATTCTTTTTTTTTACTTACCGTCGTATCTAGTCTTCTGTATGTGTTCCCGACCCCAGCCGACTGGGCATACTTGCAGCTATTCGTGACCGCAACATTTGTCCCTACACAGACGAAAGATTCGAGTTCCGCGCGCGGGCTCTCGGATGCTCTGTTTCTTCAGTCACATTATGGAGTACCGTAGTGTCCTTTACAGTCGGAATGATATTTGTTATGCTAGCATCTGTTCTTGTCACTTGGCTTGCTAGACGCAAAGTTCTGGCTTGGGTGCAGCGTACTCTAGATGAAGAACGTGATAAAAAATTAGAGCGGGAAACAGCAGCTCTCATATCTGCTCAACAAAATGGAAACGGTTATCAATCTTTATCCTCGATCACTCGTATCCCTACCGAGACTTATAATGCTGATGACGAGGAAGAGGACGACTTAAACGACAGTGACGACGACAGATATACTTTGAACGGAGATGTGGAACACACTACCTCTTGGAGTTCAGAATATATATATCATCCACAAAGCCAACAGGCTAACGTAGCGAGGCCTAGAGTCTACCAAATTCCAGCTGTTGAGGCGCGGCAAATGTCAAAATATAACGAAAAGAGCAAGATTCCTGACGAGGGAGAGCATAGTGATGGGGGTCTATTCGGTCGTCTCAGTAGCAGCGTGAAAGAATTTGTCAGTATGTCTACACCTTAACTCAAATTTTCTTGCTATGATGTTTGTATATAGTGTTAAGCAGTATATGGTTCTTGTCTTGCGATGGCTGTATTACTCATTAACTGAGGGAGATTAGTGTGGGTATCTTGTACATGCCATGTCGGCACAGTTCCTTCTTTTTTTTTGCGGCAACAAAATATTGGTTTGAGTGACTTTTTGTGTACATTTCGGTTATGGCATATAGGCAGCGACATTGTAAGGCGTTCTAGGTTAATCAATTTTGTTTTCCAGTTGTACTTTTGACTACACTCAATCCAGTACATTGTACATGATATTATATACTACACATTCTAAGTGCTGCCTATATATCTATAAGACATATCTAATGCGGCTATGCAGATGCGCATGTAGTAATGTAATGACAATTAATCTTTGAACCTTTTTGTCGAGAGCGTATGTTGCTTTTCAATGAATTCCGAAATTTTAAAATCAGAGCTTCGTTTTTAAGTTTGTCGCCGGCTTCCCCTGAATAAAGTTACTCCAGTCTCCGGGATATGTTACCTCGAACGAAATCGCAAGCTTGATCGCAAGCCTAACCTCTAAGGTTTTCATTATTACAATACCGACGCTGCGAGAGCGCAAAAAGTTTTATCAATGAGGATAGCAGTTCCTCTGCCTCGTCTTCAGGCTCTCTCTGTCCTCCGACGACCTGTACTCTCGACCGCGAACAGTTCAACGCATTCGCAGTCGTGTTACTCACAGCGCAGGCGTGAGAGTAATGTCTCTTATACAGATACGATTTTAATGCCAGTGACGACTTTCCCTGCGCGGTCAGATTCGAAGACGGTGCAAGAGCAGTACTTGAAGGTTGCGAGCGACGATGTCTACGCGTGGCAGGTACATATGAACGAGAGTCGTAGTAATCAAACACATCATTCTGACGACTGATTATAGAAATCATCGCTCCCTGAAGAAGATTTATTTATATTGCACGATGGGCCGCCATATGCTAACGCAGATGTTCATCTTGGTACGACTTACCAGAATTGAGTCTCCTTTTCGTTTAATATGCTAACGACTGTAATTACTCATAGGCCACTCAGTCAATCGCATAGTAAAAGATATGATTGTTCGATATCAAATAATGCAAGGTCGCAAAGTCTCTTATATACCTGGTTGGGATTGTCATGGTCTCCCCATTGAGCTCAAAGTTCTTGAAAATGTCGGGAAAGGCAAAAACGGCAAGAAGAAAGTCGCTGCATTGACTGCTCCCGAAATTCGAGCTTTAGCTAGACAGCACGCCGATAATTTCATTACAAGTCAGATGGCTAGTTTTAGAGAGTGGGCTACCATGGGCGAATGGGAGAGTCCCTACAAGACAATGAGTAAGTTGATTAGAATTCCAATGATTTTATGCTTGCTAACGCATAGTAGATCCGGACTTTGAAATCAGACAACTAGAAGTGTTTAGATCAATGATGAATAAGGGTATGCAGCAATTTTTATCTAAATTAATGAAAATCCCGACTTATACAAACCTAGGGCTGATTTACCGAAGTGACCGTCCCGTATATTGGAGCTGCGAATCACACACAGCACTAGCAGAAGCCGAGCTAGAGTATGCCGCTGACCACTCGAGTAAGACAATTTATGTTAAATTTCCATTGATTGGTACTGGATCTTTGAAGTATCAGTATCCTAAACTGGAAGATAAAACGATACATTTTTTGATATGGACAACCACTCCGTGGACTATTCCTTCCAACAAAGCGATCGCCATAGGCCCAACTATGACATACAAGATTGTACACAGCGAGCAGCATGGCTACCTTGTCATTTCTGAGTCTCGAATGGAGTCACTGGAAACTGATATAGGTTCGTTGACAATTGTCGTTGACTCAATCTCCGGTGAAAGTCTTACAAGTTGCACATACGCACATCCTCTCATAAAGGACGGCGAACCTCAACCGGTATTCGCGGCGCATTTTGTTACTGCCGATTCAGGTACCGGTTTGGTTCATATGGCTCCCGGTCATGGAATGGATGATTACTTGGTTTGTCAAAGTCACGGAATTCAACCGTACTCTCCCGTAAATAGTTATGGAAAATTTGACGCCAGTCTTCCCGATGAGCTCTCAGATCTTGTGGGTAAGCCAGTGCTGAAAGCTGGACAGGATATGGTTATAAATCATCTGCAGGATGTAGGGGCGTTGGCAGGTATAAATTCAGATTACAAGCATAAATATCCTTACGATTGGCGATCAAAGAAACCGGTCATCATCCGTTCTACTCCGCAATGGTTTGCGAATGTCGGTTCTATCAAAGACCAATCATCATCAGCTATTGAAGGCGTTAAATTTCACCCTCCTATCGGAAAACACCGATTATCTAGTTTCATTCGTGATCGCTCGGAATGGTGTATTTCCCGTCAACGAGTTTGGGGTGTACCTATCCCTGCTCTGTTTGACTCAGATACAGGCGAAGCGTTATTGACCGACATTAGCGTCAAGCATATAATCGAAGAAATTAAAAGAGTGGGGATTGATACGTGGTTTACCGATGAAGATGATACTACTCACTGGGTTGCACCGGAGTATCGCGCTGATGGCAAGACATATGAAAAAGGAAAAGACACTATGGATGTTTGGTTTGATAGTGGCTCTAGCTGGACTCTCATTCAGGAGAAATATGGCGAGTATGTTTTCTGTTCCTAAAGCTGTAATGGTTTTTAAATTTCTCACTATTGTATTAGACTCCGCCAACGCAGCAAGTCGTTAGTGGACGTATACAGCGAGGGTTCCGATCAACATCGTGGATGGTTCCAGTCTTCACTATTGACTTACATCGCTGACCAACATAACGGAAAGGCCCCTTATTCAAATGTCATCACACACGGATTTACTTTAGACGAGCATGGAAGAAAGATGTCGAAGTCTCTGGGAAACGTCGTAGCTCCCGCTCAGATTACTACAACCGGATACAAAAACGTCGCTGCTATTGGCGTCAGCGGATTGCGGTTATGGGTAGCGCAATCAGACTATACGACTGATATCGGTGTCAGCGCGACAGTTATGCAGCGTGTGGCAGATTCTTTAAGTAAGATTAGACGAACTATACGATATATTCTAGGAAATCTTCACAAGTTTGATGGAGTTGAAGTGCCTTATTCGCAATTGCGTCCCGTACGTCTCTTTTGCTATATTTAAATTTTTATTTCAGTTGTCGACTAACTTGTTTAATATAGACCGATCAATATGCTCTCTGCCAGTTATATGACCTTGAGCAAGATTGTAAGGCTGCATATGATCAATTCGCTTTTAATCGAGGTCAGTATGGATTCTTTACAGAACTATCTCGATTTGAATCTCGTTCTAACCCAGCAGACTAGTGGTCCAAGCATTCTCGCGACACATTTCCCGATTATCTTCTTCATATTTAGATACGTCGAAAGATAGAGTATATATTGACGAAGAGAATAGTCCGTCAAGAAGGTCAGTACAGACTGTTTTCTCTCACATCTTCCGCGTGTACACTTCAGTCTTGTCACCCATTGTTCCCTTGTTGACGCAAGAGGCTTGGCATCATGCGCCTATGTATCTCAAACATGAGGACGCTGAGAGATATTTTTCGCCTTTTGTCTCTGGGTGGTTCACCGCTCCAGAAGAATGGAATAACGAGCTCTTGCGTCAAGATTTTATTGAATTGGAAAAAATCATGGAATTAGTTAAGGGTGTATTGGCAAGAGCAAGAGATGACAAGTGAGTACTTTCAAATTTTTTACTTTGGCAGCGAGTGGTACAGTACTGATGCAATGAGTAGAAAAATTGGAAGCTCTCTAGATGCCTCGATGGTATTAAGTGCTCCTACCGGTAGTAAAGCTCTTGAGCTACTCCAAAAATACGGTAAGCTATGAAATTGATATTTGATTGTGATGAATGATTTTAACAATATAAATAGAATCTCATTTTGCGGAGATGTTGGTGGTGTCTGACGTATCAATATGTAGTCAGACAGAGCTGGATTCAGCCTTGTCCTCCAGGGATTGGAAATATACCAGCGAGCTACTTAAACTGTTTGAGAAGAACGACAACGACACGATTACTGCGGTTTCTATTAAACCAGATCAAAGCAAGTGTGGTAGATGTTGGCAATTTACAGCTCCAGCTGAGACTGGCATATGCTCTCGTTGCGCAGACATTGTGAACAGAGCTAGTCGTCGTGCGTAAAGAAGATTATTATTGTACATACAGTCTTCTACGAATTGTAAATAAACTACTTTATATCTAATGATTTTTTTTCTTCTTCCGTGGATTCTGGTTGTACAAGACTAGATAATAAACTGTATATTATAAATTACAGTTGAATAGACTTGGTCGCTATAGTAGTTCTGAGATCAATATCAGTAAACTATATCCCCTGGTTGCTACGACAACTCCATGCTAGTCAGATACATATGCGCATTACATCTGCTGTTTATATCTTTAACTACAGAAGGTTTAGGCCACAATTTTTGGATTGTTGTTTGCTAACCCAATGGAGGCATGTTTGGACAAAAATAAAGTTTATAGATACTGGAGGATAAATGAATACTAGCCATGCAATGCATTCTTGAGCGATCAGTTTTATCAGATTTGTAGATTTTTATTTCTGATTGATTCAAAAAGGTAGTTAGAAATACGCTATTCCTCGTATGAAAGCTACGATATCAGAAGGTGTATCAAGTCTGAGGCGCACCAAAGTAGTGGCTATAGGGGTTCCTGCGCCCTAACCTATGTTACCTGCAAACCACCAACACTTGACCAGTACAACTGCTCTCTCTAGCAATTCTCGGTCTAGAATAGCTACAACTGACTGCAACTACAATCAATTGTTAGCTGGTATATGACATAGATTCAAATAATGAATTATCTTTGCAGCTAGTAGAAAATATCGGATTCCACGTCATTCGCTGATTTTTCTTGCGTCTATTAGCTGATTAACCTGCCATTTGGACCGCACTACTCACCTCACATTTCGTGGTCAAGTTCAATTGCACGAGAGAGACATGCCTGCGGCAGAACGGGTATATCCCCCGAAGATTTTAAGCAACGATGTCAGTCAGCCAACTGTGAAAGAGTTGAGCAATGATGGCATCGCCTTACTCCGCAACTGGATTCGAAAACCATACGGTGGTTTTGCGTTCGGCACATGTTTTGGATTCTTGATTGCCAGCACAATGCCGTCATCTTCAGGATATGTTAAATCGACTTCTGAGCGATTACTTCAATCTCTTATGATGTGGGGATTGCTGCTTCTAAGTGTGTGTGTAGGTTATAAAACATTTATTGCTGGAACAGACGGAAGTAAGCCGACCCATATGTTTGATTTGGCGAAGATTCAAGGAATTTTTGATGCTTCTCAGCTCAAATCAACAAAATCTACCGAGTTTTCCGCACGGCCGTACGAGCATTATGCCAAGCAGCTAGAAAAAGAGACAAGTCCATCGGCTACTACAAAAGCAGCAAATCCGCTTCCACGAACGCTTAGTTTACCGGTTGACGCCCCCACAAGTCGTCGTGACTCAACTCCTTCGCTTTCCTCTTCAGTGTCTACTCTTTCGCGCTTTGATTCCGTGTCAAGTCGAGATTCAACATCAACGGTCGGGACTACTGATAACAGGCGCAGTCCGTCAAAAAGCTCAGCCTCTCTACGGCCAAAGACCAAATCACAGGATGCCCAACAATCTTTCAAGCCATATGATGCTCCCAAAGGACATTCCAGCACCCATTCTATCGGTGGAAACGATCGACCTCTATATCAAAGATCGATGAGCACGTCTTGTACATCTCCCGTCAAATCAGACAAGTCTCGATCAAAAGAGAGAGAACTTGCCAGTGTTCCTGCGCTATCCACTAGAGACCCAAACAGGTTTTCCCTTATTTCTGCATACATAAGGCCAGACAGAAGAACTGTACCAGTCAAACTATCTGGAAAGGGCCTTTCTCTACGAATTACCACTGAAGGCTTGCAATTGGATGACGATGCAGGAACAAAAGGGGGTGATCTGAAGACTTGGATGATTGAATCTATTGAGGTAGGTTTTAACTTATATTTTAAGTTCAAGAGCTTTGTTTGCTGACTTCGTGGCTAGTACGACATTTCCAATAATTTGGTGATGAGGGCGACTACACAGACATGGCCGCCAATACAAGTCACTTATCTTTTCAAGGAGAGCGACTGTTTTAAAGCCACGCTGGGTCTCCGCGCATTGAGACGAGAGCTTCAAACCCGAGGAATAGAAGTTAAGGAAGTGAATGGTAGTATTTTACTAAATGATTTGGATAATTAGCATAACAATAGCATTTTGACTGTCTTGCCGCTTTGCAAATGAAATAATTGTTACGGTTAATTAGCATTCGGCGCCTTTGGCGCGGTTTTTGAGTATATTTTTTGATTCTATACTGCATTTTCGCATTGGTGGAGCTTGTTTGTTTAGAAAATGCATTATGACCTAGTTTAATGATAACAGCACATTTGTACGTAGTTCTAATATTTGCTAATATTTTCTAATTGGAATCTGGATCTCTTACAGTTCTTCCAATATATACTTGTTAGACCACTCTTCTATCTGACAGATACCGAACAATTGAGCCCTGTCCCGAGACTTCCGTAACCTATAACGAGAAAAAAATGGGGAGTTAGCATTCGTCATTGCAAAGAGGTAGAGCACCGCGAGATACCTTTTCATGCCAGGCCAATAAAACACCTGAGATTCCATGGGATTCGGGAACACTCATTCCCTTGTATAGGTACTTGAATAAAGTATCGCGTTCATCGGATGAAAGCTTTTCGACAATTTTGCTTATGTCTGTCGACTTGACTGTGGAGAGAATTTCAAGAATTGTGGTCAAGTGAATGCTCTGTTCAAAAATTACGAATAAGTTAATTTCCCCCCTTATATTAACACAGAGATAAGATACTGCTCCGGTCACTGTTTGAATTAACAGCGGTCCAAGGCAAGATTGATAATACCTTAACTTCTTCAGTACTGGTGTAAGGAGGATTAGCAAGTGCTGCCGAAAGAGCGCCCGCATGATCGCCTCGGGAAAGAGCTGATCTAATCGACTGACCAAATGATTGAATCTCCGAGACGCTCACAGGAGGCAGATTCGCTATGCTGGGAGGGATTAGATCCTCGGGCGCGATGTTGTTCTCAGGCTCGAGGATATCGATGTTGATACGGCGGAAGTTGACGTTGGCCATTTCTTATTGTACTTGTATAATGATTGCAATACTTTTAGCTAAACAAATAGCAGTATAATTATATGTAAGCTTCTTCGCTACCTGTGTTATACGTAAGAAGTGGAGATGAAGGGGATAACGAGGTTGATCGAGCGGATTGCGTTGACAAATTGGATCCGTGAGCAACTCGAGGATGCTGCGGCTTCGACCCAGCCAGCCCCCCCGCTGTCCACTTAATTGACTGCATCTAACTACACTATATCTTGCATATATAATTTATAAGCGCTGGTAAAATAACTAGTAGTTATATACAGATTTATACTGTTATAATGATTGTACATATATACACTATTAAATGCCAATAATTTGCTAGTTCACAAAATATCCTTAAAGCTAACATCTGCCGTTCCTCTCTCAAGAGGTTTTGGTTGATTATCACTGGGCTTCCATCCGATCTAACAGTCTCATTAATAAAAAATTTTATATTCACATTTGATAGGATCACGTACCATATAGATAATTCTAAACGTTGCCGGCAGAGATCCGTCTTCGTTGGCATGCATCTCTCTGTATACTTTCTCAGCTGCGGCAATCAAATCTCGCGGGAGATAATGTGGACGGTTCAAGACAGCATTACTTTCACCCATGTCTCGTAAGTCCTTCATTAATGACATCATGTCCGGAAAAGATACGATAACGTCGTCAACATCGATAGTAATAAGGTTGAAACCAGCTTGTTGGAGTAAATTACCCATATCTCTCACATCTGCAAATATGTCAGTAAATCAAAACACCTTTCAGTTGTCGAAGTTTCGAAAATTCACTTACCAGCTAGTGGAGACAGTCGCGGCGCTGCTCGCTTATATACATCCATTTCAGCGAGTTGTAATGAAGTTCGCAGTTCAAATAATGAATCCCCGCCCATCATACTGGCAATAAACATTCCATCAGGAACAAGCATATACTTGATTCGCTGCAGCAATCCCGGTAAGTCGTTGACCCAATGTATCGACAAGTTGCTTATGACGGTGTTTACTGAATTCTCAAAGAGAAAGTCGCTGAATGGCTCCATTGTAGAAGGACTATTCTTGATGGCCTGCAAAAGCTCTGGAGTAAACAAATTTTCTTCATCCATATTTATTCGCGTGATATCAAGCTCCTTGTTGAAAGAAAATTCTTCTGGGTCGGCGTCTCTGTAGAGCAACTTGTTGGCCATTTCAGTCATAATGATTCTTCCAATTCGAGATTGCATTACGCCGTTATCTTTTGGATCTTCGCGTTCGGCGACAATGGCTTGCTCGACACTTCCAGCTCCAGCTCCAACGTCAACCAATACATCATGACGTCTCGCAATCAACTATGTGATATGTTAGTGACTTTGCCTAATTAGACATCACCAGCATTCAAATAGTATCAACATACCAACAATCGTTCAATCAGACGATTCGCAATCTCAGCGCGAAGATAGTCTACTGTCCGACTATTCTCAACATTAATAGCCGCTCGATCCCGCTGTTTCCGCTTGGCTTCCCTGCTAAATACATTCATAACCTCGGCATATTTCGAATTTGTTGATGTAAATGTCCGACGCTGATTGCTATTCGTTGGAGCTACGGAGACTGCACACCTAGAGAACCGGGATCGCGCTAATTGTGTATCCTTTAATGCTATGGATATGAGCGATCGGTAATACATCGTTTTCTAGATCCCAGTAGCTTCCTGCAGTTTGTTTGTAGCGGATAGACTGTTAAATTAATGGCTTTTGATTGAACTTGAATGTCCCCAATGATGGATGCGGCTCGAGATTTTTTTTTTAAATCTACTAATTGGAAACACCGCAGCTGTCATAGCATTAAATATTCCCAAATTTTTTATTGCACAGCCAGGTATAGTAAAAATAAATGAACATAGTAATATCGAAGGGAGGTTATATACAAAGCTAACAAGGCAACTAGCAACTAAGCTCAATAATATGCACGCCATATGCCAAAATAAGTAATCTCAAGACAAAATAAAATAGTCCTATATAAGGAACACGCAACAAAAGCAAAACCCAACCATAATCAATCATTAAGATACTAATACAAGATCCCGCCTTATCTTAGGAAACCCAGATAAAAGACTATCCAACTCTTTTTTTACTCAAAACGACAGCGAAAGGGGGTCGCAAAGATGATAATCATCATCGCCACCGTGCCCGCGTTTATCTTAGTCGGCCTCTCTTTTCCAAAAAGTCCTTTGCCTCATTAATTTTGGTAGCAATATACGGAGATCCACCGCGATCAGGATGATTTAACAGCATTATCCGACGATGAGCTTCCTTCAGCTTGGATTTTGTAAGCGTAGACTCAGTCAACCCGAGCATCTGTAATGCCTCCTTTGAGTTCATCTTGGCATCAAAACCTCCTTTAAGAAATTTCTTTCCAGAGACTGCGGCATTCGGCATGTTGCGATAACGCTGCATGGCGCGGATGCCTACTCGTGCTCCGAAAGCGAGGGCGGCAATGCCGGCGCCGATGATGATAGGATGACTCTGAACATGCAGCGTAAGTCTAATGACCCGTAAAATAAAGAAAAAAATGAAGTGAAACGCACCATTGTATAATCTCTAGCTTCTTCAAAAAAATCCTTCTTTACAGGCTCTTGTGGGAGACTGGTACTGGCAGGAAGAGGGAAGCTTGCGCCTGCGGGTGTATAGGCGCCGTTAAGCGGGGCAACAATATCTCCAACCGAGACTGTAAAGTTTTCAAGCGACGGTCCTGAATTATCGGATGAAGAAGACTGAGAGGATAAGTTGTTGGTAGGTGCTGAATGCGAGGGAGTGTTGCTTGTGGGCGAGGAACTGCTACCGAATAAACCGCGAAGGAAGTTTGACATTATAAATTCGTGCACCTCGCTTAGTCGCCAAAACCTGAACGATCTGTCTATGGCACGAACAGAAAACTGAGAAATTAAACAAAACCCAGTCTCCTCGGCAGAGCGGTCGGCTGCAACGAGATTACAAAAAAAAAAAAAAGAAGAGAAAGCAGAATACTGGATAATTTAATACAGATTTGGTCAAAATGAGAAAAGTTTCCAGAAACTCTTGAACCGCAAACTGAAAAGACTAAACGGGGTCGATGCAGTCAACAAAATCTGTGGGGTTGGTGTCACTAACTGCGGCAATCGCTGGACACGCGTCATTGGAAGTATTAATGGTGATCGAACGTCTGGCGCATTGCCTCCGCATGGATTAGGCTAGCAAAATTCTCATAATCTGTTGGAAGTGATGCTGTCCTTCAAAAATGTCTAAAGAGGTCAGTGTAGTCGACTTTTCTCTTCTCGTTTCTCAGTAGTCACTGACATCGGATCAATATTAGACTACGGTATTCGTGGTCGACCTTGGTCATGCTATGACCAAGAGCCATATGGCAGTCGCAAACGGTAAATCTGATTTGGAGGCTAGTTTACCTTACTTGTGGGATACAATCGGAGCAAAGGTCGCCTCCGGACGCAAGACAGTCTACATGGGTCTTGTGGGAGTTGGCACGGAAGGTAATATTACCAGTATGGAACTTAACAGATCACAAGACCTAACATGAATAATTTAGAAACCAGAGTTGATTTCGGAGATTCGGAGGGATACGAGAATATTAGCGTACTATATCCCATTCAGCAATTTCTCCTGCCCGACTTTAGAAACCTACCCAACGTACTGGTACCCTCTAGAGAGGGCTTCGGGGGTGATATTATTTCTGGTATTGTAGTCGCTCTAGATATGACATTGAAGTTTTGCAGAAAGCAGAAATTTGTCAAAAATATTGTTCTGATAACAAATTGCAACTCAATTGCAGAATTTGGTGACAGCATGGATATTATTGATCAACTAGCTAATGAAGGAGTCATTGTGAAAATTCTGTGAGTCTACTTGTTAAAACAATGAAGCATTGTAACTGATGCTAACAGTTGTTTTGTGTAGGACAATTGGGACTAGCCAAGCAACTATAGCCATGAAGTCTGAAAATTCGGAGGCAGAAGAAGATAGTCCGCTGCACTTTTCTAACTATGCAAATCTCGAAGCCTTTGCTAATAATGCTGTAAAACGCGGCGCTGACGTCAACATCATCCCATTTGAAGAGATATACTTGCAGTATGGCCGTCCAGAGATACGCAAAGTGAAATCAGTGGCCACTTACCGAGGATCTCTGACATTGGGGAACCTTAACGATAATCCCGAAAATACTATGGCGATAGATGTCGAAAGGTATATATATGTGCAAGCTGCACCAATTCCCTCATCAAAATCATACAGAGAGGCAACCTCGGATGAGAATAAACAAGAAGAGAAAGAAAAGCCACCCCCAGCGCCGCTAGAGTGGGATACAAAATATTTTGTGACTATCGACAGCGAGAAGACAGAAGACGACAAGGAGACAACAAAGAAGGAAACGATTGAAGTTCTCAAAGGAGATTTGCAAAAGGGATATAAGTATGGCAAATCGATAGTTCCATTTAAAGATGATGAGCTGGATTCTCTCAGATACGAGTCGGCGCAAGGAATGGAGATTATTGGATTCATCAGCATGACTGAGCTCAAGCCGTGGACGCTAATGTCTCCATCGTCTTTTGTGATTGCACCAAAAAAAAGCCCAGAGTCTGCTCTAGCGTTGTCAAGCTTGATTCATGCGATGAGAGGCGCCGGGCTATTCGCCATCGTACGGCTTGTCAAAAAGAAGGGTGACAATCCAAGAATGACAATTTTAATTCCTTATATCGATGTGGAAGGAAACAGAAAATTTGAGGCTCTTGTGGAAATTGATTTGCCATTTGCTGAGGACGTGCGCAATTACAAGTTTGCGTCACTAGATACGGTAAAGACGGTCAAGGGTAAAATATTGAAACAGCATCATCGATTACCAACTGATGAGATGGTGCAATCGATGCGGCAGTTTGTGAACGCTATGGACATTTCCTGCTTGGCAGATGGACTTCCTGCTACGGATGACGATGACGGAGCGTACGTTAACAAACATTGGGAGGTTGATTATGAGATGCTAACAATATGATTTTGAGCAATAGGGAAGAATATGCTGCGCCGGGAGCTGTATATAATCCGATAAAAGCTAGGATCAACCAGGCTATATTACGCCGAGCTTTAGACCCCGACACACCAGTACCGAAACTACCAGAAATTCTACTAAATGATGCGGTCCCTCCACCGTATGTGGTTGATACGGCATCGGGCCTAGCAGAGCATTTGGTGGAAGTTATGAATGTCAAGAAAGTAGAAAAGTATCAATCTACTAAGCGAACGGACTATCAAGAAGGAAAAGAGGAGCTGAAGAAGAAGGCAGCGCAGCTAGATCTCGATGCCCTGCTAGAATATCAACCTACGTCGCCCAATGGCGATCAGCCAAAAGAAGAGCACCGATCCAAGCGCCGGCGACTAAACGGTGAGGGAAGCGTGCGGATGAGGTTTGATCTCGAGGCGGCGATTAAAAAATGGGTCGAAGCTCCGGAGAGCGATGGCGCGGGCACGCAGGAGAGATTGATTGAAAGTAAGTAGTTTACGGTTCTCGCTATTAGTGAATGTGCTTGCTGACAAAAGAAATCCTGCAGTCTTTGAAAGTACAGGAGAGTCGATTGTAAGTCTTCTAGAGGACGAGAAGGCGAGTGAACAGGATGTGATTGATAGCGTAAGAGTACTGCGCACGCTTGCAAGTGATATGGACGAGAAGGAGTGGTATAATCATTATCTGCCCAAATTGTTGGATGCACTACGAATGACAAGTCGGTGGAAGGGTATAGAGCAGAATATGTCGCAAGAGGACCTTGGCAAGCTAGTACTCTAGACGAGCAGATGTGAGCCCAGCTCGGGTGGGTTATTATTTGCGAATAGGAGCCAGTTTAATCGCAGTTGTCTTTTTATCAGCAGCTGAGGGCATGGGCTCGAGGCAGATAATAGAGATTGAATAAAAATATGAGCAGAGCCGTAGAGACAAGTTGGGCAGACGGTAAAACTGTTTACAGCAATGTGTCTACGCGGTTTGATTCAAGTGCCGCATTCCACGCGTTTGTTTACATTTGCGAGAATGTAGCGACGCGTGTGTAGGAAATATATTTTATGTAGAGGGCCGCAGAGACCGACTTAGTTTGAGTGCGCGGTCGTCAGATGACTTTAGACTGACGATCGCTGACGCGGTCTTCTTTGTCCTCAACATATCTCTCTAGAGACCTGACAATAAAACAACAGCAGCAGTAGACACTGCGGTAAACAGACCTCCAAGCCAATATTCCTGGCTCATCATACTCGTACACTAACCGCATTCCTCCTCTCACGAACGCTACAGCATCCTTCTCCGGAAACGGCTCTGCACCGCGCCACAGTTTCCCGATGAGGCAGGGCGTGTGTTTTGTGATTTGTGATTTATGTGATTTGGTGACCCCGTGCCCGGTTCTGGTTTGTTCTGTCTACCCGCTTCTGCGCTCGTCATCGCCAACTTTTTTTCGAATTCTATTTTTTGATTTCATTCGCTCTCCTGTTTTCTGCTCCTCTACTCTTCTCCTTTGCTCCAGATCCATCTTATCGCTCTTCTTTACCGCAGTGAAGTCCTGCATCAGTCGCCGATCTCTCAATGACCGCTTCAACTGTACGTACTCCCTCTAGCCGGCCGTCTAATGCGCGCCTTCCGCTAGTCTGATTACTCACCTCGACGTGGCATTATTTTGCCTAATCCTGCCTGTTCCTCATGCAATTGACCTGACGCTTCTTTTCTATTACAATAGGAAATTTCATTTTCCTCGGGCTCGTCGTCGTCGCGGCGGCGGTCGTCAGTCTCCGTCGCACCCTACTCGATCCCCGGCGCCCGCACCCACGCCCACAACATGACCATGTCCTCCTCCGCCTCCTCCTCTTCCTCTTCCTCATCCTCGTCCATGTCTTTCAATTCGCCGCCTTCTTCCGGATCTTTCTCACTTGGATCCTCGGCTCTCTCACGGCGGATCCTTGCTGCTCGCCGCTTCTCAGAGGGCGAATCTACTTCCGGCAGGCTGAAAGAGGAGCTCAAGTGCGAATCTTGTGGGAAGGGATACAAACACATAAGCTGTCTCACAAAGCATCTGTAAGTGCATCCATTTACTTTTCTAGTTATATTGGTAGTGAAGATCGTGAAGAGTGCTGTGGTTCTGCTTGTTTCATCGAGCGCACGCGTCTAAGAGCAGTTGTTCTGTTAATGCTGTCCATGGTTGCCCCGCCTGTTACTATTATGATAAGACATATTGCGAGCGTGTTCCAAATTCATCTTAACTATTCTAGATACCATATATCCTACTATTACTGGTGCAGTGTCAGGTAGTACCCTAATTTTTTATCTTATAACTCGGCGCAATTTTTTTTTGTGACTGTTGTGAGAGTGGAACAGCAAAGAGGTGGGTGCAGATCGAGGCCAACCCTCGCGGTTATCTGGCTGCCCCCGCTTCATGCACTCTACTCTACTCTGCTACCGCACTATATCTACTTTTGATTCTGCTTCATTTCTGCTTAATTACCAGAGAGTATATCTAAAAAAAAATTCGGAGAGCTGTTTGGTCCGTCAGTAGGACTTGTGCCTGTGCCTTCCCGGATACCATATTTCAATACGCTCTTCTTTTTTTTTTTTTTGAAATTTCTTTTATTTTGCAGAACGATGGTTTAATTCGCTTCTCGACGGGTGCGGAGCAGCCGATATTGCCATAGCCCAAGACTTGTTAGGCGGCCTGAAACCGCCAATTAATATCGCCAATAATTGCCGCGGTCAGCTGCCAACGAACCGCGTCTGCTGCTTTTCCTGGAACAGAACCAGAACCAGAACTAGTCGTCTTTGCTGTCAGGTGCTCTCGCGCTTGACCGCCCCGTCCGCAAAAAAACGAACTCTCTTTCCTATACGCCGTCTTCTCGCTTCTTGCTCTCTCCTGTGCTCTTCGTGCTCTCCTGCGCTCTCCTCTCAAAGCGGGGAGGTTCCGCGCTTGGGCCTAGGCAACTAGGGTGCGATCGTCCGTGCTCGCTATCTCTGCGCAGACTCACAAACTTTGACGCCAGTGGCTTTATTGAGCACTTTACACCCTAACCACGAAATACCCTTATCTATTGCATGCGGTCGCATCTACTCACAGAAATCACGTCTTCACTACCATTAAACTATTATTAACGCGTACAGCTTACTAACCTTTCTGCAGATGGGAGCACACCCCAGAGTGGAGCATGACTTCGAAACTGCTAATGTCAAAGCACCAGCAAGTGCAACTCCTCGAGGCTGCTTCCATCCTTGTCTCTATGACCGAGGAAGATGAGCTCGCCGAGCTTAGAGCCCACCACGGTCGCTCTTCGCGCGAGAACTCGGCAGACAACATGTATGATGAAGAAGATATGTCTATGCGCGACGATGAAAGCGACGATGTCGGTGTATTTGGAAAGATGGAAGAATAGCAAACTTCTTTGTATGTCTTTTTTCTCATCTACATGATATCCGACTTCGTCTTGCTTTCATTCTTCTTCTACTCATCCATAAGTATCATCATCATCAGAAATCGCCGCCTGACCAAATAATATTATGTAGGTATATGAATCCACACTAGCTCAAGAGCTTTATGTTGATTTTAGTACTGCTTTTGATTTCACCGCGTCTTGCAATGGCTTTTGGCTATTTTGTGCCGACTCATTTGTGCTTTTTATTTATATCTTTCGTTCACTTTTCTTTTGTTCATTCGTTTAACTTTGTGATATGATTTTCAGTTTGTTGGTAATAATTTCAAAGGACTCGTGAAGCCGCATTACTTTTTTTTTGTTTTCAAAATTAAATCATCCAGGATTGATATTTGAAAATAATTAAAGAGTAACGACGGTAGATCATACACAACGATAGTCCGCTTTCATAGCCTCTTTTATTCTGAATTTTCTTCACGTTATGTACCCATGTTCTTTCTTTCTTGTTTTGTTGTTCGAACGGTGTCTAGTGTTTACTTATTTATTTTATCCGGTATTGGCTGGTTCAGGTATTCGTTATTATTTCCTTACTACAATTTGTTTTTATAGTTTAGCACTATCATTATATTATTTTACAGATATTCAAAGCTATGTTTTTTTGTGAATGAGTCCGTAGGTGGTTAGCAGCAATTATCAAACCCTCAGTAAAAAGAAACAATTCTGCAGTTGGCATCAAAAATATTATTTGTTGAGAACTTGCTAGTAAGTTATAGGAGACTATTTACAAAAAAAGAAGATAATAATTAAAATAACACACAAAAAGATCAAAACAAAACGGAAGCTTCTCTTTACATTTATCTAGCGCATAAAAGACTTTCACGACGCAATAGTGGTGAATTATTTGATGACCATCTCAACTAGACACGAAAAAAAAAAAAAGAAACCCACAAAGAGATATGAATCTATACAAAATCAACATTCTGATAAAAAGATGATGAAATATTTACACAGTCTTTTTTTCTCTCTTACGCAACAGGCGCAGGCGCAGGCTCAGGCTCGGGCTCAGGCGACCGAGGCGGCGGAAGCGGACTATCGTCATCTTTCTCACTCTGACCCATAACGTACTTTTCAAACGCAGCATTCCGATCTTTGAACGGACGCGGTCCTAAAAGCCTAAACACATCCTCGCGAGAGATGACCTCCTTCGACAATAGCTCCTCAGCAATCAACTCAATCTCATGCTTCTTGGCGGTTAAAAGATCAGCACAGGCCGTGTGCGCGTTGTTGACTATCCGACGAACTTCAACGTCAATTAAAGAGGCAGTCTCTTCGGAGAACGGTTTGCTGAAACTCTGCGCATTTTCGTCGAAGTGGACTAGACCCACTTTATTCGACATACCAAATTGCGTGACCATCATCGTAGCCATCCGCGTCACCTTCTTCAAGTCGTCAGATGCACCAGATGTTACCGTTGGAAAATGCATCTCCTCAGATACACGCCCACCGAGAGTCATGGTCATCTTATCCATCAGCTGCTTCTCCGACAGTAGCATCGTGTCAGCAGGCGCATACTGCGCATACCCAAGGGCGCCAATCGAACGAGGAATGATAGATACCTTGAGAAGCGGATCAGCCCACTCAAGATACCATCCACACACGGCGTGTCCAGCTTCATGATACGCAACTGTACGCTGCTCTTCTTTCGTCAACACACGCGACTTCTTCTCGATACCAGCAATGACGCGCTCGATGGCTGCCTCGAAATGGTGCATGCCAACTGAATCAGCTTGACCACGCGCAGCAATCAGAGCAGCTTCATTACAGCAATTCGCAATATCAGCACCAGAAAAGCCAGCAGTCAGTGCGGACATTCTACCAGCAAGGTTGTCCAAATTCAAAAACGTCTTGATTTTGGCCAAGTGCACCAAGAAGATAGCCTTCCGGCCTTCAACATCAGGTAAATCAACCGCAATATGTCTATCAAATCGACCAGGTCGCATCAGAGCTGCATCCAACACATCAGCACGGTTGGTACCTGCAAGCACAACAACATGATCCGAAGTCTGAAAACCGTCCATCTCGACAAGAAGCTGATTCAGAGTAGACTCCCGTTCATCGTTTCCACCGCCCATAGACGAATTACGAGCACGCGATTTTCCAATAGCATCAATTTCATCGACAAAGATAATGCACGGCGCAAGTTTACGCGCGGTACGGAACAAATCACGAACACGGCTTGCACCGACACCAACAAACATCTCGACAAACTCAGATCCAGACACTGACAAGAACGGTACACCAGCTTCGCCAGCAGTTGCCTTGGCAATCAAGGTCTTACCGGTACCCGGAGGTCCAGAAAGAATAGCACCACGCGGAATCTTAGCTCCAAGCCGTTCATACTTCTGCGGATCCTTCAAAAACTTGACAAACTCCATGATTTCTTCTTTGGCCTCATCCATGCCTGCAACATCCTTGAATCGCATCTTAACGTCAGTTTCTTGGTTGAAGAGCTTGGCGCGAGACTTGCTGACGCCAAAAATTCCACCAGCGCCAGATGATCCTCCTTGACGACGACCGAGATACCACAGAGCACCAATAAGAATAACAGTAGGTAAGAGAGACATTAAAGCATTCCAAAATCCACGCTCATCTATATAGTTGACCGGAATACGTTCGTTGGGACGGATACCTAACTCATTCTGCGCCTCCTCGAGATTACGCTCAAAGGAGTCGACAGAACCGATAGTGAAATACCAAGGCGATGACTGAGCGAGCGAGTCTGCAGTAGGCTTAAGAGTCACGCGGACGAAGTTGCGGTTCACAACAGTCAGACGCTCAACAAATCCCTTGTCGAGTAACGAGACTCGAAACTCTTGCCAGGTCAACTCTCGGCCACCGGGTCCATCGAGCACAAGATAAAGAAGGTAGAATAAAACACCAGCGGCAATAAAGTGATTCGGTGAAAGCGGTGGGATATTGAACTCGATATTGTTCGTTTTCTTTTTCTTACCGCTGTTTCCACCATCATTGCTGCTAGATTTTGTGTTGAAGTCAAAATCAGATTCATCCTTCTTCTCCTGTTTTGACTCCGAAGCCTTACTCTCGCGCTTAGCAGCACTGTCTAGCTCCTCATTCAATCTACGCCGAGATTCTTCAATTTTCGCCTCTTCTATAATTATTATAAATATTAACGTGGAACGATTTCGGGGATTTTCAAACGCAAGCTTTTGTTCTTACCATCATAGGTACGCTCGGACTTTGCTGACTTTTTACCTGACGCTTCCTCATTATTAAATTTTCCAAATCCTCGCGGGCCGTGAGAGGCATATGATCGAACAGAATTCTGCAAAAGAAATCCACAGTTCAAACTCCTGTTAAAAAGCGGAGAAGAATGATTGAACGCGATTCGGTTCGAACATAGCGAACTACTAGATAGCCGCACGTCACGCGATGCGACGCGCGCGATGTTGCGCAGGAGCTTTTCCGCTCCTCGCGACATCATATTATATAAATAGGTTTACAAAATCGATGGTGTAGAATTAACCCGTCGTGGTGGGCAGCGAAGACTGTCCGAGTGCTTGGAAATGAAATGAGAAGAGGAACTTAACCCGCAGCTGATGCTCTAAAGTCATCCAATGTCAGCAATTTATACCAAAAAAGATAAGAATCGGTTAGGATCGGTCAACTGTCGTTATTGTGATCATAAAAGGCTTCCTTCATCAACAAAGGAAGGTGGTTTCTGTGAAGCGCCGTGCGTGCGGTGTTCGTGCAAATGAAGAATCTGCAATGAGCCCGCAACTTCGGAATGATCTTTCACCAGCCTCGAACAATTTATATCAAAAAGCATTAAATAGAAAAGTACCTACTAGATAGTATCGCTCTAATCAAATCCAAATAAGAATAAAAAGAGAGAAGAGACGTGCTGTCCCCAAAAGACAATACACAGAAGAGGCAAGTTTGATAGAAGCAAGACGAGCAGATTGGTCTAAAGAAATGGACCCGGCGCCACCGAAGATTGATCAGCGTAAAGTTTGAAACATCAGCAAGTATAGGGCGTTAAATGCAAAGAGTACATGCGTATAATGCTTACGTGCCAGCTTTCGCGCTTAGCTAATCTTTTTTGCAATCTGGGGCCGGCCTGAAGAAAGGATTCAATATATTATGTCTTGTGGTTGAGAACGAGAAATATCGGCGAATATTTGTAGATTGAGTACTAATCTGTCTGACTAAAATGAGATCTAGAACTTTTATTCATTATTGGGTTGTCATCGGCTACAGCATGGCTTCTGCACCGATACATCCTAGCAAAATCAAATGAGCGTAGTCAATTCAAAGTAATAACCAATAGTTCAAGTTGCAGATAATAAAGCAGCTTTATAAACTACGTTCTTTGACAACGAAAAACATGGCTACAACAGTCCTCAGTGATCAAGCTTAGTAATATTTACACGTGCATCTGTGGATGACTAGAAAGGCACCGCGCGCGTCGCGAGACGAGCAAAATTTTGTTCGTGTCAAAATCTGTGAATCAAGGTACTTCCTCTTTTCACCTTTCTGCCTACATATCAAAATAAGATGCGGCCAATTTTACTGTATGTTATGCCTATTATATTTGTTACGTATTGATCAAAATTCTGACTTTCTGTTTATAGTAAGGGACACGAGCGCCCGCTAACGCAGGTTAGTCTCATAAAAATTCCCCCCTTTGTCTGTTCGATTAAGTCTAATTGGTAATTTTCTCTAGCTCAAATACAACAAAGAAGGAGATTTGCTATTTACGACTGCTCGTGATAAAGTGTATGCAGTTTTCTTATCAAAAATAAAAGAGATTGTGGCGGATACTAACTGTATTTAGGGTCAACGTGTACTACTCTCACAACGGAGAACGGTTAGGAACCTATGTTGGTCACCAGGGTGCCCTGTGGGATGTCGAAGTCGATCCAGTAAGAAATCACTTATTGAAATCCATTTGGAGCGTCAGTCACTAATTCTCAGTAGACCTCAACGATTCTCATCACCGGCGCTGCCGACAATTCCATCAAACTCTGGGAAGTCCGCACAGGTCGTTGTATACACACTTGGGATTTCCCCACTGCCGTCAAAGTTGTCAAGCTTAACGAGGATGCCAATATGCTTCTTGCAGTTACCGAAGAACGAATGGGTAACTTGGGTACGCTCTACGTTTTCCCATTTGTCATCGACACGAGTGCAAAGCACGCCGAAGAACCGATAATCAAAATCGTTTCTCCTGATAGTAAATTTACAAAAGCTGGCTGGTCATATCTCAATAAATATATCATTGCAGGACACGCTGATGGATCAGTTTCGCAGTATGATGGAAAGACTGGTGAATTCTTGAAGAATGTCGCCGTGCACGACAAGGAAATTACTGATTTGCAGTTTGCCCCCGATAGGACATATTTCATCACAGCATCAAAAGACAAGACTGCTCGCATTCTCGACACCAAAAATTTGAAAATCATGAAGACATACGTTGCCGACGCACCGCTAAATACCGCAGCGATCACTCCCAAGAAGGACTACGTTATTCTCGGCGGAGGTCAGGAAGCTAGAGATGTTACGACCACAGGAAGCAGACAAGGAAAATTTGAGGCTAGATTTTATCACAAGATTTTCGAGGACGAGATTGGTCGTCTCAAGGGACACTTTGGTCCTCTTAACCATATTGCAGTTCATCCTGACGGAACAGGTTTTGCTTCCGGTGGTGAAGACGGTTATGTTCGTTTGCATCACTTTGACAAGTCTTACTTTGATTTCTTATACGATGTCGAGCGTATACGTCCCGAGTAAAGAAATAGTTGAAAGTAGAGTAGGCAAAAAGCGAGATAAAAGAGTTATAGGGAGAATCGGAATCGGGTCTTTCGCACAGTTTGGTCTTGTTTTCATATTTTTTCTATCGTTGTTCGTGGTCGCATAGTAATCCAGAGCTTCTAAAATATCGCCCTCCGTTGAACACAAAGAAAGTGAGCAAGATGCTGAGGTAGTCTTTTCGAATGAGCACTCAGCACAACATCAGAGACATCGAATAAATGTATTTTTCTAACTATAAAAATCGACCAATGCGCCAGTTGAATGAAATCGCGAGTCCCAACTTTTTCAAAATGAAACAAAAGTAGACACAAAATAAAGCAAAAAAAAATTAGCAATCAAAATAATATCATCCACGGTTATCATCAGCAGTCTTTTGCTTTCTGGTAACATTAATGAAGATATAATTATTGGAACAGCAGCAGCAGCATATTACATAGGCAGTAAGAATAATTCATAACGCTTAATATTATAAAATTCATGATTACTTTTTGGTTCTCTATCGTATGGTAGTCACAGTTGAATGGGCTTCTATACTTGCTTTTTCTCTCGTAAATATATCGACTTAAAACAGTCCCTCGATTTCGCCGTCCTCAGTGACCTCGACATCCATAAATCCGCAATGCGTGGGCAAGCCAGGAATCGTTTGGATCTCAGCTGCAAGAGCGTACAAATATCCAGCGCCGACAGAGGCGCGCACGTCGCGGATAGGAACTGTGAATCCCGTGGGAACACCCTTGAGAGCGGCGTCGTGCGACAAACTGTACTGCGTCTTTGCGACACAGATGGGCAGATTGCCAAAGCCCTGGCGAGAATATGTCTCAACTTTCTGGCGAGCGAGCTCACTAAGCTCAACCTTTTCGGCGCCGTACATCTTCTGTGCAATAGCGTTGAGCTTGTCCTCGACCGAGGCGTCAAGATCGTAAAGAAGCTTGAAATCCTTACCTTCGGTCTTATTCGCAGCAGAAATAACACCTTCTGCAAGAGCAACAGCGCCCTTACCACCCTCAGCCCAGTGGTTGGAAGCAATAGCATCGTCAGCGCCAGACTTAATAGCCTCCTCACGGATGCATTCAATCTCGGCCTCGGTATCAGTCTCCATCTTGTTGATGGCAACAACAACAGGCAGACCATACTGCTTAGCATTGGAAATGTGCTTTCCAAGGTTGGCGCATCCCTTTCGGAGAAGCTCCACGTCTTCCTTGCGGTAGACTTCGGGAAGTGCGACACCGGGAGTGACATCGGGACCACCTCCGTGAAGCTTAAGCGCACGCACGGTAGCGACGATAACAACGACATCGGGAACAAGCCCGCTCGAACGGCACTTAATGTTGAAGAAACGTTCTCCACCCATAGTGAAATCGAATCCAGCTTCGGTCACGACATATCCAGCCTTCTCCGCCTCGTCCTCGCCAGGTTCGGTCCCGGCAAGCTTCAGAGCCATCTTGTCGGCCAAGACAGAGTTGGCACCAATCGAGATATTGGCAAATGGTCCAGCGTGGACAAAGACGGGAGTTCCCTCAAGGGTCTGCATCAAAGTGGGCTTGATAGCGTCCTTCATGAGAGCGGTGAGCGCACCGCCCGCACCAATGTCATCACAAGTGATGGGCTCCCCGGCCTTCGATGAGGCAACGACCATGCGGCCGAGACGTTCACGCATGTCGCTGAGCGAGTTGGAAAGAGCAAGAACAGCCATGCACTCGCTGGCGACAGTAATATCAAAGCCAGTAGCGCGAGTGTGGCCCTTTTCGGCGGCACCTTGGCCAATAGTGATACTGCGCAAATGACGGTCATTGCAGTCCACAACACGACGCCAGGTGATAGTATCGGGGTCAATGTCAAGACGGGCAAACTTGCTAATCTCCTCAGGGGTAAGGTCGTCTGGGTTGGTTTTGTTGATTCCAAGCTTCTCCAAACGACGCAACATCACAGGCGAGAACTTGCGAACCCCCCGCTTGGCGGGGACGAGACGCTTATAAAGTGGACCATCCTTTTGAGCACGCTCGTGGAACATACGGGTGTCGATAGCGGCAGCAAGCAAGTTGGTGGCCGCACCAATGGCGTGAATGTCACCAGTCAAATGCATGTTGAATTCGTCCATAGGGATAACCTGCGAGTATCCACCACCAGCAGCTCCTCCCTTGATACCGAAAGTGGGTCCCATAGAGGGCTGACGCACGTTGGCAAAGGCAATTTTACCCAGATGAGCACCGAGAGCCTGGACAAGACCGACAGTAGTAGTCGACTTACCCTCACCAAGAGGAGTGGGAGTGATACCAGTGACAAGGACGTACTTGCCGTTCTTGCGGTGACTGAGACGGTCAAGAAGAGAGAGTTGAATTTTGGCCTTGTAGGCGCCGTAGTTCTCAAGCTCGTGCTCAGTAATACCAATCTCCTTTGCGAGCACACGGATGTTCTTGGGCTTCTGGTTGCGCGAAACTTCGAAGTCGCTGGGAACTTTTTCGAGAACGTTGAGAGGGAGAGGAGTAATATGACGCTGTGACTGCTCAGCGTAGTACCGCTTGGCGGCGTCAACGACGTTCTGGAGCAGCATCGCGACAGTCATAGGACCAACTCCACCGGGAACGGGAGTAATCTTCGATGCAACTGCAGAGGCAGACTCGTAGTCAACATCACCAACAAGACGTTGTCCAGACTTTTTCGTCTCATCGGGGATGTAGTTCGTGCCAACATCGATGACAACAGCTCCAGGTTTGAGCCAGTCGCCCTTTACGAATTGAGCCTTCCCTATAGCAGAAACAACGATATCTGCAGTCTTAAGATAAGCATCAATGTTCTTGGTCTGAGAATGACAAACAGTGACGGTAGCGTCAGCATTGCGAAGAAGGGTTGCAACGGGAGCTCCAACAATAGAGCTGCGTCCGAGAACAACAACGGACGCACCAGCAACCTCAACACCAGCCTGCTCAAGCAAAACCATAACACCCTTAGGAGTGCAGGGGACAAAAAGAGGCGAACCCCCCCGCTTGGCAAGCTCGCCGGCGTTGAGAGGCCCAAATCCGTCTACGTCCTTCTCGGGAGCAACGGCGTTGGTAACGGCGGCCTCTGAGATGTGAGCAGGAACGGGAAGTTGCACAAGAATTCCATGGACAGTGGTATCGTCGTTAAGAGTCGCAATTTCAGCAAGAAGCTAAAAAAATCAGAACAAAAATAACTGATGAGATCTCAAGCATAGATAGACGTACCTGAGCCTCGGTAATCTCCTCGGGGAAGTTCTTCAGAGTGCAAGTAATGTTCGCCTATACGTTGTTCATTAGCACCGGCAATTCCTACCATACAAGTCTGCTTTATAAGAACACAAAACGTAAACAAACGCACCTCCTCTGCAGCCTTGAGCTTCATGCGCACATAAGTGCTCGAGTCAGGACGAGCGCCAACTTGAATAATGGTAAGCGATGGCCTGAAGAAAGGGTTCACAGTCTGAGTCAAGCCGATTTCGGCATTGATGGACTCGCGAATAGACCTATAATTCGTATTAGCATTGAATAACTTCAATTGGGAGCACTTCCACGAAATTGCAAGTCTGAGCAGTGGACAATCTCGTTCGCATGTCGCTTTTAGACGCGACTTATCTAACCCCTGTACAGCCGTTCGTCCTCGGAAATGCAAACTAAAATGGTGCCCACTTACTTGGCAATCGCGTTCCCGTCAATAATTCCAGCAACCATTGTGTTCTGAAACTCTGCAGAAGGGACAAATGAAAGAGAAGGAGATGGTGTGAGGATAGAGGATAATGGTTCCGGGCAAGTCGAAGCTTGAATGGAGGTCCGAAATTTTAAACTCGGGCATGAAAAATTTTGGCTTCTAGCGGGTTAGGGTTACGAACTACATCGTTGAACAGTTAGCTCGGACTTAGTTTTGAGTAATTGCAATGGTTCAAAACCAGGAAATGATGATGTTGCTGTTGTTGACTATACATGGTGTTTTATTTGATGAGAGCAACTGACATTCCTGCGTATATTACATGTGATCGGGAAAGATGAGGATCCTGGTTGTAGCTGCTCCTAATCTGATCTGCTGATACTGAGCTGGCATCTAAATACCCACCTCTTACATCCAATTTGACAGTCTGATTATGTTGTATTATTTCCTTCTGTCCAGGTGTAATGCTTCAACCTTAAAGAACTAATTACTGATGGCGGGCGAATCGGGTAGGTACAGATATATGGATAATACCACTTGGTGGTCCTTGGAGATGCAGAATCTGCGAATTTGGTTTCTTCTTTAGCAGATTATCCTGATATGTGTACAGGGATATACAATATACAAATTACAAATGTGTACAGGGATATACCATATACAAATTACAAATTGCTTTTAGTGAGCTAAAGGAGATATTTACAGCCAGGTCAGTATTCCGCGGAACAATTCAAACGACGCAAGCAGAGAACTGGCAACGTGTTCAAATGTGCTATTCCTGGACAAACAGTTATTGTCCGAGCTGACGTGATGTAAAGGACAGCCGTTCATATACAATAGCTACACATTATATAGTACAACTGAATAAACGAGAATGCTTTAATGACACTGTTATTGCGACGTTGCAGTAATGTGAGACAACGCCTTTATTCTGAGCAGCACAATATAAAGCGTCATCACGTCCGTCTTCCTGCGTAGTTCTTTTTAAGCCTGCCAATCTTTCTCATCGCTCTTTGGTTTCTTTATTCGCAATGACTATCATTCCTTTGGACCAGCGCGAACTCAAGGACACTATCGTCTTGTTCGATGTCGACGAAACTCTTACTCCAGCTCGTCAGGTGTGGCCCTTCTTCGATCTTGCGGAAGTGTTTATATACGCTACTCTCGCTGATTAGCATTTTTGTAACCAAAACTTACAATCTTTGGAAAATAGACTGCCTCCCCTGAAATGCTTGAGCTTCTGGCTCAGCTCCGCACTAAGGCTGCTATCGGCTTCGTCGGCGGCAGTGACTTTGTAAAGCAACAAGAACAGCTTGGTGAAAACGTTCTTGAGCTTTTCGACTACTGCTTCTCCGAGAACGGTTTGACCGCTTACAAGCTCGGTGAGAAGCTTGCTTCTCAGAGCTTTATAGGTTGGATTGGAGAGGAGAAGTACAACAAGCTCGTCACCTTTGTGCTTAGATACCTTGCTGACCTCGATCTTCCCAAGCGCCGGTATGTACCTCAACTGCTTTTGGCTGACTTGCAGCATGTTAATCTATACATTTAGTGGTACCTTTGTTGAGTTTCGAAATGGAATGATCAACGTCTCACCTATCGGCCGTAACGCATCGTAAGTTTGCTGTGTTTTACGATAGACAGAGTAGACAGAGTGTATTTTAACGCTTGCTGTTATAGCAACCCAGAGAGAGCGGAGTACGAAAAATTCGACCTTGCGCATAACATCCGCAAGAACTTTGTCGAGGCTCTCAAGGCTGAGTTCCCCGACTATGGATTAACTTACTCGATTGGTGGCCAGATATCGTTTGACGTCTTTCCTACCGGCTGGGACAAGACATACTGCTTGCAGCACGTCGAGGCAGCTGGTTACAAGACTATTCACTTCTTTGGCGACAAGTCCTTCAAGGGCGGTAACGACTATGAGATCTACGAGGACCCTAGAACTATTGGACATGCTGTGAACAACCCGGAGGATACTATTCGTGTCGTCAAGGAGACTTTCTTTTGAGCTGTTTCAAAGACATGGATATTGTAAGGAGATTCTCGGACTTTCTCGTTGGATTTGTTAAGATACAATGTATTACAAATTGATCTAAAAATGGAATTTGAAACTGTGGACTACTTCGTAAATTTTTACGTATTCACTAGCACGCGCACAGTTGAGTCCGTAAATGCACCGACAAACCGCCAGTCTAAATAAACAGCTTTGCTTTTAGTTTGTTCGTCCGTACAAAAGCCACTTGTGCTGTCCTTACGGAGCCCGACTGCCAACGACGAAGGAACTGAGCAGGGCAGCTACAAGGCTGTGAGATATCGCTTGCTAGATCTTGTGTAGAGATTGAATTTTCATAAATGACATGACATTTTATATATGACATATGTGCTTCTGGTTGCAGTACAAATGTATATACAGAGCTGTTAAGCGTTTTGCAGCAGCGGTAGCAAATATAGAAGCGATTTGATCACTACGATGAAATTTATAAGGCAATATAAGGATGCAGTATGCATCTAGGCTAAATCTCCGAGAAATTGTTTGTATGTCGAAAGTAGAGTAGAGGTGAGCCAATTTTACCTGCTGGGAGTGTCGCAGCAACGTGTTCAGAGCTATTCCTGGACTAATAGTCTCTGTCAGATGATTTGTCTTAAAAAACAGCTGTTGATATGCAACCGTTAAACATATATCGTATATTTGAATAAACAAGAATGCTATAATGACACTTTTATTGCGGCATTGCAGAAATGAAAGATAACGCGCTTATTTTGAGCAGCGCCGGAGCCGTCGCATGTGCTCGAGCCTTCCGCCGCAGCAGCTTAACGCGGTTGCGCAGCCAAAGAAAAACTCATCGCGTCCGTTTTTCCTGTATCGTTCTACTTGAGGCGTGCCAATCTTTCTCATCGCTCTTTGGTTTCTTTATTCGCAATGACTATCATTCCTCTGGACAAGCGCGAACTCAAGGACACTATTGTCTTGTTCGATGTCGACGGAACTCTTACTCCAGCTCGTCAGGTGCGGCCCTTCTTCGATCTTGCGGAAGTGTTTATATACGCTACTCTCGCTGATTAGCATTTTTGTAACCAAAACTTACAATCTTTGGAAAATAGACTGCCTCCCCTGAAATGCTTGAGCTTCTGGCTCAGCTCCGCACTAAGGCTGCTATCGGCTTCGTCGGCGGCAGTGACTTTGTAAAGCAACAAGAACAGCTTGGTGAAAACGTTCTTGAGCTTTTCGACTACTGCTTCTCCGAGAACGGTTTGACCGCTTACAAGCTCGGTGAGAAGCTTGCTTCTCAGAGCTTTATAGGTTGGATCGGAGAGGAGAAGTACAACAAGCTCGTCACCTTTGTGCTTAGATACCTTGCTGACCTCGATCTTCCCAAGCGCCGGTATGTACCTCAACTGCTTTTGGCTGACTTGCAGCATGTTAATCTATACATTTAGTGGTACCTTTGTTGAGTTTCGAAATGGAATGATCAACGTCTCACCTATCGGCCGTAACGCATCGTAAGTTTGCTGTGTTTTACGATAGACAGAGTAGACAGAGTGTATTTTAACGCTTGCTGTTATAGCAACCCAGAGAGAGCGGAGTACGAAAAATTCGACCTTGCGCATAACATCCGCAAGAACTTTGTCGAGGCTCTCAAGGCTGAGTTCCCCGACTATGGATTAACTTACTCGATTGGTGGCCAGATATCGTTTGACGTCTTTCCTACCGGCTGGGACAAGACATACTGCTTGCAGCACGTCGAGGCAGCTGGTTACAAGACTATTCACTTCTTTGGCGACAAGTCCTTCAAGGGCGGTAACGACTATGAGATCTACGAGGACCCTAGAACTATTGGACATGCTGTGAACAACCCGGAGGATACTATTCGTATCATCAAGGAGACTTTCTTCTAAGGTGACGATATTCTTTTGGGTCTGCTTTTATTAAAGAATCAGATGGTAAAGATTGTGTAGAGCTTCCTAGTCGTGTTTTTGTAAATACGAGGCAGTACAATGTTAGAGAGAATATTTTTATTAGAACGTAGACTTCTATGTTAACATCCGGATATACGCCAGCACGAGCGCAAACGAACCCGTACACACACCAATAAGCCATTGCATGACCTGGAACTTGACCTGTTCCAGCTGCGTCTTAACATTCGCAACTTCTGTATCGATCCGGGTGTCTGTCTCCTTAATCTTGAGTTCGTGAACTGCTCCCTCCTCACGGATACGTCCCTTTTCGAGATTCAGATCTAACCGCACGTTTGCCTGTGTCTTTGCGATTTCCTCTTTAAGTTGTACTTGTAATTTATCCATACTGCTCATAATACGCTCATGCTCATTCTTTACTTGTGTAGAATCGGTTTTGTCGAGAGTGAGCAGCTCGCTTCTCAACTTGGTGAAATCGACCTTTTGCTGATATGCCTGCCGTGAGAGCACTTCCTTGCGCACTAATGTGGCCGAGAGCGACTCGACAGATTCTGTGACAACCTCACTAAGGGCATTCAATACCGTTTCTGATTGTTGGTCTGAAAAGCCCGAGGCCTGCAGCTTTTGCATGAATTTGAGGGTGTCGAAGTGGTATTCAGCGAGAGACGGCGTGGACGAGAACGCGCGTAAATGGCCAACAGTAGAGGCGGTGCGCAGTCGCACGGGTAACCGCAAGATTAACTGTGGTATCCGGACACACGACATTGTGTATTCAGGGCTCAGCTGTTAGCCAAGAGAAAGCAGATCCAACGAGACGAGGACAGGTCACAGTTTGTTGTAAATGGAGCCTAGAAGTCACGGGCAGTGGCGCGTGGGATTAAGGTTCTGTTGTGTTGGGCGCTCGCCGCCGAACCGCCAACTCCGGCTCTATCCTGAATTCCAACCTGCGTCTCTCAAGTACTCTCTTACTCTCTTTCCCCCGTCCCCGTGTCTTTCTTTTCCTGCTTTTCTGCTATCTCTTTACTTTTTCTCTTTGCCTTTTGAAGATGGAATACTTCGCCGCTGTGACGGAGTATCTTGACCCTCAGATCCCTACTGTTGACCGGCCGTTTGGTATCCACCTATGGTCAGTCTTTTCTGATGTCTGCACGCGCTTCTTGGGATGGAACCCCGATGAATTTGCATTCATTCAAGGTGGTCTGCTTCTGTCGACCCTCCAGCCGATGATCGTCACGATTATTTTTTACTACGTTGTCATCTTCGGCGGACGGGAGCTCATGAAGTCGAGTTCGCCTTTCAAGCTCACTTTCCTCTTCCGCGTCCACAATCTCATGCTGACGTTTGCCTCGGGTCTGCTTCTCGCTCTTTTCTTCGAGCAGCTCTTCCCCATCCTTTACCGAGACGGTTTGTTCTACGCTATTTGCAACTCGGGCTCGTGGACGCAGCCCATGGTTACTCTTTACTATGTAAGTTTTTTCCTTCGTCGCGCTCCACTGCCTCGGCCTTCAGTCAAATTCCCCGCTTCAAGGCTCAAGGGTTTTGCTATCGAGTAAACTCCCAAAAATGCACACAGCAAGGACCACGCGTAAATGTGAATGCTCGTTGCTCTGGCAGACTCAATGGCAACAGCCTGTTATACAGACTGCGGCCTCCTGGCTCTGGCGCAACGAGTGTTATCCATATCCAATACCACATAGGCCTTTTGCACGCGTTTTTGCTGTCAACACCTCAGCCGCACTCTTGACCTCTGCATCTGCACAGTCGCCGGTCAACTGCTTTTAGCAGTCTGTTTAGTGCTGTTTCATATTTTATCAGTCTGCTATTATATATGTTTGGGGAAAAAAATTTTTTATTTGCGGCCGGCAGTGGCTACGCGTGTTTTTTCTTACCCTAAAAAATTCTGATGCTGACAACTTGTTTAGTTGAACTACCTCACCAAATTTGTACGCACGTGATTTTTCTTACTCTCTGTGGTACTCCCTCGCCTGCACATTAGTGGAATATGATAATAATAGTTGTTGTATAGGTTGAATTGCTTGACACTGTTTTTCTTGTTGTTAAGAAGAAGCCCCTAAGTATGATTTTTATTTGCATCTTGTCCTAAGGATTCAGCGACTCTTGACTAACGCTTCAATAGCCTTCTTGCACTGCTACCATCACGGTGCAACTGCCGCTCTCTGCTACTCGCAGATTGTTGGCCACACCTCTGTCTCATGGGTTGTCATCACCTTGAACCTCTCTGTTCATGTTGTGATGTACTTCTACTACTTCCTCTCGTCCTGTGGCATTCGCGTCTGGTGGAAAGAGTGGGTTACCCGTCTGCAAATTATTCAGTTCATTATCGATCTTGGATTCGTCTACTTTGCATCATACACTTACTTCACCAGCACTTACTGGCCTCATTTACCCAATTATGGTAAGTGCGCTGGTGAGGAATTTGCAGCTTTGTACGGATGCGGTCTGTTGACTTCGTATCTCTTTCTCTTTATTGCTTTCTACATCCGCGTCTACGCCAAGGGCAAGGCTGCTAGTGCTGCTAAGCGTAAGGCTAGCGCAGCTGCCGTTTCTAACGGCACCAATGAAAAGACTGCAGTTTCCAATGGCAAGAAGTCTGAGCCTACTCCTGTCAAGGCAGCCAAGAAGTCGTCTTCCAAGAAGATTTAAATCGTGTCTTGGTATGCTGCGTCATCATTGCACTTTTTTTCGGAGTTGCTTTGAAAGGAATGTATGGTGCTGGCGAACGCATGACAGGAGGGATGGGAAGAGTGAGTGAGCGGTGTTCACTTCCAATGGAATACTGCAGGACGAGAGGAGCTCGATTGGATGCGTCAAGAGAGGACGGTGATGTCTCTTGATGGCACAGTTTGTAAATTTGGAGGGGGAGCTGAAAGATACTTTGCATGGCGAGAACGAAGGTCTCTTTTACTGTAAAGCTCCGTGTATTTGTAGAATGCTGTACTGATCTTTTGTTGGGAGAAAGTTCATTGATCGCTGTATGGAGAGTAATCGGGGGACCATCGATAGAGCTCAGCGACTTGGACCTGACTGCATTCATTCTTTTTCACATTGTCTTTGAGAAGTGTAATTGCTAATATTTCTTTTTTGCCCTTTCATTTTTTGTTTCTAAAAACTCATTTTTGAGAGTCAGAGATTCTGTATGTCAATCATTTTATAGCTTAATAAGTACTCTCCTGATGAGCTAGAAGTCCATTCAAATATATATCGCATGCACTAATGTGCCCGCTTTGTCACTTTGCGATCTTAAAAATAGTTTATATTGAATGATTGACATGTCCGGGTAATATATACGTCACAGAGTAAGTCTGCAGTGAGTTCTCCTACACTCGCTAACAGGCATGATTGTAATTCGATCTGAAGTACAGTTAAACGACTGCTCTTTTTAGCGAATAAACTATTACGTCGTCTTCTTGATGAGGTTTCGCGGATAGCTAATGGCCAAGAAGATAAGAACAAAATCTAAGACATGCGATCAGCTTTGTGCGGCGACGGGGCGGTGGCTCGGTATCCGGAAATGGTGTGAGCCTGTCAAAGTCGCGTTATCTTCCCATTTGTTTCTGTCCTTCGACCATTTCGCCGGCAGACTTGGTTTTGTCTTCCCTGGACAAAGCACTTCTCTTATTTGAAAGAAACACTTCAAGAAGAGCTGCTTTCGGCCATATCTCTTGCTAACTTTTTATCCGGTTCGATCCTATTCGGTGACTACAACTGCTGATTGAACTGGTATCCCAGAGTGCTTATTGAAACTTGCATTTGGCGCATGCACATCCGCAGTACAGTTGCATGCTATTCTTTGGCATAAGCAAACAGAATATACATTATCACATATTGCAATAATGGTAGACAAAGTCAGCAGTTCTTCGTCTTCAACTACTAATTTGTCGGTATCGAGTACTTCGACTCCTGTTTGCACTACTATAAAAGTAGCGGTTATTGGAACTGGTCTTGCCGGGCTAGTTGCAGCGTACAGATTGGCTTCCTTCTCCTCCGATTCTGTCAAATTTGAGCTTCATCTTTTTGACGAGGTATGAATATTATCCACTGCTTCAGATTTCACGACCTACGCGGCTAACGTTTTCTTTATCTTACAGAGACCTACTATCGGGTTTGACGCGTCTTCGGTCACAGTTGCAGACTCAAATGGAGTCGAGCGGCGTATAGACGTTCCTATGCGCTCTTTTGCTGAAGGTTACTACAATCGCGTCATTGATTTATACCGTTCTCTTGGCCTTAAATTTCACAATGCGAAATTCTCATACTCATTTTCGGAAATCACAAATGTCGATAAGAACGAGCGAGGCGCAGAGACTTATTTCATTCACGGTGGTCAAAAGGGACTCTTCAAACGAAGCGGACGTCCTTATTCACAAGGCCGGATAAGATATCTTTTCAACCTCATTTGCATAGTGTTTTGGTATACATATTTCAGTTTGGTCGCAGCATTTTCCCGACCTAAAGGAGGTTTATCATTCGAGAACGAGGAAAAGCTAGAGTATAGTCGACGAGCCCGATATTGGTATCTGGACAATCCAGATGAAGCCGAGCAAAGGGCATCGCGGATGTTTAAGAAAGGACATGCTTATGGCTCGATGGATACTGGTGATGATGAAGACGAGGCTAATATTGGTAAGCGAGTCGAAACTATGCAAGATTATGTTGCGCGATGGCATTTTCCTGGGTGGTTTGTAGATAAGTTTATGACACCCTTGTTTTGCGCTATGTCTACATGTACTGTGGATGCAATCATGGATGCTCCTGCAGCAGATATTATTGATTACAAGCGAACCACATTCATGAAGCCGCACTACTTACTTTCCAACAACAGTGTTTCTGCTGCAACTGCATTGACTTCTCCATTAGATCCGGAGAACATTCATTTGGGTGTTGCCGTTAAGGGGATGTTATCTGAAGGTTCTGCGTGGACTATCCGTACGAGTGATCGAGATTACAACCATTTTGCTCATGTCATTCTCGCTACGCCTCCTTCAGTATCGAAGGAGCTACACCCACCATTACAGCGTGTATTCAAGGATGTCAAATCAGAGTCTGTCAGTGTGCTTGTGCATACGGACAATCGCGTATTGGATTATATGAATTCAAAGGATGTGCGAGATCTGAATCTCATTCTTACAGAAGAGAGAACCGAATCCACACACGTCTTGTTTCCAGGAATTTATCAAACTACAAGTCCTCAAGCGTTACGTTCATCTCCTGATCAACCACCTAGCGATGATTTTGGAGGACGTATTGACCCCTCAAAAGTTGTCTCAGAAACCAAGTTTGAACGTGTAGTTAGATCTCCTGAGCTTGTGCATGCGATCGAAAAGATGCGCAAGAGGCAAGGACGCCAGAATGTATGGGTTGCCGGTAGTTGGATGTGGCAGGGATTAGTGCTTTTGGAAGGATGTGTTACTAGTGCAGATTATGTTGCGGAGCGGATCAAGGCAAAGTCTGGCGGCTGTACAATATCCTCAAGAGATATGGTTTAAGCATTGGAAGCTGATTTCATATTAAATTTCATTATTTGATCTAGTGGGTACTGTATTTAGTTGGCGTTATCTAAAGAGCATTTGGCATCTATAATTTGAGCTCTAGTTTAGATATATTGTAATCGAGTTCTTCGTAGATTGGCGAAAAAAAAACTATCCGAACAAGACTGGAGAGAAGACTAGAGTGCGAGAGCCTGCAGGATGGCATGGGATCGGATTACTAAGAACAGAGGGCGCAGGTTAGAGTGACGTCACGAGGGAATAAGCGAGGCTGCGCTCCCGGCTACGCCTGACTCTTTAAATCCACAAATATATCCGATTCTGATTTTGCCCTAGTCCATCTTCCTAACCAAATATCCTTCAAGACTTGAAGGGCTTGTTTATTTACTTTCATTTCAGCGTCAGTCAGACCCCACGATACACATTCGAGTACACAAGCTAGAATGTCATATGTCGCTCCCGCTCCAGCCGTCGATGCGAATGGAATCCCGACAGAGGCTCCCCCGCCATACACCCTGACGCCGGATGGCGAAACCTCGTTTCCTATAAGCTACCAGGGAGACTTGTCCTCACAAGCTCCACCGCGGCCGCCTCGGCCGTCACAAACTCGACCATCTCAGTCACCGAGACCTGCACACGCAAGCAATACGCCACTGCGCCCGCAGCAGCCAACAGCTCGTCCTCTAGCATCTTCATCAAGACCTTCAGCGCGACCTCCGAAGCAACGATCCCAACGACCTCTATATCCTGGTCAGTTTACTGGCAGCTCATCTCCAGCGCGGCCTTCGCATGCGGCAGGCCCCCACAATGGCACTAGCTCTGGATATCACAATGGCACGAGTGGTTATAGCGGCGGATATCAACGTATGGATAATCACAATCGCAATCATTACTCTCCTGCCGTTGGTGGGCGTCTCATGTACCCCCCAGGATTTCACTGCTATAAGTGTAATAACACAGGCTACAAGCTGAGCAATGGCCACGCATGTCGTACTTGCTTCGAAAGCTTTGCAATCCCACAGTCTTCAAATGTTAGAGTCGAATATTTACCTCCTGCACAGTATAACCCAGGGTGGATACAGCCTCCGCCTGTCACTGTATATGCTAACGGAAGCGGTGTAAGGGTTGTGGCTCCTGGTGATCCAAGTCTAGGAGGTATCATATGTGGTGCGTGTAAAGGTAGAGGATATGTCAGTAATTTGGGACTTGGATCGTTTCTTGATGAGTTAATGGGCGGGGATTGTTCTACTTGCAGAATATGTAGAGGAGTTGGACGATTATTATAAAGATTGATGTTGGTTTTACTGTACCTGGTGCTTCTGCTTTTGTATAACATCATGTATGTTACTGGTCTGTGTTTATTTGATGGTTTGTTACTGGCATATTCTAGGCGATTGTACTTGACGCTTGTTTTGATTGGGTCTTATAAATTGACATTAGTGTTTTCCATGGGTACTTGTCTATAGCACGTGTTTATTCTGTCCGATATCCTGGATATAATCGCAAACCGACTCTTCTAGTACCATGCTAACTAGCAGAATTAGTCAAATCAGTAGAATGTATTGCAGCGATCGGGTTATCGTTGCCTGCCCAGAATCCAGTACAGTTCAAAACTCGTGTGTATCAAATATCCAGTATCTGAAGGTCATTGCTTGGATAGCAATATAAATCAAGTAAAATATTGAATATTATATTATCTTGATGCCATAGCATCAGATTAGTTTCCTCGGGGAAAGTAAGCTGACGATGACAGGCTCGACGTCGCGCAAACAAAGGTTTTAAGTTCGTCTGTTGTCCCACCGGACTTAAAGGATGCTGCCGCGCAGAATCGATGAGCAGCAAAAAAATTGAAATTTAGCTGGGAAGCTCTTTTCTAATTGTAATGATTTACAAATCACTTCTTACTTTATTATAGTTATCTTGTTTTCATTTATTTATTTTGGTGAAAGATAAATGGATACCCCACTACTTTCAGAGGCAACACCAGAGACTCGACCTATTCGTCGCAACCGGCGCGTGAGGACCTGCATAGGATGCGCGGCTCGACGGGTGAAATGCGATCGTGTCAAGCCTTCTTGCGCGTCTTGCTCTATGAGGAAAATTAAATGCGAGTATATTGAGTACGAAGCAGCCGGGAATCTCAAAAAGAGAAAGAGAACGGAGCTGGATCATCGGCCTGGCTTAGCAGTCTCTGCCGACCTGCCAGAATCGCCAGATGTTGATAGCGGCTTAGGCTCCAGTGCATCTGTCGACAACGATGAAGATTCAATTAGAGATGTTGATGTTGGTGTGCTCATAGTCGACCGTGAAACGGGTGCGTCACGCTTTGCGGCGCCTCTATTTCCTTCATTGTCCTTCCAAAAGGTCAGTATGCATTTAAACAGCGAGCTCTAGAAAAAAAAAATCCCAACTGTAACCTCATTATTAGGAATTTACTTCAGAGGAAATTCTGGACGATAGCGATGATGATTCGGAATCCCAAGATTCAATGTCAAGTAAGCGCGAGCAACTATTGTCAACTTTTCTCCCTTCCCGCAAAATTTGTGATAGCTTGATAGACGAGTTTTATCGCAGCATACACCCGGTAATGCCAATTTTATCGCGTCCAGAATTCAACGTTAAATATGAACAGTTTTGGCATCGCCGAAATCAACAAGTTGCAAATCCAGGTTTGATAGATAAAGACACTTTCTTCTGTGTGATCTTCTCTATGTTATTCTGCGCAACTATAGGCAAAAACGCGTACGCGCGTGTCGTCTTATCTGCTGACCAGGACATGATTTTAGAGGAAGATCCATACACAGAAGACATGACAAAGTATTTGAAAGTCACTGAATATGCTTTAAAGATATGCAACTTTCCCGCTCGGTCGTCAGTAACAACGCTTTGGGCAGCGATGATGAAACAGACGTGTCGTTTAAACAGCGATACTTTACCATCAATGACATACACGGTTGCGATGATGCTCCGGATAGCTCAAAGTATCGGATTACATCGAGATCCGTCATTGTTCAAGTCAAATGATCTCGAAGAATGCGAGATCAGACTTCGCCGAGCTCTTTGGTGGCATCTGGTGTATATGGATGCACATGTCGCCATCCTCAGCGGTTTACCTCCGACAATACACAATTCATTTTATGATGTGCGGTTGCCGTCTACTGAAGGCATGCTTGATGAAGACGCAATGTGCATTGATGCTCGAAACGGTGTGAGACAATACCTCCGTCTGACGTCGGTCCTCTTTGCCGAAGTTTTTCATTCGGACAAAGTTACTCAGCAGAAACTGGATTCCATTGCTGAATTATTAATGAAAGCACGAGAGCGAATGACTCAGCGAGCTCATGCAGTGACAATGCTGACTTTTCCAAAGCTGTCGCCAGATGCATATATACAAGACATCCGAAAGGTTCAACAGTACATCACGTTAAGTATGATGAAAGTTGCTCAGGTGTCGTTGTTGGCATTCTTCAGTAGTACTTTCAAAACTAGATGGGGCAATAATCCGTCTGCGGAATTATTCAAAACTAGCCCAAAAGCATTTGAGCAATGGACAGAGGCTACCGAAACTGCGCTGATGAGCTTAAAGATATCTTCGAAAGTTATTGGCGGACTTGATTACATAGAAACAATGTGGCATACCTTGCGATCAAACCAATTCAACGCAATATTTGTCGTTCTAGAAGATATTTGCATTAATCCTACTCGACCGATGATTATTAAAAATTCTGAGATTTTGCAAAGGATTGGATTCTCAAAAGATGATTTTTCAAAATCCGACGAGAGGATGGCGTGTGTGGACAAGGCGATTCAGTTACAGACGAGGCTCCGTCTTGGCGGGGATACCAAATTTGCAGCTAAAAAAAAGAATTATCTGATGAATTTATACAACATTGCGAAGCAGACACTGGAAAGATCAAAATCAGCATCAAGTTGCAGTAATTCCTCGTCGTTGTCTCGATTTTTAGAAAGCAACACATCATTATCCCCAGGCAGTAGTAACTACACGTCTGAGTTGTGGTCTGATATGCTAATGCTGAATTCTCAGTTACCTCCGGAGTCTACTATGGGGGAAGTATCAATACCATCGATGCTGTCTCTTGATTTAAGTTCAATAGAAAGCTGTAGCGAGATGTTATGTTCAGGCTTCAATGAGATGTTTCCGGAGACTCAAACTGGTTGAATGATTTTGAATTAGCGAAAACTGGGTTTCTGTTAATATTGTATATTGCTGATATCTATTATCATACGACACGGGTTGTTTAATTTAGGTCTATAATGGTAATTTTTCGTCGATGAAATAGCTGTGATGTTCTTATATCATTATTACGGCAGGGAAAGATACAAGCTTTTATGGCCCTCACCTTCTTACGTCTTTTGCTGCCCTGCTAAAAATTTACGGAAAATTGAGTTAATAATCTCCGGTATCGTATATATAAATGTCGACCTGGAAAGCCTGCACATTTCAGCAGATCATACATTGATTTAGAAGAACAAATAAATTACCTACTCAGGCAGCAAAGACAGTACAAATGCCTTCTTTGGTGTCAGCTCGCGCTTAAATGTGTTGCGGAGAGCGGACACAAATGCGGCCCGCAAAATCGTGCGTCTGCGCTAAGACCACCGAGCTCATTAGCGCTTATCCGGGTCTATTGTCTAATCTGGCTCTACTCCCGTGCCCGAGAAATTTTGGACTCCAGGCCAGGTGTCTCGTCGATACGGGAGACCTGGCTTGTATTTTATGACTTATTTTGGCCATCGCACGGGTAGTCTCTTGGCACAATGGTAAGATATCCTAGAGAGATCGTGATTGAGTACTAGTATCTCACATTGGCAACTCTCATTATAGGATTATTCTTCACAGTCCCATCCTTTGATATCAGACGCCGTGAGCGAAGCGGATTACGATGCGGATTTTGAGGCAGATTTGGCTGTCACGACTACCTCGCTGACAACAGCTACTTCCAAGTACATCAGACCGGACGATCTATCGCGTTTTGATGGACTGGTGCTGGAAGATGTTATTCCGAAGCACGACAAAGTGTGGTATAAATATCCGAACCTATTAAAGCTGAATAAACTTCTCCTGGCTGCAATTCTCACAAATATGACGAACGGTTTTGACGGTTCAATGCTAAACGGATTACAGAGTGTACCAGCTTGGACAAACTACTTTGACCATCCAAGTGGTACTAGACTAGCGTGGATGGGAAACGCTATGGTTCTCGGCGGCGTGTTGATTTCTCCTGTAACGCCCTACATTTGTGACAAATATGGTAGGCGGAAACCTATATTCTGGGGTTGTGCTATTATCGTTTTGGGATCATTGTTTCAAGGCCTAGCTGTGAGCTATCGCATGTTTGTTCTTGCGCGGGCTTTGATTGGTCTCGGACTATCACTGGCATCCATCGCAGCGCCTTTGCTACTTGTAGAATGTGCTTATCCTCCTCAGAGGGGGCAAATGACTTCAGTCCTGGAGCCTGCCTGGCCTGTTGGCTCTTTTTTTGCCGCGATAACAACTTATTTGACTTTCAAAATGCATGACACAAACTGGAGCTGGAGAATTCCCAGTCTTTTTCAAGGTTTATTCCCTCTTATCCAGTGCATTTTAGTCACTTACGCTCCCGAGTCTCCTAGATGGCTAGTCTCACAAAAGCGATACGACGAGGCATTCTCTTTTCTAGTTGAGTACCACGGTAACGGTGATCCAGATTCTGACTTGGTGCAATTCGAAATGGCTGAAATTGCCGCTGCTATTGAAGCAGAGATCGCAGCAAAACAGTCTCGCTGGTCTCAGTTTTTCTCAACTTCTGGAATGAAGCACCGGTTTTTCATTGTCAGTGTTATTTCAATTATGGCTCAGTTCTCAGGAAATGGTGTACTCTCTTACTATCTCGCAATTGTACTTACTAATATGGGTATCACGGATCCGAATTCACAGTTGCTGATTAATCTTGGAAGTACGATTTTTACAATCTTTACTGCTTTCACAATTGCTCTGCAAATCGAACGAATTGGGCGAAGGACTGCGTTTATTATCGGCTTTTCAACAATGTTTCTCGATTATATGCTCTGGACATTTCTATCAGCAGTAAACGAAAAACTAGGTTTTCAAAATCAAGGTCTGGTGAGATTGACAGTCATCGTGATGATTGCATACAACTTCTTTTATCATTTCGTAGGACCGTTTGTGCCTACCTACGTAGTAGAAGTAGTCCCTTTCTCACTGCGATCGAAAACGACGATGTATTCTCAGCTTATTCAAGCTTTCACCCTTGGTGTTAGTAATTTTATTAATCCGGTGGGATTAGAACGATGGGGTTGGAGGTTCTACAGCGTATCGATCGTGGCGCTAGCGCTGTGGACTATTTTGGCATACACTTATTTCCCAGAAACAGGTGGCAAAGGATTAGAAGAGATTGCAGAAATTTTTGATGGAGAAGAGGCGCTTGGAGTATATCATGGTCATAGAATCGAACTTGCCGACGATGAAGAGGATAATCTGATACGAAGAGCTTAATAGTGTTTGATTATTTATCCTACGCAGAACAAGATTGTTTAACGATTACACTCGTGTTACCATATCAGACAACTATTTCTTCCCTAGCTTCCATTATTTATTTCAGTAGCTCGACAACATCGTCAACTGCAGTTGCAATCCTAGCTTCATTAGGGAATCTGACTTTCAATGCAGATGCCGAGGTCGATCCTTCCAAGCTTTGTCCAGCTACCTTAATCTCTTCGCTGGGAATAGACAATAGCGTACCAAATGCTATAAGTAATCTATATGCAGCTTCCGGATCCTTGACGATGGAAATGAATTCTGGGATAATACCAATCACCGAAAATGCTGTCTCAATGTCATTTTCTTTCACAGTTGAAACACAAAAACTAGAAAAAAAAAGTCAGGTTTTTCATCTTAACTAGATGTAAAATACAACTCACTTCAAAATCAAAGTAGACAATGCAATTGCAGAAATTTTCGAAATATTTTTGACGGCAATTTCACGCACATAATCTAATATTCTCTCTCGAATCTGATCGTCCTTAATTACCAACCGTCCCACATCGCTTTCAAACATATTAACAAATATTCTGCTCGTCATCAAGGCGTTGTTAGAAATATCTGTTATCTCTTTGCCTTGCTCAAATAAATCTTCCACAATTTCTAAAAGTACAGCAGGATCTCTGATCTCACCAACTACTGAACGGATAACATCCAATCCTCCTAATTTATCGCCTGCAGGCCACTGTTTAACGATCTTCAGACCAAGAGTAGCCGCTTTGATCGCAGATGAAGAATCAATGCTAGTCGCCGCAGCTTCCAGTATATTCGACAATTCGGCAAATTCAGAGTCGGAGATTGAGGCCGAGCCATCCATTGTAGCACTCAGTTCTTTGCTCTTTTTGATAAACATTTGCACGTTCATCTTCTTGATAAAAAGGTATTGCTTCTGAGGAAAGAGAGTTGATTTAGGACGAGTAGTCTGAAGCGCAAATTAGCTAAAGCAAACCATAAACCGGAAATAGAACAGAAACTTACAAGATTCGCGGCTGGCTGAGCGCCAGCAGTTGGAGGAATATATCTATCAGCATATGGATCCGTAGCAGGCGCCGATGTTCCAATCTGAACACCGCCAGTATTTTGCTCAATAAATTTTGCCGTCTCATCGAGATAAGACAAAGGGAGTTCATTCTTTTCCAAGAACCGCTGAGCAGCCAAGTACGGATTCTCATTCGCGTTGTATGGTAGCTTCAAAGGAGGACTTCCTTCTTTAATGTCAACATCAAAGACGTAGTCGTATTCCTGGCCGTTGTAAACTTGCTTCTGTCTGTTGCCAACCGCACTCACAACTTCGCCGATTTTATCCCATTTGTCTCCAGCCCATTGATACGCATCTACACCTCCTGTTGAAGTTTTGACCATAATAGTCTGACCTATCTTGGTTCCGGGGAGCCTGAGAGCGTCTGGCCCTGGAAGCTTCTCTTTATTAATATTCCCTACTTCGTTGGTTGAGATTGAATAAGCAGCAACCTGTTCTTCAAATTTCTATTTTGAGAACCCAAGTTAGTCGAAAAGTTTTACCAAAATCAATACACATATACCTACCGAAAGTTCGTCTGGAGTTGCCCAAATCTTCTCATTCCTAGAAAAAATACGAACCTTATTGTCGCTACCACCAGCGGCGATGTCGCTGGTTGAAGGGCACACAGAAACCGACCAGACAGAGGCACACGGAAGGGTGATTGTTTGTATACATTCACCATCTTTCCAGACACGAATTGATCGATCCTCGCCGCTACTGACAATCTCGTTTGTAGATGGGGAATAGGCAACGGAATAAACAAAGCTAGTATGACCGTATAGCTCTGCCAGACATTTACCGTGAAAATCCCATATACGAATTGATCTACTAAAGTCAGCAAATCAAACTCATAATGAAGTTTGCAGATATATAAGAGATCCTACCCATCATTACTTGAGCTTGCAAACCGATCATCTCCTACCATGCAAATGCTTCTAACCACATCACTATGTCCTCTAAATACGGATACACACGTATTCCCACTCCACAGTCTAATAGTCTTATCGGCAGCACCTAAACCGATATCAGTTTGAATTTCCATCTGACAGTCTCACAATTCACGCATACCAGTAAGAAAGCTGTCGGATCCGACAACTAGAACGGCCCATACAGCCTGATCGTGGCCGCTTAAAACATATTTGCATTTCCCATTTTCCCACACACGAGCAGTTCTGAAACGATCATTTAGCACATCTCACCCAAGTCATGTCAATGCGTAGATCAGCTTACTTATCCCAACTGCCACTAATCAAGGTACCATCCAAGAAATGAAGGGAACAGACATTTCCCTGGTGGCCCTTAAGCGCGTATTCAGGCTTTAGTTCCACACTAGGTGAGCAGACTGCTATTTCCTGATTACTACCAGCGCATGCAATCAATCCTAAAATGAATTTCAGACGGATCAGATCGAGGCTCAGTCAGTGTAACGCAAACAAAATCGTACCTTGATCGCCCATCCATGCTATGCTGTTCAAGTACTTAGAAGCCCGGTAGTTTACATCCGATGTCCATTCGACTCCGGACTTGGAAGTTGCACTGCCGGGAAGATGTTTCCAAACGCGAAGCGTGCAGTCGCGAGATACAGAAGCTAATAGATCTCCAGCTGGAAATACGACCCCGCGCACATCGCTAGAATGTGATTCTAGCGAGCGCGATAATTTATAATCCATCGCAGGCTGCTGATTATCTGCGATTGAAATTCTAAGGAGGTTGAATATAGCTGCCTTACTGAATATATGGACCCTGATTGTATTGATCTAAACCCGAGGTTTTGCATAGTAAGAACCACAGCGAATATTCGCCATTTGCGTCACTTTGGAAGTCACGAGTAACAACCTCCGCGCGTATCTAAATTCGCGTTCCAAACATCGCGTCAAACTAAACTGATTTTTGAAGACATTTTATCAGTACAGCTACATTTTGTAGAGCTATCTAATAGTTTAACGATGACTGATGAACGAGCCATTTTGTCGTTTCTGACTGAAAATGCTGAATTATCTGACCTAATAACGCGTCGTCAATTTATCGGCCTTTTTCCGGCAGCAAAACGCGATGACTTTGCAATCAGGGCATTATATCAAGATCTCTACGACACCCGCTCAAGTCAAATACGAAATGTGCAGAAGAAAATAAATTTTGAGTGCTCGAATTCTTCTCAGATATTACGAGAGGATCTTGCGCGCGCGAAGAACTCTGCTGCGGAGGTGGAAGAAGACGAGAATGACAACATTTACAATGAGATCTTGACTTCTAGGGTATATAAATATTATTTTGCTTTATCTTATTTACTTTCTAATTTGTGATTTATAGGATCATCAGCAAATGTCTCTAAGCGAGATGCTATCGCAGATGGAACTGGCTGCAGATTTTGTAAAGAATCGATTATCTGAATTAGATCAGACTGCGAAAGCCAAAATGGAGGAATGCAATTCAATTGTTGACTCGCTCAGCGATTTGCGATATAAAAAGTTGTCTGGCGGGACAGTCGATGAATGTTTAGAAGGATTGGCCGTAAGTGCCTGTTATGCCTGAATTATGAAATCACTCTAACTACATCATATCAGGCCTTCAAAAATTCCCTGGATTTATACAAGAAGCAACAAAAACAGTCAAACTGAATATTACAGTCTTGCAGCACCGTGAAAATTTACAAGACTTAACGCGTCGAAAAAAAATTAGTACATTGTTTAGGCCGGAGTTATTTATTGGTTGATTTAAGGATATCGAATTAAATGGAGTTAAACGTTCGATTTGGTGATTTATATGTACAATATGAAATAATGGAAATATATAGAGACTAGAATTGGCAGAAGCTAGTCACAGTCGCAGCGTTATCGGCGCCAAAATTCACAGACGCGTGGCCAAATCTGCATCCGTTCTTTGACTTACTCGCTCGTATCTTCATGATCTCGCCGAGAAATGCGGCCCTGTTTTGACCATTCTTCTAATATTCGGTCTTCGCGTTTAATCCATCGATCAAGAATATTTTTGTATTCTTCATCAGTCTGGGGTTCCCATCTACTCCTCAGAATCCTTCGCACTGCTTCGTGAGAGATGCCAAAAAACTCTGCCAGCTGCGATGCTTTGACATTAGGGTACTGAAAAAATATGCTACGGTTAGATTCCAGATCAATTTATTCAAATATGGAAGAAAACGCTTACCAAATCTTTAACTGCTCTCAACGCCTTTCGTGCTTCTGGTGAGAGCTTCTTTCTTGGATTCCATGCTGCTCCCCCTAGTTTCTTCCTCGTTAAATATAGCCGCCTTTTCCATTCCGGTAAGACTCTGTTCTCCCAATCTTCTGGGATTTTCTGTAGTCGCTCTGGCTTGTAATCTTTGTTTAACCCTGGGGGCGGCACGTACGGCTCTGGGATATTATATGTCATCTTTGGTTTCCGTTTCTTCGACAATGTATTTTTTCCGGTCGTCTCCGCAGCTGTACTTGTACCATCTGCGGCAGTAGTATGATATGAAAAGAACTGTAGTTTTCTAGGAATAGGCTGCAGGCAGTTGGCGTACAAGCTATTCTTTGATGCCAATGGCCAAATTACTGCAGAGCGCTGCAGACGTCCAAAGGCAAGCTTAGACATAGCAAGCTCCTGATTTCTGCCGTCGTATGTGACGCTTATATATTTTGAAAGTATATGCTTGTCATCCAATTGGAATATTCGCGCTGAGATTGATTATTATGCCTTGAATGCTGCTGCGAAATCAAATTTTCATAATGCTCCAAAACGATACTAAATAATGAAATTTCATTGCTCGCATCACGTGATTTCTCCCAGCGAATATTTCTAGTGTCGACAATCTATAGGTCTTTGGCGCCTACATCCATATTCTTGAATAAACTCACAAGGCCTATTTGAAATGTCGGATTACCAATCAAAAGAAATATCTGTGCAGTCCTGATAATTTTTGTTAATGCTAATCATTGGCTACAAATCAATTACTCGTTTGAGTTTATCTGCAGAAATCACCTGCATCCCTAGGCCCTGTCACTGATTCTGTACTACAAATCTGCCCCCAAATAAACAATTTTTCTGAACAGCACGTTAATATTATTCTGTGTTGATCTATTTGTGATCCTTTTGCAACAGTTGAAAAAATTTGTGTGGATCTGTCTGTGGGCGTTGTATGATTGTCATCACTCTATCTGGCATTAAAATATAATCAATTTTGGTGAATGCTACGAAACGGCGACAGCCGCAATATATAAAAAAAATGCCTGTTCAAAATTTATTTCAAATGTCAATAAAATTCTTTGGTTACAATCACCTCTGATTTCTCAAGCCTTTTTCAAACAAAGGCTGAATAAGAGAATGATCACAAATAAGAATTGAGAGCGGGTCATCTGAAAAAATATCACATCGAGAATCAATTACAGTTTTGATAAAAAAGGACAAGATGATAGCTTTTCGTCACATAGAATAACCCCAATAGCTTTTGGCGCCGGTTGACCACTTTGCAAAGTGCACAATCTCGGCTAGTTTCATACGCTTCGTCACAACTGCCATGATTGGTACCAGATTTGCAGATATTTTCAAGTCGACCCCTTTTTCGACAAGGAAGATGATGGACCACGCAAAATTGAATTAGCAGAGAAAGTACGTGGGGCACATTGTCTTTCAAGAGCTTTGGTTCTCCCGCCTAACATAACAGGAATAGCTTAGCGAGTGATTTTGCAAACTCCAAAATGAAAGTGCACATACCAGGTCCATATAATGTGAAGGGCTTTATTTCTGTGACTTCTTTTTTCTCTTGTGCTACTAGCAAAGAAGAATCGAGCTCGGAGGATGTCGTTTGAGACTTAAGATAGCTTTGCCGCTTCATTTTAATGTCTGTTGTGGTAGCGATTATCTGCCGGTAGGTAGTCTTGTATGATGTGGGTGGGTGCGAAGAGGAGGTGGGATCTGTGAAGTTTGAAGAAGACATCTCCGAAGATAGCGTAAGAGAAAAGTCAGAGGTAGGCGAGATGCAGGAAAGTCCGGGGTTTGGCCTGATCATGACGAGACGAATAGATCAAAGGAAGAAAAGAGGATGGAGTGGAGAATGGAGTGGTCGGAGAATGAGAATAAATAGAAGAAAGGAGCGAAAGATAAAGAGCGAGGAGTCAAAGCTATGAGTAATCCACAATCGACTGGAGCCCCGCCAAACAAGAACGTGTCGGCGAAGACGTGGAGAAGCCACCGCCGCACGATATGAGATGATCGACCCCAGGCTAATAACCGGTTTCAGCGCTTGAAAACTAATTTTCTATGTAAACAGATAGATAGCAATAGTAACCATTTAATAGTTTAGTGATATTTTTTTGGTACATGTCTCTGAGAAATAGTCGTAGCAAGAGGATGAAACTGGCATCTAAGATGCTCGAGCGGTCGGGTTTGCGAGCCCCTCAATGTGGGTATATATCTTGAATTTTTGGCTTTATGCATTAACTAAAATAATTTAATGAATAACATGGTTTTATATGTATGAAACGCGCGATAGATAATTCTTCTAGCTCCGATCCGCCGGAATGGCCGAGCAGAAGCCGATGCGGCGCGCAAGCCGCGCACATGTCACAAAAATTCCTTTTAAAACGTCTGCAGTGAGCTACCTCAAGAAACAGTTGTTGGAAAATTTTCAACATGGCTATTAATATACGAAACATATATTATAAATTACATTTCATGCTATACTGGTCATACAAAAACTAACGAGTGGTTCACCAAGACAACATACCACTAGTAAATAGTGCAGTGCTTCACAAATCATACGTCATCATTTAACATAGTTTCCTGGGAACTCTCCTCTACGTCCATCCATAGTTTCGCCCTCCCACCAGTCGTCGTCATCTCGTTTGAACACCTTTATTCTGTCGCCGACGTTAAACGAAAGATCAGTGTCTTGGACTGCCACAAAAGTGTACTGTGCAGTCATGATTTCGTACTTCCCAGATTCATCTTCGCCAGTTGCGCCCACTGTCTCTTCTTCCTTCGCTGCTTCCTTCGCTTGCGCTTCTTCTTTCTGCTCCACCTTCTCCGTGCCTGATTTGAGAGATTCATTACTGCTATTGAGAGGCGTTCCCGCAGCTGGAACTGCTATCGCACTGTAGCGTGGAAGTGTCTCCGAGAAATTCGCGAATTTCGAAGAGTTGGACGACATTGACATCGTGCGACTGCCAATGGTTGGCGACGCAGGCGAAGACATGCCATTCTCAGATCCCACCATAGCCATACTAGCTGTTCTGTTCATCGTACTGAATGTACGATAATTGCCGTCCTTGGCGGTTCCAGTAGGACGCTTCTTACTATTCAAAGAAAAAGCCTTCTTGAGTTTCTCATCCAAATGCTTTGAATCAGGCACGGTCATAGGTTTCTTGACAGCTTTTCCAGTACGAATGATAGACACGCCTTCCTCAACCTTGTGTTGAATCGGTATGAACTGCTTCGTCCATTCTTCTGTCACAGTGTGGTCGGCATCGGCCAATCCTATTCAAGTAGAGTCAGTCAACTGCACAAATGCCTAGAAGCCTCCTCAATCCATACCTTGTCCTTGAGCGTAAGGAAACAAGAAATCGTTATAGATACTAAAAACACTGATCTGAATATTAAACAACATTGTTGCAATAGGAGCAATAAACTCTGATAGCTGATCGATCACTTTAGGAAGCGTGTCCCGAATATATGCATCCAAAACTTGAAAATCCTAAATGAGTTGTAAGCATTAGAGTTGTAAGCGTTATTATCGATGCTACAGCATCAAGAAATACTCACCTCTGAGGCCTTTTCAAGCTCGCGGCTTTGCTTATCAAGATGAGATTGACCTTTATCGCCCAAAGATGCCTTGCGATTCAGTTTTTCGACAGAATTCGTGTGCCTGTCGTAATCAATCTGTAAGACGTTTAGAAGAGTTGCTATGTAAATCGGAAATAACACTGGAAATGCTACCTTTTTATGCTCTCTTTTCTTCAAAGTCTTCTTAATAGTTTCAATGTGTCCCTATCAATTTCAAAGTTAGATTGTCAGCAATGATGACGCATAGAAATACTGCGCATTACATTACCTTCATCACGACACAACGCTGAATGATGGTTCGGTCAATTCCATCCAGCATCGGCAGAATCGCATTTCGGATCTCGACAATGACATCTCTATACTTGATGATAGCATCCAATGTTGCCCGCGGGGTTTCACGAACGGCTTTAGTGGGGTCCTCCTCAGGGATTGGCTCGTACAGTGTGACAAATTGCTTTGCCATCGCAACCTGGGACGCAAGCGTATCGCTCCACGAAGACCGGAACTTTTTGGCGTTAGAGATGATTTCGCCCAGACCGTCTTCGGCCTCGTTGATGGCCTTGGTCCACTCGATGACGGTCAGGTCTTCGGGCGACTTACTACCAATGAGGACATGTGGTGCGCGCACCACTGCCTTCTTGAGCCCGCGAAGCGACATGCTGAGCTGGCGTCAGAAGACTCAATTAACGGATGCGATGTGCTGAAGGGGTCAATGAGGGGCCTGACAAACTTTCAGGCGCAGATAAGAGGACTTCCAGGCGCAGATAAAGCAGGCGCAGATAAAGCAGACCGGGGGCTGACAGATAAAATCACGCTTCGTGGCGGGACGGCAGGCTCGGAAGGAGGCAGCCAGATCGGACAAGGGTCTTGTATCCTCCGCTTCCTGGCCTTTGCGACTACCGAGCTGTCGCTATAGTCTCTACTGACGTCACGCTCTCACGCGCTACGAGCGCATCTCTCTGCTTCGATGCTCTGGTGTGTCCGCCCTCTACCATTATACCATTATATTATATCTAAATCTTCACTATCGAATCCCAATACGTCCTCCCGCAGCCATCTTCACCACCGCGCCCATGTGCGCCAATCTATTACTTCGTTCATCAGTCGCCAATGCTGAGCCGCACTCTCCGCGGCCTGCAACACAACCTTATTAGTCGTGTCGTCAGATATAGTGCGAACTCCGGCCTCCCCGCGCAGTTCAAGTGCCTCTTCGCTGTCGCGTAAGTATACCGGAAGCTCTATCTCATTCTTTAAAACCATTGCCTTGCGTCTCACGATCGAATTCAAAAAATCCTCCGTCTGCGCTGGCCGGAATCGAATCGCGGCGCCTTCTGCTCGTCGGCAGAAAACCACTATATTTGTGAAATCAGACTCGCCTTCCACCCATTCACGCGATCGCGGCTCGTCCCTAAAAGCGCGGCACCGACCTCCATTGCTGCGAAAGTTGTTCACAAGTGTACGAATTAGAATACGCGTGAGTGACATCTCGAAATAGCCACCTACGTTCACGACTAGAACTCCGTCTGGGGCCATGATTTGTCGTACATCGTCCCATGTCTCAGAGGTAAATAATTCTGGTGCCACAGCACCTCCCGCGAATACATCGTGAATAATGTAGTCATAATGTCGCAGCGCTTCCTTTTCGGCGACAAGGGGCTCGTGTCTCAAAGTGTGCGCCAGGCTGTGAATAAAATGGCGGCCGTCGCAAATCGTGACGCGAGACTGATTAATTGGAAAATCAAAGAACTGTACAGCGTACTGTAGAACATTGGAATCTAACTCAACAACATCCGTTGATATATTATGGCTAATCATAGCTTTGGCGGATGTCCCTATTCCTAGACCAATCACCAATGCATTGTTTATTTTCTCGCCTTGCTGATATATCCCCGAAGGAGCAGGAGTAACCAATCTGACTGCCTCTTGCATGACAAAGGCAGAATATATAGGCTCCCGATTCCAGACCATGCCTTTGGGAATTTCTTCTGCGATACTCGGTGGAGGCTTTATGAATTCACCACCGAGTAGCGAATGATCATTTCGCAATGCTAAAATGCCCTGCTCAGGTCTTGAGATTACAGATAGATATCCCAAGCTAGACATTGTTGAAGCGACTAAACCACCATTCTCTATGGCAGATTGCTTCATTGAGCCTACCATACGAGAATCTATATACGCAAGTTGACAAGCAATAGAAGCCAATACTAAGGGTAAAATAATTCTCCTAGGTGGGTTTAGTAATGCCACCATGAGCGAGGCTGCCATATTGGTAATAGCTGTCTGCCTCAGAGCCGTCCACCACTGGGGGAAAAAGGATAGCACCATCGGAGCATATAAGCGCCCAACAATTCGAGTTCCGCATATCATATATAATCTTGTCGTGAAAAGTGCCACGAGAAACAGTCGCAAGTCCGAAGCACCCGCTCCGCCGATGGCTGATTTTGCAGCCTTGGACGTAGAAGTTTGGAAAATTCGAGCCGCAATGCTTCCAGCTCCAATGACAACGGGGTAAAGACACACAAAATCCATAAACAGTGGCCCTAGCCAGGGTCCAAGATACAGCCCGGTGTACTCTCCAACTAACCGACAAAGTAACGGAGTAGCGGTCGAGTAGACGACGGTTGCGATATGAATGCTGCGCGAGCTAATCAACCGTTGTCGTTGTCGTTGCCGTTGTCGTAAAAAAAGGGCCATTGAAATTGCAAATAGAAACGGCATGATAATAGGACGATAGATATCGCTAAACGAGTTCCCGAATACCGCATTCTGACTTAAAAGAGCAACGTGAGAAACTATTGCGAGCTGAAGCATCAATAACACTAAGCGTGTCACCGTCAAGTTAAGCGACGCCATGACGATTTGAAAGCTGCGCAGTCAACGGCAAAAATATACAGCCCAAAAATTGTATTATGTACACAGATCGTGCCTACAAGGTTGATACCGAGCAAAGAATGAGAAGCAGAATATATTATGTCGTTTGCTTCATGTGCGGCTTTCGAGGCCTAGGTGCCGCAATAGAGATGAGCTCAAAACTTATTCCTGTTGACTCAAATGCGATTAATCTGATGATCTCTCTCAATTGCCAAATCAATGAGCGGAAACAGCCAGCTGCCATCAAAATCTGTACCCGCAGATATTCGAAAACATAAGACTATCAATAATCGGCGACTACACTATCTACAGAAAAACTCTCCAGATTACTTCTATACCTCTGGACTTTCCGAGGCCAGCCCACTATTATATGACAGACTAATTAGACAGTTTCAAACTCCGTCTGAGCGTGAGATCGAAAGCGACAAAAGAGGATGGGCGGGACGGATGTACGAAGACTTAATGCGTGCCGAGCGAAGATTGGAAAGGCTGGAAAAGGAGAGATCAGAAGAGCTGCGTCAGTTGGAAACGGGACAATCTGCAGAATTTCATACATCTCCTATTATCGATGAAGTTGGAAACACTTCTATTTTTGATGAAGTAAACTCAAAAGAGGAAGGTATACAGCAATGGGAAAAACTTATGACTCTACGCTTCCTAAATGGACAAGATGTGAGTTCCAAGGCACTGCGACAATCTAATCTCTTTATTGTGTTCTGCTTGCTGACTTGATGTTAAGACTGATATTGACTATGACAGCATCGACTTTTCGGAAGAATGGGATGACTTTGCCCAGTTAAATAGGGATAAAGAAGATGACTATTTTGATTCAGAAGAACCGACTTGGTGCGGTGACGACTCTGACGACGAAAATACTACGATCTCATCTGAAAGTATCTTGAAAGGACAAACTGGCGTACAGGACTTTTGAATAAAAATGCCAAATAACTCATATATACAAGCTCGAACAATCTCTCATAGCGTCTGACACAAACAGAGTCACTGTTAGTCAAGTTGCAGGCTTGGTTTCCTACCTCGGCGCAAGCATTTGATGATACTTGTTACTACTCTGTCACCACCTTTAGAATGATAATAAGATAAGACGAAATCATCAGCTCTTCGAAAAAGAAAAATATTTGTTACCAGTCAGTGAAATGATGCTTATTTATATTTGAGTTACCGCTCGTCTATAATGATTGTTCTTGATCACCAGCAACTGAACTTATTAATGCTAAATTGAATTAATACATGAGGCAGATATACTACTTCTTCATTTTTATCTCCACAGACCATAAGGCCCAGGCTCTGCTCTCCACAGACGAATAGTGCCATCTTCTCCGCCAGACGCACAAATTTGACCGTCAGGAGAATAAGAAATTGAATGGACGGGACCATGGTGTCCCTTCAGCGTGTCTACCAAAAATTTTGTCAGTCTTAGATGTCTTACTTACAAATGGAAAAGTGCATACCAATTAGTTCACCGGATTCGAAGTCATGCACTCGTACCCATGTATCATCGGGACAGCCAGTAACAAACTTTGTCCTTTTTGGATGAATAGAAGCTGTAGAGGCATTATATGGCAATAATTCTTTCTTCAGTTGACTGCGATCTGATATATCAAATAAATATATTGAAGAAGCTGCCGCCACGGTGAGTGATCCGTCCCTATTCTCCATTTGAGTAACGGGACCATCAAGAGGAACGGACTCGATCAGTTTCTCCGCAGTTCGCAAGTCCCACCAGTTAAGATTCTTATCATCACCCGCGGTAACAAGTATACTAATGCCATCAGTTAGCAAATATCATTTTAAAAAATTAGCAGATTATCTTACCTAGAGTCCAGCCACAACGCACACCTAATAGTCGCTTTAGCACCGGTCCATTCCATAACCGGATTATTGCTTTCACCAGCTTGAATATCCCAAACTCTTATTTTTTTCTCATTTCCTGCAGTTACAGCAAACAGAGGCTCTGGCCGGGCAGGCATGAACGCTGCGGTACGAACAATATGTTCATGAGGAAATGACAGTAACAATGAGCCACTGACAGTGCTCCATACCTTTCTGTAGTTCAAGTATATCGTTAATCACCTAAATCTGACAAGTGGCACAAGTCAAATGCAAACTTACGCTGTAAAATCAGCACTGGCAGTGATAGAGTAGGCGGCATCGGCACTGAAATTTGCCGCCCATACTGCTCCCTTATGACCAGTATATGTACCAATCCTAGATCAGCATTAGAGACACACGCGAGATGTTTCAAATAAAATCGACAAATCTCGTACCAGTCGCCAGTAACCCCATCTCGAAGCATTGGCGCACCATCTACCGTACAAATGACAGTCAGCAAGAGTTCTGAAATCTTGAGTCCAAACCTGGCTTTTAATTACCTTTGCACGCGCTGATCATTAAATAGCTTCCATCCTCAAACAGCGGCGAAAAACTAAGATGTGTCACTGGTCTTGAATGTCCCGTACATGTTAGTGGAACATATCGAGAGCCCGGACTGACGTTTGTTGTCATATTTTGTTGATTTAGCTGCTAGCTCAGTCTTAAGAGATCGTGAGACAGGCTCGGGCCAAAAATGAAGAGGACAAAGACGCAGCGGGGAAAACGACTCTATGAGAAGTAAACCGTAAAATCAAAGACTTTTATTGACTCAAGTAGAGCTGATCTGTCTACCGCTTGAGCCAGAAGCAGAACAGCTTCGATCGGTCAGTATACAAAAGCAGTTTGAAAGCACACGCGATGTCGATTCTTTAAACCAGACAATTAAACTTTACAGTCTTTACAGTTTCTGGGCAAGGGTATATCTAAAACTGGGAGCAGATTTTGGGATTGTTTGTATTTCCCAATTTGTTTTGCTTCTATATTTTTGAATCTTTGACTAGGAAACATACCTGCTTATGAATATTTAGATCAACAGATATTGCGCAATATTTTGGAAAAAAAATAATCAGATATGGCGCGAAATAGTGAAAAGGCGCAGTCAATGCTTTTTCGCTTTCGAGAGCAGGAAGCTGCGGAGATGGGTGGGTACCATGTATCATACTGCCAATACAAACAAAGATTACTTATAAAAGCTATAGGAATTATCGATATGGGTAGACAACGAAGGCCACGAGTGATCTCATCAGTAGAATCAGTTCAGGAGTGTGAGAGATGGCGAGGACAGGTTGTTAGAGATATTGGATTTAAGGTCACAAAAATCCAAGATCGTATGTTTGCTTCTATGATGATAACTGCGAGATCTGTTTTGATTAAAATTTCTAACTACTGAATCATTAAGCTGTATTATCGAATTTTGAAATTCGGGATTTGAACGACGAGATCAACAAACTCATGCGAGAAAAGTATGTATGGGAACTGCAGATCAGAAAATTGGGTGGACCTAACTACATGGTATGATCATCTTTCAGGTTCAAGAGTTAAGGCAACTAATTAACATCTTCTAGCGAATTCCTTCGAAAACGTATGATGACGATGGTCGAGAAGTACCAACAACTCGAGGTTACAAGTATTTCGGACGCGCAAAAGAACTTCCGGGGGTTAAAGAGTTACTCGAACCGCCTCCAAAAGAGTCAAGCAGCGGTGCAACAGTGAACTATCAGACTGATGTCGATGCAAAATACTATGGCTATCTTGACGAAGATGATCCTGCATTATTGAAATATGAGTCAGAAATTGAAGAAATAAGTATCGCAAGCACATTAAGAGGTGACGATGATCTACCTGTCGGATGGATCAGTATCGAGAGGCCAAATAATATTCCCATCGGCAAAGAAGTAGAGGAGTGGCTTTTGGAGAGGAGGAGAAGAAAGATTATGGAAAAATATGATCTCGACACGCAATAGGTTGTCTAAAGGTGGTATGCATGTGCGATATGTTTCCAGACTTGTATTATAGGTGGCTATTTACAGAGAATATTAAAAGTAACTAAAACAAATCCAACGCCGGAGTTGCCATCAACTCTCCTATGCAGAAAGCTCTATGACAGTTCCTTTCTGTCTTCTATATACAATCGCAGCAACCACAACTGTGTCAGTAGTTGCCTCGTGCTCGGAGTGGCTATTATAATGAGTTCCTTCAAACTCGACTCTTTGCACTCAGGAGCAATAAATTCCGAAAGTACTCGCTTTATGGTAGACGCCGTGTCGTAGCCACAAACTCGATTTACGAAATACTTGATGATTGGCGTCTTAAATGTGGTACTCAACACAAATTCAGAGTCTTTAAACCGACCAGAGTTCTTTGAATCCGGTATAGAGTCCCACGACAGGATAGCAAGCACTCTTCCGTGCGCTTCTGCGGCGGACAAATCTGTATATATTCCATCACTGACTAGACCCAAAGCCTTCTCAACCCTCAATCTCAGTCTGCGCTCGACCAATGTTGCCATGTCGTTCTGCCACAGGCATTCTTTACCGTCGGCAGAAAAAGACCTCATGATTCTTGTCCGCAGTGCTCCAAATTTTCGTCGTTTCTCAGTTAACTCCAAATACTGACGTTTAAGTACATGATAGCTGGTAGCACCCGACCGACGATCTGACGACTCCAGAGGAAGAATTGCCAGTTTACTAAGCGATTCTTTCGTATCATTTATTATGCCGGCGCCTCTCTTTGATTTTGGCGAGGGTATAGGCTCGCGTATTTGATTTTGTAAATGTTCGGGAACTTCAAACGCAGCAAATCTGACCAGGAGTGAATGAGGAAGACGAGCACCTGATACCGCACAAAATCTAATAGGTCCCATTAATGCGGTAGCTAAATGGCTCAATTAGCGATTTTCAAAGCTGGATATAGTGCTAACACTCCATTCATACCGTATGGATTGACCTGAAATCGCTGTGACCATTCAGGCAAATTTAGGTCAGGTGCCTCCAGATCCAGGATACGTAACTGTCTTTTTGGATACCAACGCTCAAATTTCTTTAACAGTATAGGACGCTCAAGCTCAGAATCATCTTCATCAAGTGTAATATCTCCGTTACAGTTGCGTTCGACATTCGGATCTTTAGCTGGTGCGCAGGAGGTCGTAAATGATTGAGATGAGACTGGCGCTCTCCGAACACAAAAGATCCTAATCGATCTAAGTCCGCCAGACATGGCGGAGGATACTCTCATGTTATTATCATACTCGCTCGCTCCTAATGCACATAAAGCTGTCTTAAAAGGTCTTATCAAAATTTGTTGTAATATTATATCACGTGAATGAAGTGCGGCTGAACCTACTTGTGAGGAGCCGCTTGCTACTATTTTCTGATGTAACTTAAGCTTCTGATTTCGTGCTCCCATTGGCAAAAGACCTCTTTTTAATACAAGTCGCATTTTACTTATATATCCCTCCTTATTACGGACCATATCTGGGAAGAATTTGTCAATTGCAGTTATTTATTCTTTGCGCTTTTTTGCTGAAGGATCACTCTCTAAAGAATTACGTATGATTCACGCGCAGCATACCTTCCGAAGTATCGACTAACACAAGTTATCCAGAAAGCGCGCCATTTATTGTCAAACTAATTTGCATGTCACTATGTCCGATCAAGATCTCCAAGATCAAATAATTCTGCAGCAGTTATCTCAGGTTGAGAAATTCTCATCCGTTCATCCTCGTCCTGATTTCGACGCCGATTTCACGTATGGTACTGCTGGCTTCCGTATGCGTGCAGAGCTTCTCGACTCTGTAGTTTTTCGAGTTGGACTTTTAGCGACATTAAGATCAAGGAAATTAGACGGAGAAACTATTGGGGTTATGATTACGGCGTCTCATAATCCTCCGGAAGATAACGGTGTCAAGATGGTTGATCCGCAAGGAGAAATGCTTGAGGTATGCTATAATTCTACCTAAAGGTATTTCTATTGAGCTATGTCATATTGAATTTTCTATGTTGTATAGGCTTCTTGGGAGGTGTATGCAACGCGGTTTGCCAATGCAAGATCTGACGAGGACCTTGCTCGTGAATACTTCAATGTTGCTGAAACCCTAAAGATCAAGCTGGATGCACCAGCCAAGGTGGCATTCGGACGTGATACTCGTGCCTCCGGACCGGCATTAGTTAGTGCTCTCAAGGACGGACTGACTGCTGCTGGAGCCGAATTCTCTGATTTCCATGTTCTCACAACGCCCCAGCTCCATTACATCGTCAAGAGTATCAATACTGCTCGTTCATCAAATCCATACGGAGAACCAAATGAGGCAGGCTATTACCGCAAACTTTCTTCAGCTTTCAATGCAGTAATGCAAGGAAAACCGAAACCGAAATTAATCACAGTCGATGCTGCAAACGGAGTCGGTGGGCCGAAACTGGCCGAACTTCTGGAAGTTCTCGGTGGTGATGTACTCGATGTCAACATCATTAATGACGACGTGGCAGTTACAGACAAGCTCAATTATCAATGCGGCGCGGATTTTGTCAAGACTCAACAAAAGCTTCCTTTAGGAGCCGATCCCGAACCATCTCAGCTGTACGCTTCGCTTGATGGCGACGCCGATCGGATTGTGTTCTACTATGTGGATGAAGCCAAAAAGTTCTACTTACTGGATGGTGACAAAATTGCATCTCTTGCTGCTATGTTTATTCAAGAGTTGCTGGGACAATCTGGAATCGAGGATCTACAAGTTGGAGTTGTGCAGACGGCATACGCCAATGGATCTTCGACAACATTTATTCAGGATGTACTGAAAGTACCCGTGACTTGCACCTCCACGGGAGTTAAGCATTTGCATCACGCGGCTCAGCTTTACGATATTGGTGTATATTTTGAGGCAAATGGACACGGAACTGTTCTTTTTTCGCCGTCTACCATCAAGGCTCTTGAGACCTTTGAAGCCTCAAGCCCAGGGCAACAAAGTGCTGTAGAGATGCTTCTTTCGCTGGCGGATTTGATCAATCAAACTGTGGGTGACGCTATCTCTGATTTACTACTGGTAGTCGCAGTCCTGGCCCACAAATCTTGGGGACCAAGCGAATGGAACTTGGCTTATACTGATCTGCCTAATCGACTTGTGCGAGTTGTCGTGAACAATAGGTTTGCGTTCAAGACAGAAGACGCCGAGCGTAGACTTGTGGAACCGCAGGGTCTTCAAGCCCAAATTAATGATCTGGTAAAGAAATACAAATTCGGAAGAAGTTTCGTGAGAGCAAGTGGAACAGAGGATGCTGTCAGGGTGTACGCAGAGGCAGCAACTAGACTGGAGGCGGATGAACTTGCTCTGAAAGTATCAGAGCTGTTGAAAGGGCTATAGTCCCAAGACTTGCGAAAACATGATTCGTTTTCTTCATCAAAAAGTTATCTAAAGTTTAGGTAGTATTCATGTCTAAAATCACTCAATATATCTTCGAATTTCTTAACCAGTCTAAAAGTCCCGAAAACACATCACTCAATTGCGCACTCTTATCTGAACTCCCAGGTACCATATACAAAGTATAGACTACGAACAGTGTAGATACTAAATTACAATTTATACTCGGCAAATATATTGACAGCCGACGGCGAATCAACTTTACTCAGTCTGCAGTTACACAGACTTCAGCTCGTCAATTGCCTTATAAACCGATGCAGCAACTTCTTCTTGAGACTTTCCTGTAACATTGATAATAACTGAATCAATCTGCTCAGATACTGATGGCAGCTCCATAATCTTGAGCTGCGTAAAGACCATAGAATCCTATCGAGGTGTTAGTCGACTGATATGGTCACTTGCTTTAGACAGCACATCATATTGCCATACCTTCATATAATGGTTCTGGCGTTTGTGAACGCGCTCGATAAGAGTGTCTTCATCGGCAGTAAGGAAGAGAAATCGAACATCGACGGAAACTCCGCGGTGGTCGCGCTGGTAGCGTGCAGTCTGACGGATCGTATCTCTGTACTTGCGCTTAAGAGCTGAACAGGTAACGACGCAATGATGAATACCGGAGGATTCGGGTGTGACCTTGGACGTCTCCACGCAAGTAGGAATGATGCTCTCAAGCCATGGCTCACGATCTTCATCGGTCAATGGGACGTTGGCAGCCATCTTGCGAATATTCTGGGGAGTGTGCAGACTGTCTCCCTCTACATACGGCGCATTGAGCTTTTTGGAAGTAACCTCAGCGACGGTCGACTTTCCACAGCCGGCAGGGCCAGCAACAACCCAGACAGTGAGAATCATGATGAATTAGATGGACGGAAATTTAGACCAGATAGGCGCAAAGAAAACTTATTACGAGAAGATAGCTGAGACGATGTCGGCTTTGTTAATGCTTCCTCGGCCCCCCACGGATCGAGCGGCCGTCTCATCGATTTCGTGGGGATCGCACAACCACCGAGTTCCCTCTGACGCACCCCGCGCTAGTTTAAATTCATGTTCATATAATCAAGATTTGCTGTCATCTTCTACAGTATTTTTCTCTACTCAATACTTTTTCTCTTGTTAGCCAACCTCTACATGTATTCCGGCAATCTCGAATCAAATACCGAAACTCTATGTAATAATAAATACCCTTGCCCCTATCCGCTCGGCCCGTCCCTCTGAGCAGCCACTGTTTGTATGCCGTACGGCAAAGACGGCAGCGACTCTGATTTGTTGAAGTTTTGCGCATAATCATAGTCGCTCGAGCGACAAAGGTGTCAGAGGATCGACAGCTTCTGGCCAATCGCTGTAGTTGATCAAATACTCGAGATCTCATGATTTAAGATAATCAGTAGCATGAGAATGACTAAAGTTTGGCACACGAAAGTTGTATTAACCAATAATCAAACCTAAGACTAGCATTCAGTTTATCTCGGCGTCATGACTACTGTAGCTAGCTTTATGTATTTTTTGTTTCTTTTTCGCTAATCAATCTTCATTTTGGAGAGTAAAACGCTGAAAGTTCAGTTTGCATCCTTTCAGCAGCCTCCGTACACTCAGTTGCTGTCCACGGATGGCGGTGCAAGACACAATCTTAGCACTTGTTTCTTCTGTAATAGGTAGTCGTACGCGCAGGTTTTGGCACCTCCTAATTCATTCTGATCGGCGTATAGCATATGCATATGAAAACATCAACGAGCCAAAATCTCTTTGAAAAATCGGCAAATCGTCTTCACAGCTCAATTCTTATATTCAGATCAAACCAACAGCGTAGGATTCTATTAGAACTATCAAAAACGAAAAAAAAGGGCTCAACCGGGAATTGAACCCGGGACCTCTCGCAAATTATACTTAGGGTGAAAAGCCCTAAGCGAGAATTATACCACTAAACCATCGAGCCATCTCAACTGATTTTGGGTTAGGGCCTCTGCTCATCCATATTCCTCTACGACACGTGCCTTCCTCACGTGATCATACGCTTTGCGAATGTTGTGGTACAAGCTGTCGAGGCTCACATATTTCGAGTTACATGGCTTCAGACCAAGTCACGTGGAATGTATTTTGGTTTGTTGTAGGCACGATTCCCATCATTTGCCGTAATGGGACTGGGTGGCCAAGCTGGTTAAGGCGTACGACTGTTAATCGTAAGATCGAGAGTTCGATCCTCTCCCTGGTCGGTTTTTTTTTTTTTAATTTTATTATATTGAGAAATATAATAAATGACCTTTTTTTCATTGGCTCAGTCCTTTGAAAGTTCTTTGAGGTGAAAAAGTTGTCTTAATAAGTTTTGTTCTCGAAACCATCTGTTCTAGCTCAGAGCTGTTGGACCAACGTTAAGCACAATTGGGACAACCCCTGAAAAAAAGTTTGAGAGTCCCAACCTCAATCTCGAATACAGATCTTGCATTTCATTATTTGAATTTCTTGTGAATGCCTAGTCAACTGGCATGATATGAATCCCTAATAGCTGTATATATATAGCATTTCAGACTTGGGCAGATTTAACTGCTGCCTGCGATAACTACAATATGAGCGACGAGGCCGCAATACCTGCCAGTGCGTCTACTTCGTCTGAGCAGGCATCTAGATATCTGCGCGCAAAGACAAATGACCTGCAGCAATTGTTACAATTTGCTACGAATCTGATTGACGGAAAATATCGAGATCTTTTTTTTCCCAGAAAAGAAGAATTTGTTTTGGAATGGTGGTTTGACCGAGCGGAGTTTGGACTGAAAAAGTATGTGCACTAAGATATATTGCTGCCCAATTTTCTAACTGTCATTTGCTAGTGCTAAATTTTGGGAGCTTTTTGGAAAACTTTGGGCTATGACAGACAAAGATTCAAGGGCGCAGATTTACTATAGGCACAAATTTATTGAGACAGTCAGAACGTGTTTGGAGTGGATCGTAACACTAGAGAAAGACAGATCAAGCAAGTTGTCAATCTGCTCGTCAGTATTTGACGCTACAATACGTGTCCATGGCGATAATATATTTATGAGGACAACCAATCAATGCATGGTTTCAATTGTTACAAGCTATCTGACGTTGGTAACTTGTCTACCGGATGCTGCCAACGATGCTTGGGCAGAGCTCATATTTACTATTTATGATCATACTCTTTACGGAACTTCAAACTACAAAAAGGTGTTTTTTAGATATATGGGTTGAGATGTATTATTCTATATTTATTCTGACTCTTGTTATATAGGTCTCCCAAGGGTTTTCCTCCAACGGATTGTCGGCTGCATTCAAAGCACTTGTTTCAATCAAGCGAGACTCTTTTTTGTACAACAGACTGAGTGAAGTGATCCGTGATCTTGTTTATAGCCCTTCGCTGATGAAAAGCAGTAATGAAACTAGCGACAAGATTGCAAAAAAGAAAAAAGAAAAGATCTCTTCAAGCTCAGCGGATGAAGTCACAGATAGCACAGATCCGTTTCACAGCTTGTTTGGTATATTGACCGGAATTACAAATATACAGCAAGGTAAATTATGTATGGTTACTTTTAATAATTCATGGCTAACCTATTTATTACAGAGGGTGAAGTTTTGGGACATATATTGGGACTGGGTCTATCAAAATTTGCTAAGACGAAGCAGCAGACATTGATGCCGATATTAGGAGAATCGTTTTTAAAGTTCTCTCCCACCAACGCGCAATATTTCATACCGCAGCTGCAAAAATATGAAATGATCATCTCCTCAGAAAGTCTTACAAAGGCGCTCGAAACCCAGAATTACGATGATTGGCCTTTAGTAACTACTATCGTTGATATTGATCCCGATGCTGTATTTCCAATTGTCGATGTCCTGGTTTCGGAACACTTGACACCAACGTCTAAAAGCGATCAACAGATTGAATTTCTGTGCCATTTATCAAGTGCATTTGCCAAAATCCGAGATTTGCAAGGTTTTATACAATTATGGGAAAAGGAATTGAAATCTACGAATGCTGCGAAAGAGAATGCCTGGGAATCTGAAACCCTTGTGCAGCATGTTGCACAGATTATAAGCGAAAACTGGACTATCTATCAGATAAATAGCGCAATTCCAGCGGAGATAGAAAAAAGAACAAGATTTCTACCTCTTATTTCTATGATCTTGGCGTGCTCACAAATGTCAAATTTGTTGACCGACCAACTCCTTCAAAAGATCAACAAATTACACAAGTCACTTCTTTCCCGGGAGTTCAGGCGTGAGATTAATGCATGGAGACTTCGCTATTTGTTGCTATCGCTTGACAAAACAATTGCCAAATCAGTCGCCAGTTCTGCGGATGTGGATAAGTTTACAGAGGATTTGATTTATCCCGAAAAGAAACACAAAGACAGAAGAATTATGTTTTTTATGATCCAAATTTTATTTCGACTTTGCGAATTTCAGCCATTAGCTAAATTTGCAGAGGTCGCAGAATTTGTTTTAGACTTGGTCGCTCCTTCCAATTCAGCATACTCTATTTGGGATGGTCAGTATCAAACCATTAGCAAGCGCAATATTGGCACAGCTATACTGCGCTCCATTGCTTCTCGATGGGTTGTCCTGATGGAGAATCGAATCACGCAAGAACAGATCAAACGGCTTGTGTTTGCATTCTGGGCCGCTTCGGAGAAAGAAGGGAACTCAATGATATGGAAGACTTTACTTGAAAATGGAATTATATATGAACAGGTGCAACTAAAAGGTCTGCGTACACATTATTGAGATTCTATTTTCTTTTTATTTATTCTAACATGCACAGACTCATTTATAAATTTGCTTGTGTCCAAGCTTGAACTCGCTGCTGCGGTACCTCGAGAGGCTATTGTTGACCTGCTGCGCGCACCAAAACAAAAGCAAGAGATCGATGAGACAACAATTGTCAAAACTATTGATAGTCTATTGATTCTTCCGTTAGAGTGCATGCGCAGGGTGAGTCGCGAAAGGGTATTGGACTACCTCCTATTGATTGATAAATACGCCGAATCTCTGCAACTTTGCATAAAAGGCCGAGCTCTAATGCTAAATATTTTGTCACTTCCAAATATGAATGCCGTTGTGGTAAGTGTCGTATTTTTACCTGGTTAGCTCAGTAATGCTAACTAAACTGTCTTTTAGCAAAAATTCCCCATTGGAGTTCTGAGTCTCGTTTATAAACTTGAAATTCTCTCTCATTCAGAGGGGGACACAACCCAAGCAAATAATATAACTGAAGCTATAATGACCGAAGTTTTTAGCCATGCAGCTGGTGGAAACTCGAATGATAATTCGATAAAATTTTTATGTGACGTTAATCTACAGACCTATGACGCACTCAGAAACGGTGACCGTATCAGTCCCTACATCATACGAATATTCTGCCTTTCGGCAAAAAATTTGAGCGAAAATAAGGATTCCAATTTAAGTAATAAAATCCGTTGGGTGACAGAGACAATTTGCAATGAGTTATCTGGCAAGGGGAAAAGATCTGATAGGAGACAACTGAGATCATATTTGTTGTCTCTTAAAGAGCTCGGTGAACTTCTTCCTCCTGAGGCTCAGTTAAAATTACTGGCAGATATTCTACCACTCTTGATTGTTGAGTTTGGATTGGTTGTTGCAAATATTGAACTTTATAGAGCTGACTCACCTGAAGCATTAATGGCGGGCTCAATTTTGCAGACGATCTTTGAAATAATTTGTATGTGCCAACTGACGAATAATTCTTCAGAAGAAGACAATCAATTTTCTGAGCGGCTCATCATGTTGTATACTTCGTTAAACGGAATATCGACCGACATTGCTTCAATTGATCGTGAACTTATGCTACGGCTCTTTAAAGAACAGGCCGGAAGCTGGAGTCGCGTCGTCTTTGAAGCTGCTGTCAATAAGCTCACACAATGCGTGGCGCATGCTACCATGGCCGCTGATTCCAAATTCACAATAACTCTGACAGCTTTACTAGCCATTGACGGTTCAGGTATGTCCATGATTATTTCTGGCTATAAAACAAACTAACGCTAACATAAACAATCAGATCACACTGTTTTCCTGACGAGAAAATTTTCACTGCTGTTATGTGCTCTGGTCGTGGACCGACAGAACATTACAAGCTCAGAGCTGTTTATGAATACTCTTAAGATGCTTGAGACTGTTATCAAAGAGAAGTCATCCCTTATAACACCTTTCGCTTTTGTTCAGGTCTTCAACTTCTTGATCATGTCTACCTCTCAATTGGGTCCTTCTTTCAGCGATACTTATTTTCCAGATCATATTTTTCTCAGTGTTTGTTCTATTACTTCCTCTATGATTTTGAAGCTGGGTCGATATTTCCGCGGAAGACACAATTTCATCATTAGATTACTTGAAAATCTTTTGTTTGCTTTATGTAGGCCACGCAGAGCCGCTGTACATAAAACTGCATTGACGTGTTGGAAGCGTGCTTCTTGGATGCCACAATATGAATCATGCACAATAGATTGTGCATTAGCTTACACGCGTCTTCTTGCGAATCTTTGCGACTCAAATCGATCGAGAGCAAACCTTTCAAAGAAGCGGAATCGAGATGGAAATAGCCAAGGAAAAGACTCTGCGCTTTCTTCTAGTTCCGGATCTTCTCGCCGTGCATTAGCAAAACACGTTCCATTCCTGATAACTGAATACTGCTACATATCTCTCAATTACTCGTTTGAAGCTGATGTTTTGCAGGCATTGATGCCAGGAATTTACACTGTGTTTGACATCATGGGTGAACATGAGCTAGCAATTACAAATGCATCTGTCAACGCAACTGGACGAGCAATTTTCAAACGCTTATACGAAGACTACACTAAGTTTGGCAAATGGCACGAGATATGAGGGGGTTTACAATGTATGATGAAGTTTGTATGTATATGTCAATAAGACCATGGTCAGAAGATCATTCCAAAGTCAATGTAAAGATAATGCTAAAAGCTTATATGCCCCACACGAACCCACTTCAATTTATTCAAATAGCTCGAGCATTTTGGATTTGTATAAAAATCTTGATTTTTCGGTGATCATGAGTACCGGAAGTTTCAACACCGCTAGATAGCTGAACTATATAAACGAAGCGAAGCTGGGGTGTACCCACACCCCATCAGATACTGGGAGCCTTGGGGATCTCCAAAATCAGAAGCTAACTACTGCAGTTCGGCTTCAATGATGCCTTTATGGTACCCGTGAGGTAGCCAGAGCTTCATGACTGTTAGTCCGACTGACTCCAAAAGCTCTGTCCAACTCTGACGAGTCCGCTCAATCCCTGGGCACCATACCATGACAATCATATCTGTCAATGTTTCCTTAGGCCCGGCATTTTGGTCAGGAATATAATCCTCGATCAAGATCTTTGAAACCCCCTCTCCATGGCAGTTGTAATGTGCCTTAAAATGACCTTGCGATTATAATCCGACCAGTCATGCATGATGTGCTAGAAGTAGTAAACGTGAGCACCTATAGTACCTGTTAGGCAATTGACGGACGGAACAGATGCATCACAGACCTTGAACCGGCTGAGGCTCGAAAAAGCTATGCTTGATCCGCCGAATGCCACTATCGCGATGTTGGATGTCCTCAATTACTGAGGGCAAATCTATAAGTACAAGCTTCCCTGCTTCAACGGGGAATCGTTGCTTGGATCCCTCGAGGTCATGGCCGCGGCCGCCCCCGACGTCAACGAGCAGCGGACGATCAGGCAATAACCGGTCCAGTAACCGCTCTCGGACGGGATACCAATCTGCCCAGTGAGATGTGTCATCCCGGCCGCCTTCCAAAGAAGTATTAAAACGACCTAGAGCATCCGGCCTTTTGGCTAACCAGTCCCAGCACGAATCAGTGGTGCTATAAACAGTGGTGTTATAGGCATGTTGAAATGGCCCCCGCATTGGGGTCCGCAGGATTCCTGTCATTGGACCTTTGGAAGAACTCTGGTGTTTTCTGGATGATGGCAAAAAGTCGATAAAACTAGATTAGTCATGTAAGATCAGAACCGGTCGGCATTTGTGGAGGTTGGACATCGCTGGAAAGTATTCACAGTGAGTCCATAGTTCCAATTGCTTCCCTCTCCGTCATCTTCCTTGACAGGTCGGTAGGCGCATATTGACCGAAACCCGGTTCACTAGCAAAGCCGTAGCAAACAAGAATACGCATAAGACGTTCTACCGAAAAGATCAACTGGCGCAGCAAGAAGATTCAGGTGGATGTGACAACCTAATAATAAGTCGGCTATCTGCACTTTTGGGTCCGGCCAGCTGTTTCCAGGAGGCCGGGGACGCCCTGTCGGATAAATCGGTTAAGATCTCCAGGTCATGGCAGTCTTCACGGCCATGAGAACAATGGGCTGTGGGTTCTAAATATCATCAACAGCAGGCGGACGGAGGGACTGATAGTGGTTCGTACCGAAGCAAATAGCGTGTAAATCGCATCTGCAGGGGTTTGAGGGCTCTCACGAGTCTGACAGCGCTTTCAAGCGCATCCTGCCGGGCCCGTTCAGTCTTGCCTGCGTTGTATGCATTGATGGATGCGACGGCCTTCGTAGCCAGGCCGGCAATATCATGAGACTTCTGGCCAACCATGCTAAATACAGGTAGAGTGGTCGAAGCTTGCACAGTTCCCATTGTCATTGAGGGAGTGGATAGAGGGCAAATTGAGCAGCTTGGCAGGGTGAGTTGACTTGTCAGACTCGATACTTGGGTCCCGGTACTTCCGCTTCAAAGAATGAGTTTCCGAGGTCGCAGCGGCTATCACCTGTCCGGGAGTTAAATGTGATTATCAAGTGCTCCTCCCCAACAGTCGCTTGCATTCTACAGCGCCAATGGATACGACACTTGAAACATGTGCTCTAGGTCCGAAAAGGAAGTCGTTCTCGAAGATACGGCCTGTAATATTCGCTACGTTCCATCCTGGAGGGTCGGCATTGGCTTTACCTGGACGGCGTATAGTTCAATTTCTGGAGGTATAGTGCCCTCACATTTCAGTTTTTCTTTTCAAAGTGTTTACTGTATTGTTTCCCCACCAGGTCAAGCAAACCTCTTCGCAAATAGGGTATGAGTGATTGATTGGCGGCTGGTCTTTCAGGCTTTTAGCGGCCTTTGGCTGCATATGGTCTCCTAAGCTGACAATAAACCATCTTTCAATCTAGTTAGGCAAACCTACCTCCTAGCTAGTGTAGTATACCCAAGACGGTACAGACACAAAGTCTGATCCTGCTAAATGGAGGGGGGGTACCTCCTAACACTCCCTCAACCCCTTAGTTACACCAGGGTACCGGAGTATGTCGGCGGCCGCCTAGTCCATCTTCTCCGTTATCCTCCACCTTTTAGCCATTGCCTGTCACGGGGCTCGAGCCCATAATATCAATGCCAAATCGATGCCATTCGATCCAGTTGGGATCCCCCTCTAGCATTTGGGATCAATTGAATCTCCCTTTGATAGCGCTTGACTGCTGCGCCCGCCTTAGCACGGATAGCGGTTGACTGGGACGGTGTATGCGAAAATCCAAAGTTCGAATCCGGCAGTAAAGCCTATGTCTACTCGACCTAAGAGTCCAGTGATCAAAGTGCCGTTCTCGATTCAATCACCGAGTTTATAGTGAGAATTACCTTTCCTCGGCCAGAATACCTTCCGTTTGTATGGTCATATGCTTGTCGTACCTCCGAAAGAGGATACGTCTGTAATACAAAAGGGCGCAGGATATCCAATTCTGCGAGCTGAGCTAGGAATTTCAAAGACCTTTTGCCGCCCTTCACAATGAAAAATAATGCATTGATTCCTTCCTTACTTACAGAGCGCTTCTGATGATCAGCGACAAAATCGTAACTTGCAGAATCCACTGAGATGATCGTGCCGCCTTCTTTGATAATTTCCCAACACCCTAGTAAAGTGCTCCCTCCAACTGTATCAACAATGATATCAAATCTCTTTTTGTTTTCGTCCAGCAGATCACTGTACTCCACCGTCTCATGGGCACCGAGAGTCTGCAGGAACTCCTTGTTGCGAGCGTTTGAACTTGTTGCAGCCACAGTGTACAAACCGGATATAGATGCCAATTGGACCAGGTAGATTCCTACCGCACCGGCGGCACCGGTGATCAATAGACGTTGTTTATGTTCAGATGTGGTAATACAACGGCTACCGGATCTAAAATTATCCCCTAGCACGGGAATGGATACACCTGCATGATCATATAATGCCTCGTAGGCAGTCTGCGCACTGAGGGGCATTGCGGCAGCAGCAGCCCAGTTTAGACCTTTTGGTTTCAAGGTTATTTCATCCTCCATAGCAATACAGTATTCTGCCCATGTACAAGGCCGTTCACCATCAGTCATTCCAAAGATCTCATCACCAGGTTTGAACGAGCTTTGCTGGGAGAAAGTTTCAACGACGACCCCAGACAAGTCATTTCCGAGAATGGGGTAGTCATGGGCATACGTCTCAGGCCATGTTAACATGTCTCGAACCACTGTTGTTGCGCTGACGCGGACTAAAATCTCTCCTGGTTTTGACAGCTTAGGGATGGGCAGATTTTTGTCAACATGTAATGCAGAAGACGGGGCCGGGTTTAAAGGGGAGTATGCCGGCGACAAGGCAGGAGCAGGATGAACACGAACAGCCTGCATTGCGGGAATGATCTTTTTCTAAAGGCGTGCGGAAAGTGAATTATTGAGTAACAGCTTTGGTTTTGTATTAAAACAAATGTTGTGGGTGAATGGTGTGGGATCAGCCGATCGTGCTACTCGAGAGGTCGCCCACCCCACGGCATTTTTTCTAAAGAGGGTTCAGATTTGGGCTTGATAACGACAGTAAACACCACCAGATTAAGATGTTCCTTACACTAAATAGGTAAGGGTTATATCAGAATTGATCTATTATATGAATTTATTTACAACTCTATTTTAGAGACTATATCTGTATCTCTACGCAATTTTTAGATATTAAAATAATTGATTGAACTTGGGTGCATAAAGTACATGAATATACATACGCACATGGTTTGATGAGACCCTGACGCATCTCATGACCCGCTATCAAACTAGATCGCATGGTGTGCGCTGGAGCGAGGCATATTGACTACCGCTATGTATTTCTATGAGCCGATATAAATATTTAAAAAACTACTCTATAGGGATATACTCTGTTAAGCTCGGCAAGTGCTTTTGCTCAGTTAAGTCATTCCTTTCTTTTCACGACCTTCATCAATTTTGACTCAAATCTATTAAGATCAGAATATGTCTATACTATCTCACAAAATTTGCTAGATAGTATACCTCAAAAGAGATGCTATAGTATAGACATATTCTGATCTTAGTAGATTTGAATCAAAATTGATGAAGGTCGTGAAAAGAACGGTGCAGCTCAACGTAGTTCATTTATATCACTATTTTGTCGATAATTATAAATATTCACTAGATAAAATTATGATCACATATTATCTGAACCTATATTATATAATATAAAAGGCTCAGGCCTTCCAAATAAAGTTGTTGGAATAGAACAGAGTCAAAAATGTCAGTTTTGTATGGGAACTGGAACTGGCCCGCTCACTTGGGCGACCCATTCGCTTGCGGAAAGTTCAGACATCCATACTAAGTTATTCGCAGGGGTAAACACTATGAAAAACACGGGTCGTGTTTCTCGTGCCACTTGTGTGGCATGTCTCATGAGATGTTGGGTGGTTTCGCATTGTGTCGATTATTCCGAAATGGTCGAAATAGGAAATTTACATCCTAGACTAACGGGCATGTATAGTATGCGCTGCAGCAGAGAAGCCACATACTGACCATGAGTTTAACAACTCGTACTTTATTGCTCATTCAACCAATAGTATACTACTATCTTCAAGAAGTTACCTTTTACCTTACAGTACCAGGCCCCTCCACCGTCGATCACCTGCACTTTGCAGTACGTAAAACTCAAGGACCCCTAGTCGTGAGACGGAGGAACCGCTCCGTGTGACACATTTGACAAAGTTGAGGCTATATTGAATTATGTATATGTAAATAAGACCATGGTCAGAAGATCGTTCAAAAAGTCAATTTTAAGATAATGCTAAACGCCTATATGCCCCAACACGAACCCGCTTCAATTTATTCAAATAGCTCGAGCATTTTGGATAAACATCTTGATTTTTTCGTGATCATGCAAACCGGAAGTTTCAACACCACTAGATACATCCACTCCACCAACATTAGCATTTTTCACTGCCATAGCCACGTTCTCAGGAGTCAGGCCTCCTGCCAATATGAATTTTCCAGTCGTTGGAAGATTATCCCAGGAAATCAATTGCCCCTCACCGCCGCCTCCATCTAGCAAAGCAAGCGAATGTAAGCCCGGCTTCATAATATCTTCATCCAGAGGTCCAAATTTCTTCATCACCGGCACTGGAATCAGCTCTGCCCATTCAAGAGGCTCTGAGCCATGTAATTGCACAATATCCAGCTCGTATTCTTTTTGCAATGCCAAAACTTCCTCTAGTGGCTGATTCCGAAAGACACCCACTACAAGAGGGGCCCGCTTTCTAATGTTTTCGACATGACCAATAAACCACTTATCAATATCATCATCTGGCAATATTGAATGCTCAGGTCTTTGTTCTCGGAATTCTCGCACTGCTCGTGATATAGCTTTCGCTTGATCCGGAGCTACTGTACGCTTGACATTGGGTACACAGATCATACCGATGAGGTCTGCCCCGGATTCAATCGCCACTTTTGCAGCCTCGACAGTACGGGTACCACAAATCTTGACAAGAATAGGAGATGATGTCGTCGTCATTATCACTAAGATTCCGCTATTGCGCCTACGCCCCACTATATACTCTTTAAGACGAAGCTACTAATAGATTTGGAATGTTAAATGAATATTTGTTCGTGCTGACCAAAGTCAAGAAATACACCAATAAGGGGTTTGTGTGATATTTGTGTACTTCGAGATTTTTGGGCGCTCATCGCGTTCCACGCGCAGTGAAAGCAACGACGGCCTGATCCAGCGATTCTGCAGCTAGACAGTGACGCTATATAATAATATATTATCCCTATATATAAGAGGGCTTTTTGTATTTTTTCTCGACATGGAGACGCCGACGCGGCGTCCATTTGCAGAGGGCGTTAGCAACATGCAACCCTCTAGACTGCGTGTAGTCAGTAGTCCTACAGTGAGCCCAGGTGCTGATCTGCCGGCATCTAGCGAGACAACTCTTCAGTTGAATTCAGAAGCTCAAGCGTTGATAGCTAAAGAGCAACAATTCTACTTGCTACTCAATAAGTTTCCGAACGTTTTCATTCCATTTATTAGAGCGCTAAGATTTCAAGCTGGAGCTCTTGCTTTTCAAATATTAGGCAACATGGACACTTACATGCAGGCCCTTCCGCGAGAGTTCAGAGATTTTGATGTTTTACCGGATGATCCGCAAGATATATATTTACTCTCAGACCTGTGCTTGTTTGCCCCGCGCGAAGATGGAGAAGGTGGAATTTTTGTTCCAAAGGGCCACCATGGACGAATTATCCCCACCGAGAGCAACACTTTCACAGTACAATGGAGGTTCAAATACAACGGCTGGGCCTATGTGGGTAGAGTGTTAGAACACGCCGAGAAAGTGTCTCCCACCGATAGTATTGTTGAAGAGATCACACTTTTGATCTCAGACACGATGAGACAACTATCAGACGATGAAGCTCTGGAGCTTCTCGAGGTTGTGTGTGCGCACCTTTCTCCGGAAAATAATATCATTGACATTCTAGGTCGAATTCTTACGATTGCAATGCAACGAAAACACATAGGCGTAAGCGTGGCTGCGCTCGAATTCTTCACAACGCTGAGCAGAGTGCTACCTAGCAAAGTATGGGAGTTCTTAGAAAACTCCACTCTCGTTGAAAGAAATGGGAATGGGGGGATGGCTGCTTATATGCTTTCGTCCGTTGAGATTATTTCAGGCGACTACAAATTTACGTTGGCATTGATCGACCTCGTTTGCGCTTTGACAAATAATGTTCTGGGTGGAAAATTTACGGTTGCTGTTAAATCATCAACCAAATCAAGCATAATGCTACATTTCATTCGGCATTTGATGAATATATATGAGAGCTTTTCGTACTGGAAATATGAAGATCTGCGTGAGCGATTAATGATCGGTATGTGGATCTGTTTCCGTTCAATAATATGGAGAATCTACTAACATGTCACTGAAGCAACACGAATTGCTGATATCTTCGAAACAGTTTTAAGGATAGTGTATGGAATTGATGAGTTTACCAACGGCGCTGATAAAATCAACGGCGATTTGTTTTCAGCATCGCAGCATATTATTGATAGATTTCTTATTGTTGACAACAAAGCATCCCGCTGTCTTCAACCACTGTTAAGAGCTATTCAGTCGGCATCACGAACACTAGAATTGCTACAGGCTGACAACAATATACTCTATCTGGCTTACGAATGGATCGAAGGCGCATTGACTTATGCTCAGATATTGACATGTACACGTAGTCTTTTGAAACGTTCCCCGTCGCAGCTTGAACGCAAACTTTTTTTGCTTGCTCCCGATTTGTCAGCATTATTCACGAATGAGAGTGTATTACGATTGAAACTGATGCAGTTGTTGAATGCCATGATAGCTAGCGAATGGGATGACAAACCGTCATTACTTGCTTATCTGGGAACCAATCCAGCGGCCTCTTTTGCGACGTCTCTGGTGAAAGCAATCGGGAGTGACATTGATGAGATGATGCAGAATGAAATTGCAAAGTTTGCTAGTCTGGTCTTCAGTACTAAGCAGCAAGGCTTGTCAATCCTACTGCTAACTGGACGAGAGCTCGGACTGGATCAAAAGGAAGATGACAAAGAGAAGGGAAAGGAGAAGCAATCACTAGTTAAAGCTCTCGAGAAGAAAGCTCAACAAGCAGAGGACCTGCGCGTGGAATACGCAGCAAATATATTTGAAAGTCTTGCTTTCGCACAAAATACTCTTTCAACGGTAATTTTTGAACATCAAGAAAATCAAGAATTTTTAGAAAATATATTGAAACTTGTTGATCAGGGTACTGCTGGCCGAGTTACTGGAATGGAGTCGTCTGAGACTATAGTTCGATTCTGTTATGAAGCTCTGCGAGCCGCGCGGGGAGTGCAATTATGTGCGGTTCATCTTCACAAGGCAAAGAGGGGTTCAAAAGAATCCAAAATGATCGTGGCTCACTTTACTAAAAGTCTTCAAAACCTTGCTGATACGGCATTTCGAATATATGGTTATCGTGCTTCCTTACATGGCAACCTACATCGCAATTTTGATAAGAAGTGGCCTGCTGCTAAATTGATAAGATTTCAGCGGACAGCGATAATGGTCACTGAGCGCAAATATGGAACTGGATATAAATATGATACCGAAATGATGGATTTGGTTTTGGGGGCTGATCCAATCTGGGCTGGGTACAAAAAGGAAGTGGCGCAAGCTAACTTGAACTTGTCATTGATTGATGCTCAATCAGTAAGTGTCTCGAATATATCAGCGTAATAATTTCACGTAACTAATTTTTCTGATACAGCATTTGTTTCGAGCATGGTGGTTGCTGACAGTCGCACTTTTGGAATACGCGGAAGGTGATGCGCAGCTAACCTCAGTTCTTGAAGAAATAGCATGCAAGTGCTTGAAAGTCAACATCGATGAAGGCGTCACCGCACCTTTGATTCAGCCTATTGTGAACGAGCGCGCCGAATTGGCTTTCATCATCATACAAAAATTGTCTTCAATCTCCGGAGGTTGTAGAAAATCGTCAAAAAGCGTTGATCTCAAAAATATACTGAAGCTAGCGCAGGAGCTAATTTGCTCAAGTGGAATGGATTTTGTGGAGTCTCTGACTGAAGGTCGTCAAGAAAATTATAGGCCTACATTACGATTGCTCTTGCTTTGCGCTCGTGGATTAAGAGATCAGTCTGCTGATCCGGAGGTTATAAAAATAGTTCACGAAGTTATTGAGCAAGTAGTGACGCGTTCGTATATGGTTTTAGGACCGGATGCGTTAGACGCGTTTAAACCAACTGAGGTCGAACAGCGCGGTATCTCCAAGGCAGGCGAGGATATGCTACTGATTACGAGTTTGCTGCGAGACTGCTTAAATATCAGCGGTGTAGTATGAATAGAGTAATGTACAGTATAAAGTAAAATATATTGTAAATATTTTAGAGTAGACTGGGATGCTGGAGCAGCGATCTCGTAATCGCATTCGTATTTAGGTGTAACCCGAACCCTGGATATCTACTTTAGAGATCTAGTCTCTGTTTCCGAGAACCGTAGTCTTTCGTAGGAAAACAAATTCACAACCGAACGATGAGCGAGCGGAAAGTTGCAGTTATTACAGGAGCAAATGGAGGGCTTGGATACTCTATAGCATGCCGACTGCTAGACATAGTCCCTCAATCGGTGCCGTTGACAATTGTGCTTACGACGCGATATATGCGTAAAGCGGTGGACACGATAAGCAAATTACGAAAATACTCGACGCAAAGAGATTTGCTCTCATTTGATTATGTTCTATTAGATCTTGCATCTCTAGAGTCTGTTCATGAAGTTGCATCGCAGTTGCTGGAACGGTACAAGCATATCGATTATTTGTTTTTAAATGCCGGTGGTGGAGACTTTGCTGGTATCGATTGGATTGGAGCTACGAAAGAGGTGCTGAAAAATCCGATAGATGCAATGACACATCCAAAATTCAAAAAGGAGAGGATTGGCAAACTTTCCGCTGATGGAATAGGCTGGGTATTTCAAATTAACATTCTCGCAAACTATGTGCTTGCCAAAAGGCTTTTGCCCATTCTTTCTAATGGTGGTCGCGTAATTCTTATTGGGTCTGTTGAGGCTGAGATTGCGTACCCGTTTGATGACAAAGATATTCAGTTGATTCACACTGACCAGGCGTACGTTGACTCTAAGCGCGAGCTGGAATATGTGCATGCTGCTCTGGCGAAGAAATGGAAGGAATCATACGGTGTATTGCTATATCTTACCCACCCCGGTATCTGCCACACCTCAATTTTTGCTGAGTATCTCAATTGGTTGACCACTTTCGGAATGCTCTTTCTGTTTTACACCGTCCGATGGCTCGGAAGTCCATGGCATGTCATTGATGCCTACAAAGGAGCCAAAGCACCGGTGTTTGCTGCTATCGAGGCTGTGCCGGATGATGACACGGATCCCACAGAGACTGTTAATTATGGCTCCGCATGCGACTTTTGGGGCAAAACGTATGTTAAACGGAAAATTGCCGGGACGGACGAAGAGAAGAAAATTGGTACGGTGATTGTGGAAGAGATGGATAAACTGTCGGCGGGAGTTTTAGAGAGAATTAATTTGGGAGAGACTGAGCTGTAGCTTCTAATAGATTTAATAGATGTATATTACAAGAAGGTGTGACATCAAATCGAACTCCTTCAAATGCTAGTCTATATGCTATATACAAAATTATATACAATTAGCATCAGAATGATAAACTTTCCAATTGCTTACGAACAAATGTCTCTCCGGTACTTTCAGCAGGCTCACTATCTTCCAATTTAATCTGCATTGCAGCCTTTCCAGCATTAAGTCCGTCAAGCAAAACGCACGCTTTACAAAGCTTATTAGAAGAAATGTATCCACAGCGTTCACAGGCACCAGCAACAAGTTTCTTGGCATGATTCCTGCCGCCGTGACGCTGAAGACTAAATGTTTCACCGGAATGTATAATGTCGATAATAGCGCTTGTCCTTACTGTCTCCAGATTTTTTATAAGAGCTCGAGCAGTTCCGCGGAAAGCTTCGGGTGAATAAGTACACTCAGTGGAGAAATAGTCCAGCTTTTTGTAATGAGCGTATAAAACAATTTCTTTCTCGTAGGCGTACTTGAGCGGTTTAGAGCGTTTGATTGGTGACTCGGCACTTTGCGTGATGATTTCAGTACAGCGATCAAGACGGGCAGTGTCCCCGCGAAGAATGTTCATGAGTACAGTTTCAGCCATGTCGTCGGCGTTATGACCAGTGAGAACATGGTTGATTCCAAGTTTCTGTGCACCGCGATCCAGTGCTTGGCGACGAAACACACCACAATATGTACAGTTATTTTTTTTGCCAATTTGAGCAACGATGTTGTCCATACTCCATCCGTCGTAAAGGTCGTGATAGCTCACTATCTCGAGTGGAAGTGAGTACTGGTCCTTATTTCGTTTCACAGTTTCGAGTGAGTCGTCCCGGTAGCCACGAATACCTTCGTCGACAGAAAGTAAAATAAACTCAACGCCATAATTATATCGCTCGTTGAGCGTCTTCATAACATGGGCCAGAACAGTAGAGTCCTTTCCGCCTGAGGCTCCAATGGCGACACGCTCGCCAGGATAGAAGAGTGAGGCGGCAACTATTGTATTATGGATTTCCGTCTCGAACACATGAAAAAAACAAAACTGGCATATCTTCTGCCCTGTCTTTGGGCGTCTGAGAAAAGGCTTCCGTGCACTACAGAGCTCGCAAAGCGAGAACAGAGGAGCTGAAGGCATTTGAGTCTGAATATAGCTGAAGTGCAAGACCGAGCCGAGCAAGTAGCAGTGGCGGGGAAGTTAAAATAATTTATACCTTAAACCAAGGTGCGGCGCGCGGGTCTTTCGCAACTGCCGTGCTTGTTCCTCCTCGATAGTGCTCACTATCGTCGTCTATCACAGCCATCGTCAGCAAGCAGCAAAAATCACTGAGCAAACGAGACGGAATGACGACACAGATTATAGCAGCTCGGCAAAAATCCGCTCGGATAGCGACCAAGGCTGTCCATCGCGACGGCGAGGCTCGCCGCGCTCAGCAGCCGGTGGAGCTCTTTCCTGGTCTCAATGACCTCTCGGACTTCCTCGAAGCATTTCCTCTCGAAGTAATCCGACATTTCACTTTGCTTCGCGAAGTTGAGGCTAAATGTACAACTTCTACAAATTTACTAGCGACTATGATCCCGCAGTTTCTGGCGATGTCTGTACAGGACTCGGCTCGGGAAGCTCTACTGGCTGACATCCGTCGAGTGATTACCGACTTACTTCCGTGCTTTGAAGAGAAGATCCACGTTGCTGGAAGTGCTATGGAGGCTGTAGCTCGGCATATTGAACGACTGGACGCGGATTATGAACGGATTGCCCGGGGAGGTGAGATTCCTGATGCCGTGATCTATGGACCAGCAAACCACCCGGCTCTCATCGGCGACGGCTCTCGTGACGATAAAGCGCAGACTCAAGCGAGTTCGCGCAGTGAAAGTCGTCGGGTCGCGATTGCGGCTAAGAGAGCAGCGCAACAGGCTGACGAACACAATGACACGACCTCAAAGAAACCACCACGAGCTACTCCCGTTGGAGGTGCCAGTAACGGTACCAAACACAATCACCACACCGAAGATAATGGTCTAGAGGCCGCTATTCCAGCACCTAAGCGTCGCAAGGCTGCCTCTAACAGCGCGGACAAAAAAGATATACCTGCAGCAGCTATACCACAGCTGGCTCTGCCTAGCCCTCGCGTGGTCCCAGAGAATTCCCGTGCTGCCTCTCCAGTTCGTCCCGGTACACCTTCCAACAGCCAATCTCGTCGCGGAGGGCGCACTACAGCTCGAAGCAATACACGTCGTGGGCCAGCTGGAGTTGGATCAGCTGCAGGCGGCTCCGCAACCGGCCCGGCTATCGTCGCACTTAAAGCTGATCCACATTCGTCGTCGAACGATCCCGAGAGTGAACCTGTTTACTGCTATTGTCAACAGGTATCGTACGGAGAGATGGTTGCTTGCGATGGGCCTGATTGTAAGCGCGAGTGGTTTCATTTGCCTTGTGTCGGTCTCAGTGCACCGCCTAAGGGTTCTTGGTTCTGTAATGAATGCGCGGTTAAGTACGGCAAGAGAAGTAAGACGAAGAACTAGCTGTATATCATTTCCAATTAGTTTGTACTTTTTTATTTCTGTTATATGGCTTGCGGTGTATTATCGTTGATATTGGTTTTACGGAGTTTTTGTATATGTTGCAAAATATTTGTATATGTTCACAACATTCAATTAGCTGATTAACTTCATATAATACAATCTGTCCCGTAGATGCCCAAATAAAAATTCCCTTGAAACTCGCTCCATATAAAAAGACTCAATATATGATGCGAAAATGCCCGTACCAGATTCAACGTTAACAAAATTAAAAACAGTAAAAACTAGTGCCTAGATAGCCCTTTTCTCGACTCTCTCAGTTCCTACTAGCTCCTCTTCGACTTCGGGACTGTCCGGACTTTCATTCTCTCCTTGATTTCCCCATCCACCTTTCCGTCGTCGTCGCTCGACTACCCATCCTCGGCTACGCCGTACATATGCTACAACTTCATGAGTGCGCGGCGCTAGGGGCGAACTCTGATATGCTGGTGAGCTGCCATCTAGCATCATTGGTGAAGAAATAGGTGTCACTTCTTCATCAGTACGCTCTGAAATTGGCGTCAAGGAAGGTCTCCGCATGGGCCCATTGTCATTATTAGAGTCGTCAGAGTCGTAATCAAAGCCTGTATTAACTTCGTCAAGCATAAGGTCGTCGTACTCATCACCGTCCAAATCATCTGCGAAGTCAAACGCCGTGATATTAGCAAGCTCATCCGATGTGTATACGTTCGCTGCAAATGGTACTTCAATGTCAAGCTCGTCCTCATCTGACGGCGGGACATCGACGTCTGAACCCACTACGTCCTCTCCTTCAACAGCAGCTGACAAAGAAATCTTGGTTGTCCGTGATGCATCAGAATCATTGCGGAAAAGCGAGTCAGTACCTGCAACAGATGAATCAAAAGAGAATCTTCTCCTCGAGTTTTGTCTGTCAACATTACTGATTCCAAGGCCCTCCAAAACCTCATTGCTCCCTTCTCCAAATGCAGCCTCCTCATCGTCATCTGCATCTGAAATTGGTCGCTCTAGAGCAAAAGTAGCTGACGGATCTAGTGCACTAGTGTTCTCATCGTCATCATCCAGCGAGATTTCAATGACAGTTCTCTGTCTAGTTAGCTCTGAAGAAAGCCGTGCTGTATTTGATACTAAAGGAGGCAATGAAGGCAATGGCTTCGTTCGTAGCAAGGTCTTAGACACCTCAAACATTCGCTTTATAGTTCTATTTCGCTTTATTGTACCCCCAGACGCATTTAAATCATTAGCAGTAAGTGGCGCGTCTCCAAGGCCCGACGCTCTAGGCGATGAAGGAGCAGTGCCCCAGTTATACGTTCGTGTGCCGTATATAACGCCAGCGTTGATGACTGCTTCCTTTTCGCGCACGCGTGCTGCTTCTGGGGACTCTGTCATTCGTAATGTCGCGTGTCGCAGCCGAGGAATCGGGTTCAACTTGTGTAATATTTCAGAAGCAGATGAAGATGTATCGTAAGAGAGGGCGGATGGTAACGGCGGGGTAAATGGCTGTCTCTGACCAAATGTTCGTCTGATACGAGTGCTTGCAGCCCGCATCATCGACGGTTTTCGTGAAGGGGCCTCCCCCCTTGTGCCCGACGAAGTATCTGAGAGTCCTGCCGTCATACCGGTCTTCAAGCTGCCACTTGCCGGTGGGCTACCGCTGGGTATTGTCGACACTGGTGGTCCTGTCGTGGACGAAACTAGTTCAGTGTTTTTCCGTCTTCCTCTCCGGCGGCGCACTTGTTCCGCGAAGAAATGTGAACTGAGAAACGGCATTTGGTGAAACTGTGAAGAGTGCTCTATCTCATGTTTATTTCTTATTGTTGGCCTTGTTATAATAAAAGCATTATTAGCCGGAATTAGGTCTTACCCAGAATAATAATCTCTTCTAGCCCATTGAGCGCAAGCTTTTTCTGGGGAGGTTTGACAAGAATGCGGCTCAGTCTCTTCTGCTTTTGCAGCGCGCATGACTTTTCACGCCAAACTGGACGGTACCTGTGATTGCTCACATAATGACGGCGATAATAGTCGTTCAAACCGTCTTGCTTCAGTATCCAGCTATTCGGTGACCGTAATGACCAGAGAAGTTGCTAAAGAGGTTACTAATTACTAGATATTTACAAAAGAAGCGTTCCAAGAGAAGATACATGGCTCACTATTCGTCGCTATCGATATTTCAGTCTACTAACTATCATCTCTATCTATACCCCCCTCTCGTGATTCTCCTCTTCATCTCAATCAAGGAATTAGATCAATACAGCCATTCAATTATCTTGTGATTTTTTCTTTACCTTAAATTGAACGGTATAGACAATTAAGTTAGATACCCCAACAGACAAGCAGGTAGCACCACCATTCCTTGTTCTTTCCATTGCATTCTACTTTAACAATTCATAACTCCTTCTGTTCAGTTGCACTTGCCAGAATTATCTTAACCGCGAAAGCTATCAGACGGGTTATCTTTTGTGTGCCATATTTGAGACAGCGCATAGGGTAAGAAATGCGCCTGATGGAATGACTTGCAAAGCAGACCATAAGCGGCTATTGTCAGTCTTAGACTCTCCCGCGAGCTTTTAGCTGACAGTCTGAGAATAGACCGTGGTCATTCTTAAAGTGAAAAATTTGCAGGACGGTACATTTAAGGACGCAGGGTGCTTTGATAATCATATGCGTCTGAACCAATTCGTTATATGTTGTTCATATGTTGTTTATATGCCTCTGTCAATCAGTAACCAGCGGTGGGCAAGAATTAGCTCTCTCTCTAAATAGGCGTATATTTAACTGTTTCTATCAGATTTCAATATTTAGCCGAGTTTGCTTTTATAAGAATAAAATAATCTGCTTGAATATACCGCGAAAAAGTTGCTATTGCCGATGATCTAGGATGCACCTCTCTGTAGCTATAGTTGCAGCTACAATGTAAGAATCAGAGGCCATATATCATTGTACTGTTATTAAGCAGCATAGGAGGATCGTAAAAATACGGTCATGATATTTCTTGTGTGGATAGACAAGCCTTCCCTTATTATATACCATCCGCCAGACCATATAGTCGACTCATTATTCTATCTAGAAGTAAATTATTTTCAATTTATAAAAAGTGTAGCATCATTTAATAATACACTAAAATGTCGGAATTGATATTCGAGTAATTTTGGAGCATTGCAGTCGTGAGTACCTCTAGATCAAAAATGAACATCTGAGTATTCACTACGCTACAAAATGAATTATTGAGCGTGAAGATCAATTGCTAAGGGCAATCCTATTTTGCTTAGTCAATCTGGATTCAATACTTTGAAAAATAAGAAAGAGAAGAGCAATTTGATTCTAAATAAAATATTTAACTCGCTCGTCAAAGAATTGATTACCAAACGATTACATACTCTATTTTATATTATTCTAGTAACGAGAAACAGCTGCATAATCACGACGTATCTTGCTCAAGCAGCCGACCAGCATATTGTATTTTACTGCTATAATTTACGCTATCAGCCGGCACCTTTCTCTGGTTGGGTGTATTAATCGGCAGCTGTCTTGCATTATGCTCGTCTCTCAACTAATAGACAAAGTTCTCTTTTTCTTTATAAAATTCACATTCTTGTAATATTGTTTCGACAATCATGATTTATCGTAGCGACATCTTCCAATAAATTCTATTTATACACTCTTTGCCTATCGATTTTTACAGCATTTTATCGTGACTGCGCCACAGCGGTGTGGCAAAGTTGGCCATGCCAGATTTGGCTTGACACCATTTTCAGAATTGTTTGTTTTCTCTTCACCGTGGGTGTTTCGCCTGTTGTCTTTCTTGTCCACCCGCTGCATTTTCTTCACTTTTCAACTTGCTTGTAGCCCACACTTTCTCTGGGCTTGGTTCTGGTTCTGGTCCTGCCTTTTTTGTTCTTTGCTAGACACCGGCCGCGCGAGGTCGCGTCTCGCTGATGTCATTCATCATGAATGGCAATCCATTTCCTCATCCCAGCCAGCCCTTCATCATTTCTCCACACCGGTCAGTCGTCTTTTTCGTCTGAGAAAATCTTTCTCTCTTATATCATAGATCTCCTAATCCAGATATAGGTTTCAAAATCGCTCAAAATCACAGATTCTGCGGCGGATACCCGCCCGGCGAGTGATTTTGCTAGCCTGCTCTCTCGCCGCTCTCCTCTTCTTCTTCTTCCCCACCATCTCCAGTCTCGCCAGCGCCTCCCTTTCTTCTTCTATTTTTCGTGACGATCCCTTGATTACTACAGTACATCACTATGATTTGGCCCATTCTCAGGGAACCGGCAGAGGTTGGGAGCGCGAAGAGCGCGTACTAATGTGCATTCCCCTTCGCGATGCAGCACCGCATTTGCCGCTATTCTTCTCCCATCTGCGAAACCTCACATACCCACACTCCCTTATAGATATGGCCTTTCTGGTTTCTGACTCAAAAGATGAAACGTTGTTGCTTCTCAACACTCTCCTCGAGCGTACTCAAGCCGATAAAGATCCCTATATGCGTTTCGGTCGCATTGAGATTTTTGAAAAGGATTTTGGTCAAGTGGTCGGTCAGGGTTTCTCGGATCGACATGGTTTTGACGCACAGGGTCCTCGACGAAAACTGATGGCGCGTGCCAGAAACTGGCTGCTCTCAGCATCTTTACGGCCGGAGCACAGCTGGGTCTACTGGCGTGACGTGGACGTTGAGATCGCACCATCAACAATCATTGAGGATCTCATGCGACACAATAAAGATGTCATTGTTCCTAGTATGTATTTTTGTTTGATATGATTTATGTCCAAGTGGCATTGCTCTACATCACCGCTGTGTGTCAGAAATTGCAAGAAACTGACTCCTGCAATTAGATATCTGGCGACCGCTACCCGACTGGCTTGGAGGCGAGCAGCCATACGATTTGAATTCATGGCAAGAAAGCGAAACTGCTTTACAGCTGGCTCAGACTCTTGATGAAGACTCTGTTATTGTTGAAGGTAGGTTGTAATTTTTCATCCTCGAAGTGTAAAGCGATCTTAGGAAATTCGCGCTAGAACTATACTTTTTGTTTAGGTTACCCTGAGTTCGCAACATGGCGTCCCCATCTTGCCTATCTAAGAGATCCATATGGAGATCCGGATTTTGAGATGGAGATTGATGGTGTTGGTGGAGTTTCTATTCTTGCTAAAGCGCGCGTTTTCCGCTCGGGTGCTCATTTCCCTGCATTTTCGTTTGAAAGACATGCGGAAACCGAAGGTTTTGGCAAGATGTGTAAGCGGATGGGTTTATCTGTCGTTGGTCTTCCGCACTATGTTATTTGGCACATGTACGAACCCAGTGTAGATGATATGCGCTATATGGGCGAAATGATACAGGCACGACTGCGAAAAGAGAAGGAGCAGCAGGAGAAGGCGAAGGAAACCAAAGATGACAACGATCGTATGGCTGAGGCTGCTGCTATTGCAAAGGCTGAAATGGAAGCTGTAAAGAAGAAAGCGTTATCTAGCACTAGTGGCGAGTCGCCTTTACAAGAAGCTGGAAAAGAAAGTGATTCGTTGGAAATGTACGATAACCCCGAGTACTTTTTGGATTCTGTTAAGGCTGCGGAGGTTCGAGCTGCAAAGCAAGTTGCTCGAGAAATTGAGCAAGCTCGAAGAGATGCAGAAAAGAAGGCAAAAGAAGAGCAGGAAGCCACTAAAAATGGCAGAAAGTTTTCCAGTGAGTCCAAGAAAGAAAAGAAGGTTATTATTGCTAAGGATGCTTGAAGCCTTAAATTGTTCCTTTGCAGTCTTTTTACTTTCAAGCATTTTATACAGTTCATTGCATGTCAATCTGAAGAGCTGAAAACGCTCTATGATTTTTATTTGCATTTAGGAATGGACATCAAGACGAGACTTGGAAGTCTTAAGATCCTGCCTTCCCTTATATTATTCTTGACTGCATAAGTTTATTATATACAATCGTTTTACGTTTACAGCAGCGTCTTGTATTTTGGATAGTGATATAGATATGGTATAAAGTACTCACGTTTGTTTAAAAGCTCTGCGATGATGTAATATTACGATGCAGAATCTGGAAGATATTTCAGAATATTAGCTTTAATATGTTGTAATATACTTAATATTTGCTACGATCCTACTGATCTGATAATAATCCAACATGCAGCCTAAACAATGCTCACACTTCTGATGTAGACTGATGTAGATAAGCACTCGTTACAAATAACCATCTCAAAACATATACGGGTCTATTTGCTTTTTGTGCCTTAATCAATCATAACATTCTTCGGTCTCCGGCGGCTAGTGCGGCTTATCGAACGCGGCAAAGATATTTCGAAGGGTTCGCAGATACTCTAGATCTACAGATACATGAGCTAACGCATACGGTGAACGTATGATAATAATACCAAACACTATACTATACGATGTAAGCGGTTGCTTTGCAAATTATCGTAGCTCCGAAAGAAGTATCGGCACTTCCGGTCGGGCTGACAGTAGCAGTGCCGTCCAGAACTTGCGCTATTATACGCGCGGCCCTCGGAGCTTCGGCTTTGACAGACCGCTCCAAACTTTTATTCTCCGCGATTCCCTGTATTTCCTTTTGTTTACTTCTGATTTTACTCCACTCGTTAAACACTCAATGCGGTTTGCTATTGCTGTTCTACTCAGTGCCTTGGTCTGCTCTTCTTTAGTTTGGGGTAAGTTAATTCCGAGTATCTTCAAACGCCGATATTCTGGCTCACATAATATACGTAGCTGAGGCACACGCTGTTCCAAATGATCTTGAGCAAGACTTTGCAGAGCAGCTTGCCCTCGCTGAAGCTGCCCTTGCTGTCCGCTCCGTTCCAAAGTTCTATAACTCTGAAAGAAGAGCACTCGAGAAACGCACAAATCCATCAGGAACATATGTGCCGACCACTGTGAAGTGCCCTACAAATAGCTCCGGACACGTGAGTACCCTTGTACGAACCGCTTCCTCGCTTTCCTCGGAAGAGAAAGAATACGTTAAAGCGCGTCGCAATGTTACGAATGAATACCTACCCTCGTATCTTAACCGGCTCAACATGTCGGATTTTGATGCCGAGTCATTTTTGGAAGGCACTGATCTTACTATCGGTATTGCCTTTTCGGGTGGCGGATATCGCGCTATGCTCTCCGGGGGTGGTTTCCTGTCTGCTTTTGATGACCGCACCGTCAATGCTACTGATGATGGTCACATTGGCGGTCTCTTGCAATCAGCTACTTATATCACTGGTCTTTCTGGTGGTTCTTGGCTTGTCGGATCCTTTGCGATCAATGGATTTCCGACCGTGCAGGCCATGCAGGGAGACGAGAATGTCTGGGACGTGTCAAATTCCATTATAAACCCTGGTGGATGGGAATTTTGGGATACTACTGAATACTGGGACTACATGCTCGATGCCGCCGACGACAAGAGAGATGCGGGGTACAACATTTCGCTAACAGACTATTGGGGTATTGGTCTTTCGACGCAGCTTTTTAACTACACCGACGGTGGCCCAGCAATTACCTGGAGTGATATTCGTAACCAGACCCTTTTCAAAAACCACTCGATGCCGTATCCTATTGTTGTCGCTGACGGAAGGCCATACAACACCGATATCGTTTCAACAAACTCAACTGTGTTCGAATTTAGCACCTATGAGTTCGGTAGCTGGGATCCTTCTGCTTATGCTTTTGTGAGGACCGAGTATATTGGATCGACTTTGCACAATGGTGTACCCGTCAATTCGTCCGCATGTGTACAGGGCTTCGACAATGCTGGATTTATTATCGGTACCTCGGCCACACTTTTCAATCAGTTTATTCTGCAGCTCAACTCATCTGGTGTCACTGGAGTTATTTATGACGCTGCTCAAGATATCTTGAGCAACATAGGCGACGAAAATGACGATATCTCGCCATTCGAACCAAATCCGTTTTACGGATTCAATGACGATATCTCATATATGTACAACGAAACAATATTAAATCTCGTCGATGGTGGTGAGGATTATCAGAATATCCCTCTCGTACCTTTAATCCAGCCCTCACGTGGTGTAGATGTGATCTTTGCTGTCGACAACTCAGCGGACACGGACGCGTACTGGCCAGCAGGCTGGTCTTTGACTGCCAGTTACGATCGTCAATTTGGGGCTCTTGGAAATGGTACAAAGTTTCCAGCTGTACCGGATCGGAATACATTTGTAGGCAATAATCTTACTGCTAGACCGACATGGTTTGGTTGCGATGCGTCAAATATCACTGGTACGAACGGGGGAACGACTGTGCCGCTCATTGTTTACCTTGCCAATCACCCAGTTTCATATTTCTCAAACACGTCAACATTCCAACTTTCGTATGAGACCGACGAAGTCGAGGGAATGATTACTAACGGATATAATGTGGCTACTCAAGGTAACGGAACGCTCGACGATACCTGGGCAGCCTGTGTTGGTTGCGCTATTATCCACAGAGAAGTCGAGCGTCGAAATGCGACGCACACTGCGCAATGCCAGGCTTGCTTGTCAAAGTATTGCTGGGATGGGACTGTTTTGAGTCAGAATGCATCAGAGGCAACTGAGGATCCTGATATTGAGATTTCCAGCGATAATACTGGTGAAGCGGGTATTTTGTCGTGGAAGAGTGCGCAGTGGAGTATTGTTGCGCTTGCTATTGCTGTTGCTGCTGCTATGTAGAGATGCAATTAGAGATCTATGATATATCTTTCTGAGAATAATTGTGGGTCAGAATTAGAATTTCATCTAAAAAGTATTTGAATTGCTCTATAAAACAGAAGAAATACACAAAAGCAAAAACTAGTACCCTCTTCGAGAATTGTAAACGATATCACCCCAAGGTCGACATCTCTGCAGCAACAAGAGATGTCTTGCTAGATCCTCATTGGCTCTCTGCAGCTTAGTAGGTCGTTCTTGAGGTCTCTCGCTTTCCAAAAATAAATACATAGCCAACGACTGCCTCCAGTTATTCCGTGCAACGGCATCTGGAGGATTACTGTCGGAGTCGTGTATCGGTAATGGGGCACCTGACTGCTGTATTAGCGAGACACGAGTCGCGACTAGATGGTCTGGAGACAGCGGCTGAGAAAAAAGAGGAGGTTCGAAGAATGTATGATTGACTGTAGCTTCTAAAAGAACCGCAATCAAAGTCTGTTGGGTTCTGATGTAACTTTTGAGAATTGATAGTTGACGATTGAATTTCAGCGAGAAAGATGATGATTTAGATTGCACTTGGATTGATGTATTGTTAGCGATACGGGAATATTTATGATGGCAACAAAGAAAAAATAGTGAACTAAGATTGGGCATACTGTATAACTGCACACCGAACAAAGAGATGAAGACGACCGACGATAATGTCGTCGATGACAAATATCTGAGTACTGAGGAGAACATTAGGCGCATATATTACACGACTGCAGGAGATGAGATAAAAAAGCAAACCAAAGCGGGTTTGCATTGCACTCTTATTTAAGAATTATAGATTCTTGCTACAGTGAGTGGCTTGATGAATTCCTAATGCGGGTCAACAAGCTGATTCTGGGAAGAAGGAGGCCGAAATGCGGTCATGGCAGATAAGGTAATGTGTTTGAACACTTCTTGCACCCTGCTTTCCGTCACCATATAAATTTCTCAAGACGCCACGTTTAGCAGGTGGCAGTTGAGGCCTTGTGTCGGTCGGTGATTACATAGATTGAGGCAGAGATGGTGTGGGGAGAGGATGTTGCATGCTTTGAGGCATAACCAAAGGTACAGAGTTTAATTTATCTGCTTTGCGGCTTTTGGGATTAAGAATACTGCTGAATATAGTAACACGTTCAGTACAACTGCCCAATTTGTCATATCTATGATAATTTGCGTGTATGCAAATGGCAAGGATTGCTTAAAGTAATGAAATACCGATAAGAGTCTATACAGTGCGATTAGTTGTATACTGCAAGTCAAACCGCGAGCAATGAACAAATGCACGGTAACTAGAGCGACACTGCGCCTCGGCTGGATCTTTCCTTGTTCAGCTTTCATCTGTAGCAGACACCACTATTTGTTATAGTATATCATAGTCTGCAGTCAAGACTCGATTTTTATTTTGCTTGCGACGTATTCAGTAACCGAGATGCTTAACCGGATATCTGGGCCAGATATAATACACATATCAGTATGCTAGATCTGGCTTCGCAGAATTTAGATCATGGTCACCGACTTCAATATTCGATATCTTGTCAAGTATCTTCACACTATAATAAACCAAACAGCAAATCACAGTGATAGAATAGCATGTGGTTCTCGGTTCAGGTGCCAACTAATAGCCGCTCTCTGATTTGCGCTTCCCCGCGTTAGCTTGCTATGTCTTTTAAGCACCGTAAATATTATACTTTAATAAGCTTTGTGGTGCATTCGTACATAAATATTTACAATTAAGGCATACAGCTGTAACGTGATCTACAGAGTCGCATGTGATGCACGTCACTTTTACCGTGCGGCTCGGTCATCGGTCCCTCGGCAATTCCACTTCTCCATATTCACTCTCTTTTCCTTCTCCGCTCCCTCTTCTCCTTCCCAAACATCTTTACTCCTTCCTTTTTTTTGCTACCCTTTTATTTCACTTGGAATCTATCATGACTACTCAGCAAACTCAGCAGAGTTTCTCGGTCGAGGTACTGTGAACTCATTCTATCTTTTAATATATATATAAGCTGACTGTGCACAATTGCAGGACGTGTCAAAGCACAATAGCGAAGAGTCGCTATGGATTATTGTTGACAACAACGTCTACGACCTTTCATCTTTTCAGAATGAACACCCTGGTGGGAAGAAAATTCTCAAGCGTGTCGCTGGTAAAGACGCATCCAAGATGTTCTGGAAATACCACAGCGCCGGCATCTTGAAGAAGTACTCTCCCAAGCTGCAAATTGGATCTATTGGATCTGCAGCTTCGGCGCCATCCAAGGCAGAGTCTGCACCAGCAGTACAAGAAAAGAAGGCGCCTGTTCCAGTAGTAGTGTCCACCGAACCTAAGGAGCCTTTCGAACCATTTGGCGATATCATTCCCTTTGGTGATCCTGCTTGGTACCAGGGATATGCAACTTCTTACTACAACGAATCTCATGTCGCACTGAGAAATGAGGTGCGTGAGTGGGTTGACTCTGCTCTTGAGCCTAACGCCGGCGAATGGGATGAGAAAAAGGAAGTCCCCGCAGAAATCTACCGCGAAATGGGCCGCAGAGGATACCTTGCTGGTGCGCTAGGCGTGCACTATCCCACCGAATACACAGATATCCGACCAGCATGTGTAGCGCCTGAGCAGTGGGACCACTTTCATGAGTTTATTCTCACAGACGAGATCGCGCGGGCAGGATCTGGTGGCTTAGTTTGGAATTTGCTTGGTGGATACGGTATTGGCGCTCCTCCAGTTATTAAGTTTGCAACTCCCCAAGTGAAAAAGAGAGTTCTTCCTGGACTTCTGAGCGGCGACAAGCGTATTTGCTTGTGTATCACTGAACCAGATGCCGGAAGTGATGTTGCAAACTTGACTACTTCGGCAGCAAAGACTGAGGATGGCAAGCACTACATTGTTAACGGTGAAAAGAAGTGGATCACTAATGGTATTTGGGCGGATTATTTTACGGTTGCGGTCCGTACTGGAAAAGAGGGAATGAATGGTATCTCATTGCTTCTTATTGAGAAGACAATGCCCGGTGTCAATGTGCGACGAATGGACTGCTCCGGCATGTGGAGTTCTGGTACGACTTATGTCACTTTTGAAGATGTCAAAGTTCCGGTTGAAAATTTGCTTGGCAAAGAGAACCAGGGATTTAAGGTCGTCATGACGAATTTCAATCACGAACGACTTGGAATTATAATTCAGGCCAACCGTTTCTCTCGAGTTTGTTATGAAGAATCTATGAAGTATGCCCACAAGCGCAAGACATTTGGCAAGCGTTTGGTTGATCACCCGGTAATCCGAACGAAGTTGGCCAATATGGCGATTCGTATTGAGGCAACCCATAATTGGCTTGAGAACATGATTTTTCAGACTAATAGTATGAACGAACAAGAGGCGATGCTACGTCTTGGTGGTGCCATTGCTGGACTGAAAGCGCAGTCTACGCAGACATTCGAGTACTGCGCGCGCGAAGCTGCTCAGATTTTTGGTGGACTATCGTATTCTCGTGGAGGTCAGGGCGGTAAAATTGAGCGTCTTTACCGAGAAGTGAGAGCGTATGCAATTCCTGGCGGATCTGAAGAAATCATGCTTGATTTATCTATTCGTCAGTCGTTACGTGTGCATCAGGTCTTGGGAGCCAAATTGTGAAAGGTTCAAGAGTGAACTGAAATCCGGATTTTTTTTGCATGTGTTCTCTCGTTTGAAATGCTGTTCAGGGAGTTTGGTTGTATTGAAGAGTTTATAAATAACGGTTATGAATTGTCTGAAATGCAGCGTAGTCAATGGCCAAAATAAGTAGTTTCCACATAATGATATGGTTAGCAATGAAAAAATGGCTGTCTATATCGTTAACCAGTGTTTAAAAACTAATCCAAGAGATATGCCAACTGCAGTATAAGGTTAGCAGAACAGCGTTCATTTGAATCCAAAAGTTGACTTTTGTTCAAGAAGTCGCCGCGCGGCAGCCGGTGAAGGCCGCGCAATGCATTCGTTTTGTATACGAAGTCTGAGAGATAAGATTTCTGCCATACATGCAATATGTATAAAACAATATTGAAGTCAAATATATTTATAAATAATAATTCTTTCAATTGATTTATCATTAACTAATCTGGACTACAAAGAGCGGGCTTTGCGGAGTAGGTCGCTGACGTCATAATTGCAAGCAGGCTACGCAGCAAGGTTTTCAGAGATCAAGAAATCACCCCGCCACTGTTTGATAGACGCCTTTCTTCGTTCTTACTTCCTTTCGTCTCTTTTCCATTCCTATTCTCCTCACTATGTTCCGCTCTTCTACCGCTACTCCGTCTGCTGTTGAAGAGGCTGTCAGTACGTGTCTCTGCTGTGCTTTTCTATCCCTCGATTATATGTCCGAGATAAGGTACATGAATGAATGCTAATCATCTCTGTAGACAAGGCCACAGACGAGAACCTCACCAGCGAAAACTGGGAGTACATCCTCAATGTGTGCGACAAAGTTAACGATGATTCTGATGATGGGTAAGATCTTGCCCTTTTGTACTTTTGTCGTGAACAACTGTTTCCCCATAGTTTGTGCTGACGATATCATTTGGTGGAATAGTCCCAGAGATGTTGTTGCTGCGCTACAGAAGCGTCTTACTCACCGATCCGCTAATGTGCAATTATATGCTCTCACTGTATGCTAGTCTACTTGAACTTTGAGATGATACGATTACTGCCTATCTTCCTCTCACGCAGTGTCGATCGGGCGGCGAAAGATTTATGGAACTAACAGATATTCTCTACAGCTCACCGACTCCCTAGCCCAGAACTGCGGAACCAAAATGCACAGAGAACTTGCTTCGCGTTCATTCACTCAGACTCTGATTCGTTTATCATCTGATCATACCGTACATCACACTGTGAAGACAAAGCTAGTCGAGGTCATGGAAGAATTAGTCAAATTATTTAGCGGCGATCGATCCCTTAGTATAATGGCTGACGCTCTAAACCAGGTCAAGTCACTTAGTGAGTATTTTTATCTTTACCATTAGCTATAACATTGGGAATCATTGTTTTTTTAACGCATATTGGCAAGACCCTCGATTACATGCTCCGGAGATGCCCGAGCGGCCTGCGCCACAACGACAGACAACTACCGAAGATGAAGAGCTGCAAATGGTACTCGCTCTATCTCTCGAAGAAAGTAAACGGCAAGAGGAAGAAGCTGCAAAAAAACAAAAGGCCGAAGAGGAATCAAAGCGGACGGCGACAGCTGCTCAGGAGGCTCTTGATGCGGCGCCGTCGCAGCCTGATCCCACAGCTACCATTTCGCGCGTTCGAACTTTGTACGATTTGACGGCGACCGAGCCTGGCGAATTATCTTTTAAGAAAGGAGATATCATATATGTTTTAGAGTCGGTATACCATGATTGGTGGAAAGGTTCGCTTCATGGTGAAGTTGGAATCTTTCCTCTAAATTACGTTACTCCCATTCCTGATCCTACTCCCAAAGATCTACAACAAGAGGCCGAAGAAGAGATGATGGTGTTCGCTGAGGCTCGTAATGTTGAACGTCTACTTGCTCTGCTGTCAAATCCGCAGAGTTCGGAGATGGCTGATTCTGAGGAGCTACAGAATCTTTATCGTCAGTCAATTAATATACGTCCAAAGCTTATTAAGCTTATCGATAAGTACGCGCAGCGAAAAGATGAACTGATTGAGTTGAATGAGCGATTTTCTACTGCATTGCATAAATACGATATGATGATGGAGTCGTATGTGGGACAGTATCGGTCATCAGTCAACGTCAGCAGAGTGCCGTCGATGCCAGCTTCGTCTATACCTCCGATGATTCCAACACAGTCGTTCACACCTGCACCTGTCTCTTCCAATCCCTTTCCTTCTTATGCCCAACCTAGTACGCCGGCATTTGCAGTTTCGGGTCCTCCTCCATCGTTTGCTCCCTCAGCTGCGCCAGCTTATGCCCCTTCGGCTACACCATCTGTACCACCCTCAGAGAGCAATCTTTACCCTTCTTTACCGTCAACGAATAATAGCACGTCGTATCCTGCGCTCGTTCCGCAATCTACTGGTGGGTATCCTTCCGTCCCGCAAACGCCTCAGTACTCTTCTCCTACAATCCACACGACTGGCTTCGCGCCCGCGCCAACATCTACCAACTATACTTCCGCGACGTCGTCCAATGCTCCATTTTTCTATAACTAAATAATTTATAATCTTTGTTGTTGCTAAGGTTTTTTTTTTCCTTTTATCTTTATTAGATGATGCTCGTGTTATCTGATTTTGAATATAGATGTTATGGCTGCAAATTTCTTGGGAGTTCATATTCACTGTTTTTATTGGTATTATACCAATATGAGAAAGTATAAATTTATTCATCCATCATTGCTTGTAAATATCTGAAGTAATAGCGTTAGCGTCGTTAGATATGAAGGTCAAGATTCAAAACTCACATCTCGAATATACGCATGAATTTTGCAGAAAATGCCTCTAAATGAAAGATGACTTTACTGCCCGTATGGATGCGATGTTCCTAAAGAGAACACATTAGACAGAAGATCAACCACAGCTGTATGCTTTTTAACATTTGACGTACGTAAAATGCGGCCCAATAGACTACTTCCGATTGAAGTTCAGCATCGACTTTTGGCAGCAGTCGGAATAATAATGTTTTGAGAATCGCATTTGCGGGAATACAATGGGATAGCAAGTCATAAAATTTGGCGCGAATCTTGAGTAAAGCTGGAGCGCTGTGCTCTTTGATCAAATCATCGGCAATGCTGGAGACTACAATTTCCCAGTCCGGTGTTGGGATGGGTGTGTCTGGCGACAATAAATCACTAAGACAGAAAAAAGTCAGCAGAAAAAAATAGAAGAGGTGCATGAGATACATACTTCTGAGAGTAGAGAGATTCAAGGGTTAGTAGAGCTCTTCGTAGATTCCGTCCACTCTCGACGGCAATTCGATCAGCGAGGCTAGAAGGTAGTGACACTTTTTCCTTCTTCGCCACCGACGACAGTATCTTTGCAATATCTTCATGAGTAGGCGCAGCAACGCGGACTAACAATGTACGCGATCGAATAGGAGCGATTATGTTTGATGTGGAGTTTGCTAAGAGAATTAATCGCAGATTTGGCGAGTATTTTTCCATTGTTCGACGGAGTGCTGCTTGCGCATCTCGAGTCAGAAAGTCCGCCTCGTTGATTACGACCACTTCAAGCTTATTAGTATATGCCATTGTGAGAGAACTGTGTACGAAAAGAATACCTTTGAAACGTTGCCTCGCAGACAAATCGATCTGTTGAGTTTGCGCGACTTCCTTCAACAGCTCTTGGATAATAATCCGATCATTGTTACCCATATCACTAGGAGTGATTTCCATATGATATACACTAGATACAACATTGAACTCCAATTTGCGGTTACTAGGTGTAACAAAAACACGGGAATCAATCTTGATCTTGTTTACGCCTGGACCGTAAAGTTCTTTCAATGTGGCCACAATGCGCGTCTTTTTGCCAGCACCAGAAGGGCCGTAGACTAAAAGATGCGGAAAGTCACCACTTGATGCCTGTATTGAAAAATTGTTAATAGAGAAGTGGTTGAGGAGATATATGAAGGTTGACTTACCAAGGACGACAGACGCGTCGATAGATCAGAGTGATATGATAACGCGTCGAGAGATTTTGGTCGATGTTTGTCAACCCATAAAGACATGATTGCGCCTAATAATATCAAGAGTGAACAACAATCAATTGATTTTACCTACTCAGTAGAGCAGCTGCAAAATATAACTTGAATCTGATTTTAAATGATAATCTATTTTAGATTGGAGACAGGAGACGCGTCTGGGATAGGGTTGGATAGACGGTCGAGCTTAACACCATCAAACTGCTCCGCTTTGATGAAAGTATTCTATTTTTTTTTTTAGTGCTCATCATCACAATAATAGTAAATACAAACAACAACGAGGTTTTATAAGCCTATTTAGGGGAATATGAATTTCCTGCTCGTGAAACAGCATCATATGGGTATTTAGGCAATAGCAGTAGTCGCGCCGCACCTCGAATCTATCTTTCAGCCCTACGTAGACAAAGTTCGTTCATAGCTTTTCATTCCACAACCTCGATTTCTTCGAAAGAAGAATACATTCACACGGCAAAAACTCATGGGTCCTCTTCCGGTGCCGATGCAATCCATCAGCTCGCTGGATGCGCTTTCGTATCTTGCACCGTCGCGGATCCGCGCTTTTGTCTGTCCTGCTGGACCGATCTCTCGTGCTCGGTTTGTCGAGTTTGTGGCTCAATTGCAGTCGACTGCGGTGATTAGACTTGGAGATGTTACTCCTGATCCGAGACCTGAAAGAGGTATCTGACCCGAAAAATCTGGAAAAAAAACGGAAATGAGCGCGCTAACGGTGTTACTGATAGTTGTGTTTAGTCCTCAGGGATTTCCTAGCGGAATATTGGTGTATAACTTTACGACAACAATCGACCAGCATCATACATTCCTCGAGGATCTTGAGTTATTTCGAAGAACTATGGCTGTAAGTACGATTTTTATATTCAGAAGTTGCACCAGACAACTAATTGGTTGTTCAGGTGTTTGGTCTCGTTGACTATAAGAATCTCTCAGATATTTCAGAGATAGACGGCATTATCCCTCAATTACAAGCGCAGACCCCACAAGCAATAATCCACAAAGTGATTCTCTTTGATTGTTTACTTGACGCGAGCGAATTGCCGTCATCAGATTATATCTGCCTTCCACCACGACATGCCTCGCGGATTACTTCAGTGCGAACAGTAATTTGCGATTTAACATCTGCGTTATTGGCCGAACTTCCATTACTAGCTCAAGCTTATCAAACTTCTGATAATATTGCTTCACCTCTTGCTCGTGATGACGACTATGATTCAGTAATGCTCACCTCATCATCTTCTCCGCATAGAAGTTCATCGCCATACAACTCGAGTGGAAATCTTAGCTCGCAGTATAACAGAGACAAGGACAAACCTTTATCTTATCCACTATCACATCATACAGAGCGTCAGCGTATGCGGAGGAAAGGCAGATCGATGAAAATGATTGCAAACATGTACCTTCTTGCAGGACGCACGACTGATGCATTGAAAGAATACGTCGAGGCTCTCAATGTCTTGAAGGGAGTCAATGACCATTTATGGCATGCGGCATGCTTGGAAGGTATTGGGATGTGCATTATCATGCTTGCATTTCTTGAAATTCCGTTTAATGTACCATCTGTTGTTCTTCCACCGATGCCGAATTTTGAGAAAAAGGATCAGCCTGAACCACCTCATTTACTAGATCTTATCCCTCAGATGTCAAATACAGTACTGTCGCTTTATAATAGGTCGCAGAATTTTCCGGGGGAGAGCGTGCCTCAGCTAACATATGTTGAGACTATTTTGCGAACAGTGAACTTACTCACTTGCACGTGTTTGGCCGGTGGATGGACAAGTACCGCTAGAGCTGCAATCGTACTGTCAAAACCAATTCCCTATGTTCCGTTGAAGCATTCCCAAGTATACGCTCTAAAGATGGGAATTCTCGAATGGATTTCTTCAGCACAGGCTGTGCGATTAGATAGTGTCGATGCAGTCGATGCTAGTAAGATTCTAACAGGTATTGCCGCTTCTTGTGGAAAACTGGGATTTTACCGGAAACGAGGATTTGTTCTTCGTCAGCTAATCACAGAGCTAATTCCAAGAATTGTGCAAGCGCGCGTTATTGCAAGTAACATTCGAGCGCAAACTCCTGAGATGAATTATGAGGACGATCCTGTTGAGCTCAAAGATTCGGGACTCAAAGCAGATTTACCTAACTCAGGAATATTATTGTTGTTAAATGATATATGCGAGATTTACGGTGCTGCTATTCAGGCTACTAACGACATTTCCACATTTGGCTGGCACGAAATCAAAACTTCAATTTTGAAAATGTGCATCGAATTGTGTAAAGTACTTCCTGATCATGTTGGAACCGTGAGGTATATTGCACTACTATTCAGAACTGCATCTGCCGATCTTTCGATAGACGAGCAGTTATCGTTGAATAGAACCATGCGGAACGCCTATAGCAGAGCACTGTCTCTGGGATTCCAGGATTTTGAAGAACAATACTGGGACCCGTATTTGGTGCGCGATATCGGAATTGTTGATTCGAGTTTATGGGCTGTTCCAATTATGGTAGATGTTGACAAGAAAGCAAATGATGATGGCAGGGGTCCTTTTATTTATAATCCATTTGCCAAAAAGGATACAGAGGACCAAAAAAGGCATTTGTTTGTACAGGACGAACCAGTTGAATTTCGCGTCATCTTACAAAATCCTTTTGCCTACGAACTTGATATCAAGTCAATGGCTCTAGTGTAAGTTTAATTTCCATTGACTCGGCAGACCGCTACTGACTCAATTGATATAGTGGAGAAGGTGCCTCGTTTTCTTCGGATGTCGTGTCGGTTCTTGTACCGCCTCGAAAAATTCAGTCTATATCAATCTATCTGACACCAACATCAGCGGGTGAGTTTAGTATTACTGGCTGCGTCGTTCAAGTTTACGGATGCAAAGAAGCAACATTATCAATTACTCCGAAACACGCAAATGTTGCTCCATCAATACGTGCTAAACGATACGGTCTCGATGCGCGAACAAAATCTCAAGTGTCGATACCGTACAGTGAAGATACAAAAATTACTGTGAATGTCGCTCCTCCTTTGCCAATTCTAAGAGTGAATAGAATATCGCTTCCACAGAACAGTTTGATGCTGCTTGAAGGCGAACGAAAGAGTTTTTTTGTCGCTCTAGGCAATGTGTCTGATCAGATTTCTGCGACCAGCTTGAAAGTTGAGTTTACGGACTCAACGACGACCTCTTTGACGACCGCGCTGCAGCAAAATAGTCGAAGTGAAGCCGACCGTTATGAGATTGAGATTTTCCTAAAACAAAGAGAGGTTTTTAAGTGTATTAATGAGTTGGAAGGGGTCGAAATCATTCCAAATGGTGAAATTCAGCTTGAGATCGAAGTTCTAGGCAAGCGTGGCTTGACAGCCGGTTCAATAAACATTTCCTATTCGCACATCGACAGAGATTCAGAAACAGAGCCAAGCAAGATGTACGTTCGAACGCTATCCGTTGATTTGAATTTTACTGTGAATGCGAGCGTCGAAGTTGCGGGGTGTGATTTTGTTCCGTTCAGCTTCAACATGCCGATGATTACAACTGACGATGGAGAAATTACTACTACGCCACTTCTCGTGAAGTTTTTGGACTCGATTGGGTTGCCGTTTAATAAAATGGACGATTATTGCCTAATGTTGTTGGATCTTAGAAATTCGTGGCCAAAGCCCCTGAAAGTAGAAGTTACCACTGCTGTCCCCAAAGATGCGAGTCAGGTCGTGAGTGGTTTCATTCAATCTGGTCATGTCACTAGACTTCTTATTCCAGTAAAGCGAATTTGTGATATAGATTCAAATGCTCCTATTCCATCGCTTATGCCCCCAAAGCAGTTTACAAGACAAAGTGTCGTATCCACCTCAGAGTTATTAACGAAAAACGGAGCATGGTCTTCAGAAGTTGAACGAGCTGTGTTTTGGTACCGAGAAGAGCTACTGAAGAGTCTACAAGGCAGTTGGTGTGAAGACAGGCAAGATTCGAATATAATTAGTGCTCATAGTGGCTCAATTGAGCTTCGAGCGCTGCGAATTACTCCGCAAATGGTTGATATCATACGAGTTGAGGATATCATCGTCGATATCTCTATTGCTGCATCTGAGGGCGCGCGGAAGATTGGTCTGAAAAACTGGGTTGTTGAGCCAGACACATTCCTTACACTCGTGACGACAATCTCTTCAAACTCTTCCAAGACAATTGACACGTCTGGAATCTTGCGGCTTCAACCGACAATTAGAAATCTTTCACCCGCTCTATCGCTTGATGTGAGTCGACGTATAATTTTCAATGGTATCCTGCAGCAGCCAGTAGCAGGGTTATCTGCGACAGCGAAAAAGATCATCGAGACTACTTTTATTGTACTTTCTAGGGGTGAGTACGAATTTGTTGCCTCATTTGAAGAGCTGAGTGAAGCCGGGTTTGGGAAAAGATTTATCGGCCGCGAGAAGTTGGTTATCACTTGCATTTAAAGGCCTGATCTAGATTTGTATTGGTCGAAAATATGTCAAAATTCTTGAGGAAATGCTTGATATCTTACTGTACAATGCATCCACAATTTATGCGACGATCTAGAATACGGTTACTGATTGCGTTACAGGATCGTAAATTAAAATAACACAGTGATACCAGCGTGCAAACCCAACTTACGCGTCAGAACGCGTAAACACAATCATCACGTGATAATAAATTTCTTCTATATACTATACTGTTAAATGGACAGAGTAGTAAATCCGGACCAGCAGGAATGCGATGGCGCATTTATCACTGAAATCCTCAATTCTTGTTGATCTTCCGCCATGTACATTAGTGTTTTTCCCTAGCAATAGCCGGTTCTTGATTGTAGGCACATATCAGTTGGAGAAAGAGACAGGTCTTCGACGAGGAAGTTTAGATGTATTTGATACGGTTGATGGAAACCTGTGAGTTTTCGATTGGCTTTTCAACAATCATTCAAAAGAGTCCAAACTAATTTGAGTGTTATGATGATAGACGATTAGTGAATTCGATAACGTCTGCCAGCTCTTCTATCCTGGATGTCAAAATCTCACCTCATGATTCCACACTTTTGATTACGGCTCATTCTACAGGAAATATCTGTATGTGGCGTATAATTGACGAAGGCGTGTCATTGTCTTTACAACTTCTTGCGGATCAAACCGTTGCAGATGACACAAATATTCTCGTTCTTTCCCTGTCTTTTTCTCCAACAAGTAAAGAGGAGATTTCAGTTACATTAACGTCTGGTGAATGGCGTACCATTTCACTCGATCACTCTAGTTCATACAAGGCCACGCAATCAATTTCAGAGCAACCACATACACTCGAGGCATGGACTTCGGCATTTAACAATGCTGGAGCAGTGCTCTACACAGGAGGCGACGACTGTTTATTCCAAGCCTACGATCTCCGAATGGGATGCCAGGTATGGCAGGATAGAAGATCGCATTCTGCTGGAGTTACGTCTATTCTATCTGACTCACTTGATGACACTAGGCTATGGACGGGCTCGTACGATGATACAATGCGTGTTTGGGATTTGCGTGGTCCACGAGGAAAAGTTGTCGGCGAAACGAACTTAGGAGGAGGCGTTTGGAGGTTGATTCCGCGACCTGCTAGTACTAATAATGAAATTTTCACGTGCTGTATGTACAATGGTGCATATGTAGTGACTCCTAGCGGAGCTTATGGAGAGTCAGTTGATGTGTTGGGTACGATAAAAGAGGGTCATGAGAGTATGGTATACGGAGCAGACTGGACAACTGATGGCTCAGTTGTGGCCAGTTGTAGTTTCTATGACAAGAAACTCAACTTGTGGAAATATCCTTGACGATATATACACTTTTTATGTAAATAGAATTGTAATTATATGGTACATGCATTCAGTTTCCTAATTAAAAATTAGACTATAGTCTCGAGCTCCCGTGCGTAACCAAGAGTATTTTCTATGATACTCTCCATAGCTACTCCATTCTCAATGGTATCAGGTTCGTCTTGAGGGAAGTAGATTCGTCCATTCTGGATTGTCCATCCGCGCTAGATTTATTGCGTTAGTGCCGATTGAATATTTTAGAACAGGAAAGTCAAAACGCACCTGTTCAATAAACTCTTTCAATTCGGAATCTTCAGTAAAGAAGAGAAGGTGCTTGGCGTTTGCTAGAGGAAGAGAGGGATAAGCCTTTTCAGAGCACGTGGCGATCTCACTTCGGATCGTGTCGACAAGCGTCTTTCATTCTAAACGTCAGCATGCAATCCAGACATCAAATCCCAAAAAAGAATAAAAAGGCATCATACATCAGCAAACAAAGCAAATTCTTCAGCTGGAACCTCACTACGTTGAGTGGTGGCTTTCCAAACTTTATCATAACTTCCTTCCATCAGCCACCGCTCGAGGACAACTGGGTACCGGATGTACGGATCAGTATCAGCCTCGTCCTCTAGAGTCTCCAACTCGGTGTGAAATTCTGCAATGTCGTTCTTAGATAATAAAAGTAGCAACCGCAAGGCGATGAGCTTCCTTTCATTGGCCGAGGGCGGCGACAGCTGATCCTTTAGAGCGTAGAATGGTGATAGCTGAGCGAGATATCTGCTGAATAGAGCATCATCTTGCAAGAATATAGACGTCAGTGCACCAATTTCTAAAATATCCCGAGCAAGAACAAGAAGATTGACATCAGATGAAGGTAATGGGACGAGGATGTTTAGTTGGGCAAGCAACAGCTTCAGCGGCGTGAGTAGTGTAGCACATTTCTCATAATTTTTCGCGGAGAAAGCTGCTGCAAGCTCGTGTGCCCGAGCTTCAAACGACTTTGATGACATCGAGAAATATATAATAGCAGAGGGTTATACTGAGAGAGAATGGATGCTGAATTTGAGGAGGAGATGATGGATCAATGATGGCTTGATGATGGATCGTGAATGATCACTATCGAAGGTCGGCATATTCCCTAACCCATGTCCCAGCCCTAATTCTGCACTGCTTTTTTTTTCGTTATTTTCTATTTTTTAATCAAATATTTATTGAAAGCAACCCATCAAATGTAATGCGTATACTGCCGGCGGTGAAAATATTGGCTCGTCGAGAATCTCCTTACCTTCCTCTTCTTCTCCCCACACTGAGAGATATTGACTCTGCTCGTCGAGAACTGCGATGGATAGCTGAGCATTTCCATGACAGGGCCGCCGACGGCCTCGCTGTCGAGACCAATAGTCAACAAAAAATCAAATTAAAGAGTTCTTTATATCGAAAAATTTGGAAAGCTTGCTTTTTGCGGGGTTATAAGGGTGTACCACTGCAATATATTCTGGGATCTCAGCCATTCGGTGACTCGTTGGATATCATATGTCGTCCTGGCGTTCTCATCCCGCGATGGGAAACTGAAGAATGGGGAGTCAAAATTGCGCGAGGAATTCGTCAATATCATCCCTTTTTTAATGGTGAGATGTCTTCTTACCAATGTCATCTATTCTGTACTGTGTTTTTTTTTGTGTTTACTGCTACTGACGACTGAACAGCTGAAGAGAATCTGTCTAGTCAAATTATATTCAATATTCTTGATCTGTGCACTGGAACAGGGTGCATAGCTCTTTTATTTGCAGAGCAATTGAAAACTAACAAGAACGTCCTCATCACGGGTATCGACATCTCGCAAAAAGCGTTCACTGTTGCCCGCGATAACCGTAAAGCTAATGATCACGTTCTTGGTACAAACTTATCTGTGTTATTTAAAGTCGGCGATATTTTCACCCGCGATCTGAGTTCTATGAGTAATATAGACATTATTGTCTCAAATCCGCCCTACGTATCTGAGGAAAATTACTACTCGTGGACACACACCGAACGATCGGTGCGCAACTACGAGCCACGACTGGCACTTATCGGAGGTGTAGAGTTCTACAAACGGATATTTGAGATTGCCACAACGACTAACGCAAAAGCTGTTGTGTGCGAAATCTCGGATGGGCAGCAATACCGTGATATTCTAGACGCAAACTGCGTCGACTCATCGCTGTGGTGCTCCGGTAGTATGTATGATGAAGCTGGCGTCGTCAGGACGATAGTCTCCTGGAGACGCGATGCCGAAGACGAATGGGGCTGGCTTCAAAATCTTATCTCTTAAAGCTACATAATCAATCGCATTCTAAACTTATCTGTCTGCCATGCATATTGCGGAGTCTATAGTTAAAGCATTAATGGTTCTCCTCCTTCACGATCATCGATTTAATGATGGCGTAACTGATCTGTCCTTTCTGTGGAATTTCGGTATAGTTAAGGCGGCAGTGGATGAATTCATGGATTCTCTGAATCCATGTTTGCTGAAACAGCTAATGGGAGTAGATGAACTCAGATTCCAAATAAGCCGGAGCGTTCGTCTTGAATTCTTCTGTTAATTCATATGATAGGGCTCGCTTGACGTAGTTGAATCGTACACTCTTATGCTAGGTTCTACTTGATAGATACAGATCTAATCTTAACTCGAATTAACTCTTGAAACTAATCTTCAGCAAATCTCAAATTTAGAGCGAAACAACAAAAAGTAAAATATACAAAAGAAGCAAATCTATCCTCATTTTGATTTTTACATAATGATCTCGTTGACAACATCATTCCGGATATCCTTGTGCGGCAACACAACACAATTCTGAATCCGGACTTCATCCGCAACATAGACATCTCTAGCCAAGATGCAAATATTTTGCACGCGCGCACCGTTCTTGATCATGACCGTCTGATGCTCATCAGCGGTGATTGGACTTCCCTCAACACGAGCCCAGGCTCCGACCTTGGCTCCTCGAGCAAGAATCGAGTAGCGAACGTTTGCGTCGTGCTTGACTTCGGTATCGGCTAGCAAAATAGCCTCTTTGATACGAACACCTGGTCCAACACGAGCATGAGGACCAATAGAAACGTTGGGACCTAGCTTGGCAGTGGGGTCAACGGTTGCAGTGGGATCGATGTAGACAGGCGGCAAGATCGACGCAGAAGCTTTGGCGAGACCAGGAGCATCAATGTCAGTCTGGAAGAGCTTCTGCAAGTAGAGAGCGTTAGCAGGCACTGCCGATCCAGCTGTCTTGATCTGGCGCCAGAATCCGCGAGTTTCGTAAACGTAGAAACCATCGGCTTGAGCCAGACGAACAAGGATATCTTGTTCAAGACGTAAGACCTCTCTAGATTCATCATCGTCGTCGACTGGCGAGTTGAGCGAATCCTCAATCTTGGCAGTACGAGCTGCACCAATCACATCAAAAATTGAGCGATCGAAGAGATAGACTCCGCCATTGATCAAATTCGAGATATGCGTCTCGGGCTTCTCGACGTAGTGGATGACTTTCTTTTGGTTGTCGGTAACGATACAGCCAAAATTGCGTGCAGCTGTGTCGCTGTCAACACGAGTCCCAAGAATAACGGCCTTAGCTTCTTTGTCATCAAATATCTGCAGCATTTCTTTAAGCGGGAACGAGCAGCAGATGTCAGCGTGGATCACAAAGAGTCTGTAAGGGTTGCCCTTTAGGATCGCATCACGGAAATGGTAGAGGCCACCAGCAGTGCCGAGTGCCCGGTACTCACGCATGTACCTAATGTTAAACGACGGGAATTCGCGGGCAGCTTCAGTGAGGAAGTCTTTGAAGACGGAGTCGTCGTAGAAGCCGATCAGAAGGACTTCTTTGATCGACGAAACAGTCGCCAATGCAGACAGAGCATGAGAGAGGATCGGCCTTCCAGCTACAGGAAAAAGGACCTGAAATATCATATTAGAATGCTACGTTTTTCGTGACGCATTGAGCGAATGAGATGACATACCTTGGGGATATCCAGACTGAGAGGACGGAAGCGGGTGCCTCGAGTGCCTCCACCGACCTAAAAGAGTCAGAGCAATTCTAGGACTGAAAACAGACGACAGTGGAAAGTACATACAAGAATAACGGCCTTCGAGCTCATTTTGTTGCTATATATAGGGAGAGTAAGAAGAGAATAAGACTATATACAGAGCAAGGCAGGAATCGATGAGGAGGGAGAAAGACGTTGACCGCGTCACGAGAGTCTGCGGCTCAGGCTGGAGCAGTCGTGCGGCCACCCCTGGTTCGTCACGACGAATCAGGCTCGGTGCACGTTGTTGCAGACTATTTGCAAAAAAACCTATGAACAATTACAGAAGAAAGGCAATTACTAAATAGCAGCCAGGCACTGGTTTTACGTCATTACAAATATATTTGGTCATAGCTATCTAATTCCAACTCACACAATTCCTAGCGGTCGGGTCAGTACTGATGCAGCTCAAACAAAGCCAAAGACTAAACTTACCTAATACAATCATGAACTTCAAGTTCACATCTCCCGAATCTCGATTCATCTGCTGCTGCTCGTCGATAGCAGTGTAGAGTGTCGTGCTCTTCCATCCCTGTAGCCCACCCGGTTAACACCAGATAATAGAAACCAACAAGAAACTAAACAAGACATACCCAAGACTGAGAAAAGCTAAACATATCCGGGCTCGATGAGAAACACGTGAGAGCATGCTTGCCCTTTCTGCTTTGTGTGAATATCTCGAAATATGTAGCAATTTTCGGTCGCATATCCAAATATTCCGGAGATTTGGGTCCAGTAAGATGGCTGGACGCAGTTCCAAATGTATTTCCAAGCGGTGAAGTATTCGCATTTATATGCTCTGTTTGCAAATGTGTCAAGACCTCTGAAGTACGTCTGGTCAGATCGTTGTCGACATACCATTCGCCAAATGGTCTTGCCGTCCCAGTCACATCAAAATTAGCGTTCGCTGGGGGCCGAGTCTCAGAGTCTTGAGCCCCTGAGGATTTCGCTCGGTGCAAGTAAACTCCCATCTGAACTACGGACTTGCGCTGCTTGACTTTTTGGATATAGACATTCCAGTAGGACCCTGCGTACCAAATCGTGCTACTATACACTCGCTTGTCTTCCTTCAGTTTAGCAACGTCTTTGAATTCTAAAGAAAATCTGTATGGTGGAAAATTAGTATATGAAAGCTCCTCTTCGTCATCATCTTCCTCATCGGAGCTAACTGACAGCGTCCTGCTAGTTACTGCTCCTGATGAAATAATAGAAGATCCAACACCAACTGTAGTCTCATCGCTCATCGGAATCACATACGCCGCTCGTTTGCCATCTTTATCAGGCTGAGGCAACGGTCCCCGCTTGACAAAACCCAGAGTCTCATTTGTCAACGGGCTTGAGACAATTCTCAGTCGTAGACTCATAGTAGTCCACAGCGCCTCTTGTAAAGTCCGCTCACTAACGACTCGACTACCTAGCAAATCACGCACGGCGTCGATCTGAAGCATCTGCTCTGCAGTGAAATGCACGTAATGAATTCCAGAATCCATCGCCCTGCGTAAAGGCTCCAAGCTGTACATCTCATTGTCTTCCTGTTCTATATCAGCTTCATCATCAGTGACACGCTCGCCGATTTCCTCTGACTCGTCAACTCCTTCATCATGTTCTGAAGCTGAATCAGTGGGGTTGTACTCCGTGTGATGCTTGATATGCCAGTTGATGAGTCCAATGGTGAACATACATCTGTCCCATTCAGTAGGGACATAAAAAGGATTTCCGCAGACTATCTCTGCTGCGATTGTAGTCGGAATGCGATTCCATGCTCGTACGCCCATTTCCCATCCGTCACAATACAGTATATTCTTACAGCTGGTAATTAAACGCCGGCTAGCTCCTCCATAATCATTATTTAGAGCAAAATGAAGAATGTCTGGTAAATTTTGCGGTGTCACGCTGTGTATGACTAGATTGACACTGGATTCAACAAGATCTTGCATATCTAAAAAGCTTGAAACCGCCAATAACGACATAGCATGTTTCGCCTCGGCGTAAGAGTCGGTATGCCCATAAAGACGCGCTATTGCAAGCTCGAAAGCCTCAACTGTCATATTCTGATCATCTTTGAAAGACAGATCAATGTCTTCGTATCCAGAATCTCGCCAAGGTCCAGAAAAGAGCTGGCAGAAAAAGGGAGATCGGAGAAGAATGAGTTTATGTAAAGCATATTTTTTGCCAAAGGCGCGAATAGTAACGTCCGAGCAGACGCCTTTTAGAAATCCTTGGCTGTAGAGAAATCCAGACAGGGATGATTCCTTGGCCTGATCTGCTACAAACATAGCAGACTGTAATGAATTTGCAAGAAGAGAATCATCCCTAGAAGATCGCTTGGTTTGCTGCTCAGATAATGCTGCAGATCCTGCAGGAGAGTGAAATGGGGATGATACGGAGCGTCGAGGGGGGGTCAAGAAGGAGTGACTCGTAGAAGGGAATAGTGTTGAAGACACGTTACGTGTATGAGCTCCAAATGGCTCCATTTCAACTGTTGTCTCTGAGATCAATACTTCTTTAAGACAATAAAAATGCCGAACAGAATAAAAAGCAGAGCTGAAAAGCACAGGAATATCTATTGAGTTATCATGATATTCCTGGGTGTGGCTGGTATAAATCAGGTGTGCGGCGTTGTTCCCAACTCCCAATCTCGGATTTCATTCCATCGCGTGTCCTAATTTCAGCCGTACCTCTTTGTATCTTTTGCCTTGGTCACAATTTTAACACATTCTGAAACTTCAATAACAGTAATAGATATATTTTTTTATTTTGGTGTATCTTCTATCATTACAAATATTTGGGATGGCTACATACGAGGGTATATTCGATCAGTTCTGTAGTAATATCCCACACTTTCTAATCAGCTTCTCTCTGACCTACAGATGACCACAATATAGCCCATCATCGCGAACGAGAAGCTCAGAATGGGGAACGTCAGACTCTGCTAAACATGAACCCTGATCTGTCTTCTTTTTTCTCTACCGACAGACTCGGCGGTGCGCCGCCTCAAGATGCTTACCGCTCTCTTGCCAGGTACACCAAATCCTTTTATTGTTATTCGATCTAAACTTCTTTCTCATATTTATCCTTTTACAGTGCACTTCTGGGGATGGGGGACAGTTCCGTATTAGAACAACTTTCTGCCCAGCTATTTGAGGACGCCCTAAATCCTCCGCATGAGGCCAAAGGCGTTGATCAGACATTTCTAGACTCTCTAGATCGTATACCGCGCAAGAAACTGAAAAAAGACGACACTTGCGCTATATGTAATACTGCATACTTGGAAGGTGAGAATGATTGCTTAATTCCTGCGAGTTTGCACATTTGCTTACCTGATGGCAGATCAATACCCTCTGGTTGTTAAGCTACCGTGCAACGATATGCATCATTTTGATCTAGAATGCATAGGTCCTTGGCTAAAACTTGTAGGTTTATCTATTTTTATTCATTCGTACAGTCACAAGAACTCAGGAAGAAATCGAAGCTAACAAACTAACGAATACAGCACGCAACTTGCCCTTTATGCAGAAAAGATCTTTTGAAAAAGAAAGAGCCAGTTGTAATTGAAGATGACGAAGAGCCTTGGGATGACACGTTTGGTTAGATTATGTAGCTGATATACATATTTTGTTATAATTTCGTTTTGAATTGTTAAGTAACTCTCGCCGGTGTCAACTTCAGGCAAATGGCCTAGTCAATTTTCAAATCGATAATTCTTTGCATCTATTCCTTAATTTTTTTCCGCTTCTTTTTGTAAATTACTCTCACATTAATAAGCAACATGGACTATTACAATCGACTACACTACTTGAAAGGTATGATAAGCCAAAACAGCCTGGGAGCAAGCAAATTAACGGTCGCAGATGCAAATGCCCAAATCTCTCAGATAGACATTGACTGTCTCACCAACCACCTAAGCTCTCTTACCAAGGCAGACACTTTATTTAGAAACGGTTCATATGAAAAATGCATTATTCTCTGCCAGCAACAGTTACACTGTTCTAAAGATTTCTCTCCTCGTAAAACTCGTCAATATCTCATTCATCGTCAGCGCCTCAGTCGCGATGTCAGAGATAGTGCAGTACCTGATTACTTTAAATGTTGGTATATGATGTATCAAGTTTACTCAAATGTCAAATTAAGACGCTTTCTGTTTGCTACAAGTGAATGTGTGCATGCTATAGTACTGCTTGAGGCTATTGTGGCACGAGCAGAGTGGGAAGAAGACTACATCGCTAGCTATACTGTCCAGAAGCGAGATAAATTGCTGCAACTTCTGAGAATTCAACTACAGAAGTTTGTCAGCGTATATGTACGTTCATTCCTCCTTATTTTTATGCAAAAGATCTCATTTGACTTGTACAGTATGATATTTCTCGTCTTTGGAGAACATCGCAAATTACCGCAGCAGCCATCCATCCTCGCGCGACATTCGATTACGTGTTTGAGACTGGACGCGCATTTTATAAAGCGACTTCTCTAAAGCCTCAAGATTTGAGCAACTATATTAGCACTGTCTTTACACACCCTTCAATACTTCAAATTCGCAAGACAGGAACAAAACATATCCCACAAACCACATTTCCTACGTCGAAAAGCAAGCGACAAATGCAAATATTTCCAATTTGCGAAACGCTAACTGCACTATCTTCTCCTGAATCAGAAAGTGACAGCTCAATGTTTGACGAAACAAATATTACATCTTTTTGGCATGCAAGAATGTTGCTATTATGCGCTGCCCATTATGCCAGAATTGAGAATCTTGAAGCAGTTATAGCAAACTTAGGAAACGCAAAAAGACTTTTCGATGCACTATTGTCCCGTGCTAAGATCTCTCCGTCAGCTAATGTCACTAACAACAATAATTCAACCGGGGATATTTTCCAGCACCTCGACTTGCTTCTTATTGACCTAGAACTTGAACGCGGCGGTATGCAAGGCGAATTCTTAGACAAGAGGCGCATTTTGGACATTTACAGCGTCGTTCGGAGCACTCTAATCAATTCCCAAGCCCTATTCCGACAACGCGAGATCTCAAAATGATCGCTATAACTATAATTGATAAACTCCCCAATTTGGAACCCTGGTATACAATATACAATGTATAAGCAACCAGAGCTAGTACACAGCAGAATTAAATATTTTCCCTGATATGAGTAAACGAGTCCCAGTATACCTTTCGCACAAGAACGTATTGTCGCCCATGCTTAGCGATGACTTTTTCAAGTGCCTCACCATCTCCTTCATATCCTTTTTTTAGATCGCGATCATCTTTAATAGTAAAAGCGCCACGCAAATTGCTCGGAAATACGGTATATTCTCCTGATTTGATTCGCTTGAGAATCAACTCCGCAATTTTGACATTGAAACTCGTTCGATGGAGTGTGCCGATGATATAACCCACAGATCCTCCGTATAGTCTCAGCCACTGCTCAACGACGCATCCGATTTTGTGTAGATGACTTGAGGTTTGAGATACAGCTTCGCCATCCCGTGAAATTTCTTTACTAAAGACTTCAAGCGGGTCATCAAAAACTGTGGGATTGTTAAACAATGGATACTGCTCAAATCCTTCTTCTTCTTGCTCTTCAGCCTGGTGATCCTCCTGCTCTTCGACTGCATGGATGGTCTTTGCCGGAGTAGACGGTGGGGATTGTACATCTTCGTACTGTGTTTCTTCCTCAAACGGAGATGTATCTTCGCCCTCCTTTTCGTCATCAAGAGGTTTAGGCAGTATTTTGATTAGCTCCCGTCTAATAGGAGTCTCCCCAACGCTTTGCTGTTTACTATCAGCCGGCTTCTCCATTGCGTTTTTCTGAGGCGAAATTGTCGGTGTGCTTTGCTGCCTACCGCTTCTAGTTCGAGGCGTACGAACACTGACATTTGAAAGAACATCTTCAAGAGGAGGAAAATCTGTGTTAGCCGTGCGCGTCGTCTTGCGTTTCTTAGTATTTGGGTGAGTTGCTGAAGCTGGCGGTTCGTCTTTATCGTTATCTTCCTCTATCTCATTAATATCGTCTTTGCTTTTATCACCAACCTCAGCAGAAGCAGGAGTCGCCGTATCAGATTTATTCAACTCAGATAATTGCCTCTCTTCGTGAGCTTGACGACGTGCTTCTTCTGATTCGTCGTCAGCAGAGTCCCGCTTACTAGCAGCCGTTATGCGACGCGGCTTCTTCACCGATTGTGATTTCGCTGGTGATGGATATGGCTCTACAATCAAAGTTGATTTACTTTTGGCCATTTGAGACTCAGCTGAATCTCTTTTCCGTCCCGCGCTGAGGAATCTTGTAGCGTGTCTTCCTGGCGGTTCAGCGGACGGAGTGCGAGCAGACCGTTGATTATCGCCAACGCTATCACTAACTTGACTAAAAGTGATATCCTCGTCATTGTCGTAATTTTCATTATTGTCCTCAATATCAGTACTCTGACCATCCGCAGACTGTGTAGTTGTCACAGATGTCGACTGGGCAGAGTTTACAAGCGCTTGCGCAGCTTGTACGTCCGCCTCTAAACTTTGAGCACTCTGAAATAAAAAGGTGGCCCCTTCATAACCTGCATCATCTAGTTGAACTTTTTCGTCGGTAGCCGCTTCTGCTGCGACGTCTGCCAAGTTGCTGAGAGGCTGTTCTGGAGGCGGCGGCGCGGACTCTAGTTGACTGGCTTGTAGCCTGCAAAGATGTTAAGATCTGTATAGGACTCCGGCAAAAGAGAAAGTAAACGTACATCACTTCATAAGTTAGCTCAAACAGGTCGAGATCTTTTAACGTGTTGTCGACTATACAATCTTCAATATATTCAACACCAAATCTATTAGAATCAGTAACTGGGGCGATTAGGAGACCTCAATGTGGTCGGGGAATTCGTACTTTTGGAGTCCAGCAATAGAGGAGTCGCGTGAATTAGCGCTCTTAGCAAGAACTAACGAATCAGATGGGAATTCTGACACTATTCCCCCATATTCCTGTGATAGCATATGTTAGTTACGCGTTGATATTTCAGAAAGAGGGGAAGAATACCATGATTCGCTTTGCAAAATTTCTTCTTTCCTCAGAAGAAATGTCCTTTGCAATATAAAATTGCAGCCCAGCAAATAACGGATTAGCCATTGTATCTGCGGTGAATTTGCTGCTATGAGTTATGAGGTTGCTCGTAATGTTTTGGAAATCAGACACAATTCTGCAATATCTAGTGATTTGCAGATATTGAGAAGTTTTCTTGCTCCAAATTTAATCAGATTGTTTAAAATTTGAATAAAAATCAAATCCTATATACACAAAAAGAAAAATAAAACGCTGTTACAAAATAAAACGCCTTGACATTGAGTGTTATTCATGGCCGGTATGTTTATGAACAATCCTTAGGGTTTTTGATTACTGAAGTTAGGGTATTAGAGCCACAGCCAATAGTATGCCAGATCAGACTATTCTGCAATTTTGGAATATATATTGATTGTAAAGTACAAACTGCATTTATTCTGAAAATGATAAATTCTGCAGATGAACTGAGATTATGCAAATATCTTATGCTGATGTGGCGGAGACAGGTGATGTTATGTTAAACAGTATATTATAACCTAATCGCCTCAAAATCCCATAATGATATATTCTCTCAAAAATGACAAATAACACCGATAAGACCATATTTAAATGAATCAAATAATACGGACTCCAGAAGATGAAATGCAATAATGGTCAATGACAAATACCAATCAATGCAATTATTATATACAAAAGAGTGCCTATACACGACATCGACTCAAAAGTCAGCCCCAACCTTTGACTAGATAACGTTAATCGCAAAATACAATAAGGCAGATTTGGGTCTATTTCTCCGAAAGATAGACGATATGTGAGTAATGGCCAACTTCGCGAGCTATGCACTTTGAACAATCTGCACGATAACCCAAATATACCATTTTGCGCATTCCTGCGGTGGCATTTGGATCTGATGCCTCATGATCTTGATTGAGCAATCTATGCCGTTGATTGTCACTATTGTTTGATACCGCTGAGACTTGGTCTAAAGAAAATGCTGGAGGGGAGACGCCGCGGAAAGAGTTACTGGATAAACTCTCCGGCGTCATCATCATTTCGCAGTCTTTTATATCCACCGGTGGCGATTGCTTTTGCTATATATTATTAGCTATAGGTCACTCATATTATTCAAGCGTGATATGCAGCACTCACCGTATCTTCATCAAAAGGACTTGGCCGGTCGGTATCTTGTTGATTCTTAATTCGTAGGTCCCGGTCGCTAAAGTTTCCGCAAACGGCCTTGTTGTCACTATCGTTTTTTTCTTTAAAATGGACTTTTCCATTCGCAGATCTTAGACGTTTCTTAGTTGATAAACAAAAAGCATGAGTTAGACACAAGTTTGACGGTGTTCTAAAAAAGTGAAACATACAGTATACAGTTCGTTTGTGTCGTTCTCCCCCAGCCGCCTCTTATTTGCAATCTGTGTCGTTTTCATTATTTCCCAAAAGAAGAATTTTGACTCAATAAGTAAAAAGGGCGATTGACCGCAATCCTTAACGACTGATTGTCTTGGTCTTCTTAAGTGTACCGGCTGCAGTGAAGGCCCCGCTCGGTATACCACAAGACAGCACTCCCAATACTCTAACACTGTTCTTGGGAAAATGCAAGCAATGCAAGCAGTCTGCCTGATGAGATCAGAGTAAACGGTAAATCTGTTACTGCTAACCCACACACACACACCACAGCAGTTTCAGCAGTTGTATGATTTAAGATATGCCGTACCCCAACTACTGCGCAGGCCCGTCTCCACCGTGTAAGAAAAAGGGTTTTGTGCTATACGTAATATTACGTAAACTCCCGACGTGGAAAATCTCGGCTTCTGTCAGGCCAAAAAAAAATACAGACGAGCAGAGCTACGCTGTGGCGGATATAGTCAAAACGACGACCTGCAAAGAAAGGTAGTCTATAATAGCACTTATTTCTAGCGACTATCCACTGGACTTTAGAGGCATGGTTTGGATTCCTTTTTGGAGTAAGAAGAGCAGCGAGGATGCCACGACTGCCGCACCCGCTGAACCGGCAGTGAGTTTTCTAGATCTGTGCACAAGGGCAAAATAGAAGGAATTCACTGACAAAGTTGAACAGAAATGCCCGGTTGATCACACAAAGATGAAGAGCAACTCGGGAGGAGCGTGCCCGGTTGACCACAGCAAACTCGATCCACGAACCAACATGCCCGCGAATCTTTCTGCGACTCAACGGGTTCCGGGACAGAAGATTGCTCTACCCACTGAACGCACGATATCATCGATTCCGCAAGGAGAGGAAGAAAGTTCGGGATTGTGGGAGTATCCTTCACCGCAGCAGATGCTGAATGCAATGGTGCGTAAGGGACACAAAGATACACCGGAGACAGATGTTCCCGCCATGGTTGATGTGCACAACTTCCTCAATGAGGGAGCCTGGAGTGAAATTTTGAAGTGGGAAGAGAAATACTACGCCGAGACCGGCAAGCAGCCACGACTGCTCAAATTTACCGGACGACCTGATACGCCGTCGCCGCGAGCGCGGATGCTTGAACTCATGGGTGGCCCGCCTCCGTTTGACCGACACGACTGGACTGTGCTGCGGTACAACAAAAATGGCGATAAGCAGAAAGTACGTTACGTTATTGACTACTATTCAGGTGAGCCTGAGCCCGATGGATATCCCAGCTTTTATCTCGATGTGCGACCGGCGCTGGACTCGGTTGGGAGCGCCTATGACCGCTTTTCGCTGTGGTCGAGCGAGGTGTGGGACAAGGCGATTGGACGCGGTGGCCGTGTTGGCTGAGCATCGAATTTTAAATGACAATGTATATTACTCCAATACTATCCCCTATTCTATGAGACTGCCGTAATGAAGTAGAAGATATAGGTACTAAAGCCTTGATTACGTAATAAATGTAAGCGGGAGAGGCCGCCCCTAAGAATGTCTCGACCAAGAGCAATTGTTCGCGGCTTGGCAGAACATAATCATTGTATATTCAATCCGACTGCATTCTGTATATGGGTATTAAATTTTTATACCGGTATAATCACGTTTAGTATATGTACGATTTCACTGGTTGCTGCGGTAGCTGTGAGCTGTGTTCTATTTACGTTGCAGGAGTAACTAACTAAAATAGATACAAGACACGACAACACATCATCATTGCATTTTTTTTTCTTTATCTTTTTCATCAGAATATCACAGAATGGGTACAGCCATTTGCATTTAATCTAGCTGAATCACCAGACGAGCTAACTGATTTCAATAAATAGGACAAGTATTTGGGCGTGTGCTGGCAAAGTTATGGGGCGGCGACAAGGAGATTCGGATTCTGATTCTCGGCCTTGATGGTGCAGGAAAGACTACTATACTGTACCGGTTGCAGGTAAGCTAGAAATGTTATTTATAATTTTAATTGGCTGGTTTAATCTGGTGCTGATTACGTGCAGATTGGAGAGGTTATTACAACTGTTCCGAGTAAGTTTTGAAATGAAATTTGTCCAAAGAGGTCAGAGTTGGAGTCAGTCTAGTCGACGACAGCTATGTATGTCATCTTTAATAAGTCTCTGTTAGTATAATGCGGTAGCAAGCCGAGTCAATGCTTCTGTGAGTTGAGGTGACTTTCACTTGCGTTCACATTGCAAAGAAGCTCAATATAGACTGAGCTATGAAGAGATTTTTGATACAGTCGCGGCATTCGAGGCATTCAACTGGCGATAAGTCAAAATTAATGCGGCTCTTTACAGATCAAGACTTGATTTAATATTGAGAAATTGCATACAAGAACAGATGACTTCGACAACACTGCAAAAAAGTTTCTTTATACATATTAGCTGATGCCGGGTATTTGTTACAGAGTTCAACATGGATGACAAAAGAGACTGACTGCACTTTGCGCCTTATTGCACTGATCTGAATAATATTTTTTCAATGACATGGTAGTTGCTAACGCAAAGTTTATAGCAATTGGATTTAATGTCGAGACGCTGACATATAAAAATCTAAAATTCAATGTTTGGGTGAGCAAGCATAGCGATATTTGAGATGAACTCAAAAGATGCAGAACTTAACACGAAGAGAATATAGGACTTGGGTGGACAGACCAGTATACGACCTTACTGGCGATGTTATTATGCGAATACAGCAGCTGTAAGTGATACATATGGAGAAGATAGCGTGTGAAGATGAAAGGATTAAGCTAATAGGATTTGTACAGGTGATTTTTGTTGTGGATGCTACAGATCGCGAGCGCATAAACACGAGTAAAGAAGAGCTCACAGAGATGCTCAATGAGGAAGAGTTAGCCGAATCGGCATTGCTAGTGTTTGCTAATAAGCAAGATCAGGTACGTTAACGCTGGATCAGAGCAAGAGATGGAAGAGCAGGTTCTAACGAGAGTTTACAGCCGGGAGCGATGACTGCACCGGAAGTGAGCGAAGCCCTGGGATTGGTCGGGATGAAGGACCGGAGTTGGAGTATTGTTGCGTGCAGTGCGATTGAAGGCGAAGGACTGACAGAAGGTCTGGACTGGTGAGATTTCCAAAACTGATAGAGATTTTTCCATCAATCTTTACTAACGATGTCGAACGCAGGCTGGTCGAGGTCATTAAGGAAGAGCAGATGTGAGTTTGCCATTCAATTGTGATTCTGTATATTAGCTCCCTTTAGAATACAGTGATTGTGAATGATTGATTATGTGAAATCAGGTGTTCGAGACTGGCCAACGAGGCGCTGAGGATTGGTGATTAGAAAGCCGATGCTTGATCAGCGTCTTGCGCCACGATGTCGCTTGAGCTTGAGCTTGTGTCTGAACTAGAACCTAAATTGATATTGAGCTCGCGAGGTCTGCGGGAGCTCATTGCCGATGACCATAATATGGCTTCCAGCTGATACAATTGCGATAGCAGGAAAACAGTGTTTGTTTCTTATATTATTCATAATCTCATAATCTATCTACTTGCTCATCCGCTCTTTTGTTTGGCGAGCAAACTCAAGACACAATGGGGCTCATGTGTGTGGCTGTCTGTGGCTTTGTGGCTGTCTATGGCTAGTGCGGAGTGACGTCAGGTGGATCGCATCACCATCTTCTCCATATAAAATAATCCCCTTCTCCGCCGCCGAATTTATATTCTCTCCTGCAGAAAAGATACAATTGTAATATTCTTTTTTGTACCTCCGATTCTGCAAAAAAATGGCTCCCGCAATCATCAAGCAGGCTTCTGTTTCCACCGACAACGCTAGCGCGCCCACCTATACCACCTCCAATGGTCGTCCTATCGAGAACCCCCGCGCTTCTACCAGAATCGGCGGAGAATATGGTCCCCTCCTCCTTCAGGACTTCCACCTCATTGACCAGCTTGCGCATTTTGACCGCGAGCGAATTCCTGAGCGTGTGGTCCACGCAAAGGGCGCCGGCGCGTATGGCGAATTTCAAGTCACCGACGATATCTCGGACTTGACCAGCGCAGACTTCTTGTCGTCTATCGGCAAAAAGACAAAGGCCTTTGTGCGATTCTCTACAGTTGGTGGTGAGCGTGCCTCCCCCGATACCGCTCGTGATCCTCGTGGATTCGCTATCAAGCTCTACACTGACGATGGTACTCTCGACTGGGTTTTCAACAACACTCCCGTCTTCTTTTTGCGCGACCCGACAAAGTTTCCTATGTTTATTCACACCCAGAAGCGCAACCCGCAGACCAATCTCAAGGACGCTGACATGTTTTGGGATTACTTGACGACAAACCAGGAGTCTGCCCACCAGCTGATGACGCTGTTCTCTGATCGTGGTACCCCCGCCGGATATCGCTTTATGCATGGCTGGTCTGGACATACTTTCAAACTCGTCAACGCCGACGGCTCGTTTGTCTATTGCCAAATCACTCTCAAATCGGACCAGGGTATCAAGAACTTTACCAACGATGAGGCTACCAAGGTTGCTGGTGAGAGCCCTGACTACGCGACTGAGGATCTATTTAATGCCATTGAGCGCGGCGAGTACCCGTCCTGGACTGCCTACATCCAGACAATGACACTTGAACAAGCGCAAAAGTTCCGCTATTCAGTCTTTGATCTCACTAAGGTTTGGCCTAAGTCAGAGTTCCCTCTCAAGAAGTTTGGCAAGCTCACTCTCAACCGCAATCCTGAAAACTATTTTGCAGAGGTCGAGCAGGCTGCCTTCTCGCCTGGCCACTTGGTTCCGGGATTTGAAGCCTCGGCAGATCCCGTCTTGCAGTCACGTCTGTTTTCTTACAACGACACGCACAGACATCGTCTTGGGGTGAACTACTTACAGATTCCCGTCAATCGGCCCGAGCACGTCTTCAACCCCGTCCAGCGCGACGGTGGCTTGCGCGTCGACGGAAATTACGGTGCATTCCCCAATTACCAATCTACTTTCAGCCCTCTGCACTATCGTGCTGGAACCTCGACTGCAAAGCATGAGCACTGGGCCTCGACTGCGCTCGATATTTCGCCTGAGGTCACCGATCTCGACTACGAGCAGCCACGCGGTCTTTGGAAAGTGCTTGGACGCACAAAGGGACAGCAGGACAATTTCGTGTACAACGTCGTATCCCATGCTTCGGCCGCAAAGCCAGAGATTCAGAAGCGAGTTGTGGAGCTGTTTAGTCGGGTCGATGAGGAACTAGGTGACCGTATTGCTGCGGGATTTGAGAAGGCGAAGAGCAAGTAGAATGGTGATTCCCACTCTTCAATTATCAATCTTTTCTCTCACTATTTCTATTATTATTATTATTATTATTATTACTACAATTTTATATTAAAATGAATGAGCAATGAAATATTTTATCTTTGAACAACGTGACACATTTCAGAACTGACGAATTGCAAATAAATAAAGTATGGTGACAAATTGCATGAACCTCGCTGATCGACTCGATCGATCGAATTTATTCCCTTTTGGGAATACTTACTTTTTCTGAGCACGGGCTTGTGGCTGAACTCAGAACAATGTGGCGGTGATTTTGATGACGAGATTCAAATTTAATGTTACAACACACTCTTTATTCTGCGGCAGTCATTTGAATACATATAACTTTTTTATTTCGCGCGGCTTTTTCTAATACATGCAAATATTAATAAACATAAATCAAACGTGAAAATCAAAAACGCTCAGACACATTTTGCAACCACAGGCCTGATCTATCGGTACTTGTAACTATCAAGCAACTGCACCGCTTTATCCGACAGCGCCAGCGCTAGATTCTGCAGTCGCGAGTACTCAACTCCAGCCGTAAACACGATTGCGTTCGTTTTCTGGTCGAGCGCAGCAGCAACCTCATTGCTAGAAATCATCTTGCTAACAAGCGCCGTAGCCTTACGCTCAGAAACATCAAACATGCCCGCCAACTGCGAGATCGCTAGAGTCTCGTAGAACGGCGCGTACGTAAACAGATATGTCCGCAGTCCTTCCTCCTGGATCTTTTCGCTCAGCATATCCTTGATCTGCTCAGTCTCTGGCATCAACTCCCAGATCTTGATTGCGCGGATCAACTCCTTCGCTCGCGCCCAGTCACCTGACGCAAGCGCCTTCGACGCCTGCATGATGTGGTCTCGCGTATTCTCAGGAGGTCCAGTGAACACCTGTCGCTCGTGGTAATCCAGCATCCGTCTGAACGGCTTTGAAATCACCCGCTTCTTAGCATCAGGCGCTGAGCCACACTGCGCCATGAACGGGATCTCGAGCAACATCGATGCGGTAAGGTACACGCACTCCAGCAACTCAAGGTTGATGTGCTGATGGAACGGAATCTGTCGCTGCCTCTCAATACGCTCTTGCTCTGGCGACGCAGGTGCTCCGTATCGCTGCATCTGCACTCCCTGAGCAAGCAGCTCCTTCACGCGGCCTGTGCCCGAAATCTCCTGCAAAGCCTGCTGTGCCTCGCTAATCATGCCCTCGCGGAACGCGCAAAGACCGACCTGCACCAAAGTACGGTTGTACAGAATCTGTGTAGAGATATCGGCAGTGTGGATTGTCGCCTGCAAATGAGACATCAATAGCAAGTCGCGCGCATGGAAGTACCGGTTGTGAAGCGCATGATGGTAGACTTCGCAAAGCATCGCACGGGTGCGGTAAAGTCTGTTGTCCTGCTTGTAAAGAACAGTGCAAATGGAGTGCATCAGCTCCGACGGCTGCTCCTTACCATTGTACGGCGTGATCTTCGATTCAAGTCCACTAGGCAGAGCCTCGGTCCAAGTAGTCTGCTCAATAAACTTAATCAATTGCTCAGGCTTGTAATACAGCATCTCCAGCCTCCGCATCAACACTCGGCTGATACTGCTGGCATGAGACAACCGCTCAAAATAAAGCTGCGCACGAACAGCAGTAGCATAAAGTGGCGCCTCCTCTTTAAGACGATCAATGTACTCAGGCGTGTGTGGATCGATGTTCTGCAGCGACCGCGTAAACTCGTCGTCCAGGCGCTCGATCAGCGAGGCAATACTTCCAAAAATTTTCACCGGCTCGCCATCCTTTGGCACGGGTTCGGCCTCTGACTCTTCATCATCAATTTCTTCCGCATCCTCAGTCACTGCGTATTGCGGGTTGGCTTCGAGGGTCTCAAGCAGCTTTGAAATCTCCTCCTGTGCTGCCTTCCACTGCGCAATTGGCATATACGAAGCTGACGCAGTAGTAAGATCGAACCGGGTTGAGATCAACACAAGCAACACACGAATACGCTGGTAAACTGTCGCAGCAACTCCAAGCATCTTGTCCATACTCCGGATCTGCTCGGCGCGATCGGTGTTTTTCTTTCCACGCGCCTCAAGAATGGCGCGCAGCTGCTTGAATATACTCTCGGGAGTAATAGCAACAGTACGGCCACCACGACCAATAGTCGAAAACTCGCCCTCATCAACAGCATCACCGGCAGCTATGGCAGCATTAGCCGCAGCAGCAGCTTCGACGGCAGCAGACTTGCGTTTCGGTGCAGCAACAGGTTCGGGTGTCGCTTCTGGCTCTTTTTCAAAAGCCTCCGGATCGGCGCGGTATTTTGCAATCTGATCCTCATAGGTACGGTTATTCTTGCGAATACGCTGCTTGATCGAGTTAAGTGCACGCCCGTTTGTCGCGTTCATCTTCTTCTTTGACTCTTTCTCAGTCTTGATAGTTTCACCCATGAAGTCCTCGAGATCGGCAATCGCCTTGATATACATTCGTGGCGTCTCGCTCTGCTGTCCTCCCTTGGAAACGATCTTGTTGAGCTTGTCGAATTCTATAAGATAAAAATTAGCATTACGATTCCAAGCTAGTTCAGATAACGAAAAACAGTCCAGTTTTACCGTTTGAAATTAGAACCCAGTCATTAATCTTCTTTGCATTCTCAATTGTTCGGATTATGGTATCAATTTCCTCCAACCGCTTATCCTTCGCGCTCTTGACAATTCTCTTGGACTCATCTTCGTCGCTCTCGTCACTTTCCTCTCCACGCAAGAAGCGCGACGCTCCTGCCTTCGCACCAGGCTTCAAAAATCCTTCGGGCCCATCATCCTCAGACGAAGAATCGTCATCATCAGATCCCATGTCCGAGTCATCTTCTGAATCATTTTCAGACGATCCTTCCTGCTCAGACCGCTCCTCTTCGGAATCAGAGTACAACTCCTCGTCAGACGAAGACGTGTCGCTATCAGATGACCCTCCAGCGAAGAATCGTGACATTATTGCAAAGTTCTAAAATATAAACAATTCCTCTAAAGCAAACAATATGATAAAAAGGACGGAACAATATTACGCGCCCTTATTTTGCTGTGGATTCGTAGCAAGTATAAATCCTAGCCAGTTCAATCAAACTTGCTCCTCCCTTTTTTTCCTACTAGTTCAAAAATTTTCCTGGCGCACTTATTGAAGGGGTTGGTGTGCATCACGTGATGAAGATTGCTTACAACAGAGCAGAACTAGACTGATCTGATTGTTTTTGACTGTTGTTGTTTTCAAACAACAAACATGCGAGGGGGGTTCATCTCCTTGGAATTTGAGAGAGGCTGCAACGGGTATGCTCGTTCCTGAGCGGTACTGCTTGCTTTGCGAACTACTGAGCCTCCGCTGGATGGATCGATAACCTAGCTGTGGATCTTGGTTACGCTACGTGGGAGTCCGACGAGCACCTGGGATGGATGAAGACTGTTTTTAGTTTTTGTACTGAAAAGAAACTGTTTATCTGAAACATGCTTTTTGGAAATAGAGGTCTGGCTGGTGGGCCCAAGTAAAGAGCTGCAAGGTGTTTCGAGGAGCTGGATATATGCGGTTAGGGTAACGTACAGAGCGAAGAATACTGTATTCCTGTTAATAATAAATTAACCAGCCAGCTCATTTTTTGTTGTATTGTGACTTTTGTTTCTTCTTTGTCAAATAATAAATCCGATTTATTTTGAATATTAAAAGAAGCTGCAATTGCAGAAGCGATTCGTTCAAAAAACTGTAGCCTTCATAATAAAAAACAGAAAATAATAAAAACTCGTAACTCATTTAACTAACTAGCAAAAACTACCTTTGCGTATATATATATAAACATAATCGATTGACAAATACAGGGGAAAAACAAGATCAGAAGTTTATGCCCAATAACTGACAGATAGCCCGTCTTCTAAATTCCTGATAACATCCCCTCGTCCATGCTGCGTATTACTCCGTCTCTTCCCGCTCTGTGCTGAATCAATATCTCCACCGCTACTACTACCACTATTCCCTGCTTCAAGTTCTGGTGGTGGAAAATAAGCTGGACTAGGCTGCGCTCTAATCGCATTCGCTGGATCAATCAAATTACTCACTCTCTGCAACTGAGGCGGGATCGGATCCATATGGCCGATCGTCACTGCACGCGGTCTTCCTGATCGCGAACTCATGGACTGCATCATGGGCGCGGTTGCCGCTACCGCTGTGCTACCTGCATGCATCTTTTGAGGCGGATACGGGTTCGATGAGGCAGTTAGTGGCGTATGTTGACTGACGTTGGCGCCCTGTGACGGTACACCTGGAGCTGGAGCATAGTACGAGTCTGGGTGTAACTTGCTTCCTGCTGCCGGAATACTGTCGCTCACTACCTGATAACTGTAGTTCGGCGTTGGGTTATTGTATGCAGCTTCATTCATTGACTGTGACTGCTGCGGCTGATGCTGCATAGAGTTAGGAGTGCTTGATGCCGAATATGGTTTCTGCGTCGCAACAAAATGATGCATCTTCGCCTGCTGCGGAGTCCATCGTTCGACCGGATTCATGTTGAGTAACCGCTGCACAAAATCAATAAATGCCATCCGATTCTGCATCTCTCGCTCGATTTCGGTAGGCTTCATATTACGCTTTGGCATCGGGTACGAAGTCACGATATCAGGGAACGTCGTGGCAGAAAAATACCGTTTACTCGGCTGCTCGTTCGTCTTGTGTTCGCGTGAATATTTCTCCATGCTCTTCAATCGATAGGTCTTTCGGCCGTATTCATCAGTCACCTTTTCAAAAAATTCTGGTGACTGCTTTCCCATCTCAATCATCCATGTGGGAGGCATCCTAGAAATTACTATCAGTATCTCGTCCACTGTAAGGCAACAGAAAGTTGGAGTAAATTTACCCAAACATCTCAATAATTCGCGAGAGTTGATTATACTCGGAACTCCCGGGGAACAACGGCAATCCTAGGAATAGCTCGGCGACAATACAGCCTAAAGACCACATATCAATTGACGATGAATATCTGCGTAGTTTTACTTGTTAGTCATGGCACTGCTACTTATCGCAATTCACTGACAGAGTAACTTACGGTAAGCCTAGAATCACTTCGGGTGACCGGTAAAATCGCGACTGAATATATGTGTACACAGTTTGTCGCTCATGACATGCAGAGCCAAAATCTATGACTTTTATAATTGGACTCTCCAAGCTGCACGAATATCGTCAATTTTCATTCCAATCTGTATTGTTGAACCAGAACTCACTTTTTAAGTAGAATATTTTCGGGTTTGAGATCACAATGGATCAATTTGGCGTCTTTGAGTACGCACATTGCATCAAGTAACTGTTGAGCGAAGACGCGTACTAAGTTCGTGCTTAGTCCTCTAAACTGATTTTGCTTGATTAAATCGTATAAGTTGCTCGACAAAAGCTCGAACACCAGACACAAATGTTCTCTATGTATGAATTTATCCCTTAATCGTAAGAGATGGTGCTCATCGTCTCTGTCAACGGTAGAATTTAACTAATAATCAAGGTCAGCTAAAACACACCATTTAAGCCTCCGCATATTATTCTTACATGTTCCAATATTGACACCTCCATCATACTTTGGTTGAAGTACGCAGGTTTATTTTTAATTACCTTCACCGCAACAACCTCTTGCGTCTTCAGATTCTGGCATTTGGCTACCTGACCAAAGGTGCCTTGCCCCAGAATATCAAGAATTAAATATTTTTGCTGATCCTTGCCGCCTCCTAAAATATCATTCACGTATAATATGTAATCGCTATCGTCATTGTCAAATCCGTTGTTTCTACTTCCTTTGCTTGGTTTCGTGAGGACACGTCGCGGATTTCGCGACGACTCGTATTTGAAATTTGGATTACATATCCGATAAGTAGCGGGAATATGTACTGTTAAGGCTTGCAGCGGCTGAAGAAGCGATATTTCGTTAGAAGAAAGGAATTAGAAATTTGATGACAAACTTACGCTCATAAAACCTCCTTCTGGGTTTGCCCGCCTATACTGCGGCTGAATGTTTTTCTTTGGCTGGAGGTCAGACCGCGAACGAACTCTCTTGAAAGTAGGAGCTTGCGCAGGAAGATTGTTTCCATGAGACTGCTGCTGAAGTTGTGATGACGACTGGCCGACCGGTTGCATAAGAACGGCAGTCGAGGCGCGTCTTCCAGTCGAATCGACAGATAACGATTGAAACCGATTAACTGGAGAATGCGAAAATTGAGCCACTGTTAGATGTAAATAAGATATATGAAAGCAAGTACGGATCGAGTCATCACTGCCGAAAACATCAATGTACGGATAATACTTACCTAGATTTGTTCGGGATACCGGTGTTGTCTCAGGCACCACAGCAAGATGGTATGGACTTTTTCGTGACTGCTGCTGCTGTTGTGGCGGCGGCTGCGATTGAAAATGCAAAGGAGACATATTCAACTGCGAATAGTAATGATTGCCTGGAGAGTACTGAACAGGCGTTGATGTTCCATACTGCTGTCGATAAGACAGTGAATCGTTCGAGGTAGTTGTAGGTGTGTACGTGCCTTGAGGGTTGTTATGCATCGAGTAGGGTGAAGCGGGCATTGCTGGATACGTGGGAGGCGTAAATTGCTGCATCGTAGGGCTCATGGTGTGTCTAGGGGAGTAATTGCGGTATTCTCTTGATCTGCTAGTTGGACTGTCGCCTTGCTTAATGATATCGGAGCCTGGAGGCGGAAGGTACATTTGCTGCTGCGGAGGTCCTAAATCAGGCTCATTGTGCTGGGTGTAAATCTGATCGTAGTGCTGCTGTTGCTGTTGCTGTTGCTGTTGCTGCTGCTGTTGCTGTTGCTGCTGCTGTTGCTGTTGCTGTTGCTGTTGCTGTTGCTGTTGCTGCTGTTGCTGTTGTTGATATTGCTGTTGAAGGTGAAACTGCTGTTGTGGGGAAAGTTGAATAGATGGGGGTGGTGCCTGTTGCCCGTTGTATGAACGGCGATTTTGTAGCTGAGGTTTTGTAAATTCCATTTTAGCTCATAAAAAGCGGTGCGTGCCGTGTGATTTTGCAAGAAATAAAAAGGAAAAAAAAAAGGCGGTAAATCACCTAGGCTGCAAATACAGATCTGAGGTGTGCTAATCTAGGAAAGAGTTTCATGGGGCTGCGAGAAGCATTCAAGTGATGAGCTGGAAATTGGGCCGATTGATCTGTCAAATAAAGATTAGTTTTAGAATGATCTGTTTCAAACCGGACCCATATCAGTACTAAACAAGGCCATTTCAGAGCACGATATAGATAGGAAGAGTGCAATGCGGAAGAGAAGGACTAACCTTTCGGAAAGAGGACAGCTGGACGAGATCAGTGAGCGCCACTATTAGAATGGCGGATCGAGGTGTAATAATGCTGATCTGACGTAACTTACACCTAGAAACCTAGAGATCAGATTCAACTCTGATAGGTCAGGCTGAAAATGGCCAGTAATGACGGAAGATGGGTGACTCCACAATTGGACGTCGAGCCACTCTTGGCTAGTTCAACGACACGGAAGATCACGCAGATAGGATCGAGACCTTGGGCGAAGGAAGGAGAGAGGAGCAACGACAGCTTATATTCAGAAAATCTACCAGCAAATACGGATAAATAAAGAAAAGCAGAGCTGCCTAAGAAAGCGTATTTATGAGGGAAAAACAAACTGAGAGTGCTTGGGGCTTAGCGGGTTGGGAAGTGTGGAGTCTCCTGAGCAGGCTCACTCATCGCACATTTAGTGCACTTGACTATTGGTGTATAGGGATTTAAATAGAGCATAATTTGTGCATTTATTGCTGCAAACGCGTCAGAATGCAGCTAGTCACAGGTTGTCACAGTATGAGTTTGCCGCGCAGACCAGGAGATCTTCTGTTTAATAATTAAATATAGAAAACGATCTAGAGTATTGATTCATGTTTGTGAAGCTGGAACGAATGCAGCATGTTGTCGCTGTAGTGTACAACTAATTCGAAATTGAGGAGTCGACTTCGACGTCGTGAAACTCTCTCGATTTTCTAGCAGTTGGATGGTGGAGCTACCCCCAAAAAAGATTGCCTTTGCCGATGGTAGTTATAACATAACTGTGCTTTTTATTTGCATAGCAGCGAGAGAAGGTGAACGATACACTTGGAAATAATGTTGTCTGATCGGCAGTCTGCTTCAACTGCAGTATTACTCAATATAAGATCAGATATAGCACAACGTAAAACTCCCACATGATACTGCAGATTCGTTTTGAATGCTTCCAAGTACGAATCTTTTGTAGAATTGTTGCAGATCCAATCAATATATACTGACGATATTAGCGAGTTCGCTACCAAACCACAGCAAACTGAGAGCGAGCAGCAGTCAACACGTGCTTGCATATCCACGACCAGAGGACATCGATACCTGAATTGGTGCAGCTATTAAATATATAGATAACAACAAGTCTACATATACATAAACTTGAATTTACAAGTACTCCTAAACTCTCTGTCAGCTATGGGAGTGCTGCAACTTATCAGACGGGATCCGAACAGCTCTTTGATTTCCTTTTTCTCCTTTTAGATAAATGCAGTACGACATAAAATTTTTTATATCGCATTCTTAATACCGAATTAACAACAACTTTAAACGATATCATGAAAGACAATCAATGTAGAATAAGTCGTGTGCGGCGCGCTAGAACAAAGCAATAGGGCAACTATCGAGGTACGTATTTTTTCACGTATACCTTCCTCTTTTGAGCATTTGCTCCAAAATGAGCCCAAGAACAGCAGATAACTGCATAATCTTTTGAATCGTTAGTCAAGAATACTAACGTCTGCATGCCGGCAACTGAGAAAAGAGCTAGCGACAAAGTATGTGAACAGCGTTCCTATCAAAATTGACTCTTATAAACCCTAAACCGATATGTTCAACTTAATTTTGCAATTCATTAATTTGGCTGCTAATCACTATGCTAAAAGCCTATGCAATTCTAATAGATCAATAATAGCTACTAACATATGTTTTAAGTGACTGAAAATATGTAACTAAATAAAAGTAATATGTGGGTAACTGTTGCCGTATATATTTCATTTGAGCACGTAATGAGTCGCTCTTATCAGCCAAGAGTTAATAGCTATTGTCCTTGCATGGTGTCGGCCATCCCGACTAAATACCACTCAAGCATTACACCAAACAAGAATTAACCTAAAAATCAGTAATTTTAACATATTTTTTTTGCTTTTATTTTGCTTTAATATATTCCATCTATTCTATCCCATTCTTGCCTGAGTCGAGTTAGAGTACCGTCTGCTGTGGAAAGCAGTGCAGATGGCATATATGTGATATTATTACACATATAAAGCCCTAAACATGTATATTTTACGATATATACCTCCGTCCGCCTCGGACTTGCCGCTCAACGATCCTGTGCCCGTGATCTTACGACTGCATCCGTTCTTTCTTCAATCGTGGCCCGCAATTAACCATTAAGAGTGCCGTGTTCATGCCTCGGCATTCTTCGTCTATTTATTTGATATACTCATCTTGTAACTAGTCTGCTACTCATTATATTCTTCTACGGCCAATGCCAGGCGTAGACGTCATCCTCGGCACCGCAGGCTTTGGCGAACATGGCCGCATCACAACCACCGCATTCGCAAAAGAGTTCCTCGACACATTTACCTCGGCTGGTCACTTTGTTGTCGATACTGCCTATGTCTACCCGGGTGGTTTTCAAGGCGAGTCCGAGACCTTTCTCGGCAATCTAGATGCTTCCTCGCTCGGAATCCAAATTGATACCAAAGTGCGTTCGTTTGAAAATAATTCTCATACTCCAGAATCAATAGCAAAGTCTGTCGAGGTTCAATTCAAAAGACTTCGTGTCAGTAAAGTTCGCACTCTTTACCTGCACTGCCCAGACAGGTGCACACCTTTTGTCGACACTCACCGTGCCATGAACGACCTGTTCCTTGCTGGGAAATTTGAACGGTTTGGATTGTCGAATTTCAAAGCAAACGAGGTTGAGATTTTTGTCAAGATGGCTCAGGATAACAAATGGGTGAGACCTACGGTATATCAGGGTATTTACAATATGTTTTCACGTCTCAGTGAGCAAGAGCTGTTCTCTGTCCTTCATCAGTATCACATCAACTTTTTTGCGTTCAGGTAGGTGGTCTTGTTAGTAACAGAATCGTTTGTATTAGCTGTGTGTATTAACGTGTGCATATAGTCCTCTTGCTGTCGGATTCTTCTCGAATGTCCGGCGAGGCCAAGAGCCGCCAGCTGGATCTCGATTTGATCCCAACACACGTCAAGGCCAGCGATCGCGAGAACGGTACTTCAAGGAGTCTTTCTTTGATGCTATCGAGCGGATTGATACCGTTAGTGCAAAATATGGTGTATCCAATAACTCAATTGCTTTGCGTTGGTTGAAACACCATTCTCAGCTCACTGACGGCGACGCAATCATCCTCGGTGCCAGCAAAATTCCGCAACTTAAGGAGAATCTTGCGTCACTTTCCGAAGGTGTATTACCTGAAGAGATTTTGAATGTCATTAACGAGATCTGGGATTCCATCAAAAATGACGCTCCCGCTTATGCACGTTGAATTTTGCAATTGATATTCTTGTATGTGTGTTGATGTCTCTCGACTATGGAAAGACACACTAGTAATATTACTCTTATATATTGAGTCCTATCTGGCCCCTTGCTATTCTACTGTTTTCTTCACTATTGTTTGTCATGTCGAATTGCACCGTTTTACTTGCTGGTGCATTGTTCTTGGTGGGACTCGCGCTGTATTCTATATGTTCGCGATCGTGTTGTTGGTTTTGAGTCCCGATTATATTTTGCAGGTGGTAGTCTCTTTATACATGTATACAAGTTTTCGTAGACCCTTGTTTGTGGTTTAGTATATATTGGCAAGTGTCAATTGATGGTTCTTACGTCTGTCTTATACTTCATTAGATTGTTTTTCTGTTTTTTGTTTGTATTTGTATCATAATTCTAGCATCTCAGCTCTCGCTTCCTCCATTTCGCCATTAATTCCTTGAATCAACGTGTCCCGTCTGTTCTAACTATTAGCGCATACTCTCAAATATGGTTTTTTTATGAGCTCCATACCTTTTATTCAGCTCTTCTATCTCTGATTCAAAAGATACTTCTGATCGAACAACCGCCTGTAACCGAGTTTGCAGCAGTCTGACAGTGACCTCTAGGTTTTCTTTTTCCAGCTCCTGGACTCGTCTAATAATCGTCGTCAAATGCGTGAGTCCTAGGGAATTCAATAGTCGCTCTTGTTGTAAAATATCAGTTGACACATCTTGGAAGCCTTCCTGAGATATTCGAATCACTTGCTGTATTTCAGGAACAGATATCCTTCACAGAGCTTTAGCATATAAAGCAATACGATAAGCTATACATCTACTCACCGTCCATTTGCATGGTCGTTCAGTGCACTCCATAACCAAAATTAGCAATTTTCAAATGTGAATGAGTCACGGAGACTTACCTTTCAAACTCGTGATATATCTCTGTCCGTGTTGCTTGTGCCGTAGTAAATGCCTGCATCATATTAAATTAGTTTCATAGTGGTACAACTTTTGTCAATTTGGATGCACACTTTCATGTAGTCCAGAGCATGTTCTGGGTTAGCTTCGACTTGCATATTCGCCTCATTTACTGCCGCATCTGAAATCTGTTGATCAGTCAAAGTCGATGTTCCATTCGCTTGCGCCATTTTTATTTTGCAAAATTGTGCAATAGCTGCATGTATTATGTATGTATAAGATGATCAGAGAACTCAGTTGAAATGAATGTCGTGCGGCTCGCTGGATGAACAGAATCTCCAGCCAACTTGCTTATATGCGTTCGTACTTGCCATTCTGCCTTTGATACCTGTTTTGTATTCTTGCTCCATTTTCTGTATTGATACTGTGTATTTTTTATCTATAATACTTGGGCCAGTTGTATGACGCTGCCGTCAGACTCGTCTCCCGAGCACCAGTCGACGTCGTTCTCTGCCTCTTCTGTCTCGTCCTCGACAATGCTAATTGGTGGTATCCGCGGAAAGTTGTCGACTCTGCTTAGCCAGCGCAGGCAATCCGCTGATAAAATTACTGTTTTTTCTGAAACGACTATATTACCCAGTTGTGAAGATCATGCACCAGGTGCTGGAGTAACGTTTTTAATACCCAATTCTGCTACTAACGTCGGTGTAGAACCGTCTTCTTCGATTCGAAGAGTGCCAACCACCGAAACGGATACCGGCACGCAAGCTGTGCGGTCAAGACTCCGTTTCCGCATTCAGAATAGGGCTCCTCGTCTGAGTGCCACTGCCTTGCAACAAGTTCCAAAGTTTGATACTCAGGAGCGTGTGCAGAAGTTTGTTGATGGACTGCCACCTAATATTGAATTCGACCTGTCGGAGTTTGCCGTGATCCATCAAAAGCTACATGATATTTTTCGATACACTACTTCTAATGAAGGATATACTGATATCATCAACGACGTCGCGTTGTTGATACTCATTAAAAGGCGCGCAGAGCGCATGTGTTTGAGCTACTATGGAGTTAGCGATTTAGCGCTACCGCTCATGCGCATCATGAAGCGTGACCAGTTGATGAGTCGTTGGCCAGATGATTATGTGGTCTTGGTAGCTATTTATTTGGCTGCAGAGCATCAAAACGTAGTACAGAGTCTTGTGGTGTTATCCGGTAAGTGTCATATATTCGAATGAATTCGAATGAGAGCAGTCACAAAGATTGATATTTGTTTACTTAGGTACTCTTGCTACACACCACTTGACATCTACAGCACACTCGCCGACTCCATTAAAATCTCGTACCTCCACTTGTTCTCGGACGTCTCATGTCGCCTGTCAATGCCGTCTAAGCATCATGCGTACTCTCTCTCAAGACGAAACTACTGATTCTGCGATGAGAATAATAGCGATGAAAGCTTCCCTCCGAGAGGTTCTCCAGCACATTTATAGTTCATTACTGGCACTTAGAGATCCTGTGTCTCAGACGCGATGGAAATGGGGATCCTCCGGATCTGACGAGGCTGAAGTAGAAAAGGCGTACGAGCAGAGTAGGAGAGCAATAATGGGTACGCTACCTAAGTACTCTCCTAACATTTCGCCGAGCGCGAAAAACCAGCTAACTAACGAAGCTGTTGTCGCTGCTGCTGTCGCTCAGAAAAATTTTGTGACAGGGAATAGCATTTACGTGAAGAACACTAAACACCTGGGGCTTGAAAGACTTTCTTCGCCCGAGCGCCGATACGATACAAAAATGCCTATTTTTTATGTGGATAGGGCAGCTTCTTTTGTCGCAACACGTCCAACAGCGTCTTTGTCTTCTTATAGAGACGGCCCGATCTCGAAGAGTGCACAGTAGGACGGTGTGCTATTGAGAGTTTGTATATTTTGGTACCAGCCATGCAGGTGTTTTTTGCTTTTTAACATTACTGCACTTCTTGGCTATAGCTTAATCACTAATAACAATTTTTATTCGAGTATTTAATTCGTATTTGTACTGGAGTTCACCAAGAAGTCATTCTGATTTCTCTATAAAGCATCTGAAGCCAACGGAATCCTTTTTAGAAAAATGCATTTACACCTGTAATCTGTCGTCCTAAAGCAAGAGCGTGAATATCGCTCTGTCCTTCATCTGTTATGAAAAGTTAGTAATGTGACAAGGTCATCTCGACAAAAAAAAATGACACACAAGTTTGCACAACAAAGAGGTTAGCAGCGACTCTGCCAATATGATATTCGTCGCTGGCGCCGTTTCCACCAAAAATCTCCATAAGTCTAGACGAGTGTCAGTTGACCTACATTCTCATCTTGTTCTCACAATAAATTAAAATCTTACTTTCTTGTATTTTCTAGAGCTCGATCTGAGTTGTGTCTTTTGATCATACCAATCATTTCCGGAGCACATAGGCCTTGATCTTTCATTCGTCCGACGTGCACACAAGTCACTAGTCCGTATCCGATATCGGTCAATGCGTTCGCCAACTTCAATTGAATTAACTGATACTTCGCCAAAGGATTTCCTTTGAATTGAGTACGTTCGAGCGCGTACGTTCGAGCGTAATCAAGAGCGCCTTCCAGAGCACCGATAGCACCCCAGGCAATACCATATCGTGCACTGTTTAAGCAAGAGAAAGGTCCCTTGAGACCAGTAATATCAGGAAACATATTCTCCTTTGGAACCTCGACATCGTCCATGTTGATCATTCCTGTGATGCTAGCCCGAAGAGCAGTTTTGCCTTTAATCGCGGGAGTAGCGAGGCCAGGACCGGCTTTCTCGCGCTCGACTAAGAAACCGCGAATCACGCCATCTAATTTCGCCCAGACAACCATGACGTCGGCAATTGGGGAGTTTGTGATCCAGGATTTGGCGCCGTTGAGCAAGTAGACGCCTTCTTTCGTCGGGTGAGGACGGGCCGTGGTCTCCATCGAGCCCGGATCAGATCCATGATTGGCTGCAAGTAAATCAATCCATCAGCAAATAATTCGGCCATTTGTTCTAAGCATATCATACGTTCAGTTAGACCAAAACAACCAATGAGTTCTCCGGTAGCCAGTAGAGGCAAGAAACGTTCTTTCTGTTCTTCGGTGCCAAACATCTCGATGGGATGCATCACAAGACTTGACTGCACACTCATAGCAGATCGGTAGCCAGAATCCACTCTATAATAATATAGTAAATATTCAGTTGGCGTTCAATATATTTTCAACTGTATTAATGCCAGCATACCTTTCAACTTCGCGAGCAATGAGCTAGGAGAGGATTTGGTTAATAAGAGCAGCACAATGCAGATAATGAAGTAGACATACACCATAGGCAACAGAACCCACACCGGCACAACCGTAACCAGTAACAGTCGCTCCCAGGAACCCCAATTCACCCATTTCAAGCATAATCTTTCTGTCAAAATTCTCATTTCGGTATGCTTCAACAACACGAGGCTGTAGCATGCCCTGACAATACTTGTGAGCTGCATCGGAGATAGAGAGCTCTTCTTCGGTCAGAAGTTCTTTCAAGAGAAGAGGATCTTGCCATTGGAATGTCGAAACTCTTCTGACTGTAGAGCGAGAGACTGGTAGAGTCACCGGTAGACGGCGAAGAAGCGGGCGTAATGTAGCGACCATTGCTAATACAGTTGAAACAGCCTCTGAGAGCCAAGAATCCGGGGTCTGGGGTAGTTGTGTACAAGCTGCTCTAATAGCAATTGCTCTTGAAAAGACAAGTCTATACCGAGAAAAAGTCAGGAAGGCCGACTTTAAATTAATGAGCGAGTGCAATAGTCACCTGGCGTCAATTTTCGAATAAGAGTAATTTGGATATCAGTAGCGATTAAGGGTTAGCCGAGATCCCGTTCTTACTAGTACTTACTCAACTACCAGCTTATCACTGAACTATACCAATTTATAAACAAAGCTGGCTAAATTTATTTTATGTTGACTTTATTTATCGTAAGTATGAATATACAGGTAATGCCGAGTCTTGTAAAATTAGAATTTTACCTTTTAACAAGATATCTAATAATAGCGTCCTGCTTTACGCCAGGACTAACAGCTCTACAAGTCCAGTTCCAGAATAACCATTAATGTATAGGCAATATGCTATGTAGCCCAGCTAAGTAGGATCATATCGGATGGAATCGTACTGGATATTGTCTGGCGACTTAAACCCATCGCAGAGCTCGGCAGAGCTCCGGCTTCATATTAAGTGATATGGACAAGAACATCCAAATCCAAGTAAAAATCACCGTCAGTAGATTCTGCGTGAACTGCCATCTTATAAATATGCCAAAGGCTGTTACTATCTTAGATCAGTCCTTTCCATCCAGATAACCTTTGTGCCCATACACTGAAAACAAGGCATGATCCAAGAAATCCCACTAGATTATAGAACTATGATACATCAGCAACTTAAAAGGATCATTCATGTTCTTAAATACAACGCAAAGCAAACTTACTGCTCTACGCGAGTATCTCCTCTCTTCCTCATCTGATCTAAATGAAGCAAATACTCGACGTGGATTCGGAAGTGCCTTACATGTCGGTATTAATGACTATACAGCTGAGCCACTCAAATAAACATACACATACCATACTCCGCCACTTTCGGAGCTACTAAAGTCCTCAATCCGAGTCTTTACTGATATCGTAATTTAGAATGCGCACCATAGAGGACTGTCGCAAGCAGCCGTTTAGGGTAAGGGCTGATGCGCTGTTGAATACAGGCACTGCGAGGCCTCAACGAAGCTCTCGCCTCCTTCAGTAGCACTCCTTTCTATCCAGCTACTCACCAATTCGATACTCTTCTCGGCCTTCCTTAAGGTGATTCCAGATCATAGAGGCAATGCAGGCATCCATTGAGAAGCGCATTCGCAGCGTCTTTCAGATTCCGCGCAAAGGTCCGCTCTATCAGCTGCTTATCCATATATTGTATTGTTTTCGCTAACACTGCTTCTTTTCCAGGCGAAACCTATGAATTGCGAAGTGGATTGGTATCTCAGTACGCCTATGAGCGGTATGTATTTTTATAGTTTTCCAAATAGAAACGATTGCCGAATTTGTGCGACGAATACTGATCGACGCGTTATTTTGTATATATAGAAAGGATGCCATTCAGCGAACGATTGCGGCCATGACCCTCGGAAAAGATGTGTCATCTTTATTTCCCGACGTATTGAAGAATATTGCAACCCCAGATCTTGAGCAAAAGAAATTGGTGTATCTTTATTTGATGTATGGACACTTGTTTTGAATTTTTTGGGTAGAGCTAATTTATCTCTAGGAATTATGCCAAAAGTCATCCGGATCTGTGTATTCTGGCTGTCAATACCTTTGTTCAAGTACGTGAAATTTTTAATTATAATACTGTTCTATATCTAATATTACTTTAAGGACTCGGAGGATGGAAATCCGTTGGTTAGGGCTTTGGCTATTCGAACAATGGGATGTATCAGAGTAGATAAGATTATTGACTACATGGAGGAGCCATTACGGAAAACATTGAAGGTAGCATAACAAAATATGTTACAGCATTATTTGGGAAAATAGCTTAATCTGACATTTACTCCTCCTACAGGATGACAGCCCCTATGTGCGAAAAACCGCAGCAATTTGCGTTGCAAAACTGTTTGACTTGAATCCAACTCTAGTGGTCGAAAATGGATTTCTTACAACGTTGCAAGGATTACTCTCGGACTCAAACCCAATGGTGTGTTTTTTTCGTTTTGGTTTTTTCTATTACTTTTTCGTAAAAATACTTATCTTGTCTACACAAGGTTGTTGCCAATGCGGTCAGTGCTTTAACCGAAATTCAAGAAACTGCACCAGAGACAAATGCATTGATTGTTAGCTCTGAAATTTTAAAAAAGCTGTTGACAGCACTTAATGAATGTACTGAGTAAGTACAAAATGTATAACAGGCGGTGGACGATTGACTGACTTTAATTAGATGGGGTCGAATTGCTATTCTTACGTCCATTGCCGATTATCGCACTGCGGATGCTCGAGAAGCGGAGCATATTTGCGAGCGTGTTGTGCCTCAGTTTCAACATGTCAATCCTAGTGTAGTTCTGGCTGCTGTTAAGACAGTTTTGTGCCATATCCATTTGCTGAACCCTGAACTCCACAAACAGTATCTCGACAAGATGTCGCCCCCTCTCGGTAAGTAGCTGGGTATTTATGAACTGACCATGAATATTCTAACGGAATTGTAGTCACTCTTGCGGTGTCGCAGCCTGAGGTACAATACGTCGCCCTTCGAAACATCAATCTCATTCTTCAAAAGTACCCCGATATTTTAAGTAACCAAATGCGGATATTTTTCTGCAAATACAATGATCCACTTTACCTTAAGGTTGAGAAGTTAGATATTATGATCCGATTGGCAAACCCGAAAAATGTCGAAACGCTGTTGTCAGAATTGAAAGAGTACGCTCTGGAAGTTGATATGGATTTTGTCCGTCGAGCCGTCAAGGCTATTGGACAGTGTGCCATCAAAGTCGAGAGTTCAACAGAGCGTTGCGTGAATGTCTTGCTAGATCTTATTGCCACTAAGGTCAACTACGTTGTGCAGGAAGCTGTTATCGTCATGCGGGATATTCTACGGAGGTATCCTGGCTACGAAGGTGTCATTCCTACTTTGTGCCAAGGTATTGATGAATTAGACGAACCTGAAGCGCGCGCCGCGATGATTTGGATTGTTGGAGAGTACGCTGACAAGATTGACAATGCGGATGAGCTGATAGCTACGTTTATCGAGTCATTTACCGATGAGCCTACTCAGGTCCAACTGCAGCTCTTAACCGCAACTGTCAAGCTTTTCCTTCTCAAGCCTCAAAATACCCAACCGCTAGTACAAAGGGTGTTGCAGACTATTACCAACGAGTGCGATAACGCTGATCTACGAGACAGAGCATATATTTACTGGCGCCTGCTATCTGCTAATCCTCAAGCATCTAAAGAGATAATTATGTCGAAGAAGCCGCCGGTGAAAAACGTTATTGCCCATTTACCTGAGCCTGTATTGGAAGAACTTCTACGTGAACTCTCTACTTTGGCATCGGTCTATCACAAGCCTGCCGAAACTTTTGTAGGTCAAGGAAGATTTGGGGCTGATGCGCTGCAAAAGAAGGCCCTTGAGGAACAGGCACAGTTGGCTCAGGAAGAGACGATACACGTGGCCACTAAAGTGGGTAATCTTGAAAATTTGCTGGACATTGACTTTGATTTGGAGCCAGTTGCTTCCACACCCCCACCTGGAGCATCTCCAATGTCGCCGGTGCCTCTTGCGGCTGGTGTTGCGGCAATGGATTTGGGTGGAACACCTACCATGTCTCCGGTTTTAGATACCAATCAGCCTCAGCAGTTCCGCAGTAATGTAGAGGACCTTCTGGGGATGTTTGATTAAAGGAATTATGGTTATGCTGTAAGCCTATTATAAATAACCGACGCTTGCACATTGTGAGTCACGAGAGAAGATTGAATGTTGTAGTAATGTATATTTTGCATAAAAAATTTTATTTCCAGAGCGAATTTTGTTGAACTATAGCGCAAGATGCGTCTTATCCAGTTTTATATTTTTGCTATTAGACTTTTAACGTAATAAATAACCGCCTCTCGTTGAACTTATCTTATCCGTTTTTTTGTCAAGCGAACATGTGAAGCAAACATAGAACTTTTTCGCCAAAATATAACCATTCATACATTGTTCCCTCTACTTTCCTGATGATCAGTATACCGGCGGTAACAATAAACCTCATTCACATTCAAGGAAAGGAATGAAAACGATAGAAACCCATGAAAACGCCTGTAACTGTATTTTGCTTTCCTCTTCTTTCTTTGTGGCTAATGACAACAAGTAACCTCCATTCTTCTTTCTCTCCTAGCTAGATGTTTGCAATTTGGCCCATTCTTCAGGTGTGTAGTCCTTCTGTTATTATCAGTATCGTTAGTATTGTGGCTAGAATGAGCTCACGATCCTCAGCCAAAAGCAGTAAGAATTGTTTCAAGTACCTGAGTGAAAGCGTGAATCTGTGCAATTTCCTCTCTCAAAGCAGAGTTCACAAGACGATGTCGCATCAGTCTATTCTTTCCGGCAAAATTCGGCGAAACAATGACGACTTCAAAAGCCTGTCCACAGCCACCTGAATAAAGAAATTTGTCATATTAGTTCTGCTTTTTGCTGTAACTACAATCTATTGCGACGCAATTACCTGATATATCCACGACTTCTACGTGAACGGCCTCAAGTCTAGTCTTGATTGCCTCTTCGAGGCTCTCCATAGCTATACCCTCACTCATTGCGGATATGTTATGGCTCTACCGGAATTATATATTAAAAAAATGCCCACCTTTCACAGCAGATGAAAAAGATCAGATAAACTTATATTCACGTGACGCATAACTGCGTTATAAAGTGATATATAAGCAGGGGCTGTGGTTGATGGGCTTCGTTGGGAGAAGAGCGCCAGCGTGTTCTTATCCAAGGAATTTCCAGCTGAATCCGTCTTCTCTTGTTGACACTCCACTTATTGCCGATTATTGCCCGCTTTGATTTAGCATTTGCGCGGTATAATTATTAAGGTGCTGAATTTCATGAATCTATTTCGGTTGAAGTCATTGCTAAGTTTTCTTCTGTTTGCTGGTCTTGCGTGCGTGTACGTGAGCGCCCAAGAAGATAATGACTTGATCTGCCCTCCTGAGGGCGGCGACTGCTACCCGCGGATTTTTGTTGCTACGGAAAAGTTTCAAGAGGTTAAGCCAGGGCAAGATATTGTTCCAGGTATGTTTTTGACTAAGAAGCACTTCTCACTAATGGACTATGACCATGAAATACTTATACTATATAGGACTCCATGTTCGCTTAAATTTCGAAACTGGCGTTCGAGAAGCAAAACTCATGACTTCCGAGGATGCAGAAGACGACAATTCAGCTGTAGTAGTTGTTGAAGAAGGTGAATCAGTGACTGTAATTTCCAGTGATGAAAAAACGGGCCAAAGGGAGGCATTTACAGAAGAGGAGGAAGAGCGAGATAGGAATATCTGGGGCCAATTTTCATTTTCTCATAAGCCAAACCCGCATATTTCTTTATCCGATCACCAGGAATTTGAAAGGAATTTGGCTTATGCATTAACCGTTGGCTTGGAAGAGAAAGCCATGTACACTGAGGATGATGATTCAACCTCGGAACTCACGAAGTCATCTTATGACGACGAGGGCCCTGACGCCTTGCTACTTTCTGCCCTAAAAAACATAGAAGATTTTGCCCATGAGATTGATTTTGGAATTAAAATTGCAGATCCAGATACAATTACCAGTTTTCTCGCTATTCTCGGCTCCCATCCTCACCCACAGGTTCGTGCCCTGTCAGCTCGTATTATTGGTTCGTCATTGAGGAATAATGCTCCAGCGCTCGATATATCTGCTCCAGCTCGAGTAGTTAACCATTTAATTTCAGCCTTGGAGGCAGAAAACAACTCGGATGTGCACAGTAGAATAATGTTTGCTCTCGCATCTTCTATTCATGGACGATACGGTCGCCAAGAGTACTGGAGTCAGAAGGGCGGCGCTACGTTGCGGCGCATATTTTTCTCTGATGGAGTTAGTGAAGACTACATAGGGCGGTGTGGAACGTTTGTTGAAGATTCATTCGTGGACGATATGATGAATTTACATCAATCTACATCATCAGAGCAAGAAGCCGAGATGCAACGAGAAATGGGATTATGGTGTGCTGCATTCCAAGACGCTCTTGCTCAAGATAAGATCGTCAGTACTGATACTCGCGAGAAAATCTTTTCAGCTCTTTCGGCTATCAAGTCACGGTATCCAACCTATTGTCCTGTGCAAGACTCATTCAGGTCATGGATTTCTGAAAAAATGGTTCAGCGTGGTGCCTTGAGAAAGCAGCAACATAGCTCTGATACCAAGGAAAAATCAAATTTGCTTGCTGCGTCGGGAATATCTGAATCGACTCTGAACTCGGATGCAGAGATTAAATTTTTGGATAAGCTGTCTGGCGCGCGACATTCGTTGTTTGGTAATCCCAAGGCAAGAAGGAAAGCCTTTGATGAGTTATGAAAATAATGGATAGAAATAATGACAGCTTGATGGTAAATTTAAACAATTTAGATACACATCCTTTGAAACACGCGGACGAAGACAATGAAGACCAATAATTAAAAATTGACACCTAACATGCAACCAAACCTAAGCAAAAATATCAAGCTACTATAATGCTTTACTTTTATGCACAATCTCAAAATCCACCATAAAGCTAATAAAATCCAAAATCAGACTGTTTTCCTTGTCCAGATCGTTCTGAACCAGCCTTTTGAATAAAGGCATTCGTTGAGGTTCTTCGTATCGCTTGTATCGCTTTGTTCTGAGTTCGCTTGACCCATCCCTATCTCCAATGCTCCTTTTGAATTTATCCGAGCTTGACCGCTCATGGCTAAATTTGCACATATTACCCATTTTGCATCGCCCATTTTTAAAAAAGAATCGACAAAAATTTTTCTTTGCTGGTGCATCTGTCCCATTTTGCTTCTGGATAGCAGAATTATCTCCCAGATTCTGTGCCCTTTCCTGATCTTCTACTTCTTGGTGCTGTTGTTGTTGTCTCTCTTTTTCCTTTTCTTGCATACGAGCCGCCGTCGGCCACTTTGCTCGTCGCTCAGCGATCCATTTTGCAATATCTGCTTCAGTTTGAAGGCTGATCGTTGTACCAGGAATTGTCACCGCAGATTTTGCATTAATAAATTGCCCTTCGTCGTATAATTCATTAGGCTCTGTTATATTTGGTTGTTTGTATTGGTGTCGGAAAGATGAATCATGTAGCACAGTAGAAGTACTATCTGGCACTGGATCGGAGATCAAATCAAGATTGAACGTTCTAGTTCCGTTCTGCTGAGTTGCAATTCCTTCCATCCGTTTTTGATTTTCCGGCAATCCAGAATTGTGTCCCTTTGAATGAACCGATTCAGCCGGGACATCGCGCCGCGGAGCGGTTTGTAGAAACGACGGTGCCTCAATGTTAAAATACTGCTGTCGGTTTGACGACTTCTGTTGAGATATGCTCGAGTCCTCCAACCGATATTGTTTTCGTTGCTGCTTGCCACCACGTTGTCTATTGTTTGAAGAGGAATTAGTTGAACTTCGCTGCTGTTGTCTACTATTGTTTGAGTTCTGATTCCGATTTGCTTCAGTCGTAGAAGTAATGCTGTTGCTTTTTGATGGCGGAGGCGGCGGAGGACCAAATATATAGTCACTCATAATGTCAATAATAATGAATCAGGCATCTATATATGGAATTTTTGACTGATAGGAAAAAAAAATACCATACAGAAACGTGTTTCTTGAGTGAGCCTAGAATTCGCTGTAAAATCTAGTTGGGAGTTCTTGTAAACCCCTGAAAATTTTACCTTATTGTGTACGAAAATCATGAAAAAGATCCATAAAGCTAATGATTCATAGCCAATGGTCAATATCAAAGACTGATTTATATTCCTGCTATAAAAATGTTTAAATTTGGGTTTTCTGGAGACGATATAAATGATGTTGAGGTTGATGACACCGACTCGGGCGAGTCGACAGTAGAAGAGATCGCGGGGCCTAACGCAGCTGCTACGGTTATTGCTGGCGACACTGAATTGTATGATATTGTAGACCTGGTGAGTATTTCTGGAGGAATTATATAAGTAATTTAGTCAAGTGCATCTGCTAAGTTTGTATGTTTATAGCTACACTCACTACCGTCGCGGATTTCCTACTCGCTTCTTGATGTTCACAACACAAGCCCTTCTTCAGAGCGAGACGCCAGTTCACAGAAATGCACCGAATTGCGAATACCGCGGCGAGAAGTGTTTGACATAAAAGTTCAAATCATGGCAGATGAAGATTTATTGCCTTCAATATCTGGCGACGACGAAAAGACCACGGCACCGAAGGACGAAGAGGAAGCTAAAAATCATTTCAGGAAGAAAGAATTGCAAATTTTGCTATCCAACACGGAGGATTTAAAGACACATTTGTACGAGGGTGGGCTGAAAAGCTGGGAGGGCGCTGGAGATTTAGTGGAATATCTTGCTGATTATCAAATAGCGCTTGGAAAGGGTGTACTGGAGGTAAGCGCATGATAACATTAATTTTCAAATTCAATCTGCTAATAATGGATTATACTAGCTCGGTTGCGGTAGCGCTCTTCCGTCAATATATCTGTTTCAAAATTACGTTCTGCAAATTCTATCATCTAGCAGTGAAGAGGTGCGCGCCCCAGTATCGTTCATAATGTCCGACTATAACTACGCTGTTTTGCGACTCATGACTGCACCGAATTTCCTTCTTGCGTACTATAACGTTCTTCAATCTTTAAATTTTGACAGCGAAGAACAGACTCAAATAGCGGATTTAGATCTTCAAATCACTCCAGAGCTCTTAGACCAGTTTTTTTCATTTCTAGAAAAACACAACATTAGCATTAAATTTATTTCAGGACCGTGGAATACTGAGAAATTTGCAGGTTTACTAGGGTATGCCTCCTCAATAAGCACAGCACGAATCCGTTTCTCCTCTGTACTTGGATCTGAAACTATATATTCTGTTGCTTCAACAAATGCATTTATTCCTATTCTCCTCGATTCGGTCGCATTATGGAACACGTTCCCAGATAGCAACAGAGAATCGCCTTTAGGACTGGTTGCAGCCAAAGAAATATATTTTGGTGTAGGAGGTACAGTGAGACAATTCATTGAGGATGCAGAGAAGAAAGGCGGTAATCTTGAAATCGTGAGACGAATTGCGTCTGGACAGAGTAGCGGTGTGGCTAGAGTTATCATAAAGACTACGCTGAAATGATCAACAAAAACCTTGATATTGAATTAAACTAGAGAATAGTGGGGTATAGTGATAATAATGGTTACTTATTGTGGCCTAATAACGCTCACCTACACTATTTGAGAATAATATCGTTGCAAACACAGCCCGAAAAACAGTCCGACAAACAAAATATAATAAGTCCTCTAACCTATCAACAAAAAGAAAGCCAAAGCGGAGAAGGTATTCGAAAGTATATTCATCCATGAGGGAATCAATTTAGTACAGCATAACAGCGCAGTAGCTAAGAGCCAGAGTAACCATAAGTGTAAGACCGCCCAATACAGTCGCCGAAGCAGTGCTGGGCGAGGCGTTATAGGTCTGATTCAGGCCAGTGGAATTGGTAAGGTTGGCGAAAGGTCCATTTCCGGTATTGTTATAAGTAGAGTTCCAGCCAGAGGGAGTCTATTTAAGTGATGTGCAAGTTTGGTTAGCAGAATTTACATAGCACCAATCAGCGGCACTTACGGGAGACGAGCCACCCTTTCCACCCTTCTTGGGAGCTTTAGAGGCAGAAGCTGCAGGCGCAGATTCCTCTTCATCAACCGAGGGAGTGGGGGTGGTGGAATTTGCGGCGTATGGGGCCGGGGCTTCTTTAGCGGGAGTGTCCTTGGCTGAATTTGGAGCAGTGGGGGAAGGTGCAGTAGCCGCCTCATCCTTACCGATAATGGTGAACTGACTGGATTGGTTATTAGTTAGTAGCTCCTAATATATGCTTGTCATAGAATGCATACGGGGAGTAGTTGGTTTCACCGGTAGCATCGTCCTGGATCTGGATCGTGTACGAGGATCCAGTTGCAAGATGCTCAGGAGGAGTCCATCGAACAACGCCAGCTAGATTGCTTGCAGTTAATTGGCAAATCATAAATTGGATACTCATAGAATAAAAGACTCACTGTTGGGAAGCTTGGTGACGATGGTCAGGACGGAGCTCAAATTGACCGGATCCCCTTTACGAAGAAACAAGCTGACGCTATGGTTGCTTGTGACTGCCCACTCGACAAGAAATGGCTGACCAGCACTTGATGATAATTCAGCACGGTATAACAGAAAAAAGTATCAGGAGATACTGCTTACTTTAAGACGTCACCATTTACTGGAGACGACATGGGATTGACAGTGGCCGCCAAAACCGACGCGATAAGCGCGCTCAAAAGCAGAAAGAGGTGAAGAGAGGTATGCATTATAGGCAGTAGTAAACAGAATCTGAAAACTGTAAGAAGAGTTAAAAGGCGGGTATCAGAAAGAAGAGCGGTGGTAAGGGAAAGAATAAGAAAGAGGACAGAAAAGGCTGCGAGAAAGAGTTAGGATACTGTCTGGTTCGATACGGGCTGGCAGGTGTATTGATATTACTATTTTCAGACTAGTGCTCTTGCACAAGTACTGCAGAGAACTTAAAAGTAAACTCTAAGCCATCGCGTTCACTAACAAATACTGACTCGTCCTAATGCACTTGACTAAATAAATTCAATTAACAGCTATTGCAACACGATATAATAGTTTGAATGGAATTTCGCAAATTTCGGGAATGCGCTGATCTATATCTGGATACACTGCAGCTGCAGGCTTAAACCGGAGGAGAAGAAGAAGCCATCTGCCTGCCCATGATCTGCAAGTTCACCAAGACCAATACAAATTGCTGTTGCACAAGGTTGCAGGCGGTAGGAAGTAGGGAAGTTTAGATCTGAAAACGTGGAAAGACAATATTTCCGACGAATAAAACTATAATCTCAACATCATCATCAACTATAGTCGGATACCGAATGCGCCTACTCCTTAACCGCAACCTTCAGATGAATAAGCCAGTGCACTCTAATTGTACATATATCAGTCTTTTCAGTCTAGATGTTTGCTAAGTTAGAAGAAGATGATAATAGGAAGAGTGACTCGAAGTCATATTGATGTTGAAGTATCTGCACAGACTGAGGAAAGCAGTGGTCAATATCCTATTAAACATCCGAGTATTAGTGCTCACAGCTTTGGGAACAATTCGTCAGAAAATGGTAAATCGACATTTCTGACGCTGGTGGTTTTTTCACAGCTGTATCGGTATATACGGCACTAGTGATGCGCTACGGAGATAAGGTGATTTAGAACAAGGGTGAACCATAATGTGAACTGTTATGCCTGATTCTGTATATCTGCTACAAAGCCAATAATCTCTGTGATTGTAAACAATACTTATGTAGAATGTGAAATAGTCGTCAAGATTAAAATCACAAATTCATCTCGCCTATTAAGGATGTTGCGCGACAGCTATACATTGACCAATTAAATTTGAATGCTCTACAATACTTGGGCACGTCTCAATCGCCAATTCTTGAACAAAAAGCTAGTTTCTTTTTCATCAAATTGTTGTTTTCTTTGTGAAATTTAACAAGCTACTGTTCAGCAGATTTCTAATCCCTCGAAGTCTGGAGTTTGCTCCTGGGAGGTGAATACCTCAAAACCCTTTTGCAGCTTGCCCTCGTCACTCTTTGTCTCCTACCTTCACCAAGCCTTCGACTCACTTCCACCCTTTGCACTCTGAACAGTCATTTGCAATTACTCTTTATTAGTAAAAGAGAAGACTGAGTTTTTGGCATTCTTATGTCTGTCGACGTTTCTCTTCCTCCATCGGATCTGGCTCATAGTCAGCTTGGGTTCCCGGTTATGGCTCCTTCCTCACCTGTCGCGGCATCCCGAGACTCGTTCTCCAATAGCGCAGAGAAGCCAAAGGAGAGCGATCTCCGTAAGAGGTCTGCGTCTGATTCGATTGATAACGCGACTAAACGCGTCAAACAGACGCCATCGGCGTCGCCAGTCCCTTCTCAAAGTCGCGACTTTGACGCGTCTTTTGAAAGCGCAACGGACAAGACAAGCATAAAGGTATGGTTATATAATCTTACTATCTCAACAAGCAGTAGATGGAGGCTTTTTACTGCCAATTGTGATTCCTCATGTCCTGAAAGACAATGGTGGCAAATATGGCTGCATTCTACAAATTCCTCACAAGCATGAACCCGCTCTAACAACTATTTTTTAGACGTCGACCCCCAGTTCATCCTCAAAACTGAAAAATGCGCCCAAAAATGTTAAATCTGAAGAGGACGCCTCGAATGTATCGACTCCTAAAATATCCATCGTGTTCAAGCCTAACGGATCGGCCTCTGCAAAAAATGTCACCTCGGCCAAGAAAGCCGCAGCAGGCTCCAAAAAGACAGCGACTGCCACCAAGAAGACCACCAAAAAAGTAACAAATGCGGCACATAAGACTACAGCAAAAGGTTCAGCAAAGAATGCTGCCCCTAAAAAAGGATCTACAAAAAATATCAAGTCTGTGGCCAAAACCGTCAAGAAGAAAAAAGTCGTTGTCGTCGCTGGCTCAAGTAAAACCAAAGGCAAGCGGCAGACAAAGTTACGCGTGAAGGCCCCTCCCATTGTGGTTGTTGATCCTCCCGAATTTAACCCGATCGTCACTGATCTTGAAGAATCTGAACTTCAGTTACGGCTCTTCATCAGAGAATATATTTTGCGCTTTGAGAAGCACTGTGGCTTATCTTTGAAACATCTAAATGTGATTGACGACGTCACTGGCCCGTGGACTGATATGACATTCAAGACTGTGATTGTCTCTGTGATCCGTATTATTTACTCAGACAATTATCCAGTGGTCGATGGGGACTTGCTGAAAAACGCAATCAAAGAGATTGAGAAGACTGCATCTCATAACGAGTTGATTTGGCAGTTAGTGAGCGAGATTTTAGCTAATCGAAAAGATGCCCCCGAACTCACTGACGAAGAAGAATCCGATGACAATAAAACCGGGCTGTCCACGAGAGCTCAGTCTTTGGAGAGTACCAACACTCCAGAAGTAAAGGACTACGATAGTGGATCAGAACTAAGCAGTGTTCCTAGTTCTCCGATACTGACTAATTCGTTTTTCAAAACTTCTACTCCCCATCTTGAAAAACTCAAATACATTGTCGAAATAATCAAATTATCACTCACCGGTAGTTATATTCGTGAGACGCTTGATATCGATAACGAGTCTTTGCGCCGCAAGACTATCGCCATCACTGCAGATATCAAAGCCATGGGAGAACGTCAGACAAACGAATTGAATGCCGTGAAAGAAACTTTAAAAGATGTTCCAAAAGAGCGAAAGGAAGAGTGGAAAAACAGACTAGAAGCTGTAAAAGCGCGGTGTGATAAGGAAATGCACTCTCTTAAAGAAGATTTTTTCCGGCGAAAACGAAAACTAAGTCAGAGAACTATGCCGATTGGAGTTGACATATACGGAAATCAGTACTGGCTTTTCTCTGATAGAATGAAGTCCCGAATCAGCTGGGGCTCGTGGATAATGTGCTCTAGAGCTCAAGAACTACTGTCCCCTACGGGAAAGATCCTGTTTCCGAAAAAGGAGGCCAAGAAAGAAAAAATCTCGTCGGCTTTAGAAAAGCTGTTTGCTGATAGCGATACCGAAGCGATGGATGTTGATCAAAACGATGACGCACTTTCAACATCTTCTGAATTGTCCGACACTCTATTGGGCAATAATAATAATTGGTATGCTATTGAAACGAAGGAAGATGCAGAGCAGTTGGTGAAATGGATCAAGTACACGGCCGAAGTTACGTTTGGAAATGAAGAGAAAATGACAAAGAAGGCGCTCAATGCCTTGAAAGCAGATCCAGATGCTAATTCCAACGAATCTGATTCGGAACTGGTACAGCCGATAGTATATGATGACTTTATAGAGGAGTTGTACAACGAGAGAGACTCCAATCTCATTTCTCCTAGGAAGCGAGCGCCCAGATACGAAATGGCTACAAGAGAGAGTATTGATGTTTTGGCAAAAGAATTGCAATCTATCTCTGCTTTTTTGGTTTCCAAGGAGGTGCAAAAAGCAAGGGCTGGCAAGATTTGAGACTAGTATAGAATGAGATGCTGTTAAAAATGTATGATACTATTTGGTAGATTTATGCTTATCGAGTTCTGTTAATGTTCGGTATATAGCTAAGATGTATGTTTCCTGATCAATTCGCATATGGACAGCCATTGTTGACAGTTTTCTGAGCTGCCTTTTAATTCTAGTAGTCACGTAAAATCTACAAAGTGACCAAAGGATCTTTGTCTTCTTTGCTAATAATTACTTCAACCTTGTAGTCCTCAAAGTAATCCATACCATTAATCTGCTTATTCAATTGTATCTGCTCGAGAAAGTTGGGTGCAAAAGTGCTAGTGAGATATCCTCTCTCAGTATTTGTGTGTCCGCCTTATTTAACCGTTAATAGTTATTACAAAATGCCAAACAAAAGCAGCCAACAAACTCACAAATGATTGCACTTATTCCACGCTCTTTGATAGCAAGAACTTCGTGGTGACTTAACTCTCCAGTGAACCACAAATCGGCCTCTGTTTTGCTTAACACTGAACCTCCGGATCCCGCGCAAATAGCTATGTTCTTTATGGAGGCTGTCTCAATATCTCTGTGTCGATCAGCAATGGCAACTTGGACTATTATCTTCTGTAGTTAGAAAGAAGACAACCTCTAAAAAAATTAACTACTAACCATGTTTCAAATTAAGACCAATCTTTACATTTTTAACAATCTGATCCAGCGTCAACTGCAACTTGGCAACATTAACAAGTCGTCCAAACCCAGTTTCAGGTGCTGAAGCATTTGGCTCGATAATAGCAGAATCTATAAACTCCTCGTCATCTCCAACGGCTATGCGCGCTAGCCAGTCATTCATTCCTCCAACTTGAGCATCAACAGCTGTGTGCGGTGAGTATACGCTGATACCTGCCTGCGCGAGACGGATCAAGGACCGCTGCTGAGTATTGCTCATTGAAAGAGACTTGAGAGGTCTGAATATGATAGGATCTAATTGGCTTAAGTAATCAGCTCATGCAAAAAAACAAGCAGCAAGAAAACATACGATAAGCGACAATCAAAAGCGCCTTCTTCTGTAAAGCTTCGTCTACGACGGAGGTAGTAAGATCAATAGTGAGCAGCACATTTGCAAGTTTTGCTTCAGTCGTGGACGCTAATGGAGGTGAATCTAGCAAAAGACCAGTATTGTCCCATGTTTTATCAGCCAAGGCGGTCGGATACAGTTGTTGGACTAGTGTGAAATCAGCAATGGAAGACGGTTGACGGCAGATGATAATAGATCTAGCGTACCTGTCAAGATGAGATTCTTAAGCACCTTTGTTGTTGAAGAAACTCGAGGAGATAGTGCCATTTTTATAGCGGTATATTTTAGTTGAGAATCTAGTTAGCAAAGGCTTTGCACAGCAATAGAACGGATATGTATTGGAAAAGGAAGTAGACCGGCCTTTTGATGAGCGGCGACAAAGCTCACGGCGGCATTATACGCTTTTTTGAGACACCATTCAGAACTACAGTCATGTTATCAGAATATTTTTTATATATGAGCATCATCCATTTATCTCTAATATATCTCACTAGTGTATCACTCTTTATATTCTTTCACTGCTTGAGCAATGAGTATCCACGAATTTTATCCGCTGCGTGCGGCTCGGTATTAAGATGTGTTCCTCTTCGCCGTTTCTCAGTATATGTTACATTAATAAATCAATGCTATAGCAGTATATAGGATATGAGCAACTAATTAGCGCACACCATTTATCTTTTGCAGTTCCTGAGCTTGGTCCAGTGCCTGAATCAAATCCGCTACCAGATCGTTACCGTCTTCAATACCAATACTAAGTCTGATGAGATCATCATATACACCAGTCTTCTCTCTTTCTGCCGGATCAATCCCTGCGTGCGTCATCAGAGCAGGCACTTCTGCTAAACTTTCCACACCTCCAAGAGATTCAGCCAAAGCAAAAATCTTAATTGATTGGCAGAACTTTTCGGCAGCTCTCAATCCCCCCGCAATCCTGAACGAAATCATTCCGCCGCCCAGACCTTCGCGATGCTGTCGCCAAACAACGTCTCGATTAGGATGATTATCCAATCCGGGATAATTAACATGCAGAACTTTTCCTGTTTCAATATTTGCTTGTAAAAACTCTGCAACCTTTTGAGCATTAAGTGAGCTGGCACGAGATCTCAGATGCAATGTTTTAAGGCCTCGATGAGCTAGCCAGGAATCAAAAGCAGAAGGAACAGCACCGATGGCATTCTGTAAAAATTGGATGCGATGAAAAAGGGCTTCATCATTCATCAAAGCGATGCCCATAACTACGTCTGAGTGTCCATTGATATACTTTGTGACTGAATGCACGACGATATCTGCACCGTGGATCAAAGGAGTCTGCAAATATGGTGACAAAAATGTGTTATCCACGACAAGTAGTAAACCATGCTCTTTCGCCAAGTCAGCAACATCTCTGATACTAGTGATGGACAGAGTAGGGTTGGAAGGAGTTTCAAGCCAGACCAGTTTTGTAGTTCCGGGACGGATAAGAGACGAAAGATCGCGTATCAGATCAGTAGAGAACGAAACTTCCAACCCGTGAGACTGGGCTACTTTTGTGAAATATCTGTGAGTGCCTCCGTACACGTCCGCACCAGATATTACATGGCTTCCTGGAGCGAAAGCGTGAAGGATAGTAGCTGTTGCCGCGCTACCAGATGCGAAAGCGAGACCGTGCCGTGCACCCTCTAAAGAAGCCACTGCGCTTTCGAAATCAGCCCGATTTGGGTTAGATGATCTCGAATACTCAAAATTTCCCAGTGGTACTGCCGGCGAAGACTGAGCAAATGTTGTTGACAGAGAAATAGGAGCAATGACAGCACCGGTGTTTGGATCATGCTGAGTACCGGCGTGCACTGCCCTAGTAGCAAAACGTGTGGTTTCTGGCGACATTGAGTCTTATAAGCAAAGATCTTTCAAAGGGGAAGATAGCGCAAAATTCCAAAAATCAGCGTCTTTATACCGCTAAGAGAAGCGGTCAGCAAAGACAATAAGTATTGCCAACGCAGTTTCAAGAGAATTTGGGAGTAATTTATGTCTTCGCGGTGCCGCTGATTACCGAATTACGCGATGAGCGCGCCGCACGTACGATCGCGTCATCATCGATTTGCCACGCCTGCCTAAACAAGTAATGTCTGTATATAAAAGGGATGAATACAATGTGAGCAAATTTGTGGCGACAATTATATGTTTTATAAGTTATGAGTTATTTATTAGAAATATCCAACCATGCTCCAAAGCGCCAGAAGTAATGAATAATAATTTGTACAGACAGCTCATGCTCTCTTTAATCGTTTCCGCTTCTCCTCGAGTCTACGCCGCTCCTCCGCCTCCATTAGTTCATCCTCTCTCCTCGCAGCCAATGTGCTGCGTTGTTCTTCTTGTAAAATATCAATTCCAGAAACTTCCATGTCATTATCATCGTCGTCATCGTAGTCATAGTAACTGGTTCGTGCAGCGGGTCTTCCGCGCCTAAACAAATTCCAGATCTCTTCTCTATCATAGCCAGGATCACGCTCGCGACGCTTTTGGTCAGGTCTACCAAAGCCAGGATCACAATTTTCTTCGGGTTCATCTTCGTCCTCCACAATAAAGTCATCGAGAGAGGATTCAGAGTCATAATTGGTCTTTCCTTTCTTCAGCAGACCTTCCATAGGTTTTGCAAAAGGAGCAGGTGCAGGTTTATTCGAAGAAGAGCGAACTTTTGTTACTGTCTCTTTCTCGCGTTTACTTGAAGCTCCGCCTTTTTCAGGCTTTAAATTCTTGTTTTTCTCCTGTGGCCTTCGTATACTTGAAACTGACTTTGATCTGCCTGATGACATCTCAAGCTTAGATAGCTTCTTCATCTCCGTTCTCTTGTCTACTGACTTCACCAGAGCCCCGGTCGCCGCTTTTTTTAAGGGTGTGGACGAAGAACTCGTCATAGTTTCCGATGATTTAGCAGGTCGTGCATTACTTTGAGTTGACAAATTTCTTGATATCGGCTTCGCAACTTTTGAGTCGTGACTGCTGGCCCTAGAAGAGCCTTCTTTGGATTGAGATAGGCGAGCTGGTGACTGAGATGATCGACTGAGACTGCCGGTGTAGTTAGATGCGGGCTTCTTCTTGGGATCTTTGACTTTGACGGCCATCTTCATCTTCTCTGGGTTGACTGTCTCTGCAGCCTTCAATATATCCAGAAAATTAGGCTTGAATGAGAAATTAGCTTTCAAATGTAAATAACGTTAATACTGTAATAACAAATAAATACCTTCTTGCGAACTGGAGCCGCGGCTGTAGTCTTTAGAGATGTAGGCTTCTCTAACTCTTTAGTACCACTCTTTGCGTGTGTTTTCGCTATGCCTGGTCCTGGTCCCTGACGAGCTTTCAACTTCTCAAGCGTAGCATTTTTATTAACTCTTGCTATATTGGCGTCGCTAGTCGCGTTTGAAGCGCTAACAGTCTCTGGCTTTCCATTTTTGACCGACGGGTTCTGCTGGGTCTGAGACTCTGAAGAAGTCAATACGTTAGGCTTATTTGTTGAAGCTAAACTATTTGCTCCCAAAATACTAGACTGCCACGAAGTCATTCCTGGCGAAGTCATTTCTGACGAAGTTGCCCCAGATCGCGAAGAAGCGCCAGCTTGAGCCAGAAGCTGAGAGAACATCTGGTCTATCTATTCTAAAGTCTTTCACGAGTTGATCTTGCTCTTTAAAATAGTTTTAGAGCTTCCGCCACAATGACCTTCTTTTAGGGCCACCCAATTATCGCAATAATGTACTTCAAATGTGCGGGCGCTAGCAGTAGAAGATGTATTGCTATAAGACAGTGGCTCCATACAAGTGGCAGCTGGTTGATAGTTACAACCAAATGATTACCCTTACCCTATAATATAATAATCGTAATAAGTTTAGTATATTCAAGTTACTACAAATTAGTAGAACTGTTTTCTTAATTCAAGAATCCTTCTATATATTATCTTGATGCTAATGTTTTGCTTGAGTAACTATACAGGATACAAGCCACTCTTAGCTGCAACATTTTCCTTTTCAAATTACAAAGTAATCTACATTAATCTACAAGCCAGTCTCAGGCTGTGCACATAGGTATACATAAACTTTTGAGTATACGTTCATTTAGAATCTCGGCTGCTAATATACAAATAAAAACCGCGAAAACGTAAACAAACATTCTGGCACTACCGAAAACTCAAGAGAATTTTTGATTAAGAAAGAAAGACTTTTCGACAAGTCTTTTAGTCGAACAGACCGAATCCTGAATTTCCAATTAGAAAATGCACCAAATAAAAACACAAATACGAATCAAATACTAACCCATATCATCGTCAGACTCTTCCTTCTCCTCCTCAGCGGGAGCAGCAGCCTCCTCCTCGGCCTCAGCAGCAGCGGCACCAGCACCACCGGCGGAAGGAGCAGCGGCACCACCAGTAGGAACGGTGGCGAGCTTCTCAGATCCCTCCGCAATCAACTAGAGATCATCATATTAGAACACAGGTCACTTAAAGATCATAAAAAAGCTTTTTAAGACATACGTCGCTGATGGTCTTGCCCTCGAGCTCGGAGAGAAGCGCAGAAATGCGGTCCTCCTCGGGTTCGATACCAACAGAAGAGATGACGGCCTTGATGTCCTCAGCAGAAGGGGACTCGTTGCCACCAGTGGTGAGCAAAAGGTAAGCGGCGATGTACTTCACTGCAGAGGATGAGAATTAGCAAATAGTTTCTCGCCAATAGTTTTGTGAATCTGAGTCTGAGACTAAGAAACAGACAGAAAACAATCAAATAAGGGACGAATAAACATACTTTTTGTTTTCGAAAAAAGGGCTGTAGAATAATCAAATTAAGCTGAGAAGCGGACTATTCCTTAGAGATCCAAAATGGCAGAGGCTCGCAGCAGGGTTCGACATCCGCGTGTGTGGTGCGGCGGGTGAGCGTCGCGGAGTTCCGTAGGGCACAACCCTACACTTAGCAGTCACGCGGTTGGGCAGCACATCCTCGATGGGGCCAACCCTGCGCCAACTCTTTTGAAGGATCCCAAACGCAGACTTAATCATTCACCAACACACATCATGTCTGAAGAATACGACCAGGAGGCCATTGAAGCTGCCGGTATGTTATCTTGCATATATTTTTTATCGTACTTTTGCTTCTTTGCAAATCTATCTACATCTGATTCCTAACTTGTACTTCCTACAGAGAACCGCAAGAAGAGACAGTTCCGGACCTTCGCTTTCCGCGGAGTCGACCTCAAGGACCTGTTGGACCTCGAGCCCGAGAAGTTTGTCGAGCTTGTTCATGCTCGTGCCCGAAGACGCCTTCAGCGCGGTTTGAAGCGTCGCCCTATGGGTCTCATCAAGAAGCTCCGCAAGGCTCGTCAGGAGGCTAAGCCCAACGAGAAGCCCGCAGTTGTCAAGACTCACCTCCGCGACATGATTGTCGTCCCGGAGATGATTGGCTCCGTCATTGGTATCTACAACGGAAAAGTCTTCAACCAGGTCGAAATCCGACCTGAGGTACGTGTTTTGCACTGCGATATTTCATAAGATTGCGCTAACAAGAATTTGCAGATGGTTGGTTTCTACCTCGCCGAGTTCTCTATCTCGTACACTCCTGTCAAGCACGGTAGACCTGGTATCGGTGCCACCCATTCGTCGCGTTTCATCCCCTTGAAATAGAGTATTTCATCGATTGTCTGGCGGTTTGGTTGCAGTTTTACATGTACAAAATGTGATGGGTTTTTCAAAAATATATGTTTTGTATTCGGTTAATTAAAAAATCATTCTTACATTAATCCTGCTCCTACATTCGAAGCCCCTCCGTTAGACTAACAAAAAGGAGATGAATTTTAGAAATAATTGATTAATCTATTAAGATAAAACGCCAACACAAATAATTAAATGAAGATACAAATATAACTCTTAATCACAAACATATTCCAACTAAAGACAATGATGCCGTATTTTTACATTGGAGCAAATTTCAAACCTCGCAAAGCCTCAAGATCCTCGGCAATCTCGTCTGCGCTCGCAGACTTGATATCTGGAGCAGCAGGAAATCCTACATACTTGGAGAGACCTGTCAGGATGGCCACTTCCTGATATTGTGCCTGCCGTTGTCGGACAAGTGCTGCTCTTTTATCTGACAATCTGTATCCATAGAATGGTACCATCGCGTCCATGGCTCTCCGCTCCCGGTTTATTCTATACCAGGTTTCTGTTGTTTCCGACATCATCTTTGCGCGTAAGTTTGCAACATTCTTGCAAAACTGCTGATGCCAGTGACTCCGGTATGAGCGAGTCTGATTCTCAATACACCGCCGTCGATATCTTCTGTGAGTCTCGGCAAGTCTTATACGTTCGTCTCGTGCCCGAGCAATCTGTTCGTACACCGCCGAAAGCTCTGGATGCCGGCCTTGTAGACACAGCTCAATTTCGGCACTTAGTCTCACGATACGGTCCTCATGTAGCCTATAACAAATATGCATCAGAATTGCCCACAGCGCCCCAATTGCATGTAGATCAACGTACCTGTCGCGTAGCTTTGCGAACTCAACCTCGATCTCAGTCAGGGAAGCGACGGCTGCTTGTCGTTTCTGGGCCCGTTCTGCATTGAGAAGAGTTAGGGTCTGCAATCTATAACAAAAATCGCAAACAGATAAACTTACCTTCATTATCGGCATCCTCCTCGAGCTTGTACTTACGCTTGGATGGTGACGTTTCGCCTTCTTCATCCTCGGCTTCTTCGTCCGCATCCGCCTCATCATCAGCGGCAGCCGTGTCGGCAAAGTTGGCCTCTTCTTCGTCCACAGCCATCTCATTGTCATCTTTTGCTTTTTTCTCTTCAACAGAATCTTCTTCTTCAGCTTTTGCATGTTTTGCAGTCGCAGCTGTAGTTGTTTCTTCGTCAACGTCCATTTTCTCTTCTTCGTCTTCATCATCCTCCTCATCCTCCTCATCCTCTTCTTCATCCTCTTTTTCGGTTGGCAGAGAACGTCTGGTATTGAGAACCTTAAGACTCGAGACTTTAGCCGCGACTGCTTTCTCTTCTTTGACCTTTTCACTATCACCTTCGGCCTCGACCTGCTCATTTTCTTCCTCCTCTTCTTCACCCTCTTCACCCTCTTCGTCCTCGTCCCCCTCATCTTCGTCATCCTCATCATCATCATCTTCTTCTTCATCATCATCATCTTCATCTTCGTCCTCGTCTTCATCTTCTTTCAGACTTTCGTCTAAGGTTGGCGGTGCAGACAGGTCGTCTGAGGAATCGATCTCGCCATCTTCTTTTTCATCAGTTCCGCCAAGTCCCTGTCCAGCAGACGCCTCATCATGACCCAAAAACATCATGCTTTCAACAGCAGCAACTTCAGCATCATGATTGGCGACCGCTGCAGCGGCAAGGGTAGCGGCGAGGGTAGCTGCAGGGAGTCCTGCATCTTCACTACGGTCGTCGTCCGCATCAACCAGTGCTCTGGCGTCGTTAACGAGATCACCGTTCGATTTCTCGCCCTTACCATTCTCCCCTTCAATTTCTGTCTCAGCTTCCTCAGGATTTTCATCGGCATTATCAGGTGCAGCAGACAGAGCAGAGGGGATGGCAGCAGAAGAGGTAGCCGAACCACTTCTGCCGTTGCTTGCTGCCGGCTGGGCAGCGGACTCTGTTGTCGTCTTCTCGGGATTTGTGATCGCGCTCATATTCCGTGGTCAGTCTATTGCTCACAAGCCAAGCTCAAAAAAACACACCCTAGATACAAAGGCGGGAAGAGACAAAGACTATCAGGTTGAGGTGGTGATAATCTAAGCGGAGGTGCAAAGGAGGTTCCTTTCTCGGGCCGCGTTCACCAGCCCTTTGTCGGCGCCGCACGCTTGTTTAGAGTTGGCCGGGTAATATTTACAGAACTCCCAACTCAAAATTTTTTGGCTATTCAAAACTAGCGGTCAACGAATATTAGATTGGAGTTCCATCCGTATCTGCTCAGGAATTGTGTGTGCTGATTTATTCGCTAATTGAACAGCATGCCATTGTTTTCTACCAATATTGGTAAGGCAGATCAGACAGTCGTGTCACTCTTCGCCACTCCAGTAAGTCGTCGTTGCTAGAATCAATTATATGTGAATCAAGAAACCATGCTAACATTTTTATGAAAGGCGCCAGTCACGAAACCGTCCAGGTCAAAAAGGCTGAAACTTGAGGCGGAGTTTAGAGATGCTAGTGCGAAAGAAGAAGACGAGGAGCGGCTGGATCTAATTGATGACGAAGAAGAAGCAGAGCTTGCTCCACCTGTCGCCGAAAAGGATAGTAAAAAGCGGAAAAAACGTCATGTGGCAGAAGCTGATGACGCCGAGGACGATGACGGAGCCACAGCCGCGGAAGACAGGTATCTTCAAAAACTTTTGGATGACGAATTCAAGGAGAAGAAAGCAAAGAAGGATAAAAAGAAGAAAGACACAGCTAAGGCCTCAGAGGAGGCTGTTCCTGACCTCGCAGAAAAAATTAGTACCTATAATGCAGAGATCGCTGCAGCAGATAAAGAAGTGGACTCTGAGGTTATCTCTGGTGATTGTGAGGACGAAGAAAGTGATGAAATTGATGAAGTCAAACTTTTCAATGCGACGGACAACCCACTCCATGAGAGCTTGATTGGAGAAAATGAGCAGTTGGAAAAGGCCAAGAGAACGATTTTTGTTGGCAATTTGAATAACTCGGTTATTTCAAGCAAAGTAAGTCACTTCTTGCTGTCTATATATGAATTTAGTCATAGCTAATTTTCGTCATGACAGAGCCACTACAGCAAGCTCAAGAAGCATTTTTCTCATTATGGTCCTATAGACTCAATTCGATTTCGTTCTGTTGCTTTCTCAGAAATGTTACCGCGAAAAGTTGCTTTCATTCAACATAAACTTCATGAGAAGCGACACGCAGTCAACGCTTACATCGTTTTTGAAACTGAAGAAGGTGCTCGTAAATCGCTCGTCTCTAATGCTACTGTTTTACTTGAACGTCATATTCGGGTTGACAGTGTAGCGCATCCGGCCAAGCAGGATGCCAAATCGAGTGTTTTTATTGGTAACCTAGATTTCGAAGCCGAGGAGGAACTGCTATGGGACTTTTTTGGTAAAGTGGGAGAAGTTGAGTCGGTGCGTATTGTACGCGATCCAAAGACAAATGTCGGCAAAGGGTTCGCTTACGTGCAATTTAAAGACTCCATGTATGTTGCAAAGGCGTTGTTGATGAACGATAAGAAGATGGGCACTCGCAAACTTAGAGTCTCGCGTGCTAGAAATATTCCATCAAAGGGCTCGATCATGCCGGGTCGGACAACTAGAAAGTCCACTCGGATTTTAGACCCTGATACCAAAGCGTCTCTAAATAGAGCAAAAAAGGTTGTCGGTAAAGCGGACCGGGCACAGATCGCTTCATTCCTCGAAGGGGAGCGCTCTTCTACCAGCGGTCGCGTTTCATTGAAGGCTGGAAATGGTAAAAAGAAGGTGAGTAAGCCGCGGATTAGAGCCAGGAGTACGGCATTTAAGAAAAGTCAGAAGACTGGCGGGAACAAAGACGCTGGAGCTAACAAGGTGGGAAATAAGAGTAAGCCTGTGAAGAAGTGAATCTAGTCGTGGCATAGGACAGCATTGGGCTTGGGAGTTAAAAAGTTGAGTTTCTCTGCTAGTTTGTGGTAACCGATGATTTTACTAGGAAACATAACTGTAACCATCATATATTGCTTACTGAACTACGTTTGATGTTTCTATACGTATATTTGTCAGTTGGGAGAACTACCCTAATATAGTATGCGCGCGCCTCACAATTAAACTCCCAGCCATCGATAACACATTCGATTGACTATGTGATAAAACATGTACGATGCGAAAAACCATCGGGATCCTTTATTAGTGTTATTTCCTGAGCTGATAGATAATATCCTCGAATATGTCGAACTTCCTTTTATATATGAACTATGTCTTCTCTCTCGCGCGTGGAATCAGCAAGTTACTCGATTCCTGAGCCGTGCAGGCACGCGACTTACTTACGATGCGGTTGGAGATAAGACTCCAAATGCTATAAAAACAGCAATTGAACTCCATGGCGACAAGCTATATGCAATTAAGTTAAAACCAGGTCCAGTGAGTCCATGTGCGCATGAAATTGCTGTGGTAGTGTTCAACGCATTCTGCGGGTTCACACTTGAGTCGCTAAATAAAAAAAATCTGGATCTTAATCAGAAAATTTGTCTTCCAAACCTCAAATCTCTTGAGAGCTCGCTGATATTTACGCAAATGATGTTTATGGCGTCGGGACCTACTCCTTTTTCGCAATTATCCGAATTATCGCTACCATTTTCCATGCTATTTTATTTCTTCCGATATGTCAATGGACAAGTTTTATACATGGCAGACCGCAACACCCCAATGAGTTTTCCACACTTGAAATCGCTGAAGCTTACAACGGCATTAAACAGTTTGCACGACAAGTTATTTACAATAATGTACTCGCGTTTGAATATGCAGGACATTCAATCAGATGATATCTTTCCTGCTCTAGAAAGTTTTCAAATCAATGCTTATCACCGTGATGCAGATAGTCTACGATTTCCTAGAACAGTATCATATCATCTGCTTATGGACATATTAGAGTTTATGCCAAAGCTGAAGTTACTTGAGCTTTTCTATGTCCGTATTACACCAGTTGATGGGAGTCTAGAGAAATTAGATTTTACAAAGAGTAAATATTTAGAGAAGCTAGATTATACAAGGAGCGAATTACACAACAAGGCAGCTGTCGGGGAAGCGTGTAAGATTGTGTGCAGTACTGATCGAGAGTACATCTTACGAGATTTTGCACCAGCATTGCGGTAATGCCAGAAAATAAACATGCAACGCAATAATAGTCGCTAAAAGAAATTATTACTACCAATACACCAAAAACAATAAAATACAAGCACCGAACTCCAAAATCTCATTCGCTCACAAGGTATTCACTAATATAAAAGCACAAAGTACAGCAAATTTAAAACCGATGTAGAAAAAAACTTGTCTCTCCTTTACTCAGGTTACGAACAACATTTGGTTTCGGATATAAACTTTTCTGTATCTCACATAGTGAGGGTATTATCAAAATTCACAAGGCGTTTAAAAGATATAACGAAGGTATAGCCAGATTCTCAGTAACGAATCGACGGGTATTGATACAGTTTCACAAAAATTTCCAAAAAAAATAAAGAGATCACATTTCTCTCCTTGATATTACGTCTCAGAAGACCTCCCAAAGATAAGCAACTCGGGTAGGACTAGCAAAATTTGATCACAAAGGGTATAGCTCTTCAAGGTATGATACAATCAGTCATCTGAGTTTTGGACTCTTTTCGGAGAAGCTCTTTTCTTAGAAATCGTCTTTTCAACCTTTGAGATGGCTTTTTTCGAAGAGACCTTTCCATTTTCAGGAGCTGTGCGTTTGCAAAACTTGTAGCCAGGATTTAGCATTTCGTGTAGCATAGTCTCTTCGGCGGTGATCGCCTCGAAGAGCCTACTTTGACCGGTCGCTTTAGCCTTGCTCCACATGACTCCAGCCAGCACCGATAGCAATGTTCCAATACTACCGGTAAAGGTGGGGTTGAAATAGTTCTTCATGGGGAGTTGGAAATGTTCACGAAAGAAAAAAAAGGGATTCGGTTTTCTTGCAACTTGGTCGTCCTTTGCCGAGCCAACAAGAACCTTCAATGGCGATAGAATGACCTCAATAACACCTGGCGCGCCACACCAGACATGTTCCAATATATCCTCAATTATATCACGATCCACGGGGGTTTTGTCATTGATATGGGCTATATCCTCATCGGTGATATCAAAGGACTTGAGCTGCACTCGATAACCGCGGCAGAGATGCCGCACATGCGCTGCAACTTTCTGGTATTCCCGGTCACTAGCAAATTCTTCGGTGCGAGCATGAAATTGCCAATATTCCCAAGGACAAACAATCTCGTGCATAAGTCCCGCCATCCTCATAAGTTGATCTTCAACGTCAACGACTCGTGCCCAAGATTTGTAAGCGAAAAGTCGGGCGAGATCGTAGTTATGTGGAACAAAGAACTTTCGGGTACCGCAGACCAAAGCAAATTTGTGTCTCGACTCACGAACAGAAACTATAGAGCTCTGTGGAGATCCGGAGGAACTTGAAGATTCACCTCCAGGAGACAATGATTGGCTTCGGGAGCGATTAATCTTTACCTGGACAACTGGAGATGACTGGCGAAGCACGCAGTAGTGAGAGTTTGTTGCAATTCGCAAATACGGAGCCACATGGATGTTTTGATTGAGATGTAGCACACGCGGATACTCGACAGCAGGCAATTGATCATCCCTAATATCGGGATATGCGTACTTGCGTCTGTGAGCATTCTCACGCTCCAGTTGCGTCACATCCCCGATGTACATACTGTCAAACTCAGCGAAACCAGGGAAAACACCTGTTGGCTCTTCAGGATCGACTCGATTAGCTTCGACGACTTCCGGAATGGAAAACGCGTATTCTTCGTTGTTGACAATGCCTCGGACTTCGCTGTCAACATACCGGCTGAGATCAAAGTCAAAAGTAGCAGAATTTTTTAATGCTTCATTATCAAAAGCATTTTTGAAATGAGGGTAGAGTTGATTGAAAGTGCCAAAGTAAGAATCGTAGAAATCCGGGGAGTAGTGGTCAGCAGCCAGCAGTTGCGAGTTAGTGGGATCAACACAAGCTAAAGATTCTAGCATGTGAGCAAAGGGCTGCTCAAGCGTCAATCGAGGAAGACTTTCAAAAACTTCAATATCATTCGAATTATCGGCCAATCCCAGTGTGTCAGACGCGGTAGCAGAGGAATACTGCATAGCATGGCCCTCCAACTCGGCTTCCATAATTTCAGCGCTATCTTGAGCAGCACGATAGAGGCGACCCTGAGTAGGAGTAAATCGGAAGCGACCCTGCGAAGGAGCTAATTCTTCAAAAGACTGCGCCTCAAAAATGCGTAGGAGCTCCTGTCGCTTTTGCTCGTAGTACTCGGATCGATTTGGCGTAGCCATGATGCAAGAAGTTCGAAATTCGAATCGAATAGCAAGAATCCTCCTTTACAAGGAAAAGGCCTTTAAGAGTAGAGCAAAAGGAGAATTCTGAATCCAGGATCTGGGAGTGTTGAACAAGAGAAGGGAAGGGGAAAGGGCGGGAAGGGGCAGAAGATAACTACTCGTTTGTTTAGAGTTTACTGCATGTAGTAACTCATCTTCTATCCCAGCAGGGTTAGCGTGTACGCTGTCGTGTACGCTGTCCTTTGTTCAGCCTTATGACGCTGTACCAAATTTATTTCAACAACGAGCGTATCATTTTAGAGGTGTTTTCATGTATATATTTTTGGAGCAACGTTCTCACTACACAGTGTCATTTAAATTATTGGATTTACAGCAGGTCTCAGCTTCTGTGTGTTAAAAAACAAAACCTTGCTGCATTTGTAGCCTAATTTTTATTTTTTTTTTGATATAAAATGGCATGTAGAAACATGACAGTCAATTCAAAATGCATACGCAGCAGGTGCATTCTTCTACAAGGAACAAGGGATCTCTCAAGTGCATGGGAAAATGGAGGTACCGACTAGGTCCCTTCGCCAATATTTTTACACCCACTCACACAGCGACGAGATTACATTATGCTATCATAATTTTAAATCGTGCCGTTGAGGATAATTCAATTCTCTGTCGGAATAAAGAAAGCCTTTCAGGATTGAAAAGTGAGCAAAAAGCGTGGCGCTAACTGGGCTTACTGGGCTTACTGGGCTTACTGGGCTCTGAACTATGAAATTTGACTCAAAACATATAGCATTTGAGATGATTGTAAAAGTATTTGAAATTATTTTTGCCCTTCCATTATTTGGTCCTGAATGATTTATTTGACATGCGTCATGGTATGTCTACTATCTGCCTAGGAGATCGGCTCATAGCGAAGCAACGAGCGAACAGACACAAGGAGCAAACATTTGCGATGTGCGTGGCCGCCGCGTGGGCCACCTTCCAAACCCAGATATTTCCAAAAGTAGAGATATATCAACGGTTAACAAGGACCGGACATCATTTTTATGATTAGGTCGCCAGAACGATTGCCAAGGATGAGATAGGTATCTGCAATGTTCAGCTGGAATCTGCATCTCATGTGAAGGCAGAGCGTAACAGCAATTCTATGCCAAAGGCTCGAATTCAGTCAAGGTTTTGTGAAAATTACACTAAAATAATAGTAAAGTCTTAATATATTTCAGCCAAAGGTCCATAGCTGAGTAGCTCATACCAATGATCAAGGGCAAATAGAACCTTCTCATCGGAGCCTGCGTTTATATTTGACAGAATCTCGCCGCGGGGCAAGCTTTTGAATGGCTCGATTTTCACGCCAATTCTTGCGCAGGTTTCTCGAAGACTTTTCTTTTGACCGACAATTACTCCCAAATCTGCTTCCAAAAGAGGAGCCAAGTCTCCCGTACTATCGCCAAGGTATATCGTTTTCCCATGTTGCTCGTTTTGTATTTGACGTAGAATAGAAGCCTTATGGGCGCCTGTCCTTAGATTGTAAGCTGAAGAATCTTGAAGACTCCCTGTTCCACGTCCAAGTTCGTCCATTTCAATCTCGTTTGAATATACCGTGACATCTACTGCATCGTCGCTGCTGGTTTTATTTGCAGCGCTAGCAGATACCCCGCAGGTTTGCTTAAGAACTTCACATATAAACAGCGAGCTCCAGTTCACAGAAATAATGCTAACGGTGTTTACCCCCTTCGACCTGGCACATAATTGCAACACCTGTGATACCCCTGGCCTGACCTGGACATTTTGGGCCTGTTTCGTCAGGGCAGCATGTGTTACTCCTTTAAATAGACCGCTACGTTCCACGTTAGCGACAGAGGCAAGTTCAACTGACTCAACTGCTTCAAGCGCTGCAAGCTCTGAAGCAATTGAGGTACGCGATTCGGGTTTGTATTGCTCGGTGAATTTGTTGTAGTCGGCCATATAGGCATTGCCAAATTCAGCCCATGGCTGAGAGATGCTATTAGTTTCGTAGCCCGCTGCTGCTACAAAAGACAAAGTATCAGTGACTGTAATTGTCTCATCAAAGTCCACAAGAAGAATGTAATCATGCATGGCAGAATAAAGACTAGCAAGCTATAAGACAGCTATCTTGAGTATTGGCGCTTAGAGGTGTCGTCATTTTGTTATGTAATTATTTACGTAATGATTATCTGGATACTTTATTCAGGCCTTTGGCGATAAGGCGAGTCCGAATCCATCAAAGTAAATGGACAGTCATTGGAATCACAATTGCCAACAATCGACTAGTCGAGGATGAATCCACAAATACGCCAAGTGTTACGGCACTATTCTGAGGTTTACACTGTATTCCTGCCGTTGTTTGGTTTTTTTTGCATCATATATGTCGGTATCAATATCTTTTCTAGCCACACTCCCATCCCAGGCAGTCCCGGTGGTCTTCCTGATGTCGGCGACTCGACCGGGACCCTTGTATACTTGCATCGCTCTCTTGTTTCTATTCCGTCAGTTACCAAAAATGAACACGCGGCTGCTATGTTCCTGCAAACTTATCTCACTAGCACAGGCTGGACTGTTGAGGTACAGCCTGTTTCTGCGAGCCCGCAGCGTGAGAATATCTATGCTTACCGAGGCTCGAGGCGTCAGACGAGAGTGCTACTAACATCCCACATCGATACCGTTCCGCCTTTCATTCCTTACTCAGCTCACGACGGCTATTTCTGGGGACGAGGAGCTGTTGATGCAAAGGCAGCTGTTGCTGCGATGATCACTGCTGCTCAAAACTTACTCTCTGAAGGCACCATCAACGAAGAAGGAGATGTTTCACTGTTGTTTGTTGTCGGAGAAGAGGCTGAGGGAATTGGAATGATCACGGCCAACGAATTGGGTGTGTCCTGGGAAACAGCAATTTTCGGCGAGCCAACAGAGCTCAGATTGTCAAAGGGTCACAAGGGCATGGTCATTGCTAGTTTAGATGCTAAAGGTCGTGCTTCGCATTCAGGATATCCCGAGCTCGGAGTCAATGCGAATTACTACCTTGTCGAAGCGCTCTACGGTCTCCAGCATGTGGATTACCCATATTCCGAGCTTCTCGGGAATACTACTTTCAATGCCGGCGTGATATCTGGTGGCGTGGCAGCAAATGTCATCTCACCCAGCGCAACAGCAGAGGTCCTCGTTCGTGTAGCAGCAGAACCGGACGTTGTTCTTGCAAAGATGCGCGCTGCGGTCGATGCCGTTGAAAACGTAAATCTCAATGTCTCGTTGACTTATGATCCCGTTATTTGCGACTACATAGTTCCGGGGTTTGACACCATTGTCGGGGCTTACGGTACCGATATTCCTCATCTGAGAGGAAATCACAAGAGGTATCTTTACGGGCCAGGATCAATTTTGTTTGCGCATGTCGACAATGAGCGGATCAGCCTTGCTGAGCTGCAAGATAGTGTAGTCGGCTATAAAAAGCTGGTCACTTATTCTCTAGGTATGGAAGAAGACTCAGTAGAGTCAGAGCACTAAGATCTTAACCCTGGATCTTCCTTTCGTATATAATTTCTTTCGTTTCAAAGCTAGAATAGAATTTTGTGATAACTAGATTTTGTTGAGATACTCTACGAATAAACTTGTGAAAATATAGATCTTCATTTTTTAAACAATAGGAATGCTACTACCTGGCAATAACACTTCAGTGGCCAGCACTTAATACTACTTCAGATAGACAAAATATCTTCATTTATAAACTCAAAACGATAAATATGGTGTGAGGCGCACTCAACACATCTCAAAATAAAAAATCAGAAACCACGACAAAAAGGGGCTAAGCTAATAATTTAGAGAGAAACAGCAGTGCGAAACTTGGAGCCGGCGTAAATAGCCTTGTCACCGAGCTCTTCCTCGATACGCAGAAGCTGGTTAAGCTTCGCGAGACGCTCCGAACGAGCCGGCGCTCCAGTTTTGATCTCACCAGACTGCAGACCGACGACAATGTCAGCGATGGTGGTATCCTCGGTCTCACCAGAACGGTGGGAAACCATGACACCCCAACCGGCGGCGAACGAGTCCTTGGCGGCCTTGATCGACTCCGAGAGAGTACCAATCTGGTTGACCTTGAGCAAAAGAGCGTTGGCTGCCTTCTTCTCGATAGCAGTCTTGATACGGATGGGGTTAGTGACAGTCAAGTCATCACCGACAATCTGGATGTCAGTAGTCTTGTAGAAGTGAACCCAGGCATCCCAGTCATCCTCAGCAAAAGGATCCTCGATGGAGATGATGGGGTACTCCTTGGATAGCGAGGCGTAAAGAGCAGCCAGCTCCTCGCCAGAAAGCCACTTGGACGGGTCCGAGTCGGGGTTCTTGAAGTCCAAGTCATACTTGCCATCCTTGAAAAACTCGGACGAGGCAACGTCGAGGGCAATCTCGACCTTGCCGGTGTAGCCAGCCTGGGCGATCGAGTCAGTGATGAGGTCGAGTGCCTCCTTGGGAGTCTGGATATCGGGAGCGACACCACCCTCGTCACCGACGTTGCCAGCGGACAGACCGTAGCGCTTCTTGGTGAGGGACTTGAGGATCTGGTAGACCTCGGCACCCCATTGCAGTGCCTCGCTGAAGGTCTCAGCACCAGTAGGCGCAATCATGAACTCCTGGAAAGCGAGACGGCCACCGGCGTGGGAGCCACCGTTGAGAACATTGAGGACTGATTAAAAGAGTAGAGGTTAGCAGGCAGCCGACGAGGATGTGGAAACTGGTAAAGGAAGGCGGGAAGATGGACTTACAGGGGACGGGGAGAACAACGGGGTTCTTGGAGCCAGCCAAGTCCGCGATGTGGGAGTAGAGAGGCACACCCTATCGGAAGATGTTAGCGGACAGGAGGACAGAAGCTCGGGCGAAATAGGGCGCACGAAAATGAAGTAGGCTCAGGGGGTCGGGATGTGGGGTCGGCCGCCACGCATCCTGTCCGCCCACAGCCGATAGACGTCATCGCCCGTGCGCTTTGTTAATAGAGCGGCGCTGCGGGGAAGATACACACCTTTTCGCCGGCAGCAGCCTTCGCGGCCGCCAGAGACACTCCGAGGATGGCGTTGGCGCCCAATTTGGCTGCAGGTCAATAGTCAGTCAGTCAGCCGCTGGTACAACTCCCTCGAACGCTTACAACCCTGCGGGAGTCTGCACTCACGTAGGGGCGCGAGCCCAAGGCGCTCGAGGTATTATCATTTTCATGCAGAACTTACCTTTGTTGGGAGTACCGTCGAGGGCATTCAGGAAGTCGTCAATAGCCTGCTGGTCCTTGACGTCAATATCGGCCTTGACCAAAGCAGGGGCAATGATGCTGTTGACGTTGGCGACAGCCTTAAGAACACCTGGCGAGTAGAATTGCATCAGTATACTGGTCTTAGAAGTAGCAATCAATATGCGAGCAGTGGCAGTCACTCTAACAAAACATGAAACACCCACTGGGCAGTGACAGATACTTCATAAAGGAACTGGCTAGGACGCGAATAGATCACTGTAGAACACAGAGTAACTCACCCTTTCCGCCCCAGGCCTTCTCCTTGTCACGAAGCTCAAGAGCCTCGTGGATACCAGTGGAGGCGCCAGAGGGGACAATAGCACGGTAGAGGCCAGTGGAGGTGGTGAGGTCAACCTCGACGGTGGGGTTTCCTGCGAGAACAGATCAGCACAAGATGTTGTGAATAGAGGAAAGATATACGAGCACGACTGCAAAGACAAAAAAAATTCAGATATATCGATATGAATGCGTATACTCTCTTATTCCTAAGAAAAAACAACGCAAAGCAGGCCGGTTCTGGTTCGAGCAATTGCGAGCGGTGACGTGATATCAGACAGCAAGGCTGATAGGGAGCATTGCGACTTACCACGCGAGTCATAGACCGAGCGAGCAAAGATCTTGGTAATAGCCATTGATAGTAGATAAACAGATAGCGAAGAAGAATGTGAGAGAGTAAGAGGGTGAGGAAAAGGAGAAGAAGAACAGGAGGGAGGGAGGAGAAAAAAAAGAGCGAGCTTGCGCGCTGGTGGTTGGTCCGTTGCTCTGTCGGGCCGGGCGTTGCATAATATCAGCCCTAGCCCTGACACAACCCCCAACGCTGACACATATACGTAATTGAAGTCATGGGGTACGTATTATTCAGCATGCACCGGGCGACTGCAATGCTCGGACTCGATTGTCACAATTCATACCATACACCCCTCCCCCATCGCCATACCAAACTATGGCTGAACCCACAGAATCAGAGCCCTTGCTACCCGCATCCTCAGAGCAAGAACCTATAGCTTCCGTTTCTGCTGTGGACGAAGAGCGTGAACGTGCTTTGGAGGACTTCAAGCAGAAGCTTCTCGAACACAGGAATTGGGACGCGAAGCTTAAGGATCTGCGACTGAACATCCGAGGCTTGCAGAAGGACTATGAAAAGACCGAAGATGTATGATTCTGTGTTTTTTACTATTGATTCAGTAATATCTGATTTGCGTGGCTTTAGGATATCAAAGCGCTGCAGAGCGTGGGTCAAATTATCGGTGAAGTACTAAAGCAACTCGACGAGGAACGATGTAAGCCATCCTCTCTTCATCTTTGCCGACTTTGTTCTTACATATTGTATAGTCATCGTTAAAGCGTCTTCTGGTCCCAGATATGTTGTCGGTTGTCGCAGCAAAGTCGACAAAGACAAGCTCAAGCAAGGCGTGCGCGTGGCGCTCGATATGACTACGCTGACAATCATGCGTCTGCTACCGCGTGAAGTCGATCCCCTGGTATACAACATGACTAATTATAAGCCGGGCGATTTATCATTTGCAGGAATTGGTGGTCTAAACGAGCAGATTAGAGAGTTGCGCGAGGTGCGTCATCGTATCGTATTGTCTATTAATTCGTGCTGCCTGTAATGCTAATATGTCTGATTTGCAGGTCATTGAATTGCCACTTAAAAACCCGGAGTTATTTCTTCGTGTAGGTATCAAACCACCCAAGGGTGTTCTTCTCTATGGTCCGCCCGGTACAGGAAAGACGCTGCTGGCTCGGGCTGTCGCGGCAACTCTTGGCGCAAACTTCATTTTCTCCCCCGCTTCTGCAATTGTCGATAAGTACATTGGTGAATCAGCGCGTTTGATTCGTGAAATGTTTGGCTATGCAAAAGAGCATGAGCCTTGCATCATTTTCATGGACGAGATTGATGCTATCGGTGGTCGTAGATTTAGCGAAGGTACCTCTGCGGATCGTGAAATTCAGCGAACCTTGATGGAGTTGCTCAACCAAATGGACGGATTCGATTATCTTGGAAAAACCAAGGTTATCATGGCTACTAATCGACCTGATACGCTTGACCCGGCTCTTTTGCGTGCTGGACGACTGGATCGTAAGATCGAGATCCCTTTGCCCAACGAGGTTGGACGTCTTGAGGTATTCAAGATCCATGCTGCCGGTGTCCAGAAGCAAGGAGACATGGATTATGAAGCTTTGGTGAAGATGAGCGACGGATTCAATGGTGCTGACATTCGAAACGTTGTCACCGAGTCTGGCTTTTTTGCCATTCGGGACGATAGAGAGTATATTATTCAAGATGATTTGATGAAGGCTGTACGAAAGGTCGCCGAAGCGAAGAAATTGGAAGGAAAGCTGGACTACGAGAAGCTGTAATTGATAGAGATGGAATATTCTTTTCAAATCGCTAAAAAAAACTATGTCGTATGAATCATCATGCTCCCAATCTACACATGTATAATAACAACGTTCATTTAATCGACCCTGCTTCACCATCTGCCACTCAGTAAGTCGTAGGTTTTGAGCCAATCTCTCCAACCATGTAGTCACAGTTCATCCTTTATTTCCTCCTTCGGTGGCTCAGGAGCGCTCTCGGATAGCACTTCACCACTCTTCTTGATGATGATGTCCACAACAGGTTTATCTGCGCGACCCTTTTTCGTCTTTTCAATCGCAGTGACTACGTCTAAGCCCTCGAGAACCTCGCCAAAGACAACGTGACGACCATCAAGCCAACTTCATATATTCGGTTAGCCAAATCTTTAAACGACGAGCAAGAACAGGGCAAAAGCATACGATGTAACAACAGTGGTGATGAAAAACTGCGATCCGTTAGTATCGCGGCCGGCATTGGCCATAGACAACAGGCCGGGGCGGGTGTGTTTGATGGAAAAATTCTCATCAGGGAAACGCGCTCCATAAACTATTTAATGATTAGCATCCTACCTACAAAGCTTTCGTTAAGATTTGTATTGCATACTCGACTTGCCACCGGTACCTAGAGCAAATAGTTAGTATGTGTAGTTATTTTCCATCAGGTGTTGTGAAGCAAGAGCATACCGTCACCACGAGTGAAGTCACCACCCTGAATCATGAAGTTGTCAATAACACGGTGAAATTTAGATCCTTGGTATCCAAATCCTTTCTCTCCGGTGCAAAGAGCACTGTATGATCTATTGTGAGTAAAATTCAAGTAAGTGGTAAATCGACGAACAGCTAATATTTACCGGAAGTTCTCGGTGGTCTTGGGCACATCCTTGCCGTAAAGGCCAAAGACAATAGTGCCAAGAGTTTTTCCTCCTTGTTCAATTTCAAAAAAGACCTGCGAGAGAATATTAGAGAAAGTAATTAGGTGATTATGATCTGGATATTATCACTTTGTTGGTCACTTCTGGGTTAGTGACAGTCGGACCAGCAGCAGCGGCTCCCTGACCAAAGAAGAAAAATGCAAGTACAAGAGCAAGCACGACAGACCCAAGTCTAAACCAATTGACCATGATTGCGAAAGTTACGAAGATATTGCAGGTAATAAAGTGGGAGTGAGGGGTTGAAGAGAGTGATGAAGGAGACAAATGGAGAAGGCAAAGGCAAGGCTGCGGCTTGGTCGTGGTGTTAGCATTACTGATAATGGCGGATAAAGTAAATTTATTGCCCATATGCAACTAGATTATGACTGGCACTCCAATCTATCCCCTACCAATATAGAGCAAAATAATATGAGAAAGAAATGTAGCAGACATCAAAGTACTATTCTTGACCTTTTGGTCATTCAGAAAGTGTTTACAAAAATTTACAAAATTTACAGAAATAAATTCAGAAATTACTCGAATTGACAATATAAATCTAACAGTCAACAATTCACTGACATCTTCCATGATTTGATATCTAGATGATTAATTCAAACACTACTTCCCCTGCAAGATTTGAGCGCTCTAACGCCTTTTTTTGTCGGCAGGCTTCTTGAGTGCCTTCTCTTTAGCCTGCTCCAGCGTCCTACCGTTGTCTCTAGCCCTCCGTGCGGATGGCAGCCATTCAATACTAGAATAATTTCCTTCTCCAATCTTATCCATAGCTCCGTGCATAATGCGCATTACTGATTCAATGAACGAATTTTGCTTACCAAGTCGGTTGAGGACAAGCAAGCCCTCTGTCAAAAACTTGATAGTTGCTAACCAAAAGAGTCTTTTCTGACTAGTATCACAGCATATCGAAGGCTGTCACAGTAGCTGTCTGTGATCTGAGTCTGCTTGTACGTAGGAGTCAGCTCTCTCAAAAACTACTTGGTTTTCCAATTCAACGAAAGGCATATCCTGCCCGATTGTTTCAGGACAAGACGTAGTATTACATTGAGAGAGAAATGTGATCTTTACTATCATCTAGAATATATGATATGCTATGATTTCCTAAATCCGAGAGTGATCAATAAATATTGATTGTGTTCTACGAAAATTATTTATGCTTTATTTATTAATTAGTTTATGTCTTAATTAGATTCAGGGTCTAATAATTTCATACAAAGAAGCTCTATATACAACAGCGCCATCATAACCGAGCCTACGAGTTCTCACCGGCGGCCTCAAAAAACACGAGCAGCGGCTGATGACGCGTGATAGTGGCGGGTCGAGTGCGCATTTTGTGGATCCGTGACGATTGAGACGAGACGAGACGGGCGCGTGAGGAATGCCTGTAAACAAACAACACGACCGCAAACGTCAACCCGAATGCACGATTCCTTTCAAGCAGCACATAAACAGCAGTATGACAACCAGCGCACTTTGAGATCCTTTCTCTTGATACTACTCTCTTTTGAGACTGTAAAGCAAACATAGCAGTCTCATATCTGCTATACATGACATCAGAGGCGGCGCCAGCGTACCGAAACAGAGAAAGAAACACGCGAGCCGCACACGGCACCCCGTTGCCAGGGCATCCGCATAAGTGTATTGTATTTATTTATTTCTGGCACAAATGCATGCATAATAAAAAAAAGACTGTCACCGCACTAGTCCCCGCTTGGAATCTGGAATACACAGCCGCAGAACTCGACTTTCGAGGGCAGCGCCGAAGAAGAAACCGTCCGAGGCTGTCCTTCGCGAGCCACTATCCTGTCCTTTCTCAACTCATCAGCTCTAAATCATTTAGCTATGGATCGCTCTTCACCGCTGGCCGCAATGCCTCCGCCGGCAGCCTTCAGCGCACTGTTCCGCGCCAGATCTCACACTCATCAAGTCTCGCTGCCTTCGGTGCGTGATTTTGACTCGCCAACTTCGACACTCGCAGCAGATCTCTCACAGAACTTCCACATCAACCGCTCGTCGCCCGTCACGGCTACTCCTCGTCGGTCGCTCATGCAGTCGTTCTCCTTCGGAAAGCCTGCCTGCGACAAGACACCGCCCGTAAACCTCCACTCGTCGCCCTCGGCGGACGGCAGCGATCTCTCGCCCCTGCCTCACAAACCTCTTGCCAGAAACCCGTACGCACTCAAAGTCATTTTCTGTTACAAAGCGATTTATTTGGCTTACTTTTTTGATTTTATTCTTCTAGTCCTCAGCGACCGCGACCAAAAACGCAAGACGGCTCTCTCTTTGCCTTTTCAGCCCCTCTTGCGACAGACCTTGACCGAGCCTTTGACGAGAGCCCTTACGCTTCCCATACTGTCTCTCTCGGTCTTGATGCTCCAAGACCGACCGCTAACTCCTCGCTTGCTGGCGGCTTCAGACCGTCTTTTCGTCAGTCCACTTCAGCCGACTCAAACTCACCTCTCTCTAATCTTGCTGCTCGTCCTGCGACCCGACCCAACCGCAAAATGCGTCGCACCCAGAGCATGTTCCAAAAGGCAGAAGAATTTGTGACTGCCGTCTCCCCTCATTTTGAGCAAGATTACGGTAATGTGAACCTACCCTCAGTACCTGGCAAGGACGCGGCTCCCTTCCGTTACATCAAACCTGACACCATGATTGACGTGCTCGAGGGTAAGTACAGCGACAGATATGATCATCTCATTGTTATCGACTGCCGCTTTGAATATGAGTATCAAGGTGGTCATATCGACGGTGCCATCAATCTTAATGGCGCGCAGGAGTTGGAACAACGTTTCCTAAAGAGCAAGCCGGAAGGCCGCCACCTTCTAATTTTTCACTGCGAGTATTCTCATGAACGCGCACCTCGAATGTTTGTTATTCTTGGAATTTTACTGTTCATCTTCTATGCTAACCTTGCTTAGGGCTTGTCATCTTCGCGCCTGCGATCGTCAGAAGAATCTGAATATGTATCCTAAACTCGACTTTCCTGATGTTTACATCCTGGAAGGTGGCTACCAAAGATTTTTTGATACCCACAGCAACCGCTGTAAGCCTCAGAGATATGTCACAATGAGTAACGAACGCTACTCTCAGGAATGCGAGCGCGAAATGAATCGATTCCGCAAGAGCATGAAACGTACTGCTACCTTTGCCGGATCCACGGCCAACACCGCTCTCTTTTCCGGATCTTCTTCGTCTGCATCGTTTAGCTTTCCATTTCCCAGAGTACCTAGCTTGTCGTCATTTAATGCACCAACTCAAAACTTCTTTAGTCCATCTGCAGCATTTGCTCCTGCTCGTGACATTGAGATGGGAGACGATAATGAATACGCAAAATCCCCTCTCTAAACCCATCGTCGTTGAAATTGTCTTCATAGTGTCTATCTGGAGTAATTTGTTTTGTCAGGATTTGGCGTTTGAGTTTATAGACATTTTATATATTATTGTCAGGTGTGGTTTCCACTTGTCACCAGCCTTGGTCGGTTTAAATTTTTTTTTGACATCTACCGACAGCCCGTCAGCATATAAGCAGCATTTATTGGCATCGCATTTAGGCACCTGCATTCGATTTTTGCCAGCATTTATCAGCAACAAAAAGTACAGCTGACTAGCAAGGAATAAGACAGTTGTCTTATTTCCGACAATTTATTTATGCATATTTATCCGACATTGAGCGAGGAGTTATTTGTGTGTTTTCTAAATTTTTTCTCAATATGGTGGCTTCAACTTGCTGCCAGATTGCCGGTTTTGAGGGCAGATTAAGTATATGCTTGAGAAATGAGCGATATATCTATAGGAGGAGCTGTATCCTCGCGATATACCCGATTTACAGGATTGGATCTAGGGCTTGTGTTCTATTAATATTTAATGAGTTGTGGCTATGTAGATAAGTGAGATAGTTACTGTTATTTGCAACTGTAACTTATATATTCAGGAAGATCTTAGTATAACGAAATAAAATGGTTGTGAGTAGACAAGTTTGGCGTAACTAGAAAAGTGTATGAAAATTTGTTAGGAATTTATACCGCGTTGCGAAGGCTTTCAAGACCACATAGCCAGTCGCCGGTCTAGTGTCTAAAAATGAACCATTTGTTAGCTTACATATATTGGTCAATCCGTCTGCGTACAGATAACGTATAACGGTGTTGAAAGCATGCAACGGCATTGAGAAATGAGACGGGTAGAGTACTCAAAACAGAGCTTAACCGAGTCGCAAATAAACTTATGTGTTTACTTTTTCTTATCTTGACTCGCGCTAAACAAACGAAGGTACGCGTAGGTCTTTGCGAGGTGTGTGTTTACAATGATGCAGTTATTACCGGAACACGACTAGCCACAAATAGACGCACTAAGGCGGCTCGGGAATTGATTCTAGTGAATGGGAAAACGGTTTGAGTCTAGAGTGGCTATTATTGTGATTCGGGTACGACTAGCTGAGAATAGGATGGAACGACTAGTTGAGAATTGGATCAGGAATGTATTAGATGTAAAGCACACTGATGCAAATATTTCAGCGGCTGATTAGGCAAAGGCGTCTACTCATTATTACACAATTTGTCTCTTTCAGTAGTTGAAATTTATAATCAAATGTAACCGTCGCTATATTATTACTAGTAATGTACAAAAAAAAATCCCACAAAGAACCAAAAATTGGTGAAGAAAACTAGAGATATAGAAAGTCAAAAAATAATGCTCAGGACAAAGATAAAAGCACGCAACCCATCATGTAGCTTAATACAAGCATAGAAAAAAGATGAATTGCCCTTTTTATAACTGCATGTCTAGAAAAATGCTTTAATGTATTCCCTGGTCCTCGTAACCAAAACCACGATAGATAAAAGAAGAAAAAGAATCCACACAAAGAAAAGTAAAAATACAAGTCGCAGTTGCAGCCGTAAAAGAGGAATATGACTCAAAAGGGTGTACCGTCAGCATCAGGCTGTAACGGCATCATTTCAGAATTAATGACGAGACGAGAAAGCCTCTTTTCAATTCTACTCATGCGTTTTTGCGCTGAAGCTACAGCACGCGCGTTCAAAGCAAGACCACCAGAAACGAATGCACGAGCCTTAAATTTATTGTAAGCCTGTACGGCGTGCACTTCACACATGAACTCGCCACGCTGCATTTCGTAGTAACAATCATTGAGAACAATTGCGCACTCGCTGCATTTAAAACAGTCTGTATGTGCGCGTCGGACTGTTCCGGAGTTTTCGTCTTCGTCTTCGTCCTTGACGATAACACAGGAGCCTTCAACGCCAGATCCGCAGATGAAGCACAGACTGCCGTTTTGTTTGTGATAACAATCTCCGCAGAATGGCATCTGCGAATCCGAGGAAAGATAGCATTCGAGACCATCAAATGGAGTTTGGCAGACTGTACATTTGAAGCATTCTCTGTGCCATCTGCGCTTGGAACGAGGACCACCGGCATGAACGCCCTCTTGTCGCGGTGCACGGATTAATCGGCCCTCTATGAGAAGATTGCAGGCGGTACAACGATGCTTGGGATGTCGTCGACGGTGGGGAAAAGGGTGTATCGTTTCTGGCACTTTTGAAGTGGAATCCGTCGAAGATGCACGAGTGGTCAAGTTTAGCGCCGGGGTGTTGGGAATCGGGTCGTCACTGACGTCTGAAGGCACCTTTTCATGGCGCCCGAAGGAGGTAGAGCTTGCGGACAGCGGCGAGAGCTGAGACGAGCCAAATTCACTATTGATGGGTGACAAAGTCATTTGCATCTGAGAAAGAATGCGCACTCTAGAGCTGAAATGCATTTCGTCGTCAGAAGACGAGTAGTCGTCGTTGTTCATGCGTGGAGAAGCGACAACTGGAATGAGATCAGGCTGCGGAATTGGTGGGGGCGAAAGACGCTTTTGTCGCCTACAGTTTGGTGGACTGGTACCTCCACCACTAACAGAGGAAGCACTGCTGGCAGTAGACTCGCGAGCCGAAGAGCAGTCTTCGGAGCTGGAGCTTGAAGTGCTCGACGTGCTGCCAAGGCGCTGTTGCTGCTGCTCCTGTTGCTGCTTTTGCGTTTGCTCAGAAGGGAAACTGGATTGATTGACAGGCATGCTTTGGATAGGTGTCGAAGCGGGAGGAATGCTAGCAGATTGAAAAGAGCGCGGCTGAACCTGCTGCAGATGCATATTATCACGAAGAGACTGGTTAGCGTGACGGTGTATAGGCATCTGAGGCGTCTGAGCTAGCATCTGCGTCGGCTGCGGCTGCGACTGCGGCTTATGTAGGTCTTGCCGAAAATTCCTCTGCACCGGGGGGAAGGGCTTCGTGTGGGCCGGTGTCATGGGAGGAGAAGCAGGCAGTCCAATTTCAGCCTGAGTGGAGGAATTTGGAAGGCTGAAGAGCGGAGCAGTAGACTGGGCTCCGCGACTAGACTTTGACGATGATACCACAGCAGCGGAATAAGAAGTGCTGTCTGCCGCCGAGTATAGGGGAACTCTCTGCTCATAGTTGTAGTTGTGAGAGTTGACATCGAAGCCAGCAAGTTTGTAGACATTTAGGATCTTGACACCGCCTGCTTTGTCTGGAAAAGGGGGGAATGCGCTATCAAGATTTGATCGGGGAGCAAAAGAAAGCACACGCTGGTCATGCACAGTATCGCTGTAGCTGCTGCTGGTACTTCTGGAGCTCACAGGGGAAGGCGCAAGGGGGGACGAGATGCTAGGGGCAGTCGAAAACTTGTGGAAGCGCGGCGAGGATGCGGAGGACTGCCTTGGTGGTAAGTAAACAGAATCTGAGGAAAAGAAGAAGAAGAATCAGTGAATGATGTACGAAAGAGACCAACAACAACGGCCAGTTAATACGCACTTGCGGTGGAGGTGTCGATGCGCAAAGGCGCGCGGAGCGGATCCATTGTAGTAGAGCAGACCCAAGAGAAGAACCAGCCTGAGAAAGCACGAAAGAAAAAAAAGAAAAAGGGCAAACGAGCAGCTGGAGAAGAAGAGAAAAGTAAACAAGATTTCGGAAAGGGAAGGCGGAGACGGTTGACTACGGATGAGAAACGGGTGAGGAATAGAGCAATCAGACAGGGAGTAAATTGAGTTTAGCGAGCGCGTCGAGACAAGGTTTCCGCTAACGCGTGAGCGCAGATGGATCGCGTCAGGCACTGCGGCTGGAATGGCGGGCTTGAGAGGAGAAGAGCAGAGACAGGGCAGAGCGCAGGCAATGGGCAAGAGGACGAAGAAAGAAAAAGGAAGAAGGACAGTGGGTCCAGGAATGCTGGAGGTGGCCAGGAGAAGGTAAGGCAAATGCTGGCGAGAGCCGAGACGAGACGATAGGCGAGACAGCTGCGATGAGTCTGTGTATCGAAATAATCACAAGACTGCTCTCTTTCTTTGCGCGGTACGGCAAAAAAAGCAGCGATCAGCGATTAAGAAATGAGGATGCTCAGAATGCAGTCGATCACATCTCATCTGATCTCATTCTTTTTCCTGCTTTTGAGACTTCTTACTTGCAGCGATACTCTCATTCCGGGTCTTGTACTTTTTATTCATAGCAATAATACTAGCACCAAGTCGTGCTCGTAACCTCGTAAGGAATTAGAAACTTCAAAAAGAGTCCTCGTCTACTGCACCGCCGTTGTCTGTCGTCGCAGCATCGTATCCGCTCAGCTGTGCTAACATTCCGGACGCTACGTTTGGTTAGTTATCGAACGGTATTGCTAGCTGCCTCTTTAAAGCATCGTGAAGACCGACCACCACCGTGGCAATGGTATACGTAGAACAGACAGAGAACGCACCCACCGGAGCTGCCAGACTCGGTCTTGTCTCGAACCAGAACCACGGTTAAAACTTAGGCTGTCGTGGGCTGTTCTCATGTTTGCTGACTCTTATATTAGTCATTTATGAGCCGCTTTCTAAAACTCTATTGTTTGAAATATAATTTTAAAATGAATTAAGATGAAAGGAACGCACGAGTGTTGTGCAGATAAGCCCTTTTTATCCCATAATTTACTTACTTATTTGTTTTTTTATCTCATCTTTTTTTGTATTTCATTATATTTTGGTTTTTGTAATTTCTCTTCCTTTAATCTCCTTTTTTCTCTGTTCGTCGCACTTTCATCTCTCTCTCTGACACCTGTCGAACTTCTTGGAATCTGCCCCAAAGTTTTATTTACACGAGATTGTTGTGCCTCTGTGCGCACTCTCTCTGTGTGCAATTTTAATTTTATGGCATAAATGAGTGGCGCTTGGATGCTTATAGCCTTTCATATTCCCGTATCTATTTACCCAAGCCCCACTGTTTCAGTATATATAGGCCCTCGCGCTAACTCCACTTTCTTTCTCTTCTTTTCTTCACTTTCAAATTTTCCGTCGTTGACTTATACCTTTTAACCCTTTACTTCTACTATTCCTTGCTGGTAGGACTCAATTCCTCTCCAGCATCTCAAGTAGCCGTAACGTTTTCCAACTTACTCGGTTCCGCTCACCACCCGTTCCAACACTCTCACACCACTTCGTCAGCGGGTGGGAGCATACGATTTACTCGTTAAAATCTCTTACTACTACGTCTTGATTAGCTCAATTGCCTTGTAAAAAGCAATTCTACTACTCTTAATCTCTTATCTCTTATTTTTTAATCTCTCGTTGCAATGGCTCCTCACGCTATCGGCGAGACTTCCTCGTCTTCTACTGCCCTCCCTGAGGTGCTTTCCGGATACACTACCGTCAATGTGCTTTCTGACAAAGCTCGCGTCTTGGAGAACAGTCTTGTCTCTGACTACACCTACGAAAACGCTACCGTCAAGCGTCTTCCTGGTGGAAAGCTTGAAGTTACTCCTACAAAGGTTGACTACAACTTCAAGGTCGACCTCAAGGTTCCCAAGACTGGTCTCATGATGGTCGGTCTTGGTGGAAACAACGGTTCCACTCTTTCGGCTACTATCCTCGCCAACCGTTACGGCATTAATTTCCGTACCAAGGCTGGCCTTCAAAAGCCCAACTACTATGGTTCCGTCACTCAGGCCTCGACTCTCAAGCTTGGCGTTGACGAGAATGGCTCCGACACTTACGCTCCCTTCAACCAAATCTTGCCCATGCTCCACCCCAATGACATCGTCATCGGTGGATGGGACATCAATTCGGCCAACCTTGCTGAGGCTATGGAGCGCTCGAAGGTTCTCGACTATGACCTGCAGCGTCAGCTCGCAAAGTACATGTCGCAGATTAAGCCTCTTCCGTCTATTTACTACCCGGATTTCATTGCTGCCAACCAGAGTGATCGTGCCGACAACCTCATTGATGGTGACTCCAAGTGGGATCATGTCCAGCGTATCCGTCAGGACATTGCCGACTTCAAGGAGAAGAACGAGCTTGAGAAGGTCATTGTTGTCTGGACCGCTAACACTGAGCGTTATGCTGAGATAATTCCTGGTGTCAACGATACCGCTGAGAACTTGATCAAGTCGATCAAGGAGTCCCATGACGAAGTGGCTCCTTCGACTGTCTTTGCCGTCGCTTGTATCTTGGACGGTGTGTCTTTCATCAACGGTTCTCCTCAGAACACTTTTGTTCCTGGCTGCGTTGAGTTGGCTGAGAAGCATAAGTCTTTCATCGGCGGTGATGACTTCAAGTCTGGCCAGACTAAATTGAAGTCCGTTCTTGCTCAATTCCTTGTCGACGCTGGTATCCGTCCTGTTTCGATTGCTTCTTACAATCATCTCGGAAACAATGATGGTTACAACTTGTCTGCGCCTAAGCAGTTCCGCTCCAAGGAGATTTCCAAGAAATCTGTTGTTGACGACATGATTGCTTCCAATCAGATTCTTTACAACGAAGAGAATGGTGACCATATTGACCATTGTATCGTTATCAAGTATGTCCCTGCTGTCGGAGACTCTAAGGTTGCGATGGATGAGTACCACTCTGAGCTTATGATGGGTGGTCACAACACCATCTCTATCCACAACGTCTGCGAAGACTCTCTTCTTGCGTCGCCTCTTATCATCGATCTTGTTGTCGTCTGCGAGTTCTTCTCACGTGTTAGTTACAAGCTCGCTGCTGAGGAGGATGATAAGTTTCAGACCTTCTACCCCGTCTTGTCAGTTCTCTCGTACTGGCTCAAAGCTCCCCTCGTGCGTCCTGGAACCGAGGCAGTTAATGGTCTCAATAAACAACGCACTTGCTTGGAGAACTTGTTGCGTGCCTTTGTTGGCCTTGGCTCTCAGAACGAGTTGAAGCTCGAGGAGCGTTTGTGGTAGATTTATTACCACTGTCCTGTGATTGGGTGATGAAGTTCACATCGCTTTATTTTATTTTATATTCTTTATCTGGGTTTTATCGCGTCCGATAAAATATTTTATTGCGATCTGAAAATATGTTCGTATATATCAGTGACATCGGCCGATTGACAAAGAGTTCTACTTGTAGTCTCTCTTTTTTTCCATGTTGCAGCGCATATATCATTTCATATGCTAGGTGATTTAATGAAAAAATGATGATGCTCATGACGGAGTAATTTCTTGTTGGGATTATAGATAGTCAAAGGTTTGAATTTGAGCTGTATAATTTTCAAATGGAGGTTATTTGTGCATTTGTCATTTTTCTGTTTTAGTTTAATTTTGTATGTGAATGATTGTTTGAGTTGTGTTGCTTATCTTGTATTTAATTAAAAAAATTTCCTATTGGAATTTAATGTGCTGTAGATAACGTTTATTGACATCCGTGAATTGTCTATTTTTATTTTAATTCAGCAATTTGGCCAGATATTGGGAGGGCGAATATGTCTGCCTAAGGCAGAGCAGAGGTATGCTGAATATGCCAGTAATTGAGCGATATATCATATATCTAAAGATATTTACATAAAAAAAAAAGCTGAAAAATCTTCAAGATATTTCAGCAAATTTTGTTTTACAATCTTCATTAGTGTCAGAATGAAAATATAGAAACTGATCAAGAGATAAAGATGTATTTTGGTTCCAGCCCTCATATTCAAATTTTGAACCGATTTATAGTATAACCGCTTTCTCTCACATGCGAATGCTGGACATAAAGGAACGCTATACGCATGCCACAGATAAGCTATATTTTTTCACTTGCAACTCTCGAATAAAGCCTTCGCAGTGGAAACTGTAAGATACGTTCATGCCGAAGTACATGATTGGACTGACAGAGCCAGGGTGAGGGTTGGTGGGGGTGGGGGAAGATAGATATTGGAGGCTCTTGCCAGGACCAGGAGCAACAATGCGTGCTTAACTGAGCTATCAGTTTAAAAATAAAGCTTTAAATAGAATTATGTAAATGGCTCTGATCAATAGAGTGGTAAATTATATACCCGAAGTGCAAAAGTGGCATGTAAACCTGGTGCATGAGATTTCAGTGAAGCAGCCTAATCAGGTAATCTACAGGCATTGGCTGCGCTATTTCAGAATCGCAATCGCAAACACAGCCGATACAAGCCTTAATGCTAACTCCCCTTTCACAGCGTTGCTATACCAGTCCAAACAGGTGAGCCCCCGGGAAAGCGGCCGCGCACAAGAAGGCGCGACAGTAATAGGAGCAGACTCGTGCGGGATAGCAGACACCCGGATGCGTGGGGAGGATCTGAGCTGGATAAGGGTTTCTTCACATTTCCGCGTTTTTGTCGTGGCTTTCGCACTCTTTCTTCTTAATCCCACCTTCATCACTATCGAAACCCTGTTATCTCTCTTGATTGTTCTTTCTCGGGTTCAATGTCTGCTACCTCCGTTGCTCGTATGGCCTCGGCGGCTGCGTTTCGTCGCGTGAGCGTCAAGTACGTACTTTCTGCCACATATCGTGTTCTCGAGGCTGCCGAAGCTGATGCTAACTTTATGCCTACAGCGCGCGTGTTAACCAGGCGAGGCTGGCCCTCCCTAATTTTATTCGTCTTTATGCTTCAAAATGTGAGTCTTAATTAGTGATTTTATCAGTTGATAACAACTCTCGACGGATTGCTGTCTCTGGTGTATGAATCGGAGCTTAGAGGTGTAGAAAGTGGGAAGACGCCAGGCACCGCTCAAGGAGCAGCAATTCTGTCTTTTTATAAAGAGAGCAACAAGAATTCTAACAATTGAATCGTAGCTTTCCCCAAGCATACCATCATCGATATGCCGGCTTTATCTCCGACTATGACTATGGGTAATGTTGGAAAGTGGGCAAAGGCAGTTGGCGACTCTCTCGCTCCTGGCGAGGTTCTTGTTGAGATCGAAACCGACAAGGCCCAGATGGACTTTGAGTTCCAGGATGATGGATTCTTGGCAAAGATTCTGCTTGAAGAGGGAGCAAAGGAAGTACCTGTTGGAAAGGTAATGTAGAACATTGTTGCAACTATGCACTTTTGTTTATGCTAACTTGCCCACATTGCTTTAGCCCATCGGTGTTTATGTCACTGAAGAAGCAGATGTTGCCGCCTTTGCTGAATTCACCATCGAGGATGCATTTACTGAGGAGGGCAAGAGTGCCCCTGCGCCAGCGGCTGCCGAGCCAGCTACACCGGCTCCCGCAGCTCCCGCACCAGCTGCTACTCCCGCGCCAGCTGCCGAGCCTGCCGAATTCACCTCACCTGGCCGTATTTTGGCATCTCCTATCGCAAAGGCGATTGCCCTTGAGAAGGGTATTCCGCTCAAGGATATCAAGGGATCCGGCCCTGGTGGTCGCATCATTAAGAAAGATGTCGAGGCGTACAAGCCTCCTGCTCCCGCTCCGACCGCTTCCAAGGCTGCTCCTGCCGCTGCTGCCGCTGCTGCTTCCGGAACTTACGAAGACATTCCCATTTCGTCGATGCGCAAGACCATTGCCAGCCGTTTGACTGCTTCCACGCAAACTTCGCCGCACTACTTTGTGTCGTCGACAATCACTGTCTCGAAGCTACTCAAGCTCCGCGAGGCTCTCAACTCGACCGCTGACGGACGGTACCGCTTGTCGGTTAACGATTTCCTTATCAAGGCAATGGCGCTGGCGTCGCTGCGAGTTCCTACTGCCAACTCTGCTTGGCTCGAGGCTGAGGGTGTTATTAGACAATACAGCGTAGTCGACGTCTCGGTTGCCGTATCGACTCCTACTGGCTTGATTACACCTATTGTCAAGAATGCTCATGCCAAGGGTCTGGCTACGATTTCTAAGGAGATCAAGGATCTTGGAAAGCGTGCTCGTGATGGTAAGTTGAAGCCTGAGGAATACACTGGTGGTACAATTACCATCTCAAACATGGGAATGAACAGCGCTGTTTCGTCTTTCACTTCGATTATCAATCCTCCTCAGAGCAGTATTCTTGCTATTGGTACTACCGAGCGTCGCGCTGTCGAGGATATCGACGGTGGCATCAAGTTCGAAGATGTCATAACTGTCACCGGATCGTTTGATCACCGAGTTGTCGACGGCGCGGTTGGTGGTGAATGGATCAAGGCTTTCAAGACTATTCTCGAGAACCCGCTAGAGCTATTGTTGTAGACCAAAAGACTGGAAAATCATAAAGAGAAAGAAAATTCTGGAAGAGAAGAGATTCTTGCATAAATATATATATATATATATATATGTATATATGATAGATAGGCTAAGAAAATAGTGAATCTTTTTTCACTTTGTAATTTTTTCACCTCTTTTATATTTTTTTATTAAATTTGTTTTCATTTTCTTTTGTATTGTCATATAAAAACAAGACTGTTTTTAGCGTGCCGGTCTGCGCTGGGAAGTGTCAAATTTTGACTTATGATGTTTATGTGTATACTTCTATTTGTACGCATTATAGCGGCTTCAGATATTCTTTTAATAATTACATATTACACTTGGATCGTAGTTGGATATATATTAAGATAAATGAAAATTAGGACCTCAAAAAATCTAAAACAGCTGCAGTTTGCATCTATGCAAAAGCTCTTTCTTTAATTATGAATCAAAATGTGTATGTTTTCATGTATCACCAAAAAAAAATCGAGATGAAAATACATTTGAGAGATAATCAGATAAACGCTCTATCCAGAACGACAACACAAACACCAACAGACTATACCAAAGCAGTTAAATATGGCAGCACAAACACCCACATAGAAATACATAAATTACAATACGCCACCAGGCGTACCCGTCACTATCGCACCTTGTTCATGCTTTCCCCCTTGAATAGGTCGCAGCATAAATACAGGCTGTTTCCCTTGATCTTGTAGTTCTTTCAGCACGCCTAACGGCTTCTCGTCTAATCCCAATAATCGCTCTTGATCGCCAAAACAAACTAGTAATGCGTATTGCCGCCAGTCGTCGTTGATACGATGTCCTTTGAGTACCGTAGGAAGAACCTTATAGCATGGGTCATCTTGTTTGAACTTGAATCGCTTAAAAGCCTCAGAAAGTGTGAGCGACGATGAAGAAGAGTTGGAGATTGGTAGTGTGCCCATTGACTGGGAGGCTTGGCTTTGTAGTTGCTGCTGCTGAGTAGGTGATACGAGCGGCGGTGGTGGTGAGTTTACACGACGATAGGAGAGATTACTGGATGGAGGATTCTGAAGCTGGAAGCGTGCGGGTACAGAGGTTGAAGATACATACATTGAGTGCGTGTTGTCTGTCTGCTGCTGTTGCTGCTGTTGGGAATGAGGGGTTGAAGTGCTAAAAGACGCAAGAGACTGTGTAGTGTTGATGAATGACTGACGTGCCGAAGGCGACGAAGACGGCGGAGGGATGAAGGACTGGTCTAGCCAGTCGGGAACATGAGAAGACGACTCATTATCTGATTTTTTCGTCGAAAGCTTTCGAGAAAGTGTCGAGCCTGCACTTGACGGGAATCCATGCGGATTAGAAAAAGAAGGCTGAGATGAGGGTATAAACATTGAATGTCGCAACGAAGGCTGGTGTTGTGGGAATTCGGGGGTAGGCAGAGGTTTTGACTCCTTAACGAGCTTGAAGAGCGGGAGCATATCCTCGCGTAGTCGAGCATAAGACTCTGCAAGTCGCCGGATCTCATATTCAGCGGCCTGGATGCGACGATCACGAAGTTCAAGACTGCGCACAAGTCGGTCGATTTCAACAAAGTCCTTATCATGAGTTTCTTCAGTGAGCGGCACGAACTGACCTGGCTCAATCGGGATGTCCTGCGCTCGTTTGATCTGGTACACTGCCTTGAGGATCGTGAGTCTGTGTCCGACGGCAGAGACACCAAGCTCTTTAAGAAAATCGTGGTCGAGGTGAATGAGAACGTCTCCTGTGATTTCGTTATCCGCGAAGCCGACTTTGTACTGGCTTAGACCGAGACGGTCGAGCCATGCCCCAACGTCTTCAACGTCCCAGGAGACTATGAGCGGCAGATCATGCGGGACCTGGTTTGGAAAGGCCGGTGAGGTCGTTCCAGACGAGGGCGTCGACATTTCGGTCCGGGGAGGAGTTGCTGACTGGGTGGCTGTCGCTGCCTGCGTCGGTATCAGATGGATTGCGAGCAAGAACGATTTTGATCTCGAAAGATGAGCATGCACGCCTCCACCGCCACACAGCTTTCGCCACGATCTGGCGACGCCGCCTACGTAAACGCCCAGCGCCTGTTTAGTTGTTTATTTTTTCAGTATGTATTCTATTCCTAGTACTTGTATTGAATCATACACTGATGCTCTTCCAGACGCTCATGCCGTCTCCGCCAGTGCTCATCAGCATTCCCGGAATCTGCCGGTGCCAATGCACCTCCTTCACATCCCGCTGCCAGTGCACAAACAGCAGCTGCGCGGGGATATTATCTAACTCTCCCGCGCTATCCTGTCTCTTCTGCGCAGCGATTTCCTCGTCGTCTGCCTCGACAGACAGGTCCCAGAGCATGACCGTGTTGTCTGCTGACGACACGGCGACAATAGACTCTTCTGTAGGATGAAACTCAATTGCTGTAATTGGCGCCTTATTGAAACTAAACGATGCAGCCGGCGACGGCGTCTCGCCAGCTTTGAAAGTTCGCAGATCCCAAATACCCCAAGATCCATCATCGTGTCCACTCGCAAGCAAATAACTCACTGTACTGCTCCACGACATCACATTCACGTCACTTCCGCTGGCCTTGATGCTCAACGCAGGCTTGTGCTTCTTGCTCCGCACATCCCACACTCGGATAAATCCATCACTACCACCACTTGCAAACACTGATTTCTCGCTTCTGCTCCATTGCAGTTCCTCCACACTCGCGCCAGATTCGTGACCTATAAACGGCGACTTGTCGGTTGTCCAAGAGCTGGTACCACGAGTTGACAGGTGAATACGGCCAGTAACATCTCCTGTCAGTAGCTGTCCACTGGCAACATGTGGCGACCAGTCAACCGCATAGCCTTCAACTCCTCCGTGAGCACGAATAGTATGCACTGGTCTGTTTTGTGCCTTTGTGACTGTAGCACCTGGAGTATCGAATGCGGTCATGTGGGGAGTAACGTCCCAGATGTATACATCTCCAGACTCTGAAAGCGAAGCGGCCAAATATTCTCCTGTCTTGGCTGCGTGAGGAGACACTCTAATGCGATTTGTCGTGTCCGTGGTAGGAAGTGAGCGCGATTCCAGAATCGGATCCGAGTCAGTCTCGTCGTCGTCATCTTCTTCCTCGTCATCATCTTCTCGCTCAAGAGTTCTTGAGAGATCAGATAGTTTGATGACTGTGATTTCGTTCTCCTTTTTGCGCGAAGCCTGTGTCCCAGCGACAAAATACGTCGTTTTGGGATATCCCCGTCGTTCATCGCCTAGATTATCAGGCAGAATGTCAAACGAGAGACATGGCCAATTCAGATTGATGCGGTGTAACATGTCATAAACAGTCGGGTCAGGTTCTAGAGTCTCGTCTTTGCCAAGCTGGTTGAGTTGAGGAAGATATAGGCGTGGTTGCTCTTTTAAAAACTATTTGTTAGCATAAAAACATTCAGCACAGGTAGTTTTCTGCAAAATACCTTTCTTTGGTTTCTTTTCCACATCCATAGCCTCTTCTCCTGCCTTCTCAACATCAACTCCTTCTTCGTCGTCTTCCTCCTCATCGTCATCATTCAACTCGATAATCTCATCCTCACTCTCAAAATCATCTCCGTAAGGATCCTCAAACTCCCCCATCTCATCTTCCTCAGTTTTCCGACTATCGACAGCGCTTCCGCCTTCAACTACCGCCCTGCTCTTCAAACTCTCATCTACTTCCTCTTTTTCTTCGCTCGCTCTTCGTTTCGACATTTCTTTGGCGGTTATATACAGATCAAGCGCAGTCCACTCGAGGAGATAATTGGTTGGGAGATTTTTTTTATTTTTTTAGAGTTCGCCAGTTGTAGCAAAACTCTAAATTACATATATTATGTAATATTAGCGTCATCATTCGGTCATTCTTTTTTTTTTGATAATGAGGTATGATTATTTCAACATCTTTTTCAAATGGCTAAATTAACAGATTATTAATGCTTGAATAAATCAGGTTTGGAGCCAGAGCGAATGCAAAAAAAAAAGTTTGACGCGTGGTTTTGTTTTGGTTTTCTCTTACTTACTCGACTCTGTCATTTCAGTGTCGAATGTCTCAGTCCGTTATGCATTAAAGCTTATTCTGATTCGCACTCTCGAAGAAATCTTATCAAGTCTCGACATACAAATATATATACATAGTAGTACATACACATAAATTCACCCATATTCAAATAACAAAAAAAAAAGTACTTTTTCTTCTAAAAACCCTTTTTTTGTAAAATAATGCACACTAAGAAAATAAATCATATGCCAAACTACACGACATGAAACCACTTATACACACAAAAACGCATTCAATAAACTCCATAAGATCATACCCAATTTACCAAGCAAATCACATCGCACTTCAAATATATTAGTATCTTCCATATGACTGCTGCTCCCAGCCACCAGGGGCAGTTCTCTGTTGTTGCGCTGGTCTCTGCTGTGGCGGTCTCTGCTGCTGTTGCGACGGTGGCCTCTGGTCCATTCTCGACTCAGGCATCAACATAGACTCCGGAACCGGATATACAGGTACTCTTGGCACTCTATGCTGTTGAGAAGATTGTGCAGGCGGTTGAGTTGGCAGTTGTCGTAACTGGTGCTGCTCATCATACTGCACAGCCTGCGCGTAAAGTCGCTCTCTTGATGACATCTGCTCATTATCTCGCATTTGCGCATTAAGCTGATTGCCTGATGGACTGCGCGGAAGTTGACGAGAAGAATTCGGCGCAATCTGGCGCTTCTGATACGGTTGCTGTTGCTGCAACTGCTGTTGCTGTTGCTGAGGAGGCCGTCGTTGATCGAACGGACGAGCAAGTGGTTGAGCATCATAGTGCTGCTGTGGAATAGGACGTGGAGTATACGGATTTCGCTGCTGCTGCTGCTGCTGTTCATTTGATGGACGCCGCTGCTCATATGATGGATGTTGCTCTAACGAGGGACGTTGCTCAAAAGAAGGTCTCGCAGCTGCGTACGGCAATGGCGCACGCTTTTCAAATGGCGATCGTGACCGCGACCTCGCTGCTTCATCTGCACCAGGAACAGGCAACTGTGTCGGTTCGACATAGTACTGTTGTAGCGACTCTTTGCCCGTCGAGCTACCAGAGCTTACAAGCTCAACAGGCGGCAACTGCTGTTGCTGTTGCGGTTCAGCTTCTGCATCACCATAACCGTCTATAATCTGCTCGCCATAATCATTTTCGCTACGAACAGGAGAGTCATAATACTCAGTAGTAGCCGCAACAGATGGCTGCTGCTGCTCGAATGATGGACGCGAGACAACATTTGCCGGAGGCAAAAGGCCAGCATCAGCAGTAGCAGGTGGCCGGGGAGACGGTCTGCGAATAGATAAACTGTGCATTTGCTCACTGAGATTCTTGATTTCTCCCTGCGTCATTGGAGGCGTCGAGTGCACGGGCTCTGATGGCAAAGTGCGGTGCACGTTCCGGGTGCCTTTCTCCATCTTTTGCACAATAATCTGCTTAAGCGCCGCTCGCCAGTTATCGTCGCGCCAGCTTTCGTTTGTAGCATTCTTGATGCACACCTCATGCACATCTGCAAGATCCAAGTAACGCGTATTTGGCGGATCGGGAAGACCAAACATTATGCTTCGCATGTCATTCTTGTCTGCATTGAAGCGCTGCGGCCGTCCATAGAGACCAAACGAGTCGAGTGCTGGGATCAAGAAACGGATCAAAGTTTCAAAGCCATAAACACCGGGATGTATCTCTGGCATGATGAAAATAAAGCCATCTCTAGGAGCGCCTTTCGACGCCTCGTCATGTACATCAATAGTACCTTCGATTTTAAACAGAGTAGATTGGTTAATGAGTAGGCTCGACTCGGGATAGACAGCATAGCAAGCCTTGGCTGCGGTGACGGTAGCCAGTGGCTTTTGCTTTTTCTGCTTGGCCTTTTGCGACTCGTAAAAGTCGATCCGACCGGTCTTGTTTGATTTCCGCTTCTTGTAACCGGCAGGGGTGACAACGGCCCAGCAGCGAGTCCAAGGCATCCCAACGCCGAAGCGAACGACAACAAAATCCTGGTGCTTGAACTTTGTCTCCTGCAAGAGAAGACGAATACCGTTCATCCGCGAGCCTCGAGCAGCTAGGAGGGCGCCAGTGTAGGCTTCTTGCAGGGCAACAGACTCAAAGAGAGCAAGACGCAATGCCGCAGTCCAGAGGAGCATAGTGCTGCGAGAAGAGAACTGCAAGAGGAAGCGGTTCTTGAAAGTTGTCGAGAGAGCGATGACGTTACTGATCGCCGGTGCGCCATTAGATGCAGGCAGTGACTCAATAAGGCGAAACGAGGCATCCGAGATGTTTATGTAAGTCGGCTTGACAGTGCCATTGTTGTGATCGAGCTCGCGAGAGTCAAAAATGGAGAGAACGGTGCCAACGAGTTGGCCGTAGACATCCTGCCAGATACGCTTTGCGGGAGGCTTCCCCTCGTTGTCAAGATCGCGGAGGAATACGAAGCGGCCCTCGTAATAGCAGCGGGCTTGATGGGCAGAAGCGAGGGCGATGATCGCCGCGAGTTCGGGAGGGATGACTTTCGGATCAAAGTCAGACACCACATCTGAGCTCTTCTGTAGATAGTCGATGTCGTCAGTTGACTGGTCAGAAAGATTTGACAAGCCGGAGACAGTCCGCTTGCGGTCGGCTGTGATGGCGAGGACTCGAGGGTCGAAGGCCACGTCAGGCGAGGAACGATGCTCAGGAAAGGGCGCAGGCTGGACGGGGGAGTTTGCGGAGTCGCGGGCAAAGAGCGACGAGGCACGTTTGCGATTGCCCATCATGCACGAGAAAGAAAAAAGAGGGGAGGAAAGATATGAAATGAGTGACGAAGAGAGGACGAAGGAGAGCACGGGCGAGAGCAGGAAGAGGAAACAACAGCGTTGTTTAGGTTTTGACGGATCCTATTTTTACACTGCCTTCGCTCGACACTAGCTCGAGGAAGGAAATATATATATTGATATATACGCTTTATATTGAATGTTTGACTATAATCATACAATTATTTTATCTGCAGTCTGCACAGAATTTCCGTTTAAAATACACACAGTTCTATCTACCAATATATCGTCGCTGCCTCTGCTCCTCTTTAGCCTGTGTCGCATCTCCAATTTTCCTCGAGTCGCGGCGCAGCAACCCGAAACAAGACAAATAGCGTCATAAATCATCAGTCACGAATGACATAATACACACTCCCGAATATCTTGAAATTATCCTTGTTCTATTCATTTCTTATTTTTCAAGCTCCAGTTCGGCTGCAGCCTGACTGCGCAATGCCTCCATTCTCTCCTTCTCCTTCTGATGTCTCTCCGAAACAAGTGCAAGCCGTTCGTGGATCTTGTCGTTGTGTACTATCTCGGCCGCACTCTGGAACATGACCTGCGCCCAGCCCGGCTTGATTGCATTCGCCTCACCGGCGCATTCCATAACCTCGGCATCCATAATCTTCTCGGCAGCCAGAAATCGCGTCCACACATCGTCACCAACGGCACCGCGCTGGTGCAGCTCTGCCAACGACGGCTTGCTCTCCTGCAGCGACATGATCCTGCGCACATTCTCTGCCGCTCTTCGCAGCAATGCGGCCTCGAGCATTTTCTCCGGCACCTTCGGATCGTTCTGATTCTTGAGAGTAATGTAGATGTCGCGTTGCAGATGCGAGCCGAACCATGGCGCGAGACTAATCAGTCGGCGCACTTTCCTCCGCCTGTACACTGTCGAGAACAGCGCGAGTGCCGACACAAGCAGCACAATATACGCTATTGGTGTGTATACGGAAACCTTGCCCATTGTTGTGGCAATTGCGGGTTGTGTTTGGAGGAGAACAAAGATATTATCGAGAGCTGTTCACGCAGACGCGACGTAGCAAACTTCTGTGCACATAACACTGGGACGGTTATGCTCCTTCTAAGAGCTTGGGAGAAGCCTTTGTATGATCTCACCAGTCTAGATATCTAATATCTATAATCACTGCTTCTCTCATATTCATTGCAATAATGGTATCTATCCTCACTTATTTCATTTCAGTAATCAACTAACAACTTGTAAGATTGTTCGATTTCGAAGCAAAGATGGCAATTATAGAGCCCAAGCGGAACCGACTGACGACTTCTCAACTCTTTTTGAGCGTCTAGTTCCTCAGCTTCCCTCTGAGGTAGATCCAAACACAGTCACAGTGTCCGACCAGCCAAATTCAAAGGACAGTGAAAAATTTGTCTACGAGCTGTTTGGACGGTCTCTCGCTGATCTCCAGATCAAGTATGTTTGCTATTTGCGGATTAATGACTTGAGAAAGCTTGTCAACCAAGTATATTCATCTACAAACACGAGGCACTAACCTTTGCAGGCATGGCGATCTCCTTTTTGTTTCCTACGACTCCCAACCTGCTCCAGTTGCTGCTTCTCAGAGCAAATCCGACACAGTCACCGCTGTTCGCCTCAACGGCAAACCTGTCTCCGAAGCCGATGCTCACATGTCTCGTCCCGCTTTTGCCAACTCCACCACATCTGGCAATTCACCTTGGGAAACTGTGATCCAAGATCGCGTGGACGACCTCCTCGACTCTATGGATGGAAAGATTTCTCGAAAGCGCGATTTGAAGATGTGTAAACACTCGGACAAGGGCATGTGTGACTATTGCATGCCTTTAGAACCCTTTGATCCCGAGTATTTAAAGAACCAGGGTATTAAATTTGCCTCCTTCCACTCTCATATAAAGAAGCTCAACTCGACCGGCTCAAATGCCAACGCAAGCACTTCAGCTGCTTCATCATTTGTTCCTCCTCTATCTGAGTCTGACTTTAAAGTAAAAGCCAAGTGCCCCTCTGGACATGCACCTTGGCCTGCCGGAATCTGCTCAAAATGTCAACCATCGGCAATCACATTGCAGGTCCAGCAATTTCGCATGGTTGATCATGTTGAATTTGCTTCATCTACCGTTGTAAATTCCTTTATTGACAACTGGCGTCGGACTGGAAATCAAGCTATTGGATACATGTATGGTTCATATGAATCATATGCTGACACCGTTCCTCTTGGAATCAAAGCTGTTGTGAAAAGTATCGTAGAGCCACCTCAAGTTTGTGCTATCGATGGTGTCTCATTGACTTTACCATGGGCAGAAGAGCAGGACATCGATGCAGCTGCCGCAGCTAACGGACTTCGCCGTGTCGGCGTGATTTTCACTGATCTCACCGACTCTGGCAAAGGCGATGGTTCTGTCGTTTGCAAACGACATACAGATTCATACTTTCTTTCGTCGTTGGAAATCGGCTTTGCCGCAGAATTACAGCGACGACACCCCAATCCCACACGGTGGAGTGAGTCAGGGAAGTACTCTTCTAAATTTGTTACGTGTGTGATTTCAGGCAATACCAAAGGAGAAATCGAGATTTCGGCGTACCAAGTCTCACATACAGCTGAAGCGATGGTAGAAGCCGATATCATTGAGCCTTCAGTGTCTCCGGGGTTGATGTTAGTCAAGGAGGTCTCCGAAAAAAGATATGTGCCAGACGTTTTTTTCAGAAGAATGAATGAGTACAATGTTGCTGTGCAAGAGAACGCGAAGCCCGTTTTCCCCGTCGAGTACTTGATTGTCACTCTTTCGCATGGATTTCCGACAAAGTAATGTAATATAATTGCATATTTTAGTAAATGAATAAAAGAGAAAAAAAAAGAACAACTCCATTTATGGAAATAAGTAATAACAAATCATTTAGCACCAAATCCTCCCGTCGATCCGAATCCACCCTCACCTCTCACAGTCTCTGGCAACTCGTCTACAAGCTTAGTCTCTGGCGTCATTATCTTCTCAATGACCATTTGCGCAATTCTGTCACCTTCATTTACAACAAAATCCACGCTCGAGTGGTTAAACAATAAAATCTTCAAAGGACCTCTGTAGTCACAGTCAATAACTCCGGCGCCAGATTGGATACCATGCTTCGTAGCCAATCCGGAACGCGGCGCAACGCGTCCATACGTGCCAGTCGGCAACGCAATCGCAATATCAGTGGCCACAATAGCCTGTCCGTGAGCGGGAATAGTCGCTGTCTCGGTCGTGTAGAGATCATAACCTGCCGCGTGCTCCGAGCCACGAGTGGGCATCTTTGCTTTGGGTCCGAGGAACTTGACGAGCATTTCTGGCGCGTCGTAAACCTCAGTCTTGGGTTTTTTGGAGATAGGCTCGTTAGGGCTAGTCATTGTGAATTGGTTGGAGTGAACTGAGAGAAAGAGGTGTCTGTAGAGATGGGCTCTTGATCGAGAAAGACGCGTGAGCATAATCTGAACCAAGGGATGGGACTTTGATGGACGCGCTCGGAACGCGTCAAATGGATTTTTTCTAGACAACCTAATTATCTTAGGTGGTTTGTACTTTATCAACTCAGTTATAGTAAGAATCTTCTAATCAAGCTAAAAGTGCAAATCAAATAAATTTCTAGTTCTGTAATGCTTAATATATGTTATATTGTATAAGGTCTTTTTAGCAGAAAACGACCATCAATCAAAACCCATAAAACACCTCCCTAACCACTCCCAAGCCCCGAGTCCGCCCCTCCCTAAATAGAATTTTCTGACCAGGTTTGATATATTCCGGTCTCAGCATAAACCTGAATTTTACCATGGCCCGATCCCCAGTTCTGATGTAAGGCCGGTCAAGGCCAACGATTGTGCAAGTCTGAGCAACTGCGCCAACATGCAACATTGCCTGATAACGAGTCTTGATTGTAGTAGCATGCTGCAAAATCAAAACTTCAGCCATGAACTCTCTCACGCATTTCGGCGGTGGCTCATCTTTTGCTGCAGCAAGTACTACCATTCCTTTGCGGGCGTCGCGCCTTCGTATTTTCTTCATGGCGAACGAGACGGATTGTCCCGCGTGAGCAGCTTCTACCGGTTGCCGTTTGCGCTCAATAGAACGAATCGATGACAGAGAAAATTGACCGAGAGAGTCAGGACCTAAGTACACGTTGTCCCCTGTCTTGACGCTCCCGCTCGCAATAATTCCCGAGACAACGGTCCCAACAAAAGGAACAGAAAACGTATCATTAATTTCAAATTCAAACGGCCCACTTCTATCGAACTGACCATGAAACTGAAGAAGGTTAACAAACATACGCACTAAATCAAGACCTTCACCTGTGACGCTCGATATTTGGAATATTGGACATATTCGTTGCGAAGCAAAATTTGTGGACGCTTCAGCTACATCGCGGAGAGATTTCACGAAACGAGGCATCTTTCGACAGCCTGCCGACCGAATTATTTTAGAAAGTTGAGTCAATGTTTCTTGTAGGATATTCTCCGGGCACTATCATCATCCATTCTCATTAGAAAAAGATAGAAAATAGTAGAAAATGCAAACTTGCCATATCAATCTTCGTGATGCAGATAAAAACTGGAATGCTGAGAGCTAACGCAACCCCGAGATGCTCCCGAGCCATTCCTATCATTCCTGCATTTGCACCAACCATGAGCATAACATAGTCTGCTCAATGCTAGTCAGTAGACCATTACTCTGTAGTAATGATTGATCTACGTACCTGGAGAACCTCCCATGAGACCAAATACTGTAGTCTTCAAGTATTTCTCATGCCCTGCTAAATCGATAAACGTAATAACTTTCCTGCTCCCACTCACAATCTCCTTCCAAGATGCCTTTCTAGTTCCGTCATTAGCGCCAACAACTTTGCCCTCGGCGTCAAATCCCATAATCTCCATTCCCACACTAGATGTCCGTCCAGATTCAATCTCATGCTTGTGCCGAAAAAGATTTACGCGGGCTTTGCCTCGTCCATCATCAAGTCCGCCTTTGGTTAAAACCCCTAATAATGTAGATTTGCCGGCATCAACGTTACCGACCACGGCGATTCTGATTTCTAATAAGTCAGACACAGAAAGATTCCTCTCCCGGATCAGAACTTCACCGGATTTTTCATCACTTTTAGCGTCTTGCGCCGCATACAGTTCTGTTATCGCGCAGTCTAGCAGTGGCCGTGCGCAGAGAGCCTTGAGATTCATCAAAGCAGTATCATAATCAGCTGATGACAACTGACGTTTTATACTCGGATCCACAGGATCCTGATCAAGCTTTACTAAGCATTCTCCCCGACCATCTTCTAAAAGATTTCTCAAAGTTGATATGGCCTGGTTTGTATTCCCTTCGTTATCAGTTGCGGTGAGGAGACACGTTATGAACGAGATATGAGGCTCGTTCTTGGCAGTAGCAGGTTTATCAGACAAAGACAATGATCCAAGCACATCAAGTTCAGCCTGTATTGACGAATTGCTGTTTTGCGTTTTATTGCTGGAAACGAGTTTGGCCGTAGATGTAGATCCGGAGGCCTTTGACGATTCGGTCGATAGTGTGTGGACGTAGTCGGAGAACTCACTGAGTGTTGGCATTATTACGTGAATTAAGTGCCCTATATTATAATTTTAAACAAATCTGTCGGTGCGCTAGCGCTATTTGAAGAAGCATTCATAATCAGCAATATCGTGATCTTGGAAACCGCTTCGGGTGTATTGAGATGACGAAAGGTTGGGAGATGAGCTCTGTTTTAAGCTGGGACCAAAGGTGACTCTCAAATTATTATGGGTCCCATTACTCCTTTTCCCAGTATGCCATAGTTCTGTGATAATTACTCACGAATAGAGATGACTGTATCGACGAAAAATTACTGTGTCCGTCAAGGTTGACCGATAAATCAGTCATAATTTTACATATACGCTAGCTTTCCGAACAAATAAAAAAGCGCCGATCGGTAGTGGGTATTAGACAACTGACTATGTCTTTGAAATCCGGCGCACGACGTACAAAAGCAAAATAATGCATTGTTTTAGCAAGATACATATATTCATAACTACCTCGAATTCCTGATGCATATCATGAACTTTTTGTTTTCCAAGATGAGACTGGACAAATGTTAAATTGTTAATGCACGATCCCATAAAATATAATCTGAATTGTTTTTTTTTTGACTTCTATGTACGTTGCGGTGGACTTATCAGGACAACTGCATCACCACGAACAAACAGCATCTCGCTTTGCTTTTTGATGGTCTAGGTATAAAATATGTTAGCTAGCTGTACAGAGTCATTTACCGCTCCTCCACGAAATTGAAATCAATGTATACCTTTAGCACATCGGAATCGTCGTCCATGACATATACTGTCTCCTCAACTTCTGATAGCACCAAGTTACAATGCGAGTCATATCCCTATGCATTCATTTAGCATTCATCATTGCAAGATAGTACGTAATCGACACTGACATGCAGTGTACCACGAATTTCGCGGTCTCCTTTTAGTTTCACAAACACTCGCTCGCTCAATGATAACCGTACTAGATCAAGAGGTTCTGATACTACAGAGTCATCCAATTGATCTGCTGTTGTAACGTCGGCCATTTTACTGCTATTATTTATTAAATACCGTTTACGAACCGGTGTTGCGAAAGTTGATGATGTAAACTATCAAAAATTAGCAAAAAGAACATCACGATTGACCGATCTGCAATGACCAGCCAAACTACAATTGAGCGATAAGCTTATACCTGTTAAATAAAAGAGTACCTTGAGTTAAATAACACCCGATTATAAATATCTTGCTGATCGTGGTTCTGAAGAATAGATTCAAGAGGGATAAATTTGAGCGAGGCCAAAGCTGTAAAGCAGGCAACGAATTCAGGTTAGGGTGATTTTGCGCACAGAATCAAATTATCGTAATTTTTAAAAATCTCAATTATTTGATTTTTTGCAATTCCTTTTACTGTTCAAAATTCCTTATTCCGACACTTTGTTTTTCACTAAGAATTAGAGGGTTTTCAAATACATTGTTTGACATGGGTATTTCATCTGAGCCCGCAGAGAACGTAATCGTCGTTCTACTGCAAGTAAACGACGTCGATTCAAACCTGAGCATTGGCGATTCTCACATTACCTCTATATTGAGTCACTACGGAACAGTTTTATACAGCTCTTTTTTGCTATGGGAAACATCGAAAGCTGTTATATGCCAACCCTCCATTCAAGTCCTATTAGCTCTCTCGATCGCTCAGCAATTACCTCCAAAAATAATCACTGCCCGCAGCCCAAAAGATGGTATTTTAATTGATTGTCTAGTTGAAGTCATTGCAGCACCAAAATGGTGCAGATATTGTCGAAGAGTTGGCCATAAACGAGTGGCATGCCCTGAAGCTCCAGAGTGTGACTACTGTTTGTCTAAAGGACACTCCTATCGTCGGTGTCCTACACAGGCCGGAGAAATCAACGGAAAGTGCATCTCTGTTGAATACGAATAGATAGCTGCAATTCCTGTGCGCACAATAATTTTCAAAGCCTCTCTTGGAAAGGGAGCTTTGCCTGAGAATTATGAATATTAGTATCAGTTTCCCGTTCATTTAATTTCAGACCAAAAATTGGCATTTACAATTAGCACGCGCGCGCCAGGCTGAACAAAGAGCACTATTTCCTCAGCAGATAAATACTAGCCAATATCAGCGCAATTTATCAAGAGAGTAACTGATGAACTGGCCGCACAATACTAACGAGAATTTAACGTCTCGTAAGACATACATTCGGCATTATGCATTTCTCTGTATATAATTTTGAACATTTGGTACATATTGAAGGCGTTTTTGTGAAAGAAATTCTTTCAATTGAAGATTTCTCATTTTGGAATAGTTTATTGGTGTACAATTTGAAATAGGCACAGGTCATTGTCATAGCGGAGTACAAAAGGGTGAAGTGCTTACCCAGCATTTAAAATAAAAGCTGCATCATTATTCCTTTGCTTGAGCATGTTTTACGGACTACTCCCTTAGCAGCAGTGTCAATTTAGACTCGGTAAAGCTAGGCAACTGATTGCGTATATCTACGAAGGAAGTAAGATTAATAAAACAATCCACTATATATTATTCTAAACTAGTATACTAATATAGACTGAAAGCCTGAATTGCTCTTATATCTTCCCTCACCCGTCTAATATATAATACCTGCACTCGCTCTATCATATAACTTCCTATCTTGCCTTCGCTAAAATCAAAACTATATAACATGCAGTGGCCTCCGGGATATAGCAATGCCAATCTTCTTTCATCTTCTCTGACTTTCAGGGCTTTATCAATACTCACCGGGATTCGACAGATGCATTCTGCTATTCCTGTCACCTTCTCGAGTCATAATAGGTCAGAGTATAGTAAGGTTTCAGGGTTTCAGTTAGAGTAAGCAGAACAGAACAGAACAGAACAGAACAGAACAGAACAGAACAGAACAGAACAGAACAGAACAGAACAGAACAGAACAGAACAGAACAGAACAGAACGCAACGGAAAAGAGCAGAACAAGACAGAAGGACAGTGTCACGTACTGCCAGGTATCATAGTGAAGTGTGCCCACTCCCCCAGATCTCGTGGCGCCCAAAGGTCTTGTAATGTTGTAATGACATACTTATTGATAGGACGACTCTCTTATAGTTGCAGAGAGTGAGCAAGGTTTGTCAGTCACAGCAGAATAATATACAGAACCGGCATTCTTTTAAGGAGAAGGAAGAGAGCCGAGGAAGTATAGACCAGGGGCGAAAAAAAGCAAAAATGACACAAGATGAGTCTATCGAGATTTTCCTAGCGAGCGTAGACCTCAAGGTCTGCTGAATGGAGACTCCAGACGAAGCAGAAGAAGTACATACTCCTTTTGACAAGATACGGAATTTCTAGCAGTTAGTCTGATACTTCCATAGCCACTGCACCATTCAACTAACAGATAGAGGCGAATCACGGTATACCATGCCTGTGATCAACCAGAATATCAACTAGATAGTGCTTAGTTGTTTGCATGCACATATCTGAATCTTCGAATCAATTGTAGTACTTGATAAAAGGCAAGAGAGACAGCTCAGTTTCTACGAACTAGTCTTTGAGCTTCCGCGAGAGGAGCACAGGAGGTTGAAGAGAATGGGGGCGAGGGGGGCTATATAACTCCAAAAGGGCCATGGTAAGCCAGAGCACGCTACATGTGAATATTAAGCTGTTGCCCTTATTCCCGTTTTGATCCGTCAGTGGCATAACGATGTCCGAATCGCGTCGTTCTTGTTTTATTGGAATCAAATTGTCAAATACTACCCAGAAACGCGTAAAAACACGTCTATTCAACATAGGTCGAGACACATTCAAAGATATGAGTAAAACAAATGCGGGGTGGCATTGTTTATGTGCGTAATTCACAGACTGACGCGTGAGGACAGACTCGCACAAGCAAAGCATCTGACGCGTCAGCTGTCTGTGTGCTGGAATTCCACCGCAAATTTCCCTGATCCCGCTTATCATTTTTCTCTTCATCAGATTTTTGCTTTCTTTTGACCCCCAACTTTCGCTGGAAATTCCCAATTTCGAGGAGATATTGACCTACCTATGCTTCTCTATCATTTGCTATACCAGAAGACTATCTTCTCGACTGGAAATCTCATGACGCCCAATTGATACATTGTCCTGCTCAGTAATGCTTGGTGCCTGCCATCCATACAGCACTAGCGTTGGATACTTCCCGGTCAACTGACAAACATATGAACTAGTAGAAGACAGAGCAGAAGAGTTGGTAATTCTACTACAGATAGCAAAAGGCGAAATGAGAAGAGAGTAGAAAAAAAAGCCTTGTATTATTACTCCATCATAGTCTCAGCAACCATCCAGCTTTCAGTTTCGCAAGAGCTGTCTGAAACCTCTCCCAGCCAGGTTATTGACATCCTACTATGCCATATAGCAGGGAATGTACAAGTTACATAAATCCAACACTATTAAATCATTTTGCAAAAATAGCATACCTCGGTTAAAATGAATGCAATACAGAGTCAGAGTGTAGAAGATAGGTACTTCAGCTGCAAGTGCAGTGGATGACTTCAGGAATCTGGACGTCAGAGTATGGGCAATACAGCAGCCTCAAATTTTAGACTCGTTTATAGAGTTGGTTGCCGCAGATGCTTGATAGTGAAGTAAAATGACTGGAATATATGACTGCAATTGACTACTCTAGAACCAGTACAACAAAAGGAACGTAGCCAAGCAGAAAGGCGCACAGCATAAGACACAGCCAAGCAACAAGCAATTTTCTGAGGTACTCGGCCTAATACTGCCAAACATCGACACTATTATTTGAGAAGACTCTCAATCATGCAATTGCTGCAAAAGCCTATCAACGATTCGATGTTTGCCACTGTCTGTAAAGATCTTTTAGATTCTCAAAAGGAGCATAAACTCAATTGAGTTGTAAACTCAGGGGTATCAAGAGATGGCTGCCTTCAATACTTTGTCCTCTCATCACAGCAAATATAGATTATTAGGCAGATTATTCTTCCTCAAGCTTGAGCCCTCGAATTTGTGAGAATGGACGTCTTGTGGCAAAGTATTACCGAAGTAGCTCCTCCGAAGCCCCAATTTACTGAGAACAACGTTCCGGATCTATCAGGAAAAGTATAAATTATGTGGATGCTCTGCTCCATCTGCTCCTCTAACTCTTTCACTTAAGATATACTTGATTACTGGTGGATCTTACGGCGTCGGACGTGAACTTGCGAAAATACTATACGCTAAAAATGCTACTCTTTATCTCGGTACTCGGTCCGAGACCCGGTTTGATGATGCTGTCAAATATATTACTGCTGACGGATCGAGTAATGGCGAGCTGCGAATAATGAAAATGGATCAGATGGATTTACCTACTGTCGCTTTAGCGGCGAAGAAACTGATATCAGAAGTTGATCATTTAGATTCGGTTTGGTATAATGCTGGTGTAATGGGCCATCCAACTATTACAAATACCGTACAGGGTTTTGAATTACACTGGGGCACAAATGTTGTGGCTCATTTTTTACTTAACGCCTTACTCACTGATCTGTTGATATCTACGGCTAAAATGGCGAATGACCATGACAGTAACGGCTGGGGCCAGGTTAGAACCATTTGGGTTGCATCAGACGCCAATCTCTTCAGCCCTGGCGCAGACGGAATCAACTGGGACGATGTGAATTACGCTAATGGTACTGCGAACCAGATGACATGCTATGGACAGAGTAAAGTTGCTGCAATTATATTAGCGAACGAGTTTGGAAGGCGAGCAGGTGATCAGATCGTTAGTTTGGTGAGTACATTCGTTGCTGTAATGCCAAGCTTTGCTATGCTAAATTAGTTGATTCAGGCTCTCAATCCGGGCCATTTGGTAACTGGCATGCAAGAGAATCGACCCAAGTGGCTGCAACGACTAGGAGTGTGTATTTTATTTTTTTTATGGATGCCATTTAGCATATGCTCATTTATCTTGATTATAGAATCTCTTCTCGTACCATCCCAAATATGGTGCTTACACCGAACTTTTTGCAGGATTCTCAAATATCGAAAAAGATCAAAATGGCAGCTATATAGTCCCTTGGGGACGATTTGGAACGCCAAAGGCTAGCGTGAGGGAAGGCCTATTGTCGCGTGGAATCGGGGCGCGCTTGTGGGAGATGCTAGACGAGAGCGTGGAATCGTATCTGTAGATGACTCAGAGATATGCTAGCTTAGCAGTTGTATGGAGGCATGAGAGGAATGGCGTTTGCGGTGGTAATGGGATAATATGTAATTAAATTTAGACTGTGGGTGGAAATTGAAAATGCTAGTATCTTAACTTCAGTGTGGATTAGCTTTATGTTAATATAAACTAGAGGGTTTATCATCTTTGATAGAGAGTAAACGTATTCTGGAGACGTTATAAGTTCTGAATACATATATAGGTCAATCTAAGGCAGACAGCAGCTGTAGTTGAGAGGCAAAGACGAGTGGGCGGATTGTAAGGGGCTCGTGATACTTTTAACGCGTCGACGCGCCGACGCGCTTTTGCTGTTAGTAGCGTATAGTAAAGCTTACCGGAAATCCAACATCTACTCCGTATCACGAATTTCTTACATGATTCGTTGAAAGTGCAGGTGTCATTGTTGCGCTTTGGTGCCTAACTACTTGGCCTTGAGTTTTACTAGTTGCGACCCACGACAGGCACAGAATTACCAGTCGAGTCGCTGCTCGCGAGTTCTATCCGGCGCGATATCCAATGGACTCAAATCTTGATGCCGACAGTAAGCGTCCAGAGAAGGCAGTTAAGCAACAACGCGGCTTGGGCATGTTTGTTCAGGGATTTGGTGCCAATGTGTTATCGGCAGCTGCGTCTTCTGTTGAGTCAAAGTCGCGGCCGGGACGAAGGTCTTGCGCCATCGTACCGGGAGACGCGTTCCGGTCTCAGCCCGCTTCCGACTCCCAGATCACCGGAGGCATTGAAAATGACAATAATTCAAGCTCGGCTAACGCAAGCTTTGATCTTGCGAAAGCTGAACCATATTGTGATGGTGATGAGAACAACACATTACGCGCTGGCAAAGCAGATGATACCTCGCCAATATCTGGTACCAATGTTCCTCTTTCAAGAATAGTAAAGTTGCCAGTACGACTCACTCGTGATGATGAGGAACTTGTGCCGAACGAACTCACGGATGACCCGGTGTCCTCAGGCACTGATGAATCAGATGAAGAAGCGAAATCTGTCAATCTGGTTGAATCAAAACCAGATACTGCAGGTAATAAAGGTCGTCCTATACAACGAGGAAAACGGACCAAGAAAAAGAGTTCCTTGACCGCAAATGATGAGAGCAATAGCTTGAATCCTTCTGGAAAGCGCACTAAGCGACCTAGTCTAGGGAGCGGGGAAAATACTCTATATAAAATTTGGAAAGCAAGTAACGGACCATCAACTCCAGAAACGAAAGCAGGTAGCTTGACGCATGCTGCGAAAAGTGAAATTCCGCTATCATTAGACTGTACACGAATTGTGAAGTTGAAAATATCTCCAAAGTTCTTACGGAAGTTTACAGATGTGCCAGACGCGCTATCTACTCCTCACACTTCCCCTTTGTCTTTCACAGTCCCTGGCCATCGTCGAGAGCACCCAAGCAGCAAATGTGCGAAGAGCACTGATAAAACAAACGAGCCAACTTCACTAGCAGAATCTGAGGTGGCCATTAACGCTATCGATGACAGTTTATCTCCGCCTACACCTCCTAGATCTGATGAAGATGGTGGTCCAACCATGCCTACTCCGATTGCGAACAATTCATCTAAAACATCTACAAAGCCCGCAAAGCCGATCCATCCTTTTTTCATGAAGAAAAAGTCTGAAGTAAAGAAATCGGAGCCGGCTGAAAAGGGACAGATAAATGAGATTGCTGCCTCTGAAACGGAGCCAATGTCTAGAGAGACTTCGAGTACTTTTACCTCTGTGATAGATTTGACCAGCGTTCCAATCATGCGATCTACATCGCTCCCAAAGTCAAATAAACCGGTTCATCCTTTTTTTCTGACAGGTAAAGTTCTTCTTTGCAGTTGCCAACATGCTGATATTGATATAACATGTTATATGTAGGGAAACAAAAGTCCGTTGACAGTAGCGAGTTTCCGGCTTATGACACAGATAAATCTGCTGCGCCTACGATTGACGCAAACGTTTCGTCGCCATTTACTCTGTTATCAGCTACCGCGTGGGCCCCGGCAAATCAGAAAGTAGCTGCTTGGCCCACTTTTGAAAATCAGCACGTTAGAGGTGATCGAGATGTGGTTAGCTTGACAAAAACTAAGACTCCTTTCACATCATCCACATTGCACAGAAAGAAAAAAACGCGCGAAATTCATGTTCCACCAAATGACAATATTTTATGTCGATTAGATATTGACGTTTTAACCCAACTAAGCCTATGTGAGACCCTTCAGCTTCCCACTAGACACGTCCTGAATTGCCATGCTGTTCTACAACTTGCTCAAAATCATGTGAACCTTGCCGGCAACTCATATCTGCAATATCTTTACAAAGAACGCCTCCCTAAACCGACTGCATTTGACAAATCTGAATACGAAGACAGGCTATGGAGTTCGAGTTATGCTCCAATCTGTGCTGAGCATATTGCAGTTAGTGACGACAGTGCTTTGATATTTCGCAAATGGCTTCACATTAGAATGGAGTATGCAGATAGAAGCAAGACACACACTATTAGTAAGCGAAGGATGATTGAGCGGGAAAAGAGTAAGCTGAATGATTTAGAGGGATTCATTTGTTTTTCAGATAGCGAGTCCGCTGCTCTAGACTACGAAATTGATCCTATTTCTTCCGACGAGGAAGATTACAGGACCGACAAGTCTGAGGAGCATGCAAATACTGACACCGGTTCATCAATACCCGTGTCAACGTCAAACGATTTGTTGGTAGAGAGCGAAGTAACAGAGGACGATAGCGATACTGGCATAATAAGCGCTGGATTTAAGCGCCGTCGAAGACGCAGATCAAAGCGTCGAAAATATTCTAACAAGGGTCAAAAACAATGTTCCAGACTACGAGCCAAGCAGAATCGTCCCAGTCGTAACTCGAACGTGATCATTTTATGTGGCCCACCTTCCAGCTTCAAGACTTCGACCGTTTATGCTTCTGCTAAAGAATTAAACTATTTTGTTTTTGAAATCAATGCTGGTCAGAGGCGAAATGGCAAAGAGATTTTAGATCAGGTTGGGGAAATGAGCCAATCGAATTTGGTGCATCGAAAAGTTGTGCGAGATGGAGAGTCTTTTGAAGAAACGGATAGTTTATCTGGATCTTCGTCGCAATCTGATAATCAGTCGTTTTCACATCAACGAAGCTTTCTACTATTGGAAGATGTGGATGTCGTTTTTGAATGCGACAAATCTTTCTGGCCAACGCTAATTAAATTCATTGAGACGTCCAAACGTCCTGTTGTTCTGACATGTACAGATGAACGATACATACCTACTGATTTACTAGAGTCGAATCCTGGGTGTTTGCTGCAATTTAGGCATTCTAGAGTTGACCTTCTAGTTGACATAGCGTGGTCTATTGCGTTATCGGAGGGACATCTTCTAAGAAAACCAGATGTACGAGCCACAATTCAGAATGCTAATTGTGATCTAAGACAATCGCTGGCAATCTTACAGTTTTGGTGTCAAATGGCTATTGGCGATGACCGTAAAGGCTTGAATTGGGTCTTGGAGCGTTCTAGTCAGATTGATATGAACGAGCACAGAAAGATGCGAGTTATCAGTGAGAATACATTTAGAGAAGATCTTTTAAGGTTCAATTTCGGAACAGAGGATTTTTCCAACACATATGGTCAAACAGATGACGTCTCAACAGATGAGGGCGGAATTGAACCTGTACGCTTAGGAAATTTTGACTCAAGTGCATTACAATCCGATGTTGCATTGCTTTCGTCTGGGTATGACTTGATGTCTGCTGTGGATATTTGGGATAGCCATTCTCACACTCTGTTAGAGGTTCCCATGGTAAGTATAATCTAAAGATCTCTTCATAAACGTTATCTCACTAATACCAAATCTAGAGGTCTGATGTCGACGAAGACTTTGCAAATGTTAGGCCTGCAGCAACAGCCGCCGACCAGTTTATTGGATTCCCAATTATGTCCTCCAACTTGCAACGAGTAACGCTACCGGATGACTTTGAATTTGTGATGACAGGGCTCGCTAAATATCTATGGAAGAGGACGTTGACAGACAACGGTCTCGGAGTGCATTATAACTGTGATTGAGAGTTGGGTTCATTGTATAATATACTTCACTTCTCTAATTCCATGTTTCTTCAATTGGAAATATATTGTTAAACAGATCTATGATACTAATAATTACAACCAGCTCTTAAACAAGCATGAATGCGTTTTATTCCGCGCCGGAAACTCACAAAAAAATATCGAAACCGAGACCCAAATCAAGCTCCAAAAATTGACGCTACGCCCACCCATACATATGCAAACCACCAAGTCACTATATTTTACCCATAGAGCACTTATAAAGGAGGCAATGCATTCCTACATGTCGGACACTGCAACTTAAATCTCATCCATGATTCGAGACATTGAGTATGGAAAATGTGACGACAAGGTGTAACCATGTAATTGCGTCTTGCTAAAAGTGCAGTGGCAGACGAGCCTGCAGTTGATGTGCCAGCAATACTGTCCTCGTTGTGCTCAACTTGAGCGAAAAGTTCTCTTGGAAGCTCAATTTGTTGCATGCAGATAGCACAGTCAGTCGGTCCCATTACTACAACCCCTCCCTCCCTATCTGTTGATACCGTTGGCTGATCATCGCCTACAGCAGCCCGACTTTCGAGATCCGGAATTGATAACGGTGGATGATAGTCATACGCAGAAGGTAATAAGTTTCCAGGTACGAAAAAGCGAGGGCCGAGGACTTCTTGAGATACTAAAACGCATATCTGTAACCATACCCAGCCAGATATGATCATAGCCCAAATAGGTTCAACTTCATGAAAAATAATGTTGCCATCAAATAAATAGAGATAGAACATAGGAACTAATCGGATTAAACTCATTCCCAGAACGAATTCCCATTTATAAGCTCTCCGGCATCCGCGCATAACATTACGGTAAATTTGCGGCACCCAGTATGAATTCACAATCAAAAAGAGAGAACGCTGGAATACTCGTCTGTATGGCCTCTGCCAAGTTGAAGCATTCAAAGTTAGAAAAATGACACCTAGAAGAATAAAGTAGAATCTCGAATATAATAGGCTAACATCACTTCTACCATCGTCATTGCCGTTATTAGCAGTTCCCATGTTGGCTTGGTCAGTTTGCGGGGTGGCAGTAGCGGGTAACGGTAAACCATCTGTCGTTGGTGCAGTGGTCGCAGCAGCAGCGGCATTATGATTCTCTGGCCTTTGAATTCGATAAATTAGAATCAAATATCGCATTCCAAAAACTGACACTAATAGAAATGACAGAAAAGCCACTGTCATAAACGGTAAGAAGGTAGATTCCATGAATATGGCAGCAGCCAAATAGCCCATGCAAAGATATCCATCGACAAGAGACATCAGGCCAATAGTCCAAAAGCTCAGTTTAGACACAGTCGACGGAGTATTGGTGTCATTCATCTGTCGCATCAAAAGCCAAATTTCGATGAGGGTCAAAATCCCTGCTACTTGAGCAGCGTGACCAGCGCGAATCCAGAATCGTTCTATCTTCTCTCCCACACTAGAGCGGCTTTCAAGAAGTATACCACAGTTTGGAGAATACACCATCGAGGATAAAGATATTTTTGGAATTTCTTTATGAGGTTGACCCCTTGGAAATCGAAGCTCACCTTCTATCAATTCCATATCAATGGGCGACAATGGACTCGCATGAACCTGTAAGTAAACAATATATTCACAGCTATCAGTTGACCCAGTCGGACCATTAAATGATGGGTTAATGTCATGCTGATATATAGCCTCCAATTCGGCAATTGTGTTGTTGATTTCAAAAACGAATGGAGTAAAGGACTGATTGAATCGATCCTCTGTCAGCGTCAAGAACGGTATACTAAAAATTCCAGCAAATCTGCAGCTGTCATTAGCACAAGAAATCAATTGGGTGATATAAATAAGAAAAGTAAGCTTACTTTCTGGAAGTAGTAGTCATTACTATGTTGCCTGTCTCCACAAAATGAATTCCTCTTAAAGGAATATCATGACCGTTTTTTCCCTGCTTGTCTTGTATGTTCAGATTTGCCTAAAACCCAATTAGTAATTTTCAAAATCACCCATCATGATGTATATCATACTTCAATCAATTGGATCGAGCCCGATGATCTACTTTCACTAATGTCAAACGTCATAATGCCTTCGCTCTCTGTGATATTACGATTGTCCGCCGATGATTCCCACATTACAGTCCCGGTGGTGTTATCTAATTGCGCTTGTCTCTGAAGGTATTCGCTGGAGCGAGGTAACTCAACAGGACTTAACCCCATATCGACTGAATTCCATTCTCCACGCATGAGACCAGTTATATTGTGATAAAATGAGATCTCGTCTTCACTGTCCGGCTCTGGAAGTTGGGAGTCCCATAGCTCCGTAGCAATACTCTGGATCTCATACGGGATAGGGGGGTTGCTGATTCCTTCAAGATCGACCGGTCCTTCGTCAAAAGTCGAGTTTAGCATAACGTCTCGTCGACTCTTTTGTGCCTTCAGAAACTCCTGAAATGCGAGACGTTGACCAGGCGAGGCTGATTCAGGTGTAAGTAACATAATAATCAACAAAAACACCAACAATCCCGCCCGATTTGGATCCATAGGCGGCATCTCGTCTGCAATTAGCTATGACCTGTTGTGTCAACTCGCTAGTCTCGATACCGGTCAGCTAACAACGGTCAATTACCCTCCAGATTCTGATCAAAAGCTAACAACCACCAATCAGCATAGTATTTATAAATGAATTTGTACTAAATAGTGCTAAAATCTGAGCGCTGAGCGTAGAGAATACGGTTGCAGTAGTTGAAGAATTGATGCAGACACAGTAGCGGTGGCTGTTGTAACCTCATCTGGCGTCAGCGCCGAAGCTTATTAAATTACAAGGGCGCGTAGGACCGAATTCGTAAAACGTCCCCAGTCCCAGTTTATTTCGACTCTATTTACCTAATAAATTTTTGATTTGATTCAATTATAGGCTGGTCTGATTTGAATAGCTCTAGATATTTATTTATGTTACTTTTATAATCGAGTCTATGACTTTTTGAAAGATTAGTGAGAAATCATACATTCTATCACCAGTGCGATAGCATTCTTCAAGGGACAGCCTTCTGCACCCCGAGGAGGGGAGCGGTAAGAGGTGCTTGAGCATGTCATCGCTTTGGAATATATGGAAGAGGCCTCAATCGAAAGAGGAAGCAGAAAGGGCCCCAATAGCCGAAATTGAGAAAGCTTGGATTAAGTTAACGGTATCGCGTGTCAACCTTGTGCGCATATACCAGTACTAACAACGAAATAGTGCGACGAGCAATTACTCAGAGAAGGTGGCGGACCTAAAGCACAAGCAAAAGTTGCACAACATATCAATAATATTGCCGAGATCATTAACGCGGAAGACCGCAGCGGAAATAGACGACTGTGTCTTCAATTTGCCCTTGATCATGGAGTATTCACTAAGATCGCCGAAATCACTAAACTATGTGGTCCGTCAATCATACAGGAATCTGCGGCTGCATTTTCAGTGTTGATTAAAAGCGGAGAAGAAGATTTGATGAGTAATGATCAAGCGATTCTTAGCATCAATATTTTCTTGCGAGAACTGGACAGGGCGCGAGGCGACAGAGAATTAGAGGAAGAGTTCGCGCAGATGCTTTTTTCGGTTGCTTCTCGTTTACGGGCAGAACCTCAAAGCATCATAAAATGGATTGATATATCTGAATTACAGGATCTGAAGTCATTATCAGGCAAAACAGAATCTATAGCAACGCAAAGTGCGATCAGTCGTCGAGAGTCTACGTATCTTTCCGCGGTAAACGAATCTAGAAATAATTTGGATGACGAAGATCTTCCAGAGCTCATTTACGAATTGCCGAATGATAGTAAGGAGGACGTTAGTTCTACAGGCGATGGACCATCATCGGATGGTTTATTACACGGCAGTCATACTCTCCAGAGTCATGAGAAAGACCCCCTAGAAATTCCGAAGACAAAAAAACAGAGCTTGTCTTCTGGGGAGGTTACGTCGACTCAAGCCCATCCCAAAAAAACCACACCTCCTGAGGTGACAGTGGGACAATCGCAAAGTCATGCAGAAAATTTCATTGATACAAATGTTGGCAGCGATAACTCATCCTCTCGACAAACTGGTTTTGAGGACTCAATAGAACGGAACATTGATGAAGCAGCGGTGGCCATAGATGGTCTTATTACTGATTTACAAACCGATCAGCGGAAGGTACGCCAAAAGTGATTACTTAGATTGTTTATAGTTTTAACAGAGATTTAGAGAGATTTTCCTTTGTTCTATTTCTTACTTAATTTCATATACCATGAGGGTAGCTCAGGTGAATTTTCTCGCACGGGACTTCTTTTTATTGTTGAGTCCGCGCTTCCAGACTCTCCGATAGAGAAATGGATTCTTGATAGTGATTTTGGAACTTTGATGGCCTCAGGACTAGGAGCTCTGTATAGCCAACTTAGTCGGTAAGCTTACAATTTTGATACGCGACTTTTTTGCCGTCAGCTAATTTTTGATGAGACAGACACATGATGAAGGCTTTTCATTCACTATCCGAACCAAAAATCGTAACAATGGCCAAAGAGTCAGAACGCAAATTTGCCCCTGTTGCTATTGGTGATTCTGCTCCGGGGCAAGAAGATTTGGAAGAACTTGAGAGTAATCAAATCCATCTTCAAATGTTCGTATCTTATCTAGAGTTCTGGCAGGATACCTTAAGTCATTGCAAGTCTGAGAAGATCAGATCAGTTCTTTTGGAAAAGTTTGATTCGCTTTTTTTACAGCAGCTATTAATTCCTTTTCTGGCTGAGAGTGCCGATATGAATAGTGGCGATCTAATGATTGCTGTTATGACTTATCTACGTACAATTTTTGATACACTACAAGAGGCCGATATAATCAATTTGATTCTTTCAGCTTTGATGACCAATAGTGAGCGAAATCAGTCTAAAAACTCGAAGCCTGGCCTTGATGCCGAGGAGGATGAAATTTATCCGCGTCGTCAGACCAAAGCAACATTCAATATGGCAGATTTGATAATTGAGAGTCTTGAATCCCAGTCACAACAAACTGTAGGAGCTGCCTTGCGATTGGTGTCGACACTTATTAGAAAGCATTATCCGTACGTGCTCGATACTATTTTTAACGTTAACAAGATTTCAGACTCATTTATACCGTCTGTCACGCCTTTCAATGTTTACTCCAAAGAAATGGCATTTTTCATGGGCCTTATACCCGAGGAGGAAGTTGAAGAAATTCAAAGCCAAAGCTATGAAAGATATTTGCAAGAGAGTAGACAGCTACTCGAGTCCCATTCTTGGTTTCCAGAGAACTTATCATCTTCAGTGTCGATGAATGGGACAGACCGCAGTAAACTTTTGTTGCATTCGATAAATAGTGATGGGCAGACCTGGAAATGCCTCCTTCGTTTGCTATCCCAATTTTTTGCGAACAGTGTAGAGATCAATTTGATCCTTACTAGAGTTTTTATTGAACTGGCGAGTTGTGGGTGGGCTTCACTTCGAGGATGGATGCTGGTCGAACTAAGCGATGTCATTGTCTCTCATGCACGGCCATCCAAAAATTGTTTGGGAAATGAAGCCGCAGTAGCCGATTTGATGTATAGCAACAAAGGAGATGATGCGGTCCTTCAATCTATGGTTGGATACGCGTCAGATATGTCATATTCCTCCTCAGACGATGATTACGATGAATATTGGGGTACAGATCCTGATGATAGATATGAATCGACCTCATTTAAAGCATTGTCACCTACCATGGAGGTTTTGTTGATGCTGTCAAAGAAAATGGAAGAGTATCGATCTAAAATACCAGGATTTGATGATCATCTAGCTGAGCGCCGCGAAATGCTTCAAGAGGATGAAGATCCTTTGCCAGATATGGCTGCTGTTCCTTTTTCGAGTCCATCATTCACACCAGTGGACTCAATCTGTGATATGGATCGTGATTTTAGCACTTTCACACTTTCACCGATTGACACTCAAAGAAGAGCAGAAGAGCTTCTTTTATCATCCTCGTCTCTCCCTTCTTCTCCGATTCCGCCTGATCGTTCAATGTTATCGAGCCCTGCGTCAGGAAGCTTTCGATCAGGCGTTCTGTCGAGAGCTGGAGCTTATCAGCAGCAACAACGGAAGCCGTCACTACCGGCGACTTTCTTTTCTTCACCTTTGCATCGATCGACCCGAGCCGTGAGTATGCAACATCGCCGCGCAGAATCTGTCGCCAGTGAGTTTTATGAGGAGCCACCCGAGACATCATCGCATCATATGGGCGGCAATGTTCGAACTCATCGCAGAGTGCGAAGTAGTGCGTTGTCTATTCGAACAACATACGGTGTTGGCAGCAATTTCACGCCAACGATTGACACTGATATAGCAGCGGCCACAAGTGCGAGCGCGGCATCTGTAACTCCGACAAGGCCTCCGAAATTGCAAAGGTCTGGATCGCAGGATTCTTTAAAGGCGTTTGAGTCTTTAATGTCGTCACCAATGGAGCGATCAGTATCTGGATCTGGCGTTGTGGGTGGGTCCGGACCTAATCCCAACGCTCTTTCTCTTTCGGCTGGTTCGCAATCGTCGTTCACGACTCCACGAGTGCTACCTGTTACATCGTCACCTATTTTGCAACGAACTCGAAGCGAGAATGAAAATGCGCTATCAAAAGAGATGAGTCCAGTGCAGCTGAGCGAGGAAATTCGAGATACGTTCAATAATGTCTCCGACTCCGATTCCGAAAATATAGACAACATTGCAGAAGACGAAATCGTCGAACCCGAAGAAGAGTCTACAGAGCTACGACGTGGACCGTCTCCTAATAAACAAACAAACCAGACGCCCCGAATGAAATCTGGCATCGAAATGGATGATATCGTCACTGATACCGGATATGTTCCCGCTGTGATTCAGGTCATGGGCCCAGAAACAGGCAAAAGTCGCTATGTAAGCGTTGCCCATTTACTGGGAAATGTGATAGTGTATCAAGAATTTGTGAAAGAACTTACAGCTTTGATTCAAGTACGCAGTACACTTATTGACCAAGTCGACTATGGATGGCAGAGGAGGGTAAGATCTAAAGCTAGGAGAGCGCGTCGGTAGAAAATAAGCTGGGTTTTACGTATCTTACGACGATTTATGTTTGATGAGGTATTGGATATCAGCATAGTACAGTTCGATAATTCTTGAGAAATTGGTACTAGCAAATACAAAACGCTATAAACTATTAAGATATTCACACATTGCTAATGCGTACCAAAGCTGTGGCATTTATATCAGGTTAGGGTAAACATGGGCTTAGGGCTTCTACTTGCGGATGACCGACTTCCGACGACTGTGTAAGCATAGACAGGCAGAGCGATAGCAGATTGCTTCAAATCGCACTTAAAAAGCAATATCTTTTCAATGTCTATGGAATACAAGTGTAAATGAAGCTGTGGCTAATTCCGGATGAAAAGAAGCGTTTCGTGATACCAGGACCTCGACGACTGCTTTTGGAAAATGATCGAGCTGTCGTTGCCGTTTAAGCTTCGACTGCGCAGTTGTGGTCGACAGTTAAGGCTTTAACTGCAAATACACAAAATTCGCTACTCCGATTGCTGCGAAAGTTATTTTTCCTCTGATATTCTGTCGCACGCCATTGTCATCCATCAACAAACGCAGGTATCTCTTATTTCACATCTTTTGTGTCTTGACGAGACCCTCTTACCAGGAATTCTACCATGTCCGTCGCTGTGCGTCGTGCAGCTGCGTCCAGCTCCCTAGTAGGACGCTATAGCACCAGAGTCATCAGGGCATCGCCCTCGTCGATGCTGATGCTGTTGCGGGCCTACTCTACTGAGACAACACCTCACTCGACCTCATCCACCCCTCCCATCGATGTGCTATCTTCAATGCGCAAGCAGACGTCCCAGCGTCCAGCTGTCCATCCACAGCCGCCATCTGCTCCTAGTTCCGCGGTAGCCGGTAAGAAGACAGAGGTCGACATTGAGTTTGAAGAGGTAGACGCTGCCAAATACAAAGCCGAAAAGAGCGCCGACAAGGCTAGCAAGAATATTTTGGACGAGGCCAATGAGGTAGACACTACTTCGACTATTGCGGTGACTGGAGCCACCGCTGCTGCTACCACGAAATCAGTTTCCGCGGAGAAGCCCAAGACCAGCTTGTGGCAGAAGATAAAGGATGGTGTGCGTCACACATGGGATAGTACCAAGCTACTCGGTGTTGAGATCAAAATTTCTTCCAAGCTTGCTTTGAAGATGGCTGCCGGATACGAACTTACTCGTCGCGAGAGCCGACAACTTGAGCGAACCACGCAAGATCTTATTCGTCTGGTTCCTTTTTCGGTCTTTTTGATTGTGCCATTTGCAGAATTATTACTTCCGATTGCTTTGAAACTCTTCCCTGGCCTTCTTCCTTCGACCTTCGAGGCTCCCTCGGTCAAAGAGAAGCGCGTTAAGAGCCTTCGGAACACTCGTAAGGAGGTCTCCAAGTTTTTGCGTAGCACAGTCAAGGAGTCAGGTCTTGCTCTTCCTCACGCATCAAGCAATGCTCAACGAGAGCTTTTTGCTGATTTCTTTAAGAAGATCCGAACCTCAGGCGAGTCTCCTTCACGCGAAGAGCTTCTTAAGGTCTGCAGACTGTTCAAAGATGATATTGTTCTAGACAACTTGTCTCGTCCTCAGCTGGTGGCTATGTCGCGATACATGAATCTTCAGACTTTTGGTACCGACATGGTGTTGCGATACCAAATTCGTCGCCGGATGCGTCAAACCAAGCGAGACGATCGCGCAATCGACTACGAAGGCATTGATTCACTGTCGGTTCCCGAACTCCAGGGAGCTTGTCAAGTCCGAGGAATCAAATCACATGGTGTCTCTCCTGCCAGACTACGTCAGGATCTTCAGACATGGCTGGATCTCAGACTGCGTCAGAATGTTCCCAGTACACTATTGGTTCTCTCTGCTGCGTATACTTATGGATCTGCGGAGTCTATTGATTCGCACTATGATGCGCTGCTATCAACCCTAAGCTCTATTCCTGATCAACTTTACCATGAAGCTGAGCTTGAGGTTAACCATGCCGAAGGTACAGCGACGAATAAGCAGCGTCTTGAGGTCTTGAAGGAGCAGGAAGAACTAATCAAGGGCGAGAACGAGCAGGTCACTCTTTCAGGAACCGTCGTGAAAGACGATGAGTCCATAGATGAGAATGAGAATCTGCCTGAGCTGGCTGCTATCGCTGAAGATGAAGCGGTTCTTGTCGAGCCTATCGAGAAGGCGCCAGTTGCGTTTGAGGAAAAGACACCGGAGCCAGCTGAGCAAAAATCAAAAAATTAGATTGTATGGTAAGCATATGGAAGTTTTAAGGTCACAAAATCATGGAGTAAGAAAAAAAAGTAGTTTCAAGTAATTGGAGTTTATCTGTGTTATAGCTGTGTTGTGACTGTCAACTAAGACGGTTCGGTGTCGCACTCTTTCTTACTGACGGCGAATTTTCATATATATATACATGCGTGTTATGTTTTTAAGTAGACATCCAGCTTTCGTTATCATAATTGGTTGTCTATAATTGTCTATAAAATTTTGTGAATATTGGATAAATATTATGTCAAATCAAGCTAAACAAATTAAGCGTAATAAATTTTGGGGTACTTCGATTTTGTTGCATTGAACTGAAACCTTAAAACGGATTAGGTATGTCGGTCTGAAATGACAATGTAGATATTTGTTGTACAAATTTGGATTGCTAATTAACTAATCGGACGCGTTAGAATCTTATACCCCCAGTAAAGCCTACTATTGATATAGGCCAGCTTCGATTTTATATCATCCTTGGAGAGAATGCTATTATTGATCGAGAGCGACTTATAACCCGCCTGTTCTAAATCTGGATATGAATTTTTGAAAGCAGAAACCTCAAATGGATCCGATTAGCCATTTTCCTGTGGAATTATTTCGCAAAGTGTTATTGAATATCAGTTATCCAGAAATTACACGTATGCGGGAAATCTCCAAAGCATGGCGGACAGAAATTGATTATTACTTGGAAAGCGATATCAAGAACGCTTATGCTGTACTGGATTTTCGACAGTATAAACAGAGGATTTCTGTGGCCAAAGTACTTCGATTGCTTATTTTATCTCGGGGTTACATTAGACGAATCGAATTTCCTGCTTGTGAATATAAAGATTCTTCAGAAGCTCATAGTATTAGAGTTATTCTTGAGAATTTGTATATGTTCAACGTAATCGGCTACAGGCAGATACTGGACGATTTATATGACAACAAAGGCGAAAGATATTGTTTTCAGCAAATTCATGCGACTTTTATCAGGAGCTTGCGAGAATTATGTGTTCCTGATCCTGGCTATCGAATGCTTCTATTACCATTTTTAAATCATTCTATCTCGCCCCTGACTGTTCTTAAAACTTGCGGATATGATTTTAACTCAAGTTTGATAGACGTTGATTTCTGGACTCATAATTCGCTTAACCGATCGATACGACAAAAAAGTTTTTACTGTCAGTTCTCTAATTTAGTTGACTTGACGCTATCATTGGCCGAGTTCAACGAATTTGTTTCCAATCTGTGCGGTTCGAATGAACTGCATATACCCAATCTTGAGTCATTGACGTTTTCTAGTTGCTATACCTCTTTTTCAAGTACAAATGAGCCCGAACTCAGTAAATCGCAAAACTGTTATATGCCAAGGTTAAAGACCATGAAGCTATCATATACACCGCAGTATGAGAGCCAGAGCCTTACTTTTTCTGTTCCAATGAAATCACTTTTCCACATGATGAACCTTAGTCCGGCACTGACACACTTCGAGTGCCAAAACATAAAATTTGTTGGATCATCGTCTGAGTCAACCGTCAGTCCAGCCACTGCATTTAACGACGAAAATCCATTTACTGTCTCGCTACTATCGACAATAGTTTCTTACGGACAACCGCCAGCGTTTGATGTAACTTCTGGTTACATTAAATATTTTGGATTTAAGGAACTGTGTATTGCTCTGGAGAAGATTAAAGAAGTCGAAATGCGCAATTGTATGATCGAGAACTGCAAATTTCATCGTCACTCTTCAGTGGTTAGCCGAGCATCATCATATCGATTGCGCATGTTGAATTTAGTGCATTAGCTGTTGTGCAAAGCCTCTAGATTTATATTAATTAACAGATAAATTTGCTTGGCTTCTATAATATCGCTAGAGGAGTGCAATCTCAGACTATCAGTACTCGTTTGCGAAATCTCTTTGAAGTTTTTCCAAAATTAGAAATAAATAGCTGACTCAAAGTATTTTATCGACATAAAGACAAAACAGAATATTTAGAACATATTAAAAAGAGGGATAAATTTAAACAGCATTATCAACTAATACATCATATCGAAACTTGATCACCAAGATTGACCAGCGTACGCTCCAGTCTGCCAAAATGCGCAGCGGTCTGCAGGCGAATCTGGGTCGCTACTGAGAGTAGAAAAGCCAAGAAGATTTATATTCAAGACCTTCATATTTCCTGTCGTTGAGCCGGCTTGCTGAAATTTGATTGTCGCAGGCAGACCTCCTGATTGACGATAAGTGTTTGGATCGCCACAAATAGCAAAAGATGTTAAATACGATTGAACCGCGGTTGCGAGGTTTTCACCGGAAGGAAGGTCAATGCCGAAATGGTCGTTGAGAAGACCATCAAGAAGATCTGTGCCCCAGAAAGTGAAAAGAATATCCTCGCCGTGGATTCCTGGAGCTACATCAAACTGATAGATATATGTATTAGGATAGTTTGCAGCAATGTAGCGCACATTGCATCCAATTATCCATTCGCCAATAAGCCCAGATACACGTTCGAATGTAGAGGGATAACGACTGAGTAATCCTGGCGCAGGATACAGGGAACCAATCATCGCCAAAGTGGAAGATGTAGCATTTGGAAAATTCTTCTTAATTAGATTATCGGCCTGGCTGTTGGTGATAATAGCCGGATCCGTGAACAGATAACCTTCGTTCGAGTTGTGGCTGACAATAATATGCACGCCAGAATTAACGTTTCCATCTTTCAGACGCCTGGTAGGTATATCAGGAACATAGTCATCATCGCGAGCAGGACCGAACTGGAAAGTGCCATATGGAGCCAACTTGATCATGTCAGCCGATGCGGCAATCACGGCATCTGAGCTTAGTCCCCGCAAGCATTCAATACCGCCTTCGGTACATCCGGCGTAGTTTCTGAATCCGACATACTGTGTTTCCAAATGACCATAGTCATACTGCGGCAAGTAAGCCGGACTCTGCAAGATCGCACGGTGGAAAAGTGCAGGATAGGGGGATACCAAATGATGAATAATAGATGCAGCGCCTGCAGACTCGCCCATCACTGTCACCGTGTTGGGATCGCCGCCAAACAAGCCTATATAATCTTGAATCCACTGCAGAGCAGCTCGCTGGTCCCAGAGGCCTGCGTTTCCGACGGCATCCTTGTTGACGGTAGGTCCTGACAACCAGCCCAAAGCTCCAAGGCGATAGTTGGCAGCAACATAAATAAATTCATTATTCGCGGATTTTAAAAGCGGATAGGCGCTATACGGAAAATCCTTTGCTCCAAAAACTATACAAATAGTGTGAGAATAGGTTAATCACCAAGCGGAAAATAAGATAGCACACACCAAAGCCCCCACCAAAGATCCAGTTAAGAATTGGAAGAGGATCTGTAGACTCTCCTCTGACAATCTTTCCAGGAACAGCAACATCAAGAAACAGACAATCCTCGGATTGCGGAATTAAAAGCGAAATAAATGGATTTGCAATAGAAAATTCAGGAGGAAGGTGCTGCGGGCACTGGTTACCAACAGCGCCGTCGTTCACGGCGGTCTCGTTGACAGGTGGCTGCGGTTTTTTCAATCGGTTCTCACCCACAGGAGGAGCAGCAAACCGGATATTCTGAAATAAAGACTTCAGTATAAAATATAAACTCAACAAGAATAGCAGAAAAGTACCTTCCACTGGTAAAAATCCTGACCGGTATTGTAATAGTTAGCCTGTACTTTTGCGTAGCCAAGGTCAACTATAGGCAAAGTCCCCTCTATAAATTCGAATGCCGACCGCTTGAGGATCTGACTGCGGGGGGCAGTTTGAGCTTTGACGTATTCAGTATATGCAGCCGAGACAAATGCAAGGCACAACGATGAGAGAATAAAGCACGAGAACAGCATGCTAAGAAGTGAATACGAGACTGAGTCAGTACATGTCAGTTGTATGAAGCATATAAATCAGGTCCTAGGGAAGGATATTTATTAATCAGAAACAGAGACAGAGATCTTATAATGTACTAAGTGTCACAGGATTATCATATGCATTATGTTTTGGAACTCGGCAAGCAGCGGGGTTCGGTTTTCCGTGCTTTGGCAATGTCGGCCCTTGGCTTTACCTGCAATTTTAGTCTGTACAGAAAACAGAATACTATTTAAGCCATTGGTTTCCTAAATCGAGCGGGTTTATGATATTTTCTAGCGCGAGCTTTCTAAGTAATAGGGTCCGTTGTAGATGGGGATCGAGAGTACTACGCCATCTTCAACGCTGCCCCTCATTCTTCATCAGCTGCTCGCGCAACTAATTTATCAAAACAGTCACATATAATATATTTGAATAAACGAAATCGTCACCACAATCGCTATCCGGGCCTCCCCGATCGCGATAAAAGGATCTCCTCGCACGATCTCAGGACCGAAGCGCTGGTTGATTTCGCATTGACTAAAGATATACTTGCGATCGGCTGCCACCGCAGTTTCTCCACCAGAATAAAATTGGTGGATTCTTAAACTCTATCCTTCCGCCTGCACTCTCTTAGTAATTCAGGTTTGCTACAAACTGCGTACGTAATACCACATAAACTATTAATGCTTGCTAAGGCAATAAATATATTTGCAATCTGGCATCGTGCAAACGTGAATTTTAAGCACAGGATTGTATCTTAGCGGGCCGGCCCCCAACTGTTCCATCCCGCCGAAAAACAGAAAGAACGCTACATTAGATAATACTAAACTATACAACACGCGTATAATCGATCGAGCTCTTCTTGTACTGAAATATCGTGGCAAGCAGCTAAATACACACCCTAGAATTGATATTGCTCCAAAGCATGAACCGAAACATGCATATATTAGAACATAATCGAGACTAGATACATATTATCAGTTGCCTTCATGCTAATTCGTTTCTGTATTAATCTCGAAATGAGTGTCGATCCACAGACTGCACAGAATAATCCAAAGCAATGCCATATATAGTAATCAAAGTACTTCTCACAAGCTTGACTTTGCTGTACCATCAAAAATCATTCCACGCGTTCTATAGAACCGTCCGGAGCTGTGAGAGAGAGTCTGGATCTATCCATCATTCTCTAATCGTTATTGCCTTTTCTCAGCAACTCCGCAGCTTAATTTTCCAGAATTCACCTATGTACACAAATGCAGCAAACAACCATACGATTTTACCGTTGGGAATATTCAGCGCAGACGCAATATAGAGCAGAGCCCTGTAAGTGGTACTTGGTTCTAGAATTTCCACATTCAACGATTAGCAAGTCCTGCTTGCTGCATACGAGCAAGAAGCAGCTTCACATCCTGCTCTACCAACGCGACTTTTTCCTCAACCTCATCTTTGTCAAGCGCAGCACCGTTATTAGCAGGGAGAGGTTGCAGAGTTGCTCCAACAACACCGGCGGCATTGCGCGCTATACCATTAACGATCGAGGCCGGAAGAGGGCTAGTCGTACGAGCCATAGATGTAGACGACGTATGCGGAGTCAAAGGCTTGGCTTTGGACTCGAGAATTGCTGAAAGTGATAGGGCTTCTCGGGCCTTTCCAACAAATTCGTCGTCATCAACGTCGTCGGTTGTGCTCGTATTATCTGGCGGTGGCTGCGCTATCGCCGTAGACGAAGACGCAAAAATAGATGATAGGTCAGAAATGAATTCAGCTGCTGTTATTGATGGCGATGACATTATTGATTGCTTTCCACAAGTTTACAATCGATTCCTTGTAAGTGATCGAAAAGTTAGGAATGCTATTTCACAAAATCCTGGAATGTGCATGCGGCTGAGCTGGCTTCAGCTTGAACTTCTTAGTCGACAAAACTGTTCTGATACATCCTGACACTATTTTCACAATTGCAATGTCAATAATATATCGACAGTATGAGCCACCAGAACGTCAAGATACAGCTCAAAATGTTGAAGAAAGAGATCTAACGGAAATCCGAAAACTGATTGCGCAAGATCTCTCGGAGCCTTATGGAATATACGTCTATCGATATTTTATATACCAGTGGCCGAATCTATGTTTCCTTGCGCTGGAGGAAGAGAATGTCATAGGAGTTATAGTGTGTAAACTTGATCCACACAGGGGTGTCAAACTACGAGGATATATAGCCATGCTTGCCGTCGCGACACGACATCGCGGCAAAGGTATAGCGCGCAAACTAGTATCGCTCGCAATTAGCAATATGGCAGAGTATAAGGCCGACGAAGTTGTACTAGAAACTGAGGTTGACAACGAAGCTGCGATCAAACTGTATGAAGGCATGGGGTTTTTGAGGAGTAAGCGGATGCATCGATATTACATGAATGCTAGTGATGCTTTCAGGCTCATATTGCCAATATCGCAAGAGAGCACTTTGCGGTATTGTGTATTAGCCAACAGTGGTTCAGAGCAGACGAACGATGAGCAAATTTACGGCTAATATTACTTGAAAAAAATTGCAAGTTGTGAAATGTATATGACACTATAGGAACAAAGTAAAGTACACTCAAGAATAATCGACAAACAAAGAAAGAGCAAAAAACACCCAAATATCCCATCTTCTCGCCACCCCGGATTTGATTAAGATTTGATTTCCTTACTCGTCAAGCTTGGGTGCAAGATAGAATCTCAGGTGCCCGCTTGCAAGAGGGTACTCGACCAAGATCGGGTTCTCATCAGCAAGCTTAAGAGAGACAGAAGGCGACAGTCCGGTGGCCTTGCAAAAGTTAAGCAGGTACTTTGTAGACAAAGTCAAGCTAACAGGCTCGGAAAGCTCAATCTTGGTAGCCGCCTCTGGGTGGTCGGCGGAGGCAGAGGGCTTCAAGGTAACACTTCCGTTGCCAATGTCACCTTCGCAAGAGAATTTGACTCCTGCCTTTGTGCACTCGATGGTGATACTTTCTGAGATAGCAGACATGTCTCTGCAGATTCTCTGGAACTCAGCAGATGGTAAGGTAATTGTAGCAGCGTACTCGGTCTCTGGGATTCCAAGGTGCTCCTGGTCAATATCCATAAGCTTGAGAGCATACTCAGACATGCGATCCTGCTGAGTATTCTCAAACCGGACAGTAAGCGAGTCCGGATTTTCCTGTGCCTCAAGAGTAAGCATGTCCTCGTTGTTACCGCAGCGCAGAATCTTTGTCAGTGAAGTCAGGTTAAGGCCGAGGGCGATGTTACGGTCGCAGCGATACTCGGAGAAGCCATCAGCATTGAGAAGAAGAGAAACAAGAGAGACATGGGAAGTGTCCATGGCTTGCAAAGCGATGCCAGAGTCTGAGCAGTCAAAATTGCAGTCCTGCACGAGTTCCTTGACGGCATCGACAATCTATCAAGAATTAGTATCATATTCAAAATTTTAGAGGCTCCACACAGATTTATTCAAATACCTTCTTGAAAAGAGAAGCCTGCTCGAGTTTACCTTCCAACATGGCGAATCTGTAATTATGGTTAGTCACTATACTTGCAGATGCATTGAAATGACCGGTTTTCGGACGAAAAACACGTTGATTAGATGTAGCCTTCAGATACTATCTAGCGATATTCTTTACGGAAAATTAAATCATATTCAGATCATTTTATCAAGTAAATCCAGTAAAGTTTCGTCATAAGGCAACAATCTGAGTACAACCAAAAGACGCGTCAAGGCACAGGCAAAGCTGTGTCGACATGCTCGAGGCATGTGAGCTGACAAGAGAAGGGAATGACTTACTAGATTGAATTGGTAGAAGTAAAGAACTAAATGTAGTAGTATAGTGATATGAAACGCGTATGTCAAGCTGTAAACTAGACGATGTGGGCTGATAAAGAGCAGAATAATAGAAGCGAGGAGAAGGCAATGAAGAAAGAAGGGGTTTCGCGCTTTTGCAGTAATTACCCTGCTCATTTATCACGCGCTTTTGACGCGTTCGGTGCACCATAAATTACCGCATTTGTGTAATTAGAACGCGTGACATAATTAAGGCGTTGGTGTCGATGAGCGCGTCGCAAAGAAATCTACACATCTTACGCGGTACTAGCCAGATTGGTCAAAAGCGCAGTGACTTATATTGCTGACGCACACGAGGAAAAAGTAAGTCTGTAGTTGATAATCAGAGATATCATTATCAACCATCGCGAAAGATTATAGAATGGCTTGGTCTGGTATGTTGAGTCGCGAACCCAGCCTCCTCGGTAGACTCGTCTCGTCTCATCTCTCTTTACGTTCAGCGACCGGCCCACTTTCTGCAGAGACGTTGACAAAGCCATCATGAGAATTTGATTTGGCTTTGATACTGTTAAAAAAACGTTCTATGTCCTGCTAAGAGCTCTGAAAGCTCTCCCTTTCAATAAATATATTCCAACCAGTGTCAGATATTGGCCTGATAATTGCGTGAATTGAGCAATTAATATTCGTCCCAACGGCGTCTCTCTCGAATTATGTACCATATAATACAGTCAGCCTTGCCAATTGACCTCGGATACAAACTATATGCTGAGCCACTGTATGCAGCTGCTATCCAAAAACAGAAGAGAAGTCTTCATTTGCAGTAAATTTGCATTTACAAATCGCGACTACGTCATTAATACAAATACTGATCGCTAATCAAACGCATCACTGCTTAAAATTTATTGATCTGACATAATTCAATGCGCGTAATCTGCGATATTTCAGATTCAGCGCAGGCAACAATGACGATTGTGGGCTGGAGGAGGCTGGCTGAGGAAGATATCTGTGGCGCATTGCCCACGCCACATCCCAGCCACTCTACCCCTGAAATAACTACACTAACCTATTATTGATAGGAGCTAAACCATATAAAGTAATATACAAGCCGCAGAAGACCCTGAGCCGCGTTCTCGTCTCCCAATAAACCGTCTCTTACCAGCCTCCTCGCGTCGAAATTTGGTGTCACCAGACCGCCCCTGCTGATACATATAAGATGCCGTCCGACCGCTCATCATCTTGATTCAGAATTGTTCTGTCTTCTATTTTTTTGTCTTCAATTTCTGCGAAAATGGTTCGTCTGCTCAAGCGATCCACTGGCGCTCTCGCTCTCGCCCTGTTCTACTCTGCATCTACCATTCTCGCTGCTCCGGCAAGTGGATCTTCTTCCTATCCTGTCGTCAATATCGATGGTGGAGAATCAACTGAAGGTGCTACCACTGTGACCCAGATTGTATCTGGTGACTCAAATACTCTGACGGAAACTGGTAAGTAACTACAATCTCTATTATTCAAATTTATATGCATTAGCGCTGACTCTTTCTCTCTACTTTAGCCACAGCTGCCTGCAGTCAGGATACGGTTACCGTCACAATTAGCAATCAGCCTACAGTAACTAAGACTGTGGTCGCTTCCGATGCCGTCACAAATTTCGTTACGCTGACTGTTACCGCTGAAAGCACGGCGTTCACTACTGTCTACTCAACCATTACAACTGGAGGAAACACAGATACGGCACTTACAGTAAGCAGTGCTCCCAGCGCTCCGATTTATGTGACCATTACTCAGACTGCCACCGTTACTCCAACCGATGCTTTTACCGTCCAAAATACTAAAACCGCGATTGTCAAGGTTTACGAGACTTCGACTGTATATGAGACGTCCACAGACTATCAAACTTCGACTGTCACTGCCAGTGGCACAGCTGGAGCTGACCCTACTTATGTCACTGTAACTGAGACCGCAACAGTTACTCCCACTGATATTGTGACTGCTATTAACTCGGCGACATCTGTTATCCCAGTCTATGAGACCAGCACCGTCTATCAGACCATCACCAACTACGAGACGGCAACTGTGTCAATCGTTTCCGGCTCTGCAAGCGCCGGTTCTGCCTTATCCACATCTGCGACCCCCGTCACTTATGTGACAGTCACCCAGTTCACAACCGTGGCGCCCACCGATACAGTGACAGTCACTCATGAGAAGGGCTCAACTATTTACCGGGATCCCACGACAACAGTTTACAACACCGCTACTGCCACAGCTTATGTCACGAAGCATGTCTCTGGCTCAAGCAGCTCAGCAGCTGCCGCGTCTAGTACCGATGAACCAACCTATGTTACAGTTACCAAAGTCTCAACTTTGGAACCTACTGCAACTGTCACTCTTGTTAACACTGAATACTCTACAATTCAGGTTAGCGAGTCAGGAACCGCTTACACAACTGCTACCGCCAGCTCTACACTGACGATTTCAGTCTCCGAATCAAGCCCTGCAGCAGCTATCAGCAGTGACGAGCTTACCACGTACATCACTGTTACCGGTTATACAACTGTAGCACCAACCAGCACAGTCGAATCTACCGAGACTCAGAAGTCTACTGCTTTCTTTTCCGAGACCTCTACTACTTCGAAAACGGCAACGACGTCGGCGTTCACAACAGAAGCTTCTTCGGCACCTAATTCGTCTGCAGTGTCTCCCACAGACAGTGAGAGTTACACCACACAGACTATCACCGAGAACGGTAAGACTTATACAGTTATCGTTGGTGGAACTACCACCACTACCGCTTACAAGACTATGTACTCAACCGCCATCACGACTTCTACCGTCACCAACCTTTCTACCACCTACACAACGCAAGTGACTACACCTATGGCGGTAGTAACTTCGACTTCGACGATAACCCCTGCTCAAACAATCACCATCACCGATAATTCCTCTTCATCCACAACGTCGGCACCGTCTTCTGCCAAATCGTCGCAGAGCTATCCTACTTTTACGCCGCACTGGAGCAATTCCACCATGACCACTAGAACCAGATCCGCAGTGACAAGCTTATACTGATCGAGAATTTGAACTCTTGATTGTATTTGCCTTTCCATAGCGTGAGTTCATTTCGTTTTATAGAGAATTGGGTTTGTTTCATGTGTAATTATAGTGACTCTCGGCGTTCATTTTATTTTATTCTCGGTCATTTTGTTAAAAATCCGCGATTTTGCAGCCTCTGCAAATTACTTAGATAATTTGCGTACCCTTCATTTAAACTTTACTCTGCCTTCATTTGTGCTATCTAGAATTGTTTTGCGTGTATGATATGTATTTTTAATGATGCCTGAGTAGGCTAATGAAATTCAAATATAGAAGTTTCAATTCTCATTTCGTAACATTATATGTAGAGCTTTTGCTTGCGGCTGTTGAAGATTTGGAGACTCCGATATTCTTAGCGAAAAGAGAAACGAGAGGATACATGGCAAGCTGACACAGTTAATATATTAGTAAGATCCTTGATATAATAACATTCATTCTGAACGGAGAGCCCATAATAAAGTAATCAAGATTTATTTACGTTGGTATGCATTAATGGGTACATGATTACAGATCATTTGAGGAAGAGATTGCGGCGGAGGTTCATGCATGTTGGACATTAGTAGTCGACGCAGCCGCGACTTATTCTCTTCCCTTTCCAATTCAGTTTTCCAATTTATCCAGTTTATTTATCTGCTTTTTTACGTGCTAAAGCGCATTTATCTTTCTATTTTTCATGCAGTAAGATTCTATTTTTTAACTCTCGAATGCAATCTATTTGACTCTGCGCGACCATCCACTGTTCTGAACACCAAGCCTCGATATTCGCCGACATCCTTGTTGGATTCGCCCACATGTCGGACAATACGGACGACGAAAAGTCTCGGTTATACTTATACTCAGTTCCTCCTCCGTATGATGTGGCCGAGGATGAAGCCGGTCCTTCCTCCACAGTATCTTCCTCGTCTTCAAACTTAGACGCGCCATCGACAGCTGCTGAGAGACAAAGCTTCCTACCTCGCGGCCTAGTACGGCATGAACCAAGTCTTGCGGAAGGAGATGAAACTGCGTCTGTATCGCTTTCAACACCTCGCTCGTCGACAGAGTCTACAGCGGCTCTTCGGCGTGAAATCATACAGTTGGATATCATCGAACCGCCACCTTCGACCATGCTTCGCCCCAGTATTCCGTCGCGTCTGGCGACGTCAATACAAAAACGGTTTAAATCTATAGGGCGATTTCGACCGAAATTTCCCAAACTTAAATTTCCAAGAATCAGAGCTTTTGAAGGCCTTTCTCAGAGATTTACTTTCCTAACTGCGTTTTTTTACTCTGTCTCACTCAGATATCATGCTATGACATCCTCCGTTTCAGAAACATTCAATAAACGATTGGAATCTTTTGGAAACCCACTACTTATAAAACGACTTGCCATAGTGTTTATGCTGACTGTGGGAATGTGGGCGATCGTTGCATCAGATTTGATCCCTCTTAATGGATCGGGTCCTGGCTATGCTTTACCCCCCGAACAGTATGATTCAACTATTTTGCGGCAATTTCTATTGCAATCTGTTGATATTAATGTGATATCTGAACAACTTCACAAGTTGACAGCGATGCCGCATTTAGCCGGTACAAATGGCGATTTAGCAGTCGCTTATAAAATAAAGAATTATTTAACGGAAATGGCCACATTTGACGCCGTTGATTTGAAAAAGTACGAGGTCTACTCGACGTTTCCTCAGTCTAACGAGACCATTCTCGAGCTTTTATCTTTGTCTGGCAAAAGGGGCAATAAAAAGGATTATGAAGTCAGCTTTGCTGCGAATTTGACAGAGCCTGAAGCGGTAGCAGGAATGGCAGCACATGAACCATTTGCATTCCATGCCTTATCAGCGAAAGGAGACGTCGAAGGGCATATTGTTTACGCCAATTATTGCACACGAAAGGATATGAGCAAGTTGAAGGAATACAAGGTGCAACTCAACGGTTCAATTATATTCTGTCGATATGGATATGCACACGAATCTCTGAAAATCAAGGTTGCAGAGTTATATGGTGCAGCTGGGGTAGTGCTATTCCGGGATAAGTTGTCGAAGGGACTTACGCCATACCCAAATGGCACTGCTATTCCTGAAGACGCTGTTCAACGAGGTAGCGCGGCATTACGGAATTGGGCACCGGGAGATCCACTTAGTGAAGGATTTCCATCGACGCCATTATCGGCTCGAAATTCCAAAGAAAATTCGACGGCGTTAGTTGGCATTCCAAGCATACCAATCTCGTGGAATAATGCGAAGCAGTTTCTGTCAGCTTTGAAGGGTCACGGGCAAAAGGTTCCTGCTTGGGCTGCAAATTTTGACGGTGTTGATGAGTGGTATACGGGTTCGGTCGACGGGCCTCATGCACACTTAGTCAACTCATTGGTGGAAAAAGAAAGACAGCCTATTTTTGATGTTGTTGCCAAACTGGAAGGCTTAGAGCAATCAGACCACGTAGTAATTCTAGGTGCTCACCGTGATTCATTTTGTTATGGCGCCTCGGATGCAATGTCAGGTACAACAGTAATGCTTGAGGTTGCTCGTATTCTGGGATTTATTCACAAAGAATATAGATGGCGTCCTCGTCGTACCATCTATTTTATATCGTGGGATGGCACAGAGCAGAATTTAATGGGATCAACAGAATGGGTGGAAGACCATATCGAAATTCTTAGGAGAGGGGGCGCGGCCTATATTAATCTCGACCAGGCGATTAGTGGCCCTGTACTCTATGCGAAGGGTGACCCATTATTTGAGTCACTCTTTCTGAATTCATTGACTTTTTTGTCTGATCCGTTTCACAACGCTACTCTCCGGAAACTATGGGGTTCAAAATCCATTTCAATGCCCGAGGGAGGTAGGTAAATTTTATTTTAGATAGTGGGCGCGGCATTAACTTTGTTGTTATAGATCGAGATACTCTTCCGTTCCAGAGTTATGCTGGTATCGCATCTTTTGAATTAGGGTTTGCCTCTCCAGGCGGATTTCCTACGCGAACATGTTTTGATAATTTAGAGTGGATGCAAGAGTTTGGGGACCCATCTGAAGTTCAAGTAGGGCCTGACTTGATAACTTTGGACAAACGTGTCAGCACAGCCCCTGATGGGAAGCCGTACGTCTATCATCATTTGCTAACGCAGATCGTTGGTATGATGATACTGAGACTTAGCGATGAAATGAATTTGCCGTTTGATTTCTCGGCACTTGCTCGCGACGTTTTATATTACGCGAATGATTTGAAGAGCTATGCTGGGAACTTGAAGCTTGATATAAGCTCTGTTCGCGATGCTGCGGGAGTCCTAGCTAAGAATGCGGTGGAGATGGGAAAGTGGAATGAAGAGTGGATGAAGCAGTGGATGGCGATGGGCCATATTGAAACTACAGCCATGACACAGCATCGTTTTAGTAGAAATGCGAGGATGATTAATTTTGAAAAACATTTACTGGATCTTGACGGAGTTCCTGGTCGGTCATGGTTTAAGAATGGTGCGTATAATTAATAACGCGACTGTATCCAGAGGAAACTAATTCGTTTTTAGTACTTTTTGCTCCGCAGCAATGGCCCCCGACAGACTCGGACGCTAAGCGGTTCTTTGCAACGGGAACTTTAGCCGCGGTTCGCGATGCTGTTGAGAAAGGAGATCATTATGAAGCACAGCGACAACTTGATAAAATTGGAGAGATTTTGTTGGCTGCTTCTGAGAAACTTGTCAATTGATGCTAGCCACTGTTTTATATTGCATCTTGCTTGTCTTATAAAGGTTATAGTGTGAGATATCAGATTCCTTTTTTTTTGCATGGACTCGGAGGAGTTGTTATTTTTTTCGAGTTTCCAAATTTGGGAGTTATTGTTAGGCTTTTGGTTTTAATTTTTAGTTATTTGTTTATATGCGGTTGCTAATGCGGATCATATACCGACAAAAACTTCCTTGATTTTCCTTTAGTTTTTATTGAATAGTTTTTTCAAGATGTCTCTGGTCTCACTTTAACGGTAGCGTTCGACATATCTTATTTTATTGAAAATTTCGATTCTGATTTATGAGGCATTATTTGAAATGTCTATATTGGCTATTTACATCTTGTCATTATGTTCTTATCTTTCCATAATAACTTCTAGAGACCATCATACATTTGCTAATGTAAAGTCCAAAATCTACCATGAGTATGCGCTACCTTGGCAAGTATTGTAAACGCAGATCCGACTATCATAAATACTCCAGTAAATATAGCCGCACCATAGTATTCGCCATTATTTGCGGTAATGATAGCGCCCGCGACGGGACCCCCTGCTAAAGTAGCAAAAGACATTACCGCAGAAATAGTACCCAGCCATGCGCCTATTTCTGAACGAGGGGCGATATCGGCTACACACGCTTGAAACATCGATACGGATGCGCCCGAAAAAAATCCAAAGAGAACCGAGTATAGAATAATGATGCCGGAGCTATGAGCAGGGATCCATAAGACCAGCGTGAACAGTCCCGCAAGGAAAGAGCAAAACGCATAGGTGTTAAACCGACCAAATCGATCAGCGACCATCCCAGGAATGATACGACCTGCAATCGATACCGAGTTGAGGATTGTGATTAAATAGGATGCGAGTTCGCGGGAGAGGCCATTGGCGACTGCATGTGAGGGAATGAATGCGACAGGTATAAATGCACCAAAAAATATCATAAATACCGAAATGCTCATCAGTAAGAACGGGGTACAATTGAAAGGAGCAATGTACGTCTTGCGAACGTTTATTTTCTGAAATCCAGGAGGAGGAACCCTAGATGTTGTGAAAATGCAGCAGAGAATAGATAATCCAAGCATGAAAAACGCTATCCCGCGAACCGCCCATCCAAAGCCAAATTCAGATTCTGTTCCTTGAAATATAATTGGAATAATAGCCCCACCGAGTGCCGACCCAGCGTGCCCGATTCCGAAAGCTGTAGCACGGTATTTTTGAAACCAGGATGAAACTGCAGGCGCAGCGGCGTGAAAGACTAATGCCGATCCTATTGGCGTGAGGATGCCCTGCGTAAGAATGAATTGATAGTAGCGTGAGCTTATAGAGGTCAGCATGACGCCCAGAGTCATTATGATTGTTCCAGGGACAATAAGGCGTGTCGGACCGACGACATCATATATAGGACCAACAACAACAGCCAGAAAGATCGTAAGAAAAATGTCCAGTGAGTTGATCCATGATATATCAGACGGAGAGTAGCCCATCAGCTGGTTATTTTGGTAATAATCTTGAAAGATTCCTAAAAATATTATCAGTAGTTGCCGGCCGGCCTACTTTATCTTTATCTCACAGCACATACCAATAGCGACTAAGTATCCAAATGTTGGTAGCATGCCACAAGTTGCGCCAAAAAGCGATAGCCAAGGTCTGTATCCTACATCGACAGGATATAATCCAGCCTCTGCGTCCTTCTCTTCTATTGCCGACTGATCGAGAAGAGAACTGTGCTCGTCCGCAGATTTTAACTCAGCAGTGATCTCAGTGATGTAGCCTTTACGTTCAGAAAAATATGTACCGCTATCGCTAGCTGATGCTATCTCTGCATGATCAGGTAGTTTGGCGTCGAGTGGGCTGCTCATAATTGTTTATAAACAGCAGAACTCACGCTATCAACACTTGCGGCAACAAGTGATGGAGAGCGAAAAATAGATTTCAAAGTGATTAAAATGCTGTTGGATGCATTAATATGATACTGTGCGTAAATATCTGTAGATACTCGTTTGTGTATCTCGCGAGTAGCCTAAGATTGCGGGAGCTCTAGAAGTCTTTCTTCGCTTTAGCGAATGGCGCAGATATAGGGACAGGAGAATCTTGACCTTCTTCCTGAAGCTGATTAATAAAATCCAAGCAGAAAGGGCCTCTGTGGTAGTCCTCTAACAGCTTTTAATTCCGGAAAGATTTGCATTTATCTTGGGCTGAAAATTGAGCACGCCATGCTTACTCGATCAGATACGCTTTAGCTTATCTGTGCGGCGCCTTCGCGGGAGGGGGGGGGAGCATTGCGGCGTTGCGGCGTTGTGCTGAACGCGACTCACAGTCTTTTTGATCTGACTTTATAGTTATCGTTACTTAGTCTAATCTATATCTATTGCTGTACTATTTATGTTCACCTCTTTTTCGAATTTTGATGTAGAACATACTGTCAGTGTCAAATGAAGTACATGTACTAAGTATTTGTCTTATCTGCTGTCGCTTATCATGGCTCTAGCCGAACTGCTAAGATTTTGATCCCAGAGTCACGATGAATAAGGAATATATTACGATCATGGCAACACCCACTGTCGAAGAAGAACAGTTTCTACATAAATAGTTCAGTCATAGTGTAATACAAAATTCATTGGTGCCCAAAACAGAACTCCTTGTATCCTCTCAGCTGATCTTACATGTCACGAATCTTACTTACTGATAAATGCCTTACAGCAATGACTCTTCAACCTTCGCTCGTTCCGAATCTAAAACATATCTCATCGTTCCTTTATCACCTATCGTAAAATCTCTGATTTTGGGAGCTTTTAAAATGTCGTTTTTGGATTCGAATTGATTATCGCTGCCGTTACTGTGGCTCAATCGTTTGTTGACTTCGATCCTCATAGACATGAACTTGTCGAGATCAGGAAATCGCGATGCGAGAGTAGTCTGTGGAAGCCAATCGATGTAAAGCTCCAATAACTCCAAAATAATATCTAATGAAAATAATTATTAGCGATCTGAGCAGAGGCAGAGAGAACAACCAGCAGCGACAGATACTAACTTTCATAATCGTGTAAATCTACCAAAAAATCTGCGGTGTTATTCGCATATCCGGATATGTCGCGATCAAGTAGTACCCCCGCGATATATATGCTTGCCAAGGCGATGGCATGTGCTGTGTGCTTCAGAGGAGCAAGAGTCTTGTAAGAATCAAAGCAAATTAGCCAAGCCAATTGTGCTTGCTCAGAGCCAACTAGTGAAGAGTTAACATTGTCGTTTTCAAATCTCTCGACGATTTGAGAAAGCATACGAGTTAATTTTCGGCAGAATTTGATAACGTAAGGGTGTGGATGCTTCACTCGGAAATCAAATGACATAGTCTCCAGAACTTGGCGCTCAAGAAATAAAGACCTGCGTCTTTGTTCATCGAGAACCTGCGACAAAATCAGTATGGTACATTTCAATTTTTATACGTATTGATAAAATGTACCTGTGAATCCAAGCTGATTTCGGGGCCATTAGGATGCCTGACATTATAAGCTGCAATCAGAATATCTTTGATTTTTTTCAATGTGTCCTCCATTTTTGATGCCACCAATAAGCATGCAAGGGCAGTATCAGAAACTGAGGAGAAATTTTGCAGAGAATTAAAAAGATAAAATTGTTGAAATAAAACCATAGCGCTTCCAAGCGTTCGCACTGGGCTAGATAAAAGAAACCTGTTAGTCAAAATCGTACGAAATATCTCAGGAACGAATCTTTACAATCGCAGTTGGTTCCCTGTATTTATTATCAAAGCAAATGCATGAAATCTTGATTGACTCTCTCGAACTCCGTTTGAATTATTTGCCTGCTGCGAAAGAATGGCAATATGCTCTGCTGAAAGGTATGGCCGCGAGATCTGAATTAAGGTAGGGAACGTAACGGACGATGGTGCCGTACCGATCGATCCAGAGTCATATGCTCCGCTCACAAATCCAGAGCCTGCAGGAGAGCCAGATTTTGGCGTTGACCGGGTCGCCATCTTCTGTCATTGAGAAATCAAGCACGAGAGGTAACAGTCCTTTGAAAAGCGAGGTTTGAATTCTTTCAGAATGTGTTACGTAATCGATCATGTTCACGTGACGGTAGTATTCATAGGGGCTGGCTGCGGCAGCATGCATCTTCTTATCAATCAGCTTTTGTGGCTACGAATTCCTTTGCTCACTTCGTACGTCTCTGCAAAGCAAAATTGTCGAAATGAGAAGTTCAATAGGACTTACTATTGCTGCGGTACTGCTCACATGTCTGGCTGCTCCTAAAGCCGTTGCAAGCTCACCTAGGCCAGTCGTCATGTGGCACGGTCTAGGAGATAGCTACAATTCGGGCGGCATGCAGCGGGTCGAAAGCTTGATCAAGGACATGTATCCCGATATTTTTGTTCACAGTATCTATCTTGATGAGGATCCTGAAAAGGATAGCAAAGCCTCTCTTTTCGGCAAGCTGGATGAGCAGGTATGGATCAGTGAAACTGCCGCACGCGAGAGAAATTTTGATGCTGACATGTAGCTTTCGTCTATAGATTGAATCTGTTTGTGATCAGATAGCATCTATTCCAGAACTTCAGGACGGCTTTGATGGTCTGGGATTCTCACAAGGCGGTTTATTTCTTCGTGGTTATGTGGAACGCTGCAACTCACCGAAAGTATACAACTTACTCACTTTTGGTTCGCCTCAAAACGGAATCGAAGATATACCGCCATGCGATAACCCTCGGGATTTTGTCTGCCGTCGCCGGAATGCGCTGTTGAAGACCCAGGCTTATGCCGCCTACGCGCAGAACTCATTGACGGTCGCGCAGTACTACAGAGTAAGCGGAAATAATTAGTGGGGGCGGTTATGGCGTGTATGTGAGACTAATTTATATTCCTTAGGACCTTGATCGGTTTGACAAGTACTTGGAAAACTCCAGATATTTGGCGGATGTGAATAATGAGCGTGCAGTAAAGAACTTGGCATACGCTGATAATATCAAGTCTCTTGAGAACTTGGTACTGTATTTGTTCACCGAGGACCAGACTGTGGTTCCAAAGGAGAGTGCAGTAAGTTATAATAATTTTTATCATGAAATTTTCTGTAAATTCATATTCTGACTGGTCTATAGTGGTTTGGTCAGACGGACAAATCGAACGGCGGGCTAATGTACCTCGAGGACCGCGCGTTGTATCGCGAAGACTGGATTGGGTTAAAGACCCTCGATCAGGCGGGGAAACTTAGCAAGATTGTTTTAGAAGGCCGGCACATGAATATCACAAATGAGACGGTAGTCGAGTTTGCGGAAAAGTATCTTGGCACAATACTGCCAGAGACGGAGGAAACAGGAGAACCAGCTGCAGATGCAGTTCAAGAAGCGATGTCACGGTTTGGAAAGTCTTTTTATGACAGGCTGCAGATCTTTATGTCAGCGATGTCTGGTCAGGCATATATCTGAAGAAGGAGAGCACATGTTTTGGATTGGCTGTAACAGCGGCTGTAATCAGCGGCCGTAATGGTGGTTATTTGCTGTGTTTTTGTTGCAGTTTGTATTATCTTGCACTTTTTGGTTCCTAATGTCTTTTTGCTTTGTTTGCTTGGGAATAATTTATGGAGTGCTGTAGCGGGTAGAAATAGAGTGATAATTACGAATACTAGGTCAACTGTCTGTTAAGAAACTCTTAGGGCTAGGCAAAGTCTAAGACCGCCGGTTGCCCCTGGAACTGCCCCTGATCAATACACACTGGCCACTCTCCTGCCCTTTTGAAGCCTCAAGTATGCTATTTGAGCGCAGAAAAAAATCATAAGCAAAATTACAAGTTTTGCTTGCTATTCCACCTTTTGCCTCCCACATTCTTTGGTTTGCTGCTGCTTCAGAGAGAGCAAAGGCATTAGGGCTAGGGGGTGAGGGCTAGGGGACTCCTGAGCACAAGGTACGCCGCAAAGGCGCGGGCTCGAAGTATCCATCTTGCCGCCCCTGCCTTTCTCTTCCAGCTCCTGTCCCGCTCCTTTATCAGCCCTCAACTATTCGCTGAGAGATCCTCATGGCTGAGTTCGACGCTGCTATTGCCCTCCTTGGACTTGTTGATCAGGATGAAAAGTCTGGCGACTCTGACTCGGGTGCTGACGTTAGTTACCTTGCTGCCTCTTGTTTCCGTCCCCTCTTCGCTAACTTGTATTTCTTTCTTCTTTTTTCTTATATAGGCTTCTCCCGATGATACTTCTCTCAGAGACAAATTGACGAAGAAAGTAAAGACAGAATCAAAGTCTGACGCTAGCTCCCCAAAGCTAAAAAAGCAGACAAAGCAGACGGCCTCGGCTTCCACCTCTCCAAAGAAACAATCTCCTCCAGATGGCGGCGGGTCCCCGGATGACAGCTCTTCTTCGCCAAAATCTTCTATAATTGCAAATGTTAAGAGTGAAGAGATTGAAGACATTGATCCTTCTCAAACGGCTGGTTCGACACATATTGCTGATCCGAATGAAGGCGACGCAGAGCTGGCTCCTCGATTGCTGTCTCCTCCAACTAATTCCGGCTCGCGTCGCGGATCCGCTGGGTCGACATCGAGCAAGAAGGCTTCTCAGAGTCCTCCAGTATCAAGCTCGGAGGAGCAGCGATCACAACGCGACCAGGAGAGGCGACAGCAGAAGATGCAACAGGAACAGCAACAAGCGCTGATTCAACAGCGATTGGAGCGACAACAGCAACAACAGCAACAGCAGGAGCAGGAGACTGGACAGCAGAGATTACGGCGATCGGGATCAATTCAGTCGCCAGCTTTGAAGTCCAACTCCTTATCTCAACTACAATCGCCGCCAAACCAGCAGCAGCAAGCGTATCAACAGGATACAAGTCCGCAGCCTCAACAGCAGCAGCAGCAGCAGTTCTCAACTTATTATCCACAACCCCCCCAACCGACCGCACATCAAAACTTCTCTCAGCAATCACCACAGCAGCAATTTGCTTATGCTCAACAGCCTCCTACTTCACAGTCTTACTCACCACATCCACCACAACAAGTGCCGTATCAGTATCAGGCCGGCTCTCAGCAGCCCAATGCTTACCCCACCACGTCGGCCCCGTTCCGACAACAACAGCAGCAGCAACCGCAACAGCAGTCTATCTCTCAGTCTGGACCTCCCCGATTGCCTCCTATATCTCAGATCTCGCAGCCGCCAATACAACCACAAGCCTCGCAACCGGAATCTACCCCCACAGATCCTGCACTTCAACAACCTCCACATTCACAGGTAGTAACCTATCCTACATCGTATCATCAGGCGCCCCGATCTGCTGGTCCATATCAGCAGTTTTCTATAGGCCCAGATCAGCAGGCATCTCAATACACATCAATGCCGGTGTCTCAGCCGCCTGTATTCGCACCGGCGGCGCAGCAGCAACAGTCATCGTTCTATGCGTATAGAGATGCAAATGAGCAATATGGTTCTGCTGGTACCCCGCAACCGAACGGGTATCAACCTTTTATCGATCCGGCTTTGGGAGGCGCTCGTCAGCAACCTCAGACGCAACAGCCAAGATGCATGTGACTATTGTTACACTTGTTTATAGAGTCGCTTCTAATTTTTTGTTAAATAGATTTTCCGCAACCTATACAGCCTAGTGTTACACCAACAATACCACAGCAGAATGACGCGCAAGCGCAAACCTTTGAGCGTACATCACGCAAAAGTCAATTAACAGAGTCAAACCCACTATCCACGTCACAGCCCGTGCCTACAGCGGCCGCACTTGCAATGGCAGCTGCCGATGCAGTTATTCCATTAGAGGGAGGCTTAGATGATAAACGGTTTGAGTGTGTTGAATGTGGTCGCAGGTTTCGACGAAGAGAGCATCTCAAGCGGCATATTAGTACCCTACATCAGCGCGATAAACGTGAGTCTTCTTCATCTATAATTTTATCAACTATAAGATCTGCTAATTTATTACTGTGTCTAGCTTACGCATGTGAGTACTGCAATCGTCGGTTTTCAAGAGGAGATAATCTCTTGCAGCATTCACGCATGCGACATCGCTATGGCATTGACATGCGCGACAAATCTCGCTTTGTCGAGGAATGAGGCGTCTATTTAAATTATTCGAGACGTAAAAAGTTCTATATGTACGATATTATGTTATTTCACTCAGGAAAGAATTTCAAAGCGATTGGTTTGGAAAGTATCCGGTTTGGGAGGGTTATTTCAGTCAGGCATGTAAAAATGGTTTTACTAGCATAAGCTATTTTTTTGTATAATTACGAGAAATCACATCTTCAATTGAAGTAGCTAATCTCCTATCTCTGTGTGTACTTTTCAAAAAAATTGAAAAGATCCTTCATACACTGATCCATGGCCGCTACAACGTCCTTCTTTGAAGTATCACCACGTGCAGCGAAACCATGTCCAACCTTGTCATAAATGGCACTCGCGAAAGGTACGTTCTTTTCAGCGTATAATTTGCGGACTTTCTCTACAAAAGAGACATCAGCGTATTGGTCGTCTGTGCCAACGCCAACGAATAAAGGAGTGCATGCGTTTTCAACATCGGTTGGAAGACTGACGTGGCTGGGATGTAATCCCGCGACGGCATTGACGACGCCCTTGGCAAGATATTTGTCCTCTGCGCCAGCCATCATGGAGAATCTACCGCCCCAGCAATAACCGACGACATAGATGGGCGACGACGGGTTTTCCTGCCGAATTGTAAGAAAACTGCCAATCACGGGTCTTGTGGCAGCAGGTCGGCCAGCGTAGTAGAGTATTGAGAAAAGAGAAGGGATTTGCGGAAGTATTTTCAAAATACCGCCGAGTTTTGACAACGATTTCTCATCCGGCGGTCCAGGAAGGATGTACGATGACATATCGGGGTCTAGAGCGGGAACTGCATGAAAACCCTTATTATTAACTTTCCTCGTAGTGGGTATGTATCAGGGAAGACTGTTTATTTGACGAGGGCTTACATACAGGGCATAAAATCGGGGAGGTAAGCAGTATACCCTCCTTCTTTAGCGTATGTGTCTGCCATTAGTCGCAAGTTCCCAAATTTCCATCCAAAGATATCGCTAATCATCACAATTATTCCTTTTGACGGCTCTGGAATCGGTGAGCTGATATACGCGTCGCGCCCACAGATCTTGATCTCCGCGCCCTGCGGCTTGCCTTGGCGCACAAAACCAGAGACGCACTCTTTGCAGGGAAGCGATGTCATTGTCTATGTATTAAGCAGTATACTGTAGAGCAGGAGTTGAATTACGAAATTTGCTCGAGGGATATTGCGTATAACTAACTATATTAGACCGCTTCGGAATTCGAACGCTTATCGTGTATTTCTGACGAACTCAGCCGCTCACAGTCAGCATCAGAAATCTTCTTCTACTTTCTAGGCAAGCCGTGCACTTTGAGCTGTAAAACTTATCAGACTTTAATTTCAACCACCAGAAAACCGAATATTTATATTCTTCGGTGGTGTTTTGGTCAATTCGTACGTTATGACTAATACCGCCGCAACCGCTACGGCGTGTAGCCATTGGTATGAGCCCAACCTCTCCGACCATGACTCTTGCGCTCTTCCTTCATTTGCTACTCATATGCATCCTTATAATTTAATAGATCATGGATGCCTTGTATATAAATGGTTATAAAAAGTCATAAAAGCGTTTTTTTTGTTCTTCATCGCTTGCTCGGTACCATATTTAGCCTCTCGGAGTGCAAGGTCTCCGAATTTAGGAGAGCCATCTGATGCAAAAAAGCTGTTGCCCCTTTTGTAAATGGGTTTACGGCAGCTAGCATCAAAATTTAAGGGGTTTTTGACAAGTGGAGATTCAAATCTTGATATGCTCTGACTGCGAGCTAGCCTCGTACACATTCTGCGGTATCTCTGAAACCCAAGGTTGCCGGAGGTGTAGGTGTTCGTAACCGTATATCAAACTTCAAGAGAACCCTCTGTGGGTCGTACGGCATCAGTCCAGACCACATGAATCCGCCTTGTATAATTTCGCAGATGTAGTGATAAAGTAAGCTGTACCAAAGGCGCAGAGGAATTTGGGCTTGTTGATGTGTTTGAAATGCATACGCATTTGGTCCTCGATCCTCCGGTCGTACGCTCGCATAAGTGGTCTAAGGCAGCCAAAATCTAGCGGCTGAAGAAGGAGATGAATGTGAAGGCATACATAGTGTTATCATATTGAGCTGCTTGTGATAGAGCCTGAATTTGGGTGAGCGAGGCATTTCATGGCCATCAAGAATTAGCGGCCGATACGTACCCTTTGTACGAGTTTTTGTAAGGTAACAAATTACTTGATCCGTGCTAGACTTACATTTTGGTAGTCCAGTCGTTATTAGCTGCTGATATTTGTTGGTAAGCCGGAAGCTCGTACTCTTGGTACCAATTGGCAAGATGGTATTGGGCGGTATGGATGATGAACGACTAAATCGCCCCGCCGGGTGCGTTAATGCATTGGAATAAATTTGCCCATCCCCGATTTCCAGGATGAGCTAATTTAGCACTTGTAAGACAGTCTGATGTTGTACCGCACATACCTGCTAAAGATCAGGCCCATCATATAGCTGATTTTGGCAGAGTTACACTCGTAGGATCCAGTATTTAGCCTCTGGATTATCTACGAGAGTAAACCAACTACCAATAAGTTCTGGACCTTTAGATTTAGCCCTTTGATAGCCGTACTTGTGAGACCAACGTTTACAGAGCTCTGACTGGCGCTTGGCAAAGTTATGTGCCACTCCTTGCCGACAGGTGCCGCGTCGCCTACATGTAGCAGATGGCTGACCATTTCACCAATGCGGGTTGTTGTGGCGAGTACGTTGCAGATCTTAGCTGCCGCCTGCATACTAAGAATTTTGTTGTTTTGCTTTTAATATATTGAAGGGCGAGATTACACTAAATTCAATGGGAAGCGATCCCATGATTAATTACGAATATGTACGTGTAATGGTGGGTGTGCATGGCTCGCACATCGTATACATCAAAAATCTATTTATTCTCGGTATATTAAATTCAATACACAACGCAAAGTCCGCGTCGGATAAACAAGCTTTAATCTTACAAAGGAAGAACAGTAACCCTGCCCAGAACAGGTCATCACAAAATAGTCTATTATCTTTGAATATACAACTGAAAAATCCTTACAAAACCGTGGATATATATAACAAGCAAATCAAAGCACACAATATTACCAAACCCAAATACCGTCCTAACCAGCAAGAAAACATAAAAATTTAAAAATAAATATCAAAATATCAATCCGGAGCCAATGTCAGCGCTTATTCCGTGTTTTTAAACTCCGCCGTCCCTTTGTCCCTTCTGCTCGTCTGCGCTCTCGCGCCTCCTCCTCTTTGCGCTTTTTATCAAGCTTGCGATTTAATCGTGAGTCCGGTTTTTGATGAACAAGCTTAATATGGCGATTTCGTGAATCTTTGCGATGGAATTTTTTTAGACACCACGAATAAACGCAACTAAAACCTCGCGCCTGGTCATGCTGATGCTTGACGTGCCTCGAACATTCGTTCCGGTTAGGAAACCCCACTAGTGACCATGGACATGATGCCTTTGTACATTTGTAGGGTCGCGGCAGGTTCTTATGTTTGATATGCTCCCAGAATAGATACATTGTTGCGAATTTCTGCGGACAGTGTGAGCATCTGTAGAGGCCTTTCTTGGTCTGCGCCATTTTGTCTTCGATAGACATGAAATCGTTGTCATCGAAATTATCATCGTCTTCTTCCTCTTCGTCTTCGTCTTCGTCTTCGACAACGTCTTCAGAACCGTCTAGCTCTTCTTCACGGGTCGCAGACGTATATTTCTGATCACTAGAGTCTGTCCACATCGCTCGCCGATCACCGGGGGCAGAATACGTAGGTGACGTATAATGACCTGAAAATTGCTCATAGCATGATGCAACCTCATGACTGAGAGATATATCGGGATTCGCGTATGTATAATGCTCTTCCTTGACGTAATGCGAGTTTGGGTGAATATTGCGTAAACTACGTCGTCTAGGCTGCGGAATCATAATTGGAGTTGTAGAAATATGCTGAGGACAGCTGGTGACCGCAAACCTTTGGGAAACCTTTTTGGATGTATTCCGAGACTCGATATAGTCAGGGTCTATAAGACCGTGATCATCTTCCTCGTCATCGTCGTCCTTGTCATCAGTCTCGTTCTCTTGACTCGCAGGCGGCAATTCCCAGGATTCCAGACGCATGTCCGGCGCCGGATGACTGTGAATTTCTAGGCTTTTAGAGTATGTTGGCATCATATTTTCTGCTGCGTGATGTGGGGCCGGAGGATGCGCATGCGGCGACGAGAGCGCAGGAGATGAGCTTGCGTCAATCTCGGACGCAGGTGGGGATGCGGTAGGAGCGTACTGCTCTGCTGGGGAATGAGAATGTGTTGTTGCTCCAATGTGATAATTTGCCCATTTTTCGGCGTACTGTCGCGGAACTTGCTCTGACAACGGTTCTTCATAGGTGGAGGAGAAGAGATAATCTGGTAGTATGCCGACTGGTTCCAGAGGCGAAGGCTCATAAGGTCTCATATCAAGGTATGGAAAGGAGTCGGTATTTGAGTTGTGCATTCTGTGAGGAGACAAAGGGTCAAGGTAGAAAAGCTCAGAGCGTCTGCGCTCGACTAGCAGCTCGTGTGGCACGAGAGGATAATCTGTAGGCATGGGTGCGGAAGTCGAGTCGAGAGCAGAAGCAGCCGACCAGGCAAAGTCGAATAGAGAAGAGCGGCGGCGAGTGCTTAGCATTGTTAAATGGACTGGCAGTCTTTGTGACTACTGCGGTGGCTGAGAGGCAGAAGAGCGCAGCCAGGATAGGAACGGGCGGCCTTTTGTAGCATTGTGGAGAAACGCATGCATCGCTAAAACTCTAATCTTCCACGTGGACTAAAATTCACCCTTTTACCTAGCACGCCCCACCTATTTGGGACTAGTGTGCAGGGTTTAAGCAGAACGCATGGCTGCCACGTGGTAGCCGCAGTCTCGCTTCTCACTACTTTCGTAGAGAAAGACAGACCTTGCAGGGGGGGGTTACTGACCCAGCGAGATCGAAGTAAGCGGATAATGCAGATAGATGTACTAGAGTTGCTATTTGTCTGGCAGCTGTCTGGAATTGCTATTTGTCTGGCAGCTGTCTGGAATTGCTGATCTGGCGCAGCAGGCACTGGGGAATGCAGCATGAGACCGCTTGTAGAACGCTAATTGAAGCGCACGGGCGGCTGTGAGGAAGCAATGAAAATCCAGCATGAAGTTATTAATTAGGCAGCTGAGTCTCGGCGATTATAAAAGTGTGATTGGCTGAGATGTGAGGAGTAGCATCGCGGCTACTAGTTAATCCGAAGATTGGTGACTAATTATGTTTTGGATAGCAGCGAGTGCAACTATGTGCCCCAAATCGGAAATTTGGCAGGCGGGTGCTTCGGCTCCTGACAGGCTTTCCGATATTGAACTCTACCCTAATTACAACCAATTTTTTATCTCTCAACCAGCTAGTATTCTGCTCGCTCTCCTGTTGGCTGTCTCTCAGATGCCAGCTGGACGGAAGAAGGGGGCAGGTAGTACTTTGGATATTGATAGGCAAATAGCTACAAACGTGCCATAGTTCCAAATTAGGCAGGGTGCTGCGTCTAGATTACAGATGAGCCCCCTGTTCTGCAGATTACTAGTCCTAGTCCATTTTTTTTGCAACTGCTCTATTCTCTGTTTTTGCTTTTTGGGCATAGGTACGGTTTTCCAAAGAATCTAATTTCCACTTCGAGAGGCCTTCCACTTTCAGATGAGCGCGAATGCTTTCACGTTTCTGTTCTTCACAGACACCATACCTTCAGATAAGCTATCGGCTGTAGATTGATTCGTCAGTTATGCTACACCAGTTTGACAATATTCTAATCTTTATTGACTTTCTGAAAAGCAATTGTTTTTCTGCGCTAGGAAGGCTCCTTGCCATAATTCAGGGCTCTCACGGCAGATGAGGCTGTCTTATTTGGTTTATTCCCAATCCAGCCGTTTATTTACAACTAGCTACAACTGTAACATAACATACACTTATTTCTCTCAGCACAAACAAAGAAGTGCCCCCGTGATTTCATTTCAATATGAACAATGCTTTAGATTAGACTGAAAGCGACAATTTGATGACTTCATTTTCAGGAGATTCTTGATTTTGAAACACTCGCCGCTCCTCCATGACAGATTAATATAGTAATGTATTTTCACAAACTGATTTTCGGTATTAAGCAATCTCAGCACAATAATTCACATTACAAAAACACAAAAGCATTACAGATCGAATCTCCGTGTCCCATTCCCCCTTTTTTTTCCATTTTATTTTTTTACGTTTTCTCCTTTTTTTTGTTCGTCATCGCACAACAAAATATAGAAAGGCTTTTCTAATCAGGACCGCGCTGTCGTTTGTTTCCATGCGGATTTCCGTCATTCTGCCACCCACCTTGGCCGCCATCCTGGCCATTAAAAAAGGCAGGATTAAAATGTGGCTGAGGGAATCCTTGAGGAGCTATTCAAACAGGCAAAGAAATTAGTATGCCAAATATCAAACATCGAAAGATATCAACAAAATAATAGGAATACTTACGGAACCCACCGAAACCGCCACCACCCATCATCGGGTTGAAGCCGCCATCCATACCGCCCCGTCCACGGCCACCGCCCATGCCACCTCGCATGTTCATAGGACCGCCTCGACCTGGACCTCCATGAAATCCAAACATGTTCATCGGCATACCGTTAAATCCGCCCATATTCATATTCGGATTATACATGCCCGGCATACCACCCCCAGGGCCGCCCATATTACCACCACCACGGTTGTTGAAGCCGCCACGACCACCGTAGCCGCCACGGCCGCGCATACCCATTGGTCCACCGCGCATGTTATTCATTCCGCCTGACTGGTTCATACCGTTCATATCGCGACGCGGACCGGGATCCTTTGGTACCATGCGGAATGGGTTGTTGTTGGGGTTTTGATAAACTGCTGTGAATCGCTGAAGATCTGGTGCGCTGCTTAGGTAGTTTCTGACGGCTGTTGCTGCTTGAGGGCTAATGAATTCCATAAATACGGCGCTGTAATTAACGATTGTTAGTATACTGAGGTATCTCAAAATAACAGAAATTAAAAATTGACGTACCCTCGAGACTTGCCGTTCGCCTTGTGCTCATTAAACGTGACATCCTTCAACTCATACTCGACATTGGCAAGCGCGGCCCATCCACGTACATCTTCCTCCGACGTCCACCAATCAAGATCAGAGATCGACAACGCTGGTGTTGCATTGGAGTCGACTGGTCGATTATCAGGTTGAGAATATGGAACCGTGGCATGCCATTTGCCATCTGGATGTCGCTGTCTTTGAGAGTTCGCATCTTTTGATAAAAGGTCTTGTTAGTCTTTGTTGGTAGTAGTAGTGTATTTTTCCTATGTTGGTTGAGATTGGGTGGCAACGTACCATCTGCAAATGAACCCGCGATCTCAACATCTGAATCGTTCCCAGATCCAGCAGGTCTACTCTGCTGCGGAGCTCGAGTATCATTCTCGTCGTCGTAAATATCAATCTCGTAATTGAAATCGTCGGCCATCGTTCTTATTTATATATATATAGATATATATGTATATGAATCTAGAGATTGTTTTCCTTTGTTGATGATTACAAAGTTGTCGGGATATGTGATTATTGTATTCTTTAGAAAAAAATAGTACCAGTCAGTGTCAGAACAGATTGGATATACCCGTAAACATAATTTTCAAGGAAGATAAAAATCTCAAAAAAAGGAAACCGTTGACTTGTTTCTGGGCTGATCCGGCAAAGAAAGATAGAGAAGAAAAATAGGGATACGTACAGAGAACTAATACAATGCGATAGACACTCACACACACTCACACACACTCGCTCACTCACAATAAAAACACAGATTCTTTGCTTTCTTCTCGAGTGCGATACAAAAAGGACAGCTTTAAAGTAATAATATATCACAGTATTCCTAAATCATAGTTAACAAAAAAGTTTCCTAATAAAAAAAACCATCTTCTCCTCTCTCTCTCTCTCCAGTTTGGCATCAAGTATAAGAAAAAAAAAACCGCAACATTGGTGCGAGCTTTGATTCAAACATTGCTGAATAGTATTCGAGTAATTAAATCAAATACAATCACAAGAAATATCGACGTTCAATCAATCAGGCAGAAAGAAAGATCAATCAATCAATCAATCAATACAAATTAAAAAAGGAGAACCAGAATTACCTTTTAGCAAATATCACGAAGAACTACAACAAGCGTTCACAAAAGTTCCAAAGGCAATCAATCAATAATATAAATAAGAAAGTCTTAACAAATGTAAACAAATAGATTTAATCAAATTAACAAGTCTGGGGTTTTAATCAAAAGCCAAACACACAAAGCAGCAAGAGCTAACGAGCGAATAAAGGAGAAACGCTTGCATTCAGATGCAGATGAACTCTGGGTTGCAGTTGACGTATATATCAGCACTGCACATATTTCATCCTGCATTTGCATGACATATTACATAATATATTTCAAATATATTACTAATTATTATGCAAATGCAAAATGATACATAATATATATTTAGCTACAAGTTTAAGTATAAAAACAGGCTCAAAGTTTTTCATCTCTATAGTCAACTGCATACTTGAATTTGTCTAAAAATCATCTTTCTGTTACTAAATAATAAAAAGAGAGTGGCTGGACTCTATGCTGGAAGTTGCCACTTTCGGCTACTGCAACGTTTTGCCCATGTCAGGTCTGACATAATGTATGCTAGTCACATAATTATGAGCTGGTGATTTTTGGCGAGACTTTTATAGGAAAGTTTTGATCACGAGGGTTTTTGTTTTTATCTTCTTTGGAATACTTCATGCCGGGGTTTCGATTAAAATACAAGGTGAATGCAGATCGCGAGTGTAGAATTGTCGTCGAGCATTGCATGACATCGATGCGCGGCATACTGCACATTCTGATTCTATCAAAATGATTGCCAGTACCAATCATATATATAGTACTGCTTTGCATTGTACTTAGTGTTGCCTTCCTTATTGGTCAGTTTTCTATTGACATCATTAAGATGTCTGATTACCTTTACGTCCCCGGCATCCAGCCGCTTACTGCTACTGTCAAGAATATGACAGCGCGCTAAGCTGTCAAAATCTACGATTAATTTAAGTTACGCTTGCAGATTTATGAAACGCGGGCTTTTATGTATTTATCCCAAGATAGATGGGCATGTTTAAGACCTTTATCGACTGACTCTCTTGCGACAATGAATAAAATTGGTGCCATCAGATGGCTCGCAAAGCTATCGATTGGTACGATTGACTATGGTTAAAAAATCAGTGTCCAAAGTCATTGTATTAAGTCAAGTCAGTGCCAAAATCAGTGCAAGGATTGGAGCAGAGTGCATAATCGGTGGTAGTGGATCTTTTGCTCGATTAAGTAATAGATCAAAAGAGGGAAAAAGAAGCCCCTGAAGGCTGCGTCGCATGATCGAGTTGATTGAACTCTACAGAGATAATAGTCTAGTAGATTACATGCATATGCGGCACAAAAGCAAAAAAGAACCCAAGTCTGAGTCAAATAATAAGGCAATGTCAATGCGTATAAATATAGCATGATTTTGTGGATCATATTTAACTGTCAGAGAATTGACCTCGAAAGTAGATTAGAGCGAAGGCAGTTGTCAGCATAGACATCCCACGAAGGACTAGTCGGGACGTTGCAAAAGAAAAAACAGTCGTCACTATAAAAAAAAGGGATGAGAGAAAAAAAGAAGAAATGAAAAAGGATAGAGGCCTCGAATGCGGCAGCAATGAACAATTAGTGAATATAAGGAATTAAATGAGTAAAAAGAATTAAAAGATACTGGATACTTTTATTGGTGTTTCAGCAATTTTTTTGTCCTATTCCATGAAGAGGCTGAGCTGAACCAAGCTTTGCCGGGCATGCTCCGTGTACTAAAGAGTACAAGAGTACCAATATCGGTACAAAGTTGCAGCTTTTTATTCTTTTTTTTCTCATTTATTTTTTTTTGGGGAGACGCCATCGAATAAACTTACATAAGCTCAGATTTCGAAATACTTGTTCGATCATGGGCCTGTTTATAGTGTGGTTTGCCTTAAATCGCTGCTATCTTTCGGAAATCCGCTAAGCGAATCTGCGCTCTTTACTCCGCTGCCTCTTAAGTCATTTGTCACAAGTTATCTCATCTCTTATTACAATACAGCCATTAATACACACCATCTAACCATTACTAAAAAGCAGAATGACAGAAAGACAAAAAATTGACAAAACAACTACATAAGAATAAGGTTTACTCCAATCCGGCTTCATTCTCAGCTCGCTCCATTGCGCTCCGCCTTCAACATATCCTTATATCTCTGCGACACCGTAACTCCTTTCATCCACGCCGGAACCTCTTCATTACGTCTAAAAGCGAAACCAATTAGCACGTTAACCCTATTTTATTGGTTTTTTTTTTTTTTTGTTTATTTTTTGCGAATTCAATAACTTACTTGAGAAGATTCTGTTTGATATTCCTAGCCTTGTCCTTTAGCATAATCTGATTTTGACCTTCAAGGATCCGAAGTTCTTCCTCAGGTTCGTCACCGTCAAGCCTCGATAAAGCGTCTTCATCTCCAACTACCGCCTTAATAGCCTAAACTCGTCACGATTAGCAAACTCTTGCCTAAAGATTTGCGCACATAGTATAATATCTTACCGTTTCAATGACGACCCACTGATTATTATATTTCCTCATAGCGCGAAGTAGCACATTCTCCATTTGATTATTCCACCTTGTGCGTCTCCCCTTTGGCGCACGGATAGACGATACGCGTGTTTTTGTGTATCCCGGACTCGTCTTGACCTCTGCGTCATTGCTATCGACCTCCACCGCCTCCTCAATCGGCGGCGGCGTGCTGACTTCTGCAACGGGCAGTCCACCTTGCGGATCGGGATTATCCACAAGCTCAGCTTCTGGCTCTGTGATACTCTCGATTCTCCTCTTCCGACTACGCGTCTGACGGCTCGGCACTGGAGTACTGCTTGCCGCCGACACTTCGTCAGCTACTTGCGAGTCAAAGTCTACTTTATCACGATCAGGTTGTGCGTCGGCAAACTTTCGTGCCTGCACTTTCTTTGACGGCGCCGCAGATGGGGTTAGCATTGGATCTACAGCAACTTTAGACACGCTTTGCACGACCGCCAACCCTGGCGGACTATTTTCAATAACAGTGGTTAGCTTTCATATATGACAAACATCACAAAATAAATAGAGGAGACGTACACTAGAGCGTCGCCGGCAACGATAAGAGAACTAGCGGCCAGCCAAGTCGAAAATTCTCGTAGAAACGCGTTCCACGGGAACTTCTCAGACAGCGACTTTATGATCTCGCTTCTAATCCGCGTAGATTGTAAGATGTCCACGACTTGCTCATGAAGCGATACATCGTCGGCATTTGAAAACTCCACGTTGCGAAGCAACTCTGAGAATCTCAAAGTCTGGTCACTGAGTTTGCGCGGTGATTCAGCCGTTATGTCGAGCAAAGCCGCCAAATAATACTGAATCGTCAATAGTAGAAACAAGTGTTGATTCGTGAAATCAAGGTCTAATCCTGCGCAATTTGGGAATGCGTGATGGATAAGCTTGAGTATTTGCGAAGATTCACCTATTTGATCTGCCGATATACGCGAAATATAGTAAGCCATTTCGGCGAGGTTGGTCTTGTAGACTAGAGGAAGGTATTTGTTGTTGCCAAACGCGTGCTGAATAAGGGTAGGGTCGATAAAGGGCGCCTCATCCTCTGCACCATAATACTCCTTCATCACTAAACCCTCTAGTTAGCATCCGCCGAATTTCTCTCGTTCGAAGAGTCAATGGGAGAATCGCGAACTTACTTTCAATTGTCTTATGATCCTTTTCCGCTTTCTTGCTCATTTTCTCGTCCAGCTCGCCATCAGCGGCCGCCTCTAAATAACCCTGCGCGACAAAGCGATTCAGTAACGCATTAGCAACAGCTTCCAGCGCATCTGAATTCTCCACGATCTCATCCTGATCAACCAACGATATGTCGAGAAATGACTGCTGATTCTCTGATTCTGGAGGTTTACGAAATGGACTATTACTGAATATCCCAAATAGTCGCTGCATTATCGCTTTATGTTTGTGTTTGTGTTGTTTTTGTTGTGATGTAAACGCCCAATGAAGCCGCACTCGCGTCAACCGATTACAAAAGACACTCGATTGAAAAGTGGTACCTTATTGCACCAAACATAAAAGACACAATAATCTGAACCCAAAACTGTTTGCCTTGTCCAGTAATTTTGTGGAAACAAGGGAGGCAGTGCGTTCAAGCGTGTGGTGGAAACCCGACGGGCGGGGGGGCTGGTAACCCTGTAGGGTTTGCTTAGGGCTGCTGGCTTAGGGTTTTGCTTCTGTTTGTTTATTTAATAATTTGCATCTTGTTCTTAGTATTAAGTATAATTAATTCGTAATATTTTAGATTTGTAAAATTGGTTATAAAATCATGCACTCTATATATATAAATTACATGTTAACTGATGTAAATAACTAATATCTCCCGAATTCAAACCCATCAATGTTTTAGAAATAAAAAGAAACCCAGCAATAAAGAATAAAGAAATAATAAAAATGTACCGTAAATTATGCAACAAGAATGCAATCCAGCAAATCTCTAGCTCGAACATGCAGCGTCCCCGAATCATGATCATTGATACCAAATTGAATCATCAGCACGTCATTTAGCCAGCCGTGATAATACTTGTTCACTAATGGATTCTGCGCAAGTTTTGGTGGTGCGGTCTTTGTTTCTGGTTTTGACTCTGGCTTGATCTCTTGCTTGAACTCTGGCTTGGTCTCTTGCTTGGACTCTGGCTCAGACTCTGGCTTTGTCTCTGGCTTGGAATCCGGACTTGTATCAGAAGCTTCGCTATTAGACTTGGCTTCTACATTATCGCCTGAGACAGCGGGCGGTGAGCTATCTCGCTTAACAACCTTCTTGCGCTCCGAGCTCTCTTGAATAAAACCATCCTCACCAACCATTGACTCTGAAGCTACAAGCGTCGGAGAAGCAACTGCGCTTGCATCACTTGGTATAGACGCGGAACTTGGATTAGTCGACTCGCTAAAAACCTGTTTGTGCAGAATTCTGTCGATGGCTTGTCCCACAAATTCTATAATTGATTGCTCGTCACTGTCAATGGCAGCTTCCTTTCGCGAGTCTGCAGACATATCGTCGTCGGTAAATCGATGCGAACTAATGTCGACACCCTGAGTTGTTTCTTCCTGCTCAAGCATATGCTCTCGCTCAACTTCTAATCTGTCTTGCTCTAGCTGTTGCGACTCCTTCTTGCGCTGAAGAGCTTCGCGTGCAGTAGCCTCAGCACGCTCACGATCGAGCTTTTCTTGCTCATTCTTCCGCTGTACATCGGCTTGCTTCGCAAGTTCTTGCTGACGCTTCCGCTCAGCCTCAGCCTTCTTCCTAAGCTCATCGTTCTGGCGATCGCGCTCTCCGAGTACGCGCCAAACGTCTTGTCCACCGTGCTTCTGTTCGTCCCATGGCTCGTGAGAAGGATAGTGTAAATGATCCCAGACCATGGAGACTGTGTAGATCATAGTTTGCTCATCGACACCGGCATAATGCAAGGGGCCAGTGCGGCCGATGATATCAAAGGGTGCAGTCGCGTTCATGATAACGGCAAAGCGGCGATAGAAAAGCTCATAGTAATTTTTGTATTTGACATGCAGCAGCTCAACGAGGACGGTATTGTGGATGGTGGGGATACAAGGGAAATCGCACAGAGTGACGCGCAGCGAGGTTGAAGCTTGGTGCAGGTCGTTTGCCATAGTCTTTTTGTCTTTAAATGTCTTGATGAGCGAGGTGACAATTTTTGGCGATGGGTTGGCGATGTTCGAGACAACAGGTAGATCGTCTTTCTTTGCTGCCGGCGGCGGGTCAAGCAATGAGATAGTACGATGGTGAGTGTCATGCTGGATCCAACCCGTGTTCTTTTCGTCATATATGACAAACCAGTTCTTTTCGATTTCAGAAAGAGACGGCCGCGTAAGCTCGGTGAGAACCTTATAGCGGATAGGAACATGCTCAATTTTCATATTGCGAGCAAGATGTGGTACAAGAACCCGAAGATCGATGATAAACTGATGTAGGCAATTGTGCTTGCCGTTTGTGCCAACGACCATGAGAGGCTCGCCAAGCGGAGAAAGGTAGACGCGCGGATCAGAATGACCTTGCTGCATGGTGAGGAAAGGGTGGCGCATGCAGGCACCTTTGGCGGAGGGCCACTCGTGACCGAATTTTAGCTTCTGAGCCGGGGCAGCACATTCGAGCATTGGCCGCCCGATGGTACGCGTGCTAGTCCAGCGCAGATCGCACCAGACAAGATCGTGGTGAAATAGAATACTGCGAGGACTGATGCGAGCGATGCCAAAGTAGGGATACTTTGACCCTGGCGGGTAAGGAAGGATGTTTGGATTATAGCGTGGCGTGCGGTCTTTCCAGGTGAAGCGGATGCGAGCCATTGTACTTTCGTCTGTAGCTGCGCTGACGAGAAGATTGCCGGAGATGCCCGGCTTTTTGGCTGGGTTGGAGCAGTATGTGAGCTTTGCAAGCGGATTGGCATCGAAATGAAGTGCGCGGTTCTGACGATACTGCGATGCAAAGTTTTCCCACCGGGCGGCTTTTGCAGCTTGCTCTTTGAGCTGTGCGGGCGTGAGAACAGGAGATGGCGTAGGAGTGGCGATAGAAAGTATGGCGGAAGAAGTCGGAGCATTGGCCGCAGCATCGTCCTCGATAGCGTCATCAGCGGAGACACAGCCAAAGATGCGGTAGCAGGCGCGGTGAAAAGATCCTGTTAGCTTGGTGGCGAGTACGAACTGATTAGAGCGGGGTACGGTCGACTTCTCTGCACCTTCCTCAGAGAAGTCAGACACCGAAGATGCCACAGCAGGGTGCTGGGCAAAGAGTAAGATGCAGACACTGGCAGTGACAGCGATGGCGACGATCAGGCGTCGCACAGGTCTGCCACGAGGAGTAAGGACCCAGAAGCGAGCCATGCTACTTCGCTGAGCGACAGCCATGTGCGCAGAGCTGAGAGGAGAGAAGTAGCAAAAGCAGGGTGTGTATAACTAACTGGCAAAGAGAGACGGCAAAGAAGTTCAAGAGAACACAGTCGAGCGAGCAGGCAACATGGTCTTTAAAATACTAGGAATAATAAGAAAAAGTGGCACGCGGGGTACAGAGGCAAGCGAGTACTTACTACGCCGCATGCTCTTGTGTGTCAGGCAATCATTTAAAGTTTGAGCTAGGCTAGCACCTATAGTAGTTTTTGGCAGCCTCATAGAAAGTAGCTGACGGCCGTTGCGCTGCAGACGCTAGAAGACAAACATCCGGCTGGGCTGGATGAAGAGAGACGGTGCTGCGTAGGATGGGCTCATATAAGCATAAGCCAGCCTTAACTACCAAGTATCGTGAGACCACGAGGACAGTTACGAAGACGGGATCGCGATCTATATTCACGGCCAGATTCGGACTCGGACTCGGCCTCAGCCGCTTCGCATCTTATAATAGTTGTTGATGATGATAATTCAAATATTTCTTCTGCATTTGCACACAGCATAGATACATAGATAGATGCGAATGAGGCAAGGTATCAAATAAGAATAGGAATAAAAATTAATAGGAATAAAACTAAAAATAAGTATAAAAATAAGAATAAAACTAAGAACATTAATAAGAATAAGAATAAGGAGCGACGCGCGCATCATCAAGCTATACTTGGCACCCGCATTTGCTCGCTGCTTGTCTTTTAAACCACTACTCAAGTGGCTTAGTCTGGTTGGTGCTGTTGGTCCGGAAGATGGTCGTCAAAAGAAGTATAGTAACATTTTGCCTGCGCCCGGGCTCACAGTACAAACCTAATTTGCCGTATCTATGCCATCGGCGAGACACTGGATGTCTGTCTGCGACCGCAGCAGTGGGTTAGTTTTCACTGCGGTGATTTGTAATATCTTTTTGTATTTGTTTTGTAACTATCAGCCAACATTAGCAGACCAGGAAATTGATAACCAGCAGATATTACCAGCCAGCGGCGCTCAGCGGGCTCAGCGGTAAACCACCAGCTCTGTCGGAGCTCGTTGTTTGCAAACTCTAATCTTCGTTTCGCGGTCTTTTCTCTCGAATTTTTGATTTATTTGTCCTTTGTCTTATTTACGTTTTATCGCTTAAACTTTCCCTGGGTGGGTAGATATCTCATGCTTGATTCTCATTCTAATTGCCCATCCGTGGCGTACATCATGGTCGGTACCGTACCCGGTACATGAACTGTCGGGATGCTGCAGTCTGGCATGCTGCCGCCTGTCATTGCACATCTGCTCTCCTCGTAATTCCTAGCTCTACCCAACGCTCGTGCATCCACGGCTCTTTCTCTCGCAGTACTCCACTGGTTTGTTCTTCCTTAATTCACTCGCTTACTTGCTGTCCTTAACTCTGTTCTTAACCATATCAGATGCCTGTCTTATCCCCATCATTTTCTTATCTCTGTCTTTCTTCTCTTCCTTCTTCAGTAGACCTCGCAGTCAGACTCTAGTCTAACTGTCTTCTTTCTTGGCTCGCAGAGTCCTATTAAACTCCTTTCGTAATTTCGGACGGCGCATCATGCTTGGCAGATCTCTCAGCTCGGTTCTTCTCTCAAACCTTAATCTATTGCGTTACCGCGTGACTGTCACGTGATTTCTGCTTTGACATGTTTTGATTGAACGATCGACGCGAGCCTCTTTCTCCAATCTCATTCCTCCCGCAATCCAACTGCAGGCTCTGCTCATCCTTATCCCGTCATGAACGCATTCTTGGGCACTTCTGGTGGCTCTTCTGCCCATGCATAAAACTGCCCCTTCTGGCCCGGCCCACTCGGCCCCTTTCTTTCGCCTGCAGCTAAACTGCGTAGATTTCTACCTCGCGCCTCCAACCTCCTTCGACCGTCGGCAATGTCCTCCGTTCTTTAACTGTCTGTCCTTGGCCAAAGTGCCTATTGTTCGTATCTTTGGCAATTCTGATACTGGTCAGAAAGTCTGCGCGCATATTCATGGCGTATATCCATACCTGTATATCGAATATCGCGAATCACTCGACCCTGACGCTGGTATCTATTTTCCATCGCTCTCGTCTCGCCTGAGGTTATCATTTTATTAATAGATTAATAGTTAATCAGTACATCAGACGTCTGGCTTCTTCCATCAACGCCGCCCTTGGCTCCTTTTCTTCTGAGCAGTTGCATCTCGCAAACATTATTCTCTGCAAAGCCGTGCCATTCTACGCATTCCACGTCGGCTGGCGCTTCTACTTGAAGATATGCCTCATCAACCCTTCTTTGATATCTCGTCTTGCTGACCTCTTACGCGACGGCGCAATCCTTGACTCGCCCTGCGATGTTTATGAAGCGCATATACCCTATCTGCTTCAGTTCTTTGCTGACTTTAACCTCTACGGCTGTGGCTGGATCAATCTCTCTCGCGTGCACTTCAGAGCTCCTTTGCCGCAAGCAGATCTCGTCGGCACGGTCAAGCATTTTGCCTGGACTTCCGACAGCATTCCCTCTAATCTTTCAACCTCTGACTTGCGACGCACCTCGCACTGCGCTCTCGAAGTCGACATTCAAGCGCATCACATTCTCAATCGGCATGCCATCAGTGAACGCAATCTGCATAATGATTTTATTGAACTTAATCATCCGCTCCCTGACGATTTTAAATATATCTTTAGCACGGCTGAACTTTGGAAGGATGAGCAAAGGCGAAGAAAATTAGACAATCTGTACCCATCTTCAGCCCACTCTGATGGGCCGCGCAGTAACGACATTCACTGGAGAACTGAAGAAAGATTTCATAGGCTTCTTGCTCAAATGATAAACGCCGATGCCGATTCTGATTCTGACGGCAGTGTGCCGTCTTATAAATCATTTATTGAAAATCCCAGTAGCAAACAAATAGTGACAGCTTTTGAAGCCGTCGATGCCATGCTCTTGTCCGACTCGGATGGTAAGGTCAATGAAAGCTCTACCATCTACGATGATAGTTTTTGGGAGGATTTGAAAGTCTGTGAAATTCCCGACATTGACAAAATCGCTTCAATCTCGTCTGTTGATGATCCTGGAAAAATTTCTTCCAGCTCGTCGTTTGATATTCCTCTAGGTTTGACTACGTTAAAGCGGAAGGTAAGTTGATCATTATGCAAAACATATTTGATAACAATTGCTAACTTTGCTAACTTTTGCTCTAGGCACTTGGCAACAGCTCGACGTCGGAGTCGTCTGCTAATTCAAACCCCATCACAACCAGTTCCGATACTTTGAATTCGTCCACACTATATCACAATGTTGGTATCCCCGCTCAGAAATCGTCATCTATTCGCAGCTTTGGCCGGATCTCAAAGTCATTATCTTCGTCAGATGACTCTGTCAGCATCACTCCAAGACGAGCAACTTCAATGCGAAGCTTTGGTAGACTGACAAAGCCATTCACAGGTAGCCCTGCTAAGGCTGCAGCTAGTTTCTCACCTCGAGGATCCGTCAAGGCGAAGCGAGCTCGCACTGGGGAAATTCCAGCAAATGTGGAGTATTCCTCTTTCATAAGTCTGAGCCCCGGTATGTGTATTCTATTTGATGAATTACGCTTCTAGATTGGCAGGCTAACGCAATTCTACTGCAGATTCAAGGCTCGTGCAACAAGAGAAGGATATCCGTTGCAGCTTTAGTATTTCCTCCACTGTTGTCGCGCATCCGGAGCATCCTCCCAAGTCTATTGAGGTAGCGACAACCTTGGACCCTAAAATTATCTATCAGGACGCATACTACAGTAAAGATAAGGACGTGCCCCTGCGCCCACGCGAATATGCTGGCCGAGAGTTTAGGCTCTGCAGCAAATCCGCATTGTATTTACCGGATTTCAATGCGGGCGTTCGTACTGAGGCAGGCTTACGTGATAATAGCGATTGTCAAATCCGTCTTTGGCAGTACGCATGCACTCCGCCATCCAGTCGCGATGTCATGCAGTGGCTGGAGAACTGTATGCAACCAGCGACTAATTTACACGCTGAAATATCAAATCAGGTATTTTGAAATGATAGACTGCTAACCCTAAATCATCGCTAATGGTTCGCAGATATCCGGGCCTACACAGAGACCTGTGACATCTGAAAAATCAAAACTAAAGCATTCTTCTATTACGATGTCGATACTGAGTCTTGAAGTACACGTTAACACGCGAGAGAACCTGTTGCCTGATCCTAAGTTTGATGCTGTAGTTTTTGTCGTTTGGATGTTTCAGCCTTCTCAATTGCAGGATTATATATCATCAAATGACGAACTAACACTGGGGATCATAGCTGTTTCCGATGACGAGCAGCAGTCAGCAGTTTTAAGAAAGCTCTACGGACCTGAAAGGCTAATCATTGTTGAAACCGAGCTAGATCTTTTAAATGCCTTAACGGAGAAAATTCGCGAACTCGATCCAGATATCTGCACAGGATTCGAGGTGCAAAATTCTTCGTGGGGATACCTAATTGATCGCTCAAAGGCACACTATGAATACGATATCAGCAGTGACTTCTCTAGACTAGATATCGAATCAAGCAATAGGGAGGCAAAGCAAGATCAGTGGGGAGCGATGAAAGCCTCTTCAGTCCATATTGCTGGTAGACATGTGCTTAATTTATGGCGTCTCTTGAGAGCTTCAGTCAACCTTTTGCGGTACAACTTGCAAAATTGCGCCTTTCATGTACTGAAAAAGCGAGTCCCGTATTATACCTTCAACGAGCTCTCACGTTGGTACCACTCAAATAAAGCCGGTCAGATGCGGAGAGTGATTAAAGAGTATTGTATTCGGGCGCGGCTCAACCTTGAATTTCTTCGCGAGCAAGAAACGGTAGAAAGGACAAGCGAGCAGGCGCGTATCCTAGGTGTCGATTTTTATTCTGTTATTTCGCGCGGATCGCAATTTAAGGTGGAGTCTTTGCTTGTGCGTATAGCAAAGGCTGAGAATTTTATGCTTGTGTCGCCTGGTGCAGAGCGGGTTGCGCAGCAGAATGCGCTTTCATGTATTCCACTCGTGATGGAACCACATAGCAATTTCTTTACGAGCCCTGTTGTTGTGCTTGACTTTCAGTCACTTTACCCTTCGATTATGATTGCTTTCAATTACTGGTAAGTCTATTGTGTGATGCAGGCAATTGTACGAAACTAAAATTTACAACAAGCTATTCTACATGTCTTGGTCGAGTTGAACCATGGTTTGGACGCAATAAGTTAGGTATCCTCGATGACTTTGTTATTCCAAAGGGTCTTCTTCATTTTCTCAAGGATTATGTGACTGGTATGCATTATTTTTTTTCGTTTTCTCCAAGGGTCACCTCTAATTATGTGCAGTGTCGCCAAACGGAATGGTTTTTGTCAAGAAAGCTTTACGCAGATCGGCATTGTCTAAATTACTTTCGGAGGTGCTCGATACTCGTGTGATGATCAAGAACGAGATGCGACGCACCGACGACGATTACCTAAAGAAGATGCTTGCAAACCGGCAACTTGCGCTCAAATTTATATCTGTGGTCACGTACGGTTATACTTCTGCCTCTTTTTCTGGACGCATGCCTTGTGCCGAGATTGCAGATGCAATCGTCGAGACAGGGCGCGAGATACTTGAGAATACGATAGAGATGATCAATAGCGATAGCAAGTGGCGCGCAAAAGTAGTTTACGGTGATACGGATAGTATGTTTGTGCATCTTCCGGGACGCAGTAAAGACGAGGCCTTTGATATTGGTCGCGAGATTGCCGAGCGCGTTACGGCGCTCTATCCGCAGCCTGTAAAGCTTAAGATGGAGAAAGTATATCTACCATGTATTTTGATGGCTAAGAAGCGATATGTTGGATTCATGTATGAAAGTAAAGATCAGGTGGAGCCCATTTTTGATGCTAAAGGAATTGAGACTGTTCGGCGCGACGGCACGCCTGCAGAACAGAAGATCGAAGAGAGGGCTTTGAAGTGAGTAAATTTGTATGCCTTTGATATTTCATGAAGTTAACAGCTGGTTGTCCAGGATTTTATTTCGCACGGCTGATTTGTCAGCCGTGAAGAAGTATTTTACCGATCAATGTACAAAGATCATGAACGGCAATGTATCAATACAAGACTTTTGCTTCTCGAAAGCTGTCAAGATGGGCACCTATAGCGGCGCAAGCCTGCCACCTGGTGCGCAGATCTCACTGATGAAAATGAGGCAGGATGCGCGCGCCGAACCTCAATATGGCGAGCGAGTGCCGTATGTAGTCATTGCGGGTGCGCGTGGGTCGCGGCTTGTTGATCGGTGTGTTGCGCCAGAAGTGATGCTCGGTTCTGACGAGATCTTTCTTGATGCTGAGTATTACATCACAAAGAATCTGATTCCGCCTTTAGAGCGCATACTAAATTTAGTTGGTGCAAATGTGCGGCAGTGGTATGATGAGATGCCAAAAGTTGTGCAGATGCAAACTATTATTTCGACCAGAAAAAAGACTTTGCATTCGTATCTGAAGTCGAGCCTGTGCGTCGTTTGTAGACGCGAAAAGGCTGCTAATGGAGGTATGTATCTATTAATGTTTTTTGATTTACAAAGATTTGGTGCTGATTTGTTTAGATATATGCGTGGCATGCCGAAAAGATCAAACGAAAAGTTATTATGTTGTTCGAAGTCGGTGCCGGGCACACGAACAAGCGCTGAGCAAGCTAGAGTCAATTTGCCGATCATGTACGAAAATTGCCTCGACGGAGGAGATTGGATGTACATCGATAGACTGCGCGGTATATTTCTCAAGAGTAAAAGCTGCTGGCGACGTTGAGCGGTCTACATTTGTACAAGAGGTTAGTTTGAGAGAGTTGGAGTGGTAAATAGAATTTGAAAATAGAAAGTGTATATTATGTTATTATATAAAACTTCAAATGATAAACGTAATCTAATTATTCGTGTACTCGTGAAAATGCATAACGATCTCAACTGGAAGGTGCTTGCATAAATGTCTAAGAGTAATCCAGCGAGTAGAATCAAAGTCGCACTGCGGGGGGGATGATTAAGCGGTGGTATTAGACACTCTTTCTGCCCCCTTTTCTCACCGTGGATGAGAATTTGAACTTTGAGATGCGATTGTATTTAGTAGACGCCAGACAACAGAATACACCTCCAAAGTCGCGGAAAGTGCTTATATTTAGTGGAATGAAACGGCACCGCAACGACACGCGACGAACACGCGACGCCAGACAACAGAATACACCTCCAAAGTCGCGGAAAGTGCTTATATTTAGTGGAATGAAACGGCACCGCAACGACACGCGACGAACACGCGCAAGTAGACGAGCGGTGCAATACGAACTTCCGGTAACGAGTTAAATGCAGCAGCAGCAGCAACAGCAATCAGGCTCATTATACACAGGTCTAACATATCCAGGTCCGACAGCACCATACCCATATCCACCTGCGCCGTACACAGGCGTTATGTAAGGTCTAGGAGCAACAATCACTGTCGGGCCGAACCGGTGATGATTATGATGATAGCCACCGCCTAAGTGGCCGTGATGACCGCCGTGATGACCACCGAAATGACCGCCGCCTCCAAAATGACCGTGCTATATTATATTAAAAAAATCTTGTCAGCTTCATGAATTCATGGGTGTGCGGATAAAGGGCAAACGTACACCGCCGCCAAAGTGGCCTCCACCGCCGAATCCTCCGTGTCCGTGGCCCATGATGGTGTTATATGCTTGGGTTTTGTAAATAAATTGAGAAAAAAAGAAGTAATGAATTCTACTTCAAGAGAAACAAAATAAATAGCAACTCCTAGAGACAGTGACTATTGATAAAAAAAAGAAACGCCGGACTAGCTACTTTTATATTATAAAGCATCAACGCAGGCGAGTGACATTCTCCGCTAATTCTTCTCGTCACGAGACTTAGCCGCAAAAGCCCGCCCGCCACTTATCAGCTTGCTGGGTAAACATATCATGTGATGTGCTATCTCCGCAACAATATGGATAGAATATTGACAATTAGGGCATATATGAGCAGCTATGCTAAATATATGCAGCTCAATACGAACACGACATTTGTAGTTTTCGCCTCCGGGGAAGACGACGTCATGATTTTGAATTCTAGAGCTAAATGATTACAGATCTTACGAATTTTGAGAATCAACGATGCAAGTAATGGGTCACTAGTCGCATTACAAACATGTAGTAGAGTCCGACATTTACAAAGATAAGCTGCGAACCATTCGCGCGCCCACAAACGCATACCTATACCCTCGCTGATACCAATTTCTAAAACTACGGCGCACGCACTGTCGCGGCGTTGTAGCCCATGAACCACCCAACACGAGATTATGCTTGCCATCAAAGAAATCGGCAGTATATTCTGGATATAATTCATCAACTTGGAATCCAGCATGTGGCTCAAGAACCGTGCTCGTCCATTCAAACACACCCATCGAGCCGACGCCACTGAGTTCGCATTCAGGCGATAATGTACTCGGAGTCCAGGATTTGAAGCCGATGTTTGACATAACAACGTCATAGGTATTTGTATCTGCATTTCCGCGAGAAGCGTAGTCGTAGATTTGCAGTAATTCAATCTCAGTCGGCAGCCGCCATCCATCATTTTTCCATTCGCAATATGCTGAAAATTCATTATACGACGCAAGTACGGGCCATGACGCAGGTCCTTCCTGATCTTGCGGCTTGAAGCTGAGTGGCCCATACACGGACTTAACTCGGGGATCGTCAACTGATCCGCTCCACGAGGCAGGCAACTCCCTGTTGGTGGCGCGTAGAAATTGCCAGTACTCGCCGTTTGTAATCAGTTTGCGCGACACTTCGATCCGCGAGGACGAATGAGTAATTATTTGCCGTTTAGGACGCTCGTTGTCCCAGCCGTACCGTGAATCTTGTGCTGATTCAATCTCGTCCATTCCGATCGCGACTGTCGGCGATAAGTCGAGAATTTTGGTGCTCCTGTACTTTGTATTCTCTGCACGAGAGTCAAGACGCATCGCGACAGGCGGCTGACAAGTCTTAGATGATTGAACAAGCATATAAAGTAATGTTTCTAAATGCATTGCCTCGTGTTCGAACCCAAGCCATAGTGCACGCCACGCTTGATTACTATTGACTAGCTCAAGATCGTTATATAATGCCTTCAGGCGTTGGCGTACCAAGGCCTTGTACCGTAAAATGATATTGTTGGCGGGCCATTCCGATGGCTTGGGGGAGTGCCAATGGACCTTTGACAGATCGTCTAAATCCGCATCAACACCTCGCGCAAACATATCTCTAAACGTCAACGGCTCTATTGGACTTAGACAAGAAATCGCTTGCGTCAATTTGATGTCGAGAAATGTAGGAATATGACCGCGGTAAAAGATACATTCGTTGCGAACGGGGATAGGCTGCTCCGTAAGCATCTCAGGCGACATCATAGACTCTGATACAATATCCCACGCCGTCCATAGCGTCTTCCATTCAGATAGATTCGGTACTCCAGATTCGTGAGTACACGTCATGTGAAACGGGGCAACAGTGACGACATGTACGTCATAAGTCTCTGATTTATCTGTCCAGCAATAAATTGGGATTAGACCGCTCTGATCAAAAAGCTGTGCAGTCTCACGACTACTGTACTTGTAGCTATGCTCGATTTTGATCTTATCGCCTTTAGAGAATTTGATGGCGACCGTACTCGACAGATCGACATCTCGCTGTGCAACATAATATGCCTCATGGAAGCCTTCTTCGTTGTGATATATTCCACTATATTTCCATTCGTCTTTTTTAAACAACTTTTTATCAAAAATACTGTTTACGTGGTCAAGGCCGTTCATGATGAAGGCGTCAGTGGCGCCCAAGTCATCATTATATGCTTTCCATACTTTAGCAGGCTCATTGCGACGATCGATTCCCACGACAAACGAGTCTGCAGGCCTCAAAGCTTCACTTGCAAACGACGACAAAAATTGAGAAGCCTGTTGCCGGGTGAAATTCCCGATTGAGGAACCTAGCCATATTGCCACGACAGGAGACTGACGACGCTGTCGCTGGAAGGCAAGCCAACGACGAGCGTCGTCGTAGGTTCCCAATAGTCCTGTGATAGATACATGAGATAGACCATTTCCGATTCGCGATATTGAACGTTCAAGTTCGGCCTTTGAGAGGTCGAGAGCATAATATGATACTTTTTTACCAAGTCTGTCAAGTGCGGTCAATAAAATTTGCGTCTTTGCAAGACTACCACAGCCAAGCTCGAGTAATATCGCCGAATCAGGAACAGATGCTGCAATATCTTGTGCATGACTAGTCAAGATGCCAATTTCGCTGGCCGTCAGGTAATATTCTGGCGTGTGCGTGATTGAGTCATAGAGCTGTAGTCCACGCGTGTCGTAGAGGATCTCGGTCGCGATCTGTGGAGACGGCAAGCGTAGACCTGCGATTATGTTCTTACGAAGAGCGCATGCATCAGAACTGGTTCTTGTTCTAATGTCGAGAATCGGAATAGCAGGCGACGGTGCGGTATATTGCTGCTCGTGAGAGCGACAGAGAGAAATTGCGTGTTCAAGCATTGTCGACGCAGATAGAGGAAAATAGCGTCCATCCCGAGAAATAACAGGCAGTTATATCAGTGACATTAAATTGAGTAGCAGCACACATGACGTAGACGTAAGGCCAATCACTGCTTGATCTACATTAGTGTTGACTAACGTTTATTTTACGGATGTGAGCTCGCGGTTTGAATGAAAGCGGATGCATACTGTGACGATCCCCAAAACAATTATACTTTACCCTTACCCGATGATAGCGAGTCACAGTCTCGCTTAAAACTCAAGACTGTATTGTCGATGCCGTATGTATTGTATATGGTACAAGAATAAAATGCATAGAAGAGACTACCAAGTCTCCTCAAGATATCTTCCCCTTCTATCCAGCTCCGCAACAAAATCCGCCCCATCCATACCCGCAGTTGCCGCCACAGCCTCCTGAATCTCGCTTCTCACCGCACGAGGCATCTTCCCTTTACTCCCACAAACCCAAACATATCCGCCACAATTAACAAGCAAATCCGCTACCCGCGCTGCAATCTCAGTGCTTGATAACACGTTTTGTACGTATTTTAGTCTATTGCTGTCGCGCGAAAAACAGGCGTAGACGGTCGTCGTTGCTGTAGACTGGATTGTGAGGACCCCGTTCGCGTCTGTAGATTGCTGGCATGTCGGGGTGCACCATTCATTCTCGTAGTAGAAATCGGCGACTTTTGATCGACTGCCAAAGATTAGTACTGTCTCCGCCATACATTGACCTGCAAGCCGTTGTTGAATGAGCGCACGAAGTGGAGCGACTCCGGTGCCGGGCCCTACGAGTACAGCAGGTTTATCAATCGGCGGCGGCGCGGATTGCGGAGGGCAGATTTCGTAAAGAAATGAATCTTTGGGCTGTAAATTTGCTAAATATTTTGTACAGACGCCTTCTCTTGCCCGCCGGAGAATGGTCTGGTATTTTACTATAGCTACCAGAAGCTCGATGCGGTCAGGGGCGTAGCCAGCAATAGAGAACTGGCGCGGTCGCAACTCGCTAAATATTTCAAGAATATACTCGACCGGCACTGAGACAGATTCAAACTCAATAAGGCATTCCATAGCAGACCTGCGCGGACGATCAGCATAGTCATATCTGTCTTGCACAAACTCCTCGTTCGCGGCATCTCCAAACTCTTCAAGTTTTGTGCGCTGTTGTTCGTTGTCGCTCGCAAAGTAACTAAGAGTGTCGAAGAATGTGGCACGGGGCACGGCCGTAATGTCAAGGTGATATGTCAGCAGCGTGCGAAGAGTAAGAGGTTTTGTCGTTGCCCATTTTTCTACCTCAGAAGGCACAGAGATGATGTTATCCGCTATCATGTCCCATTTCTGTGACTTGAGCAGTGCAGATACATTGGCTTCATCGTTTTGTGGATACATTGCTAAAGTTGCTCCGGCAACAAATTCTGCTGTATCCGATGATGGATCTGGTTCGAGTTTGAATGACCTTGTATCTTGAAAATGCGTCGCAGCTGTAATTCTTGTATTTTCAACCACGCGACCGACTCTCACAGATGCTGATACTCGCGACTCGCGAACCGATTTAAAATCATAGCCACTAACTACCTCATTCAAAATTGAAACAGGCAACGAAGGAGGAAGTAATACGTCTTTGGGAATCGGCTGTATATCGTCAGGCAGAGGATATCGCTCGAGCAGCGAGACTGTAAGCACGTCCGCCCACGCCGCATACGCGGCTTCAGTTCCTCCACTCGCAGACTCGTCGCCTTCACCCCGAGTGCACACCTCGGTTGCTCCTAGCTGCAGCATTCGTTTATGTAATTTTTTAGCTGCCCAGTTGAAACGCGCATAAGCCGAGTCGCCGAGACCAAAACTGGTGAAATCGATACCGCCACACGACACGTTGTTTAGTTTTCGTTGTAGAAGAGCGCGCCAGAGACGTCTTGCATGGCGGGGAAATTCGCCATTGCCAGTAGTCGAGCATAAAAAAATTACAATCGGACTGTCGGGAGTTTTTTGACGAGTGAGTAGGAGACGGTAAATACGCGCGACATCATTGTCGGCGGCAAGAACTGTTGTGCGGAACCGGAGACGTAGAAGCTTTTTACGCAAGTCTTCGGCAAGCGAGTGCGCGGTACCGGTCTCTGAGAAGTATATAATTATTATCTGCTGATCATGCTCAATAGCCATAATCTGTCGCTTGCTCTGTATCGTAAAAGGGCAATGGTACTGATGGCAAACTCATAGCTTTGAAAGAATTACTCTACATGATTTTTACGTGCGGCTTGCGATTCGAATTTCTGTCGTCGGATCATGTCTCTTTCCAGGCCTTCAATTACAAGTGATTGACAAGATCTACGAAATCAAATATGAATAGCAATGCAATCCGACAAAGTCAAATCATGAGGCCTTGCAGTAGAGGTCTACAGCTCAGATATAAATCGACAAAACCAGTACTTGACAAAAAACGCGCATTACCGCCTCTCTCGCCTCGCACCCGCGACTTTCTTGCACGTCTGATTCGCGTCGACCAGGCAGGCGAGCTAGGTGCAGACCTGATCTACTCAGGACAGCATGCAGTTTTTAAGCGCACGAAGCCAGATCTTGCACCGCTGATTGCGCATATGTGGGAGCAGGAGGTTCATCATCATAAGACGTTCAACGAGTTGCAAGCCACGCACCGCGTCCGGCCGTCTGTGTTTTCGCCGCTATGGAATGTGGCGGCATATGGACTTGGTGTCGGGACTGCGTTGCTCGGGAAAGAGGCTGCGATGGCCTGTACGCTTGCAGTTGAAACTGTGATTGGAGGCCATTATAATAATCAGCTGCGTGAGTTGCTCGAGATGATTGAGTTGGAAGCCAAGCAGGCAGAGGATGGACAGACAAGCGACGAGCTACGCAAGCTGGCAAAATTGATTAGTCAGTTTAGAGATGACGAGCTTGAGCATCTTGATACAGCTGTCGAGAATGATGCAGAGAAGGCGCGGCCGTATATGTTGCTTACAGAGACTATAAAGGGTGGATGCCGAGCGGCGGTATGGACCGCCGAGCGCTTCTAGCTGTTAAATTAATCAAATTATAACGATGGATAGACATTATGAAGTAGAATCCATGACATCAACGGAGGGAACATCGGTCTCATTTGTTCCCCACACGCCGCGCAAACTAGCCTCCCGAATCCGACCCGCCCAATAAGCGCCAATCTGATCATTCGAAAACTCTGAAAGCGCATCAATTACATCTCCTCGTAATCTCAATAATTCATAGCCAGTTTTGTCAACCTTTGATAGTACAACTTCCATCACGCCCGGCATCTCGACAAGAACCTGCGCGCCATCGACGGACTGTGCTAATTCCTTGCATACGCGCAGTAGTTCAGGTACAGGCAGCCGCATCAAATTCTGAGAGTTTACCTGCATCAGCGAGCGAGCCTTGGAAGAGCGGATGCAGTTACATGTGACCTCGATAAGTGAAGCACTATAGATTGTGAGAGTACGTATTATCGACGGGTTATGCTGTGCAAGGTAGTCGCCTGGGATAAGCGAAAGTAGGGTCTGATCGGTCTCGTCACGTACAGCAAGATTTCGCACAATACCAAATTCAGAGTCGAGTTGAGTGAAGACCTCAAGCCTGCTTTGCGCTAGACGGCCTAATGCGCGCGCAGCTGCGCCACGCTCGAGACCTAATGCCGAGGAAGAACAGTAGATTTCAGCAATTTGAGTGTATGCGGACTTGGTCTTGTGAAAAATAGAAGGTGGTAAAAATAAATCAAGAAGAGACTCGTAGAATTGGATCGTGACGAGTTCGGCGAGGATATCTTCAGAGGCGACATCGAATAATATAAGATTTTCTGGCACATCGTCGACACCATTCGTGCTATGTTGCAGAATAATCAAAACAAGACCTTGCACACGGGAAGAGACAATTGCCGATGTACTAAACTTATCCTTAATACTGCTAGCATAGCGAATAACAGAAGCGCGCACGAGCGGAAACGCGGTAAGGAACTTATCGATTGTCTTTTCGACTCGTGAGATAACGCCTTCCGAAAGTTTTTCATTTGCAAGAAACCCCACAACACTAGACAATATAGAGTCTTCTGCTGGAGAAATATGATCTGGGAACACATAGCAAGACAAGAAAGCCACGGCAGCTTGTCGAATCTTGTCTTGCGCGCCAGCTGCACGCACAGTTTCAATCAGAGCCTCGGCACCGCTGCCAACTACTGCTTCGATTTCACTCCAAGATAGTGTACCAGCCGTGACAATGGGCTCAATAACTTCGTCGACAAGTACGGCGGCGGTTTCAGATTGCAGACTGCGAAACTGGAGTACTTTACTAATTCCCGGCCATATGGCTGTCAACGATCCAGGCTGCGGTGAACCGAGTGCAAGGAATGCAGAGATGTACGGTTGAAGAGCAGTAGATGTTGGAGGAGAGCTCTCTGTTGTTGACTCAAGGTACGAGGCCAGAGAAGTGTACGGATCTGCCATTCTTCATGTGCTTGCAGGTTTTTGTAACAAAGAAAATTGGTGCCTGAAAGAAGCATCTCGATGACCTCACTTAATGCGGCTCATTATATTAAGTAATAACGGTGCGGTTGGTTTCACATGTCACTTAAATTTGAGATTTAGATATTTTGAACAATAGAATGATATGCAAACATACAGACAGCATTCAATTATATGCTGTTTGGTTCTTTTAATTGCTAATGGAGTACGTTCAGGCCAGGATATCGAACTATGAAGCTGGTTGTAAACAAAGTAACAAAAGTCTATGGCGAATATAGATCTATATCTTGCAACTACATCTTGCATTCATTATCTTCAAAGACTAATAAAAACAATACGAGTCAATCTATTCCAAACATACTAAATTCCTAACTCATACAACTAATCTTCAGCGCTCACAATTTCGCAAATGACATCTCCGATATAAATGTCAGTTGTTATTATAGCTATATTATATATTATTACTACGACACTCAAAACCGAGTCATAAAGAAAAGGAAAATAAAAAAAACGCCATTATGTCTTATGAACCATAGAAGGGAAAAAATTGCTTGACTACCAATGAAATGCAAGTAGTAGCAAATAATAGTATATAAGAAGACAAGGGTCCATACACCGCGCTGGTTCTATCGTGTAAAAGCTGATCATATCCAAAACAAAAATAAAAGAAAAAGCAAAATATAAGGAAATGAAGAAAATAAAAGCAAGAAGTGAAATGAGAAAAAAAAACCCACAAAGCGCCTGTATAGAGATGTGTAAGACAAAACCACTTTTTCATTCTGAAAAAGTTAACGCCATCAAGAAGTATAATCTGAAAAGAAAGCATCAAAATAGAGAACAGGATTAAAAAGTACTCCAGTTCCAGTCAGTTGGAACATAACTTCCAGTGCGATCAGAAGGTGTAGCCGCAACAGGGTGATTATTGTTATTGTGATTGCTATTATTTATAGCAAGACCGCCGCCGAGCTGTTGCTGAACACGCAGCTGAATCTGTCTAGAAAGAGCAGCAGCCTTGCTATCTGCCATGACGCGAGCACCCGGGCTGTTATTTTGGCTGCTGCGGTCGTCGGGCGGGTATCCCTCGAGCACTTCAGGGGATGCCGTACCCGAAAAGTATGAGGAAGCAGTAGAGTGAGCGGAGGCAAGCGGTGTCGAGAGAGCGCTCGAAGGCTCATCGTCGGAGAGGTCTAAAGTTGATCCACCAAAGGACTGGGAGGTTGGGGCGGTATTTGTGGTGGCGGCTGTGGTTGCGGCGGAGGCCGAGTCGGCACCACTATTGCGGACCATGTTTGTGATATAGTTAATGTTTGAAAGAGAAGCACCGCGGGAGTTGAGAGCCTCAATGACGGTGCGGTTGAAGTCGTTCGCGCAGGCGTCACATGTGCGCGAGAGAGTGCCGGAAGGATGGAAGTCGTTCTTTTGGTCGAGACGGAGAATGTGAGAGGAATGGGCGGCGCAGAAAATCTGGCCGCACCGGCGGCAGTGGTGACGGCGCTCCCAGAAGGTGAAAGCCTTAGGACACTGCTTGCAACAGGCCACGGCATCGTCGGGGACCCAGTGGGCGCGCGAGGGCGGGCCAGTGACGGGAGGGAGGGTGCCCCAGAAGAGCTGCTGAGACCAATCCTCGCCGTTGACCTTGAGAGAGGTGCCGTAGCGCAGGACCGCGGGACGATAGAGAGGTTTCTTGAGTGACCGCAGATGCGGCGGTGGCGGCGGCGGCGGAGTGATGAAGGAGGAGCGCGCGGAGGTCGGGGAGGTGCCGGACTGGACGGGAGAACCGTTTGCGATGGAGGATGCCGATGAGGAGGATGCGGTGGAGGAGGCCGACGAGGAGGGGGAGATCATGCGCGGAGCGGTGGCCGAGAAGGGTGAATTTGCCATCGAATGCATGGAGGTAGTAGAGAAGGGGGTGTAGAGAAGTAGATGTAGAGAGGTAGGTGTGGAAGCAGGTGAAGATATCAAGATACGAAGATAGAGTCGAAGCCGGCCTCGTGCGAGAACGCTGAGGCTCTCGTGACGCCGCACAAGCCACAGGAAAGCATCTCCAGCCACCGAGGCGCAAGCAGCCAATCCGGAGTCGTGTATTTTAATATCTTGTTGAACAAACATGGATTTAATGAGACTACTGCAAAAAGACAATAATATAATATGCTACGATAGCAATGAAAAGAGCACTTATCTTGCGCCCGCTCCTTCTTCCTCGCAGTGGCGGCGGCATATCGATTCGCGTGGCCGTCTGAGCCTAACCGCATCGGGAAACCGGCAGCGATAGCGATCGCAACTCTTTTCTGCCACTTTCGGCGACTTATTCCTCGCCCAGCACGAGCACTCGAGTACACTTGTGCTCTTTTGTATGCCATTTCCAGTGTTGGACAGCTTTGATGACAATACAATAGTGCTGTTTTCACGAGTATGGGCACATTCAGTACTGGACTCGTTGACGTTGTCATCGCCTGCGGCCTTCCCTTTATCTCTCTTATCGCACCGCTTGATTCATCTTCATGACTCGTCTTCATTCCCTATCCCTTCTAATATACTTTATCTACACTAGCACGTTCTCCTCCCCCCACTAACTTCCCCCAAACTGCCCCGCGTAAGGCGGGCGCTGTGGGGACGGCAAACCGTGCAGCTGATGCAGATTGTGGTGCTGCTGTGCTACACTAGTCAGTGCCTCGGCTCCCATCAGCGCCGGATCAATCTGCTGGTGGCCCTGCAGCTGCATATGCTGTTGTACTGCTAGCAGTCCATGCGTCTGCTGCTGCTGCTGCTGCTGTTGCTGCTGCTGTTGCTGTTGCTGTTGCTGCTGTTGCTGCTGTTGCTGTCTGTGATGGGCGTGTTGATGTATAACAGGCTGCTGTGGATGCTGTCGTGGCGGGTGCTGCTGCTGTTGCAGAGGAGTAGCTGGCTTTTGCGGCGTATTTGTAAACCCATTTTCGTCAACACCCGCCTTCTCCTTCTTGTCGTGGATTTTGGGTGTCTCGCTATGTGCCTTATGCGCGTACGCTATCGTAATCCACGAATTCGTTCTCGAAAAGCACATCATAACCCTTCCCTCGCAACGGAAAAACTCGCGCGTCTTCGTCCGTCGCTGCCGCACACCGCCGCCTTCGCGCATCCGCTTCGTGCGATCATAGGCTCCCTTACGTTCCTCGGCCCGGGAACAGCTAAAATTGTATTTTCCTCCGTCCGGATGCGGTCGGCCACCTTTGCGTAACTGGAAGAAATAACCCGTGGCATCGAAGAGTGCGTCGCGAAGCATCAGCGCCGCTAACTTCTGACTCTCGTGCGTATCGCGCGTGACGGCATCGACCGTGCGCGCAGGACATGACTCGGTGCGCGGCAATACCGTCTCGCTCATGAGCGTGATGCGGAAGCGCGCTGCTGGCTGCGTCACGTCGAATTCAGGATGCATGTCGTGGGTAGCCATAAATTGTTCAACCGCATTCGTAAAATCTTCATAGATGGTACAGCGGCTTTGGAAGTCGACGACGGCGGCGTGTCCATGTTCGTCGTCTTCGTCTTCTTCGTTGATGCTGTTGTTATTGCTGTTGTCTGTCGGCTTAAATTGTGTAGCGTTCGCCACGGCCGCTGCGATCTGTGCCGCGTCGACGTCGCCTTGCGTTGCGCCCGCGAGCCGCTGCTGTTGTTGCTGCTGTTGCTGTTCACTCAGCTCTTCACGCCGGCGCTTACGGTTCTGAATGCCCTTTGCGCGGCATCGCTGGCAGGAGCGCATGAATTGGCCGTCAGTGGCAGATGTGAAAGCGGCGAGTAGTTCTTCACGCGAGTTGCGCGTCACGCGGGACTTGCATCCTGAGCAAGGGTAAATGTATTGGGTAACAGGATGTGCAGAGTCCGCAAGAGAGTGTGTCTGTATCTGCAGCTTTGACTCGTCCATGGCACTTTGTCTTGTTTTTTGCAAGTGTGCAAGTTTAGAAAAAAAAAAGGTACACACGCGTTTGTTTTGGAGATGCCAGACGCGTCAAGGCACTGGCTTCAGGCTAAGATTCAGAAGGCGTTATTGTGGTGCTTCGAGGGCGAGGCGTTGGAAAAGTGGTGATCGAGGCGCGGGACGGTGGCGGCTGTTTTTGCCTTTGGAATATCTCATACTGCTGCGTATATTCAGGCACTGGAAGAATTGTTCCCAAAATTGTGCGGCTGGACTTTGCTGATTTCATAGTATCTGGATATTTGCTTGTGCTTAATATATGCTAGACTGCTGCCACTTTGTAGTTATCTTTGTGTGTGTGAGCTGAGAATTGCACTACTGATAACTACTTATTGGTACAGTCTTGTTCAGCGCTAGATATATCCACATCATCTCTCACCAATACTTAACTCATCTTCTCAGCATGTCCAACTTGGATCCCTGGGACGACGACTGGACGTCTACTTCTGTATGTTTACTACTCTCTTCAGCTTTGAGTCGTCATTTAACAACGTCCTAGTTGACAGGAGCAAGCTCAAATCCGGGCGTTGTTGTCGTCGAATCTAAAGAGCAAGTTCGCAAACTTTTTGCTGCTAATGATAACCAATCTACTGCTCCTTCAAATCCAATGTCTGTTTTCCACTTATTCTTTCTCGATATTTTTGCTATAATAAAATGCCTATTAACGATTCTCTATCAATAGGCAATACGAAGTACAGACATCTTTACAAGGCTCCCAATATAAGCCCCAACTGCGCATCCTAAAGCGCCCACAACAAGACTCGTCCTCGACTCCATCACTAACTTCCTCATCCCCAGATGCAGAGGCGCGACCCGGCGAGAGTGAAGCTGATCGTCTAGATAGATTAAGAAAAGAAAAAGAAGCGCGGTATCGTGCCGCGCGGGAACGTGTCTTTGGAACTGAATCTACTCCCACTACTATTTCTTCTCAAAGGCAAAATTCTCGATCGCAAAAAGAAGTTACAAAATCGAAGCGTTTGGTGGAGTCTGAAGGTATTGGGAAGAAAAGCCAGAGTTGACGAATACTTGCGACGAAGTATGTGAGTGTGGGTTTGAAGAACTAGATGGGTATTGGCGCTTTATATATGTATAATAGATTCTGTGCTTGCTTTTTTCTTTTGGCGACAGATGTGGTGATAAGTTCTCTGCGTCATTCATTTTATTGGTGAAAAGAATTATAGTGTGTAAATATATAGAGACTTAATCTTATGATTTCTATCTATAAATATCTTTCATTTAAAGAGTGCACAAAATACTTTTCATTTGAGAGACCCTTCCCCAGATACCCCTCCCCAGATACCCCTCCCCAGATACCCCTCCCCAAATACATTTCCTTAAATACCTTGTCATACCATTCTACGACACAAAAGAAAATGCACCAATCAAAGATTTCATTTATCGTATAATATAACTGTGTCAGAAAAAGAATTAGTCGGGCACTCCGACATCGGGCATAGCATTTCAGGCACTGGCCGACATCGGCGCAGTAATACTCATCTGTCCGGTCTATAAGTCAGATACCCCCATCTCTTCAAATCACTCTCACATCTCTACATTTACAGCTACACTCCCAGCAATGGCCTCAAAAGTAGAAGAAGACAAATGGTCTCCAGCAGATTACGTGACGCATGCTTCGTTTGTTCCTGCATTAACCAATCGCGTCGTTTCTCTCCTCTCCCCTTCTGCCAAAGACACGATCCTCGATATCGGTTGCGGCGACGGCGTGCTGACTCTCCAACTTGCAACGCAGTGCACTCATGTGCACGCAACAGATGCCTCTGCCAATATGGTGCAAAGCACTAGAAGTCGCGCGCAAGAATCTAATGCGACCAATCTCTCGTTTGAAGTTGTCGACGCGGCGAAGCAGATCTCGCAGCAGATACCAAAGGGGAAGTATAATAAAGTATTCTCAAACGCAACATATCACTGGGTCTTTGGCTCTGTCTCTGGTACCACTGAGCGCAAGCAAGCAGTGAAAGCAGTCTACGATATCCTACCGTCTGGTGGCGTTTTCGTAGCCGAATGCGGTGGACAAGGAAATATTGCCGAGATTCTAGTTGCGCTATCGAGTAGTGTGCATGGCATATGGGCCGAGCGAGGCATCGAATATTCTTACTCTGATATCCGTGAGGAACTTTGGCCATGGTATTTTGTTTCTGAAAATGAATTGCGCGAATGGCTTGTCGATGCAGGTTTCAATGTCGAAGTTATCGAGACGGAGTATAGGCCCACTACTTTGAACGGAGGCGATAACGGTATGAAAGGATGGCTTGAGACGTTCGGCTTTTCTTTTTGGCAAGGACTGACGGAAGATGAAAAGTGGGCTGCTATTGATGACGCTGTTGATATGTTAAGGGGTGCAGACTGGGTGGAATACTCGCAGACTTGGGTGGCTGGCTATGTTAGATGTCGGTTCAGAGCTGTCAAGGAGTAAAAAAAATGATGATAGCAATTATTATTAGTAATGAAAATAGAGCTAGGCGGTTAACAAGAATGTTGTGACTTATTCATTGGCATCTCCAGACCACAATATTATTCGGCATTCCGTGAAATATATTAGAAAGAAAAAGAAAGGACATCTACTGCAACATTACAATAACACCAGATTGCGATAACTTAAAACTTTTCCTCCTTGAGACCATGCTTCCAGAACACGAGGTAAGGAGTAACGCCATCCTCACGGTAGTTAAGTAAAGCAACCCTTCAAAACAACCAAAGTCAGTAAATAGTCTTAACTGACAAAAAAAAATTAGAGGACTCTTACATTCCCTCGGGGTCCATGCTCTCACCGGTATAAAATTCCCAGTCCTTGAAACTTCCAACGACCTTCTTAACGTAGCCCTGAGCTCCCTTCTCGAAAGCGGCAACCTGGTCCGGAGCAGACTCGGCAAGCTTAGCCTTAACAGCCTTCATGTATCCCTAAAAAATACACCCAGTCAGTATACTCATTGGAGAGGAGACTAAAAATGAGTAACAATTCATCGCGACATACCTTAATGTAGGTCAAGTACATCTTCTTGTCGAATGAAGTCGACTGCAGTCTGAAAGAGTAGACAAGGTTGTTGACGGTCTCAACACCATCCTCAAGAGCGTCATCACCCTCCTCAGCAGAAGGGTTGGCACCAATGTCGACGTCGCCACCTTGCTTGACCTGAATCATCTGGCAGTCGACTTCGAAGACGGCACCGTCGATCTCCTTGATGTCGTAGGCATCCGAGACCATCTATGAAACCACATGTCAGCGTCATTCTTTTCCGCTACTCCTTTTTTTTTTTCTTAATATAAGACTGTCAAAGTGGAATCGTACCTCGTCACCAGAAATAATATCCTGCTCATACACATGATTAGCTATCGAGTCTCTCGCATAAAACGACTCTCAACTGAGCGAGCAGCTCATAGAATAAGCCATAATGACATACCTTATAAAGCAGCATTTCTCTAAATATGAAACAGTTCAAAAGATTAAAGGTTGTTGAAAAGGAAAGTGTAGAATATAAATAGGTGGTCAAGGAGAGAAGAAAAAAAAAAGTTTCCTGTGGGCCAAAAGCCGCTGCCACTTCGTTGGTTTAAAGTTTTTATGTATCCACATTTCAGTGAGTGTTTGTGATTTGTGAGTGGAGAAGTAGCAAAATCAAAATACGCTATGTTTTTCAAAGGGCGTTGGCTTTAACGATAAGATATTTGATTAATGACTTATTCAGTTGATACTACAATAGCGGTTCTTAACTCGTAGGGCTTTATTATTCGCAGCAATTGCTGTCGTGTCAATTGTCGTATCAGGAGTTTAGTTTACAGTCGAGCCGTAAAAGTGCATAGTATTTCGTGAAAAATATACTGCTGCTGTGATGATAGTACTTGTCTGTTGCAGTTCAAAATTTCTGTAGCGTAAAAATGTATCATGATGAAAGGTGGGTTGTGAGGATAGTATAAAACAGAGCTATTGAGATCTGCAACTATCATCGTTTACTTGGGCAAACCCTAGACTTGCTCTAGTGAAATGACCTCTACATCAAATATCGTGCAGTATCTCATATTATCAAGAGGAAATCCTCAAGATATCACTTCATTCAATAGGGTAAGATAGGTTGCAAGCGAGTGTACGTCAATAGATCGAGAGTCCGAGCATCGAGTGCGTTCGTAATAGCTATGAAGCAGAACCTCATAAATTTAAGGGCAAATGGGGGTCTCTGTTTGAGTGTACTCACATTTCACTCGCGTATCTGACGCAAGCCGAGTGATCTTATTGAGGAAAGCAGACACGAAGTTGTGAAAGTAGAAGATCAATTGCTATATCAAGACACTGCTATTTGAAAGTACAATGCCTGCCATATAACTTCCCCACTTTCCCTGTTTGACAAGTACGAAGCGGATATTGATATATTGCGCGACAACAGCAGCATTCTCCCATTAATCGTATTTACTGATGATACCATTCAAAGCAATAGCTGTGCGACAGATACTGTTTAAAAGCCACACAAGGCAGTGCACTAATTACCCTAACCGTGTGGCAGTTGAGTGAGGGCAGCAAAGGGCGGCACGACTCCCGCCCTTTTGCCTCTCTTCTCTGAAACCCATCCCCAATTCCTTTGCCTACTTGTTGCGCCTAATTTCTTTCTTTGTTCAGCATTATGGCCAGCTCGAGAAACTACGACATTCTTATCAAGCTGCTGCTTATCGGCGACTCTGGTTAGTCTTCTTTTCCCCCAAAATGCTTTTCCGTATCCGTCTAGGTGCCTGCTTTCGCGTCCCTCGGCATTGGCGTCCAGATACTCTTGTGTGTTTCTGTTGTTTGGTGTATGGCTATCTTGTTATGAGTTTGGGATATGATTAGCAGATTGGCGATTTGTTGCACAGATTTGTTTTCGACTGTGGATATATCGTGAGCTATCTCAGGCATGGATGAGTTGTCGATGTGTCTTGCAGATCTCACTTTTATCATTGAAATCGGTCAAATCTGTTGATTGCGTTTTCATTGCATTGAGCATTTTGCTATTTTACCGTTAGTCACTTTCTATATCAATTGGCATTTATGTGCCTGTCATCCACGTCGAGGCAATGTCATATCTCGAATTGGTCAGCATATATCTGTATATGTCTTCACATGTCGATCTTGCATTCGACGCAATCACCTCTTTTGCTGCGTCTTTATAATAGTCATATGCACAATTTCTGTGTGAGATGGACAGATATAGATGGAAATTTGCGGATAGCCACTCCCCACTCAACTAACCGCAGTCCATTTTGTTTGAATATCTTTACTGATAACGTCATCTTTTAGGTGTTGGAAAGTCATGCCTTCTTCTCCGCTTCAGTGAAGATTCTTTTACCCCCTCGTTCATCACCACAATTGGAATAGATTTCAAAATCCGAACGATCGACCTCGACGGAAAGCGAATTAAGATGCAGATCTGGGATACCGCCGGTCAAGAGCGGTTCCGAACAATCACGACAGCGTATTACCGCGGAGCCATGGGGATCTTGCTTGTATACGATGTCACTGACGAGAAATCATTTAATAATATCCGTAACTGGTTTGCTAATGTCGAGCAGCACGCTTCTGAGGGCGTGAACAAGCTGCTTATTGGAAACAAATGTGATTGGGAAGAAAAGCGCGCAGTATCGACTGAGCAAGGCAAGGCGCTTGCTAACGAGCTTGGAATTCCGTTTATTGAAGCTAGTGCAAAGGCGAACATCAATGTCGAAGAAGCTTTTGTGTCGTTGGCTAGACAGATTAAGCAGCGCGTCGACCTTGCTTCGGAGCCGCAGCAGTCGGGCAGTGTTGATATTGGGGGAGGATCGAAGAACAGTAATGGTGGCAGCAAGTGCTGCTAATTCTGATATTCAAAGAATATAGAAACCCGAGCCTACTTTACGAATAACTTGTGAAAGAAAAATAAAGAAGAAAGAATCAAAGTGTGAGAGAAAATTAAAGACTCGATTGAGAACAGAGAGGAAATAATATCTTGTAATTTTTTTCCCTTATATTTCATTTCCTTCTGTTCTTATCCTGTCGGATCTACGTGTCTGTGTTCGCGGCGGGCGTTCGGATATTACAATAGTCGGGGGATTGTTATTTGGACTATTTTTTCTTTTTTTTTTATGTATATCAATGTTCGCTGTTGATTACTTTATTTACATATACTATTTCGTTTCATCATTTCTTTCATAAGTTATATTTTAATTGCAATTTTCATCCAATCTATTTGGTCGTTCGTTGTGTTTGCTTAGCATTCGATTTGAAATTTAAATATTGAGTAAGATATTGTCTAGCGAGTTCACTGATAATTATGTGTTTTCCTGGTCAAGTACGAGACTATTTCTCTTCTATCATTTACATTTGATTTCTTTCAAACCTTTTTAGATCTCTTCCTTTTTGTAATTGATTTGTTTAGAAGTGGGGCAGATTTTGGAACTGTAGCCACTGTTTTACGGTGATTTATATTTATACTTAAGCACGATGAATGTAATCCACGTCAGTTTTATGCTAATTAACAAATACATCAGTCTTGGGAATTAAACAACATTGCATAAAAGCAAAGTGATGATTATAAACCCCTACAGACAGAAAATTTGGGCACGTGTAGATAGGTTAAGTGGAAATTGGGAGTTGTCTCCACAAACATGTCATACTCACCATACCTGAATATATTCCATCGCTGCAATCCACACCTACCTTGATCGTCACCAGCAAAACTTGCTGACAAGTAACACATAAATATAGACAATGCTGGTACTAGGTTTAACAGGCGGCATAGCCACCGGCAAATCAACAGTCTCATCAATGCTCGGCGCGCCGCCATACTCATTCCCAATTATCGATGCCGATGAGATTGCGCGCGAAGTTGTGTTCCCCGGCACCTCAGGATATAAGCAAATAGTGGCATATTTTGGACCTAAAATTCCTGATCTATTACTTGATCCCGACAATCAGCAGCGGAGGTTTCTTAATCGGCCAGCACTGGGTAGATATGTGTTTGGCAATGACGACGAGCGGAAAGTTCTTAATCACATTACGCATCCACAAGTTCGCCGCTCGATGCTACGCAAAATACTCGTGAATTGGCTTGTTCGTGGATCTGATATAGTTATTCTTGATATCCCACTGCTGTTTGAGGCGCGGTTTGATATGTTCTGCGGCAAGACGCTGGTGGTAGCTTGCGCGCCCGAGACACAACGCGAGCGACTTTTGAAACGTGATGGCGGCATCCTTTCCGAGAAAGAGGCCGAGCAGCGTATAGATGCGCAGATGTCGATTGAGAAGAAAGCATGGCTTGCGGATATAGTGATTTGGAATGATGAAGATCTCGATGAACTAAAACATAAAGTGAATCAAGTCGTTGCGCAGATCCAGCCATCAAAATTGCGGACTTGGATCGAATGGGTGCCACCTATAGGTGCGCTGATGGCGTTACTTTCTCTGGCAAAGAAATACTTCAGCGATACAGAGAGACGGGAGAAGATGACGTGACATTTGTATTGATACGATTTAGAGGGTCTTTTATCATTTCGTGCTTCTTTATGATTTGGTAAGAAAGGCGTAAGCTAGATTTATAGCTCTTCAAATTGCAGCTTAATATAATATACATGATACATTTCGCAATCTTCAATTGTACTCTGTAAGTTACTGAGAAAAGCTAGTTAAACCCGGCGAGCGACCAATGACTACGTCGTTCTCATCCACAAACTCAAAGTTGTATCGACTCAAGTACTGCGGGATAGCCTATTCTCACGATTAATAAACAATCACACAAAAAAATACGAACTTAATAAATAGAATAAGACATACCGATAACTGAGATCCGTATCTGGCAGAGTTCTCATGCAGCTCAAACAGAGGGACAGCCAGCAATTTCATATTCTTAGGTACACTAAGCACCTTATGCTTTGGTAGGTTAATTAAATACATCTTCTTACATTCCTTTGGCCGCGTAACGTGAGGAGGAATAAAAGGGTATGTAAAAGTTTCGAAGTTGGGCCGCCACCATTGAGCTATGCAGTCGCTGATGTCCCATTCTTCGGTGTGCTGGTCTGGAGCGAATTGCTGGCCTGCGACGGGGGCTAGACGTTCATCGAGACGAACTTTGAAGCCCTCAATTTCTTCTTCGCCGGGTTGTAGATAATCTCCTGGGCTGTTCGGAATCAAGTTAGTAAATATGAACTCAGATCAGTAGAATGCTATCAAATAAAAGAGAGGAGAAGTACAGTTTGAAAAAAGCATTTGCGATCTGCAGCATAAGAATATGCGGATGTCCGTGTTCATGACAGACAAGGACACCCTCACATGTCCTGCGTATACCGTACTGCTCATACTGATCCTGCAATCGTTGCAGTCTAGCCGACACCGAGGGATCTTCTTCAGGTTGCGCTTCTTTGGTGCCAAAGGTGTAGTTTGTGACGGGGTATAGTCTAATTGTCTTTTGTTGGCGAGCAGAGAAGTCACCTGAAGAAGGAGGGACTATTGTCGTTTTACGTCCAGCTTCAGTGATTGTTGTCATGTTGTGTGTTTGTTGTGAATGAGTAAGTTGGATTTGCGAGGACAGGAGTAAAGTTGGGAGAACAGGAGCAAACACTATTTACTTTGAGCCAAATCAGCTACTATTTCTAATTGTTACTATAAGACTCCTAAGAGTGTATTTATCCAGTAACTTATGATGATTGTAAATGGACTGTAATTGCGATTTCCCTTATTTCATGTTTATTCGTTGTATGTCTACCGATGGGCATATAGACACTGATAACTAGAGAAGCACAGCAATATAATTATAGTTGCAGCTCAATCAAATGAGCAAGCAACACATATCTGCAATATGTTATAGACAATTACAACAAATAATTAACGAATACACTCAAAACAATCGGATTAAGTGGAATATCTCAGAGCCTATATGAAATTCAGGGATCTTCAAGTCCAGATTGAACTATTCAGGTTAGTCTCTACATCTCAGCGCTCAACAGTAAACAAGAAATAACTTCCGGCAATTCAATACTCGACTCTTTATTATATATGAGAGTTGATACAAACTAGGCTACAAAACCCTATGTACACAGTCACGTGATTGTAGTACAATCTGTAACTGTGACTGCGTTTTGCAAACTGCCATAGTGAACCCTACATCCTTGCAATTGCAGAGGACTCAGCGCGTGGCTACTTTGGCATTCACCATCTCGTACTTGCTTTTCGACGTCTTCGCCTAGATTCCTGTTTCCCTGTCCCTTTTTTCTTTTTTGAATTCTTCTATTTCATAATGGTACGGTTTTGGTTTTTTGCTTGATATTTATTAGTTGGTATTGTTTAGGATTGCAGGTCTTGTGAGAATAGGGGATTGCCAGACAGAAGCTGGATTCAAGGGCGATGAGCAAAGGTGTATCAAGTCGAGTAACGCTGCTTAGAGATCGCTTGAAACGCCAGAAATCGAAATGAAGTCTATATGCGAATTTATGAGACCGGAAATTATCTGCTGAGACTTACGAGGAATATGCAACAAGATACAATATCACTCCAACTTCTCTCTTGACCATGAATCCAACAAACAACCCACCAACCTTTAAATCAACATGATAACTAACAGTTTCAACACAGGATACCAAAACTCCTGTCAAGCTCGCCAAGGTCGTCAAGGTCCTCGGCCGCACCGGATCCCGCGGTGGTGTTACTCAGGTTCGCGTCGAATTTGTTGATGACCAGAGCCGGAGCATTATCCGAAACGTCAAGGTATGGTTTTTAATTTTTTTACAAGCTCTTTTGATGATGTGTTTTATTGACTGGGAGTAAATAGGGACCCGTCAGACAGCACGATATTCTCTGCCTGCTCGAATCTGAGCGTGAGGCTCGTCGTCTGAGATGAGTGTTTTAACAAACCAAGAAATAAAAAAAAATCAAATTACAAGGAAAGCAAAGAAGGAAAAGTCGAAATGTTTGTTCTTTTATTATAATCTTATCTTTTTATCAAGGTCTCATTTTCAATCAGGTTTTTTTTTTTCGTTTTTTGCTCTTGGATTGGAAAAAAAAAACAAGAGGAGGAATGGGATCATGAAAAAATTCGGAAATGAAAAGGCATGGACGATGAATGAAAATCAAAGGCAAGAAAGAAGATTTGTGCGATACATATGTAATACTTCTTTTCTTGTGCCTTTAGTATTTTTATTCTGAATCTGTGTGGGTTTCATAGCATGTTTGTATATATAATGCATATACATTTCAATTATACCTACTTTCTTTGCCAAGAGAAGACTCATAATTCTCTATAAGGCGAAGACGTAGAATGAGACCAAAGGCACTGTCAAGGCGTACTAAATCACAGGCTATGCTACGTAACAGCAGTAATTATAGAACGTCCTGCACGTGAATCAGAAAATTACTTTACAAAAGAAATATCTCTAAATGTACATCTCTTTTCACACATTATTTTTATACTGAAATTTTACGTACAAAAATGAAACGAATACAAACAAAAACAAAAGAACAAATACAGAAACCAACAATTTTTATCTACTCGTCAAAAAAACTCACAAAATATCCAATATGCATAATATGAATCCCCGGTCCCGCCACCCTTCATTTTATCTTTTCCTTGCTTTTTTTCGTCACTCTACAACATCACCAAGCGGTTCACCAACTTTGACATGTTGCCCTTCCTTAACGTTGAACCTAAACTTCTTTGGCGCTTCAAATACTAATACAACCGTACTTCCTAGCTCGAATCCACCCATCTGCTGCCCTTTTTCAAGAGGGTATCCACCGAGTAACTTGCTCGCATTGGCGTACGTGGCTTCGTAGCAGACAGGCTTGTCAACGTTTCGGTGCTTGTGGTGCGGATCGTTGGTTTTCAAGTCCTTGTCGAAGTGTACTTTGATGCTTCCGACATTCGTTGCGCCGACTGGCGTCATCGAGAAAAATCCATGTCGCCATCGTCCAAGTAATGCAACGCGCTCGTTAAGCACGAACAGTCCAGATAGTCGGTGCTGGAAGTATGGTGCCACAGAGTACAACTCACCCGCGAAATGACGACGCGTCTCTGCTACCCACGCAGCAGGAGAATGAAACCGGTGATAATCTCCTGGAGCAAGGTATATGACACAGAAAAACATGTCATGATCCGGAAGCGAGGGTTTCGCAATCTCACGGTCGACACGCAATTGCGCTGCCGGTGACGCGCCAAAATTCGCCTTGTCGCCTTCGAGAACCGTCATTTCTTCGTCGCTCGTACTGTCGGACGCGCCAGCTGTCGACGAGGCATCATAGTCATAATCTGAATTGCTGCCGTTACTCCCCAATAACTCATCAAGGGCAAACTGGATCCCATTTGCAGCCGCAAACTCTTTATTTTTCTCCTCCGCCTCAGCAGCATTAATGAATTCGACAGGTAAAGAATCTGACGACGCATTGGGCTCTCGGCCAAGTAAGGCGTCAAGAGAGTACGTCATACCCTTAACTTGCTCGACCTCGCGACCCGCGACGACACCGGAATGCAATATCTTGCCATCGGCAGGGCTGACAAGGGTCGCGTGCGGATCAATAGGTCGAGCGCCAGATTTTAATTCTCGGAAGAAAAACTCGCCCAGATTTCGATAAATTGTCAAGTCATCCTCGGCTACCTCGTCAAGATTGACTCCGAACACGTATGCATAGAAGCGGTACCCGGGACGACGCATCCAGACGGGCAACTCGATCGCGTTGAATTGGCCCCACAATCGCGAAATTGTTTTTAAAGGTAAAGCAGAGTACACGTATACTTGCCATGGCGAAACAGGACGTATGCGCCGAGATGTGGGCTCTTCAGAAGGGGCGGACCCATCAGCGAGACCGTGTCGTCGTCCGTAGTATCGCTCGCCACAGCGGACGACGACAGCAGTGAGTCCGCCCGCGACCGGCACATGCCACCAGCGGAATCGGAAGCGACGGCGAGGACCTTGCTGCTGCTGCTGTTGCTGCTGTGACTGCTGCTGCACAGAAGAGGAAGAGAACACGCGTTTGCCGACAAAAGAAGGGTATGCCCACATCTGACGACGGGAGACCTTTGCGAAGGGTGAGCGCAGGAGGCCGGTTGCGCGGGCGCGGATGCCGCGGTGGAAATGCGGTCTGCGGCGGATATAGCGCAATGAGGCCGGTGGAGGCTGAACGTACGGAGGAGGGGGCATTGTGTAGGCAGATTTGAAAGGAGAGGATGTGCCTGGGAAGAAGTAAAAGATAAGGAGGAGGAGGAAGAGGGGAGAAAGGAGATGAGTTTGCTCGAGCGGCGTTGTCTTTTAGTGTTTGTATTTTTTTATTGCGCGATTTGTCTTTTATTACTGAAAACGGTAAAAATGCATTTGCTGTTATATAATCTACTATCTACTATTACATCCTATACTTATGCACCCAAAAAAGAAAAAGACACTAAAAAGACACTAAAAGACAGTATAAACCAAACAAATATCCATATGTGTATATCCAGCATCCAAACGTAATCCATTGAAACTAAAAATTGATAAAGAGAGTGAAAAGGCAGATTCAATTACGACCGATCCAGCGATTTGTGCAGGACATACTCACGCATCATACCGCAAGTCACAATAACCATGGCCGACAAGAAAATAGCAAAGTAAAAGACACCATGGAAGGCATCGAGGTAAGCCTGCACGACGTCGGCTTTGTACTCCTTCGGGATGAGATCAATTTCCTCGATCGAGTCAGTGACACGCGAGATGATGTCTGCTTTGTCCTCGCCAATAATGTAAGAGTCAAGCTTCTTACCAAGCACGTTCTGGAAGATTGCAGAGGCGACGGCAACGCCGACGGTGGATCCAGTGCCGCGGAAGCCATACTGGATCGCGGTGGTGACGGCCTGCATCTCGGGAGGCACAGCGGCAACCATGGCGATAAGAGTGCAGTTGAGCAGCCCACCAAAACCAAGACCAGCAATCATAATGTAAAGGATCTGAGCCCACTTGGGGGTCGTCAGATTAAAGGTGTTGATGAGGATCGAGCCCAAGACGAGGACAATGGCCGAACCCATAGTCATCCACCAGTAGCGACCGGTAGTGCGCATGACAGTTCCCGAAAGAATAGCACCGATGGCGGATCCAAGAAAGTTAGGAATCATGTTTGAACCTGCCTGAGTGGGAGAGATGCCGCGGATGGCAATGAAGTAGATTGGCACGTAAAAGAGCTGCGCGTAGTTGATCATCATGATGATCCAGTTGGTGAAAGAAGCGCCAAAAATCGAGCGGTCCTTGAGCAACTGGAGGGGAATGACGGGTTCTCGTGCAATATAGAGCTCGATGTAGATGAATGCGGCGAGGCAGACGCAGCCAAAGAAGAAGGTGAAGAAAACTGTCCACGAAAACCAGGGCACAAAGTTGCCGCCAACAGACAGACCGACAAGGAAGAGAACAAGAGTAAAGACAAGGGTAATTGAGCCAGCAAAATCAATTCTGCTGAGCTTATCGGCGGTCTCGGAGGCGGTGTCGCGCTCGAGAGGGATCGGCTTGGTCTTAAGGTTGAAGTGGATTGCGATAGCCGAAACGACGACAAAGGGAACTTGCAAGAGGAAAGCCCAACGCCAGCCGATGGCCTCGGTGACAAAGCCACCAAAGACACCGCCAAGCGAAGCACCTGCATTGTAGAGGACGGAACCTATTCCCTGCAAAAGCGAACGCTGACGGAGGGGCACGAGATCGTTGAGGGTGATGGAGGAGAGGGAGGTGAGACCGGCGCCTCCAACACCGGCGATAATGCGACCAAAGACAAGGAACCAGAGATTATCGGAGATGCCGCAGAAGAAGCAACCAAGTGCAAAGACAGCGTTGGAGAAGATGAGAAGGGACTTGCGGCCAAGGATGTCAGAGAGCTTGCCGTAGAGCGGCTGGCAGGCGGCGACGGTGATGAGGTAGGCGGTCGCTATCCAGGAGACGGAGCGGAACTCTTTGAACTCGGACGATATGTGAGCGAGAAGGGTTGCGACAACTGTACCATCGAGGGCAGAGAGAAAGACACCGATGTAGAGGGAGATGAAAATGATTGTGACGGAGGAGGAGTGGATGGAGGGTTCGGAGGCCTCTAAATCCGCGGGTACGTCGACGAGTTCAGCGGCAGCTTCGCGGTCGAGGGAGATGCCTTTGTCAATGTTGAGGGTGTCTGCATCTGCGAGGAGGGGGATGTCTTCGATGTAGGCGTTGTCGGATTCGAGGGACATTGTAAGGAGGTGATGAGGAGAGACGATATCAGATAGCGATATGAAGAAGAGACGAGGCGAAGAGAAAAGATGAAGCGAAGAAGAGAGTAAGGAAAGAACACAAATACGAGACGAAGATAAAAAGGATAAGAAGACGATATAGCAAAGATAAATAGGAAATAAAAAAGAAGAGGAAAAGAAACGGACTCGGCCGGGCACGTCTACGTCGCCCGCCGCCGCCCGCCCGCACAGTGTTTATTAGCGCCCGGACTGGTCCGCACTTTCTATTTATTTGTTTGCTCTGCTATACTGGAAAGAACATGTTACTTTCAAAAATATGATTAATATTCAGCACAATATTTGCTGCTGTTGAATACAACTAGATACTTGGCCATACTCTCGAGAGTCCTCCACGTAGAGACTCCGGGGATCGCCGGCGAGCGGCGCATTTAAGTTTGGAGTCTGCGGCTCAAATTGTTTTTTTTCTTTTATCGGCAGGCTATTGTATAATCATTATGAGGATGTATCTTTAATAAGATAATGAATATGGTATAATGATAGATATTATTGTATTTGATTTGTAGTGTAGAATAATAAGGATAGTATATATGAAAACGCAGTGCTGATACAAGCAGTTTACTCTACTTAATCTCATACTATTCAGGTACTGTCACCTAGATAAGCGCATTTCGCTTCTTTGTCATTCTTCTTCAACATCACTCAATTATTTTCTATCAAACATCATCATCATGCAGTCCACTCCTCGTTCACGATCAGAGCAATAAAATGGAGAAGCCCGAAAGAAAGCCTGACGGTGGCGGCGCACTTGCGCACGCCTCGTTCTTTTTTTGCTTTTTTTTCCTAGTCTGTGCTTTTCTTTATTTGGCCATTACCAGATTGAGTCCTCGTACTGTTTCTTTCATTTTTTTTTTTCCATTCCAGCTCTCTCGGTTGTTGGAGAATATGCTCTTTTCAATACTTTACTATAAGATTCTATGTCGTAATATAACTCTAAACTTCCCTGATATACTATAATCTAGTTTAATCTACTCTAATCTCACTGACAATCAACATACTGATATCGCTTGTTTTGTTTGCCGAGGTCGGCGTGTGGGCTCACAACCAGTAGTCTACTCCTCATATACATTCATTCGCTCATATACATACACTCAATCATATATATAAATCACGGCCATGTACACTCCAACTCACCTGCCCACTCCTTCCAAAACGGTCTGTAAGCAACTACGCGTCCCTCCACAATCGTCCCAAAATCATACTCTCCCCTCATAACAACTCGCCTCCCACCAATATTCTGCTCAAGCACTTCCACATTAAGCGGACCCCCGTTAACTACTTTCGATACTATCGCTGTATGATCAGGCATACCTGCAATAGACTCCGTAACTCCACCCTCTGCATGCACTTTCTTGAATCGCGCACTGCGAAATTGCAGCACATCTCCTACTCGCACGCTATCTTCGCCCTTTGCCACCCGCGCCTCAGAATCGATCACACACACTTGCACGCCATGAATCAATCCACAGCTAGCCATCGCTCCAATACTCAAAAGCCCATCATGCGCAAGTGTCCAACACTCCCCGTCCCCGACGCAATTACCTATCCTCGCCTCACAAAACTTCACAAGTTGCTCTCCAAACGCCGCCGTCGCGCCCTCGAGATCTTGCTTTGACGGCCTCGGCGGCGGTGGATAATCTATCCTCTGTGCATCTGGCTCCTTCTTGCTGTCGTACCGATCGCTCTCGATTCGAAACTTACACCGACTCAAATCTTCAGGCGACCGCACCGACAACACAACAACTTTCGTTTCTGCCGATGAACTTGAACTGTAAATATACGGCTTGCCATGACAATACCCAGGTACTCTAGTAATCTTTGTGCCTTCACTATACCACCTCGTTTCTAATTCAAGATCAACCTCAGGTGGCTGCCATGGCCGTTTTTCCGCCGCATCTTCATCATAAGATTCTCCTAGATGAACTCTAGGCGGCTTTCGTGAAATAGACGGCGCCGATCGTACGGTGTTAATCGACGTAGGTCTTAGGGCCACCGCATGGCTCTCCTGAGCAAATGGTGACAATCCGCGTTCGAATATCGCGGCGGCCGTCCTTGACGTTGCTGTTGATATTGTATTTGTTCGGTTCTACAATATCGTGAAAAAATTGCATAATGTTAATCAGACTTTCATTTCAAAAGTGAGAAAGAAAACAAAAAGAAGTCAAAATAAAAAAAAAAAAAAAAAGAACCTTGCATTCTGAAATTTCATATCACCCATAAATCATTCAAAACTAACATCTTTCGCTCGCTCGCTCACTCAATCACGCTCTCTACTCGTACATAAACACAGCCAATGCAAAGCTCTTTCACAAATGACTTCAGAAGCAAAAAATAAGGGGAAGAAAATGGGGAAAAAAATCAGAATCCCCTTACATTAGTAGTAGCGGGTTGCGCATATCCATTCCGATATCCATCGCTAGTAGGCGGAGGCGTCATCCCCGTAGGTCGTCCACGTAAACTGGCGTTCTTTGGCTTTGGAGGCGGCGGAGGAGGCTTCTTCCCTACAACGGACATACTTTGCGTAGGACGATGACCAGACGGTACACGCTGCTGCTGTGGTTGCTGCGCAGTGAACCCGGCTGGCAGTGTAGGCGACGAGGCGCTTGGCGCGCCACTACGTGCTCGGCTTATTTCAGCGGCAAAGTTTGGGTACTGTGGTGTCGGTTGCACCATGGGAGTTGTAGGCGAACCCGACGACTCTGCTAAAGAATGCGAGTATCCGTGACCGCGAACAAATGGTTGCTGTTGTTCTTGCGGTGACGGTGCTGCTACTCCTGCTACTGCCGCCGGTCGATACTGTAGCTGCGAAGCGGTAGGTTGAACCGATTGCTGGTCTACCGACTGGACTGGCTGCGGTGGATACTGAAACGCGGGCGGCGCAGCAATGACCGGAGATGGCGTCTGCTGGGGAGCGGGGGGTTGTGGAGCATATCCTTGTACCATTGCGGGCTGCTGCTGTGGTTGAAAATGAGCCGGAGTATAAGCTGGAGCCGGCGTAGGTGCTTGCGGTACCTGCGGTGTCTGCTGTGAGTACGCAGGCTGATATACCGATGATCGCGCCGGTGGGGCCGGCACAGGACGCGTGGACGCAGGTGGGAGTGTCGGAGCAGGACTGTACGACGGCTGTTGCTGATATTGAGGCTGCTGAGGTTGAGGCTGCTGAGGTTGAGGCTGCTGAGGTTGAGGAGAATATTGCTGGTTTGGCGGCGGATATTGCTGAGTTTGAGAAGGATAAGGTTGTTGTGGGGGGTATTGCTGTTGTTGAGGAGAATACTGTGGCGGCTGAGGAGCATACTGCTGTGACTGTCCTTGAACAGGAGGAGCACCAGCAGGCTGTACTACACCAGGTTGAAATTGAGACCGCCAGTCAGGGCGCTGCACTTTTTGCCGTTCAAGAGCAGGTTGGAAGAGATAGGCATAATCTGGAGAAATAGTAGCAGGCGGGGCGTCGGGATGAAATTCGCGGTGCTTGGGCGGGGGCGGGAAAAGCGTCGGATCTTTAAGCGTCGAGACTGGAACCGAAGGCTGCCTATATTCGTCTGTGTGTATTCGTCAGAAAGATTGATTCAAGTTGGGAGCGACAATGCATCCGATAAGAAGGAGAGGGAAGCATACGTGTAGCGTCGGAGCTCTTGGAGTCGGAGCCTGAGCTCTTCGAGCCGAATTTGAAGCCGCCGCTGAACTTACTGCCGGCGCTGAACTTACTGCCGGATGATCCAGAGGAAGATGATTTGCTTCCTCCGGCTTCTGGGTGCCAGCCACCCTTCATAACATCACTGAATCCCATTGCGCGTGTTGAAAAGTAGGACCAGTGAGAGTGCGTACAGTGGGAAATGTGTGCTAGTGGAAGTGTGTGCCAGTGGAAGTGACTGTGCGGAGATGAACAAAGAGAATCGGTTTATTAGCCGAAGAGAGACAGATGCGAAGAAGTAAGAAGATGAGGATTAAAAATATTGGGTAGAGTAGATAGTAGAAGGGGAACAAATGGATAGTGAGTAGATAGTCGATAGTAGAATAGATTAGAAAGTAGAAGAGAAGAAGCAGAGGGGCGGAGTAGTGAGCGGCAAACGGCGCCGCGCCAACCGAGTTCGAAGTCCCTCACAGTTGTTTGTTTACTAGTTCGTGAGCAGTTTGCTTACTATTACACGATTTTATTCGCCCAAAAATACAATTATTGCTGACTCTAAAATATCCTCTGAATATCATGACAAAATGTATAGATTATACGCTGTCTGACAAATTATTACTAGTATTACGATAAGATGATGCGACCCAAAAGACAATTAAAAAAATCAAAGAATCAAAAAAAAACCTATTTACTCTACTCGTTCTTCTTCGCCTCTTCACCCTTCACTTCATTGTCAGCCAAAGGATCCCGTCGACCGATATGCTGCTTATTGGGTCCATTGTACTGTGTATTTAACCACTTATCCCACACGATAAAGAACGGCTGTGAGAAATTTGTCTTGATGCCGAACTGCTGGTGATGAATATCATGGTACGCCGCATTGTTTTGGAAAATCATTTGAAGAGGGTCAAATGGCAGCGCGTACCCGCAGTGGTCATCGACAGTCTTGAGCGTCGAAAACGTGAAGAAGATGAGCGACTCGCGCACTGTCTGGCCCGAGAGCTTCATCGCGAGTCCCGCGCCAAGGGTATCCATCAGGAGACCTTCAAACGGGTGGTTATATAGTGCACCGAACGCATAAGGCACGTAGAGACGATGGTGCCGCGAGTGGAATGTGCGGTAGAGGTATCGCGAGGTGTGCATAGCGCGGTGTAGGAAATACTGCCATGTATCGAGGATGAAGAACGCGAGCAGGATGCGCATTGTGCTGAATCCGTATGAATATAGTAATGACACTAGCGGTAGTGGCAAGAAGGGTAGTTTTTGCGCAAGAACCCAAATGTCGTAGGTTTCCATGCCGGTGTAGTCTGGCGGGTCAAAGTAGGTGAGCGCGATGCCAACGATAGTCTGCACGAGTTGCTGAAGAAGCACGTCGCGCAGCACCTCGTAGACAGTCACCTTGTTACGCGACGACACCTCTGATGGAGTATGAATGCGATACTGAGGCAGGAGATCGTAGACGTCGATTAAGTGGAAGAAGCAGGACACGACCCAGTAAATGGCGACGGTCGAGAAGAGGGCCAGATACTTATCATCCATTATCGACACGAGCCGTGACCGCTCGTGCAGCTCAAAAGCCGGCGGCGGTGAGCTGCGGAAAAGCTCTGGAGAGGAGAAGTTCATCATCCTGAACGCAGAATCGGTCTATATTGAGGTTATTGTTATCGCAGTTCTAACTGTGAAGATGCTAATGTAGTGAGCAAGACCGAAGCCGGCGAGGCCCAAGTCTACTCACGCCACTGCCCGTCATGTGCATTAATGGCATATTGGCATAATTATTTTACGAATATGCGCTTCTAGACGCAGTCTGCCCACTTTCTCACGTGAGATTTGTATTATCTTACATTCTTCTATCCTTTTATTATTGCTGACTTAAGAGCATTGCTGGATTTCTGTTGTGTAGAAGGTGCTGAATTTGTTCTAAATAATGCTGATGTGAATAAAAGCGACATTTGCTCGATCTGCGATAGCTGTGTTTATCAATATATGACACTGAGTTCTTCAATATTTTTCATATAAAAACAATATTTTATTTCTGATTTTATCTTAATCTTATAAGATCAAATGTAAGCTGTATTTAAATAGCATTTTTCTGCGCGGCTGCTGCTGCTGCTGCTGCTATCGTCGCGTATATACGCGTCACATTCGCGTCTATCCCTTCACCATCACTCTCTAGCTCTTTTCCTTTTAAGCTCTTCGCAATGTCTGCCATAACTAAACGAAAAGCTGTCTCCTCACTAGTTCCAGATGCTAAAAAGACGCGACCTCTGACTTCTTTTTTTTCTGCAACGCCTACTGCTTCAAAGTCAACTTCTTCCGTTTCGGCAAATCGATCTACTACTCCCAGTACTTTGACTGCCGTTTCTCAACAGCATTCGAGCTCTGTCACTAAGCCGACGAACTTCGACAAAGATAAATGGGTCGCAAGTTTGACTCCAGAGCAAAAAACTCTGCTTCAGTACAGTTATTCAAATTCTTCAAACCTCTATTTACTATTCTTTAACACTTGAAGCAGGCTAGAAATTAACACACTACACCCGTCCTGGCTCGCAGCTCTCAGTTCTGAACTCACAAAACCTTACTTTCTTTCTCTCAAACGCTTTCTCGTTGCCGAAGATGCGGCAAACCAAAAAGTCTTACCACCTGCGCGCGATGTTTACGCGTGGTCTCGCCTGACACCACTCGACTCCGTCAAAGTTGTTATTTTAGGCCAAGATCCATACCACAACTTTAATCAAGCTCACGGACTTGCATTTTCTGTTCTTGCTCCTACTCCGCCGCCTCCTTCGCTGCGTAATATATTTAAGTGCCTTGCGCTTGAATATCCTGATTTCAAGCCACCGACAGAGAATCGCGGTGACTTGACAAAATGGGCCGAACGTGGTGTCATGCTACTCAATACTTGCTTAACTGTACGTGCTCATAGTGCAAATAGTCATGCAGGTAAAGGATGGGAGCAGTTTACAGAGAAAGTGATTGCGATTGTTGCCGAGAAGTGCAAAAATGGAGTTGTTTTTTTGGCGTGGGGAAGTCCAGCTGCCAAACGCGTCGAGCGCATTGATGTGAGTATACATATTTTTTCTACTTTTTTTCGGAAACCCGTTGAAGTCGAGCTAATTATGCGTATAGAGAAAAGTACACTGTGTTTTGAAATCGGTGCATCCCAGTCCGCTATCTGCCTCGCGAGGCTTCTTTGAATGCCAGCACTTTACCAAGACAAATGCGTGGCTGAGCGAGAGATACGGCAAGGATGAGATCATAGATTGGAGTTTGTAATCAACATCTAAACCCATTTTGATTGTTAATTACAATCACGGAATTTTACGCTTATTTCCATTCTCAACTCCATTAAACTCCGATGAGCTTTGTAAATGTATCGGGTTAGGTGTCACCCTAAACTAGTAGCTATTAAGACCTCCCCTCCACTCACTCCGTCTATCTAATTCTCTTCACAGCACTTCGATTCGGTGGTCTCCCTCAGTGAATTGTTGAACAATGGCATCATCTCTTTCGTTGACTACAACTTTTAAGCTTAACTCTGGTCATGCTATTCCGTGCATTGGTTTTGGTGTTTTTCATGGTCACGGTGAAGCTGTTTCAAATGCTCTAAAAGCTGGCTATAGACTTCTCGGTATCCGCCACATTTTGCTGCTTTTAGTACTCATAGTTACTCAAGATACTGATTTTGCTTTTTTACTATTGATAAAGATACCGCAGATTTCTACAATAATGAAGACGACTGCGGTGCAGCGGTCCGCGCCTTCATAACCGAAACCGGTTGCGCCCGCTCAGATATCTTCTACACGACCAAGCTCTGGAACAATAACCACGGATACACCGCAACCGCTGCTGCAATTGACCAAGCTCTTAATCGTGCTGGCTTGGATTACATTGATCTTTATCTAATTCACTCGCCTCTCTCGTCGCCTTCCGGACGGCTTGGTAGTTGGCAGGCTATGCAGGATGCAGTTGATGCGGGAAAGATCAAGTCGATCGGTGTGTCGAATTACGGTATTCACCACCTCGAGGAGCTATTTGCTTGGGACGGATTCAGAATTACGCCAGCTGTGAATCAAGTAGAGTTGCATCCTTGGCTAGCACGCAAGGAGCTAGTCGAGTACTGCCGCTCCAAGGGTATCTTGATGGAGGCCTATTGTCCCGTAACTCGCGGCGTCAAGTTTACCGATCCAACCATTGTTTCGTTGAGTAAGAAATATGGTGTTTCGCCTGCTCAGGTTCTAATTCGTTGGAGTTTGCAAATGGGATTTGTTCCATTGCCGAAATCTAATCACGCCGAGCGGATCAAAACTAATATTGATGTGTTTGGTTTTGAGATTGACGAGGCTGATATGAAGAAGCTGGATACCGGAAAGTACGAGCCTATTGCTGCTTGGGATCCGGTCAAGTCACCTCTCTAGATTTCTTTATTCATGTAGTTGATTTGTTATTCGAGTCCCTTTTATTATAAAGCAAGTTGTAGAATCAAAGCTATTTACAAAGAACCATAAGAATAGATGAATAATATAGAATAGAGTTCGTCACTCACTAAGAATATCCTACACAAAGCAACATTTCTTTACGCTCGTAGCTGCATACGGACGATAACTTTGAATTATCATCATTATCACTATCATTTTTCCATCACGCTCAGCTCTAGTTCATACACTGTAAAATCTCTTTACCGATATGTCCCTGATTATGCAAATACTTTTGCAATGCCTGAACAAGCTGCATTTGTTCCACAGGCGTCAAGCTTGTCATTGCAGTCGCAAGTACGACATCCATGCCCTGCTTGTGTGTCTATTTTCCCAAGAATCAGTTAACTATAAATCAGAGGAAATCAATGAGTAAAATACTTACGGCGATAAAGCTCGTATAATACATATACGAGAAGAAACCCATTAAAAACTGGCAATCCATGCGATCAGTAATACCTCCGTGTCCAGGAATCGTATCCCCGAAATCCTTAATTCCAAACGTCCGCTTAATTCCCGACGCAAAAAATCCACCGAACGGCGCCGACAATGAAGCGAATGTTGCCATATTAATAACATGGAAGTGAATTGGTTCAATGAAAAAGGTTGATTGGCGAAGTAAAGGTTGAAGAAATTGCGGCACAAGGAAGGTTTGCTTGATAAAGACGGGGTTGGGAACACATGTATATTCGGAAAACGCACTCAGCGAAAAGTCCTGCCCATAACCGTTAATATGACTTACTCTTTAATATTCTGTAAATAACTGAAATCAACATACGGAAGGTGGGCAAATCATGTACGGCCATTGTATCAAAAAGTAGCCCAATATGATACCAATAATCACCGTCATAACCCAAGCGCCAACAAACCCTTCAACAGTTTTCTTTGGCGAGATTTTGATAAGCGGTGTTTTCCCAAAAGTGATACCGCACAGGTAAGCAAATATATCGTTGATAATGACTAGTGATGCCGGCAAAAAGAACCAAAACATGCCAGACATTATGTTCTTGACTATGAAATGTGCTTGTACTACGATGAGGAAGAGGGCGACGTGCGTGAATGCAAACTGCATAAACTGATATTGATAATGGCCTTTCTCCAATGTAGATACAAAGATCATAAATCCTGCATACGTCCTCGTTAGTCTTCTCTATTGGTATGAAATGAAAAATGAATAGCATACCAATAATATAGAGCATGTACGAGATAAACCGATGGTGTATAGCAAACGGGAATAATACCCGATCCACCAACAGTACCTCCTCGAAATAATAAAGCACCGTATCTCCATACAAGTAGTACACCGTCGACGCCAGAAAATACCAATTAAGAGTCTTACTGTACGGTAAAGTCCTCTTACGCGACGGCTCATGAGCCAGGGCAATAACTTCTTTATACGCAAGCAATTGTAGTCCGAGAACGAGAGTGATCATCCAAAAATGACCAGCAGCGAGTAGTACGAAGAACCCGACAATCATAACAACACTCCATGTTGTACGAACAATCAGGTTCTGTATTTTCTTCTCTCGCTCAGATTGTACATCCTAATCTCTAGCGTCAGCACAGCTGTAACTCAATATACACATCACAATAAGATAACATACGGTAACGAGCTCTACAGGGGCATCGACACGCTGTTTCTTTGCTGTCTTTATTGGACTCTTGCTGCTGCTGCTGCCATTCGCGGCTGTTGTCTGCTGCTTTGCTGGCATGTGCAAATTTGGAGAGGTGAGAGTGTAGTCTGTTTAAACCACCAGCTCTGCACAATTATCTGTTGTCGTAAATTTTTTCTGTTAAATATATCAGCTTCAAGTGATACAATTCCTTTTTTCCCCTTCAAAAGAATAATGGGGTGTGATTAGTGAGTATGTTCAAACTGTGGAGAACAGTGTATTTGCAGATAGCGCGGCCGAGAATTGTTGGGCCGATTACGTCGCCGAAAACTCCGGTTCCTCGCTTACGACTAAAACTACTTGCAATAACTTGCGATGATAATAAAGAGATCTTCAGACCAAGTCATTATATATGTATTAGAAAACAAAGCAAAAGCAACGTGTAGATTTTACAAAACAAAACAAAAAAAAGAGTCGGCGTATATAGATAAATACGCAGACGCAATACACATATCTAGAGAAAATCCACGCCAGGTATTTGCTTCCCTTTCTTTTCATTTCTTCCAGTCCATGACTATAGATGTATAATGAAACACATCCCGCTTCTCTTTTTACGCTTTTATTATCCTTCTTTATTCTTCAAACACATCTTTCTCGGTTGCGCTTACTCGTCGTCTCCCTGGAGAAGAGCCTCTCGCTTCTCGTTGATGCGCTGTGCCCGTCTCTCTCTAGCGGCTCTGTTCCGCACACGGCGAGCCTCAGCCTCCTCCTTAAGCGCACGCTCGCGAGCCTTCTCGGCCTTGGCCTTGATAACGTGCTCAATGACCTGACGCTTGTGCTTGAAAGTGTTACCCTTGGCGAGCTGGTAAAGCTCGTGGTAAAGATGCTTGTCGATCTTGCCTGCAGCGCGGTACTTGGCGAGCAGACGACGGAGAACACGCTGGCGGCGCATCCACACGACCTGGCTCGGCATACGGGCGTCCTTGGTACCCTTTCTCTTACCGAAACCGGTGTGACGACCAGCACGCTTAGCCTCAAGATGGGCACGGGTGCGCGAGCGCGAGTGGATGGTGACGGGCTTCTTGATGATCAAACCATCGGAGATGAGCTTGCGGATTCCCTCGCGGCTGTTGGCGTTGGTAATGGCAGTGGCCTCGCTGGGGTCAAGCCAAACTTTTCTCTTGCCGACGTTGAGAACGCTCGCGGCGAGACGCTTTTGTGAAACGAGGTTAGACCTAGATATAGAAGATTAAAGGGTCAGCTTTCCAGTAACCAAGTACTCCCATGATTGGCTGCTATTTGATTTCGAATGGCGATCTTGTTTCAGAGATGGTAGTAAATGTGACTCTTTTCGAAAAAAAAAAGAACCCCTCCAAAGAATCATTAAATATCCGCTGCGCGCTTTATTTTGAGATATCGATGTTCGTCTTGTCTTTTTTTCCCGCTCGAGTTTGCAATTCTGCCAGTACACTTCACACTTCGCAATCAAATAGTGCCAATCAAAAGGCTAAGCCACAAACGTCAGACAAACAAAAGGACATACATGTCGAGTAACTTCCTAAAGTGCTGATGAGAAAGGTTGCTGCTAAACCGGAAGTCTGAAGAAAGAAGAGGAGGAGAAGCTGTGACAACGACACTGTAGCTGCTCACTGCTTCACTGTGCGCTCACATATGAGTGAGGGTTTGGTGTGTGTGGGTGTGTTGCTTGCTGCTTGTGACTGTGTTTTATAAATTGTAGGGTTTAGACCTAATTATGTAATAACCGTATAATCTTATGTTTTAGAGTTTAATTACCATTTTGTCTTAATATAAGTAAATGCTTTTTGATAACATTCTCTAGCACAGCGTCTCGCAGTAAATTCTCACAATTCCAGGATATTCACATACAACAGTTTCAGAAAACATTGTACGCTCAAAGTCATGCCACAGCTCAGGATACTTTTGTACCTTCTCAGATAGCGAGATTTTGCTTAGTAATTTCACATAGGTAAGTGACATCTCGCGTAAAATGGGGCGTAGGTGGTGGATATTTCCCGTATTATTTCGAGATTGTGATGCAGCCTCTGCGAGCAAGGTCTTGAACGAGAACAGAGTGCTGATAAAAACATCTATTGTAAATATCATGATTAGTTGATATATTTCAAGTCAGATCTTGCAACAAAGAACATACAAGGCTGAAAATATCGCAATTGTACGCAACTTTGTAAAGTCGATTCATAACTAACGCGAAGCTCCACCATATCATCTGGTCTGGTTTGTGACTGCCTTGAATCGGCTAGACATATAATACTCACAGCTCTACCGAGCCCGCGGAAGAGAGCATCTAGTAATTTGATGTAGATAAAGACAGCGGTATCTGAGCCTTCTTCCTCATTCGAAAGATACAATAAACATCGAAACAACCTTGGAAGTAATTCTCTGAGAAATTGCCTAAGGCCAGTATTAGAAATCGGATACTCGATATAGTGTTCGATTCTCTTTAGATGTTGCTCGACTTCGATTCGAGAGATATTTGATATCGTAGACAAAGAAACACAGGCAAACCGTAAATCAGGAACAGCATCTAAATCAGACTATCAGAATAAACTCGAGTCCATTAACTCAATCTATAAAGCAACCATAGTCGTAGTTCAATAGCTTCTGACGATATAATTGATGCACTTTGTCACTCAACTGATCAAGTTCAATAGTTGAATCCAACTCCTCCTCTATATCAATGACAAAAGGCGCATCCTTCGATCCTAAACTGCCATTTTGATGCACTGTATTATTTGTGCTGCTTTTCAAACTCCTGACCTCTTCTTTGGCATCTTCATAGCGCACTTTCCAGTAATCTACTGGATCAAGCAGTCGTGAAAGTATCTGCCAGCGATAATCTAAGATATTATGTATCAGTTCGGTAACTCGCACGTAGTTCAACTACCAGATAATATTTAGACCTTGAATTGACGTGTACTTTGGCTTATTCTTGACGATGCTTAGAGCCTGCAAATAATGTTTAACTTGTTAAACCTGACTTGAGGCGTTCGAATCAAGAACCACGGACGAGAACATAGTACATACAATAGCTAACTTCACCCTTTCTGGAATTTGCTTCCGCATTATTAATAATTAAAAAATATTTTTTCAACAAATCAACACGACACTAAGTTGCAGCTTCAGCAGATGTCCTCAAAGTATATAGCTGACAAGCAAAGATGCAACTGGTGTTCACGCGTCGGATACTTAACCTAAACCTGATACTGAATCTATTATAAACAAACCATATCTTCAAATTAAATCTACATTCAGCTGATATCATTTGAGTACTACTGCTGACAGATATTTTATTTCAAAGAGACACCCTGACTGAATAATAATTGCCAATGGCGAAGACACTGAGCCAATCTACTCAATATTAAGAACAGTTGTTAGAAGATCTTGCTTGCAGACGCGTCATTAATCTAATTACAATGTCTCCGCAATATTCGTACACATAAGAAATCAACGTGACTAGTTTTAGCTCAACTATACCTTATACACAACACAAACGCTACCACCGCCCATTGGGCCCTGTCCCTCGGCTCCACCGCTGACGTACACATCAGTCTCGCCCCAGACACCTGCAACCAAGCCACCGACGGCAGCACGCGCGTGTCTGGTTCCCTGGATATCACTATCGGTCATCATGGTATGTCTCTTACCGCGAACGACACCGTCAGTAGACGGCTCGGCCTTGACAAAGATCTGCGTGCGCTCGGCGCCCTCGGGGATCTTTGACGTCAGCTCGAGCAGGACTTTGAGATCGATAGCATCGGCCATGTACCCATGCAGAGCGCGATAAGGATTGCTCGCCTTTTTTGAGCTAGCCAATACAACTACATGACAATTTTCGAGTTCCGCGCCGGAAGAGCACGACGCACGCGAAGACCAACCGACCTCGCCGTAAGAGTCGAGCGCGGTCTTGATTCCATCCTCGGCAACTTCACCCAAAGCAAGCGCGATACCGACTGCGGTTGCCAGGCGCGAATATCCCATTGACTTGTAAGTATCGACAGTGACGCAAGGCTTAGCACTGGCAACTACTTTGGCGGTGGTCAGCAGCGGACACTTGACGAGAACCATGTGCACATCGTCGGCCTCGACCTCGAGTTCCGCCATCAGCTTCTTGACTGTCTCAGCAGTAATTTTTGCTTGCACTTCGGTACCCATTTCCCAGGGCTCAAAGTCGCGCGTGCCGCCCACCTTGGCAACCAGACCTTCGCTGTACTTCTTCGAGCCGTCTACGTTGAGGTAGTCTGCCTCTTTCGTCACCAGAGATACATGAGGCGAGAGAACACCCTCAGTACCGCCGGAGAAGACAGAGATGCCGTGCGAGGCCTCGAGAAGAGGGTCCCAAACGGTGGAAGAGAGCATGCGGGTGAAATCATTGACGCAACCGTTTCCCTCGGTTTTGCCAATGACGGCGACGAGGTCCTCGGGTGCGCAGGACTTGGGGAGCAGCTTATATCCGGAGACGTCACCGGGATGTGCGGTTGTGAATTTATGAATTGCTACTCCAGACATGATAGTACAGTAATGCAAGAAGCAGAACGATGCAGAGAAAGAGATGTCGGGTGCCGATGGTCGAGGTGGAGCCTGTTCTTATCCTGGCGATAAAAGGGATTGAGTTTAATCCTGACTCAAGACCACCGCGGGGCCGAGTCTGCCGTCGGCCGCCAGAACAAGCGTGTTTTATGAGGGATTCGTACCTATTAATATATTGCATCTGCAGTCTCGCTGATAGAGCAAATATAATATAGTTAATAGGACAATGACAATAGACCGCGTTGGTATCAGAAAAGGAAGCGTGTAAAAAGAGATAGTCAAAGTGGCTGGATTATAATGGGGCTGGTGGGTGGCTGGTGAAGAGGCGATCATTTGCCGGGGATTACGTTGTTTATCTCTTACGCACTCATTTGCTTACTTCCCTTTTCTACTTAGAACGTAGCAGCAACAAGGAAGCAACCAACTGTTTTAAAGACGCACCAAATTTACTGGAAAAAACATAGCAATGTCATTTCTCTCCTCGAGACCACAGGGCACGATGGCCAGCGGCAGTGGCGGCTTCTCTGACTCGCCCGAATTCGATACACTTGCGAACCGCCTTTCAAACCAGCTTTTCACGCTGACAACAAATATTTCGACTCTCAATCGGCAGCTGGGAATGTTTGGCACAAAGAAAGACTCTCATCAAGTGCGGGAACGGGTGTCGTCGTTGTCGGAGGACACACGTGAGCTGTGCAAGTCGATTGGCGATGAGGTAAAAGAGCTGCAAGGATGGACCGACGTCACTGTACGTATGATATTCTTTTCTTATTTATTTTGCAGAAAATGAACTGACAGTGCCTTGGGTAGCCCTCGCAAAGATTTACGCAGCAGAAGCTTTCCCGCGAATTCACATCTTTACTGGCGGACTTTCAATCTGTGCAGCGACTGTCGGCGGAGAAGCAGCGACAATATGTTATTGCCGCAAAAACACATCAGCCAGGAGCCTCACAACTGTTAGACCCCGGTGCCGGAGGCCCTGAGTACGACTACCAGCAGCAACAATTGCAGATGCAGGAGCAGCTGCCACAGCGGTCAGTGCCTTCGACGCAGCGCCAGCAACTGCGGATGCAGGAGCAGCAGACGATGGACGTTGTGGCACAAGAGGAAATAGATTTCCAAAACTCTCTGATTGCAGAGAGAGAAATAGAAATCCAAGGCATCGAGCAAGGTATCTCAGAGCTCAACGAGATTTTCAGAGATCTGGGTACGATGGTGACGGAGCAGGGTGTGATGATTGATAATATTGAGTCTAATATCACAAGCGTGGCGGATCATACACAGAACGCGAGCGCCGAGTTGACAAAGGCGTCACGGCATCAGAAGAGTTCGCGAAACAAGTCGTGCTGTTTGTTGCTTGTGTTGGTCGTCATTTTGGCGGTTGTGCTGCTGGCGGTGTTTTTGAGTTAGAGTTTCGAGATGATATATGATTCTTTTGGTGGCGATAGCGGTGTTAGTAGCATATCTGGGTTAATACGATCCGAGATGGGATAAGTTAACGATAAAGATAGGACGAGAATAATGCCATCATATCACCGTTTTTGAGGTTGGTTTATATTTCGGGTCGCTACTAGCCAGTTTTTTGTTGCTCTTCGTGATTTGTTTCTTTTCTATATTGAGATTTTTTGCTCTGGTTTGAATAAGAGTAAGAGCAAGAGCAAGAGCAAGAGCAAGAGCAAGAGCAGAGCAGAGCAGGGGAAATAAAATGAATCCTATACCCTCCTTTAAACCTCCATTGATAACACTATATATATATAAAAATGCCCCTATATTATCCCATTTCGTATATTACGAATTTATACTCATATACTTGCAAAAACTAACTAGGAATAGTCGTAAACAGAGCCCGGCATCTTGTCAGCTGCCCGCGCCCAACCACCGAGCCCACGCTGCAAATCACGGGCCTCCCAATTGTTTTACGCTTTGTATTCGTCTCGAGCCTCGAATCCACACAGCTTCGACTCTCTTCACCACCTTCGCTACCTGTTCCTCTCTCCTCTTATTCCTTGTCTCTCTTTCTTCTGTTTACCCTCCTTCATGTCCCCCCCCGTCGTCTGCTTCTGCTAGACGTCGGCCTCTCTGCTCAAATGGCCGACTTCCCTGGGGCGCCGGCGCCGCCCTACGCCGAGCACTCGGTCTCGCTCCAGCAGCAGCTCTTTGCCCGCGAGCAACCTTTCGATTCAGCCTCCTCGACTGCCACCACTGCCGCCGCCGTAATATCGCCATCGATATCCTCGTCTCTGCCGTCCTCCTCCTCACTGACGACGCCATCCTCTGACTCGCCGCACCTCGACATCCTCAGCCACCCCGTCGCCGAGGTCCTCACCATGATAGCCGCCCTCCTTCAGCGCATCATCGAGGCCAACGACTCCTTATACATGACACACCACGCTCACCATCGTCCGCATCCAGATGGCCGTCCGCGCTCGGGTCTCGCTGCTTCAGTGCTCGCATTTCACGGTCGCAATGTGCCCGCCATCTCCTTACAAGCATATCTCATGCGTATTCTCAAGTACTGCCCGGCCACCAACGAGGTCTTCCTATCCTTGCTTGTATATTTTGACCGTATTTCGAAGCGAGCCAATGCGGGCGATTTTTCAGAAGCAGATCCTTATCGACCCTCTCAGACCTCGCCTCCTTCCTCTACTCTTTCGTCATCCTCATTCTCCGCAACCTCGTCATCCGTTATGCCCGTCGCAATCGGCGCAGCCACGGTAGTGTCTTCCGAATCCATGCATGGCGACACTTCTTCCTCCGTCCCTGCAACGCCCTTAGCCTACTCTTCATCTTACCCGCAGCATGCCATCGAGCCCGGTTCATTTGGCAGTCAAATGAGCCAACCGCAGTCTCCTCTCGCGCACCCGCCTATCGGCTTTACTTCCCCCTCGCCGCCTCCGCCGCCTTCTTTCCCGCCTTCTAGTGACGTGTTTGTTATGGACAGTTATAATATTCACCGACTCGTCATATCTGGCGTCACTGTTGCAAGCAAGTTCTTTTCAGACGTGTTTTACAAAAACTCACGATACGCAAAAGTATGTTTGCCCGTCTCTATTTTTTAGCAGCTGTATAAATTTTAGATTAACCCACTTGCGTCTTAGGTTGGCGGATTGCCTCTCGAGGAGTTGAATCATCTTGAACTGCAGTTTCTGGTTCTCTGTGACTTTAGACTTGCTATTCCGCTCGAGGAACTTCAACGATATGGTGATTTATTGCTACAGTTTTGGGATCGGGAAGTACCTGCACAGAATAAAGGTGTACCTCCTATTGTCTAGTTCTCCTTAATTTGACATGAGGAAAGGCTCGTGGGTTTCCTCTTTACTTTGCATTAATGTGAACCATAAGAATTCTATAGCCCGGTTGGAGCCACGGTTGCTACAGTAGAACACATGGTTCGTTTGTATGACAGCACTACGGGTTCGTGAGAATGTATATTCTGTTTAATAGTATACTCTCCAATAAGGCTATTTCAATTCAACTCTAAATATCTTTCTACTACGTGTATTATTTTACGAGAAAACAGCTGGAGTTTTTTTTTTTACATTTCTTTATACTTGTTGTTTTACCGGTTATTTGAAGTTGTTTTGCTTCTTTTGTACAGCTTTTGGTATATTTTTTTCTGAACTGCGTTCCTTATTTGTGTTGTGCTAAAGCGATTCATGCTTTTCTCTTCTCTTTTATTCTTAAAAAAGGTTTTTCTCTTTTATTGCTTGTGCTCTTCTTTTGGCTTGTTCTTGCGCGCGCTGGGTTATATAGACTGGAATGTGTTTTTGTCTATTGTTATTTTTTCTCTTCTTTTGTTAAGTGATTTGCTTGCGAGATTTGTATCATTATCTTTGATTTCTTCTTTTTGGTATATATTTTCTAATTTAAGATCTGTGTGAATGCCGGAAAAAAAAAAAGATGCAAAAGCCTCGCTCCGACTAAATATTACAAAAAAACGCCATTTCCCTAAATTTGAAAGCCCCACACAGACACAAACATCAACACCAAGCACACCACTTAACAACCCACCACACAATTCTAATAGCAGCCCTAACAAGTCTCAAACACTTGACGACTCCCCATACCATCCACAGCACCAATATGACGAACTTATCAAGCAAGATATATCCGATTTGTGTTGCTTCATTCTTCATAATCTGTCGTCGTCGATAAATAGCGCCTTCTTTTTCTAATACTTCAATCTCTTCGCCTAGTCTTCGCAATTGGAGATTAAGGGTCGTATTAATCTCGGCTGATAGGCGGTCAGCTGCTGATATAGCAAAATCAAAACGGGTGCGGAAAGAGGTCGAGAAAGCACTGGTCAAGACGTCCGTATGCGATGATAACGATGAGAGTATCGTTTTACTTGTGTCAAGAGTTACAGTTCTGAAATGTTGTGACTGTACATCGAGAGACTGTGTAACAGCAGGTATTGAACCATGTCTGTGTTTCTTTCCCGAGTCCGGAGAAAGAGAATCAGGTGGTGCGCACTCAGATAGTCGGCTCAGAGACCGCTGGTAAACCGTGCAAAGAATCTTTGCTCGTTGTCCTTGAACTATAAACTGCGCTTCCAGCCACTGAAGCTCGGCAACTAATTGCGAAAAGTCTGGCGCATTAGAAACAGTCACTTCTTCAGAGGAGAAGTTAGGTGAAGAAGACCCGTTGACAGAGTACGATTTCGTCGAGTACGCAAGCCCGCTTTCTCCATCACTTTCGTCGGCTTGAGGAGGCTGCAACAGCGTCGTCGAAAACGCTGCTGTCGAGCCAGGTGCATGTTTAAACTCAACTTTGGACACATTTGAATCGCGGTACTGCGGTGAAAACAGCTGTTCATTCGACACCCCATGCCGTCCGTAGTTTGGCACAGAAGCCAGATCTGTTGTCGATGACTCGGGAGAGCTTGCAGTCGCTGACTTCGTGCGTGAGCGAGATCTGTGGTGCGAATGGTGAAGAGCCCGAACTTGCGACTTTATTTTCCTGCTTGAACTGCCTGCACCGGTCTCTGATCCTGACATTGCGCTCTCAGCGGATAGTAATCCATCAGGAGACGTTAAATTGATCGAAATTGGACCAGCTTTCTTGGACGCAGGTGATACCGGACGTGACTTGGCTGGTGACGGCGATCGCGTTCCGGGTAGCGAGATCTGCCCTGCTTCAGAGCGTCGCCGACGACCACGACGATGAATATGACTACGATGAAAGCCATGCCTGCGTGCTGAGGTCGCTGATGACATGCGAATAGCGTCTTCTATCAATGCATCAGAGCCTGCTTCAGAGTATACTTGCGACGATGCGTCGCTGTTCGACTCAGAGTAAGAATACGAGCCGTCGTCGGACGTGGATCCATACGAGTCATAGCTATCTTCTCTGTCATCCTCGTCTACAGCTATTCGTCGACGTCGCAAGTGCCCAGAAGTTGAGGTCATTTGCTCGTCCTTGCCAGCACCTGCCTTTGACTGCCGTTTTGCCAGTTGATGCTCAATCTCACGAGTCAATCCAAGACCAATATCAGGTAAGATCTTCAGTCGTCGTCGCGTAGAGCTATCGTCATGACGATGTTTTCTATGCCTACGGAATCGATGTTTTTTCCCATCTTTTGCACTTCGCAAAGCTTCATCCTCCTCAGAGTCTTCCGCGGAGGAATATTCGGATGCTTCATCACTATAGTCATTATCGGCATCAGCTCGTTTTTTACCGTGATGACGATGGCCTTCGGCTTTTCTTCGCTCAAATTCAGAAATAAGTGACGGATATAATGGCTGATTATTCCGATCTCTCATCAGCATAGGATTGCGTTCTCGCCAGCCATGGTCAGCAAACATTTCGTTAACGTCGACCTCCCATACAATAGACCGCGCCGCGTTTTGTCTAGCGGAAGTCGATGCCGGAATAGCGAGAGAAATAGGCTGAGCTTCAAGTGACTGGTTAAGTGATTGGCGAACGAGACGGTTGCGGATTGTTTGTAATGGATTGTAGACTCGGTCAACGCCTGGGTGGTTATAGAGAGCAGATTTGTGAAGAGTTACTTGTGATTGAGATATGAATGCAGCGTGGAGTTCGAGCCACGTTTTTGTTTTCAAAACTCTTCTTTCAGTTGCCGGCGATGGCTCAATTTCTTCTGGTCAATTCGTTAGTGAGATACTAATTACACTAAAAGAGAGGAAATCATACTGATACCAAGATCGGAGGTAATTTTCGGTTTCTTTTTGGAATTTGGATTCGATACCGATCTTGAATCACGCAAGTGAATAACCAAATTTGCTACTCTTGCCACATCCGCGTCCGAGATGTCAATATTATCATCATTGGCGCCAGATCCAGAAGTCGACGGCACGACAGAGGCCCGCTTTGATGTTCGCGTTTTGCGAGGCTTCAACGTCTCTTCGCCAGCAATAGACTCATGCGTAAGTCGTTTATTGCTGCTGCCGCTGCTGTTACTACTGCTAGAAGAGCTCGCTACATATGTCTTGGTACTACTATTACCGGCGAGCGAACTACTCGAGGCGCTAGTAAATACGACTGCCGGTGTCTCCGAGTGCGGCGGTGAAGGAGTAAAGCTCGAGCGACGACTTGTCGGTAAAGAGGGACAAGCCTGAAGGCTCGAGATAAATGACTTTGTGTTTGTGTCGTAATGCCTCGTGCGAGCTGCTGCCGCGGCAGATGTACTGCTTGTAACACTTGCCGAGCCCAGCGGCACGTTCGAAGATCCAGTGGAAGTAGACGAGAAAGTCGTGTAACGCGACAGGGGCGCCAGTTGCTGAGATCCAGATCCAGAGGTATTAGCAGCTTGTAGAGATAGCAAACCGAAAGCCTCAGCATCATCAGCTGCGGAGTCGTCGTTGGTAGTAGAAGACGATTGTCGCGAAGAAGTCGTGGTGATGCGAGTAGCAGAAGACGACTGTTGCAGCGGCGGCGCACGGCGACGCTGCGCCGAGCGCGGGGCGGTCATTTGCAATTCTTATCTGCTGCTTTATCTCCGCTACTCTTTGCAGACTGGCTGCTTTAAAGTGGTGGTCAAAAGAAATAGATAATGAGATTAGTTGAGGAGGAACATGAAGTGGTGAATTGAGAACCGGAGGTTTCCAGGTTTCCTATGTGCGTTATTTTGGTGCCAGACATCCACCCCTCTAGACAAAAGCCCCCCCCCCCCCCCACTGCAACTATTGATGCACTTGAGAGTGTATTCCATTCTGAATAGGGCAGATTGTTATATAGACGAAAATATTTAGTAGCAGGGCAACTGAGAGTGTGCTCTGCTCAGTCGCGTCTACGGATTACGACTACAAAATCAATCGACGAATGAATTGCAATCCCGCTTGTAATAAAGGAGCATATTGCGCCAGTATGCTACATTATAAAAGCAAAAAAATCTCATTGTTTATAACCCAACCGTACGCCTTGCACGCCGCGCCCAGCAACAGCAGCAATCCAATCTCCCGAGGCATTCCACGCCAAATTATTAACCTCGGCGTTTTCAGTATATGCCATCGCGATATCTGACCGATTTGATGTTATATCCCACACTAAAACCTGACAATCATCCGAGCTTGTAGCTAGAATATTCCGCTGCTGCGGCGCCCACTCGACTGCGTTGACGCTGCCCATATGCGCATCTAGCTCGACGACGGGTGTGCCTGGGGAGCGGATGTCAAGGACGTGCACGACGTTTGAATCTATTGAAAAAGTAGCGAGCATATTTGGATCACGACTATTTGTACTAATTCGTAAAAGAGGTGGTGGATTGACTGGTTCATAGATGATTGTCGAATGTTCAAGGCTGCGCAGATCAAATACGCGCACGGAGCCATCCGCGCCGACGGAGGCAAATACATCTGCATTGCCGGTCGTGAATCGCGCGTCAAAGACTTCTTTGTCGTGCGCAATAAGCTGGGTCTTTGCGGTCGAGGTGTTAAGATCCCATATCGTACAGGTTGTATCAATTGATGAGGTAATGACTAGCGAGTTATCCGTTGCATTCCAATCGAGACTTGTGAGGGGCGCAGTGTAATCCGATTTCGTTTTCTAGAGCAGAAAGTTAAAAATGATCTAACAGCTATTGACAGCAAAAAAATTACTCACATTGGCTAGTAAAGAGCTTTGCCGAAGCGTCATAGTCTCAGTGTTATATTCCCATATCCGCAAAAAATCACCCGCGGTGGCCAATCGCTCGATGGTTCCACCCATAGATCTCCCGGCAAATGGATCCCACCGCAATCGAGTACATGGATAGGTGACTCCAGCATCGGCGATCTTGTTAAAATCTAGAGAGGTGGTTTGTTGGCCGTTAGATTGGACTTCTGATACAGGATTTGCTTGTAAAATTTGAATCTGCAAGATTTCCGAGTCAACTTGTTGTACATAATTTTTCAGAAAATATTAAAATAGAGTCCTTACTCTATTATTTGAATCTTCAGTGCACGTCGCAACAGCGATTCGACCAGGACCTCGCTGGTATGCGCTTAAAGACCAATCTATGGCGTACAGAGGCTTGTGTGATTCAAAATATGCGGCTCGAAGAGGTGGATTGAGAGAAGCAGTAGATGATGGAGAAAATGGAGATATCCCACTGCTCATAGCTGAGGCAAGTAGACCTGGGCTAGATCCGGGACCGGCTGCGGAGGCGGATGCAGGGCCAGAAGATCGTGGCAGGCCGAGAGAGGGTTGCGTGAGGACTGAGAAGGAGGAGCGTTTTGTGAGCGAGGGCTGTGCCATGATGAGGACAAGTGCTGTAAGAGATAAGTTCTAGAGAAATGGCGTATATCTGAGAATGGAAGAGATAACGGCGTGCAATGTCAGGGGGTGTATTCGAATCTTGTCCTGGTGGACGGCAGTAGAGATCAGAAAGAGGTTATGAGCCGGATCTGAGTGGCTGCGATAATAGAAAACAAGATACTTAAAACCGCTAGTAGAAAAAGAATAGAGTGACGGTTGACAGCCACTAGAAATACAGAGACGACATCGAGATGAGCTGGTAGTGAGTGCAGAGGTTTATACACGATGCAAGATAGGATTGAGTACTGGAGGTGGGTTATGAGAGAGCACGCGATGAGTGGGGTTTGTACTTGTGTCGAGACGCGCGAGCACAGCAGCGAAGAAGAGAAGCAAGACGTGTATTTGGGCAAAGAGAGAGGTATTATGATTACATATTGGAGGTGAAGTGTGTATGGAGAGGAGTGAACGGCGAAGAGTGGAATGGGTAGTGTTATTCGTATATGAGTATATCTCTTTAATCCATAGTGGACTCGCAGCCTTTACTCTCCCGCGGTCTCAACGAGCTTACAAAAGAATATATTAGATGCTCTAGAATCGTGTTATAAATATTAAGACGACTTTTATTTGTAAACAGAGGATGACTCTTTTTGTTCCTGACAGTTCTCTGCGGCTCTGTTTGCTCCGGTCTGTGCTTCTGCTACAGTAGAATTTATACAAACCTATAGATATATAGATATATAGATATATAATATATATATGTAATTATAATAGCAATAATAACAACACTAGCAATAGCAATAACAGTGTATTCCCACTGATCAACCAGATTGCGCTTACTTCTGGAAGCCGCAGATCATCTTTATTTCTGCGACGCGAATTCAGAAGGCTTAACCTTATCCAAACTTTTCTCCCATCTTCAATCCCACTCTGGTCTTCTTCCCTCGCTTTTTTTCTTCACCGCCTCCTCCCTTCGCCCTCGGCTCCTGCGATGCCGGTTTAATAACAATGACTCCGCCAGGCAGAGCGACCTTTTCTATATTTGCTCCCGTCGACGCCGACGAGGACTCTGCTCTCCACGCCACTGCAGCTTCCTCTTCCGTCTCCTTTCCTCACAATCCTCATCCTCATCCTCCCTCTTCCCCTACTCTTCCCCCTGCCACCTCGCGCAACGAAATATATCTGCTCGAGCATCAGAAGGCATGTCAATCTTTTCCTTTCGAGTTCTCGCCGCTTGGTCCGCGCCAGGAGTGGTCTGATACTCTACTCTCTTATTACTCTATGGCCATGGTCGCGCCATTTCCTGCAATTCTTGTCTACGGCCCCAGCCTCGTCCTGATATAGTATGTCTCTAACATTTTTTTAACCTTTTTTTCGAGTGATTGCAATCATTAATTCTGGTTTTTTTCTTTCTCTTTAGCAACGCGGAATTCGGTCATGCCTTAGGCCTTGACCCCGGTATCTACTTTGGTAGATCCTTCTCTGATCTCTGGGTTGGTTCTGACCTCAACTTTGAGCTCTCTGAAGCCCTTCGTACGTGCTCTACCACAGTTCGCACTGTCACCAAATCAAACCTTCTTTGCTTCATAACTACTCCCGAGACATACTCCGAGGTCGGCATGAACAAAGAAGTCTATCTCACTTGGAAGTTCACGCCAGTAACCGAAGCTGATGGCTCAGTTTCAGGCGCTTTTGCTTCAGTGAGAGATACCACTGACGCCGTTCTTTACGAACGCAGAATGCAGGCTCTTAAAGAACTCTACGATGCCACCGGGTCCGCTGATATCCTCGACGTCTTTTATACTCAGTCAGTATCCGCACTTCGTCGCTCCTGTGCCGAAGATCTTGCGTTATTTGGGCTTTACGTACTTGATGCAAACTCCACAAAGGTTCTCACTTACCGCTGTGGCTTTGGTCTGCGTAATAATCCCGACAGAATCACTTTCGACCCTGATCCAGCGCTCTTCGAACAAGCAATCTTAGACTCTAGCATGTCGGCAGTTTACATCACCGCCATGGCTAGCGGATTTAGAAATTATATTGAGTACGATCCCGCGCGAGGATGGAGCGACGAAATCACAGAACTCGTGTTTTTGCCAGTCATGCGCGATAATAATTCCGTCGTTGGGGTAGCGGTCATTGGGCTTAATCCGCGTCGCCCATTCGATGAACCATATGAGCTGTTTCTCGAATTGCTTGGTCGACAATTGGCTACTGGAATTGATAATCTACGGCATCTTGAAGAAGCATCTGATAAGCTGAGCTGGGAAGTTGCACTGAGCATGCGCAAGCGCGAAGAACTTGAGCAAATGTTACAGGAAAAGACGAAGCAGCTACGCATAAGTGAAGGCCGTTTCAGCCGTATGGCAAAGATCTTACCAGCTGGCCTCTTTCTTGCATCACCCGAAGGTGAGATCATATATGCTAATGAGGCATGGTACACGCTATCGTCGTATCCACGTAATGGAAATCCTTCATTTTGGATCAAAGCAGTTCATCCTGGAGATCGGGTGCTTGTGCGTGACAGCTGGAGGCGCGCGAAGCTTGGCAAGTCTGAGCGTATAGAATTTCGCTGGGCAGTGCGACCGGGTGAAGTGTCGAAGTTCGAACGATGGTGTGCGAGCGCTATCTCTGCCGAATTTGACTCTGAGACGGGAAAAATTTCGACGCTTACTGGTATTTGGACTGACATCACGGAACGAAAACAATCTGAAGCGCTACAACGACAACGAGCTGATGACGCTGTGGAGCGGAAACGGCAGCAGGAGTATTTTATCGATGCAATCTCGCACGAGATGCGCAACCCTCTCAGCGCGATCATGCAATGTGTTGACGTTGCTACTCAAAAAATGACGTTCCTCGAGAACATAATCAAAAAGACTGCGGATGTAGTTCGTGGTCTTATTTCTGATGGCGATGTCGCACAGGCCAATGAGGCCGTTGACGAAGCAACTGAGGCCCTTGAGATGATGCATCTTTGCTCGAGTCATATGAATCGCATCATCACGGATACAATAGACCTCAGCAAAATAGAATCTGGGCTGTTTCCTGTGAATCCGGTTGCATGTCGGCCGGTGAGCGTCGTGAACGAAGTTTTGCACATGTACGAGCACGAGCTTAAAAAGTGTCAGATATACTACAGCGTTGAGATCGGTGAGAGATTCAAAGAGATTGGAGTTGATGTTGTCAAAATGGACCCGCTTAGGGTTCGACAGGTGCTGATTAATTTGATTATGAATGCAATTAAGGTACTGGGTTCGAGCGATTGCAAGCAATTGACAGTCAAACTCGACGCATCGGAATCAAAGCCAACTTTCCAGTCACATAATAATGCGTCGTTTTATTTACCATCACATGCCTCCCGCAAGAGTACAACAAGTTTCTCAAAGATAACATCAGGAGCATCGCCAGCAAAAAAATCAGTGCTGTTGTCTTCATCCATGTCGTCACCTTCGCTCTCGTCATTCACGACCTCGACTGATTTAACCAGCGGTTCCGCTGATATATTTACAAAGGGGACACCTGAGCTCGCAGTATCTTACGCGTCCTTGGCAGCCTCGCTCTCGACTTCCCCGTCTGCTGTACCTCTATCCTCTGCGGCTGAAGAATCGCATATATCCTCCTCAGGCACGCTTTACCTCATATTTTCAGTCAAAGACACCGGTTCTGGTATGGATCCCGAACAACTTGATACTGCTTTCCATCGCTTCACCTCTCATTTCACGCCGCGGACGCATGTCCATTACGGAGGTACGGGACTAGGATTGTATGTTTCGCGCAAGTTGGTCGAGAATCAAGGCGGTGAGATCACAGCTGAGACGAAGAAAAATGAAGGTTCAGAGTTTGTGTTTTATATTAAAGTTCGTTTACCAAGAGACCATAGTACTGGTGGCGATACTACTGAAGACGATGAAGATGGAAATAGAAACGAGAAGGCGGTTGCTAGTCGGCGATCGGTCAGTGCGTTAGAGACGAGTGTGAGCTCGTCGAATCGGTCTAGTTTGGATGTGAGCGGTCTTTCAATTCGTCCTATTGCTGTTTTGGAACAACCTGAGACTGAAATCCCTGTCAAGCGCAAGATTCTCATAGTGGAGGTATGTCTTTTCTTTTATATATATATGTTTGTGTATAAAGCATCCAGATATTAATCCGTGGTTTAGGATAATATTGTCAACCAGAAAATTCTGAATCGTCAGTTTATCAACGCCGGATTTGCTACAGTGATTGCCAATCACGGACAGGAAGCTGTTGATATAGTATTATCAGGCGAGAATCCGGACTGCTGTATAATGGACTATGAAATGCCGGTGATGGATGGCTTCACAGCAGTTTCTAAAATTCGAGAACATGAAAAGCAAAAAAATTTGAATGCAAATCAAGAGCTAAAAGACGAGAAAAAAGTGATGTGCAGGAGACTACCTATCATCGCGCTGTCGGCGAATACACGACAGTGGCATTTTGACCGCATGCTAGCCGCTGGATCGGATAGGTATGTGACTAAACCGTTTAGTTTTCCGAAATTGGTTGAGGTTGTTAATGAGTTGTTGGCTTCTTGATGGTTGAATAATTTTTGATACATAATGGCGTTGATTTGAGAATTGTAGGTGCATGTAGGTAATAGCGATATTGAGCTAAGTTGATTTTTTGTTTAATACTTTTTTTTTCTGTTTTTAGTTCCTTCATAGATTTGCGTGGTCTTTAGATGGATATCTGTTGCTTGTCTCTTCTATTTAATTCAATACAATGCATTGCAATACAATGCAATACAATGCAATACAGCAAAGATTATCAGTAGTAATACATGACTAAGAGCAAAGTAGTTGCGGATGATGAAATAGTGGCGTTTAGTGGCGTGGAAGGCGTCGCTACTTTAAATTTCGCTTGTTGTTTTCCTTTTTTGAGCTCATCTGTCTTGAATTATTTGAAAAGGTGTTTTTCTCTGGACCATTGACTGTAGATTATATAACCCGCAAAATATAATGAAACTATACAAGTCTCGACGACGAAACTAGACAAGTCTTGACGCTGAAAGTAGAGATCCACTCTCTGCATTAGTCGAAATCATCGGCATAAACGCATTTTCCTCGTACTCGGCTCCGCTCGCCCACACATACCTTTAGTATCCACTGTGTTTAATTCCACTTGTACTCCGTGATAAAAATTGCTGCTAGTGAGCTAATCTCTTCTACTACTGTGAACGATCAAAACTCATGGTATGTACTGATCCGTGAGTGGGTCTGAGCTGCGCAGACACCCCGCGGTACCACCTAACCTTCTTCTCGCTCACGCTAAGTTTGAAAAAAATCAGAGATCATAAATATCTTTCTCTAGCCTCTTTCTCCTTCAACTGCTCAACACCTCTGTCCATACTCCACGAGATGGACCATAGATCTTCTGGCTTCTGGTCTCGATTGGATCGCAGACTTCGCGTCAACGAGTACGAACCAGGTCGCCATAGTAATCATGGTACTCCACTCCTCCCTCTTTTTTCTCTCTCATGTATGATGTTAGAACTTGCAGTTAACATTTCCACTCAGATCTCGATCCCGTACCAGTTGAAGAGCGCACTTGGACTGGTCTAGATTACACCACCTACTGGATCTCGGACAATTTTTCACCGCAAGGATGGCGTAAAGTTGCTTCACTAGTCACGGCTGGCATGTCCTGGCGCACAGCACTTTTGAACGTCGCCATTTCCGATATCGTCGTCGCGGCAGTCGTCACCGCAAATGGCTACGCGGGTGCAAAGTACCGCGTACCCTTTGCGGTTCAGGCCAGAGTCTCATTTGGCTATTATATGAGCTGGCTGCCAATCCTGCTCAGATGTGTGGTTGGTATCTTTTGGTATGGTATTGCTGCATATACCGGCGGAGAATGTGTGAGATCGATGCTTTACGCTATCTGGCCGTCCTTCCGGAACTTGAAAAATCAACTTCCAAAGAGCGCGAATATCGATACACAAATGATGATTTCGTACTTCATCTACTGGCTCTCGATTCTTCCGCTGCACTATGTGCCTATTTCTCGAATTAAATGGATGTTTTGGGTCAAAAGTATCACGCTTCCAATTGCGGGATTTGGTATCCTCGGCTGGACAATCAAGAACGCCGGCGCGGGAAATAACTCCCTTTGGAACGAGGGGAATGCGGTGCATGGGTCCGCTTTTAGCTGGCTTTTCATGCAAGGCTTATACTCTAACATCGGAGGCTGGGCTACGCTAGGTTTGAACTCGCCCGACTTCACTCGATACGCGCGCCGGCCTCGCGATTCGTTATGGATGCTCATCGCATTGCCTGCATCTGCTACCCTCATTGCCTTCTTTGGGGTAGTCAGCGCAGCCGGATCGATAACGCTCTATGGAAAGGTACTTTGGGATCCCTTGCTATTTATCGACAAGTGGACATCGGCTGGTGGGCGTGCAGCGGCGTTCTTTTGCGCCCTTGTGTTTTACTTTGCCCAGGCTACTAATAATATCTCTGCGAATTCAATTTCTGCCGCAAATGATCTCAATTGCTTGTTTCCTCGATATATTAATATTCGTCGAGGGCAGTATATTGTTTCGATTTTAGGAACATGGGCTCTGACACCGTGGAACGTGTTGACTTCTGCTCTTAGCTTCTTGTCGTTCATGTCCGGTACTGCGGTTTGGCTTGCTCCATTGTGTGGAATTCTCATTAGTGATTTCTACCTTGTGCATCGGAGAAAGTATAATGTGTGGGAAATGTACGAAAACAAAGGAATCTATCGATACAATAAGTTCGGCACGAACTGGGTGGCTGTTGCGGCATTCACTATCGGTTGGGTCCCTATACTTCCAGGTTTACTTCCAAATGTGAATTCCAATATTGTCGTCTCTAAGGGCGTAGAGAATCTATATTACTGTGGATACTTCTACGGATTTTTCTCCGCAGCTGGAAGTTATTGGCTTCTTAGCACCGTGTTTCCCGCGCGGCAGACAATTCTTGAGCAGGCTGTTTACTGTGATGGAGTTGTGCGTGATGATATCGAGAGTCGTGCCGATGATGATGAATCGGGTGAGAAAAATTTTGGTCGCGATTTTTAAAGATTCTAGACTTTTTTGATAAATTTTTCTTGTATATATATATATATATGAATGCTCCTTTTTTATCTAGAATGAAAGCTGGTGGAAAACTTTTGGAAGAGACATTTGTAAAGAATTTAGTGGTTTTTCTTTTATTGAACGTATTTTTGGATGGTAATGAGTTTTATTATAATTCTTTTTTTTTTGGTGTTATCAACCATATAATTCAAACAAATAAATAGTCTTTGAAATTATATTTGAAATTTGCTTGTTCTGTTAACATGAAAAGAAAAGCGGACATGTGTTGCTTTACTACTTCAAGTAGCACTTAAGATTCGAAAGACAAAGGATAAGAGTCTCATAGATCAACAAAAATACTCCTTTACTCTCGAATCAGATATTGATAAAGTATTCAGGACGATGACCTAACTACAGGTATTCTCGATTTTATTTAAAGATGAATACTTTGGATTCATATCTTTCTCGGCGTCAATGAGCGAGTATCGCGAACAGATTATCCTACACCTCTCCGGCAAAGTTATACAACAGAAACCACTTATTGAAACATGCAGATCAAACTCTTCTTTGCTGTCACCTGTTTGATATCTCTGTCCCACACGACTACTAAAAACCAGTATATGACTTTGATTGATGGCCATTCGTAATGCTCTATCGGATTCCATTACCGTATATGTTTTCAAGGGCCGTCCATTCAATTTTTATCTGATTACCCTTTATAAAGCTGGATGATAGCAAACTTTAGAGATCTCAGCTGACGAATATCTGTGTCCTTATATTTCGACAAACTCAGATGTGAATTTACTTGGATTATATATCTGTTTATTCAGACGATTTCAATCAGTGAATTACGCATCGTTCATAACTAATAAATCCAAGAAGCCATTGAAAAGGAAAGAGAAGCTTGTAATTTTTAAGTTGCCGATTATAGAGTGCGATTCTCGTTCATATTTAAATCATTTCAAGAAAGCGCCATGCCAGAAACGAAAATATAAGGACAGAATTTGTTAGCAGAAGTATATCAATACAAACAGATTGATTTGGAATTTTGAAATTTGTACAGTGTCTATTATCTCGATTTTACTTGAGGAATATATATAGAAATATTCATCAAACAACTCGAAGCATTAAAGAGCATTTCGCTCTTTCCAAAATTACTGAATGATCAATGAATAATTGATGAATAAGCAAAACTCGTCTCGGACAGCTCACGTCCGCGCACTCGCACAAATACCACGAACAAGCAGATACAGAGGAAAAACTGCCGCAGCGCGCAAGGCTCAGACGAGAGCCACCCAGAGCGCGGCGGCTGCGGCGGGCGGCTGGGCGGCGTGCGGCCCCGCGTGTCGATTGTGGAGATGATAATGCTTGTTTGCTATTTGTTTTGTAAAATGAGTGGTTGGGGAGAGGAGAGGTGTGGGACGGTGACTGAGGAAGAGAGTGAAAAAAGGAAGTGAGAGGAGGGAGGAAAGGAGACGAGAGTGAGAATTTTCATATCCTAGGCTTGGAGTCTGCATATATTGGCTGTTGCCTAGATAAAAAATAAAAACTTTACTAATTTGAAATAAAAGAGAAGAATCACATTATGTTGTTACAGTATCGTACGGCTCAAAAAGGCACAGTGCACAACAAACAACGACGTACAAAAGACGAAATACATTGACAATCAAAATAACAGAAGGAATTAGAAAAACATGGCACACGCATACACAAAAAAAATTCAACAAAAAGTAATACACCCATGAAAGTGAACATAATGGTCCCGTAAATAAAAATACAAACAACAACAGATAGCATCACATTACTCAGACATTGCACCTATCAATGGCCCTGAGGTATCGGCTCACCCTCAACTTTCTTCCATTCTGTAGGCTGTACAGAATCTGCGCACTTCTCGCAATGCTCGACAAAGACGCGCGGACTAGCAAACATCTTCTGGCAAAGTCTGCACCATCCAGCATCTGAGTCCTTAAGCTGCACAAAGTGCACGAGCCGAAGATGCCGCTTAAGCACGTCAAGTCTGTTAAACGCACCTCCATTGCGGTGGCAAGTAGGGTCAGTGCGCCAGTACGGGCAGTGGAAATTGGGCGAGTAGTGCGAGCGCAAGTGGCGGCGCTGGTCAGAATGCCGGGCGAATGTCCACTTGCAGCCGACGTGCGGGCACTTGTACGGACGTGACGCAGACGGCGTTTGTCCAGATGAGGCACCAGGAGAACCGGGCTGCTGCTGCTGATGCTGATGCTGAGCACCTCGAGAAGCGGCCGGTGAGCCGACAGCCTTTTGGTATGCACGCAGGTCACGACGTGAAGGCGGAGTCGGAGGGCGTCCTCCAGATTGCATACTAAGCTCCGCATTGGAGTTTGCGCCTGAACGGACCGGGTTGGCGGGAATGACCACGCCGCCAGACGCGCCTCCAGTAAGAGCGGGGTCGGTAGGTGGCTGCTGCATCTGCTGCATATGGGCGTGGTATTGCTGCTGCTGTGGTGCTTGCTGCTGAGACTGGTATTCGACCTGCTGCATAGCCGGCAGCGGGGGAAGAGCAAGCTGCGGCGAAACCGGCGAGGGTGAGTAAGCAAATGCGTTTGCAGACTGAGAGATACCGGCTGCGGAAGAAAAAGCAGCAGAGGAGACAGGCGAGAGCAGCTGGGTGTCGATGGGCGGGTTTGCCGCGTTAGCGTAGACCGACGCCTGCGATTGCTGTTGTTGCTGTTGCTGCTGTTGCTGCTGTTGCTGCTGCTGTTGCTGCTGCTGTTGCTGCTGCTGTTGCTGCTGCTGCCTCTCAGAAGAGTCAGAGAGAAGATCAGCTATCGTCGGGCGATTTCGAGCGCGACTTGCGGAACGACGGCCGGTATCGTCGTCGTCGGGCATGACGATGCGCGGGAGCGGACCGTGTGCGCCTTGCTGCGCGGGCGGAGTCTGTCCCTGCTGGGTCTGGCGGTCGAGGTCTAAAAGAGCGATTGCACCTTGGTACTCTGAACTGAGAGCCATAATATCAGAAGAGGCCGGAGGAGGAGGGGTGGAGAAGAGATGGGATAAGAAGAAGGAAGGAGGAAGAGAAGGAAGAAGAGAGAGAAAGGCGGCGAGAATCCAGCGGCGCAGGCGGGGCCCAGCCAACGTTACCCGGCCTAATATCTAGTCTCAGCTCCCAGTCTCTCATCTCTTTTCTGCGTTGCTTGTGGTTTTGAGTCAGCGTCTGTCGAGATTATTACAGTATCATAGTCAATAATTGTTTCATTCTATTACTGCAATATATTCTCATTCTCTCTCTAGTATCCTCTCATTCCTCCGGCCGCAAACGCTGCGGCAACCCGCACTCCGAGCCGCGCGCCCAGCCGCATTGGCTCCGTCTCCTTCCAGTTTGCTCTCCTTTTCGATGGCTATTTAATCGTCAATTATGTAATTAATGACTATGCAGTCTTCCCTGATGCTCCACTGCTCTCGACAATTTATCTTCCATCCTCGCCTGTTGTCTTTCTATCTCTCCCGACCCTCATAGTCTCCATTTGCTACTTCTTCTCTTTTCAACTGCTTCATGACCGTATTTACCGCCAAGGTCAAGGCTGCCCTTTCAGGCGATACCCTGGTGCTCACGCCAGCACGCCAGCCCCAGCCCGGCAAGGCGCCCTCCGAGCGCATCCTCGCCTTCGCCTACGTCTCTGCTCCGCGTCTGCGACGCGACGATCCCGACGAAGTATGCTTATCCTTCATTGCTATTTTTTCATGTGTCATTTGCCCGGAGCATTCCCTTGTATACTTCCTTACTGCTCGTGTGGTGGCAGATCGGTGAGCTCATTGTGAGCAAATTACCTGTTTCTGCCAATCATCATGGCTGGTACCTTGTTGGTTCACTAGTATATTATCTATCATCTCTGATCTCGCCTTGTCTCTCTTCTCCTCTATAACGCACACATACTCTCTTTTTGTGTCAAACCGTTTACTAATTTGTATACCCTTCCAGCCCTTCGCATTCCAATCCCGCGAGCATCTTCGCCTGCTGCTCGTCGGCCAACTCGTCCAATGCGAGATCCTCTACACCGTCCCCACCTCCAATCGAGAGTACGGTGTCGTCTACCTCCCCTCCGCCGATGGATCTCGCACAAACGTCGTCGAAACTCTGATATCCGCCGGAACCGTACGTGTCCGTGATCGCGGCGGAAAGCAGGACACTGAGCCAAACGAAATCCTGGAGCACTATCGCCAGCTCGAAGCTGCTGCCGTCGACGCCGCCGTCGGGCTGCATGCACCTTCTTCCTCGTTTGACAGTTATGACGCCACTTACGATTTACCGCTGAATTTCGTCGAGCAGAACAAGGGTAAACCTCTCGACGCTGTTGTCGAGCGTATTCTCAATGGCGACCGTATCCTCGCCCGCATCGTCCTCCCTAGGCTGCACGTTCAAGTGCCTCTCTTGCTTGCCGGTATCCGTTGCCCGCGCTCGTCGCCCGTCAACGCGGACTCTAGCGATCAGCAAGGTGAACCCTATGGCGACGCCGCGAAATGGTTCGTTGAGGCGCGCTTACTGCAGCGCAGCGTGTCTGTAGAAGTTCTTGGCGCGTCGCAGCAGGGTGCTCTTGTTGCCATCGTGCGTCATCCGGTCGGTCTGATCGCCGACAAACTTCTTGAGAGTGGTCTTGCTACAGTTAGCGACTGGCAGTCTAACTTGCTTGGTGCCGCCGCAATGGGTACTCTTCGCGCAGCCGAGCGTACTGCTCGCGCAAAAGGCATCAATCTTTGGCACGGTATAGCGGTTAGTACTCCGAGCTCTGCATCCTTGGCAAGTGATAAGTCCTACTCTGCCGTTGTCGCCCGTATCATCTCGGCGGATACGCTCGCAGTACGCACTTCATCTGGCGATGAAAAAGTCATGCAGCTTGCCAGTGTGCGCGGGCCTCGTGCCAATGACGCCAAGCAATCGTCATACGTCTCGGCCGCTCGCGAATTTGTTCGCAAGTTAATCATTGGAAAGCATGTCAAAGTCACGGTTCTGCACACGCGTCCCAAGTTTGAGAACTTTGACGAACGCGATATGGCTGTTGTCGAGCTCGCGAAGGTGCCTAGTGGATTTAGTTCTGCTGATCTTGCCGCCATCGTCGTTGAAGCTGGATATGCTACTGTGATTCGTCATCGTAAGGGAGAAGTTGATGATCGTTCACCCATCTGGGATGAGTTGCTCGAGAAGGAGGCGGCGGCCATCAAGGCCAAGGCGGGATTCCACTCGGGTACACCTCTACCTCCTGATCGGGTAGTCAATGCTTCTGAGTCGAATACGCGCGCGGCAGCTTTCTTGCCCTCGCTGCAGCGCCAGAAACGTGTGCCTGCCGTTGTCGAGTTTGTAAACACCGGTAGCCGGCTGCGCTTACTCTTGCCGCGCGAGAATGCTCGTGTTAAGTTCATTCTTGCCGGAGTTAATACTCCGCGCGTGGCAATGCTCAATAGTCCCGCTGGAGAGAAATCTGAGCCGTTTGGAGATGAGGCTAGAGAATTTTCTGCGCGTAGACTCTTGCAGCGCGATGTCGAGATTGATGTTACGCATGCGGACCACTCTGGTGGGTTTTTTGGTCTGCTTCATGTCCCCGGGACTAAAGATACGTTTGCGAAAACGTTGCTTGAAGAAGGCCTTGCTAGCTTTGACGAGTACTCTGCTGCAGAGGCTGGTGTCGCTAGCCAGTTCCGCGCTGCAGAGGATGCGGCTGCTCTTGCAAAGAAGGGTCTTTGGAAAGATGATAAAGGCAAAGCTAAGGAAGTTGTTGCCACCACCACTACGGCCGCGGCTGCTACTGCGCCTGCTGTTTCTGGATCCGGGGCCAAAGCTAGCCAGTACTTGAACATCGCCGTAACGCATGTTGCGGATGACGGATCGTTTTCTTATGTTGTTCTTAACGACTGTATGTTTATATAAAGCATTTTTTCATCTCGAGCTAAGAGACACTAATAACTATTTATTTTACAGCTCTCACAAAACTGAAAAATCTGACATCGACTCTCTCGGCATCTGCACCGGCTCCATTATCCACTCCGCGCCCTCGCATCGGCGATCTGGTAACCTACCTCCTTCCCGAGACGACCCTTCCCAGTCGCTTTAAAGTCACTGCGCTTGATATCCCCAAGAAATCGGCAACTTTGTCGTCAATTGACTTTGGCACTATTGTACGTGCGGCGCCCTTCGCCAAACTTCGTGTTCTGCCAGCGAATTGCACGCCTGCTTCATCCGGTATCCCGGCGTTAGCAAAACCTGGTGTGCTTCGTATTGTCAAGTTTCCTGATTTTGCTCCAGAATATCTCGATGACGCGGTCACTGTATTTTACGACCAAGTCTGGACTGCGCCTGAAGTTCTCGTCGCGAGCGTATCGGGCAACGTCAAGCGCCTTGTCGCCGTTACCGACGGCACAACCGACGCTTCTGGCGTGCCGACAATGGAACTAGTCAGTGCTGCCGCAATGGAGAAGAGTGTCAATGTGCGTCTTGCCGAAGATGGATGGGTTTATGTTCCTAGCGATAAGGCGCTGCGAAAGTCTCCCGAGAGAACTGTTGTTGGATCGGCTGTCACTGAGGAACTTAGAAGGGCTGCTGAGGCTGCAAAGAGGGAGAGGAAAGGAATTTGGGAGTATGGAGACGTTACTCCTGATGATGAGTAAGTTAATTTGTTGTCAAAACTATAAAAGCGAGTGAAGAGAAAAAGAAGTAAAAAGTTTTTGGTCATTTATTGGAGATGAGACGAAGATAAAAAAAGTTCTACCGCATTAATTGTTTTCTTATCAATCTGTTTTGTTCTGCATTTTTTTGATATTTTTGAAAAAAAGAAACACTGGAGATTTCCTATTGTATATACTACATAATACAGAATCACATTTCACCACTATCCCTCTTGATTCAAGACTTGGTCTTAATTTAAGATGAAGCGATAGCCTGGATCTGCTAATCTTTATATGATTTGAGCTCATTTACTGACTACTTTCCACAGACTGTGAATTACGAGCAACAATCGTGATATTTAAAAGCAGTTTTTATTCCACGACTCAAACACAGTCAAGTGCTCTTGAGAGTTACTATTATTCTGATAGTAGCTACAACTATTTTGCATTTAAGCAGCAATGCCAATGACACCTGGGATTTCAAGATGATTAGTATACTTGCGTCAGATTTGATTGCAAAGAATGTTGAGGAGACTTACCGCAAGCAGGTCTAGGACCAGCGTTACCGGTCTTGAGCGAGTCAGGGTGACCGCCCTTTCCGAGATCATCGACACCACCGTGGATGACGACAGTGCGTCCGAGAACAGACTGGGGTCCAATCAAAGAAACGAGCTTATCCTCGACCGAGCCGACGGCATTACCAGCGGCGTCAGTCGAGAAGTTGCCGAGATCACCAACGTGACGGGTTTCGTCGGTGGGTGCACCATGGGTCTTGCCGAAAGGGTTGAAGTGGCCGCCGGCAGAGGTGCAGCCATTGGTATTGTCGCCAAACTCGTGCACGTGGAAGCCGCGGAGAGCGTTGGCGTCATTGCCCTTGATATCCCACGAGACCTTGGTGGGAGCGCCTTCGGCAGTCTGCTCGAAGGTAACAGTGCCGGTGACGCTAGAGTCTCCGCGAACGACAGCAACTAAATAGAATTATTTCTGGTTAGTCAGTTGATCTCGGGATACAGACGATTGCAATTGGATCAGCAGCTAAAGCAAATCGGATCGAGCGAATTGACCTAGGGGAATGAGTAAAGCACACCCGAGGTCCGCACCGCCTTACTATTGCGACGGCTGAGTAGACTGCAAAAGGGGAGCATAGAAGCGATTGCCTCCGGAAAAATTGCCTACGTACCAGCCTTGACCATTTTGATAGATAATTGAGAAGAGATCGGGAAGGAAGAGAGTGAGAGAAGTAAGATGGATGAAGAACGGGAGGAAGAAGAGGAGAAGAAAGCGGAAGAAGTCTCGCAGACGGACTAAAAAGATAGAGCATATCTGATTTCCGCCGCGTTCGATTCTCCGAGGCTGTTTACGCTTTATGGCTTTATCTCTCACACTGCCGGGTGCATCAGAAGTGGGGTAGCGGCGGTTAGGGAACGTGCGGTCTGGAGCCGACCGATGACGTCGCTTTGGCTGGACATGTTCGTTATTCTAGCTGCTGATTAGACAATTGCCGACATAATTGACTGATTGATTGATTGACTGATTGAGTCGCTGCGGTCGGTATAATTCTGTGCGTACATTTGCTGTGCAGACCGACAGTTGCTGTTTCTTATAAAAAGATAAATACGATGCTGCTATTCTGGTCTCAGATCTATGGTATACCATTATGATATCCTTTATTTTTGTGTATTTCGTCGTATATTTAGCGATTTTTTTGTGAGGAATGTCCAGCTAAAAAAAAAGCATGAAAATTCACGGAAGGGAAGAGATTATTGAACACACAACGTGACTACATGCTCCTAGATCTCTTTATCTGCTGAAGAAGCAGAGACCTTCCTCCCGAAAATTTTAGTTTTGGTTTAGCTTCTTCTTTCATGTTCATCACAAGGTTTTATTTGAGACAATACTGGACTGCTAGAGACATTGTTCCTGACAATGATGATATTATGAGTCTGCTTGACTGGCTTTGACTGCTGTTGCCGTTTCATTGATAAAGTAATCATGTGGAAATTATAAATTATTTTAAATTATTGCAAAGAATGTAATCAAATTCAAGATGAATATAGATCCTCACGCCGGTTCACTTTTATCTCATCTATCGATCGCGTAGAATTTGTCTAGTAAATCTCAGCTCATCGTGCGGCTCGCGAAATAAAAAAAAAATACAAATAGGCAGTTTACATGCTGGTCCTACTTTCATTGAGATAGATCTTACCCATCTTACTGAAATACAGTCATTCGACGATGACAATGCCACCAGATAGCACCTTATGCGAACTGTGCCGAGAGTCAATATGGATTCCATCCGATCCCGCACTAGACGACTCGTCTGATGACGATCAAGACATGGAAATGGACGCCGGTGCATGTTCTTCCTCAGGACACCAACACGACGCTGTAGCTGACTTAGTGCCGGACGACGTGATTTTGAATATGTGTCCTTCACAGCATCACTACCACTGGACTTGTTTTTTGGCACATACTGAGCCCGATACATTCTGTCCAGCATGCCACGCGCAAATCATTCCCGATGACCCATCCGCGCAACTTCTCGCGACAGTCAAAAGCGACGGCGGCATTGAAACAGACTACGATATACGCCCTACACTCCGAGAAGAACGGATATATGCTCAAAATCCTAATCTACGTCTGCATGAAGCTCTCTTCGACGCATGCTTTACCGGAGACGAAGAGCGCGTGTGGGAGCTCTTAGAAAGATATTCAGAAGAGGGAGGAACAATTACCGACCTTGAGAATGCTAGAGACTTAGAGAAAGGTTGGACGCCGCTTTTTTATGCCGCAGTTAGTGGACGAGAAGGCATAGTGAGCTTTTTGTTGCAAAAGGGCGTTGATAGGACAGCGAGAGATAATTTTGGTAGAATAGCTGCCGATTATGCCAATGAAGAAGGCCATGCACATATTGTTCGATTACTTTCGGAGTGACTGTATATAGATAGCAAATCAAACGTCTTTTTCTTTTTCTTTTGTATTTTTATTTCTTTATACTATCCAGAGTGTATTTTATCGATATACTTACTTTTTATAAGTAGACCCTAACCCAAGAATTTCTAAGCTGGCTCGGCTCCGAAGAAAAAAATCCGGACCTCGAAAGTGGGACGCAATCGTCAGTTACAGAGCACCAGAGTTAAAAACATATTCTGGCGACTGCAATTTGCTACATCATTCTCTGATATTTCTGAATACGAGAAGAGAATCTGTAGCAGATTCCCTTTTTTTGTTGATTGCGGATACCATGGCATTGTCGTTCCGCATGTCTGCTTCATCACTTCTTTCTAAGAGCACTTGCATCCTCTTTGGTCAACCAACATATCCTCTATCTCTTCAGACATCTACTCGAGCATTTTCACAAAGCACAGTCACTCGCGCCAGCAACAACTCATTCAACAATGAGACAGATACGCCAGATAAGTCATCACTCGACAGCTCCGGACCATCATCTTCCTCAATTCTAAGCGGCAACTCTTCACGCTCGAGCTCGAGCTCGAGCGCAGTTTTCAAAACGATAAATCACCTCGAGCGAAACACGCGTGCCCGAGCGCGTAATTTTCAAGCAGCAACCAACGCGCGTCGTTATAACGATCACCCTGATACAAAATATCCCACCATCGTTGGACCACTACCCGGGATCCCGCCTGCTCTTGATCGACAACTTGTCGTTGAAGCTGAAGAAGCTCGAATCATTCGATCAAAAAAATACGATGCCGGAGAGATTCTCAATCCGTACGATTTGAACTCTTTTCGGACACCAAGAGAGATGCCGCTTTTCAAAGGAGACATGTTCAAACTTGCCGGTATCAACCCGCTCGATATGTGGACCGACGCTGTTCTCTTGAGTTCATACGTCTCTCCTATTGGTAAGATATTACCTGGAAAATCTACCGGAACTTCGCCGAAGAATCAAAAACGGTTGTCAAAGGCAATCAAGAGAGCTAGAGCGGCGGGACTTCTAAGTGCGCATCACCGTGCTATTCCGCGGCTATAGTCGACTATCTTATGTCTGTTGTAATTATTTTAAATATGTATATAGAAATTATCTAGTTCGATCTTTTTAAAAACCTTTCTATTCTACACATTCTTCTCTTTGCCTCGTAACAAGACAGTTGTAAGATACAATGTACACTACTTGCTTCATCAACCCACCAATAAATAAATAATAAAAGATACCAATTACACACCCATAATATCAAATCAAAACCCAAGATAAACACTCTTGTTTTCAAATGGCAAACTACAGAAACAGAATATGCTAGAACAAACAAAAAAAAATACCAAAAAAGAAATAAAATAAAAAGCAGAAACGCCCTTCGAAAATCACTTGCTTAATGCAAGAATTTTGAAATAATAAAAAATACCTATGACGGCCCGCCAGGTCGCAAATGTGCTGTCGCGTTCTTGAATAGCGATTGCCACATATACGCTTCACTTAATAATAGCTCAATATCTTTTTCTCCCCAATCTTGCGTCGGCAGACTTTGCAAAAACATCATAATCTCTTGAAAATCCATAGTCTGTATTTGCGCTGACCATTTCACGAGAAACGCAGCACATACATATAAATGAAACTCGGAAAACCCGGTTGATCCTTCAGCCATATACGTGTCCCACATTCGAATTGTGTTTTTCACCGATACTTCTCGCATTAGCAAACAATTCATCCAGCGGAAACTGAACTGAATAAACTCGACATTTTCTTGCTGTAAATGCCGCGCAAGTGCAGCATCAATTCGTTGCGTAAGATCCTTGAGTGCGGCAACTTGTCGTTGAATACCGGGCTGAGCAAAAATATAATTGTCCTGGATACCATCAAGTAACTTTGTCAAACACCAAAACGTATCGGCCTCAACTACATCCAGAACATCCTTTGGCAACCGACCAGGATCATACGACTCCACATCAGCATCAACATAGGCAGACAAAAACACTTGGAAAAATGGAGTCACGAGATCATTAATTCCTTGCACGTATCCACTTGCTGGATGCCGAATAGCCCACACGTACAATATCCGCTCGAGAGCACGCTGTGTAGATTCGTAGCTATACAATTTCAAATGCGGATTTGTCCTAGGAACGTCGATGCTGATTTGATGCCAGACAGCCTGATCAATGCCACTGTTTGCGCTCATATTTCCGACGCCGCTCATCGAAAGGCCAAATGCCTGTCGCACACCGTCACTATACTCTTTCCGTTTTCGAGCTAAAGTAGACACACGTCTATCCGTATTAGACGGTAAATAGCCAAGTAAAAGCTGCCACGACATTGGTCTCAGCTCGTCTGGAATACCCGACCATGCGAGATTTCTCAGCGCCGAGATATCAACATTCGAAGACTGCAACACGCGCTTAAACTTATTTATTCTCGCGATTCGTGCATTCAAAAGCTCGACCTCTGCTGGAGATGCGTCAATAATAGAAGACACATCTGGCTGGTAAATCATGTGAAGTGAGTTAGCGGGGTCTTTAACAATACGATCGTACTGCGGCTTTAATGAGCCAACTCCTGGCGATGACCGGCGGGAAAATGTATAGAGATCCGCATGTGGTGAGTGAACTGGTTCTGACTGAGCTATTGAAGATGCTTGGCTAGATGTTATAAGGGGTGGCGAAGTACTGTTGTATGAGGTAACTGACTGCGCAGAAGAGGATGACGTGACCGGTTTAATTCCCAGAGACATTACATCTCCATCTAGCGAGGCATCCCAGTCATCATCGAGGTCAGTGTACGTCGGCTTGCGCTCTAGTTTGGCACTTGTTCCTGTTTCTAGCAATCCTGTGTTTTTCGATTTCGGTCCACTCGCTCTGAATTAGATATTATTATTTTGCTCTCCTGTTATATACATCTCAATAAATATAAGTGCTCACCTTAATATGTCAGCGTGCGAATAGCCTGCGCCAAATGGCTTTGAATCGTCGGAAAGCATTATAGGTCTGAGCCGCCACAACGTTAGCTGATTCGTAATTCACTTTTATATAAACAATCAAACAGATTTCAGTTGAAGTCATACCTATAGCCTTGATTTTGATCGAGATAACGTGCAGATGATTTCAGGAATGCAGCAGCTGGTGTACTCCGTCCGTCTGAGTATTCATGTTAGTAAAATTAGCTCCTTGTAGGATAGTTGACAGAACTATCATTCTTTCAAACAGAGTCACACACCTAACTGCACCATCTCTTGGTGTAAATTAAACTAAATCGAATGAAAGACAGAAGTCAGCACGCGAATCATAAATATGAGAGAGAAATATGCCATCGGCAAAATGCCAGCCACCTAACTTCCTCAACGCTGTCCACAAAGTACTTTGACGCAACTGCAGATATACTTGTGCTTTGAACAGTCAAATCGCTTACCTTCTTTGAGCTCATCTAAATTTCAACAAAAGACACGATGAGAGCAGTTTAATCTTATTAGCGCACCTTGCTAGACTCGCTCTCTCTGTCAGTCTCTCCCAGCCGATCAGACAAGGCTAGACCAAACAGAATTTAACAAGGCAATGACAACCAAATATCGACAAACAGAGGAAAGTTATACTGCTAATAAAATAGAAAACTTATAACAGAATATGGGAAGATGTGGAATGCTGATATACGACAGGTATTGTCGATCTTTATATGAGTTGTCCAATCTCTTTATGGCCAGATACTTCGTGAGAGCGGAGGCACAAGCCCAGCGAGCTGTGGCTTGAATATGTGGCAGTGTAATGATGAACCTCGCGAGCGGAGAAATAGCAATCGCTCGTTCATTATCAATTTTATTTCGTTGCGGTTTAATTGCACAGAAAAGTCCCCAGGGAATCCGGAATTAATTCTAAAATTTGTATTGTACAACTAAAAACATTTACAAGCGCATAGGAAAAAAAAGGAAGAACTCCGTAAATCAAAACATATAGCATGACGCATGTACAATCAATATGACTAGAACAAAAAACAAGACAGATTAAAATCAAGTAAAATAACAAGTTTGTCGTAAATAAAAAAATATATAACTCGCTTATAACTCCTTCGCCCAGTAGCAGCGATGAAGCGTGCGATGAAGCGTATGATCAAACGAGAAGACACAACTTTGAATCTCGGCTTGCAAGTCTGCTCTCCGGGATACGAATAATACCCGTAAGATAAACAATTACGCTAGCATAATAAAATCATTGACGCAAATAAAAAGAAAAGGAGCGTGCATGTGCAGACGATTTACCACAAACGCAAACACTTCTAAACGACACTTCTAAACACAGAAAACGCCAAAAAAAAAAAAAAAAAAAAAACATAGAAACACGAAATAAAAAAAAGAAAAGCGGAACCACAAAAATATGCTCTCGTATTCTTAGAAAGCACTTCTATCTCGTGCCGATGCAAAAACGAAACAAAAAAATACAGAAGACTTCTACAGTTATGAAGCCGACGTATTGATCAAGTCTTCCCTAGATGATTGAGAGGGAGAACTCAAGTGAGGTACGTATTCTTTAATCCAAGGATCGCTCATAACCTCCTCCATTGTCGGCCTGTCAGAGATGTTGCGATTGAGCATTTTCTTAATTAATGCCACGCTCTCTTCACTCACGACATGTGGTATCCTCAATTCGGCATTCATAATTTCTGTGCCGTCGTAGAAAGGATTCTCTTTAAATATAATGGTATAAAGCAGAATACCTGCTGCCCAAACATCCTGTTCTTTTCCACTGTACAGCTGGCCACGCAATACTTCTGGTGCTGCATAGTCGATAGTCCCAACGAAGACTGAAAATGGACCATTTTTGATGTACGTCGCGCTACCGAAATCAATCAGCTTTATATTGCCATCCCCATCAAGAATAATATTTTCATCTTTGATATCTCTATGCACCACTCCTACGCTGTGTAAATGATGAATCGCACTAGCCACTTGATAAAATATGCTTCGACATTCGTCCTCGTCCATATCGGTTCGTAGCTCAATATAATCAAAGAGATCCATTCCCGGTATACCATGAGGAGCCATCTCTATGTAATAATTTGTTTCATCTTCAAAATAGTCCAACATGTCAACTACATTTTTGTGCCGATAGCTTTGCAGATATTTCAAAACGTGAATCTCTAGCGGAAGAGTGCCAAGCTTGCGATCTCTGATCCAGGTATCAACCAAAATTCTTTTCTTTGTTACGTATTTTAGCACAACTTTCTATATCCAGACACAAAATGTTGTTAGTCAGCAATCGTGATAATCCCAGCTATATCAACTACATACGACAATTTGACACACCTCAATTTTTGGAGGTTTGTACTGCGCAAGCTTTACTTGGCCGTACGCGCCTTGGCCCATATCTTCAAGAATAGAAAACCAAGCGATAGATTTGCGTCCGGAATATACGTCGACATCCATTTGCGACACGACAAGGTCTAGAGAAGGCGCAGATATCTTTCCGGTCGTACTTTCTTCGGAAGCTGACAATGTGTCCACCGACGGCGCCTCGGAGTCAAGGGATTGTCGTTCGGAAGAATCAGACACAGTTCCTACTGAGGAAGTTGATAAACTGGGTACTTTGGCTGATGATCGAGATGAGGAGGTCGAAGCCGAGGCATCCGCGTTGATAATTGTAGACGAGCTTCGCTGATCCAAGTCAAGCGCACCGACCGCAGAGACAACGTCGACATCGTCTCTCATTTTTTTAGACGGCGAAGAAAATGAAGAGTGGCTCGGAGAAGCGAACGGGGAAGGGTGAGAAGAAAAGGCAGAGGCCTGGTGTGCAGAGAAAGCGCCAACAGGTGGCTGGCTTCGTTGTGGCGAACTAGGCGGCGTTGATCTTGTGGGAGAGTTCACGACAACGACATTTCTATCATGTAAAAAACTAGAAGTGCTAGATGGTTGTGTAGCCGATGCGGCAGAAGTGGGGCTAGATAATGAGGATGATGAATTTGATGAAAAGTTGGTTGATGACGACGCAAGCGGCATCGGCGGAGCAAGCGAACTCGGGAATCAAAGCCGGCAGAAGCGCAGCACTGAAAACGTGGCGCTCACTGCAAACCAGAGTAAATAGTAGTTAGAGAGTGCCGGGTCACGATATAGTCATATGATGCGGGAGTAGGGACTTGACAACAGAGACAAATGAGAATAGTAAAAAAGAAAGAACGAGCACTTTTGAAGGCTCCAATAATTCCAACAGTCACACTTTGAAACTTGGTCTAAATTGGTTCTATAACGACAGAAACAACAACACCTGAAAAAGGTTTGACGTCGTGATCTCGTGCCCAAAACAACATGAGATCGAACAGCAAACAATTCTTTGTCATGCCTCTGCCGCTACTGATATCTTTACCCGCGGTCGAGAAGCCACTTTCTAGGCCAGGAAGAAATATGACTACGAGAGCGGCATATTGCACAGTAGAATGATGAGGATATGCGTAGTATGAGATGTGAAGCCGTTGACAGCCGTGGCCACGATACACCCCGACATGAATAAACGTAATGATAATTAGAGAAGCTTCTATTTGTGGGATGTAGTGTCTACAAATAAAATTACTCATCAACAAGAATCTGTTGATTTTGAATGGAGTGATAGACGCTGGAATATTTGTCTATTCGGCCGCTGCAGTCTGCGGAGTAAAGAATATATTGATATTAGCAATCTGGAATAGCGACTGATTTACAGCAGGTACCAAATTAACCAAGCATATTCTTAACAATCTTGCTACGATTGTATAGTTATGATATTTTGAAGCTGCTGGACTCACAAGATCCGCATCTACATCTATAGCGATTATCAGATGATACGAAAGAGCAGGTGAGAACTGTTACAGGAAGTAGAATTCTGAGTCTACCAGAGAATGATGGAAGAGAGATGCGCTGTCTATTCACCTAGTCTCATAGGACTACACTTGTTAACATGCTTTAAAGAAGTAGAGACGCATGACATCTTGATCTAAAAAGGAAGACGCAAAAGGTCTACGCTAAAGACTGCCGGACTTGCTCATGGAATGTACTCGTTTCTATGTGTCATTTGCTACTCTACTGATAAAAATTGCTTCTATCGCGGCATTTTTTCAGACTCTTGCAATAGTGCCGCAAAAGCTCCTTTTAGTCATAAATATCTGCCATACGCGTTCTTCAATTAATAATATACAATTTAATCTGACTACTGAGACACAAGCAAGAGCGCAGACCAGGCGTCGTGGTTCAAAGTAAGAAGCCAAGGCTATCTAAACAGTGGTCATGAACCATTCTGGTAAAATAAGTTCCACGACATCCGCTTTCAATAATACCGGTTCAACACTGCCAAACTGCCAATATCTTATGTATTCTTATTGAAGAGACAGTATTTTCGTAGAATACAGACTGAACTCTCATATCTTCCAAATCGAAGCTCTGCAGACGCCCACATAAAAGGCCACTGGCGTTGTGAGCAGTCTGTGAGCAGCCTTGATTAGCGCATTGCAATGATTTACGCCATAAACGTCATCTTGCTTTTCTACTGCTGTCCTGTGCGAGACCGAAAGCAGTTTGAGCATTCGCTCAGTTCCACAGCTGCCGGATTTTGTTCTGTGCGAAACAAGTGATATCGGCATTCCGCACTGCATAGAGAAGAGTATGACAAAGCGAGTCTGCGCCTCTAGTCTACTATTGAATGGTGGAGGTTTGCAGGTTTAACAAATACAACTGGTTTTTAAGAAGAGAAAAGTGCACCTGTAGTGCAACAGAGTCCGGCGCGTGCCAGTCTGAAGGCATGACAGAGTCAAGAAGAACACTCATTTATCCATGAGTAAGCTGGCGATAAGCGATAAAGCTCACTGAGTTCTAATCAGCTACTGCTCACCTGGCACGCTATCCGGAATCTGTGTACGAAAAAGGATCGCGTATCTTAGCACCCAGCGAGTGAGCCGTGCAGAGGTCCTATTCACGGAGCACGACGATAGCGACTATACTAGCTCGCTGGCTTGCTGTCGAGAAGGCGATGGATCGCGCGGCTCGGGGTCCCAAAATGTCTGCAAGGAACATACTTCTTAATCCGGTTAGTATTTCACTGCTGAATCACATTGGCCACTTTGGTTTTGTAACCACCGCATACTAATTTCTATGAACAGGTTCCAGCATGGACTGCCTTGCGCTTTTCAGGTAAGTGCGATTTCAAGCTCTGGCGCTCAGGCCTCTCGAAGCGATAACGATGCGAAACCATTGATAAATGCTATACTCACTGCTCCTCTTCTGCGGAATTATTTTGTCTCTGTAATTGTCGTTGTTCACGCTTGCGCCTTTTATTTTTCCTGTCACAGTGTAGGTCGACTTTGTGCCACTGTCATTGAGGAATTCTACCGCATCTGATCTGGTATGTACTCAATCTTAATAGCGTCGACACCGCTGGCGCTGCCACCGCTACTCTGCTACCTAAAACTACCGCGTTCGACGCTTTACTAACGGGACCTGACTTCCGCAGAACATTAGGGCATGGCCGACAGAAAAATCATGGACGAGAAGACTCCGTTACATCCGTCGACAAGCTTGTCTGATGTCGCAGAAGGCTCTATATCTTCCGGAGGCTCTTCCCTGGCTTCTACTTTCTTTGATAAACTTCGCTTTCGGAAATCTTCCAGCAAGACTCCGTCTATCAAATCCTACGCGTCCCTAGAAGCTTATGACGAGTATGCTTGCTTACCTGAGCATGAAGCAAAGGTTCTCCGCGAACAAGTCGAGACCCAACCTTCCTCTTCCAACTACTTCACTCTCTATCGCTACGCAACTGGTCGTGACAGAGTCATCCTGCTCATTGGTATTATTGCCGCTGTTCTCGAAGGATGCTTGAAGCCTGTCATGGCTTTCTTGTTTGGTCGAGTGACTAACTCCTTCACTGACTATCAGCCTGGTGTCTCGTACAATTCAACCACAGAGTCATACACGTACAGCGACGGTTCTTATTACAACACCACAAATGCCTATGGTATGGAGGTTATGCCCATTACTTATGAAGAGTATCAGCGCACCATCAACAACCTTGCCCTTTATCTTGTTTTTCTAGGTATTGGAGACATTGTTCTCTCAAACATCAAAACTTTTGTTTTTATTGACCGTGGCGAGGTTCTTTCTGCACGTATTCGTGAGCACTACCTTGCCGCCACTTTGAAGCAGAATATTGGATATTTTGATAAGCTTGGCTCCGGTGAAATCACTTCGCGCATAACCGCCGACACCGTTCTTGTGCAGGAAGCTATCTCGGAGAAAGTTGCCTTCATTATTGCAAACACAACAACTTTCTTCGCTGCCATGGCCTTGGCATTCTCTCAGTCATACATCTTGACCTTTATCATGCTCGTAATTCTCATCTCTATTATTACAACTACGGGAGCTGCAACCGTATACATGGTCAAGTATGAAAAGAAAGCTCAGGATGGATACTCGGTTGGTGGTACTCTTGCCGAAGAAGTTATCTCCAGCGTCCGCACTGTGCAGGCATTTGGTATCGAAGAAGTCATGAGCGCTTCCTATAACAACTTTTTGAAGATCAGTGAATATTGGGGTATTTGGGCTGGAATTGCTGTAGGCTTGATGAGTGGCTCAATGTATTTGTGCTCCTTCTCTACCGATGCTATGGCGTACTGGCAGGGTGGCCGCATGCTTGCCAACGGCGAAATCGTTGCTGGCACTATCATTACGGTGAGTTGGCTCTTTCTCTTAACCTCGTTATCGGAATATCATCTAATTTTGTTTACAGATCATTTTTGCTATTTTCCAGGGTGCTTACTCGTTTGCCCTTATCTCTCCTTATCTCTCGTCTATGACTTCTGGAATTGCTGCTGGCTCAAAGATTTTTACTACTATCGACCGCGTATCTGCAGTTGACTCTTCTGATGAGAGTGGTATTATTCTTCCTGAGTTGACAGGTGACATTGAGCTTCGTGATATAAAATTCATTTATCCTTCGCGACCGAATGTTACTATTCTGAACAACTTCAATCTCAAGATTCCTGCGGGCAAGACAGTGGCTTTAGTTGGCTCTTCTGGATCTGGAAAGTCGACCATCATTGGTCTTATCGAACGGTTCTACAATCCTATCTATGGTCAAGTTTCACTCGATGGTCATGACATCACTTCTCTGAACATCAAATGGCTTCGTCAGAACATTGCACTTGTTCAGCAAGAGCCTACTCTTTTCGCTTGCTCTATCTTTGAAAATATAGCCTATGGCCTTATTGGAACCAAATATGAATTTTGCTCGCGTGAGGAGAAGGAGGTTCTGGTGATTGAAGCCTGCAAGCAGGCCAACGCCTGGACTTTCATCGAGAAGTTCCCTGAAGGTCTTGATACTTCTGTCGGTGAGCGTGGATTCTTGATGTCTGGTGGCCAAAAACAGCGCATTGCTATTGCTCGTGCTATTGTTGCCGACCCCAAGATCTTGTTGCTCGATGAAGCCACTTCTGCTCTTGATACCAAGTCTGAAGGTGTAGTCCAGGAAGCTCTTGATCGTGCCTCAAAGAACCGCACTACTATCGTCATCGCTCATCGACTATCTACTGTTAAGGATGCTGACTGCATTGTTGTTATGCGCAAGGGCACCATTCTCGAGAAAGGAACTCACAACGAATTGTTAGCACTTAATGGCGAGTACTGTGAGCTTGTCAAGGCGCAGCAAATTGAGACACTCAAGGAAAAGACTCAGGCTAATATCACTGATGAAGAGAAGATGGCCGCAGAAGAAGATGGAATTGAGCTTTCTGCCTATCAAACTTCGAACAGACTTGACCTTGTCAAGACTAAAACTCGCCAGTCTGTGGCATATCATGAGATGACTGATGCCGAGGAACAACCAGAGCCCAGTTTCAGAGAAGCATTCAAATTTATTTATGAACTTTCTCGTCCGGAACTTTCTTGGAATGCTCTCGGCATGTTTGCCTGCTTCATGAACGGTATGGGATATCCAGCTCTTGGTTTGATCTGGGGGGCCCAGATGGAAGCCATTGGCAGCATCTATGATCGTGAGTACCTCAAGTACATTCTTCAGCGCAATGCCGGATTTTTGTTTTTGCTTGCTTGCTCTCTTGGTATTTCGAACTTTACTTCCGGAGCCTGCTTTGGATACACCTCTTCGAAGCTTGTTCGTAGAATTCGTGACATGTCATTTCAGCAGCTGCTGCGCCAAGAGATCAGCTTTTTTGACCATGATGAGAACACTGTCGGATCGTTGACCGGAACACTCTCCCGTGATGCTCAGGCCGTTGAAGGTCTCGGTGGAATTACCCTCGGCAAGATGCTTGACGCTTTTTTGACTGTTGTTGTGTCGTCTATTATTTCAATTGCTATTGCATGGAAGTTTGGTTTGGTCTTGAGTGCCAGTATTCCAGTCTTACTTTTCTGCGGATTTTATCGTTTCTATCTCCTTTCCGAATTTGAGGCTAAGGTCAAGACTGAGAACGCTACTACTTCCACTTTTGCATGCGAGGCTACTAGCTCGATTAGAACTGTCGTCGCCTTGACGAGAGAGACTGATGTATGGGAGACTTATCATTCTAAATTATCGGCTATGATCAGCAAGAACCGTCCTTCTAGTTTAAAGTCAGCATTTTTCTACGGTCTGTGCCAGGGTAGTATTTTTTTCATAATGGCCCTCGCTACTTGGTACGGTGGTTCACTTTTGGGCACTGGTGAATACACCCTGTTCAAGTTTTACTTGGTATTTATGTCTATTGTTTTTGGAGCTGAATCCGCTGGCTTTGTTTTCTCCCTTGCTCCGGACTTGGGCAAGGCCGTTCAAGCTGCGAAGAATATCAAGACTCTGCTTGAGCGTGTCCCTGCCATTGACTCGTGGTCACAGGAGGGAGAGGATCTTCCTGAGGATATCAAGGGCAATATCGAGTTCTCCAACGTGCAATTCCGTTACCCGACCCGTCCGGAGGTACCTGTTTTACGCGGATTAGATCTGACGATCAATGCTGGACAATACGTTGCTTTAGTTGGTGCTTCAGGCTGTGGTAAGTCGACGACGATTTCGCTGATCGAGGAGTTTTACAGGCCGAATGCCGGCCGGATTTTGTTGGATGGACGTGATATCACAGAGCTTAAAATCTCAAAGTACCGTGAAGTGATTTCGCTTGTCTCTCAGGAACCTACTTTGTACGCTGGATCTATCCGCCACAATGTGAGGCTCGGCTCGCACAGAGAAGTCTCGGACGCTGACATTGAGGAAGCGTGCAAGCAGGCAAATATCCACGACTTTATCATGTCTTTGCCCGAAGGTTACGAGACTCTTTGCGGTTCAAAGGGTGCCTTACTTTCTGGTGGACAGAAGCAACGCATTGCTATCGCGCGTGCTCTTGTGCGTAAGCCTAAAGTTCTGCTGCTGGATGAAGCCACCTCTGCTCTTGATTCTGAGTCGGAGAAAGTCGTTCAAGCTGCATTAGATGCTGCTGCCAAGGGACGCACAACTATCGCTGTTGCCCACCGTCTTTCAACTATTCAGAATGCCGACGTTATATTTGTTTTTGAGGCTGGCCGCGTTGTTGAGAAGGGAACTCATCAGGAGCTGTTGGCGAAGAAGGAGCGCTATTACGAGCTCGTCAAGTTACAAGCTCTCGAAGAGCATTAAACTTGCCGGGTCTCATTACATTCATTTAAAGAAGAGGGAGTTGTGAGAGGTTGTGGCATATCTTTCAGTAGGGAAGATACCTTGGGGTATATTCATTTTAGAATTTGCAGATACATATATTTTTGTGGCGTTTTTGTTTATATATTTTGGGATTGTATGATCATATATTCTTGTTGTCATCGCTCTTTTTGATAGCATGAACTCATATGAGATTTCTTTCATTTATATTTTGAATTTGATGTATAGATTGTATTTATTGAATTGCACATCTTTATAAAGCATTCTTAAAAACACAGAAATAATATATTCCGAAGAGTAGCAAGATGTCATCGATTCAGAGGAGTTTCGTCAATTCCTGGCTTTTCCACACATTAAGCAAACGCTGGGCACGCTGCAACAGTCACTCTGTAGTTGCTGTTGGAAGTCGTTATATTAGTTATGTTTATATAAATAATCATGTGACTGGTTCCATGAAGTTTGTCCGGGACCGATACGCAATATGGTTTCAAACAAACCTTCTTAGTCATTGATTGACCTTATCAGGTGTCCCAGTATAGGTTCGCCCGCATTTGCCATGTTCGATTATAGCTTACTCAGATCTGAATAGAGATTCCTCAGATTTGATATCCATGCTCGTAAATGATTTTGTTCTTATACTGTATATCAGAAGTAACTATCACTACTCGACGTCATTGAAATAACATGATGTTTTGATCTACGGCCTCCTGAGAGCGTGTTATCACCGGTAGCGAATCTCAGTATCTTGCCTTTATTAAATGTGGATTATTCAGATTCAATGCTCGCTAATACGACTGAATACAAGCTCAATCGAAGGCGAATCAGAGTAATTTGAAATCGTGTAGTATGTGTGAAAATGGAGCATATGAACGCATCGGCCGTAATTTAATATAGACACGCACTTGCTTTTAATCTTCTCGACGATCCGATAACGGGGTTAGAGCTATTGGCTCAATGGTGCTAGGCTTCTCGCTTCTAGCATACAATCAAATATACGCTGTCCAGATCTCACACAGGATACAACTATGTTCTTTTGTATCTAACATGCGAAGTTCAGATCATCAACTGAAACGGTGAAGTATTGAACGCGGAAATCATTCAATTATAGGGTTAGGATACAAAAACCTACAAAGGCCTCCGGCTCGCTGTGGGGACTAGTCAACCCTTTCCCAGAAAGCCTTATCGTAAACCTTGATATGCCGCGCGACGCTCAGCGATGTTTTAGCAGATTCTAAGAGCAAATACGTGGTAAGTGAATGTATATCAATATTTCTGTATTGCAGTTAATGTGTTGGCGGATGACAATATTTTTGACATGAAAATAGCCTGTTTGGACAGTGGTGTTGGAGAGAAATGATCAAATTCCAGCAAGGGCCTTCCTGCCCTTCAAAGCACCGACGTGCACCTTTAGTTACTCTTACTATCTCCGCCCACTTCAAAACATTAAATCTGCTACTAGAATAATTTCTCCTCGCTTAAATCTCTGCCATACTCATTGGACTCCCAAGTCTCTCCGTTCTTCTTCCCTTCATCTCTTCTTCTCTAGCGTGATCAGCAGGCATCATGTCTGCAGATAAGAAGAGTCTCAAGGCAGAAGGTGTGGCACCTTCGCAGAACACTCCTCTGCTCGGCAATGAGCAGTCATCTAATGTCGATGTCACTAAGCATGCGGATGAGTTCTCGTTTCTGTCTCCTCACGACGCGCAGATTCTTCGTGACCAAGTCGATGTTCCAGAAGTTAAAGCCGGCTTCTCTTCGATGTTCCGTTATGTAACACCGACAGATACCGCACTTCTGATCATCGGTCTCTTTACTGGTATTCTTGAGGGATGCGCCAAACCACTAATGACCTTGATCTTTGGTCAGCTCACCCAGTTATTCACGGACTATTATCGATATAACCCGTACGACAACGATATCTTTTTCAACGGCACGTACACCGACTCATTCTTTAATGGCACATTCTTCAACGGCACCTCTTACAACGAGACCAATTCATGGTATCCCTTCAACAGCACAGAATACGGGTTTGACTATTATCAAGATTTCATCGCCAACTATATCTCGCCCGACGAGTTTCAGCGTCGCGTCAACTATCTGGTGCTTTTCTTTGTCTATCTTGCTATCGCCGATGTTATTCTCTCGTATATTCAGATGTACATCTTTATTGACCGTGGAGAAGTTCTTTCTTCTCGAATTCGTTCAAATTACTTGAAGGCTACGCTCAAACAGAATATCGCTTACTTTGATAGACTGGGTTCCGGTGAAGTTACTACTCGTATCTCCTCAGATACTCTTTTGATTCAGGATGCCATGTCTGAGAAGGTAGGACGCAACTTTTTTTTCTAAACTATTTTGTATTTCACATATGGGATTACTGACAAATTATTAAGGTCGGATTTATTGTTTCGAACGTGACCACCTTCGTGGGCGCTTTTGTTGTTGGATTTGTGCGTTCGTACAAGTTGACTTTCATTATGATGTCGGTTGCCCTTTTCATCATTGCCACTTTCTTTATTTCTTCTGGCAAGATGACAAAGTATTACAAGCTCGCTCTCGGTGGTGTGTCTATTGGAGGTACATTGGCGGAGGAAGTTTTGTCGAGTGTGCGCAATGTTCAGGCGTTTGGCATCCAGGATCGACTTTCTGTCAAGTATGATGCTTTCCTCGCTATCTCGGAGAAATATGCCATTAAGGCCGGTCTCGCTGCTGGTGTTATGACGGGAACTATGTGGCTTGGTGTTTTTAGTAACGATTCTCTTGCTTTCTGGCAAGGATCTCGCTTCCTTGCTCGCGATGAGTTGTCCGTGTCGGCTGTTATTGCAATTTTGATGGTTATGGTACAAGGTACATATGCCATTGCAAACATCTCTCCTCACGTGCGAAGCATTACCAATGGTGTTGCTGCCGCTGGAAAAATTTTCCAGACGATCGATCGACAATCTGTTATTGACTCCTCGCTTGAGTCTGGTAAAAAGCTCGACACCGTCAAGGGTGACATTGAGCTGTGCGATGTTCGCTTCATTTATCCTTCGCGTCCTAACGTTACCGTTCTCGACCACTATAACCTTAAGATTAAGGCTGGCCAGACTGTTGCGCTTGTTGGTGCTTCGGGATCTGGAAAGTCGACTATTGTTGGACTGCTTGAGCGTTTCTACAAGCCACTTGATGGCGAGGTTACGCTTGATGGTGTTAACATCGACGAGCTCAATATTCGCTGGCTCAGATCTCAGATTGCTCTTGTTTCTCAGGAGCCATCATTGTTCTCTTGTTCAGTTTTTGACAATGTTGCTCACGGTCTAATTGGAACTCCTTACGAGAACGTCACTCCAACCGAAAAGTATGATCTGATCGTCGAGGCCTGCAAGCAGGCTAACGCTTGGGACTTTATCAATTCACTTCCCGAAGGTATTCACACCAATGTTGGTGAGCGTGGATTTTTAATGTCTGGTGGCCAGAAGCAGCGTATTGCTATTGCTCGTGCTATTGTCGGGAACCCAAAGATCCTGCTTCTTGACGAGGCTACTTCTGCTCTTGACACTAAGTCTGAAGGCGTCGTTCAGGAAGCGCTTGACCGTGCCTCAAAGAACCGTACTACTGTGGTTATTGCTCATCGTCTTTCTACGATTAAGGATGCTGATTGCATTGTTGTTATGCGCAAGGGCACTATTCTCGAAATGGGTACTCATAATGAGCTTCTGGCCAAAAAGGGTGACTATTATGAACTCGTTGAGACTCAGAAAATTCACCAGCAGAAAGAAGAACTTATCGCAGAGCTACAGAGCCACACTCACGAGGTCTCTTCAAGCGAGGATTCTTCTTTGTCTGTTTCTTCAGTTGATGAAAAGGCATCTTACGATGCCGAGAACGAAAAGACCGCTGATACTGATAAGCTTCTTAGTCTTCACAAGACTCGTACCGGTAATTCAGTTTCTAGTTTGAGCCTGTCTACTGGAGAGATTGAGGATGCTTCTGGACAATACGGTTTCTTCGAGACCATTGGATTTATTGTTGGTCTTGCGACTCCTGAAATCAGATTCAACATTGTTGGGGGCTTTTTCTCTGGAATTCTTGGTTTGAGTTATCCGGCTCTAGGCCTGTTCTACGGTCGTTGCATTGAAGCATTTCGTTCCTATCCTCAGGATCGTGAGTTTTTGCTCCATGAGATTGATATCTTTGCCGGTCTCTTCTTCATGCTCTCAGTGGTTGCTTTCATGTCAGCAATTATCTCGCTTAGCATGTTTGCGTATGCTGGTCAGAAGCTCGTTCGTCGAATTCGTCTTATGACACTCCGCCAGATGCTCCGCATGGATATCTCGTTCTTTGATCGCGATGAAAATACTACTGGTTCGCTCACTAGCACTCTTTCGCGTGACGCTCAGGCTGTTGACGGTCTTTCTGGTACCACTCTCGGCCAGATTTTGTCGTCGATGATGATCGTTGTCTCATCAGTGACTCTAAGTGTCATTGTCTCCTGGAATCTTGGTCTCGTTTGCTCTGCATGTGTGCCTCTTTTGCTGTTTGCTGGATTCTACCGCTTCTACATTCTTGCCAAATTCAACCGCAAGAACCAGAGCTCGCACATGGCGTCTGCTGCCTACGCCTGCGAGGCTTCCTCGTCTATTCGTACTGTTGCCGCGCTGACAAGAGAAGATGATGTTATGCAGCACTTCAATGAAGATCTTGATCTTTTGATTGTCAGCAACCGCCCGGCAACTCATTATTCTGCATTCTTGTACGGTGTCGCTCAGGGAGCGATTTACTTTATCATGGCTCTTTCGTTCTGGTACGGCTCAAGATTTTTGCGTACTAGAGAGTATACTTTGTTTCAGTTTTATGTCACGCTGATGGCTGTCGTTTTTGGAGCTCAGTCCGCCGGTATCATGTTCTCGTATGCTCCTGATATGGGTAAAGCATATCAAGCTACCCAAAACATTAAGAAATTACTGGAGATAACGCCTGTCATTGACACTTGGAGCAAGGAGGGTGCTGTTCCTCAAGATGTGCAGGGAGAGGTCGAGTTCAAGAACGTGCACTTTAGATATCCTACTCGTCCACAGGTGCCTGTTCTGAGAGGTCTAAACATGAAGATCAAGCCTGGCCAGTTTGTAGCCCTTGTCGGTATGTATTTGAAAGGAGATGATTAAAGTAGAACGCTTTGCTAATCCGTTCATTAGGTTCTTCTGGTTGCGGAAAATCTACCACCATTGGCTTGATGGAACGTTTCTACAGCCCTCTTTCGGGTCACATCCTTCTTGATGGTCATGATGTTTCTTCGTTTAACATCAACGAGTATCGTAAACAGATCGCTCTCGTATCACAGGAGCCTACCCTTTACGCTGGGTCCATTCGTGAAAACGTTGAACTCGGATGCTGCGAGCCGGTTACTGAAGAGCAGATAATTGCTGCTTGCAAGCAAGCCAATATTCATGATTTTATCATGTCCCTTCCAGACGGATATGCAACCCTTTGCGGTTCTAAAGGTGCTCTACTTTCTGGTGGTCAGAAGCAGCGTATTGCTATTGCTCGCGCTTTGATCAGACAGCCTAAGATTCTTTTGCTTGATGAGGCAACTTCAGCACTTGACTCTGAGTCGGAGAAAATCGTCCAGGCTGCGCTTGATGCCGCTGCTGAGGGGCGTACTACCATCTCCGTCGCTCATAGATTGTCGACTATCCAAAAGGCGGATGTTATCTTTGTTTTCGAGCATGGAAAGATTCTTGAGTTTGGGACTCATCAGGAGTTACTTAACAACAAGTCCAAGTACTATGAGCTGGTGCAGATGCAGGCTCTCGAGGCGTCTGCTTAAAGAACAAGAGTTTTGTTTTGGTTTAGACTGATGGATTTGAACGCGAGAGCTCTCAATAATTCATCTGTATGGTTTACGCTTCGCGAGCTGCTTGGTGCATTCGAAGGCGGTTTCTTTTCTTTGTACAGCATTTTGTTCGGGATATTATGGATCAGAAGTACACAAAGTATTGTGGTATACAACATTATCAAACTTTCAATCTTTCCTTATGTTTGGTCATTCATTTCCAGATTTTTTTTTTCATTATATACGGTCATTTTTATTTTCTGTGAGATTGTTTTGTTTGTTGATAATAGATAGAGATAACATAATATGCTGCGTTTGTCATTCCTAAGTAAACCTCCGGGACATGAAATACTGTAGAAGACTGCTCAGTGAGTGCATCTGAGAGAATTATGTTATTTTTTAAATCTATTTGAGAACCAAGGAATGCATGATATGATGCTCTCTCTTTATTGCTGTGATTTCTTCTTCGGCTTATCCTCTGTCCGTTCAACCTTGATACCATCCAATCCTTTCTCTTCCAATAAGCTAGTAACGTACTCCTCAACCTCATCGCCAACGTCACCTTGGATGACCAGCTCATCCTTTCCTTCAGCATTTTTTGTAACAGAAGCTCCAGTAGCGAATTTTGAGGCAAACGTCTTTGCCAGCTTTTTAGGATCGATACCGAATACTTCAACTCCAGAAACAGCAATAACGTGTTTTCTTTTTGATCTCTCAACTCTCTTGACAACCACTTTACTCGCCAACTTCTTTTTCAATTCTTTCTCGGCTTTATTAGCTTCTTTAGCCTGCAATTTCTGAATTTCGCGCTCCACTTTCTCTTGCGCTTCTAATGATAAACCTTCTGTAGCCTTGGCAAGTGAATCTGCAAACACAGTCAGCGAATCAAAATGTTTATCATTCCAGGGCAATACACATATACATACCTTCGGAATATAACTCGTTAAACACGTCGAGATGCTCTTCTTTTAACCACTCTTTGCACTTTGTCAAAGTTCCTCCAAACTCGCAATACTATACATTCAGTACTTAGTTATGGTACTGATAAGTGCAAGATTGAGTCTTGAATAAAGTGCATATGTACCTCGGGGGGGAATGTGCAAACACCACAATATAACACCGAGAGAGCCTATATACTGTGAATAAAGTGTTGCGGATCAGATAGAAATACGAAATAATACCTTTGTTCCTTCTTCGGCCATAGCTGATTACCTCTAAATTTAGGAAATATAGTATATAAATATGCAGCTATCCAGATTCTTCAGACTCTGATAAAGAAGAGATTATCACTTAAGAATAGATAATTATTTTAACCGATTAACGTAAAGTTCACTACTTGGACCGCGTCATAAATTGTTGAGCCTCAAATTGGCAGTAATAGAAAAAAGGGCACGTATTAATCATGGTACAAAGCCCATATATATGGTAAGCGCCTGGTTGCCATGCCGACGACGTGTGTTTACAGTTGTCACAGCTGTGTTTACTCTGTCTGACATTAAACCTTCTTCTGAGCCACGGGTACAGTGCGTATCAACCTCACATCAATGGTTGCTAAGAGGTAATCTACCTTCCACTCAGCTTGCTTTCCATACCACTCTTGAAGTATACATTTTGAATATTTCGAGATACTAGTCTCTTATCGTACATATATTCTACAGCGACGGCTGCAGACAACAGTCCTTGGCAAACGGATACAGTACCGCTAGCCTCAGAGCGCAAAATCGGATATAGACAGGTAGAGTTCCGAGCCGCGGGGTGCACTTGGGATTTTATTAGACCAACGGCTGTTTACCTTTCTCAACTCCCGATTCGAAGTTGTAGCAACACATTTCCATCGTCAACCTATTTTTATTTTACTCACCATACGGTCAGTTATCAGCGATGATGAGGCCAACGACCCCGTCAGCTGGTGGGATCCGACCAGCTTCCCCGACTAAATTGACGCCTATTTCTCAAAACCTACCTCATGGTCGAAACTTCTCAATTTCTTCAGGCACTTCTAACAAAAGAGTACAGACATTTACTCCTAGTCAAATTAAAAGTGTGTTGGAACAAAGCGGGTCTGAGGGTGACCGTGACAACACCCAGGATCTGAGTTCTACAGAGGACGGAGTTGTTGTGGAAGGCGACAGTGCTGAATTTGCTGGCAAGAAATGGGTGTGGATTCCCGATGCCGACAACGCGTTTGTGAAAGGATTTGTTACGGAAGAAGATGAAAACGGCAAGCTGCGCGTACTCTGCACAGATGATAGTGTAAGTCAGATTATAGTGGGAATTCAACTTGATGATTAACAGTTTATAGGAACGTGTTGTCAGTAAAAACGATGCTGAACGAGTGAACCCACCAAAGTTTGACAAGGCCAATGATATGGCAGAGCTGACACATTTAAACGAAGCGTCGGTGGTTCATAACATCGAAACGCGATATATGGCCGATATGATTTACGTACGAAAAAAACTTAGGACTGTATTCTTTTCACTTTGTGTATACTGACCTCTTGTACCGCAGACCTACTCAGGCCTATTTTTGGTTACAGTGAATCCCTACTGCAGTCTCCCTGTTTATAGCCAGGAGTATACTTCTCTATACAAGAATAAATCTCGGGACGATCTTCCTCCTCATATTTATGCAATAACTGATCTCGCATTTAGAAATATGTTAGAGATGCATGAGAACCAGTCTATTTTGGTTACTGGCGAGTCTGGGGCTGGCAAAACGGAAAATACAAAGAAAGTAATTCAGTATTTGGCTGCAGTCACATCAAACAGTGCTACCGGTTTAAAGCCAAATACTGGATCTTTTGAGCAACAGATTCTACAGGCAAATCCCATTCTTGAAGCTTTTGGAAACTCTCAGACAGCACGGAACAATAACTCATCGCGATTTGGAAAGTTCATCAAAATTGGATTCAGTCGTTCTGGCCAGATTTCGGGAGCTTATATTGACTATTACCTTCTTGAGAAAACTCGCGTAGTTACTCAAAGCCCCTTAGAGCGAAATTATCATATCTTTTACCAATTACTTAGTGGAGCATCAGAGTCTTTGCGTGAACTTTTCTTGCTAGACGGAAAAGTCGCGGATTATAATTACGTGAAGGGAGGCAACAAATTAATTCCAGGCATATCTGACGCCGATGAATTCAAGAATTTGCTAGAGGCGTTTCGCATCATGGGATTTACTGATCGGGAGCAAGAAGACTTTTTGCGCGTCATTGCTATTGTTTTGCATATTGGAAACTTGGAAATCGGTGCCGAGCGCTCATCTGGACAAGCCAAATTACTGCAGTACTCACAAGCTGAGAAGCTTTGTCATGTGCTAGGAGTGCCTGTTGACGCTTTCACCAAGGCCTTGCTGCGACCGCGAGTCAAGGCTGGCCGTGACTGGGTTGATCAGTCCCGTACTGCAGCACAGGTACAATTTTCAGTTCATGCACTAGCGAAAACAATTTATGAGCGAGGATTTGCCTACTTGGTCGGTCGCATCAACGAAGTTCTTGAGCGCGATAGCAGTAGTGCTATGTTCATTGGCGTTTTGGATATTGCTGGGTTCGAAATTTTTGAGACCAATTCATTTGAACAGCTTTGCATCAATTATACCAACGAAAAGTTGCAGCAATTTTTCAATCATCATATGTTTGTTCTTGAGCAGGAGGAGTACGCTCGTGAAAATATTGAATGGCAGTTTATTGACTTTGGCCATGATCTTCAGCCTACTATTGACCTGATTGAGAAATCAAAAGTATGTGCAATTTTTGTTTCTTATTTCTAATTTGATATTAACATTAATGGTGATAGCCTATTGGTATTTTCTCGTGCCTGGATGAGGACTGTGTAATGCCTCGGGCGACTGACCAGTCGTTCACTGAGAAACTGCACGCGTTATGGGATAAAAAATCTGACAAGTACAAGCCCTCGCTTTTTAATCAAGGATTCCGTTTAACCCACTACGCGGCTGAGGTTGATTATAATACCGAAGGCTGGCTTGAAAAGAATAAAGATCCACTGAATGACAACATTACCCAGCTTCTTAGCCAGTCTACAGAAAGTCATGTTGCTCGTTTGTTTGCGGAAGACGGGGACACAGGCGCTGGTGACAGTGTTCGCCGTCGCAAGGGATTGTTTCGTACGGTTGCTCAGAGACATAAAGAACAGTTGACGAGTCTGATGGGACAGCTGGGATCTACGCATCCTCATTTTGTGCGCTGTATTTTGCCGAACCACGAGAAGCGACCTAAGAAATTGGACAAGCTACTTGTGCTAGATCAATTGCGCTGCAATGGTGTGTTAGAGGGAATCCGAATTGCCAGAACTGGTTTCCCTAATCGACTGTCGTTTGCAGAATTCAGACAGCGATACGAAATTCTTGTTTCGCGAGAAGAAAGCTACGTCAAGGTCTCGCGGGTACAGTCGTCTGCCGGGTACGTTGATGGGCAGCGTGCATGTAAGACGATTGTTGAGGCGCTCAAGCTGGAAAAGGCTGCCTATCGAGTTGGAGTTACAAAAGTATTTTTCCGGGCAGGTGTACTTGCAGAACTTGAAGACCGGCGAGAGAAGCTTGTTCGCGAGCTGGTAACGCGGATCCAGTCGCGTGCGAGAGGATACCTTCGACGTCGACACGTAAACAAGAGACTGTATCGCGCTGAGGCAGTGCGAGTTATTGCGCAGAATGTAAGAGCAGCTCAAATCAGCAACCCTTGGTGGAAGATGTATGTGAAGATGCAGCCATTGTTGATTGCACAGCGAGAAACTGTGGCTAGCATGGCGAGAGATGGTGAGTATCGAAAAGTCGTTAGCCAGCTTGAAGAGAGCGAGAAAGAAGGACTGGCTGCACGCGAAAGATCCCGGAAGCTGGAAGCTGAGATTAAGAGGATCCAAGAGACTCTTGAGAGCGAGCGTGCTCTTGCGCTTGACAAGGAGGAGATTCTTCATCGGTCGCAGGCGCGAGAGGCGGACCTTGAGGAGCAGCTCTCTAGTGCGTTAGAAGATCTTGACAAACTCGAGGCTCAGTGCGAGGAATTACTGGAAGCGAAGCGCAAGGCCGACCGCGAAGTAGAAATGTGGCGCAATGAGCTTGAGAAAGGAGCGCGTATAATTGGTCAGCTTGAGGGTGAGAAAGGCGAACTTGAGAAGCGTATTACTGAACTCGATAATGAGCTTGCGGTCAAGCAAGACAAGCAAGGGGTAATTACGGATGCGATAGAGAGGCTGTAAGTGGAAACCCAAAAAGAAGATACAAGAGACATTTTTGTGTCAACCCGTACGTTTACGGAATACTGACAACTTCTGGCTTATATTTAGCAACCAGGAGATGGCTGTGCTTAAGACCATTATCAACCAGCGCGAGCGACAGCTAACAGAGACCGAGGATCGACTAAAAAACTCGGACCGAGAGGTGGAGGAACGGTTGCAAGAAGCTGTGAGTTTTCAAAAATCTTGATTACGTGTCGCCTGAGGGAAAAAAGAGAGGCAAATGAAAAGCTAACAAAGAACGATACAGAGAATGCGCTACGATCAGAGTCAACGGCAGATGCAGGCAGCCGTGCGAGAAAGCCAGGAGCTAAGAGAGCAGATGGCGGCACTGACAACAACGAGCCATAAGATGGAGCGCATGGTGGAGCGCAAGGAGCGAGAGCTGGTGGCTTTGAGAGCCGAGCTGGAGAGCGTAAGCGGAGCGAAGGAGCGTATGAACGGTGAGAAGCAGGAGCTCGAAAAGCGGGCGGCCGATGTCGACCGGCGGCTGCTTCGAGCCGAGGGCGAACGCGAAGAGCTGAAACGGCAAGTCTCGGTTGCAGAGGCAGAGCGGGAGAGCTTACGAGTAACACTACGAAAGCGAGACGAGGAGGAGGGGGCGCGTCGGGCGCAGACTATTATGATGGAGAAGGACGGGCTACGGGCAGTGCGCGAGGGGCTGCGGGAGGCATTGACTCAGCTCGACGCACTAAAGCTGTAGACGCCTGATTGAAGTAATTAATTTTGAATACCAGGTTTTGATTTAAAATAATGCTGACCGATTGTGGGTTGATTATTATTAGCAAGGGCCGAGTTGCCAAAGCCATTAGCTTCGACGCTGGCAGCGCATCCGCGATCCTGCGTGGCAGTGCTGTAGGGTAAACGCGGTGGCGGTGCGCTGTTGCCGGCTACCGTGACCAAGCTTTATTGAAGCCGTGATGCTACGCTTACTCGACGAGGGTTGTGCCAGAGCTCTTTTCGGGACGTAGAATATGATAGCTATGCGGTCTCTCATTCTCGATCAGTAGTCAAAAGTAGCCCACCATTGCGGGAAGTCCAGCTGGACACCGCGATGGCAGCGCACCGCTTCGAGGACAAGAGCGGCCAGGGCCCAGAGCAAGCCACAATGGACGCGTCAGCTCGCAGAAACACGATGACACTAGTTTGAAACAGGATAAGTTATTTCGCAGCCGCGTCGTTTCATGCAAAAGAGGGCGGCTCGGAGTCGCTGGCCGGCTTGGCGCGTGTCGATCATGTCGACTTGTGTCGTAGACTGTCGCAGATTGTCGGCGAGTGGAAGAGCCGAGTACAAATGGCGCAGAGCCCTCTGTCTGGCTTCTCCTGCTTCCTGCCCCTTCTTCATCCCGTCATCCCGAGTCTCTGTCCAGCACCCTTCTTTGGTGGTTCTTATTGCGAAGTCGTCGCCCTTTTTCCTGGTTCTTCCGTGCCGCGTCGCCATATCGCAGAGCACCCGCCCTCCTCAGCCGTAGACCGCAGCCGCACCGTCCGCCAGCACCGCCGCATTAGCTGAGCTGCTGACCTTCCTCAATGCCGCCGTCTCAGTCTTCCGCTACGACCTTCCCGGACGGCGTCGACATTCTCCGCAACATGCTGTTCGTGGTATCATCTACCGATCCAATTATCCAGGATGCTCAGCCGGATTCTTCTTCTCGGTGCAAGCTTGATTCCTGTTTTTACACGACGAAGGCTCTACGGCTAAAGTCCAAGCTGACTTGCCGCCACTCAAAGACTTCTTCTCCATCGCCACTCTCGCGAGTTTCATCCCTTCCGGTCATAGCTCCCACATATTCGGGAAGCTCGGGTTCTAGCGATTCATCTGATGCTACCCTTGTAGACTCTTTCAATGACCTTTCGCTTGAAAAGCGATCTTCTGCCGACAATGGTTCGCGCCCAGCTCTGGGTATGTGCATGCATTGTTATGATTTTGTCGCTTGCTCATTTTACTCATATCTTTTACTTTTTAGTCAGTGCGCCTTCCGAGAAATTGAAGAAGAGACGGATGCCTTCTAGAAGTCATTCATGCGATTTTTTGCCGCGCTTATCTGAAGAGAAATGTCCAGAGCTGCGAATAAAAAGCTTCTGTTCCCGCGCCGCCGCTTCGGCTGCGTCGGCCCTCGCATCGGCCTATGCTGCCATTCGCTCCACTGAAGCTGTTTCGGCCCCGACACTTTCTACGCAAACTTTTCCTTCTGTTGACGAGAAAGCCGACCCAAGGGCTTTCTCTGCTACGCGCGGCTCCGCAACCAAAAGCTCTGAGCGGGCGACTCCGCTTACCTGGTCAACCAGGCCGGCTCCCGCCAGCCGTGAGTTTTCTCTAGCCACTTCAACTGTCTGCGGTGATGACGATAGTGATGATGACGATGATGATGACGATGATCCCACGGGCGCAATTTTGCGTAAAATACAAACATTTGACTCCCTTAACAACACCATTGTCAGTGTGCGCGTTACGAACGTTAGCGAGCAGCCTTCGCTTTCTCAGATCAAAGATCAAGTACGCAGACGGCAAGAAGATTTAGATGCTAGTATTGCCGAGTTGTCAAAATTTCTTGATGAGCCGACATACCTTCCTGTCGAATCGTCGTCTCGTGCTCAAAAGTCCTCTGCCGCTCCTCGAGTTACTACAGATGCGCAAGCGGCTGCGTTGAGAGACTTGTATGCCTCGACTGCTATACCATCTGTCGCTACAGATACTAGCAGCGGCACCACTCGAAAATTTATAAGCGAGGAGAGTCGGACACCAAACTCGTATCAGTTTACCACTCTATTTGCGCAACAGGTTTTAATTCGACATGGATACCCAGGGGTCCTGGATTCCGTTGATGCTCTGCACGCATTTAACCGTATTATGAACACCGGCTCTCTTGAAGCTGAGTCACCTAGTCTGATGACCGCAAACAGCACTATTGCTGCTTCTTCTTCAATTTTGGCAGGAAAACCCGGTCCAGTCCATGTACCGGCCCTGGCCACTGTGGCAATCAATGCCTCGTCGGACATGACATCGCCTGGAAGGCCAGCATCGCAATCGCCAATCGGTCGCAATCTGGCTCCACCCTCGCCTCCCTTAGAAGAGACTGTCATTGGTGATGAAATTGACGAGGGCTTCACTTCGATCTTGGATATCGGATCTCAGTTTGAAGGTTCAGTTGAACCATCGATTGCGTGTTCTGCTGTAGGTGATGCTGTCACTGCTACTGCGGATGATGGGATTCTTGCGCGGTTCCGTGCAATCAAAGGTATTGATTCTCTGTTCCCAGGTTTGCACGGATCTGAGTCCTCGACCGGGCTCTCAGACAATACTGCTGAAGTACCAGGAATCACGCACGCGATTGCGGATAGCAGTAATCCCATGAGCATTGCAGCGCTGACTTGTCAGGAGCCGACTCCCTCAAGCTCGTCGTCGAGCGCGCAAGGCCGCCAGGATTATTATAGCGGGATCGCGGGAATTGACACATTCCTTACTGCCGCTGCCGCCGCTGGATCAAACAATGGCTACGACAGTAGCCGTTCTGCGTATAGTCTCGGAAGCGGACGCTTGTCGAGTTACACTTACAACCGACGTCGTGCTATATCAGTGACCAATTCGCGAAGCTCTCAAGAGGACGACGAAGAAGAGAATAGCGATTCAGCTTCGTCGATCTATGCCGCGACAACTGCGTCTACGGGATCTTCGGCGACTTTTTCGATTGTGCAAGCCCCACCTCTTATTCCCCCCCCTGTTAATTTCAATACCCATCCCGCTCGACAGCAGTTGACCCATACAAGTCTTACACCGCCGGCACAGCTGGCTACCTTTCCTTCTCTGTCGCCCGCGGTAATCAGCCCTTCGACGTCGACTCAGCACAGCTCTTCCACTTCGCCGTATAGTCCAGCATCAAGTGCAGCTACGTCTGGTGGTGGACCAATTCGAGCGCGGCCCCGGAAGCAGCAGTGTCCGGAATGCTTAGGCTGGTACTCCAATCTGGCAGCGCACCGAGCGATACACATGGAATACTCTTCTCGGCCGCACACATGTAAGATATGCGGTCGTGGATTCTCGCGGCCAAATGATCTGCTACGGCACCAGAAAGCGCATCAGGGAGATTCGCCGTTCGCATGCCCGTTCTACAGCGCTGATCCGCGATGCCATTCGACTGGCGGGTTCTCGCGATGCGATACGTACAAGAACCACCTCAAGTCAATGCACTTTGACTACCCGGTAGGCACGAAGAAAAAAGAGCGAAATGGAGCAGGGGGTAAGTGCAAGGGCTGCCTGCGCGAGTTTGAGAACGCAGACGAATGGGTTACTAATCACGTCGAGGCAGGCGAGTGCCCTGGGTTGTAAGTTACCTGGGCACCTAGAAAAAGTAGTACCGGTTTGTTACGAGTTTGGATGGGGTCGAGGCGTTAGTGTTAATTTCATTTTTATTTTTATTATTATTTTTATTATTATTATTATTATCATTTCCATTCTTATGAATTTTGTATTAATTGTATCAAGTATTCTTAAAGTATTGGAAACTAGCCTTTGTTGCTACTAATCTAATGCTACAGAGGAGCCGCGTTGAAGACAGGCTCAACCGTGTGCCTGTGATTGCGTATTCACTACAATCTGCTCTCGCTGCAATCGATCACAATAGCTTGTGATTTGTGACTCAGATTGCCGATCAGGCTTACGCCGGGGGCGCAAAGAGTGACGTCGCTGAACAGGGCAATGCTGATCCAGCTGTCTTTTTAGACGGCCCTTCTCGACTGTCTGGGCTACGCAGCTGCTCTTCAGCCATGTATATCCCATTCATAGGTCGCCTCCGCATTCTGGAGTGGCCTCCGCTCATAATCGGTCTTTTACTTGTCGTGCTCGAGTCCTTCTTGCGCTTCGTTACGTCCTGGCTTCCAACCTGGATTATCTTAATCTTTGAAAAAATCACTCGGAAGATGTACTCGATCTTCTTGCCCTCGGCCACAAAAGATAGGACTATCGTGCACAGGATCTATGAGGCGAAAGACTTTATAGATATGTGCTCTATCTTTGGCTATCGTGCTGAAGAGCATATCGTTATGACCGCTGACGGTTATCTTCTGGGCGTTCATCGCATTTCAAAATCTAAGGCAGAACTCGCGCGGTCGAATACTCCCAGCGCGAAGAAACGCAAGCCTGTTGTCTATCTCCATCATGGATTGCTCATGAATTCTGAGATTTGGGTGTGCCTAACTGACCCTCACCGGTGTCTGCCGTTCATTCTCGTCGAGCTAGGATATGACGTGTGGTTAGGAAATAATCGAGGTAACAAGTACTCTAAAAAACATGTTTCTCATAGCTCTGAAGAAAACAAGTTTTGGGATTTTTCCATGGACGAATTTGCGCTCTACGACATTCCTGATGTTATCGATTATATCCTCGACACCACCGCTCAAGACTCTTTAGCATATATTGGATTTTCTCAAGGCAGCGCCCAGGCGTTCGCGGCCTTGAGTTTACATCCAAAGTTGAATGATAAAGTCAAAGTATTTGTAGCACTCGCTCCGGCAATGGCGCCGAAAGGTCTGCACATTGGTGTCGTTGACGCACTGGTTAAGGCATCCCCATCATTGATGTACCTGTTCTTTGGGAGAAAGGCTATTTTGTCAAGTGCAATTTTTTGGCAGTCAATTATGTGTAAGTCTCGAATTTTCTTGTCTCGTTTCATTGAACGTGGGCTTAACAGAACTGCCATTACATCTAGACCCACCTTTATTCGTGCGTTTAATTGACCACTCGCTCATTTTTCTCTTCAACTGGCACGGCGACAACATCACACTCCACCAGAAAATAGCATCGTATGCTCACTTATATTCTTTTGCATCAGTTAAGACTGTTGTGCATTGGTTCCAGATCATGAGACACCGATGCTTCCAGATGTTTGATGACGATGTGAATGCGCCATTACGACTTTACGGGCGCGCATTTTACAAAGTAGCCCAGTTTCCTACTCGAAATATTAGCTCGCCAATATACTTGATTTATGGAACAAAGGACTCTCTAGTTGATATTAACGCGATGCTTCATGAGCTTCCGCCGTATGCGGTCGCAATTCCTGTGGAAAATCACGAGCATCTTGACTTAATTTGGGGTGAGGATGTCGGAAAAGTCGTCGTCCCTCATGTTTTGCAAACTCTAGACAAGTATTTTGACGTACAGCATGATTCGAGCGACGAGTATGAAAATTTAGAAGCTTTAAAGTTGGAGAATACGTCGTCGAACTCTTCTACATTATCTTTTTCTCGTGCCTCCTCTATGGCGCCAGTACTGTCTGGACTGTCGAGCTATCCTTCATTAGGTCCTTCAAGCTTGTCGCAGATGGTGGGACAGATGGTGGGAACTGAGGAAGACAAAGCGCAAAAGTCTCTGAGTGACGCCAACGCGGCATTCGATGCCGACGAGAGAGTTTTATCGGATGCCGATGACAACGACGCATCCAGCAGATACGAAACAGCGTCGTCCGATTCTTCTGGCTCGACAGGGACGATCAAGGATACAGTTACAGTAGTTCCGCCATCGCCGACGTCGCCGCCTATATCGAGCTCATCGAAAATTGCAGGAAGGCACCGAAACTCGTCAATAAGATCGAGTTCGATCCCGCGAACTGCGTCGCCGGATAGCCCTAAATTGCTGCATCGCACGGCTGTCCTAAATCTTTTGCAGGGCGAGGGCAGTGGAACTGGTATTGTACTCGGAGCAGCTGAGGCAGTGACGGGCGTTGTGGTACCCGGTGGTAACGGGCGCACTGTCGTGAAGGAACGTAAGAGACGCACGTCGCTGACTCAAGCATCGCCTGAACCAATTGAACAGCCAGACTATGACGAGAATGAGGAGCCGAGTACAAAGACCGGCCAGAAACAGGTCTCGTTTGGCAAGAAGATCGAGCTTACGGGAGAGAAGATCAAGAGATCCATTCTTGGCCCGTGAGCGCAAGTATATACGTAAATTTGCTGCTGAAAGAAAGGCGCAGCTGGTTATACACTACTGTTGGAATAGAAAAAAGAGTCGGTGTTTTTAGGTATGCGATTAATGGAGAAGATGATGATAACGTCGTGAGCCGTCCGTGGCTTGGATTGTCTGAATTTTGGTGAGGTAATTATCATCGTACGGGCGCGTGTTGGTTGGCACTATTGGGATTTGAAAGATTGGTTCTGAATTAGTTTGGCTCGATTTTGTTTTTGGCTTATTCAATGTATTGAGGGATCTATTGAATCATGAGACTATAAATATAAGAAAAGTATGATGTCAATCAGTAAATAGTATTCTGATGCGCCAGAATGGCGCCTTCTACGTCATGGACCTAAATTTTTAAGCAATGATGGTTGCTGGAGGAACAACCAAGCGCTAGATATCGATTAGCAACACATTAAGAGCATTTGCAGACTTATAAACGACAATAGCATATTGTACAAGGAGTGTGCTGCGACTTTGTGCTGGAATGCGCCTTCATTTGAATTTTCCCAATCAGGAGATTTTCATCTCCCATATAAAGCATAACAGGGCAAGGGTATAATTCCTGGCGCTTGCCCAGCCACATAGTGACCTAAAAATAGGTGACTGACTACGCGTAGTGTGGCGGAGTATTGGGGCTTTGCTCTTTCCAGTCCTTGTCTTCCTCACTCTGTGTTTGCGCCCCTGCCTCCTCCTCCGCCTTCTCTTTGTCCCACTTCTCCCTTCCTCCCTAACAAACCACTCCCATCCTGCAGTCGCGGCGCCGGATAGTGTTTTTTTAGGAATGCGTATCAAATATTTTCTTGCTGGAGCTCTTGCTCTGGTCTCCGCCTGCCCTGTCGCGGCGGAACGCATCATCAAGTCCACCGCGCTGCAAACTTGCATGGACAACTCCGACTTCTCGGCTTCTCTTTTCAACATCGCTCTTACTCCAGCAAATCGAACAGCCTCTCTTGATATTGTTGCGACCTCGACTTTGAACGGAAATATTAGCGCCAAAATCGAGATTTTCGCTTATGGCATTAATATTTTAACCCGTGACATCGATCCGTGTAGTCTGGATATTAGCGAGCTTTGCCCTATTAGCCCGGGTCAGTTCGATATCGAGACCGACATCACCATTTCCGAAAGCGTTATCAAGAACATTCCTGGTATGTTGATATTTTACAACGCGTGTACCGAAGCCTTTGGTTCTTCACTGACGCGCTTTTTTTTTCAATTTTAGGAATTGCTTTTACGATGCCTGACCTTGATGGTACTGCTAAAGTGACTATTTACAGTGAAAATAGCACGCAGGTGGCTTGTGTTCAAGCTGTTTTGACTAATGGTAAGACGGTAGATAAAGCTGTCGTAAAATGGGTTACTGCCGTCATTGCCGGTATCGCGCTTCTCGTGTCTGCCTTTGCATCCGCCTCAGGGCATTCTTCTACTGCGGCGCACATTGCCGCGAACGGTCTGTCTTTGTTTGGATATTTCCAGAACATTGCAATTATTGGAATGTGTGCTATGAAACTGCCCCCTATGACCGCTGCTTGGGTTCAAGATTTTCAGTGGACTATGGGAATTATTCGTGTCGGTTTTATGCAAGATATCTTTAGCTGGTACATCAAGTCTACTGGGGGTACCCCGAATACTCTGCTTGAGGCATTGTCATCGGTTTCAATTTTGGTTCAGAAGCGAGCTCTTGAATATTTACCCATTGTCAACCGCGCCACTCTCAGTGCTCGCTCAAACAACGAGTCGGACTTGACCACGATTGCGAGCACGTATGTTCTTCATGGTTTCCGCAGAATCGCTTACTTGGCTGGGATTGAAATTACTAGTCTCTTCCTTACTGGCTTTGTCTTTTTCCTAGTCTTCACTGTCTTTGTTGTTATCGCGCTATGTCTCGCGAAGCTCATCATTGAGGGACTTTCCAAGGTCGGAGCTGTTCGATTCGACAGATTCGCCGAATTCAGACAGCGCTGGCTCACTATCATTAAAGGAACTATTTACCGCATGGTCCTTGTCGGATTCCCTCAGATGACTATATTGTCTTTGTGGGAATTCACTCGTCGCGACTCGCCGGCTACTATTGTACTCGCAGTCGTTATGCTGTTGATGGTGTGTGGCTTGCTCGGATGGGCCGCTTTCAAGGTTATCAGACTTGCGCAGCGCTCGGTTGCAATTCACAAGAATCCTGCTTATATCCTTTACTCGGATGCTGCCGCGCTTAACCGATGGGGATTCGTTTACATACAGTTCCGCGCAACTGCATACTACTTCATCGTGCCTGTATTGATCTACATGTTTGTCAAGGCGTGCTTCATCTCTTTTGGCCAAAACTCGGGCACGGCTCAGGGTATTCTCCTTCTCATTATTGAGCTGGCTTATCTTGTTCTCATCTCCTACCTTAAGCCATACATGGATCGTCGCACAAACATTTTCAACATCACTATCCAGGCGGTTAATTTCACTAACGCAATTCTCTTCTTCTTTTTCACAGGAGTCACCAAAGTTCCTGCCTACGTCACTGGTGTCATGGGTGTTATCTTCTTTATCCTTAATGCCGCGTTTTCATTAATTCTCTTGATTATGATCATGGTTTCGTGCATAATGGCGATTCTATCAAAGAATCCTGATACTCGCTATCAGCCAATGCAAGATGACCGTGCCAGTTTTATCAAATCAACCCAACAGCTTCCTGATGTGCTTGAGCTTGAGGCTCTTGGTGCTACCGTGAGAGGCAATGCCCCCAAATATTAAAGCGTAGTCTGATGTGCTGAACCTTTACTAAAACTTTTTTTCCGCATTTTTGATTACAGAAAATGCAGAGACCAGAAATAGGATGTGTATAGATATGGAGTGTTTTTACCTCGTTCCTTTGATTATCAATCATACAATTGAGCCTTTATATATTTATACATTCACTTCATGAATTTTGTTTTCGGAGTATTATGTTTACCTGTTCTTGAGAGCAAGTCTATCGCGAGCGTCGCTGCCTAGTGTGATATGTTTATTAAATAGTGTTTAGTACTTGGGACTTGGATTATTGGCTATGTTTTTGAAGTTATTGCGCTTTTTTTTTCTTTTTTTCTCTTTTGTATTTATATGTATATGGTTATTCGATTGCCATTTAATGACGTATCTGTAGTCATTTATTGCTTAACTAACGGCTTTTTTTTTCTAAATAAAGATTTGGGTTCTCTGCTACGTATATTGTAAGCCTTTGAAGACCAGCTACAGCCTTACGGGTCAAAGTCCTGCAGAGTGGCAGAACGCTGCTATGTCCTCGCTGGGGCATCCACGAATAGGTGAGCTTAGAGATGGAAGCACCAATGCGGGTTAGTGCAAATTGTTGCGAGTTTTTAGGCAGGGGAAGCAGCAGACAATAAGTTTGTGCGTGGCGTTCTACGTTATCAGTGTTTGGGTATCAGAAACCCTTAACTTAATTGTACAGCGCAGTGTTTATAAAGTTCAAATTAACGAAGAAAACAGCTAAAACTCAATAGTAAACACAAACCTTAATCTACATGCATTGCAAGAATCCAGACAGAGCGCGAACACCGATTGCATAACTCTGTCACCTATCTACGCTCTCTGCAGCTACAATACAATCTCAGCTTTCCTCTCGCACATTCTCCAACTTTCACCCATCCAGTTGCAGTCAGGGCTAGTTGTATTTTATCTTTTATATTCATATTTTTTTTTATAGCCATGCGCTCTTACCTTTTTGAGCCTACGCCTCTGGCTGAGAAGTCCGGCTCGGCTGTGAGCATCGACGAAGCAGAGGACTACGACTACGATCATCTCGAAGGCGTCGCAAAAGAATACGCTCCGCAGCTCGATCCTATCGACGACCCTGATTTTAATCCTCTTCGACGATCTGCAATTCTTGCTGGTCGGAAAATTCAGAATGGCTCGCGATACCTTTGGAGACGCGTGCTGGGAATGTCGCGAAAGCAGCAAATTATCGCAATTCTTTCCACCGTTGCTGTTGCCGTCGTTCTTGGCTTCACTCTCGGATATTTGACTCCAGATGATGAGGACACACCGTACCCAGCATCATACTACCACAAAGGATACGAGAAGGAGAGCTATGAAGTTACGCAAGAGAATAAGGATGACCAGGTTGCGGCTGCCTACGTCAGCAGCTTGGCTACTGGTGATGACGGTTCTCAGGATTATAGCGCAATGCCAGATGCGCCTGTGGCAGCTCAGGATGATGAAGTTAGTACATCAGGTTTTTTTAGCGGTCTCTTTGGCCTGGGTAATCTTTTTGGTTCAAGCAAGCACTACACCATTTCAGAATACCAGTACGAGCACTTGCAGGAGCTCGCACTTCTGAACAACGTCGCCTACTGTGTCCCTATGCCTGGCATCACTGCCCCTTTCAATTGCACTCGTGCTTGTGAAATTTTCAGCCCCGGTGTGGAAATTATTACCACGTTCACAAATACTGAACTTGACTCTTCGTGTACCGGCTATCTTGCTGTCGATCATCGTCCGGGATTCGAGCGAATCCTTCTTGTTTTCCGTGGCACAAACTCGATGACGGATTGGTACACCAATCTTGATACTATCCAAGAGAGTTATCCCGCCAACCGCACCGGACCCATTTGCCCCGGCTGCTACGTGCACCGCGGCTTCCTTCATTCGTATCTCGACTCAAAAATTCTTTTCATGCCTGAGTTGGCAAAGCTGAAGGAGTTGTACCCTGAATACAGTCTTTTGGTCTCTGGTCACTCACTTGGAGGTGCAATCGCCGTCCTTGCGGGTGCCGAACTTCTTGAAACAGGCTACTACCCGGAAATCACTACATTCGGGCAGCCGCGCGTTGGCAATTCGTACTTCGCAGACTACTTTGACTATCTTGTTTTGAAGTCTGGTATCGAGCGTATGCGTGTGACTCACAAGTCAGATCCTGTTCCGCAGGTACCTTTAGGCGTTACATGGCGTCACAGTGGCGGCGAGATCTACATTGCCAAAGGCCCATTATCGCCTGCTCCCGAAGATTGCTACATCTGCGACGACCAAGAAGATGGCGACTGCTCTGCTGGTGAAGGTGTTGTTACCACTCTTGCATTTCAGGGCCGCGAGGTTGCTTATCGTGCACACGTTGAATACTTTACTCGCGTTGGTCTGTGCCGATTCCAGATATGAAGCAGTTGAAATGATTTGAGGTAGAGAAGAAAAAGTTCTGGCTTATTTGCTTTCTCAGAAATAGTTTGCTATGATGAGCTCTCTTTGGAAAGCAAATTTGTTCTTTTACCCCATTGTTATTATCGGTGTGGTTATCTTTTAATGACTTTTATATGTTTGTGTCGTGCATGCTCATGCTTATATGATTTATTTTGTCTTTATTTTGTTATGGGAGTTATCTGATTTTGCAAGATCTGCTTTATATGCAGCTTTTCCTTCTTGAGCTTTTGAGGTGCTATGTTTTGCGCAATGGGGTTTAGTTTGGCTTGAGGATATACAAAAAATAAGTGCTTAATTCTTTTCATTGATGGGGAGGGGTGGGTTTGTTTTTATCTATTTATCTATTCATTGTTATCAGTTTCTTATACTGCGCTGGGGGCTTTGATTGTTGCAAGTCAATAGGTGTTTCATTTGTATTGATGTTATTTATATATATTTACTTTTATGATGTTATTTTGATTTATCAATAAACGCATTTGAATCCCATAATGTAGATAGCTCCGAAAACTACGATTACGTCTAGAATTTAATTATCATGAAAGGAATATTCTATTAGAACTAGAAAGAGAAGAGATTTATTTTACCTCGTCTGATCAATCGTTTTCATACGTCAAGGTCTAAACTGCTCATTGATCTTTCTTATTAACAAAGTCAGTTGAAAAGTCAATAATAGATGTCCAGTAGCCGTCTTTCATATATGTTTCATTATGGGTCCTACATTCAGAAGCAGTTAGAAATATACTAGTAAGCATTGCTACATACAAGCAGAAACATACGCATTCGCAAATTGTCGCCAGACTTTGCCTGGGCTACCGCAGTTCTCGTATAAATACTTCATGTGAGCGGGTGGGACTATTTCGTCATTCGAACCACTGAGAAACAAGACTGGAACCTTTGTAATCTTCTTTATAAGTTGCTCTGAAGGCCAAATCTGGTGGCACAAGAAGCTGAAATATTGTGCGACTGGTAAAATTGAAGGAATCAGCGATGGGATACTGCGAAACGTGTTTTCGACAATGAGTCCGCTGATCTAGATTTAAAGACAAGAAATAGTTAATGGAAGCTCATTCCAGACAGGTATACGTGATACTGACCTCATCTTGGTATTTTTCTGTGAGATAAATAGCAACAGCACCTCCTAAACTTTGTCCGTATAATATTATGCCAGCGCGGTTCAGGTCTAGATCGGCTTGAACGTATTTGAAAATAGCTTCAGCATCGATTTTTATGCCCGCTTCACTGGGTTTTCCAGTGCTCAATCCGTATCCTCTGTAAGAAAATAGCACCACGTTATATTGCAAAATTTTGTAAAATGCAGATGCGATTGGCAATCTATGGCCCATATTGCCTGCATTAGCACAACATATTATGACGGTCTGTCCACCGACTCGCAATTCCGAGTCAGTCTGCTTCATAACAAAAGCTTTTATTTTTTCTCCATCTTTCGTGTCTATCGTCACATCTTCATACGGTAGATCGTAGCTTTTTGGTGTCTGGACTTCGGTCCGGCTTCCTGCGGGGAAGTTACTGGGGTATATTAATGTGGACTGAGCAAAGTATAATACAGCCGCGAATACACCAACGCAGCTAACACCTGTAGCAGACAAAATTTTGACAGTTCGAAGAAGCATACTTATGGACCATTCTGAGCTCGTGTAATCCATAGCTGGACGTCCGAATGAAGGTAGCGGTTGAATGAGGCTTGTTTGCTTGTCGGGAGTGCGGATAGTGGGCAGGGAATAAGTCGCTCCGACAATAATCGATGCCAACGCTGGCCTTTTGTGCTGAACTTTCACTGAACCGACTCTCTAAGCCAGAAATAAAAACAGTCAGTATAACTTCTTTATCATTTCTCTTTACGCACTTACAAATAGTATTAGAGACAGAACTTAACCTGATAATGCAACGTCAATGAGGTAATGCCACGGCTGGTACAGTCGATTAAATTTCTAGAGCCGGGTAAACATGAGCCGCGCGCGCTTCAATTTCCAGGCTCCAGTCTTCGATGACAGTCTCTGGCACGCTTACATTCAACTCCATCCAAACTGATAGATTCCTAGTCAGCTGCACCTTTCAGTTACTCTATACCAAATTGCTGGATTATTTACCGTCGGAGATATCAGATATATTTGCTGCTATTAGAAGTTTGAATCTGGTCAATATGAATGGAATATCAGTTGATATGAAGGCCCTCAAGAAGGGTGAGGTCAAGTATGTCGAATTAACCTGAACGATATCAGTCGTACAGATCACTAACTATCTATTCGAAATATAGTCTGGGAACCTCAATGTAAGTGGGAAATGCGTACTGCGATGAATCGGAGTTTGTTTGTGGTGCTTCGATCTAACGACAGATGATCAATAGTATGGCAGTTACATTTGACGGAGGTGTTATTCTCGGCGCTGACAGGTACGATTCATGATCCAACACCTTGCGTGTGCAATCCAACTTCTAACTTATCTGCTTTTAGTCGCACTACTACGGGTGCCTTCATCGCAAATCGGTTAGTGCAGCATTTGTTAGCGTATATGGATATGAGTGAGCTGACGCATTCGTTCGGCATAGAGTCACAGATAAGCTTACACAAGTTCACGATACTATATGGTGTTGCCGGTATGCTACTGTTTGTTTTTATCAATTATTCAAAGAATTGAGTTTAACTTGACAATATAGATCGGGATCTGCTGCCGATACCCAAGCGGTTGCCGATATCGTAAAGTATCACTTGCAACAATACAGTGTGCTCTACGAGAAGCCACCAACCAAGGTCGCCGCAGGTCTCTTCCAGGAACTATGTTATAATAACAAAGATGCACTCACGTAAGAACTTTGATTTATATACCGAATCAACCGTGAACTATGGATGGTTAACGCTCGATAGGGCCGGAATTATTTGCGCTGGATATGATGAGATAAATGGCGGAGAAGTCTATAGTATTCCTTTAGGAGGCAGTCTTCATAAGCAGCCATATGCTATAGCTGGCAGTGGTTCAACTGTATGGTTATCATCTTTGTTTATGTATCTTAAAGAATATTGCTAACCTTTATAGTATATTTATGGTTACTGCAATACTCGTTTCAAGTCTAATATGACTAAGGACGAAGCTGTCGATTTCGTTAAGGGCTGTATGTCACATTTCCCATATTTTCTGAAATGAATCATTGAAATAGATACTAATATGTCACTCTTTTCGATTTGCAGCTTTAACGGAAGCTATCAAATGGGACGGTAGCTCCGGTGGTGTCATTCGAATGGTCATTTTGACTAAACAAGGTGTGGAGCGTCTTATTTTCTACCCGGATGAGTATCAGAAGGATTATTGAATAAACCTAGAAAATTAAACTATGAAATGCCTATAAATTGTATCTTGCAAGTCTTGTAAATAATATACTGGCGTTAAATTGCAGACCGAATCCCTACGTAAAATAATTTCTTGCTGTTATAGAGATATAATTTCTTTGAAATAAATATCTCGCCCATGCGTACTTTAATGAATAAACTAAAACAAAGAGCTTGCGCCAACCTAAGTAAAACATGATGAAAAATAACAAATCTCACGCAAGTACGAAGTGATGAAACTAGAATACTGTAGAAATATAATATACAACTAATTAAAAAAATGCATTTCTGTAAATGATGCCCGACAATCATTAACAGCATAATTAAAAAATGAAAAGAATGGATGATTCGCCCAGGTTTAAAAAGTAAAAAGTTTTAATCATCGAATGCTTCCTCGGCTGCGAACCCAGCGATCCACATTGGGTCATCATCGATATGACCATTCAAGGTCTTCCCATTAGCAGTCTTGTTTTTATAAGCGATGCCTAGTTCGATTTTAGAAAAGAATAAAGGAGTATTGATTTCGTCTTGTGAAGGTTTCCATTCTGTCGGTCGCTGCTTATCGAATAGGGAATTGCGGTAGCAAAATGACATGAGAGCACGCCAGTTTTCATCTCGAGGGAGTATCTCAGTGTTACCGATGACGATAAGCAATTCCTTGGCTCGCGTAATGGCGACGTTAAACCGCTTAGCCTCATGAATCATTCCCAACCCTTTCGAAAGATCATCCGCAACAAATCTTTCTCTGGTTCTCGTTGTGCACACGATAACGACACGGTGTTCGGCTCCTTGATAAGATTCAACAGGGCCAACGTTGACCTCGCTTAAGCGTTGTCGACGAAGACTTAGACGAATCCTACGAATTTGCTCACGGAATGGAACGGCGATCGCAATCTCGTTCGGCTGAACTAGATTCTGATCAATTAGGTCCTTGACAATAGTACAGCACTTGGTGATGGTTAGTAACGGTAATTCAGACATGTAAAAGCAATACTAGAATAACTCACCAGATTGATTTCATCGACGTTATACCATGAAACTCCGTCTTCAACCATTTCATCTTTCCCTGCGTTATGGATGAAAAGCATCGGCATAGAGTTGTTTGGCAAACGCTTCCAGTTACAGAGACTCTCAACGTTATTAGCCACCGGCAAAAGCGTATCATAATAAAATAATGAAGATGGGACGGCTAGAAGGGCAGGATGACTCCGATAGTTGCGAATAAGGTTCGAAAAAGCAGGTCTCAAGTAAGGCAACGCCGGCTTTTGATGAGATCTTAACTGTTGCTTCCGAGCGAGAGGATGATCCGAATAAAGCGGGCGTTCCATCAGCCTTTCAAACAAAGATACATCCAGTTCTGACTTCTCATCTAAACGCGAAGCTGTCCTGGGTCCCTAACACACAAAAAAATCTAGGTCAGCTCCGAATATCAATTAAGTAAAAGTTTGGTTCAACTACTTACTAACTGCTTGTGATCTCCTGCCATGACAACCACCGGCATTTCGCCTGTAAAGTCGTGATCCGGCCTCACAACCCGAAGCGGAATAACTGTTTCCGGCTCAGTCCCTTGTCCAGCTTCGTCAATCAACAGCGAGTTCCAATGTAAAGAATATCGAGGTCCTTTAAAAGCTTTCATCATGAATCCTTGCAGTTTTCCGAGGGAGCTATTAGAACATCGTGCTTCGAGTAAGATTCCTGCATCTCGACACGAGCATACAACAATGCGATAACTCATAAGAGTGACAAAATCAGGAAGAACAAACATATCTTGCAAATCAACAAATTCTATTGCACAAAAAGAGAGTAACTCTGTAGGCACTTCTTGAAATGACCTAGAGAAATGGTTGAGTCTGAAGAGCTGTTTATTATTTAAAAAATAGCGTAATCTCAATGCCAGAGTGTCGGCTGCAGCATCGCTAGGAGCACAGAGAAGAACATTATGATCATGGCTCGACTTCACGAGCTGAAGAGCCAGTTCAACTATTGTTTTTGTCTTTCCAGTTCCAGGAGGTCCTGAAATTAAAAAAGGAACGTTGCCATAATTGTTCCTCACGACAGAATCGACCGCGCGTTGCTGCTCAAAGTTCAACCCAGAATCGCACCAGTCAAGATGAAATGATCCTGGAGGAAAAGTCTTTTGCATAAGACCATCCTTGCTTTCTGGGAAAAGCATCTGCCTGACATATCCCTGGTAACAGAATTAGATAAATCAAATAAATCTTTGAAAAAATTTGCTTACATCCGGCGCGGTTTGAAGTTCCTTCTCGAGCACGCCAATCGAGTGAGCGCAAAGTGACTGAAACTTTTCATCAAGTACAAATTGAACATTGAAGGAGTTGCTCTCAATCACAAGCTCGTCAATTCGAACAATCACCTCGCCACGGCCACGATCAAAATGCCAAATATATCCCTCATGAGCATAACCTGTAAATGCAGGGCTACCATAGGCCGCTAAATGGGGTCTGAGCTGACGGAAATGAAGGAGATCGCCAATTGACACGGCTGGCGTAAATTCCTTTATTCCCGGGCACTTTAATTTGTAAAGTGATCGCTCTCGATCGCCTTCTTCAATTGAGACAGCATACATGTCATAGCCTTTAATTTCTTTTTTTTGAGCCTTTACCTCGCTATCAATCAGATGATGAAAATAGGCTTTGTATGAATTCTGCTGGAGCTCCAACAACCCTTTTGCCGCCGGTGGCTCTTCATATTGGAATGAAGGAACCGATTCATGCGTGAGAATTTTAGATCCCGCGAATGTCGATACATATTCTATGAGATCAAAATCGGGAGGCTTTTTTGACTTAATAAGCGAAGACTCATACATATTTACGTTCTGAAAAAGATGACAAAACAGTTAGATTAGAAGAGAGATGTACATAGAAATTAACTCACCTTTAACCATGTCGGAATAAACGACGGAGCGTAAATGTCAGGCTGCCAATCATCATCATCGTCGTCGTCCGAAGGCTGCTGGCCAGAAATGCCCAGGATGTCAACTCTTCTCTTAGTGATGTGACCGGGCGCAGTAATCAGAGATCCATTAGATCCAGGAAGACTGTGCCATCCAGGAGTTGGATAGGCTTCTTTTGGATCGTTGGGTGACTCTCGTCGCGGAGATAAAGGTGGTAGACCACTAGGACTTGACACGGATGAGCCTGAGATCGCCGCTGCGGGACTGGCAAGTGGAGAACCGAAATGCTGACTAGTGACAGACGAAGCGCCTGGAGGATATAAGAGCATGTTTTCATTCGAAATTCTGTTCTCTGGCGGCACAGGAAAAAAAGGCGGAGGCAGCGCAGGCGGCATAATAGGCAGTTGCTGCCCAGTAAATGATGTATCCATAGGTATTTGATATGCTCTTAACATGGACATGAATTGATTTTGAGCGTTGTTAAAGAAGCTCAAGTTCATATCTGTCGGATTCTGTGTGTATGTTGTCCAAAGCTGATGAAGCAGCATTTGTTGAGACTGTATATAAGCTGGAGATACAGAACTGCTTTGAGTCAAGTTCTTTGTGTTGCCAGCTGGTGTCGACATGGGAGGTGGTTGACCGTTAAATGGTGGCATAGTAAGTCGGAGAGGATTCGGAGGCGGCCCAAATTGTCCCTGTCCTCCGTTTGCTAAGACAGACAGACTTGGTTGAAATGGCATATGCTTACCATAACTATTTGCGACTGACCCTGTAAAGCCTTGGCCATAGTTGCCTCCATCGCCGCCCTTGCTACCGTTGTACTGCTGGCCATTTGGAAATGTAGTGGAGAAAGTCTGGTTGTTTGGCTGATTGGGCGGCTGGATGACATGCAGAGGCTCTGAATGCGGACTAGGTGGTATAGGTAATTGGAATTGTGATCGATCAGTAGGCGCACTAGTTGGTGAAGCTCTATGTGGCGCCAGACCTGGAGGGTAAGGTAGCATGCCCCCGGACGGTCGAGGAGGCGGGCACCCAAATGGGGTTAGAGGGCCCTGCTGCATTTTAGCAGCCCACTTGAACGTAGAACAGCAGTGTTGGCTAGCAAGTCTTGTAGATCTTTGATGTTCCGATTATGATACCTGGAAGGCTGGCACTGAATCAATCAGCCGTCAAGCTGGGAAGACTAGGCGATGAGGCAGAGTGAATCTAGATATAATCCAGTTATAGAATGCAGCAACATACAAGATATATGGCAGTCTACAGCAAACAAACGACTGGGGTGCCCGTCCAGAATGAGAATGTTGGTTAATAAGACCAGGTTTGGAGGGATATGCCTGTGGAAGAAGGTGCCCAACCGAGCTGGAATTTAGACTAGATGAGGGTCTGCCGCACGCGACGAGTCAGTTTACTATTGTAGGCCATGAACTTTTCTTCATGAACTGAGCGCGTTCCCAGTCTTTCATTTTGCGAGCTTCCGAGAGAGGATTTGAGAAGAATACATCAAATGCGATTGCCATAATATTTATCTTAGATTTATTGATATTAAATTATAAATTTTGGCAAAAACGCCTGAGAGAGCATGCGAATGGCCATTCGCATGCTCGGTAATTCTCGAACAAATCAATCAGTCATCTGACCAAAGACACTATACACTATATCTCTCTTTGATTTCGTTAACAGCAGATTGCCTTTGCACCGTATTCAGTAGTTTGCTGATATGTGCTAAGTAAATATACTTCCTGTCTTTGGGAGGAGTTCGACACGAATATCGATATTACCCGGCTCAGTTTGATCACGGACCACGCAGGGAAGGGCGATGAGATAGACAAACCGCTCAGATTGACTTCTTGCTGTCTGTCATTGTCCTCTCTCGCTCCATATCTCCTTTTTTGCTCCATATCATATTCGTCTCATTTGCTACTCTGCTACCAAGTGCTTATCTGTCAGCTTCACAATGGGTTCCTGCATGTCAAGCGAGGACCCGCATGGCATGGAGGAGCACAAGATCTCTGCCCAGATCGATAAGGTCCTAGAGGAAGATCAGCGGAAAGCACAGAAAGTCTGTAAAGTACTTTTGCTCGGTGAGTGCAATTCCTTCAACAATCTCTTGACTTTTTTGGTTTTAAAATAGATATTAATTGCTTCTTGAATAAGGCTCTGGTGAAAGCGGAAAGTCTACAATCGTCAAGCAGATGAAGATCATCCATCAGAACGGCTACGCAAAAGAGGAACTGGAATTATATCGACCTACAATATTCAAAAATCTTCTGGAGTCCATCAAAAATCTATTAGAAGGGATGGTTATAATTGAGCTTGAATTGAGCACTCCTGAAAATAAAGTGCGTGGCATTCTTCTAGTTACCTTGTGATAGCTAACTAAGTCGTCTTATATTAGGGATACATGGAGTATCTGATGGAAGTCCAAATCGACAATGATCCTTCGTCACGATTGGATCCAAAAATAAAAGAGGCTATAGATTCGATCTATAACGACTCAATAATGGCTCAAATTCTTGAACGACAAAACGAATTCTATCTCATGGACTCAGCCATCTAGTAAGAATGCGTTTCATGATGCTACTACTTCTACAACTGCTCATTGCTAATGCACAATCAATATAGCTTTCTTGATAGTACGGACAGAATCAGTATGCCGGATTATCTACCTACAGAATCAGATGTTCTTCGTGCGCGTATTAAAACTACTGGTATTTTCGAGACGCGATTCCCGATGAGTCAACTCATGATCCATATGTTTGATGTTGGTGGCCAGCGGAGTGAGAGAAAGAAATGGATCCACTGCTTTGAAGGAGTAACGCTCATCATCTTTTGCGTAGCATTGAGTGAATACGATCAGGTTCTTTTGGAAGATCCGGGGCAGGTTTGTGCAACATAGCTTCCAGTACTTTTGCTTTGCGGTGAAGCTAACCAAAACTATTTTAGAACCGAATGCTAGAGAGCATGATACTGTTTGACTCTATCGTCAATAGCAGATGGTTTGTTCGAAGTAGTATTGTCCTATTCCTGAATAAGGTCGATGTGTTTCAACAAAAGCTTAAGAAGGTTCCTCTGGGAGACTGGTTTAACGACTACGATGGTGGCGATGACTTAAATAAGGCAGCGAAATTTATTTTATGGAGATTCACGCAGCTTAATCGCTGTGGACTAAAGATTTATCCTCAGTAAGTACATGCTTGATAGAGCGAATATTTATATAGAACTTGTTAACATTTGCTCTACTAGTCTCACTCAGGCAACAAACACAGGTAATATCCGACTTGTCATGGCCGCTGTCGAGGAAACTATTCTGCAGAATTCACTGAAAGATTCCGGTATTATTTGATTTTATTGCGGAAAAGATGTTATTGTTGATCAATTCCGATTGAGTGGTTTCAAGTGATCTAAAGCCCATTCAGGGCGGCATCCGATTTATGCGCTTGTGCGTTTTTTTTTCTTATTAATGTGCATTTGTTACTTTGGTTGTTTATAAATTGTATAGTAAATTGCTTTTGGATGGTTATATTACTTCGATAGATCTGCATAAATGAGTTTAGTACTCAACAATCGAAAGAGCCAATCTAGTCTCCAGCCAGTCATGAGTCTTTTGTTGGATAATGTGTTGAAGCATAACAGTAAATTTCGATAACCTTGACGTTGAGAAGATTCGTCTCCAGATGATGCTTGAACTAACCGGGCGTGCGCCTCCTTGAAAAGGTACGCGAGATCCGAGGGTTGGGGCCCACGCCATCTATCGAGCTTCGTGATCGCGTTTGGACCACGTTAAGCGCACCTCACCCCCTTCTACTTCCTACTTCCTAGGCCTACCTTCTTGGCTTGTGACATCTTTTCGAAATATCCAGTATGGCCGCTAGAGAACCGAATGATGCCCTGGCAGCAACGTAAGTGTATCTAATCTACTTCATGCATTTCACAGCTTGAACGGAACTCTATACACCGAGCCGACGATTCTTGATTTACTTCCGGATCACCCTCGCCGTGTCTTGCTCAATCAGCGAACTGATTTATCAATGAGTTTGACGTTTTAACTAACTTAATCATATTAAAGATGGGCTATTGTTGAAGTCGGAATTGACAAAGTCCTCGCCAAGGACCTCGAGGAGGGACTGACATCCGCTTTGGTATGATCTTGATTCATTATGTTCTTTTCATAAACTTCAGCTAACATTTTTCTAGTACATGAAAATTTATACGTATGATTCGTTTATTGGGAATGTATGATAGGGATTCCGATTAATGACTAACCCGCTTGTGTGCCACAGCGCTATCTATCAGTTCTGTACTGCAACGCGGCCGACACAGCAGATTGGAGCTCCCCAGGCGGCTCGAGGAGGTATGACTTTTCGCAATTTATATTATTAGTAGTTTTATGTTTTAAATTACTAAAATCTTCTTTCAGCTCAGCTACTGGGTGCTGACCTCTACAACAATCTCGTCGAGTACCTTAAGAGGCATTTATGTCAAATCCGAATTGTAAGAGTCTTATTATATTCTTGTCGAATTATGTAGAGCTGCTTCTTACTAATATGTTATATTTAAATTACTAGAAAGCAAGTGAATACAGCGATGAGAGTCTTATCAAATATTACATTCGCGCTTGGAATCGTTACACTACCGGTGCTAGATATCTGAATCACATATTCGAGTACCTTAATCGTCATTGGGTGAAGCGGGAACGCGATGAGGGCCGAAGAAATGTGTACGATGTGAATACAGTATGTAAAAGCAAGCAGCTTCGTAATTAAGTTTTGATGCTAATAGAATGACAGTTATGCCTGGTTCGATGGAGGACAGAAGTTTTTGATGCAATACAGGAAGATTTGATGGACGCTGTCAAGAAATTGATTGAGCATCAGCGTAATGGGGAAAATATCGAGAATTCCAGCATCAAGAATGTGGTTGGATCATTTGGTATGACAGATTGCCCTACTTTTTATCTTATTGGCTCCGCGTAGCTAACTGTTTTATGAAGTCTCACTTGGACTAGATGAACACGATGCGAAAAAGGTCAGTCTTGCTGTATACAAAACATATTTTGAGGTGCCATTTATCGCCGCTACCGAAGCATACTATAAAGATGAATCAGCGCGATTTATAGCGGAAAATAGCGTTGTCGAATATATGAAGAAGGCAGAAACTCGTCTTCAGGAAGAGGCCGGCCGCGTTCAGCTTTACCTGCACCAAAGCACGGAAAAGGTTTTAATGCGCACTTGCGAGGCTGCTCTCATCTCAGATCATGCTCATTTGCTCCGCGATGAATTTTTGAAGCTGTTAGAGGTTGACAGGCAAGATGACTTAAAACGCATGTTTTCTTTGCTTTCGCATATTAGTGATGGACTTGTTCCCTTACGCGTCAAATTTGAGGCCTACGTCCGCAAGCAGGGCTTGGATGCGATTGAGAAACTTGCCAATCTTGAAGGAGAGAACCTGGAACCCAAGTCTTATGTTAGCGCACTTCTTGAAGTCTACAGACAATACAGCCATCTTGTTAAGTATGCATTTAACAATGATGCTGATTTTGTCAAATCTCTGGACAATGCTTGTCGCGATTTTATCAACAGAAACAAAGTGTGCAGCGCCTCTCCTGCCAAATCGCCTGAACTGCTTGCGAGATATGCTGATTCTTTACTCAAAAAGAGCGGTAAGGCTGCCGAAGATAGTGACATTGAGTCAAAGCTCAGCGACATTATGACAGTCTTCAAATATGTTGATGACAAGGATGTGTTTAATAAATTCTATACCAGAATGCTTTCTCGACGTCTGGTGCATGGCACCTCAGCTTCAGAAGATGCCGAAGCTAGTATGCTTTCCAAACTCCAGGAAGTTTGCGGTACCGATTATGTGGCCAAATTGCAGAGCATGTTTTCTGACATGCGAACTTCTGCCGATCTCCAGACAGAGTTCAAAGACATTTTGGCGGCCAACGTTGGTGCGAACGAGACTCTGATTGACTTCTCTATTCTTGTTCTCAGCTCTGGTCATTGGCCTTTGAGTGCTGTTGATACTCCTTTCAATGTACCTGATGAGCTCATCAAGCCATATGAACGGTTCCAACCGTTTTACGACCAAAAGCATCAGTCTCGAAAACTTAACTGGCTTTGGAATTTGTCTAAGGGTGAATTAAAGGTCAATTACGTGAAGGGTCCTGCTCGTGTTGGATACACATTCCAGGTTTCCACTTTTCAAATGGCCATTTTATTGCCATTCAATAATAGCGATACCTATTCGTTTGAGCAGCTGAGTCAGATTACGGGTCTTACGAGAGAGTATCTTGTTGGATCCCTTATGCCTTTGGTTAAAGCCCGCGTGCTGTCGCTAGATGGCGGAGAAATTGGTGACGCAGGAAGCAAATATTCCCTCAATATGGATTTTAAGAACAAGAAAGTGCGAGTCAACTTGAACATCCCCATCAAATCAGAGCATAAACAGGAGACCGAGGCCACACACAAGACTATTGAAGAGGATAGAAAGATGTTAATGCAGAGTGCTATTGTACGAATTATGAAAGCCAGAAAGCAGCTCAAGCACGTCGTGTTGGTGCAAGAGACTATTGCCCAAATTAAGTCTCGCTTTACTCCCAAGATCCCCGATATCAAAAAGAGTATTGATTTTTTGATTGAGAAGGAATATTTAGAGCGCATCGATGGCGACAAGTATCAGTATCTTGCTTGATCAAGATGTTAGTGGGTATCAGGGGCCAGATGTGCATTTAAATGGGTGAAGAGTTTTCTTTTTGTTTCCAACTGGTTGTGTCATATGCAGTTTTAGTGTCAATTCAAATAAAGAATATAAAATAAGACTAGCCTGCTATTTTATAGCAATTGCCTAGATGATTTGCTATTTATTAATTGCAAGGGATCTTAATCATTGCCAAAATATTACAATAGTTCCTCCAGCAGTTAAGTCTATCGACGGCTGCTTCCACTAGCGCGTTCTACCACGCGGAAAATACTGACTGTAAATGTCATGACCCACATCAACAAGACCAAAAACAAAAACGACGCTAATCCACGCTGCCGTCTGCAAATGCGGCCATTATACGGAGTATCGTCCGGTTCCTAGAACGCTATTAGCTTAGTTCAATGAGAATGTTAAAGAGTGATGCACTTACGGATGTTACTGATTTGCAAACCCACTGATTATCGTAAAGCGTATTAAACGTCAAAGCAAGGTTCGCTGATGAAAATATGATGAAGACGAGATCAAGCATTACTAGCAGATACATGTTAGGTCAAATCAAGCAAAGAAGGTTAAGTTGCAATACATACAGAGTTTGACTTTATCTTTTGCGTCTCTCAAACCTAGAGGTTTACCAGAATATTCGTCGTAAGTGATGTAAACCAAATAGATCAATGCGCATGATTGGACACAGATAGCCATGATCGTAGAAGGTTTTTGACTGAGATACTCGTCCGAAGAATTTTTTGTGAAGTGGTGAATACTAGATGCGAGCGCTAATGCCAACATTGAGAGAACAAAGATGCCGGCTCTGAGAGTCATAGGAACATAAGGATTGTTGAGAAGCATCACTCGAAAATTTAATTTCCATCGAGACCGCTTTCGTCGTGCCGCCAAATCTGCTGTCATCATGAAATGAGAGTTAACACTACTTTGCGAGAAAGTCGATGGAACTTCACTATTCAAGGACCGAGAGTCTGCGTGCCCATGATGACGACGAGCAGATACAGCGTTCTCGGGAACGGCCAAAGTATCTGGTCGACCTGAGTCTATATCTGAACTGGAGTGATTTTGTGCCGGATTCCAAGATCCACTCAAGTCCATCTGCTTTTCCAAGTCTTGTATATCTATAATTTGTCGCTTTTTATGAAAGAAAGAGGTTGAAGCCATTCCTGGAATAGTGTGGGTGTAAGATTCATCACCAGATCTATACAATCCAGTGTGACTCCCTATGTGTTCACCTGACTCTGCACTCTTGTCATGAGACAAACTTCCTTCAAGATCTCGGGCAGAATTTACAGATTCGTCCATTCTGTCATTGTCGTTGCGAATTAATCGCTCCCTAGCAGCACCAACATTCCCAAGCACATTCGACATATTTTGAAGGTCATTCTCTGTTTTGGTCTGCCCAGGAAGCTGCGAATGCGTAACAAATTCTTTCCATCTTGAAATTCCTGATTGTTGCGGTCCTTCCGGAACTGAATGTAACGGCACAGTAGTTTTTGTAGCTGCCAGTATAGGAGAAGGAGGTACTTGGCTTGTAGCCGATATTTTTGATGATTCGCTATCTTGACCTATGGCGTCAGACGAGGTAGAAGGAGAAGATGCGTTGTTTGGAGATGCGGTGTTTTTGGCTGTGGATGACTTCTTCTCAAGGTGAGCTGCCCATACCGGCACCGAATTCGGCTTCAATAGAACGACTGGACCTTGATGTTTAGCAACAGAGCTACTACTGACATTTGTATTATTTGGACTCGGTTGACTAGCTGAGGTTGATGCCTGCTGCACGGCAAGGCTATCGGTACTAGTTGGAGAAGGCATGACGTCAGGCTATATCAACCAGCCAGTCACAGCTTGCCAGCTTGGGAAATCCAAACAATAGCTCAGCAGCTTAAAGCAAATAACGATGTATATCTATAATTGCTGCGGTAAATAATAATATCTTCGCCGAGAAATGCAAGTAATGTTGAGCAGACCGTATCAAAATCGTATTCAATCGTATATTTGGGGAAGACTGTTGATGAACGAGCGGCGCGTTTAAAATTCTGCCAACCCGCGGCTCAAAATCTATTTGAAGGTTTTCAGTCAACCAGTGGTCAAAAGAGCCAGTGCTATTTGATTATCTGCTTATATTGTAGATAGACCTGAATCATTTACAAGCTTAACTGGATGCTAAAGAGTCAGACCTTGTCATATATGCAGTAAAGTTTGCTAAGCAATAGCTAAGCTTAGACTTACCATCTTCAACATAATATGGCACCAAATTCAACCACTAAACCATCACCTGTACCATCTGGCACAGTAGTGAGCTCTAAAGATTTGCTATGGGTCTTAGTATTTGTACAGAGACAATGTGAATTCAATCTGAATCATTTCCAAGCCGCGATGTTGAATCTGATATTTCAACCCAATATCAACTCTTCCAGTATCATGCGCGCAGATATCTTATATGACTCTGAAAATATTGAAAAATATCGCACCGACTCTGTCGATTTAGAGGAATCTAAAGAGTATCTATCTCAAGAAAGTGTCATTTGTGAGGGTCTTATAGACGGCAGGATATTGCCATCAGCGGCTCCCAGTCGGCGGATTCTGCGTGTATTGGTTCCTAGAAACCCAAACAAAGACGACAGCATGATTCAGTCCTGTTTGCTATTTCAATCAGAGGGGTCAAGTTCTATACTATATGCGCCTCATTTGAAAGACGAAAGTTCTACGCCATATTATCATCCAGCGGTTTCCGGAATTTGTCTACACTATATCAAAGACAGAGACTCGAAGGCACTTGGCGAGCTTAGATTATACTACCGTCACTTTCCTTCCTCGGATTCAAAAATTCAAACTTCCTCCATTTCCAATCGTTTAGAGAGAACGGCGTTAAGGCTCATTACCACCGCTTATCGTCATTCAACAGGCACCATGAACGGATACGAGAAGCGTGTGCATCACGATGTCGTCGTTGACAAAGTCGCTTTCCAGAATCGATATATAGAGTTGAAGAACAAGCACGCTAGATTTCTTGTGGATAATTGGGTTGAATCTACCGATCCGAAAAAGCATGTTTTTGAAGATCTTTCTATCGCGGCATTCTTGATTGAGCTTTGGCTGGCACGACTTGGTCGAGACGTCAGGACGATGACTTTTGCCGACTTGGGTTGTGGAAATGGTTTACTAGTTTACATTTTAATTGCTGAGGGTTACAGAGGATATGGAATTGAGGCTCGCAGACGCAAAACCTGGGATATTTTTCCACAAAGTGTTCAAGATTGCTTATTCGAACAGGTTCTGGTACCATCCTTATGTTTTGACGATGAGCAAGCCAAAGGTGATCACATTTCAGAAAAGAGCAGTCGATTTCATGATGGGCAATTTCCACCGGGAACATTTCTTATTGGTAATCACTCAGACGAGCTAACACCCTGGATTCCTCTTCTCGGACATCCTTTCATCGTGATCCCGTGCTGCTCCCACTCTTTCGCCGGAGCAAAATATCGATATCCTACATCAGTATCTTCAGATAAATTTTTGGATAAGGCTACAGGCCAGCAAAAACTGAGTACGTATGGGGCATTGGTCGAATACGTCGCCCGTATTTCAAGCGAAGTAGGCTGGAAAGTTGAGCGTGAAATGCTACGAATTCCTAGTACCAGAAATGCATCGATTATTGGTTTTGACAAACTAGAGACTGGTGGATTTTCTGGAAAACAACGGTTCTCCCCTAAGGAAATTTTGAAGCGAGATGGCGGTGCCGCTGGGTTTGTTGAAAACGTGTCTGCGTTGATGTCAAAAAATCCTCGATCCCATTAAAATTTTTCCGTATGAAATATTGTACGTTAGTCATTTGATCTATTTGGGCATGGAGTTGTGAATAATTTTTTATATGAAAAGTTCATTATTGTATAGATTATTAACAGCTGTATTAAACACAAACTCCCTTCCGTTTAAATATATAGGATTGCCATGATGGTTAGGAACTAATCTTCAAACCCGTTCAATCCCATTGCTTTACAAAAATTGAAAAAACCTCTTTCTTTGGATACGATGTTTAGATGGTCATCTCTCCAGCCACCTCCTCGTCAAAATCAGGATGGTCACCAAGTTCTTCGTCGTCAATGTCAGCAACGTCCCCAATACTTGTATCAGGAGGGTTACCAGTAGCTGTAGCATCGTCATCTTCGTCCTCAAAGTCTACTTCAAAGAAATCTTCGGTAGTTCCCGTGACACCTTCGTATATGGCCTGCGCTCGTGTAACGACGCCATCGTATACAATGTCTATTGAAGGAGCAGGCACGTATATTGTCTTTGATCCAGGCTGTGGTGGAGGCACTGTGACTTTTTGCGTATATGTAAGTTTCAAAAGATACTTCAGAGATTCTAGAATAGGGTGTTAGAGGCATGATCAACATAGAGAGTTTCTGAAATATATCTAATAGCGCACCTTTTGGAGTAAAGTTCCGTAAACTTTCGCCTAACCGCACAGACGATACAACAGGCATTCCATTGGGCAAATAAGCAATATCTTCTTCGCTAACATCAAATTCAAAGTCCTCGGTTGATTCGCGAAGAATACTTTCCTCCATCTTCTCCAGAGCTAGGAAAAGGTCTTTGCGCCCTTGTTCTCCGCTCTCTTGCGTTGACAAATACCATACGGCCTGGCCTAAAGGTACTTGACCGCTTCCACTGCCAAGTACAAGAGCTTGGACGGCATACTTGTTTCCGTCCAAAGTCTCGGGAGGGAAGACAACGATTGCGGCAGATTCACCTTCTGCAAACCACTCTTTGCAGTCCTTCTCGACAACGGCTACCATTCTTGTGATTTCACGACTGCTAGGAAGTAATCCATAGCTTGTAATCAGTTTTTCTGTGACCTTGATTTTCTCACCGTTATCAAGAACAGCGACTCCGCTCTCATCGTCGAAACTGCTTAATTTTGTTCCTAATCTGTAGACAGCACCGGCTACAGCCGCAGACCGACAGAATCCTTGCGCTATCTCACCACCGGATCCATACATAGAATACATAGCCGGAAAGTTTCCATATACCTGCATTGAGGAGAGATAGCGCTTAATCCGATCAAGTGCCAATTCAGTAGGAGACGACGGCGACGAAAGTAAAGCGATTGAATGCACCAACTCCACGATTTGTGGCTCGTCAAGATTGAATTTCTCTTTCAAGAATAATGAGATCGGTTTACCCTTATACTCAAGCCATACATCAGGTGTCTCGTCCCATATAACGACGAATTTCATGAATCGCATGAGACTTCGCTTAGTGAGTAAAGTTAGGTTCTGACTGGTGAAGATGTCTTCTTTGGTACCGGGAACTTTTTCAAACGAATCTTGTTCAAATGTATGGAAGGACCCAAGGGGTTTGAATTCCAAATATCTTGAGACGCGGCTCTGAATAAGTAAGTTGAGAAGATCGGCTCGGGTAAATAAGACGTGCGGACTGATATCGATAGCGTATTTTCGAGGATCCAAATTACGGGAAATGTACAGATAGGCATTTGAAAATGGAGTATCTGTAAAGAAATTAGATTACGAATTAAACCCACAACACTCAGCTGATGGAGCATACCATTTGTAGCAGGACTGTTGATCTTATCTGTCCATGCTTTTAACTCCTCAAGGTTGAGCGAAGCCCACAGACCACCGTAAAACGGGTTTGGGTCTAAATGGAGTACATTTGTTCCTTGCCATGCTAGAGCTCTGTTTAAAAGCAATAATAGTTAGTAGACATATATAGAAAAAAATTTTGTCACTCGAGGTGTAACCAAGAGAAATCGAGCAATTCTTTCCAAATGAGCCAACAAACAGCAAATAGAAGAATACCGCGAGTCAACAATAAGGTCACATACGCAGCTACAATACTCTCAACAAGACCTGTGCCGTAAACAAGGACGTCGCAAGAGTCAGGCGGAGTGTTCGGAGATGCCGCTGGGACTTTGGATGATGAAGCAGAAGCCATCACCGGCAGCTAGAAAGTCTTCAGAGTAGAAACAGAGTGGAGACAGCAAGTATCAAGTAGTCAGCGTATAAACAAGTTGGCAATTACGCGCTTGCTTGGGGATTAGTTGCTGAAAGAAGGAGAAGTATAGGAAAATATGCAGCGAGGAGCTAATCTGATTGCGGGGCGGCGAGGATACCGCGCGCAGTCCCTCATTCTCTAATCACATCACGTGACTAGGGCTTCCTGCGGCTCCGACTGGATGAATTTAAGTACTTCAAGGACATTTACAACAGCTTTATTACCATTGTACTAGTTGACATTCTTTCTGTCGTATTTCTGATACTGACGGCTGTCATTTGACTTGAAGGAGCATACTGGAATAGAAAATGGCGTCTCAGAAACCGCAAATTGACGAGATCAATATACCTTTAATGGTTTGTGCTCGCCTAGGCGTAGGCAGTTCTTCCTTGCCTCCATGCTAACTACTTTCTTCACTCACAGAGCCTCTCATTGCTCGAGGATATACTCCAACCTCTTACGCACGATATATTTTTGGCGGCATTTACACGAGAAAAGAGAAGTAGGCTTCCATGTCCTGCCTGCGGAGCTATTCACAACTCGCGTGCCTCATCAACCTCCCTGTCGAGCCTCGGAAAGGGTAACTATATCAACAGACCAGGTGTCGATATCTACGGTCAAGCAAAGCAGCAGGCTTCTGACTCTAATTCGTACTTTGACTGCTCAAACTGTTCGAGAAAGATTGCGGCATCGAGATACGCTGCGCACCTCGAAAGATGCCTAAGCGGTCGAAGTGCAAGAACTAGAGCGTACGTATACTTTTTCGTGTCGCGCTTAATGAGTCGAATATAGGGGACGATAGCTAATATGCTGATTACGTTAGGAATGCGAATAATTCTCTGGGCGCTAATAGCGTGGCTTCTCCCATGTCTATGTCCCCTTCGTCTCCCTACGCAACTGAAGATGAACCCGTATCTGCGAAGCCAGCATCCAAAAAGCGCAAGATCGCCAGCTCCAAAAAATCGGGAAAGAAGCTTTCGTCTGCAAACATGTCAGACGGCGGGTACGCTGACATAGGATCGACTGTGGTTGTCGCGAACCGCACGTCTCTCAGAGGAAGCAAACGAACAGGAGACAAGACATTGCCAGGTCTTAGCTCTCCTCAAAAATCACAAGTTACAAAATTTCTTGACCGAGCGGGAAGTCCGCTAATTCAAATATTGTCTGATAGCGACCAAGAAGCCAAAAGTTCAAACAATCAGTCAAGCTCATCCAAATCGGTTAAGGTAGAGCTCTCATCCGACAGCGAATGATATCTGCCCCTCTCCCTCCCCGCGCACCCCGAATATTATGTGTTCTCATTACGTGACGCGGTGAATTGAAGTATCATGACGCGATACTTCATCTTCTATGATGCATTCTAGGAGTTTTTTGGTTTCTTCGTGTTAAAGCCTGGCGAACCTGATAGTAAGCGCGTAAGTTTGCGCACGTTGAGAGCTTTGACAGGTTTCTGAGCTTGTGTTATGTTGTAGTCGCATCATGCTGAGTTATATTGGCATTTTTAATATAATTTATGTTTGAAAATGAAGTGGATTAGTGTAACTGTATAAAATAAAGGCGTTGCAGAGATCTGACGCAGTCATAGACAGATATATATATATATTTATCAAATGCACGAGACTCATAGTATACAGGTTAAGAAACCTTGTGATTAATAAAATCAGTTGGAAAAAATACAATAGTCTGCTCAATCATTCAGGAATGGTTTTCTTCAAAAACTCGAGCACATGCGCAATCTCTGCAGGAGAGGCACTGTGCGCAAGGCCTTGGTATTCATGGAATTCGCAAGGAACACCTAGCTCGGCAAGTTTCGTTTTTGAAAAGACTGCATATTCGTATTTAACAACCTGATCTGCGGTTCCGTGACCGACAAAGAATGGCAATTTGATGCCATGTGTTTGGTGAAGCTAGATAGTTCGAGTTTTAGAAGTATTCGGCGAATAGTACAAAAAAGTCCAATTACCTCGCTAATTTTTGAGCGCATCGGAATAAATCCGGATAAACCGACAACTCCAGCGTATTTAGCATCGGTTGTCAGTCCAGCCTGATAATAGGTTAATTTAAATTCGTTCGAACAAACCTGTCTGAGGCTTTAACATACTAGTAAGCTGATAGCGCAGCCCTGACTGAATCCACCGATCACTATTCTGTCGGGGGAGATTCCTTCCTTGACTTCATCTGCAACAAATGCTTTCAATCTATCGACGCTCTTCCACATCCCCTGTGAGTCTTCCTGAGACTCGATCTTGTCAAAGGAGGTGAGGTCAAACCACGACGGCATTTCCATACCAAAGTTCTAAAAGAGCCAAAGGCAATCAATAAACAAACGCAATATAGCGGAGTATGAATGAACTCACCACGGTGACCCTCTGAACTGGCGCATTTGGAAACACGAATTTGACATGGTCAAGCACTTTCAACTTTCTATACTCCTCAGCAAGAAATCTCCATCCATTGCCAGAGTCTCCGAGACCATGCATAAAAATGACAGTAGCGGTATGTTTTTTTAAAGCGGGAACAGTAACAGCTGACATTGAGCTAGTCGTCTCAGGTTTGTTTGTCGATACTTGCGTTGGTTGTGTCTGAGAGATTTCTCCAGAAGCAGGGCTGGCGCGAAAGAGAGGAGCCACGAGATAGAGAAGGGCCAGGCAGGATACCAATAGCAAGAGCAAGCGCCGGAAGGTTGAGAGTCGAGACAGTTTGACTGACTATAAATGAGAGAGCAACGAATTGTTTGTTTCGATGACAGTAGTCTTCAATTGATTGATTCAGGAGTCGGCAATGCGGCGGTCGAGAAAGGACTAGTTTCACGTCTTCAGGAAGAGTAGGCTATAGTAGTATGATAATGGGCTACAATAACTGATTTCTGGTCGTCATGAGTATTGGAATACTTCTGATTTGTATTTGACTTATTGACTTATTGACTTATTGACAATATGGATTCTATTTTATTTATCTCATATTCCTAAGCCTGCCGTCGAACTATCAATTCTCTTCACTACTTTGTGAAGCCACTCCAGGAGTAGGGTTTCCTGGTGCAGCATGAGCAGCCCTGCTCTTCACGCCGCGGCATATTTGGTTCCCTCACAGCAGTCGCAGAATCACGCTCAGAGTCTTAGTCTTTTGGACACTGGAGATTATCAAGGATAATTCAGATACCTTTGCAGTTGATATAGAGACCCATAATGTCGTCCTCAGCTAACCGGTCGGCCGATTACGATGCCTTGATTGATGTCGACGCCGAGGGCGGTGTACGTTTGCACATCTTCTGATTGATTGATCGCAATTCTTATTCAGATTCTAACTTTGTTATGTTATTATAGATGGACCTGGGAGAAACTGACTTGGAGTTTCATGACTTTCACACGGGCGACAATATCCAAGGCAAGATTCCTGCCAGTCAGAGTATGTACCCATATCCAATGACGGCTTTATGTTTTCAAATTTATCTGACTTTTCGACTCTTATGAATCAGCCCGCTACGAGCCACCCACATCAATCGAGAATGACCCAGATCGGCCAGTAAGCATCTGGTCAATTCGTTTTTACCAACAATTTTTTGACGTTGAAACCGGCGACGTGACACGACGATGCCTTTACGCTTTATATCCTCGTGTTTCTTTTCTGGAGACCATCGGTGACAACCCAGATCTTTACGGCCCTTTCTGGATCGCGTCAACCGTAATTGTCGTTTTATTTTTCTCTTCCACTATTGCAGGTGCTATTGCTTCTCATGTCGCCGGCGTGCGGTACGAATATAACTTTGGCTTGCTCTCGGCTGCAGCCGCGTTGATGTACGGTTACACATTTGTCGTTCCCATTATTCTCTGGGGTGTTTTAAAATGGTACAAATCCGAAAACGCACGTCTTCTCGATTGTGTAGCTCTCTACGGATATGCAAACACAATCTGGGTCCCAGTCGCGCTCGTCTCAACATCACCCATCGAAATTTTCAACTTCCCTACTATTTCAAACGTCGTTAGATGGATTTGTACTGCTATCGGCTTTGCTGTTTCAACCACATTTTTGGTTAGAAATTTGTACCCGACTCTTATGAGTACTGAGGCAAAGACAGCCCGAATCTTGCTTGTCGCTGTTGTTCTTGGGCATGTGGTTCTTGCTTTCGTCGTCAAGCTTGTGTTCTTTGCGTATGTTTTTTTAATAGTATAAGAATAGCGGTGGTTGCTGACGTGTTATTTAGATACTCAATCGAAGACAATACCGCTAATTGAAAGCTGACTTTTGCCGGAGGAAATCATCAGCACAGCTGATCGTAGTCAAACTTGGTGACCCTGTAAAGTGGTGCGATCTTTACATTGAATAATTGTCGGACTACAAACTGAGGTAATGACAATATATGTCAAGATAAATTATGACAAGATAAATGTTTTATCTTGAAATTATGATATTTACTGTTGCACGTATTTGACAAATTAGATTTGCGCAGTTACTCAAATAAATAGAATGCTAAATCCCGCTGAGCGAAGAAGTCTGAAACCACTGATATAACCAAATCAATCGTAGCTAACGATGTGTTAGAGAGCGTTTCCTGTAAATATGTTAGCAGTCAAGTCAGCTATGCCTAACTCTAACATTACGTACGGAAGTCTGCTTCACAGACATACATTTCTGGCAGAGTTGTCGTAGAATGGAAATTTCATGCGCAGGAACAATGTCTGCAACACGCACAAGAAGTGCGTATAACCAATTTGACATTTCTAAAGACATGCTTCCGGTGATCCATCGCTGGTAGTACTTGAATAAACGAAATACATCCTCCTGCTCGAGAATGGATAACGTTTTCATGCTGGGTGGATGCTCGGGCGACTGGATAAACTCGCGCCATGAGCTTAGACTTGAAGGTAGTTCGGATCGGGTTAGAGAAGGAGACTGACTAGCACACGATGATGTAAAGACTGATCTTGATATCTTGTATTGCTTCATAGTGTATTCATGCCATTTCTTGCTTACTGCAACATCTCGCAGTATCGATTGTGAGTCGCAAGGTTCTGACGGCTGGGCTTGGCTGGTAGGTTGTGATCGCTGTGGCCTTGATGCTCTGACGAAACTCGGTCGACTGTCAGCCTCTCGCCTGCAGAACATGGTTAGCAACTGCACAATTGCACAATCCAAAATCTTGAAATGTACAAGCAATATCACCGACCTTACTGATAGCAGATAAGACACTGCATCTTCCGGTAGCGCGCTGCTCTCCTCTTCATAATTCAGTGCGACAGCAGATGTCGATTGCGCAGCTATAGGCAATGCCCCACGCTGACCAGTAAGTAAATTTAATGGTCCAGCCGTAACTGATCCTAATCGAATGGTTGCACTCCGGGGTTTATATGTCGCCTGCTGTTCATCACTGTCTGCGTCGTCGGATAACTCTTCGTCATCGTCTTCTTCGTACATGTCGCCCACATTTGAGATATCAACCTCGAGCCCAACAAGGCCATGTCCTGTCGCTATTCTCTTATCTTCATCTTCCTCAGGGTAAACATCCGATGCAGATCGCTTCAAACCAGACATGAAGACTGCTTCAAATCAGTTTTATAAATTTTGCCTCTAGAGGAATCACGACGCGTAGATAAAATTAAAGTTTAAATAACAGCATAAATGCACAGGCCGCGATCGCTACGCGTCAACAACCAAATACGTCGTTCGAGCATGCGATCGAGACCGTGTTCTTGTTGTCTTTAAAGCAGTTGTCTGTCGCTGCTCAGCCGTTCTGATTTCATGGATTGGCCCTATTGTTTTGCTTAGTTTCTGGCTGGTTTGTTGTTTGGCTTTTTTTCTTTTTTTTCCTAATCTGTGGTATGCTCTCTGCTATCTTCTTACGCAGACGCGTTAATTAAGTACGTTACTGACTATTGCTGCTCAGACACATCACAGTCATGTCCAATTCCAATCCTCTACGGCAGCTGCTGCCATTTTCACACAACGAGTCACATCCTATGAATGAGCTTGCTTTGCCTATTCTCCCGGCTGGAGCTCGAAAACGAGAATACCCAACTTCAGAATCATCTGACGCGTTCCCAATTGACTCCTCTACTGATGTTGACGAACCTGAACTCGCGGATGTAGTAACTACTACATTTGATCAATCGCTGAAAGTATTTGGTCTTCCTCGCAGCAGGGCACCGGTGTCGGCGTCTTACCTTCGCACAACCGCAAACTCGCATAAACGTCTGCATCAAGATTGTCTGCGACCTGAAATGAGTGACGGTTTACAAGATGCATTTGAATTGCCTTCCTCACCTCCGCATGATATTCACAGATCTTTTGCTGAGGAAATTCCAGTAGGAAGTCGAACAAGAAGATCGTCATTCGACGCTGCGTCATTTTCTAATGCTACTACTAATACTCGTTTCGGCTCTCTGAATGTACGCGCAGAGTCAATGCCAATGCCAATGACCCACATTAACTCGTTTTCAAAACGACCTGCATCTTCATCGTTTGTCATGCTGCCGCCGCAGAGTCCGTCTACGCGACAGGCGATAAGTAGGATCAGCTCGGCAATCGAGGAGTCTATGGAGATTATTGATCTCTCTGATCTCGGACTAACTGAAGTTCCTAAAGAGATTAAGGATCTCAAAGACTTTGTGACAATAAGTACAAAAGATCGCACGTTAGGAAACAGTGTACAGCTTTTCCTAGGGAAAAACAGAATTACCAAAATTCCACCGTTTCTGTTCAATCTTGAGAATCTCACAGTTTTAATTATGAGGTCAAACAAGCTCAAGTACGTTCCAGGGGCAATCGGCAGATTAAAAAATCTAGTGGAATTGGGCTTGAATGGAAACAAAATCAGGTCGTTTCCATCGCAAATGCTTGAGCTTCGTAATTTGAATCTACTTTCAATTGAACCGAATCCGCTCATGGCTTATCCTGCGTTATTCAAACGTAGATCATCCAGAACTACAAATGACCTTGACTCTGATGAGAGGAAAAGCGATATGACTTTTGCTTCTTGTGTTATTGCTACTGAACCAAGATGGGTTTCTTTTAAGCATATAAATAGTTTTGACCAAAGTTATGCATCAGCGCCACCATTAAGCGAGCTCTGTTTACGGACAATTTCAAATTATCGACCGTCTCCACGAGAGCAAGCGGCATGGAATTTATCATCAGCTCTTGAATCAAAGAAAGAGAGGATAGATCATGCATACGAAATGTCAGAGTATAGAAATACTTGTGGGCTATGTGGTTCATATATGGTGGATTTCGTTGCATATACGATGGAATGGTGGAACGCTGTATTGAAGAATAACGAGGTACCGATTAGGAGAGAGTTCTGTTCTGCAAAGTGCGTTGCGAAATGGGAGGATCAGATAAAAGCGCAACATTTAACTTTAGTCGCGCAAGATATTTGACCTAGATGTGTTGGCATTAAGTATTGCAATTTGTGTTTTCTTATTGTTTTCGTTTTGGTTCACTTGTATTGGTCAGATCACATGTGATGCCTTTCTGGATTTTACAAGGTGAGCTTTTTGAGATGATGATTTGGATTTGTATATCTTTGTCTGCATATGTAAATAGGGTAACGTATCAATTCATAATCTTGCTTTAGCGTATAATTTAGCTCGTATCTCTTGCCTCTTCGCTTCCTTTTCGATGTTGCTCGCTATTTTTGCTTGCTCATCGTCATGAGGCGTATCGCAATATTTGATGATATCTCTCCACATCTCAGACTTTAGCTGCCCATAAGAAGGCGATTGTGCAGTCTTATCTAATCTATTTGACGTTATGAAACCACTGATGTCAGAAAGATGTCCTTTAGCGTGAATAATATCGTTCTTAATAGCCATGTCCGCTGTGAATCGCGTGGCTTCAATAACAATTTTTTGATATACAAATGGTGTCACCTTTTCGCGAAAAATAGCCGACATAGGAGCTGGTAACGGAGCACCTAAATCAGATTTAGCAAGCGAAGGATAGCTGAAAACTCGAATTAGAAAAACACGTACCGAATTCGAGTTCGTTGAGGCACAAAAATCCTTTATTTGGGTTCATAACTCTGTAGTCATGGCACATTGCTATCATAAAGCCGCCAGCAAAAGCATGGCCGTTGACCATTGCTATAAGTGGAGTAGGATATTCCAGAAGTCTTTTGAATAGTGGATTAATAGAGTTATCCCAGAATCCAGGTGTGCTCTGAGCGCGTTCGAGATCAAGGCCGTTTGAATAGAACTTTGAGATCTTTGATGTGGTAACCACCGGTAGCTTCTCGATCGGAAGCAGCTCGCTCTCAATGACATCAAGAGCATGTGTGAATGCCAGACACATTTCCGGAGTGAGTCTGTTGTCGGATGGAACATTGAATGTGAGTAGGTAGTAGAGATTAGAATCAGCTTTTGATAGGGTAATGTTGCCCTTGGTGGGATCGGAGTAGATTTGGAACTCGGCTGGTAGTGTGCGAGCCATTGTGGCTAGTGAAAAGATAAAGGCACTGCAATAGTAATAAGGAAAAGGGATATCTGGAGAGATAGAGTAGGGAGTGAATGTAGATTTAAGCTGAATAATATGAATTTGTGGGGGCGGAGGAGTAGATCAGATGAGCCTCGGCTCAGGCTCGCGACGCTCGCGATCAGCGCATGAGTTAGGGACGAGCTACTTATCACTGGTCACTTCTTGAAAGACTCTGTAAACAGTTCCAAACATGATGAAGATCAACAAGAATATTAAACAACATACAAAACAATAAAAACTTTAGCAGTTCTCCCGGTCTGAGCAAGAAGAGGGCGACTGATGGACGAGCACCAAATAGACAGAGCCGCACCAAGCTTAATTGAAATTATCCAGTGAATATTTCTTTCTTGACCGCATTCTACTTTATAATAGTGGCGAATAATGGCAGAATAGTAAAAGATGCACGAACTTCTTCATTTATCATTCTCCGCTGCTGCAAATCATCTTACAACTCACTTCTTCAACACTCAGGAAGCGTATTTCAGCTACGACGAGGATATAAGTACAAACTACACAATCGCAAATGAGAATAACGAGGCAAAGATAAAATCAAACAGCAGCCAGACGAAGATTGATAATTACATCAGCTTTAGGCCGGGTATTGGTCGCGATGGTGTTACAGAGACATTCACACCAAGATGTTTGCTGTGGGATCTTAAAGGTGCGCACTATTCTTATCAATCATTATTCTGATCAATATGCTAATTCAATATTGTGCAGGCGGACATGGATCACTGAAAACTTACAATGAGCTTTATGACACTGCTCCGGATATTCCATCAGATGCAGTTAAGATTGAAATACCTCGCATAGAAGAGAGCAAGTACATCAAAGCACTGAACGCGACAGGAAGCACTACCAGTCCTGAATTACCTACTTTATCTTCCGATACTACAAGATACTGGGCGGATTATTGCAATGTATTTCATCATCCACGGTCATTACTTGAAGTCAGTGGATACGTCTATGATCCGATTCGCGCACCAAAGGGATTAGTAAGAGGCACATCGCTAGATGGAGGACGGCAGCGCTCGAATGCAGAGTTTCGAGGATGGGAGACTGGTGTGGAGGAGTTCAAAACAGAGATAAATAGCGCTGGTGCTGAAGCACTGGATACGCAGTTTAGGAGTATGCTAGAGGAGTGCGACATGCTTGGCGGAGTGAATGTCGTGGTCGACGTTGATTCGGCATGGGGCGGATTTGCAAGCGAGGCGCTGAGTATGATTCGAGATGAATACACTCCCAAAAGCGCTGTTGTCGTATGGGGAATGGAAGACCCTGGAGATCTACGGCGCGATGAATTGAAGTCTCGCATAGAGACGATGCTTGCTCTGTCGTCTGCTGCGACAGCCTATGTTCCACTAGCACTGCCCGATAGTGGCGTGTTTGTGAAGAGTCTGGATAGTTTGTGGGAGGCAGGTGCAATTTACAATCTTGCATTTGAGACACTAACGCTGCCTGCTCGTGTGAGGGTGGGAGAAAGTGCGCGCGCCGAGCTGTCGGAACTGATCGAGGCGGCTACAAAGGGAGTAGAGGGCGAGCGGCAGATTGTGTCAGACGTGCGTATAGCTGTCGGGGAGAACGAGGTAGCCGTCGGAGGGGAAAACTCTGTGAGTGATAGCTGGATGGACGCACGGAGTCGGCGACGGAGTCGAGAACGACTGACGCAAGCGAAGACGACAGTGCTGGGGTCTACAGGTGTCGTGCGCGGGAATGCCTCCGAGGAGGAGCTGACAAATGCGTGGGCACGGTTTGCTGGGAAGGATACGTGGGCGCTAGTGCGCGACGCGCGTTTGGCAATTCCGAGGACAGTGGCTAGTCCCGAGCTAGCGCTGTCAGCTGCGGATATTGTGAGTGTCGGGGCGAGGAGCACCAGCAGAACTGCCGTGCAGCTTGGGAATATCGAGAGCTTTGTGCAGCGATGGGTGCGCAGCAGCGAGCGCGGGGAGATACTTGAGCAGCTGGAAGAGACACGGCATCAGTACTCGAGCAGTTACAGGTACGGCGATGATGGCGGTGATGACGATGATGACGATGATGATGATGATTGATGAGGGGGATGATACGTAGTCGATTATATAATAGATAGGCCCATTTAAGCTATTTAGGTTCGCGCCGATTCTCGGCAGCGTAGCCGTCTGCCGGAATGCACCGCCACATGTCTCGTGCCACACGTCGCTGCCGTCGGGGAATTTGACGTCTGTCTTTTGCTTTTGCTTGATCAGTCATTTCTGGAGGACTACTTCTTTTTCTTCTGCCTAAACTTCCTCCTCACAACTCCCTCATGGACGGATACTATCCCTATCCGTCCCACTACGGGCGTCATCCGCAGCAGTATCTCCTCCATCCGCAGCACCCCGTCCTCCCGCCCCAGCCTATGCCGCCCTTCACTCAGCTCCCCTTACGACCCCTCGCCGGTGTGCCACCTCCTGCTCAGAGACGTACCTTTCGCCAGCGCAGAAAGGACCCGTCTTGTGATGCCTGTCGTGAGCGCAAAGTCAAGTGTGACGCCTCAGAGTCCTCCGCTTGCTCGGAGTGCACTTCTCGCAAGCTCAAGTGCCAGTTCACAAAGGATTCCTCCCGTCGAATGTCGTCTCAAAAGCAGGTCCAGGACCTCGAACGCCAGCTAGCCATTGCTCGAGCCCACATTGCTTCCCTGACCGATAGTCCATTCTCTACCTCGATATTTGCCTACTCGGCCCCTCCCGCTCCTCTTTCCCTGCCAGTCTCACCTCTGCCGCCACCCCCGCTGCCGCTATCAGTCTCATCTCGCACTCCTGATTCGCGGCCTGGTGTTTCCTTTGCTGCTCTGCGCGAGCATTTGTCACAATATAATCGAGGTGTTTTTAAGCCACCTGCGCCGTTTCGCGAGGCCGTGGAAGGAAGAGTGCCGCATAGCGCATTCGATTCTTCCTACCCTGTTCTGCCTCCGCGGGCCGAAGTCGATAAATTTTTGGCTGCCTATCACCAGACCATCCACCCTTGGCTGCCAATCTTCCACTGGCCCACGTTTCTATCTCAGGTTGATCATTTGTACGGTCCCGATGGTGGCCTCGTCAATGTTTCGCTGGCCTGGTGCTCGACCTTCTTCGCTGTTTTGGCCTACGGTGCGCGCGCGCAGTCTCTCCATGGTAGCGAGGCTCGGAAGGCTACCGAGCAAGGCCGCAAATATTTAACCGTTGCTAGCTCCCGCGTTGACCTTTTTAATGACGCCTTTGATATCGATCACTGTCGCGCGGCGCTTTTGGTTGCCATCTTCCTCGTCGAGCTCAACTGCACGTCTGCTGCCTGGACCTGGATCTCGTGTGCAGTCCGTCAAGCCCAAGATATCGGCCTGCATCGCGAACCGGATCGTTCTGTGACAAATATATCTCCGATGGAAGCCGAACTACGTCGTCGCGTGTGGTGGGCTATTTACGTTTGGGACCGCATTATGGCTGCGGAGCTAGGTCGTCCGTACCTTGTTGTTGAGGACGACTGCGATGTTGCTTTCCCTGCTCCTGTTGACTGTGCTAGCATTACACCGCAGCGAATCGACGTTGAGTCTACGCAAGCCTTGTCGGTTACACCGCAGCTCAACGAGGGCTCTGACGGAGACTTTGACTCGGAATCCGATTATTCTGAAGCTGATGATGAAGAAGCTCCCCGATCGCATTTGATAGCGCAAACTGCCTCCAGTGCGTTTTTCATTCCTACCATTCACGTTTTGCGGATTCTCACGCCACTACGCCAGACTCTCAAATCATCTGTAATTATTCGACCGACCCTTGCTACTTTTGATGGCTATTTCAAGCAATTTTGGGACTTGTTTCCCTTTCTTTCTCCTGGTGCTGCTCGTGCACGTGGCGAGCATTTAGATGCGCATTCGCTTGTGCCAATCTCATTGATGCAGAACCTGCGACTGATATTGCATAGGCATAATTTGACACCTCTGGTTTCACCAGACTTGCGGACGTTTGCTCTTGATAGCTGTACGGCGATTGCTATTGAGACAGTTGCCTTCATTTCTCGTACAATGATTAATCCCTCGGGAATGGAGCCTTCTACCAATGATGAGCATGAGGAGGCTACTTCATTATGGGCAGCCAAAATTGCTGAAAACATTACGCTGTTTGAAATTATGCATATGCTTCGTGCCGCGCTCGCGTTGATGGCCCGCGGCTTATTTAGACATGCGCTGGTTTGCGTGAAGGTGATGTCCGCTGTGCACGATCATCGGGAAATTAATATTGCTGGAGGAGTTTATCTTGAAGGATTTCTCAATTTGCTTCAGGAACGTATTGCTGAACATTATAAAAAGAATGGTATTCGAGCGCCATACGTACTCGAGGAAGATGAAGAGATGATAGCGTTAGTGTCTTGCGATTTACAGGCTACTTCTGACGCATGGATTTGGGTTGACGATGCTTCAAAGTCGTCGAATGCATCAGGCATGCCGTCTAGAGAGGTGACGACAACATCATCCGCGTCTGCCCCGCCGCCCGCTTCGACGGCAGGATTAAAAATTGCGGCGGAAACGAGACCGCATTCGTTTGAGTTTGATGTTGCCGCCGCACTTCCTGATGAATCTACGCCATCGCCGGACTCACCACCGTCGTCGTCTACTAGTGTGATGTCTCCTTCTGACTCGTATCAGGGAAATACCTCAGATGAGGTGCCGCAAAGTAACGATCATCATCGTGAAAGTGCGTGGAACAAATGGGCGAATCTTGTGCCGATAATGTTGAAGATCGACAATGAGCGAGCGATGGAGAAGGCACGTGAGACATTTATTGGTCGAGCGAGGTCCCAAATTGGAATTGATATGGACATGATGTTTGTGTCTAGTGATGTTGGTGAGATTCTTGTGCCGGTTATGAAGCAAAGTCGTGGTGAGCGGCGGAGACAGCCGAGCAAGGCGGAGAGCAAGCGGTCAGTCGCTAAGTCGGCTAACGTACAAGAAAAGAAACATGAGGAAGAGAACATGAAAAATGTTGAAATGAAAGAGGAAAAGAGAATGGAAGATGTTAAAATCAAGACGTTGGCGGAAGATGATGAACGGAGTAGAGAGATAAAACGGGCGAGAATCAGTATAGCAAATATTATATGAGTGTATTCTTATTTGTTTATGATTGATTATCTTTCGCTTTTGTGCTCTGGATGGTATATTATATACTTTTTATTTCAGTTACGGTTCTCGGCGTCTACAGTGTTGTGAATGTATTGTTGGTTGGTACATTGATTTAATATTAGTTTGTTGATAGTCTACCTGGTGTTCATATAGAGTAGATCTGACTCGCAACCTGGGGCATGGCCGTCTGCTGCTGTTTGACTATTCTTTATACGGCGAACGGCGACCATCGAGATGTCTTATGCTACTCTGTAGGCTTCATGTATCTTTTGCAGGAGTATATTTCCAAGTATCTACTGCGTGATGGTCCGTATATGAAACCGTAATTTAGTTGTAAATACCGCTGCTCCTTGATTAATTTTTTTAATTTTATCTGGCAAGTAATATTGAGAACCGGGACAGTTTCTCTTAAAAGAAAAAACAGATGGATCTATTCTTGATTCGTTGCCTTCAAATTTCTGTTCAGGTCGGAAGTAATTTGCTCGTTGGGAGTTCAGCTCATCTGCAAACTTCCCAACTGACTGAACTACAATAAATTTATTTTCAAACACCAGCTTCTACATCTCTTCATTATCATACTGCTATCCTCGGATTCTTGAAGCAAAATGGGGTCTGCGAGAAAGAAGAAAGAAAAGAAAAAGGACTTTATGGTATAGTCAATTTTTAAATTTCGCGCCGTTACTTTATGATTTTTACTAACACTTCCTGGTTCAGAAAACAAAGCTCAGAGTAGGAAAGACGAAACCGAAATCTACTTCACATACAGAACTAGGATTTAAAGCTAAATGTATTTATACAAAAAGATTTCTTTATTTAAAATATATTTTGACCTTTTTTTCTCTCGGTTTTAGCTATTGGACTTCCATCTCAATCAATTACAAAAACTTTTACCTCCAGCGAAACCTTCAATCACCATCTATCGCTCACCAAACACAGCTCTTCAGGAACGCGCAAAGGTCGACAATTCACTCTTCATAATCTTTGAATCATTTTTCAATAATTCTAACTTTTTATCATAGATGCACTACTCTTTCTACTCAATCATCTGCCGAACTCAGATAGAATCGATTCCTCCGTATTCTCCTCCATTGCGCCCTTGATAAGCGATCCCTCCATATCAGTCCGCAGCACATTACTCACACTGTTCAAAGCTATTCCTCAAGATGCTTTAGTTCCTCACATACACACTATTTCCATATATGTCAGATCAGGTCTCACGCATCTTCAAGAGGACGTACGAGCCGATGCCGCAAAGTTCCTTAATTTCATCCTCAAAGCAAATGACACGAGAATTGCCATGCAATTAGTAACTAGAAGCTGGTCAAATTTTCTCATGTGCTTTGGTGGTCTTTTCCACTGGGATGTTCAACTGTTATCTACTATATCACCAGGATCATCTGGAGCTGGAGTTATTGGGCAGACGTCACCGGCAAAAGCCGGATCAAAGAATAAGATCGGAGGAACAATTTCCTTAGAAGCTATGAAGAATGCTACCGGTCACCTTGATGCCCTTTCCACATTTTTACGACTAGGACTGTCAGACAACACCACAGCTGAAGAGAAAGCGAGAAGAGATCTACCACGATGTAACTCGGACACCGCAAAGCATTTACTGCCCGTCAACGTGACTGCCCCTTTTGCACGACTCGGATTATTTTCAGTCAATAAATCCATGGCTACAGAAGATATTGGCGCCAGGTATATCTTGATTACTCCTATAATACCTGATATTCAAAAGACTTTAGATTCGGGACGGCTCGAAGGCGGAGAGATTGGCAGATTATGCAAGCAGCTAGCAGATTTTTTGGCTGATGTACAGGCTGAAAGAGAGAGCTTACAGTAATTATTTGGCAATCAATTCATATATTATAATCGGCACTAGAATAAGTTTTTTTCACTGAACATAAGGTATTACTCCTACTCATTGCACAGAAAGTCTTGTAAGGTCTTCGTTCAATTGAGGGTTTCGTATTGTAATCAGATCAAAGAACCAATATCACTGTCAAGAAATTAATCTCATGTACAACAGAAAGAGTTGCCTTTTTGTATTAAAAAGTAGTATTCTTTTTTTCGAACTCGGCAGCTTGGCAATCTTGCTTTATTTCAAACCCCAGCCCTTGAAATCGATCCCACACTGCAAGTTTGTAAATTATCACGTGATAATAAGAATGACAGGATGGCAATTTTCGAACATATCTCGAAAATTAAAAAAACCAAAACTGAAAACTCTGAACAGAGCTTGGCCGAATTTTACACCGATTCTACGATCGATCTAGCATCTAAAGTATTTCGACCGATTGGAATTGCATTAATGGCTCCGCCAGTACTTTTTGATACGCTTTTACGCGAACGGACTGCTGCTCTTCTGCAGTCCTCGTCCGACTATCGTCGCTACGCTCACCATCTATCTTCGCGTCTACATCGTCTGCGAAAGACGTTGAAAGTCCGCCGTCGTATATCTGCAAAGTCTGGCAAAATTTCTGCTGATAGCGCCACTGGTGATGCTACACCTAGTTCGAAATATACTGCTCATGTGCCGTTACCGGAGGAATTGGCAGTCGATAAGAGATTTGCCGGCTTGCTGCTTTTAGCTGCCGAGAGAGCATGGGCACATGCGATGGAGACTAAAGCGACCATGGAAAACAGGGCGACAGCTGCACCCGAGAAGCGGAAGCATGTTCTTCAACGACTCGAGAAGGCACGCAAACATGCTTCTACGTTCTCTGATATTCTTTTGGAATCCGACGAGACTGGCTTCAGTGCAGAAGACAAGCTCCAAGTTGTTACGTACTCGGCATTGCTAGCGGCTTCTGGTGCTTTAGAAGCCCACAATTATTCAAAGGCCGTAGTACAGTTCTCAATTGCTTTTACTGGGTTACAAGGCCTTGTTATTTCACTAACCACTGCCAATTCGACTGACGACGATTCTGATACCGCGGATCTTTATCGCGATTTGCTCGATAGCACGGTCAACCCGTCATTGAAATTTTCTGCTCTTCAAACAGATCCATCTCTACGTTCAGAAGCAGTTTCCGCAATTGCTCACAAATTCGTTTCACAAGACAACGCTGTTGTTGATTTAGTGCGAACAGTCGCAAAGGATGAGGTCAAAGTTCGCGAGCTTTTAACCGGAAAGAGCGATCATGCTGATGCACTTGAGTTTGTCGATTCTATCTCGTGGCGTTCGCATACCGGGCGTCTACGCGATGCCACTGTCGCGGCTGCCATTGTATCTGCTCGCAGCGTCGACGAAACTTTATTCAAAACACTTGACGATACAAAGACTGAGATCAACGCCCTTGCTTTTGATCCCGCTTTATCTGCATGGCAAGATGCAGTAGATGCAGTTCACGATGCAATTACGGACGCCAACAGTAGTGCTGGTGAGGAAGTACAGGCGCGTGTTCAAGAGCTATATCTTATCTCTACATTCGCCAGTTACAATTTGCTAGCGCGAAGAATTGCTCGAGATAGCGTTCTTGCTTCATCACTACGAGCATCGCTTGAAGGGCGGAAAAATAAAGATGCACCAAAGAAATCTAGTGCTTCAAAGTTGAGAGCTTTGTCGGGAATATACGACGCGATCTTGCAGTCTGTCGCGCAGGTTGGCGATTTGCCTGGTGTAGCCAATGACGAGCCACTGTCGGAAGCGCTTTCCTCGCTGCAAAAATACTATACTGTACATAAGTGCGCGTCTGATGCTTCTGCTTTGCTCAATGGCTCGCCGGGTAGTGTTGGATTGTGGACGAAAGCTAATTATCTCGTTGACGAGGTTGACGAGATGGCGCTGAATCTCGACGGTGAGACAAAGACTGACGCGACGGCTGGCCTGCTGTTTAAGACAGATCTCCCGGGTTTACGCAAATTTGTTTCAACTGCTCTCGCATCGGCAAAAGAGCAGCAAGCAGCAGCTAAAGCTTCTCAGCAGAAGAAAGAGTACGCCGAGACTCACAAAGGCAGCGCTTCGTTTATTCTTGAGGATTTAACTGCTGAACCGGTATTTGTTGAACTTAATCGACTTGCCGATTTAGATAATATTGGCAGGAAGATTAGACCTGTTCCTGCTAAGCCAGTGTTTTACGACACTGCCTTTAACTTTATTGGGTATGAAGAAAGCGAACAGAAGTTTGAACCAAAGCCTGATGTGACTACGACAGCAACAGTCTCCGCAGAGATTACTGAGACTCAGGAGAGCGGAACACCTAACTCTGACAAGAAGGGATGGTTTTGGCGAAGATAGAATTTTATTCAGAAAATGAAAGTAAAACGTAAAAGAAATCTGCATTGCATTGATGGTCATTTGATGTATCTTGTTGAAGATTTCATAAAACGTATTCATTATTGGGCTCTTTAGTGATGTATTTTTAATATCATGAAATGTTTATCATTTGCCTTAATATCATATTCTGTCATATCACAGAGAAACCAAAAAAAAAATAAAAAAAAAATGCATGCCTACCCTCCCAAACAAAAAATCCTTTCAGCCGTCGATAATAAAACAAATCATGCATGCACAAAACCTATTAAAGCTAACCATCCAAATCAAACTGTACACTATAAAATAAAAGCGAATCTTAAGCACAAACATCTACTAACATAAACTCCGATTTTTGGTTATCCAGCACTCATTTTAACACATCTAAAAAAAAAAAAGAAAAACCCTGAACTCAGGTCATAACCAGCGCCCCGATGGATATCCGTCTCGTCCTGGGCGCAGTCGATTCCGGAGACGAAGAAACCACGGCAGGCACATTCAAATTTCCGCCCAATAATGCAACCGAAGAAGCAGGCTGACCAGCAAGCGACGACTGAGCTTCCATAGCTAATACTTCTATACGCAAAGGGGCAGAATCTTGCGGTGTGCGTAGAAGCCATTCTGCGTCTGCGTCTGAAGTGATTTGTATGCGGACACCGTCTGTTCTGCGGGTATAGTACAATGCCACGAGTGAGTTTTCTGAGAGAGACAGCGTACGACGAACAATTCTTAGAATGAACGGGAGGCAGTTTAATGCTGAGGCATTCAATTCGGCTTTCGAAATAATGCATGGAAACGTGTTATCGGAGTAAGACAATGATAGAGAAATTGAGCTTTCTTGTTCGCCAGTCACGGAAGGAGCAGGAGACACAGACGCAGACATGGAATTAGAGGATTTCAAGCACGAGCTCGAGAGCTTTGGAGAAGGAAGAGTGCGAGGTAGACACGAGGTTGACTGCGACGACGACGAGATTGCGTAGGAGTCGAGAGGGGTTTGCGAACCAGACGACTCAGAATCTTCGGCCGAGGCAGATAGATATGACGAGTACGTACTCACTGACGAAATGGAAGAAGAAGTCGGCGAGCGAATGGCAGGCGGACGTACTTGAGGAATGCTCGACTCGCTTAAGCGACCAACTAATGAAGTGTGATGGTTAAAGTAGCTTGCTGGGCCTTCGCTGGATGATGAGCTCGCGTTGACAGACAATGTATCAACACCAGCAGTCAATGACGACCTAGGAGAAACAGCCCACGGCTGTGAGGCTGAAAACTGTCTACCGTCAATAGGAATAACATGAGCATTAGAAGTTGCAGCCTGCGGAGGCAAGCTAACGTCGCGCTCAACTGAGAGAGACTTTGATCTCACTTTAGATTTCGGAAGGCGCTTCCTATTTCTCCGTACAGATTGAACCGCAGCTCTCACTAGCTTGTCAAAGTCCTGTAAGGTATCTGGAGGAAAACCGTACTCTTCTCTTAGGTTGTCCGCCACGGCAATAATAACGTCATCCTGCTCTGACGCTTTCTTAGTCGACAGAGCCATAGAGTCAATAAGTTCGAGTCTGCGAGCTGAAAATTTTTTCCACTGGCCTTCGTCGACAAAGTTGAGTTTCTGTCGAATGGTCTGCGTGACTCCAGACACGCGGTATGTTGAGGTGGCTTTTGCAGGAGGGATGTAGATTGACGATTCACGACGGTGATGTGCATGGTGGCTGCCATGACCCGAACGAGGAGGCGATAGCGGGGAGGTAGGGGTATCTGGGGAGCTGTGGTGAATGGAGGACATTGGAGGGAGTGATGGTCTTGAAAGAACCGGGGCCGAAGTCGCAGCCGATGAAGCTGAGGCAGCCTCTGCGTAGTTTGAAATAGCCGAGGGAATCATTTGCCACGCAGCCAAGCCTTGCTGCTGAAGTTGGGGTAGCATGTGCGACTGCGGGAGCAATTGAGGAGCGGTGTGGTCTGGGGAAAGGAGCACGTCAATGACGATGTCGTCACTGGTGAGAGCTTGGCGTAAAGAGGCGTCATCAGAAATGAAAAGCGGGACAGCAGTAGAGGAGCAATGAAGTGGACGGGCGCGAAGGACGATATAGCGCAGATGGTCTATGAAGAAGGCGGACTGGACGTAAGAGTGCAGACGAGCGAAAGACAGAGAGTCGTCTTCAAGACGCCAAAGAATTGAGCTACCTGCACAGTCGATACGGATAGTGTGCAACGGGGCAGTTCGAGGGGCGGCAGCAGAAGAGAAAGATGCCGCCGGTGAGGTGCGGAAGACTTCTGCCATCATTTGTGGTCAGGAGACGCGAGACCGCGTGCGTCGCCATGAGGAATGAGGGTGAGATATAGTCAGCTCAGGCGGGAGATCCGAGGTGCGGTACGAGAGGGCCGGGTGCGTGAGTCAGCATGCGGCGGGATGGTACTGGGTCTGTGCAGGGCGCGAGCCAGGCGGGAAGTACCCGAGGTCGCTGACTCGTACCCGCCGGAGGCTTGGGGACAGACTATTTAGATATTGTTACTTGGCTGCCAAATCCCGCTCTTAGCTACTCATAAAAATGGCGCCCAGGCGTCAGACAGCATGCTGACTTTTAAGAGAAGAATGAGGCCGGAACAGCGTACAACTTTTTAAAAGATGTTGGTAGAGAGAATACGGCTGTTCATTAGAGCTTGGCAGCAAGCTGCAGAGAGCATCTGTTAGATGTATTACTACAGTACCGTCCAGTACGTACTCTACCCACTACCGTCTACTCTTCAGACTTGTCTTCTGTTGTGCTTCTCTAATAAGCAGTCGTGGCCCGGGCCGACAAAAGAACTTCCGCTTAAAACCGTGCACGAGTCTTATCGCGCACCAGCGTCCGTACAATATTCCCCACGATAACGATAACGCCGTCTGCAATCGCCAGACTCATGACATCGCAGTCATAAAAGCAACGAGCTCAGTGCGATTACGTACTATACTGTTGCAACCGCATTTATAGCAATAAGGCTTACAGCCTTTATTAATTCAATAAGAATAGTATGGATTAATTCCTGGCGCGTGCGTGCACACCGTGCGGGAGACCACCATGCACGTTTGGTCTGTGCCAGTTGCGGAGACACGGCTACCGCAGCACTAATGCGCCTGCAGAGATTTTTGTAGCGGACGTAAGAAACAGAGAGTCAGTAAGAGCTACCACTCAAACCTTTCTATCTAAACCAAGACATTATTATGATTGAGAGACGTCATTGTAGCGGAATCGCCGACCAGGATGAATCCTTTCGGAGGAGGCGCCGAGGGGCTGCATCTACACATGAATACTACTAGCTCAACTCCAGCTTGTAGTCTCTAGCGGCGCACAGTCAGTTTATCAGAATTTCGAAGGGTGCTATCAATAACTTGTCCTGGCAATAAAGTACTCATATGTTATACAATGCGCCTCAAACACGACTCCATCTGGTTTGGCATTATCAGGCATACTTAAGGAGCACAATTTGATTGAGTCTTAGGCACCGGGTTCTGAAAAGTGCAGATCCAAAGCTTATCTAATCGCAAGCCCATAACGGTAATGTTGAGTATCATTGGATGACAGTTCTTAACTGAGATCTGATCTACGACCTGAGGCCAAGAGTCGCCGCTGCAGGCAAGGCAATTTACCCGTTATCTTGTTGAAAAGCTTTTGCTCTCATATCACAATAAGCTTATTAGACGAGAAAAGTTCACTCAGGATAGGTGAATTGTACAACAGCTTACCAGTTGCAGTTACGCACGGACCACAGGCTAAAGAGTCGGATAAGGATAGCCCTGCAGAGAGGAGTCAGAGCAGCTCAGCTTCTGCGCGAGGGAAGAACGCAGGTCTATTTTTCGTGTCCAGTGTCAGACAAATAGTGCCAGACTAATTGTGCCAGGCAAATAGTGCCGGGCAAAGACAGCCAAGTCAAAGCAAAAACGAAGTGACAGACTTGAGTTGTATACTCATTCCACGCCATTGTTCCTGTTGTAGACTCGTAAGTCCTCCGCGCGCCTCATATCGCCGACCAGTTTTTCTCGCTTTGAGCCTGCAAATGCCGACACCTGAACGGCTGGGTCAGCTATAGTCAGCGGATAGCACTTGATGGAGAAAAACGTGAAAAAGCGTAATTGAAGATTGGGTTCTAGAGACCTTGCAATCTATCAGCGGATTTTCCATGAGTCTCATCTAGGACTCAGCACGAGTCAGACGGATAAGGGGCCCAAGGAGGCCAAAGCGAGATCAAGCAGGCGGGCAGTGTGTGGACCGGCAATTGATAACAGATAAGAGCCACAAAACCTTAATCGCTGTTCCCAATCATGACCTCGTATTCCTCGTATCAGCTATTTGCTATTTTGAGCAATAAACTATCGCTTTGTAGAAGAGAAATTGCAGATCGGTGAGCCTCGAGAAACTAAATGTTTCTAACCTGAAGACTGTGTCCATCTATAACGATTGAGAGTCCGCAGCCGGGATTCGTAACAGTTTGTTTAGGTTGTGTGCTTCCTGGCGAACCGCACCCTCTCGCTGTGCACCAGCCCTATGACTAGGACTTTTGAATCTCTCTGCTGCTAGTGAGAATGATGCAAATGATCAAACCTTATGTTTATACGCGCTTCAATACTCATTATTAGTATATAAGCGTGTGTTTGTAATTCAGCTGAAAGTGTAGGCCAGTACTATATGAGATCGGAACTCCCACGTCACAGCACGGCATTCTGCAGCATCCCGCACTCGCATCGCCACTAAACTATATTCTGCCGCAGCGACCTTTAGTATTCATGTACTCTATCCAGTGCTGTGTTGCTTCTCATCTGATTTATGTACTTCATTGCAAAGTTTAACACATTCGAGAATGTCTCGTTGTAGAGTTTTTTTTGACGGCGCTTATATAGTGCGAAAGTTTTTCTTTTGCTATCCGTTTTGGTACTCTATACGAACAAACTCATAGCATCTACTCTCCACTTCTCTATAAATCTGCTTTTTCTTCCACTTTTAATTCTTAACCGCTTTCTTAATCCCAATTCAAGCTTATTCTATTAGTCAACTCTGCTGTATTAGTCTGCAATAAGAAATTATTCATTAGATTTAAATCTGTACTGAGTTGGCCTCTGCAAAGCTTAATTGTTAGAGCGCGACGCTTTGTTCAGATTGACGCAACATCACGCAAGATCGCGTAAGTTGTTCGAAATCAATTAGTCATAAATATTCCAATAAGGCTGCAATTTTCCTCAGGCGAGCGCGTTGTATATCGAGCAGAGCCTTCTATTATCTAGTGTTACAGACACCCATCAAATTCGTACTGGCAGCGATTCTTATTCTGGCATTCGCTTGGAGGCCAACAGTCCCCACGATATTTTGGCATCCCCAGGTATAATTCTACAAAGACACTCCAGGCTAATAGGATTCGTTAATTTTAAATCTGCATTATGTACCCGGTACCGGCATCGAAAAACTGGTATACTAGTCGATATAGTGCGGTAGTCAATGCATAATTGCGTGGTTCCGGGTGTTGATTTCATCATAATGAAGCTGAAGCTTTTTTTTCCGTCCGCTAACAATCCAAAGGCCGTTATGCACAAATTGACCCCCACCAGAATTGTAAGAACTATTTCAAATAGTACGCAAGATCTCCACCATTCACCTCGATGTCGCAATATCCGTTACCCATAAATCTAAACATATTTGCAGACAGATACTCAATTTCGAAGTCTTCTGGTCGAAGAGTGCTCATAATTTGTTTGAATTGCAACATGCTCCCACCATATAGCGCTGTTACTTTAGTTGGATCCGCTCCAGCCTTGTACCATGACGCGCATCCACCAGACCATACCATGCGCTTAAGAAACTCCTGTGTATATGTGTTGTAGTCATCTATCGCCTTCTTCTTCACGACAATACTTTTGATGCCTTCCTGCGACATCTTCATGAGCCATTTCGATATGTAGTCCGTCACAGTCGCCATCCCCGTCAAAATCAGCGCATGACCAGACGCAGAGTTAGGCCCATTGACCATGAAATAATTTGGCATCTCTGGTAGTGCAGTACTGAAATACGCATAAGGCGCGTCCTTCCATATTTTCTCTAATCTTGCCCCGTTTCTTCCACTCAAATCCCATTTCGGCATAAAAGATGTGTCAAACCCTGTGGCGCAAACAATCGAATCTACTTCAAGTACTGCACCATCATCAAATTCGATTCCAGTCTCTGTAAACTTTTTGATGCCGGAAATAATAGGATCCGCTAACTTATTCGCAAAACACTCGAGATAGCCGTCTCCAGGTGTAGCTTTCCGGCAACCGATATCATACTTTGGAATTAATTTCTCAATAAGTTCCGGATTGTTTCCAAGTCTTCTTCGCATGTTTCCAGTAACATACTCTACAAAGGCCTTTTGCTCTGCAGAGCCCTTGTGAAGAGAGGGAAACCTCTTATTCGTTGCCGTCTCCATTTCATGCCGAAACTTCCTATGTACTTCTGCATTTGATCTGTAAATAGCCTTTTGCTCTTCAGAAACTAAAAATAAAAATCATTGGTTAATATCAGCAAAGCAATAATCATACATTGCAAATCTCACATTTAAAATTACGACCATCAGGCGTGAACTCTGCGCCAAAATTCGACATAATCCATGTTGGGCTGCGTATGATATTTGCAGTGTACTTCGCCCTCTTCACCATCTGTGGCAAAATCTGAATACCAGAAGCACCATTACCAATAATAGCCACACGTTCTCCATCATAAGCATGATCTGCGTCCCAATTCGCAGAGTGTACGATATGTCCTTTGAAATCTTCGATTCCCGGAATCTCTGGCCACTTCCATTTATTCAGTAAACCAGAGCAATCTATGAACACATCCGCTTCGTCTTCGATTATCTTGCCGTCTGAATTTTCTACCTTCAGATGCCACTTTGACTCGTCATCTTTCCAATGTGCGGCAACGACGCGTGAGTTGAACGCGACGTGCTTGTCGAGGTTATATTTCTTTGTAGTGCGATTCATATACTCTAATACCTCATCTCGATAAACGTGAAAATGAGACCACTCGGCATATGGTTCAAACTGGAATGTATACATATGTGCCGGAACATCTAATGCCGCGCCCATATATCTCGTTTCGTACCAAGTTCCTCCGATACCGCCCTATGTATTAAGACAAGTCAAAACCAGAGAAGTATAAATTAGACAGAAGTACATACATTTTTCTCATAAATTTGCAGGTCCATATACTTCTCGCAATTAAACTCGTGCTGAACCTTGTGCGCAATCATAAGACCGCTGAACCCAGCACCAACGCATATGATCCTTATTTTGCGTGGAGGCGTATACAAGATTTCCTCGAATATCGGGATCCAGTTATTAGCTTGCGGCAATTCTTCTGTCATTATTTTAACTCTAGATTATATTAAAAATCGTAGAGATTCGCAATCAAGAGTTCTGCGTTATTACGACTCAAAATATAAACGGCGGAAAGGCAATTTGAGGTCCCGAAGTAGAGATGTAATTGGCGTGTCGCTTGGCCGTCGCCGTTCCACTCGCCCGATGTGTAAAGTTCACTCTTCAATCATGTAGGGTTTCAGCTCTCCGCTTTGATAATTTTTCCTTGGTAGCGCGAGAAATATAACGAGACACAAAGTATACAATTGAAAAAAAAACGAAGCGTCTCAATGTGTAGAAATTTTGGTCGGATGAGTTTCTGATGCGAGGTATACTTGGTTTATGTTGCGTGGCTTCAACTAGGTCTAACTAACCTAAGTTATAGAACTAAGAGTTAACTACATCTGTCTAGCACCTGCCCTTCTACTCAAATTTCCACAAATCACACAGTATTTTACAATCTCGGTGGTTTTCAAAGCTGCAACTCAAGCTCTATGTTGAGCAAAATATCTCCTCTCAGCTCAGATGGGATTCGAGTGAAAATAAAATAGGGCAATATAAGGTTTAACACATGCAAGTCGAGGAACAGCCCCTGAAGAAGCGTTCATTTGAAGTTCCCCTGAGAATATATATTAGAAAAACATTATTAAAGTACATTAGATTCTTGCAATTCATCTATTTTTCTTATTTTCATGGTCCATAAAGTAAAGACGACCTCCAAGGTTTGGGTACACCGAATCCTGATAATCTGGTACACCATATCTCGTCATATGATGTTAATGTGCCTTGCCTACGCCATTTAATGTACGCAACAGTTTGACCACCATTGTAAAACGTCACACAATCCCCTATCACATCATCCTGTGGTTTATGTCTAGTCACGCCTTTTTCGACGACCTTTTCAAGATCGTCAGATTTGGCGAACTGGCACTCTGATCCCGTCTGCGTGTATAGATAGATACGGAAATCATAGTGTTTCCCATTGAACTCCTGGGCATTTAGATCATGAGTCCTACACGCTTTATACGGATTGTTACTGCGTGCAAATCTCACGTTGACAATATCCATAATTGTGCCAATGATAGTAGCCACCGACGATCCAATTGAGTCAATTCTCTCGGTTGCAGTAGCACCGGTATTATACGTCAATATAGCGAATGATTTTGCGACACCGATCGTATGTCCCCAGGTAAATCGTTTGTCCAACTTGCGATCGTAGCTGTCAAACCCACAGTTTCGACCGCATACCCGTCAAACCATACCTCGGATTCGCCCGTACCTGCCACGCCATATCCGACCACGCAATCTGACAGATTCCAATCAAGGTGACTAGTTCCATACTCATGATTCATCTCGCTAAAAGTATCGCGGTAACCCACTAAATCTGGACACATGTCTGCATGCACCGAATTAACAGACATAATTCCGTCCATGTCATCGTATTTAGCATCCAAGTCCACGACCGTGTGATTTGTGCGTTAGAACTGCACAATACAACTATCAAACGAAACAATGTAACATTGGCGTTAGAACAACCATCAGTATAAGAACAATAGTACCTATCTCAGTAGATAAACACAATTTTGTGCGAGAGGACGAGGACTGATAAGGAAAAAGCTGAGTGAGGGGAGTTTGCGGCATGTTTATAGTTAGGGGCAATCTCTCACAACAAATATTGCGATAAGCCCTCACCCCATATTACACTCGGTCTTGGTCAACTGACGTGCCACAACGAGACGAAGGGCGACGGGCGCCAGAGATTCTGGGTTTTATTATTGCAGATGTCATAAAGAGAAGGTCGGCTATGACAAGTAATTATTAGGCGTGTACAGTGCTGATTTGCAAGCTTGACAACAGAAACAGCAAGTAGCGGTTTTGCACCGACGCGGGGGAACCTTGCGAGTCGTATTCTAGACCGCTGCCTTATCAGCTTCTGCGGAGTTGGCAGCAGGAGCATCAGTCGCTCTTCCTCACCAGCATCTGACTCATTTGCCCAGGAAAGGCTCTGGCATTCAGGAGAGAGGGTGGAGGATTGTTGCATCCTGCTGCCTTCTGTTATCGAGGAGACTGCGGCCATATATGCCTATTTGCCTCTGAGCAGTAAGAACAAGATGTATGATAAACCGTACATATATAATATTTCACATTCAAAGCCATAAATACACTCCACCGCGGCATAGTGTCTGTAGACCGCGTGTAGCCGGCACGCGACTTGTTTACCCAATCTACGTCCCCACACTCGTTCCCTCTCTCTGACGTTCTCCTGTGCATACGCGTCTGATGCTTCCCGACACTGCACAAGTACTTGTCGAGGATAACAGCGCAGATGAGCCATCGCAGGTCTCCCCGGTTGCTATGGGCGCCCTGAGAGCGCTCGGTGAAGCTGTGATTGATCCTGCAGTCGACGCGTCGCCCCTACGATCATGTCCTGGCTGTCTTATCGCTAAACCTGAATACGAATTCACTCTTGATAACGATATCAAAGTATACAAAACTTGTTGCAGATGCCGATTATCAAAAGTAACCAAGCCTGTCTGTTGTTTGGACATCCTCGCTATTCAATTGCTGCTAACATTTGATCTATAATTCAGCGCGGTCGTGTGGCCGATCTTCCTGACTGGATTCCCCAAATTACTCGTCCTCGGTTTGATGGAGTGCAGAGCTACAGCGATTCGGAATCTCTTTGCAAATCAATGTCTAGTGATCTGCAGTCTGACAAATTCGACACAGAAGTATTCGACTTATTATACATTTCCCCCGCATAGCTCAACGCCCTTCTTATAACTATCTTCGCTATTCTAAATTTAAAAGAGAATCAATATCGAGAAGAAAATCACTTATTGTAACCAAAAGGCTGTAACTAACGTCTAGGTGCTCGTCGACTTCTCATTGTCGCAAGCTTTCGACCAGTTGGTGTTGCTCCTGTAGGTGCAGCAGCCAGGAACATATTGCCATTATTGGCATCTGTACTCGCCGTTCCTAATACATTCAGTGGTTAGCAACACGTGCACATATTAATAGCTCTAAACGAGAAAAATAGTACCGTTCGGGGTCCCTGGATTCGCAGCAGGAGTCGAAGGCCCACCAAAATTGAAGATCGCACTAGGTGCAGCACTACTAGTTGAACCGAAATTAAAACTAGGGGGCTTGCTAGCAACAGGAGTAGAAGGCGAAGGCGTAGACGAAATATTACCTCCAAATCCAAAAACAGATGCGGGATCCGAGGAGGTTGCACCGAACGAGAACCCAGTCTTCGAATTCGACGCGCCAAAACTAGGAGTAGAAGATGATGCAAAGGTAGAGCCAGTCGTAGACGCAGCAGTGGCACCAAAAGCAGGGGCGGCGGATGCAGAAGCTGTTGATCCAAATGCAGAAGAAGTATGTGCGCCAAATGTAGGAGCAGTTGAAGTCGCAGCACTAAATGTAGGCGCCGAAGAAGTAGACGGACCAAAAACTGATGCTGCTGGCTTTGCTGCTCCGAAAGTTGCCGATGTCGATGTCGAAGAGCCAAATACCGGGGCTGCAGTAGCGGATGGGGAACCAAAGGTTGGTACCGAAGACGAAGGTGCACCAAATTTAGGTGCGGCTGTAGTCGATGCTCCAAAGGCTGGAACAGTCGATGTTGAACCAAATGAAGGAAGAGACGTAGAAGTAGAAGTCGGCGTCGTAGTTCCACTCGAGGGGACGCCAAAAGAAAACGGCGCAGCTGGTGCTGTGCTTGGTTTTCCAAATGAGAAAGCTGCTGAACTTGATGCAGTTTCCAAAGTCGAAGCACCAGATGCCGACGCCCCGAAAGAGAATGTAGGAGTTGTGGGCGTCTTCTCCTCGTCTTTTCCAGATGTACCATTTGTTACTGAAGCAGACAAAAATGGCTTTGAAGGCGGTGCGGTAGATAGCGATGAAGATGCGGGAGCATGTGTCGATGGCTTTGAATTATTAGTTGTCGGAGTTGATCCAAAGGAAAACCCACCGACAATGGGAGTAGAAGCTCCATTTGAAGCAGCAGCAGCGTTCCCTGAAGTTGATAACGGGGCAATAGATCCAAAACTAAAAGAGGCCTTCTCAGATTCAGTTTTCTTGTCAGCGTCCTGAGCCTCAATCGAGCCAAATGAAAATTGAGTGGAAGCGGGCTTAGTGGCTGTATCTTCAGGTCTGGATCCGCTCTGCAAGAGCTTGGAGGGACCGGCAGAAAAGCTAAAGCCACTGGCTGGCGCTGTAGGTTTTGGCATCTCAACCTTCTGAGCTAAAGAAGCTGGTATATTGAAAGAACTTTCTGGCGCTGTCTTCTCCACCGATCCAGAGGAGAAGTCGAAACTCGGTTTACTGGTTGTAGACGTTGTAGATGTGTCAGACTTTTCTGAGTTGCTGTTAAAACTGACACCCAGGCTAACGCTGCTCTCTTTAGCTTTCGCCGCGGCCTCAGCAGAAGCCTTGGACCTCTCATGGTCACGTTGGGCTTGCTTCAACTTTTCGAGCTCTCGTCTTTTCTCTTCTTCAAATTCTCTCCTCTCTTTCTCCAGCTTTTCGCGTGCCTCTTCAATTTTCTTGAGTTCCAATTGTCGTGCTTCTTCTTCCCGCTTCTTCTTTTCTTCCTCCTGCTCTCTGAGAATCAACTGTTCTCTTCTGGCGGCAATATCACCTGTTCTCCGGGGCGAAAATGAAAGACTTGGTCCTTCAGAATTAAATAACCGCATAGCCACTGTATTAGGCGGCTCACTAGTGAACAACCGCCTCTTCTTAAGCACTGGCTCTTCCACTGGTACCTCGCCGTCGGAATCGCTATCTTCGAAATTTGCAGAAAAATAGCCCGGTCGTTTTTTTCGAGCTGCCGCAATCTCAGATATATCTACTGGTCTCTTCTTTGAGTTTTGAGTAAAATTATCCGTTTGAGTAACGCTATCGACATATGGACCACGAATGCTTTCCGTAGCTACTAGTGGACCAGTCTCACTAGCGCCATTTACAACCGCATCCTCCTTTTCACTAGAAGTCGACTCTGACTGAGAAATACAGGTAATGATATTCGGCAGAGAAGGGACCGAATCATTGTAATGATCACTTTGCGAAGCTGGGGCGGCTAAAGCTCGGACACCTTGCCAAAACCGTGGCGCGCTGAATTTTGGACGATTTTGCTTTCTCATCCGAGAGTTTTGTAGCTTGTTTAATCGTGACCGGGGATTCCTAGCTGCGGATGCAGAAAACTGATGCGCAGCGAATGCTTGTACAGGTGACTGTTGATCACTTGAAGATGAAGCTCGACGCTTCCGAATCTAGAAATTTTGACATAAGCCAAGAGTATACTAAAAACACAAATAGACATTACCTGTTCTGATCTATTCTCCTCATTTGGCACGACGACAACAAGAGCCCTACTTTCACTAATATCAGATCCACTTTGATCTATTCTCTCTTCGTTGGAGTTGTTTCCGCAACTCTCCGAGGAACTGAGAGGTAAAGTTATTATAGAATCGCTTGAGCGATATCCATTTCTTGAATTCCAACAAGTTAGCATGCATACCCATTACTCGTAAAGTAATTCAACTTACGTGTCGCTGCTATCACTCGGAGTTGCAAGTTGACGTTTTTTTCTTTGGTGCTCCTGCAATTGCAAGGCTTCGCGGTAAGCTTTGACTATAGATACCGGATCATTTTTTGACCACTGCCATAAACGAATTAGCTATGATCAACGCTGAGGCTTGCAATCGGGGGCACTCACATTGATGGTCTTGAAATCGAATTTGAACGACATCGGCTGCCTTTCATGCCCTGCAAGCATTCAACTTTTCTAAATATACAGCACTCAAAGCTCTAAACAACGTATATATCCTCTAAAGAAATATAATCGTTCTTGTAACCAAGCGCAGCGGCTGTGTTAAGGAATTTTGCCTGGTATTTATTTGATCAACAGGAAAAACCTCTGAGAGAACTGTATTTGTTGCACTCTGTGGCGCGATTATGCCGATAAATGCAAAAACGTGTCTTACTTAAGCAACTACGCTCCAAACGTTAGTTGGGTTTACGCGCCTGTACCTTTGTTTACAGTTCCAGCCGCGTCGGCCGCGTCGACATACTATATGAAACTCGCACATCAGTTTATCTTGGCTGGCAGCGAAATTCCGCCGTCAGAACTAGTTATTGCCACTCTAAAGATCTAGCCTGAATTTACTGGAACTATCAGTTTTGTCTTATTTTGCCCGATGCAGCAGATTTGATCATGTGGACCGGAGAGACTTTTATATTCCATATAAATTATTCAGAACTATAATAACTATTAAGATAACCATTTATATGACTCCCTCCAGAAATTGTCTCCTATGATATCGTCGTGTGATTCAACGATCTCCGCCTTATTTCGCTTCTTTTCTTCCCGTTCAACTTGCCTTTTCGACTTCTTCTGCAAAGCTATATGGTCTTTTTGGCTAGGATTCTGCGTTTGTAACGGTGCTCCAGATATATCTCGAATGAGCATTGTGCCTTTTCTAAACATGGCATCTTCATTGTTGTAGTTTATCCCAAATCTAGAAAATAGAAGCTCGTTCTTGTCTGCTGAGTTTGAGCCCTGTGTATGTCACAGTTAGCGAGCACCAGTATCGGTCAACAAATATAAACTGCATACCATAAGTGTATGTTCGGCCTCTTTCTCTGTTTGACCTCCTTTTATGATAAGCGTCCAAAATGAGGTATTGTATAGGTTGTTAATATGACCTATAAAATGATTAATGTACTCTCGACAAAGACCACAACATAAAACTTACAATCAGCTTGCCTCCAGCTGAAATAATCTCTGAGCTCAGCAAGTGAAGGATACTGTACAGCGCGAGCATCAAACGAAGGTAGCATGCTGGCAACTAATGGCTGATCAGGAAAATAGTCATGCCAATAAAACTGATAGTATGCCGTAAATGTGCTCGCAAACGTCGAAACAAGTTTCCTATAGGTAAACATCAGTCACAAATATGATATTTTGAATCGCTAGATTTCTCGTTGTTGTATTACTTACGCTTCTCGCCGATCAAACAGTCTGCAGCGACGCTGCAGGACAAAGGAATACTCATCGCTCTGTCCGTAAGCACCACACACATCTGATATTTGCTTCATCAAGCTCACAGCTGATTTATTCATTAAATTCAAAGCACGACTGTCGTTGGGCTTTGCAAAACCGTAATGCGCTGAGAATCTGTGAAATCCTCGACCATCTAGTCGGATAACTATATAGGTGTTCGGTAGCAGGACTTGATCTTGTTCATAGGTTCGAACATATTCAAACCTAGTCGCGTAAGCTTTTTACATGATGTTTGTACGAACTTGTTAATCTTACCTTGATTTGGCCATACCAATCTGCTTGCACTCCTGAAACGATGACTATTTTTATATTGTTCTTTCTTGCTTACACAGTTTGCGAGACATGATCTCCCAAGCACAAAAAAATATTGAGCCGCACGTCTTCGATTTAAAATTTTTATGTGGACTTCCGTCTTTCTCTAACCAAGAGTTTTACGACGAGACTAGGCTTTCATTTGATTGTCTATAATATCCTTATCGTTGGTTCTTACTTATTTATTAGAATCATCTAGAATGGGTCGCCGCGGAAGAAGAGAGGTAAGCTTTTTGTTCGAAAGCGAAATTAGTATAACATTTCAAGATGCTAAAATCATTGTCAAAAGAAACCCAAGAGATCGCGTGATAGTGCTGGATGGGAAGACGGATACAAGGAGATTCCGAAAGAGTACGCAGAATCTTATAAGAGTATCTACTTCAAATCTAACTGTAATAGGAACGAGAGGTTCGTCGCTTACTACAAAGCTCAAGGAATAGTTCCGGAAGAAGAGTGGGATACATTCTTCGCTGCTTGCAAAGCTCCACTTCCCGTCACTTTCCGCATCACAGGAACCAGTGAGCACGACCCGACTAAAATCAGAGATGCACTAGTCAATGAGTACATTCCGTATTTGAAAGATATCATTTGGGATGGCGAGGAAGTTCAACCACCTTCTCCTCTCCCTTACTATCCTGACGAGCTTGCTTGGCAGATCAGAGTTGGCAAGACAGTCATTCGTAAGAGTCCCCCATTCTCTAGATTCCAGAAATTTCTTGTCTCCGAAACTGAAGTGGTAAGTTAAATTGATTTGCATACTGGTAACTGTAATGTTTCGTGCTTTCTCACATTCTTCTGTTTACAGGGCAACATTTCTCGCCAGGAAGCGGTGTCTATGCTTCCTCCCCTCCTACTCGACGTTAAGCCCGAACACACTGTTATTGACATGTGTGCAGCTCCTGGATCTAAGACAGCTCAGTTGATTGAAGCCCTTCATGCAGTTCCTGAGCCTACAGGACTTGTCGTGGCAAACGACAAGGACTATAAGCGCGCGCACATGCTGATTCACCAGGTCAAGCGACTCAACTCACCGAACTTGATCATTGTCAGTCACGATGCCAAGCTATTTCCTCGTATCGCTGTTTCGGAGTCTGTCGACGGCGCAGGTCGTACTGTCCCTACGTACTTGAAATACGACAGGGTGCTTTGCGATGTACCCTGTTCAGGCGACGGTACGATGCGTAAGAACATCAACGTATGGAGAGATTGGAATACTGGCAACGCAGATGGCCTTCATAACACCCAATACGAAATTTTGATTAGAGGACTTCATCATCTCAAAGTTGGTGGAAGACTTGTTTATTCTACTTGCTCACTGAACCCTATTGAGAACGAAGCTGTTGTCGCTCGGGCTCTGAGAGACTGGAGGGGCTGCGCTAAACTTGTCGACTGCAGCAACGAGCTTCCACATCTTATCAGACGTCCTGGCATGACCAACTGGAAAGTTATGGGCAAAAATAAAGAATGGATCACAAGTCCGACTGATCGCATTCCCGATTCCTTCTTTCCCAAAGATGATTTGAAGGAGCTTGGAATCGAGTACTGCTTCAGAGTCTATCCTCACTTGCAGGATACTGGTGGTTTCTTTATTACAGTGTTTGAAAAGACAGCGGAGTTTACTGATGCTGCCTTAAGAGCTAAGCGCAAAGCAGAAGAAGAATTAGTAGCGGATGAGGTTAAAAGGCAGATTGTAGAGATTCCTGCTGAAGATACTACTAGTCAAGAGGTGCGACCTCTGGAGACTTCTGCTGAAGTTCCTGCCGAGGTTAGACCTGCAGCTGCTGCCCCTCCCAAGCCTCACGAAGACATTGTTCCCAGGAAAGTACGACTTCCCCGGGATGCGAACGAGGAGCCGTTCAAGTTTTTAGCCACAGATCATCCTGCGTTGAATGAATGTTACAATTTTTACAGTATATCTCCAGATTTTCCGCGCGAGTCTCTTCTTGTGCGCAATGCTTCTGGAGATCCGATGCGTTCTATCTACTACGTGCACCCGAATGTCAGACCACTTATTACTCTCAATGAAAAGAAGCTGAAGCTTCTTCACGCCGGTGTCAAGCTGTTTACAATCCAAAAGACTCTAGACGGTGTTTGTCCCTGGCGTGTGCAATCTGATGGTCTATTCTTGCTTTACCGTCACATAGCTGACCAGGAGAACGGAAGAAAGAGCAGAACTATAGTTGCAAACAAAGTGTTCTTGCTATCTCTTTGTAAGTTCACTTTTCACAGAATTGAGCAAATAGCAGACAAGGAAGTTCAAAAGCAGATAGAGGGAATCAGTGAAGGTTGCATGTTTTTGGAAGTTGACTTGGAAGATGGCCGCAAGCCAGTAGTTTACCCAATGTGGCGTGGAAAGATGTCAACTAATCTTATGCTTGCGAAGCAGGACACTCAAGAATTGCTCATGCGGGTGTTTAAAGTTCAGCCGCAATCCAAGGATGTGCCATCTAAGATTACGGAGTCGAAGGAAGAAGAAACGGAGGCGGTCGTTGAAGAGACTAGCGACACTGAAAATGCAGTTGAAGAAATTGCAGCAGAGGTCGCTGCAGAGCCTGTCCTCGTTTGAGATTAAAGAGTGATAAAGTGGGGCAAAGCTTATTTATTTCACATATATTTGATTAATACTATTTTGTTAATTGCGCGCCTTTTTGACATCTGATACGAATGTGCTAGCAGCTGACGGTGAACGATTAACTACTCAGCGTCAGGTAACTGCGCGAGTTGTATATATATAGAATTTTATCGTATTAAAATCCCTAAAAGTAACCTTGTATAATCCATCAAACAAAAACGAGGAAATACAAAACCAATCGACAAATGCGTATCTAAGCAAAGTGATCAGCTTCATTATTTCAATACAATGACATTCCCCAAGTATGCAAATTCGAAAAGCCCTTTCTCTGTAATCACTCTTGTTTTAAACCGTTGATAACGCCGGAAACTTCAGCTGCCAAATCCACTGGTTTGTCGCTGCTGGCTGCTGAACGAGTGCCAGCTTTAATTCTTCCTTCTCTAGCTGCGTCCTCAAAGCACAATACAAGCTAGAAAATTTAGTTTAAAAATTCTAAAATCTGACAAAAGCATTACGGCACGCGGCATACCTTGTCTTGAACTTCAGGACGGAAAGTAGGTGTCATAATTTGAGGTCCGAAGAATCTGAGATAAATAATTCCAAGGAAAATCGACGCTCCGACACCGTAGGTGTTTCTTTTCCAATTTTTGGGATTCGGCCACCATCCACCTGTATTACATTAGTTTCAATTGTATTCAGACCTTCGAAGCCATTGTCGAAAAAGTGTATTATGTTTTTTCAAAGAGCGTAATAAATTTATAAGATGGGATATATACCAGTTGGAGCCCAAACGTGCTACACAGTTACCTTCCGTTAGTACTTAAAAATAACACCGTAAATATTCAAGAAAACGTACTTTAGGAAACGGATATCTTTTTCCTCCGCTCTAAACCATTAGCCACAGTTAGCAGAGTTGACCTCGATATTATCTCTAAACCACATTCAACAGATTTGCATGCTCGCGTTTCAAGCGCAAACGCTTTATTTTCGTACTGACCATTATGTGCTATATATAAAAAAACCTAAAATACAAAACTAGGGAAATAATAAAAGAGTTTGAACGTCGCCAAAGCTGAAATTTGCGATTGATATATTTAATGATCCAATCCGCTTCTTCGGGAGACCGGGCTAACACGCATCGTCGGGTCGTTGATTGGGTGCTCAATGATACGCCTCTGGTGAGTATTTCTGGTCACATATAGAATATGTCACGTGTAGAAGTAGATGACACAGAGCGCCCAACTCTCGGAACGCCGCTTAACGAGTTTGTCGAAGGCCGAAAGCAGGGCTAGCAAAAAAAATTCAAATTGTATTCTGCGAGATCTGCCTCTTGGCTAGTCGAACAAACAACAGCATCTGGGTAGAAGAAAAGAAGCAGAATACCCGGAAAATAAGGATTTGAATTGTTTTTTAGTGGTACGTTTGTCTAGTTCAATAATATCGCCAGCGACGTCTAGTAGAAATCTGTGCACGAGCATTCGGGAAGCTCTAACAGTTTATTCTCACAGCAGCGCTACCTTTAATTGTGCGCAATCGACATATATTCGGACCAGGGAAGAGTTAAGAGATACTGTCGAAAGTTAGAGATATAGAATGAGCCTACGATCAAGGGCTCCGATAAATCGCCGTATAAGTGCGTCGTTGTCCGCGACAAAAATATTACAGGTTCAACAAACGAGGCACGCGAGGCACGCGAGCACGTTATATAATGTCCAAGGTATGTAATGATTTAAAGATGGGTTGTTACATAGGAGTTTTTGACTTACTTTGATTGCTATAGGTTTCGTACAAATTAACCAGCCTGTATCCGCTGTCAATCTGAGCGCACCTAAACGGAAACTATTTATCTCTGCCAGCTCACGATCGACCCCTTCTCCCTTTTTCTCCTCCTATGTCAGAGTAAGTCACTCATTTAAGACGAAGAATTTGGCAATCCACTCAAGCTCCCGTCCGAATTCCACGTTAGCTACTTCCGAGCCGGATGTCATCGCAGACGAGCCAGCAGGTATATCCGAATTTCCAACTTCAGAAGTTGCCAAATGCTCCGCACTTGTTGCTTTACGCGCTCGTCTTGAGCTCGGTGCTAGCTTTGACTTAACTACACTCGCCCAAGCTCTTAATTGCCCTTCTTCCGAACTTGCAAGTCGATTTCCTTCGAATGAAAGTCTTAGTGAGCTGGGTGCTCGTTTACTAGACTTTTACGTGTCCGAGTTCATCATTTGCTCATACCCTCGCTTGCCTATGGAAGTGATCAAGGAAGCATTATGGTCTTACTGCGGCGACGATGCATTGACTAGTGTTGGCCGGCACTGGGGTATTGAGCGGGAGCGGCCACAGATTACCACAGTCGGAAAAGGTGCTCGTTTGATTAAGGAACAACGACTGGTTGATTATTTCGGAGTTCTTAAGTACGGTCGGATGGTTGTTGGCCGTAGTAACGGTCTTACTGAATATGTAGATCCGGTCAATGAAGATGGAACAGAGCGCGGAGTGGAGCGCTACTCTACCGCAATGAGTAACTTTGTCCGCTCAGTTATAGGCGGAATTTGCTTGCACAATGGCCGCGACGTCGCCAAGGAATTTATTTTCAACCATATCCTGTCCCGAAAGCTTGATATTTCAAAGCTCTTCCGATTCGAACAGCCAACTCGCGAGTTATCGCGACTCTGTTCCCGTGAACACTTTGCACCACCCATTTCGCGAATGATTGCCGAAACTGGTCGATTTTCGCAGGGCTCGGTGTATGTCGTTGGTATATATTCTGGCTCAAATATGTTAGGTTCTGCTGAGGGCCGGAGTATTGCCGAGGCTGAGACGCGAGCAGCGATCAATGCCCTCAAGTCTTGGTATTTGTATTCGCCACATAGCAAATTGCCGAGCACTACAGAGGGAAAGGCTGAAGCTGATTTCCAGCAGTTATATGTTGATCCTGGCCAAGTGATTGTATAAGTCAATGGTGCAAAAGCTAGGAAAGAGATCATTCATTGGAATAGACAGACAAAAACAAGAAGAGGGCTAGGATTATTGTGTATATATGTGCCATATATTGGACTGTTAAAAGCCAAGTTTTTATTTGTTTGTTACTTCTTGACTATATGATTTTTTCCGACAGTTTGCATGATTTTGATTTTGCTTGCAGTCAGTCCATTTTGTCGAAGCATTTCTTTTGTTTAATTTTTGTTCATTGTAAATATTCGAGTTTTAGAACAGATTCTTTCTCGCCAGGTTCTCACCAAAGTTTTAAAAGGCAGCACATAATTGTAGCATGCGGAACAACCAAAAATAAATCCATTATGAGTAAAACTTAAAATAAGTGAAAAAGACCCCTCCAACAAAACCACACACCAGAAAGCACCAAACAACATGTCGCAAGTAGTGATAAAGCGACGACATAAGAGAAATGGCTCCAATAATAGAGGGATACTGGCAGCGACGAGCCGATATTCATTTCCCATTTTTATTCCTTTACAAATCACCTAATCGTGAATGCAGACAACAATCAATACTGCTGAATATGTTTAATGAGAACTAAAAAAACTGTCAAATCCAAAGTAGAAGAAAAATACTCATTGATGAAAATTAATTCCCTCAAGGAATTAAAATGTCTCTATGAAATGAATACAGTGACTATAAGAGCGACGAAAACAAGGGATAGATTATACTAGTTTCGTCATAGTGTCCAGATTTTTAGCTAAAAAACACCGTTAGCCGTCATAACTAATTTTGAAACAAACAAACGAAATTGGCATACAGTAGCATCCCAGGATCCAGTGCAAAGACTGATTCCGTCGTTGCTCATTCCCAGACAACTTATCCGATTTTGGTGATTAGTCAATGACCCGACTTTATCGCCTCGTAAAACATCCCAGATCTGTCAATGTTAGCATCACTAGCGTCTAAAAGCTGGAGAAAAAATATGTCAGAAGAAAACCTACTCTGCACTCATTATCTTCATATCCAGCAAAGAGCAATCGACCAGACTGAGAGAAAGCAACTGAGGTAACGCTGGCATCCAATGAAGGAGACCCGAGTACTATCAGCTCTCGGTCAGCCCGCAGATCATATATTCGACAAGTGCCATCATCTGATCCAGTTGCAAATGCACGTCCGTCTGGGAAGAACTGGACGGCATTGATATCTTTTTTATGAGTACGGAAGGTCTGCGACGACTTGCCACCTTCGCGCATATCCCAGACCTTGGCAAAAGTGTCACAAGCGCCCGAGACAAAAACGTTACTATTTGTAGGACATATATCAACAGACATGACATCACCGAGATGCTCGGTAAACTCTTGTACTTGGTTTCCAGAAGGAATATCCCAGAGAATGCAGGTCTTGTCGCCGGATGCTGTCAGTATACGCTGATCTGACAGAAAACGGCAGCAAGAGATGTAGCCGACATGGGCAGATAGCTCGCGAGTTGTGCGCGATGGGCCATCGCGAGAATTGAGAGAGTAGATAGAGCAGACGTTTTCCAGTCCTCCGGAAGCGACGAGGTTGCCGGAAGGCGAATAAGCGCAAGACATGACCCAGGTTGATCGTAGCGGGATGGCATGGACCTTGTTGCCTGTATATGCGTCCCAGACAATAAGTTTTCCATCTTGAGATGCGGAGACCAAATTGCGGCGATTAGTAGACCAATGCATAGCCGAGATCTTGTCAATATGCCCTTTAAGGGTCTGGCGCACCCGTAAATGCAGACGCGGGATCGGATCCACTGAAGCAGCTTCGCGGCGAACTTGATAGAAGGCTCGGTTAGAATACAGACTAAAAAAAATGCTTGGATGATATACGTACGGTCGGTGTCATGAAGCTGCTCGCGGCGCGTGTCGACCTTCTCCTTGAGCTGGGTGATTTCTTCGCGTGTAGCCTGCACTTTTTCAAGCAGATCGTCGGGTTGCAGACCCATTCTGAGCAATTATCGAGAATCAGAAAAAAATAGAGCGTTCAGAAATATATTATCAAATAGAGTCTATGGCGATTGTGTTGCGTGAACCACTCGTGGGGACCAGGATACCGGTAGATAGAGCGAGAAGAGGGGTTTGAGATGAGGCTCGCCCCGAGTCCGCCGTCGACCGTCCATCGCACACGGACCCGCCCCTAACTAGTTTCTCGCGTTCTATGCGCAGAAACAAGGTTCATTTATGCCACATACATGAATAAAGAGTTGTTCTGACCGAAACTCCCAGCGAGAAAAAGTATTCTGGATTTTAGACACTCGATATTTACTCCAGCTGCACTCCTCTACCTTCCTCGCAATGTCGGACGTACCAGTTGCAAACCGACCAGTCACTGTCGAGCGTGATATCCCAGTTGACTATGATTTGGGAAACCTCGCTCTCTTTGACTCAAACATGCTCGACGTAGAGGCTATGAAAGGCGACGAGACCGCCAAAGAAAGCCACCTTGCAGCTCGTGCCCGTGATTCGGCGCAGTTGCTCATCAACCAAATTCTTGCTCAGCCTGTCGTTACTGGAGGTCGCACTGGTGGCGATTCTCGCACAAATGATGGTGTCTTTGTGCGGTTGCCTGACACAATCTACCAACTTCCTCGCGAGAAACCTGTATGTACCTCTAAATTTTTTTTCTCTTCATTACTTCGCTGCTGATGCTTCTCTAGGTTCCTACTCCTAAACCTCTCACCAAATGGGAGAAATTTGCCAAACAGAAAGGCATCACAAAGGAGCGAAATTCTGGAAATCTCGTCTTTGATGAGGCCACAGGAGAGTGGGTCAAGAAATGGGGTTACAAAGGAAAGAATCAAGACTCACCGTGGCTGGTCGAAGTGGACAAAAATGGTGAGACTGTTGATGAGGGTCAGGCTAAGAAGCACAAGAGAGAAGCTAAACCCCCTCCATCTTTGCTCAAAACCTCAAAGCCTACGAAGCGGAAGTAAATTTCCGTCTTACGATTTGCTTTTATGTTCCGTCCTTTTGAGAGTAACTTTGGGTTTTCATCTTTTGCAGCATGTATAGTATTATCTTTTGTTTGACGGGTTTGCATTTTTAAAAAAAAGTTTCCTCTCTCTTATTCAAATTATTTGACGTAAATATGGCAATACATTAAGAAAAAAAAAGAAAAATGTTTGAGTTCATATATTATTATCCCTTATTATTACCGACTGTATATACCCAAAACATTTTTTAAGAACGAAATAGCAGAATGCATATCAACCAGTCAATCAACGTAACTTTCATAAATCATCATATACTGACTGCCACTGAACAGAGAATCAATGGACATAGTAATTGTAATAAATACACGGCGCGATAGTTGACCTCCGCACATTTTAGTAGAAACCCACGCAGATCTCCTTGAAATCAACAGCTTTCTACCCCAATCGCTGCCGACATGATTCTTCAACTAAACTGATCTGCTCGCCGTATCGAACCAGGGATCTTGCGGCGTCGCCAACGCATTGATCTGGAAATTCCACCATCCAAGAGAACAGTCTACTATCCATGCGCATGGTGGGACACAAGATCAGCATCAGATTTGATAGCGTCATTCTATTTCGTTTATGGTTAGCTGCCACGAGAGAGAAGTGCTGGCAGAGAAGTCGAATCGTGTGGTAGTTGTAGGCAGGTAACTGTGCCAGGTAGTTCTGCACCTCTTCAAAGGGGATATTGTCAGCTGAACCTCTCAAAATTGTGTTTAGCTGTAAAGTTGAGGGCACGATTTCTTCGGGTACTACAAAATAAGTCAGCATTTAGAAAAAAACTAGTAATATCTATCTCAACTTACGTTGACGGATGTAAGACTTTAGTAGAGACGCAACAGAGTGTACGTCATGTACTCCAGGCCGTAGCACAGTTGCTTCTCCGCAAAATGCAAATTCTTTCTTAAGCTCCTCGATCGCCAATGCGCTACCAGACACACGATAAAGACCTTCTTCTTCTACTCCGTATTGGTTCAAATAGTCAACGCAGACGGAAACGATTGCTGGAACCCAATATCGAGAATCATCTAAAGTGATCATGCAATTAGCATTGATCAGATGCAAATATATTAGTTCAGAAAGTACATACTATTCTCAACACTCATTCGAGTTGAAATTGCAGCGTCGGCAAGAGACATGCCGAATACGTCGCATTGCTTAGGTGCTGTAAAGACCCTGCTCTGTCTGAAAAATCCGACAATAGTTGCAGGACGAGCTCTAGAAGGTCCCTTGCGAGGACGCGGACCTGGCATCAAACGCGGCATTGACGAGACAGCGGAGTTAGATGCAATAGACAGGCTATTCTGACGAGTCGGAGACTCTGGCTCATCCTCTTGAATTGTCTCAGGGATCAGTTGATGGTCGCTCATCAGAGCAGTCTTATTTGGCGAAGGGGAGGCGGAGGAGATGGAAGATAGAGACATGGACGAAGAGATAGAAAGCCCAGGAGACGATGTGGGAGGAGAGATAGCTAATGCAGATTCTGGTGTTTTGGGAACTACTTTGATAGTTGGCGCAGACGAAGGCGAAGAAAAGCTGCCAGAGTTCTGATTTGATTTGCCGGAACTGAATGTGAAGAGTGCACTCGCATATCGTTTAGACTGCTCTTTTGGCTTCTGACGTTGATGATTTGAAGAAATTAAGCTAGATACAGACGGATCTTCTTTGGACGTAGTACCAGATTTGCGAGGTGTCGTCGGTGCACCTGCTGCAGGGGCTGCAGTCTCGCGCGTATTTTTGCTGGAGCTCGGCCATGGCATCTTGCGTCGCCGGTCGAGACTGAGCTTCATTTTGCCAAAGAAAGCAGTCTTTTTGCTTTCTTTTTCAGGACTAAGGCCATGCTTAGCAGACAGCGCGACTTTGGGCGCTGCGTCGGCGGGCGAGGGCGCGGTTGTCGACGACGAGCTAGTGCTCGCCCGAGAGCGAGATCCTCTAGTCTCTGCAGGCGCCAGAATATCGACGGCAGAAGAGACAGAGTGAATTGACGAAAGGACGGAAGATGCTGTGGAGGAACCGCGCCGATTACTGCTCTGGCGACGAAAAGAGCTCTCTATATCGAATTCGCGGACATCTACGATCATTGATTGCGGCCTGCCGATGAAGCCCGAGCGGCGGCGAGAAACAGCAGCGGACATTGCTGTTGCTTTGCGTCGAGAATGCGAATCAAAGGAAGGTTGCGAGAGAAGGAGGTGATGGGGAAGTACGGCGAAGACTCAGCAGGAAGCGATAAAGAAAAGAAAACTCAGGCCAAATCAAGGGGGAGCGCGTCGCGTAGAACGTATGCAAGGCGTCAACCTTATTTGGGGAGCCCCCTGGCTAGCGCGGCTTGGTTAGCCACCACACACAGCCGCACGCTCACAAGAGTGATGGCCAATCGATCTGAGGCGCTCCCAAGCGAGATTGTAGACGCGTTTATGCTCGTTAAGGCGCGTCGCGGTCGCGTTATAAATACATATTGAAGTTACAATTAGCGGCTCTATTTGCTCGCCGACTGGGCATTCCAGAAGATTGAGCAAGGGCTGTATGTCATTTATCTCTTGTATACAAGAATGCGGGTGCTGAAGCTACATTGTAGAGTCAGTAGGTGTGCGGAATTGGACAAGACAAATAGTGCAGAGAACTTAGAATAAGAAGTAGTTTTTTCATGCCTTAGCCAATGCTTTAGTCAAGGACTTCATTGCTATTGTTGGTTGTATTGGTCTCAATTGTTAGATTGCCAGTCGGCCAGATTATCGATATACCAACCCCTATTATTTCGTGTACCCCTATCAGTTCGTGTTCGTTTGGCATATCATCATCCAGACAACTCTCAACCCATTACGTACAGCTACATCCAGTCTCGCATTCCTCATTCCGTTCAAACTCGGTAAACTACAGACGTGCGCGGGATTAAAGTCAGTTAGATGCCCCAATATCTTATGTAATACATGCTGTAATAGTCACGTGATAAATATGAATAGGGTAACTGTGTACGACGACGAAAATATTTATGTCTCGAGACTAATAATTGCGCTCTTCTGCATATATATTCGCCCACTATACTCGTAATGCCTGTTCAATCCGTTCGTCGCGGAATATCCGTGGCCCGCAATGGAGTCGGTGCATTTGTGCTCCCTGTAGGTTGTCCTTATGGTCTGAATTCTAAATGTTTTGATATCTGACATTCTCATGTACAGTGCCGAAAGCTCACCTTCCGGTTCTGCAACTGGGGTGCCTCGTCTGTCGGCATCAGGTTCGTTCTTTCTTAACTATCTATGCTAAGGTTTGCTTCTGACTTGGTGCTATAGAGAATTTTTACACGAGAGTCTCAACAAGTTCAGCAAAGAGAATCCTGGTATTGAGTTTGAGGTCATTAAAAAGCATGGTCATCCGGTCATCATTGGTGACTACCGTACGAGTTCCCTTATTCTTCGGTGATAATTTGGAGTCATATACAGTTTCTAACAGTTTTTAGTCAATGGCAAACAAAAAGTAATTTGCGTACGCAATCTAACCGCCTCCGAAGTCGCTGTCAAGGCCAATCTTCTACGTGATGCATCAGGTCGCAAGCTTGCTAGAGCAAAGAATCCCGTTTCGTCAATAAATGACGGTCCCCGTGGTATCTGGAGTCCCTTCCATGTTCTTGAACAATATCGGCATAAGGTTTAGTGACTCGATTTATACAAGGTTTTGTTTGGCGTTAGTAATTGTATATATTCTGATTATTCTTCTATCCTATTGCGTACCATTTTGTGAATGAAAATACAGTACAATTAATGATAAACTATATTGACCCAAATCCAACGCCTTGCTACCATAGACTAATCAAAGACAGTTGATAAAAACAAAAAGCAAACTAGGTATTTTGGAAATAATAACTGCGGGCCGTCATTTTTTGCGAATCATAGATAATATAGACTGTGCAGCGACAGTATTTGAAATAGCCGGCGAGCTAACAGGCTGATTAGCCTGCTCCGTAAATGTAAACGGACTTTGAAGCAGCTTTTGTGGCGAGCTAGTTGTCGAAGCTTGCGCTGACGCCGCTTCTTCGATCTGGAGTTTCCGCTGCTTATTTGGTCGCTTTTGCTTCTTTGTTTTTGTCTGCACTTTTTCCTGTCGGATTGGCTTGTTCTGCGAAAAGAAAATGTCTTGCGTAGATGGTGGTGTAGGCGGAGTGATCTGTGAATGCGATACTAAAGGTTCGGCGTATGACACGGTCTTGCTCGCCGCCTTGGGAGGCTTATTGGCATTAATCCATTTCCGAAGCTGTTTCAGGAACGGCGCAACCATATAAAACTTTTTTGGATTATGACCACTATCCGTAGTGCCTGTTCCGTCCCTAATGGCCGAATAAGTGGGAAGTGCACTTAATTTGAACCATTCGATTTTCTAAAAGCAGATATTAATTTTGCATATGCAAGAAGAATCATAATACATACGCTGATTTCTTTTCGCGTTTGTGGCTCGAAAACTGAATCCATTGGGACTCCGGCAATAATGTAGAGCCTTACTTGCTGTTCTCTCATACTTATTTCGAGATAATCATCTTTCTTAAGTAGCGCAGACACATCGTAGCCCGTCTCTTCAATCACTTCGCGTATCGCGCAAGCCTCGTCCGACTCGCCTTGGTTGATTTTTCCCTTTGGGAAACCCCATCCAGCAGAAGCCTTCCAACCTTTAACTAGAATGCATTTGTCTAATTTCTTATTCAAGATAATAGCTCCTCTTACAGGAACGCGAGTTTTGTATTCTATAAAGTCAGCAAATGCCTGTTCATGTACGTCGCTCCATTTCCGAAGAAGTGGACAATGAGCAAATATTTTTGCCGTAAAATTTTTTTGCGAAAGTGATGGTAGTTGAGGATTTTCGGCACGAATAAAGTCTTCATAATACCAATGTGCTTCTTCTGCCTGAAAGCACACTCGCTGGACGAAATGACTTCATCAATATGTATTCGAGATCAAAGTTCAATCAGACATTCATACCTCCACAGACTTCAATTCCTCGGGCGGACAATTCATGATGAATCTGACAGATAGATCATCAAGAACTTCATCTAATGTTGCCTGAGCAAAATTGAACGTCGATCTAATAGTCATTTTTATCGATTATTAAATGTAGCTGTCACCAGAAGCGGCAAGCATCTAAATAGACCTAAGTAGATCGATGATCCTAATGTATGAGCATAAATGTCCAATGTAGTGATGCATATCACAGATCCGCTCAACTTGCCAGCCCGTATTGTAAACATCTTTTGTAGTCAAAATTTGTTCTACCAATTCTTTATTCAACCTATTATTTTTAGTGGCAGCCATGACGGCTCCTAGAACTAAATGTCGCGGTTTTGAAAACTTAGATACCAAAGCTATCCAACGACTGAATATAGACTGCGCTTATACGATACCGCTTGGTTGTGAGCCCTTTGGACAAGATGGACTAGTCGGCCCTGCTCGCCAGTCGCCTCAGCTACTGTCCCGTCCTCACCAGGACAATAGTTTGCTTACACGTTCTTTTATCTATCAGCTAGATCGAAAGGTATGGCAGTTGATAGTGCACATTAGCGAGAGATACAGCTCTTCTGTTTCTGCTGTTCTAGTCAATTCTAGTCGTCATGGGCCACGCAGCTGGAATAGCATCTGCGCGTCAAATTCAATATGGGATGCTGAATATTGGCTATCCAGTCCTTTTACTATGATTTTCATGTTTATACTGTCGATACCCATGTTTGTTTTTGGTAGAATGATGGCATGGCTCAGTGAAAGTTGCTGCAGATTTGCGGATAATACCCATCGTTCAGATTCTGTATCCAAGAATTATGCACGAAAGTCTCCAGCAAATTTACAGTATGGACTAACTACTGCGGCGGTAGTGAACTGTCATGGAGCAAGAGATCAGGGTCCTACAAAAAAATTCCGAGAGTCGACGTCTATATACTCCTCCGGGGCGATATCAAATTCTGTTGCAGATGCTTTGGGCCGGTTCCCGCTCCCGCTGAAAACCATAGCTTCGCATCCTGAGAGACAACATTTGTTTGATGCAAGAAGCGCTAATGCTTCATTTGTCTGATACTACTGCATTCTCTGTATTCTTCCCATCATTACAAGTGCGCAATTAGACGTAACACAGAAATCAAATAAGTCAATAACGATATTACGAAAACTTTTTTTTATTAATCCTACCATAACAAAACGCCAAATGATAATTTAATGCAAAACTTTTACAGCTCCAGAATTTACGCAGCGGTCTGTTTCCGAATGCGATCTAACAGAACGCCAACTTTTGGCCCCAGCTTCGGCTGTCCTCGCTGAGTATATTGATTCATTTTCTTCTTGGCTTTCTCTCTAGCAGCAATCTTTTCTTTCTTCTCGACTGCGCGTCTTTGAAAGTCGCGCTCGCGGGCTTCACGCTCAGCTCGCACTTGAGCAGCAGCCGCTTCTTCTCTCTTAAACCGGGATAACTTTTGTTTACGCTCAGCATGAATGCTCAAATGTTCTAGTGGTTTTTGCTGATCGTCTTCGGTTTGTTCAGCATCGGTTTTAATTTCGTTCTCGTCTTTGATGACTTCGGTGGCAACAACAGCTGTGTCACTGCTAGGTTTTGCAACTTCTAGACCCATTTTCCGTAGAGTCTTCCTGTATGAACGCTTCACCTCCGAGTTATGATCTAAAGTCTTCTTAATCTTCTCAACTGAAAATAGAAAATATGTTAGTGTGCGCTCATATAAAATTAAAAACCCAGTTAACGCACGCTTTCGCTTGTGAACGCCATCAGGCATAGACTCTGGGACTCTGAACGATTTGCGAAAAGGCTTTTGTATCTTTGACTCCATGTTGAAAGCTTGCAAATCTTAGACCGGTATCCAAGAAACGCGAAGTATCTTAATTGAAAATAGAGGAGACAAGCACTTGTAAATCTGTTCTATCTAGTAAGAGAAAAAACCTCCCAACAGGCAACCTTCAAAACTCTGGCTATTTCTTTTTTGGGATCTGTAAACTTTACTATACCTTTTCCGAGGGGCTTGTTCTGGCCTCTAGCTTCCGTCTGCTCAAAAAACTAAAATTGACAACCGCACAACACCTTTTACAAACAACTCATTTCAATAGCAGGCATGCTAATAATGCAATGACTACGAGATCTAAAGAGCCATAAATATCATTTCCTACTAGCTCGGAAGTTTTAGAACTCTTGAGCGAGAGAACAAATAGTACGCGCGTGATCAAGCAACTCCGATTTCATCCATGCTTCAGCAGCGAAGAGCAGCAAATTCAGGCACACGACAGTTATATTTACATAAGCCGAATTCTACAAACCGAACTTGAGTACGGAACGTGTTAAAACACGAGTTTGAGGAGCTGCGTCTTGAGCGTAAGGCTTTGGGCCGAAGGGTTAAAGACTGTCGTTTGGGCGATTAAAGACAAACCGGATGGGAAACATGTCTGCAACTTCCAGCACATCTACTGCTGCTAGTCGTTCGTTCAGCCGTCCTTTTCGTGTTAGTCACGATGACTTACTTTGGTGGTCATTGAAGACATGTTGGTCATCCGTTTGCTCTGGTAGAAGTCAGAAAACTGGATTGCAAGGTCCGCTTATTGAGGCACTGTATCCTGAGAGAACGATTGCTTTTATGCGGAAAGCGGCCGCAAAATATTCTGAAAAATTCAGATATAATAGAGGAGGATTGATTGAGAGACGAAGGGCATTTACGCAGCAGCGTCACTTGAAGAATAAGTGTAAGTGTAAAATTTCCACATTCATCTGATTAGACGCAGGTTTACTTTTCGGCATGCTGATTTTAGGTATGATACTGATTTCTCTCACGATATAGTAGACAAGGATTCATCTGGTTGGCAACGAGACAAGTTATCCTCGGCCACGTACCAGTCAAGTGAGATCAATGCTTCTCCTCCAGGTATTGAAAGGGAGTCATATTGGCGGCCACAATCCCTTCAATCTGAGACGAAAGACCATCCGCCAGAGCCTTCAGATGATACAATATCGCAGTCACTAGTAAGGCAAGTCATTAAAAGAAAATTGCGCGAATCATTAGATGATATACCAAGTGATCCAGATCGTCAGTTTGTCAATTTGATGAAAATCGTTGATTCTCATAATACCTTAATGGCCGATATGGTTGCTAAGCTGTGGAAATTATGTACAAATTCCATGATTACTAGAGGTAATTTATTTACCACCCGGTTTCTTGTGTACAACTATTATCGCGAAAGTGAGCGCCCAGAAGACTGGCAGCAAATATTGGTCATGTTTCGAGATGTGCCGCGAAGTATGCTAACAGAGCTCGACTACCGATTCAACTTATGGGCACTTTTCCGGTTAGATCTTATTAATCTAGCGCCTGGTGTATTTTTAGAGTCGGTGAAGCATTTCCCGCTCGAGACGCAAATGCAATGGCTGATGATCCAACGATATTGTACTAATAGTGACAATTTCGCGCCGTTATTTATAATGTGGTGTATTCATAATTCACAAACCGATCCGCGATTGCGGCATGACCGAACTACATCACAAGACGAGTTACGACGAATGCTTGTCGGCATTGCTAGTCATCAACAGACACAGTTAATTTCAAGCTTTGAGTACATTCTTGAACATTTGGAGTTATTTGGTCGACGCGTGTCTCGTATGGCAATCTCTATACTGGCCGAACTAGAAGCGCCAATGATGGCAAAGGAAATATATGTTCTACTGAGGCGATATGCCGCCTCGCCTGCGGACTTGACGGCAATTGTGAATATTCTCATTGACGCAGCAATGCCTAAAGAAGCTTCAGAGCTGATTGCGGACTATGAATTCCAAGATCTCGATTCTACGAGCGCAAACGCTGTGATTGGATGTAAACTAAAAACTTTGGCAGCTCTTGGAGATTTTACTGCGATGCAAAGACTATTTGAGAGTATTGAGAACCCACGGTCAGACCATTACAACATTGTCATGAAGGCTCTTGGCAAAATTGGACGCATTGATTTAGTGAATGCTCTGTTTGATAATTTGCTTTCGCAAGATGAAGTAATTGATCCGTCAAGTTTACAAACTCTGATGTGGTGTCGTGTGCAGGTCGGCGATATACATGGCGCCAGGAAAATTTTTGACTCCCTTGGTGAATTTGATATGACGCCAGATACGGTGATGTACAATCTAATGCTCAAGGCATATAAAGATACGCAAGATCCTTATTCAATGTTTACGATCTTTGTACGAATGATCAGCGAAGATGTTGAAGTTAATTACCGGCATATCACAACTATGATGTCTTTATATGCAAATATAGGTAGCGTCGCTGGAGTGGAGAGTGTTTTTGAGTATCTTGAGCGACTGGAAATCAAGCCTGATGCAGGTATATTTAATATGATTTTACTTGCAAATGTGCGTGGTTGCGGTCCACACGAGTTCTCTGAGGCCGTAGAGCGTGTTCGGGAGCGAATGCGTGAAGCCGATGTTCGGCCCAATGCTCATGTATATGGTACGACATTGTACGGACATGCTGAAAGAGACGATGCCGAGGGCGTTAAACGAACGATTGCAGAGATGAATCTGTCGGGCGTGCAAATGAATGCCGTGACGTATGGCGTTATGATTCACTACCTTGCCATGCTTGGCCAGTTTGATGCCGCAGAGAGTTTGGTGGAGCGATTACCTTCTCTTGGAATTAGATGCGATGCCTATCATTACACTGCTCTCATGTCTGGTTATTTGAAACACGATTTGCCAGAGAAGGTCACGGACTTATACAGAACTATGGTTCTGGAAGGTCTGCAGCCCACGTTTGTAACAATGTTTATGGTCATCATGGCAAGTCTTGACAAGAAACCACAGAATGCTCGCAAATCTCTCGCTGAAGCTATTCAAAGATATATACCAAGCTTCCCGACTGCTGATATGACGTCCAAGACAATTCCGAAGACTGTTGTTCCTTCATTTATTTTCACTGAAGCGCTCAGACAATATCGTCCTAATACTCATGAGGGTCTAGAGTCTTACAAGCAATTCATGAGTCTTCATGATTCATCTAGAGGTCGCTCTTTTTTATCTAGGGGTGCAGAGCCGGATGTTGAGTATGAGTGTTATTTGATTATAGCTGCGCGTGACGCTGAAGACTGGCTGCAAATCACCCATCGCTGGCGTAAGAGGGTGCTACCGAAGTTTCGGAAGTCACACAGAATATTTGATAGTACGTCAGGGCGATTCACAAAGGAAATTCGTGGATTGGATATGCGACTGCTAGCACAAGCTGCTGCTGCACAAATGGAAGCACTGACTCACCTACGTAAATACAAAGAAGCTGAGAAGCTTTGGTTGGATATCCGAAGGAAATACAAAATTCCCTCAACCTCCAAGGTGTGGAATGCAAGAGTGCGAGCTCTTGTTGAGATGCCAGGTCGGTCACTTGAAGCTTTTGAGATCTCTGAGAAGTACTTGAGTGCGGGAACATTAGAAAGATTAGAATGGCAGAAGATGGCGAAACGTCGTCGCACTTCTGATTTACCGGATAATGAAGAGGTCAAGGAGCTACCTCGAGTACATTCTTTGGATCAAAAGTCGATTGGTGTTTTGTCAGAAGCTCTCATACGACTTTATCGCTCTCAACGAACTGAATTATCTACCAATCCAGCGGAGTCGACACAATATCAGCGAGTTGTATCTCAATGTCCGCTTACTCGCAAATTGATTCGAGGGTTCCGGGAAAGTCAGAGGATCAAGCGCACACGCGTAAATATTATGGGTACGTCTTTTAGTAATGATAAGGGGACGCATCTAAGGTCAGATCGGCTCGATGATTGGCAAAGTTATCGTAATGCAGTATTGGGTATGAAGGGCCGCAGGACTATAATCGCTAAAGAGCGCACAGAAGAGATACAAGCGATATACACGCAGCTTGGCAAAATTACCCCTCAGATGTGGTATGATTTACAACATGTTGGGAAAATGTCCGCAAAGGATTATGACATTATGGTTGAGCGACTGAAGGCTAACGCAGGGAGAGGTAAGATAAAGAGTTGAGATTGTAATGAATTGTACATATTTTGTTTGCATAGAGGATGTATATATAATTATTATGAATACTGCATATATTGGAAGATTTATCATTATTATTGTAAACAAAAATAATCGACTGTATATATAAGCATTAAAGAAATGTGTTCCTGCTCCCAGACGGCTAAGAAAAGTGGAAGCCACTAAATTCAGCCCAACACAAGCACAAGAAAGTTGTTATTGGTACCATAACCACCATTAAAGAAACAAAGTAAATAAATTCAGCAATGGAACTGTGTGTATTCTCACACCGCAATACACCCCTAACGACCAGGTTTGGCGTTGCTCTCAGCCTGAGTGGTCCTCGTCCACCCGCAGACAGACGACCTTGGGGCAAGGTCTGGAACAAAGGCTTGTATCTCACCACTCAGGTTTGAAATAAGAAGCGCACCAAAGAGGACTCTGGAAGGGGGCACAAGACGACGGAGAAAAAAACTAGCACCAGTGTGAAGAAGAAAAAGAGAAGAGAAGAGACGACAGCAGGATGCGTTTTTAAGTGAGTGACTGGTGCGCAAAGGGTTTGCGCGGATATGCAAGAAAAGTTTAGAGATTCACATGTTTCGCTGTTGCTTAATTAGAGACAGACCAGGATCCTGCGCGGCAAGCAGTTCGAACAGAGATAAGCACAGAAAACAATGCTGTGTGGAAGTACGTGATTATGTCGATTGATGTGGTAGTTGCTTACAGATAAATATTTAAGCTGACCGCATTCTTGCAGTATCTGGAATTGCCCCCAAGGTAGCCGTGATCTCTCCCAAAAGCGGTGCGCTTTCTATGATTTTTGTTTCGAGTGCGATGAGTTGACTCTAACAAACTGCTGCAGGGATCCCGTTTGAGAAATCGCTGCTCCAGGCATACGTGTCGGAACATGGCGTTGATCCAGTGACAAATGAGCCACTTACAATGGAGGAGGTTATTGAGATCAAAGGTCAGTGTGAACTTTACCAAGTTGTCTGCTGGAATGCGTACAACAACTTTTTTTGAGGATACAGTATTAATGAATGGACAGAACCAGCTACACCTGTTGCGCGGACCCCGGCGCAGGCCAGCATTCCGTCTCTCATGCAGACGTTTCAGAATGAATGGGATGCGTTGGCACTCGAGACGCTATCGCTGCGGCAAGAGCTGCTGAAGACGCGACAAGACCTCAGCACTGCTTTGTATTACCATGATGCAGCTGTGCGGGTGGTCGCGCGGTTGACTAAGGAGCGGGACGACGCGGTAAAGGAATTAGAGCAGTTAAGCGGGTAGGAGAGGCAAGAAGATTGAACGGAAATGAATTCTGTAGGTTAGTGTGAGAGAGTCCAGATTTATTGTTTATAATGGAGTTGAGTTATTTACAATTGTATTGAGCTATTGTCAGCTGTATCTAAGAAATATAAGCTACCGATGCTTCGCGGTAAAGACCAAGCTGGAAAATCTCAATAAAACCGGTAATCCACCGAAGCCGGCAAAGTTAGTCCTGAGCTAACTAAGTAGTAAAATCTTTCAGCTTAGTCCCAGAGCTTTTTAAGCATGACTGAAAAATAGGTGGCGACCTACAAATGGCTGCCGTTCGCTGCCGCACGCAGGTTAGGGCCTGCCAGATATCGGCACCGCCTCGCCAGCCCTGTGCAGGATCCCTCCTGACAACTAGTATCTCTTCTTTCTTGCAACCCCATCCCCATAATGTCCGCCGTCCGCCGCTTCGTGCGAAGTGCGCGCGATACCTGGACTCGTTTCTGGCGAGATTTAGCCGGTAAACGTGGTGTTGCCGGGATGCTCCACTATCGTGTTCGCGTCGGTGCAAATATATCAGTCCCTCTCATCCTCTTCGTTGCCCTACCCCCACTACTCTTCTTCTTTCTCGCCATTCTACCTAGCTGGCGGCCAACAAATAACTCTGCTAATCCCGGATTCCTTCAGAAAAACCGCTTACCCAGCATAAGGTAAGTCCCTTGTCTGCGACGTTTACCTACTTCTAGACGCTGATATTTTCTCTAGAGCAATTAACGACGCAATTGACCCTACCTTTTCGGTGGGCTGTATGGAGCCTGACACCTCAAAACCCCGTGCTAATGCTGTTCTCGTTGTCCTAGCTCGCAACAAAGAATTGCCCGGTGTTCTAGACTCTATGCGTTCTATGGAGCGTCATTTTAACCGCTGGTACCATTATCCCTATCTATTTCTAAACGATAAGGATTTCAACTCTACTTTCCGCGAGAGTGTTCAGAATATTACAGACTCGGTAGTAGAATTCGGTACCATCTCTCCTGATCTTTGGGATTTTCCTGATTGGGCTGACGAGGACGAAATCGCGGAGGGTATCGCTCTTCAAGGCGACCGTGCCATCATGTATGGTGGCATGGCCTCTTACCACCACATGTGCCGCTTCTACTCAGGCAAGTTTTACAAGCATCCAATGCTGGCTAAATATGATTGGTACTGGCGCGTTGAGCCTGACGTCAAGTATTTCTGCGACATCACTTACGACCCTTTTATATACATGCAAGAGCAGGGAAAAGTTTATGGCTTCACAATTGTAATTAAAGAGCTTATCGATACAGTTCCGAATCTTTTCCGATATGCTTCCGGTTTTAAGCGGTCGCGTAATATTACTTCGAAAGGCATGTGGGAAGTATTTCTTGACAAGGAGGATGAACAAGAGGCAGAAAAGAAGAAGGTAGAAGACGCCAACAAGAAGAAGAGCTTTGATGATGATTTCCGGTTGCGCGATCCGGAGCCCATTGACCCCGAAAAAATGAATGGCGAGAAGTACAACCTTTGCCATTTCTGGAGTAATTTTGAAATAGCCAATCTCGATTTCTTCAGAAGCAAACAGTATGAGGATTTCTTCCAGTTTCTTGATCGTAGTGGTGGTTTTTGGAATGAAAGAGTATGTATTTTTTTTTTATTTTAGTCTGTTACTGTTTTCTAACTCATATATAGTGGGGTGATGCTCCTGTCCATTCTCTTGCCGCCGGCATCTTTTTGGCACCTGATCAGGTTCATTACTTCCGTGACATTGGCTATCGTCATACCACCATTCAGCACTGTCCAGGAAATGCTCCTCGTAAACAGCTGCCAAGGACACCATATATCCGTAATCCTCAAAGCAAAAGAGATCTCGAAGAAGACAGATATTGGGATTCTTGGGACATGGAACGTGAAAACGGAGTTGGCTGCCGTTGTAAGTGCGATACTGATATTGTTGATGTTGAGGGAAAGGATGGAAGCTGCTTGCCTTATTGGGTTGATGCTGTCGGTGGCTGGGCTTGAAAAAACTAATCTACCCGATTTTGTTTCCGCATGGTTCTTAATTCATTTTATGCAAGGTATTTCGACGTCACTGGCTCTAGTTTCTTGACAAGAATTTGTTCAGTTCACTACACCGATACTCTTGCTGTGCATTTTTAATTTTTATATTTTTATTTTCCTATTGGATGAACTAATGCGCCCGGTTTTGAAGTCCATAGACAGTTTTTCTTTTTGTCATTATTTTTTGTCTGTATTTATTGGTATATATCTGTTTTCACACTGCTCGTCTTTTTTATGTTGAGTTATTTTTTTGTTACCGAACATAATATTCACTTCGGGTGTATATTTGCAATCAGTCTGCTTGATTTTAGACTATATGTATTCTTATTACGTTTTGCATGCTTTTTTTATCTGATTTTGTTCGTTTTGTAGTTTTTTTTTTTGATTGTTCATCATTTTAAACTGCATGAATCGGGTGATGTGCCAGAAGTTACTCTAAAACTTTACGTTATGCTTGCCATTTTATAATTTTACATAGAATTGACCTTTTTAATGAACCTGATCATCTTTAAACTTAATGGATATCGTGAGAATATTGTTTCTACGAGGTCGTATTCGGAACTATGCCAGCGCCATTAGCAGACCATGAACTAGCTTACGTCGTATTTCCTATTTCGAAACAAATGAAAAACTTTTTTTAGTCTATCATACATAAAACAAAAATCATGTACCAGGCACTACTCCCTCTCCCGTAAATTAAAAGTCGCCTCTCTACTCTAAGCTCTTGGTCAAAAAAATAGGCAGACTGACACTGTCCTTACTCTTCACATGCAGCGAGCGAATTCCATCCCATCCGCCCTTAATAACACTCTTCACAAGCCCTTCGACGATGGCGTCAACGTTCTCAGCAAGTTGCTCGGCCGTGAGATTTGAGTATCCAATTTTCACAGTCGTGATGGCTCCTGCTGGTAATACGACTATAGCAGACTTTAGCGTTCGCTCAAACTCAGCCTTAACTCTCTTAACCGAGACGTTCTCCTTCTCCTGAGCAATTTCCTCTTCGGGTGAGATTTCAGCACGTTTCTTCTTACTCAATTGCTGTTTAACAACTTTCTGAGTTTCTTCCTTTTTCTGACCGGCAGATCCTAAGAATCTGATAGGAATCGGCATTTTCTTTGCACCAATGAAAGTTTTCCCTAAAACAGCAGGCAGCATAGTCACGATACGGTCATCGGCCAGGAACAAATCGTAGCTATCTCTCAGCTGGCGACGAGCTTCAAAAGTCTTGAACTTGCTGCGGAGCTTAGAAACACCAATAATCCGGGCTAGGGACTCAGAGATAACGGCATCGCTATCTCCAGGAAGATCAGAGGGCAGGAAGAGATCTTTGTAAAGACGCTGCGGATCTTTGGTAAGTAAACAGATTGAAGTGTTATCCGCGTTGTAAATTGGATGAGGAACAGTACTATAATAGAAATTATAGTCAGTAATTTTGCTGCTAAAGGCTGGCTATACGACATGTTTCTTTACGTACATGCGCTTAGGCTTCATAACTAAACGATCGCTCAAGAATTTCTTGGTACTGACGACAAGATACATTGCCTTCTTATCTGATTCTGACGGATCTGACGGGTCGTCAGATAGCAAATTCAGCTTCCGCTTCTTACCAGGCTTTGAAGAATCATCCTCATCAGCGGCAGCCTTGGCTTTCTCTTCTTCTGCAGCTTTCTCCATGTGCTTCAATAGCGCCTTCAAAGCCTTCTTCGTCTGATCAAGAGAGAATTCAGTCGCTCCAGAAATCCCGTCAGATACCGCATCTTCAGCCACCGGCTTCACAACCGCAGACGCCTTCTTTCCGGCCTTCTTGCTGGTCTTGTCTTTTTTTGAAGGCATTCTGCAGATTTATAGCGAAAAGGTGGTTTCGTAGACTAGCGGCAAAATTATTGCCAAGTTAAAACAGAAAAATTTTGGGAGTTTGGGAGTTTGGGATTTTAAAGTTTTCAATGGGTTACCCGGAGAATGCGTCCAGATGCGCCTATTATCTCGTCGCCAACAAATCGATATCCAAACAACGATCTGGAGAATCGCTTCACGCAATCTATTTAGGCTATAACTCATTCGATTTGAGCTGATTGTTTAAGATTTCTTACGAGCTAGTGAGCTGTGGGATATACGCGAAAATTGTGGATCTAGCGCGTGTCTCAGCTGCTGACGACGGTACAAAGTGTTTGATTTAAGAGCCTTCAGCATCGTTGGTATCGCACCTGCTTTGACAATATTTACGCCCAGCGCCTTTGCTCTGGTACACTAAGTAGTTGGATATCCTTCAAGTTTTGAAGGCTGAATAGAGCTGCCTGTCCTTGATCCTCCGTGGGCGCAGTAGACACATGGCCGAATTTCTTCGCTCTGCGATCGCGTCCCCGCGAACCCGGCATTACGATCCAGTCGCAGACACATATCTGGATCTCGCGTATTTAGAAAAAAACATCATTGTCTGCTCGATGCCTACTGCGGAGTTTCCAAAGATCATGTATCGTAATTCACTTGCTGATCTGCGCAAGCTACTTTCGCTGAGGCACGGTTCAAATTGGCATATATGGGAATTTCGCGCAGAAGGGGCGGGCTACGATGATTCAGAATTCTTTAATAGAGGTAAGTGCTATTACTCTGCGTTTTTTTTAAATTCATATGCATTATCTTTTGAAGACTTACATATATAATATCTTTAGTCTCACATTTTCCCTTCCCAGATCACAATCCTCCTCCATTTGCGATGCTTCCGGCTGTGATATCCTCTCTTCATAAATTTCTTTCTCAACATCCAGAAAATGTTGCTGTTTTGCATTGTAAAGCAGGGAAAGGCAGATCAGGTACAATATTCTGTGCATATCTGATAGCTCAACACCGTTGGACGGCTCAGAAAGCACTTGCCCATTTTACCGCCCGCCGTATGCGGTCAGGATTCGGCGAGGGCGTCTCAATTTTGTCTCAGCGAAGATGGATTTCATATGTTGAAACATGGTCTCGAGACCCGAATCGAGAATATAGGGAAATACCTGCCGTCGTGACTGAAGTCCGAATTCTTAATCCCGTGAAAGGTGTTGAAGTGCAGATACGTGGGTTCAAAGAACACGGGAGAAAGGTTGTCACACTATTTCAATTTGGAAAGAATGATTATGTTGAATATAAAGATTTATCAGAGGTGAATCAGAATCAGTCAGGCAGATTATGGTTTGGCGCTAATGACGACCAGTCATCGTCTTCGGGTGACGACGGAAACAATGAGACTGAAGAAAGTGAAGTAGTGTCTATCATCAGAAGGACCGACTCGCTAGGGAGCCTACACCAACGGAGTCACCGCGACAGAAACGCATCTCTGCATCGATCTGGAAACTTCAAATCGGTTCAATATAATCGCGTACGTGATCCAGAAATGGGTTATCATAAGCCTTCTTCTGGTTTTGAAGTCGTTCTGCGGCCGCGAGCAGATATACATGTGACAGCTGACATCAATATATCGGCGGAGAAGAAGATTTACGGTCCCGCTGGATTGTCATTTCTAAGTTCTACCGCATATGCGTGGTTTAATGTGTTTTTCGAAGGAGATCATGACACCGGAGGCACATTTTCCATCAAGTGGGAAGACATGGACGGTTTCAAAGGAACCAAAAAACGTGGTGGAAAAATATTTGATCGCATAGAAGTTGACTGGGTTGTCTGCCATCCGATGGAATTTCCAGTTGGAACTCAAAACAAATCTGAAATTGATTTGCAAAATGGCAGGCACGAATTGAATGTGGCCCATCAAGACTCTGGAAATCCCGATCGGGACTTTTTTGAGTCTCCTGGCGAAGCTGACCTTGATCATGATTCAATTTCCGAGTGAAAAAAACTTGTACTTAACTAAATGGGAGGAACTTGTTTTTTTATGTGGTTTTGTTCTTTCTAAGTTGGCTATGTAATCGGAGTGTGTGTGATATTCATGAAGGGAAACTGGGGGAGTTGGCTTTGATTGTACAGTTCTTGTGTTCTAATACCTTTCGACATACAGATGTTCATATTGTGAGAGCATTTTGCATCATACATATCGTCTCCAAATAAAACTGTTTTGCTCGCCTACAGCTAATATTAAATCTGTAGCTGTACTTGTCAGATCGTCGCATTGAGTTGACATCTTCATTGTTCATTAATGTATTGATGATCACCAGCTATAAAACAGCAAATACAAGAAAATACACAAAAATGTCAAGTGACATTTACATCTAAAATACAAATATACCAAACTCGGATTTATACCGATTTGGTCATATTAACGGCTGGTTTATCAAGACCACGTAGCGCTGGCTTCTGGATTTGAGCCTGAGCCTCCTGCTTTTGTTTAGCTTCCATAATTGCTTTGGCAACTGCGCTTACTCTAGGTCTGGCAGCTGCTGCAACTGGCTTCTCGGCAGCCCCCGATGACAAAGATGAGTTTTTCGAAGAATTAGGATTAGCTTTCTCAAGAGCTTTCCGAGCCATAGGGTCAAGATTATTAATAAGAGCTGATGCTCGGTTAGGCCATAGAGCTTGAAATTCCCAGTAAGTCGCACGCATAGACTCTCTTACGTGCGGATTGGCGTCAGCCAAGCAACTCTTTATACTTGACTCAAATATCTCAATGCAGTTGGTTGCCTCCATAGACAACTTTTGATCGACGTGTACCATTAGTAGAACTTGCAGCCATCCAGCGCCAAATAGTCTTGCAGAAGCGTTCTTGTCGCGGCACGCTCCGCAAACATGCACCGCGATGCGATGCTGGAATGAAGTGTAAGCTAGCAGTACAACAAGAGAAGCATTTGCGCTCTGTCCTGCAATTTTTTTTGTAGATGCCGAAAGTTTGATAAGCGTTTGTGTGAAACTGTCAGCAAAAGAATCGATTGCGCTGCCGGTAATGTTTGCGAGATCGCTGACAAGTTTGCATCCATGCGTGCTAAGCGTAGTCCGCAGTGAACTGACAGCTTTGATTATACCATCCGCCAAAAATCTAAGGCAGGTAATGAATTCTACCATGTAATCCGAAACAGCGTTTCCACGAACCAGTTCGCGTAGTGTTACTATGCTCTTTTGCCTTTCGGCCCAGTTGGCTTCAGTCTCCTTGCCATCAAACCATCTAACCATGCCTTCCATCAATTGTTCAAGGTCTCGAGCAGAAGCAACGTAAATAGGTTTTAGATCTTCCATCACAGTGCCGGGTATTTGTTTGATATATAGCAAGACAGATTCTGAAAGTGTAGGCGCTAATGTAAGGGAAGGAGAAGTTGACGGTGTCGAAAAAAGAGGAAGGTTTCTGTTCTCATCACTTTTGGCAGAAAGTACTGCGAGTGGTGTCCGCATAATGACCGTGGAGGTCGAAATTGAGCCAGCTGCTAAACCAGTGTTGCCAGCGGAGTGGTTAGTAATGTCAACGGTTCGCGATCGAGGTAAGCGCTGCGTGGAAGTTGCATTTGCCATTTTCTGCGAAGATTCTGTGTCTTCTTTCGGCAATATCTCAACTCCTAACTTATTTGATAATCCTTTAGTGATCTCAGGAGGAATATGCTGGTTTACAATCTCAGCCTTGAGATCAATAATTGCTTGATGAGATGCATTTCTAGACAATATTACCGTTAACATGACTGTACTCAGATAATAAATATCATTCTCCCACTGACCTGTGCAAAATCACCAGACTCTGTATGCAAGCCTCCTGTACCTTGGGGCTAGAATCTTTAAGAGCGGACACAATGTCAAAAAGTAACCCGCGAACAACAAACTTAGGCTCTGTCTCTTGTAATGTGCACAGGAATCTAAGCGTCTGCTCTCGCACCTCGTCGCGATCATTCAAAAATCCTGCTTTGCGGATGCAACGCTCCACGTCAATGCTGGATGCGCGCCAGTAGTCTGTCAAGGCTTTGCGAGCGACATCATGTACTTTATTTTTTTCTGCCAGCTTCTCAATCAGAACCGGCACAATCTGATTGGCATATCGACGAAGTTTGGTCTGCTCTTGAAAATATAAACGTTTAACGAGATGGCAAAGACAGCCAAACGAATATTGAGAGATTCGGACATCGTCATAAAAAGATCCTATTACCAAGTAATCAAAGAAGATATCAACCGCTTTGATCTTTGCTAGCGTCAGTATGGTAAAATGAAATTAAGGATAGAAACAAAATATATTATACCTCAACAGGTTGATGCTTCAAATCATGGCGAATTTCAGAAAGCTTGCTAACGAGCTTGTCGTAATCTATAAAAGATAATAACGAGGTCAGTTTCTATCCAGCCGCTACTGAGACCAGAAAGACGTACCGAAAGTTGGCTTGCTAAACTCGCTTTGCAGTAGTTTAGCATCACTGAGCGACATGGCCTCCTATGAGACAAGTATTATGGCTGAGAGGGCAAGTGGATCGGCGAAATAGACAACACGCGAGCTGTTCAGGTAGACGAGAAGCTTCGTCGTTGTTTACGGCCTTGTTTACGCTGGGCGGCGTATCACCCAGGCAACCACCAGCAAATGCTATGACGGTTATGCCTTTGAGCCCTAACCTCAGATATATTCTGGGGACTAGAACACGCCGAATCAGGAGTCAGATGTTGGGTTTCCGAGCGACTCTCCAGCGAAACTCCTTTCACACCGGAACAGGCCACTTCACGTACACTTTCAACAGCACACAATCCAGCAATGTTCGCCCGATCAATTCTGAGAGCAACCTTACGTCAACGCGCTGCTGCCGGTCGTCGCTTTGCCAGCTCGGCCCCGAAGGCCGCCGGCTCTGGCTCCATTGATCCCCTCGTCATCGTTTTTCCTGCCCTCGCCCTCGGTGTCTACTTCTATAGCAAGAGCACAGTGCCTTACTCCAACGAGCCTTTTGCCTTTGAGGAACAGTCCAAGAAGATTGCAAAGATCTACGAGACCTCATCGGTCAGCGAGTTACCCGCCGCTTACGGCGAGGCTATTGGACTTCCCGAGGAGAACATCGAGTTTCTTTCTGATGCATTTGATGCTGTTGAGCTGAAGAAGGCTGCTAAGCTTATCGATGCTCTGCCATACTTTTTCGAGAAGGCTAATTCTGATTCAGCTACCGAGACCAGCAAGAAGGTGTTATACCGCATTGCCTTGGGGCCTGTTCCTGATGATTTGGAGAAGGCTAAGAAGGTTGCAGATGCTAGATTATCTAGTCTGCTGGCCTCGATATGGTCTGGTATTCCTTCGGACTTGGAGGGTGAGGTTAAATACCGTGTCAATTTGCTACTTGCTGACAGTGGTCTATCTGAGTATGCTGATAACCTTGATCTCTCGTTCATAAAAGTCTCTGCCAAGGACAGTGTCAGTATTAAGAAAGCTATTCCTGAAGCTGAACTCCCATTACTTGCGAAGCCTTCGGCCGACGAAGCTTCCAAGTTTTACGAGCAATACAGTTCTGCCGGCCTTTTCAAATCCAAGTCTGGCGAGGAGATCCCATTTGGCGAGGGTCCCATCGCGATCTTCTCTGCCAGTGACCTTTTGGCTGAGCCCCCGGTGGCTTTCATCGTCGAGCCCCCTACCAGCTTTGCTGCAGAGGCTACTGCTCCTGTTGATGCGGTTAAGGTGCCAGAGCTCGAGGCTGAGGCGTCAGAACCCGTCGTTGAGGCTGAGCCCATTGTTCTCGTTGAAGAGAAGTCGGAGTAGACGGGGAGTTATCAATTAATCCTATTTATAATTTTCGGCTTTTTATATGTTTTTTCGTATTATCTGATGAGGTTGTTATGTTAGAGTCCAGATAGCATGCCATTCTTGATGATTGGAGAAACGTATGAGGATTTCTTGGATTTTGTTTTGTTACAATTATTAAAATTAAAAAATTTACTGCATCCAACTTACGTCCATATTGATTCCGCAATTTAGTGAGTGTCTGTGAGGTTCTACGGCACATCTCTTGGCGGATTGATGTGTCTGTTAGTGGGCTTTTCGAAGTTTGAAGTCAACAATTTATTAATCGATAAATGCATGCGTAGTGTGGCAGCAATTCAGTTGATTTGCCAGCATTAAAATGACGAGACCGATATTCATCCAAAACGCTCATGTTAATTCGTAGCATACGTCTCCTTATTGTACTCTACAGGATCAAGTCCCGGCGGTGGTGTACAATACAGCAACTTTCCTTTGACATAATCCTTTAGAATGACTCTAGCAGCTTTCGATTCGTCAGGGCGACCTCCTTTACTACTCCGAATAAATCCTCGAGCAATTGCGTAAGCTCCCAGGAGCTCATCTGCATTCGGAATTCCAGTACCTCCATCTATCTCAGGACGTGTTTGAATTTTGATTCCATAAATCTGCTCTAAATGCGCTTTTGGAATTCTTTTGGCGACTAATCCAGCTGGACCAGTATATTCCCGCATCTGATCAATGGGCAAGACACCATTGCATACCAACTCAGCTTTCGTAGACGCAAAGTTGGGGAAAACAAGACCAGGACAATCACAAAGAACAACTCGCTCGCTTAAGTGAATGGTCTGGAAATGTTTTGTTTTTCCAGGAGTAGCTGAAACGGAAACCTTCTTTGCTCCAAGTAAAGCATTGATTGTGGATGACTTTCCGACATTGGGATATCCAACTAGTCCGATGTATATTTTGTCAGTCTCAGATTCTGGTGGCGGGGCGGTTTTGAGAAAGAGATCTTCAAGCTGGTCGACCGACAAAACATTAATGTCATCAGCAGTCACGTCATCTTCATCCTGTTCTTTTTGCAGCTCCTCGTTAATCTCATCATTAAGTCTCATGACGGCAAGTGAGTCTTCCAGACTTGCCATTACGGCTGAGAAAAATGCAAATTTTATTTGTTCGCGCTTGAAATAGCGAGCCCATAATCGTCGCTGTCTCACGCTCAGCATGTCTGCCTTGTTTATCAGTAGTAGATTTCTTTTGTCTTTCTTTTCGTTAAATGCCAGCTCGCGAATATAAACGGCCAGGTCTTGCGAGCGATAAAACAGAGGTTCACGCGCATCACAGATCTGAACGACGACGGACGATCGCTCGACAACTCGCCACAGCTGACGCCAAACTTCAATATTACGTTCAAATGGTGTGAGCAAAAGATCGTGCTGTTCCTCAAGTTCGGCTAGTCCACGCCGCCATTCCAGAAAAGCCATTCGCTCAGCCTTATCAAGCTCGCCTGGTGTCGTGCTAGAGTCCCAATAAGGCCGTCGAGGAACAGTGAGACGTCTCCTGTTTGAGCGCTGGCGTTCGTTCACTTCCTGTTGCTGCTCATCTGTGAGCAGAAAAGGATTTGTTTGATCTTGATGTAAAATTTTAATGTTTAGCTTGGTTGCTGTGAAATCTGTACCGGCAAGCTCTGCTGTATTTAAAAATTCATCGAGATCTCGTTCCTGAGTCACAGACTGTAAGCGCACCCATCCTGGCTGTCTTTCTTCTCGGCTAGAGTCAGTGGTTCCGTCTGGCAGCGCTCGCTGTCCACGTCGAGTCTTGTTTCGGGCATTTATGATAGCGTGGCCGAGGCCGTTGGCGTGATGGAATGTCTTTTGAACCTGCGATAGCGATGAATTAGTGCTGTGTCGTCTTACAGCAGAAAATTATATATATATATGTACCATAGTATTTTAGTAGTTTGACTAAAGGTGATTCGAAAACCAAATAGAAGTCGCTACTTTTTCGTTGGAATTGGTAAAATATTCAGCTTCAGAATGCGAAGATATTTTTTAAGAAGTTAAAACTGATTGGGAGAAGAGATTTCGATATGACGTAAACTTCAAGATCTTTGCTTCTCACAATAAAATATTCGTCGTGAAATCACAATATTTGGAACACCAAAGCGCAGAGACTGATATTTTTCCTCAGATCTTTTTTATAATTTTTATTCCATTAATATTCTTATGCCTGAGGATACTACAAACCAGATATTACCTAGCCAACCTGCATCCACAGACGAGAGCGTGGCTACAGAGGAGATTAAACCAAACAGCACCAGCGCACCAGAAGATTCCGACTCGATAGTGCTCAAAGATGAATCTGAAGAGACATCTACTCTGTTAGAAACTGGACTTAGTAACGAGGGAGAACTATTTGAGGATGCACTTTCAGACGTTCAGAATCTGCCACTGGCAGAAAACGCGTCTTCTGAGGACTCCTTGTCTATGACCGAACTCTCACATGGGACGGAAAATCTCAGTCAACTCACCGACGCAAGTTCTAGCGAGGCGCAACAATCGTCTTTGGGATTTGGTATGGAAGAAGTAGGATCTCAGGATGGGATAGACGATGACGAGTCTGGCTTTGTCACGGCTGAACCTGAGTCAGAGCTACGCATTCAATCAGTGGCAGCAGCTAGAGCAGCGAAAGCAAGAGAGGCTACTAAGGGCAAAGATTCTTCAGCGCCCGTTGCGATTTTGCAAACTCGTGGACTGCAAGATGAAATGCAAAGCATATTAGATAATTTGGTATGACTACAACAGCTAATTGAGATAGTGTATCGAGGTTCTAACGTTCATATGACACAGTCCAACGATTACACCAAGACTTCTAAAGAACTGGACTTGAAGAGTGAGTTTATTGCAAAAACGAAGTCTAATAGCTTAAACCTTGCAGTACTGACTACTTATTAAATAGTGGATAGCATGTCAAGGAGAATCGACGAATTGGAACGGAAAATCAAATCAGGTTCATAAAAACAATAATATTTGCATTTACCGATTCAAAATACACATAAAAAAATGATTTTGTTATACCTCCCGCCAATATATAACTTTGTGCATCATTACCAATCCCAGACTACGACACACTCCTTTCCGCAAATTCAGCACCTAATTAAATCCCCTCGTAACTGCAATTTATCTTAATCTATTTAATCGACAAAAGCTTTTCCTGCACCTATCAAATTCAAAGTTCACCTATGATAGGCTACTATGAGTTCACTTATAACTCATCCTTGACAGGTGCTCCCGCTACTGAAGAATACTTTTGTTCCACATCTGCCAGAATGTTCAGTCTGATCTGAAACTGATCAGCATTTCCGCGGATCATAGCTCCCTTCTTGAAGATGTTCCCCAGTCTTGTAATTTCCTTTTTCAAGTATTGTTCACCATTACCGGCAACCTTTTCAATCACCTTGCGGTAGTATGCCGCGTATGGGAATGCCGCCGAGGCTACTTCCTTTGCGAGCTCAATAGCCTTTTCGGGGTCAGTCTGAAGTGAGGCAATGGCAGCGTCAAACTGGTCACTAACGCCAGCAGTAGAATCAAGACCACCGTCTGCTGTTCGATGTGTGCCGGTATGTTGATTAATAAAGTCAACAAACTCATCAACTGTGCGGCCCAGTTGATAATCAATGACTGCATCAGATCCCTTAGGGAAGAATTTGATAGTAGGGAAGCCCTGAACGTCAAAATCTTTATGAATGTATTGCGACTCTGCATGAGTGGTGTCTACTTTAGCGATCACTATATCCTTGTCGTTTGCAAAAATACTTGCGACTTTTTCATAAGCAGGCGCCATGGCTTTGCAGTGACCACACCAGGCTGCGGTGAACGCAACAAGCACATCCTTGGAAGGGTCACGGACAATCTTATGAAAATCAGCATCCTTTACCATCACGACATCAGAAGGAGGCGCCTTGCGCTTCGTAGTTTTGAGACCAGTTTTTTCATTGACGAACTCTTGAAAAGAATCAATATTACGACCCTTCTCGTATGGAATGGGCTCCCCACCCTTTCCGTCGAAGAACTTAAATGTGGGGAAGCCTTCGATTCCGTACTTTTTGCTAGCTTTGCGGTTTTTGTCACCGTCAATTTTAACTATAGGAATGAGTTAGCGATCAGTCAAAAAAATTAAGAGCGAAATCGGATAGTGATAGTTTTCAAATCATACCAATTTGAATTTTGGTTTTTTTGCTAGCGTAAGAATCAGCCAGTTCCTCGTAGATCGGAGCCATGTGCTTGCAGTGGCCACACCATGACGCGTAGAACTATTGAGTATCAGTATAAGAACAAATATGATCCAGCAATATGAACGTAAGCTATCACAAGACATACCTCGACAAGAGTCGGTGTTCCACTGTTGACAACTACGCTATCAAAGTTCTTGTCATTGACCTCGACGACGTTGCTAGCCGTCACCGAGACGGCGATGACGGCCAGAGACAGCAATAGATTTTTTAAGAAATTCATATGTATTGCAATCGCACACCTATTTGCCAACAGCAGCTGGGAAGGAGGAGATCGTCAGAAAGTAGAGTGAGAGTGTTGGGATTGCGAAGAGAAGAGGGTTCCGGGTGAGGCTATATAAGCTTGAGAATCGGCTACGTGTGAAGTTCGACGCGTGGAGGAGTTGATCTGTGAGCTGATTCAGACTCCCGCACACAATAGCAAAACTGAAGATAATTCTATCCAGCAAACAATCAATAATGTTATCATTAAAACTCACACCTTAATATAAATCGAATATAAATCATTGCACATGTCATAAGATGACGATATTACTAATCCGAAACAGCCATATAGTGTCATCCACCCAGTCAAATGACTATAATTTCACGGGACTTTATGATGGACAGGTTTAAGTCAGAGCTGCGTATATGCTGCGTTTTTCTGATACACAGTGACCAGCACCCAATGAACCAAGAATTCAAATGAAAGGACAGCTGCTAATTGCTTTATTTTTAGCTGCTGTGTATCAGCTTACAGCCGCTCTGCAGTGGCCGTCTACATCTAGCACAGATATATATGCTATCCGCTCTCAGCGTGATCTGACGCTGAATGTTTCTATGGATCAACTTATATATCCAGCTATCAATCTCAACACGGTTCTCCTGGAGCCTCTCAACTATACATATGATGTTCTTGCAAGTTTTACTGATCTTGTTTCATGGGGAGCAAGCCGTTTTTTTTTAGATCTCTATTGGAATGATAAAAAAAGCCGGTGGCAGGTGTGTCCCTTTATTGATGGAGTCCAGCATGAACAAGAGAGAGATAGGAACGGCAATCACACAGTATTCGAACTCAACCACGGTGGCACCGAAGAAGCAGCCATATTTTATTACAACGACTCTGTATATCTTTGCAACTTGACTCTGTTGTTTGAAGAATTCTTACTTGATATAGTCAAAGAGCAATGGATTTTGACGACAGACGACAATTTGAATGCAAAAACAGTTATTGTCACTCTTAATTTGCGCAATGCGATAGAGCCTGATTATGCGCCTAACGCTGCAGTCATATCTGAGAGCTTCGTGCCGAGCGCAACATTGACCACAAGTAGCAATGCCGCGTCTCGAGTCAGCCTTGTCGGCAGCTCCACATCGTCATCCCGCACGTTGTCTTCCCAGTCGTCAACCGGCACCTTTCCAAGTCCTACTGTTAACCCAACTCTTGGCGCGAGCGGGAGTGCTGTTGCAACAAGGATATCATCTGCGCCTTTAGTCTCGACAAGTCCAGCAAGTATGTCGGCCTCACTGATGTCGCTCATCAGAAGAGATGATGAGCAGATATCTTCCGCTATTGAAAATTCGGCAAGCATGACTTCATCGGCTCCATTAGCTTATCCTTCAGAGTCCTTTTTGAAGTTGTCAGAAAAGATAGAGTTCGTCTTAGATGGTTATGCGTATACGCCAGGACTTCTCGCAATAGATCGACAACAGTCTTCCACATGGAATTCTACAGGAATGTCTTCAACTGGCTGGCCGTTGCTTGACAACGTTTTGTTCCGCAATTTTTACCGTATCTTATTCTCCTTTGGAGAGGTTGAAGTTTCGGATGAAGAGTATGACATCGAGGGTGACAAAACCACTATCTTCAGTAGCGCGGAGATTCCATACACCGGGGAGAGAGCAGTTAAGTATTCCTCTGCCTTTTCGTCGGCGCAATTACAATCGTCTACTTCTCCTGTGTGTTCCATCAGAAGAGACACTTATCTAGTGGACATTACCTCGACAGATAACGTTGTTTCACCTTCGTTTTTATTAGCAAGTGACACAAGTGAGAGCAGATTTTCGGTAGACGCCGTGCGGCAATACATAAAATGTGGGTTTAGCCCGATGTTGAACGCTACCGGAAAAGACGAAGACGACATTATCGATTATGTGACGAAGAATCTTGCGGGCTCTAAGTGGTCATGGTCCGACGATCAACCGGCTGACTTATTAAATATCAGTGATGTGTCTTCAGCACCCACAAGATGCGCAAGACTTGCAGAAAAAGGATGGGAAGTTACAAACTGCTACGCAAAGTACAGAGCCGCATGTCGCATCTCAAAAGGTGCATACAGTTTCGTTTTATCCAGAAAGGAAGTAACATACTACGACTCTGTCAGTGCATGCAGTGGTAGTAATGAAGTATTCACTGTTCCGAGAACTGCCCTTCAGAACTCTGTTCTACAGAAACTACGACAAGATACGGTGGGATCAGAAGCAATTTGGATTGATGTGAATTCATTAGCAGAACCGGTAAGATTCGAAGAGTATCCGCATTGCGCTCAATGACTGACAATTTTTTTCAGAATTGCTGGGTAGCAGGAGGACCAGGTGCCAGTTGCACATATGAGGCTTTGAGATCTAGAGAGAGTGTGGAAATCGTAGTCCCTACGGTTGCTGCTGTCGTAGTAGCCATACTCTTAGCTTGTAAGTAGATAGTGCTTGTGAGTAGTATGGCATTTCTATCAGTCTGACTAAATTTCTGAATAGTGACTTTATGCTCAAGGCTGCTTGGCTCACAGCAAGTGAAGGCTCGTCGGAGACGACGGCGCTATGTTAAACTATTTGGCGAAGCGGAATACGATGGTGTTCCGGTAAGTGCTTTTGTGACTTGTCTTGTTTCTGAGCGCGAATTAAATGCTAACGATATCAATAGTCATGATCACAAGTATATATTCTCAACAGTAAATAACTGAAACTCTGGCGTTTATGGACTCAATATTGATACAAGGCGACTGCTTCCCTGCGAATGTTCAGACCGATGCGCCCTATCACGTGCGGCTGAACCTAAGAATAGCCCTCTAATCCTAAAGTAGTATAAATTAAACAGAGCTTACAAGGAAAATACCTAACCCTCAATATTCTGCAACCCCTGTTTTTAGCTATTTACTGCCCTGCTTTTCTTCTCTGCCTGCTCCTCCGCCACTCGCATTCTCTTGAAGATTCCCTGTAAGTGACCTCTTACTTCTTTTATTTGCTCTTTTCGTAAAGAGAGGCATTTATTTAAGGTCAGTTCACATGGTTCTCCGCAGCCTGGCCTCGTACCTTGTCGTCAAAGCTGACCTTTTTTCAGAATGGACCCGCCTACTCCGGACCGTGGTCTGCGTGCCACTATGACTGGCTCCACGTCCGCTCCTCTTATCCACAGATCAGATCTCGAGCGTGGATCCTCGGGTAAAATGCCTGCTTCAGCTTCCGTCGGCGACTTCCAGCGAAAACGGTCGCTAATTAAGCCTGAACGTTCGCGTCTGAATAAAGACCATCCTACGTACTACTATGCGCAACATGCTGCTCAGCAAAATATGCCTGTCCTGCCTTCTTCAACCGGAAATGATCCCAATTCGTATGACCCTGAAGATGCAGCGCGTGCAAGCGGTAGCAACGATGCAAATCTTTACTACGACGTCGACGAGGACCAGTCCAGCAAAGGTTCACCAATTTCTAACATCACTGATGCCGATCTAGCGAACAAGCCTTCATCGGCTCCAAAACGGTCCCGCACAACAAATTCTGTTGTCAAACCGCGTTTGCAAAGCGGTAACCAGTATAAACCGCCTTCTCTTTGGCAAATCTACTGTGCCCTCATCACCTTCTGGTCTCCGCCTATCGTTATGACCTGGTGCGGTATGCCGACCAAAGCTCGTCAGTCAGCCTGGCGTGAAAAAGTAGGGCTACTTTCTATTATTTTGATCATCGGAGCCCTTGTCGGCTTTCAGACTTTTGGATTCACTGAGGTCGTATGCAAAGCTCCAGGCCTCCGACTACAGTCTAACCATATCAATACTGGCTACCTCATCATCAATGGTCGTGCATACGATTTTACTAGCTCTCAGCATCCAGTCGCTGCCGGTATCTCGGAAGGAGCTAATATTCTTTACCCTCCTACCGATGCTGGCGGTAGAGACGCGTCTTTTATGTTCCAAAACGTCAACTCTCATTGCAAAGGCTTGTTTACCCCAACAGATGACTCCAAAATCCCCCATGATTCAGACGGAAACATGGCGTGGTATTTTCCTTGTAAGACTGTAGCACAGGATGGGTCAAGCTCTCCAAATTTCACTTGGCCATATTACAGAGGCTACGCTTGCCACACTTCCGCCGACGCGCGCCAAGCTTACTACGGATTGGACGTCACAGCTGAAGTCTATCTTTCATGGGATGATATTCGCAACGCAAGCCGTAATCTTGTTGTCTATAGTGGCTATGTCTTAGACCTGGACTTGCTCGATTGGATCGATACCAGTGACGTTGATGTTACTACTGATCGATTTTATGAGATCCAGAATGCGTCTAAAAGTGGTGCTATTCGCGGAACAGATATCACGCGCCTAATGACTTCTGCTGATGATCGTCACGTTGCCAATTGCATGATCGAAACAATCAAAATTGGATCTGTGGATACAGACTCAATTGGTTGCATCGCGTCACGAATTGTGCTCTACATTTCCTTGACTTTTATCGTTTTGATTATCATTATAAAGTTTGTTGTTGCCTGTATTTTTGCTTGGTTTCTTTCGTGGAGACTTGGAGTTAAATACTCGGCTACAGAGAGAAAGCGCATGGCTGAGATAGAAGATTGGTCCGATGATTTGTACAGACCTGCTCCTCATATTGTCAATGCATTTAATAACGGCGGTGGCAATCGAAGCAGCAGGTTTTTTCCTCGAACTTCTCGTTTCACGTCACCCTATGCGCATCAAGAACGCTCACGTTCTCGTCAAAGAAGCGGCATGCCGACTACAATGGCATCCCAAGCGCAATCATCTACGTCTCATCTTATTGTGCCCGGATCTCTTTATGCGGCGCGAAATGAGGACTCAGTTAGCAATATCTATTCTTCGGGAGGTTCGATTAATGCAGGAGCTTCTTCTCCAGCTTACCATTCTGGTGGCTTTACTTCGACTGCCTCGCTATCCAATCAGATGAGCCGCGGCCGTGAAGGTGCACCTGCCGATGTCGAAAGTGTTCGAATGTCTCAGTATCTGGGTGTTGATGATGATATAGAACCAAATAATGTTGTGTCTTATTACCAAGATAATGTCGTTCCGCAGCCGCCAGCAGATTATCAGCCTTTCGGCTATCCTCTTGTCCATACAGTATGCTTGGTCACAGCATATACTGAGTCTATTGAAGGCATGCGTACGACACTGGACTCTATTGCTACAACTGACTATCCAAATTCTCATAAGTTGATTATGATCGTATGTGATGGTCTCGTCCGCGGTGCCGGCAACGATATGACTACATCTGATATTGCCTTGAGTATGATGACAGATTTCGCGGTGCCCCCCGAAGAAGTTGAGGCCTTCTCGTACGTCGCAGTCGCTTCAGGATCCAAGCGTCACAATCTTGCCAAAGTCTATGCTGGCTTCTATGCCTATGATGACGAGACCGTGGAATCTTCTAAGCAACAGCGTGTTCCCATCTTGACTATAGTCAAGTGCGGTACTCCATCTGAAGCTGAGCTCGCAAAACCTGGTAACAGAGGAAAGCGTGACTCCCAAATCATTGTTATGAGTCTCTTCCAGAAGGTTATGTTTGACGAGCGTATGACTGAACTCGAATATGAGATGTTTAATGGAATCTGGCGTATAACGGGTATCTCTCCCGACATGTATGAGATCATTCTTATGGTTGATGCGGATACCAAAATTTACCCAGATTCTTTGACCCATATGATTTCATGTATGGTCCATGATCCCGAAGTTATGGGATTGTGCGGCGAGACTAAGATTGGTAACAAAAGGCAATCTTGGATTACAATGATTCAGGTTTTTGAGTATTATGTTTCGCATCATCTATCAAAGGCGTTCGAGTCTGCTTTTGGTAGTGTCACCTGTCTTCCTGGTTGTTTCTGCATGTATAGACTGAAAGCGCCAAAAGGCGAAGATGGGTATTGGGTACCAATTCTGGCCAACCCTGATATTGTCGAGCGATACTCTGATAACGTTGTTGATACGCTTCATAAAAAAAATCTTCTTCTTCTTGGGGAAGATAGATATCTGTCAACGTTGATGCTGCGAACGTTCCCAAAGCGAAAACAAATTTTTGTGCCGCAGGCAGTATGTAAAACTGTTGCACCAGACACCATGGCCGTTTTACTATCTCAGCGGCGTCGCTGGATCAACTCAACTGTCCACAATCTGATGGAACTTGCTATGGTTAACACCCTGTGTGGTGTCTTTTGCGTCTCAATGCAGTTTGTAGTCATCATTGAGCTGATTGGAACAGTTGTACTGCCTATTGCACTTGCGTTCACTGCCTATGTCATCGTTATCGCGATCGTTAGGAAGCCAGTTCCTGTGGTATCTTTGGTTCTCTTGGCTATGGTTCTGGGATTGCCAGGTGTTTTGGTGGTTGTTACAGCACATCGAACGAGCTACGTTATGTGGATGTTAATTTACCTGTTAGCACTACCTATTTGGAACTTTCTTCTTCCTCTTAATGCTTGTGAGTATTGCATTTGTTGAGTATTTTGTTTGCTGAAGTGACTAATTGAAATACAATAGACTGGAAATTCGACGACTTTTCCTGGGGTGATACTAGACAGGTCCAGGGAGGGAACAAGGCTCATGATGAAGCGGAAGGTGAATTTGATTCTTCACACATCAAAATGCGAAAATGGCGAGAATTTGAGGCCGAAAAGCGTATGCAATTACAAGACCGCCAGATGCAAAATACCGAGTCGTATGGGCATCGCGCGCAGAGTCCTGGTCGCTGGCCTACAGAATAGACATGCTCTAAGGATGGGGATAGTGACGATGATAAGCTATGATGGAAAAGATATAATGAAGAAAATAAGTTTATGAAACTGAGGAGGTCTAAGTGGAGTGGTTTGGACTTCTTGTTTAGCACTGAGTTTGCATTTATTTTTGTGGAGGGATTTTATTGTTGGCGTTCTTTGTACTTTAATTTTGAAAGATTCTTTAAAAAACTTTTATGTTTACGTTCTAAATCAATATGAATACTTTTGGATAGATGGCATGAGTGGTGGCGGTAACGAAATAGTTACAGTAAACCACGGCCAAGCAAGGTTTCGGCTATCAGAATGCCAGAACCAGCGGCACCAATGACGGTGTTGTGCGACAAAACAACGAACTTGAAATCGAGAACTGGATCTTCTCTGATTCTGCCAACAGAGACTGCGTATCCGCTATCTCTGTCGCGATCGAGACGAGGCTGCGGCCGATCCGCCTCATCGAGAACGTGAATTGCCAGCTTGGGAGCAGAGGCACAGCCCAGAGTCTGCACTTCTGATTGGAAATCCCGCAGAGCTTGTTTGACTTCTTCAATAGAAGGCTTGATTTCGCTGGCGAATTTGATGGACACACATTCGAGATGACCATCGGTGACTGCAACACGGTTGCATTGAGCAGACACTTGCATATTTGAAAGAGGAACAAAAGTGTCGTTTTCGCCAACTCCTCCGAGAATCTTCTTGGTTTCCCATTCTAGCTTCTCCTCCTCTCCTGAGATATAAGGAATAACGTTGTCAAGAATATCGAATCCAGGAACACCAGGAGAAAACCCTGCACCAGAAATCGCCTGAAGAGTAGTGACAGTGACAGTAGATATCGGGCCAAATTTAGCAATGAGAGCACCGAGGGGGACGACGAGTCCGGCAGTGGAGCAGTTGGAGTTACAAATGATATAGCCGCGCTTGCTCTTCGGAAGGTTTGCGGCATCTGCTGCTTTGAGGCGGCGATCGATGATGTCAAGATGAGACGTGTTCACCAATGGCACTACGAGAGGAACATTTGGAACGCGACGGTAGTTTTTGGCATTGGAAATAACGACAAGTCCTGCCTCTGAAAACTCCTTCTCTAAACATAGCAAAATCACAAGCGGTCAGCGTCCTGTCTGCAACTCGAACTCGCTTGAAAAAAATGCAGACACATACCAATCTCGCCAGCATAGTCAGCATCCAAACCAGAGAATACGACATCGCAATCAGCGAACTCGCTGCTCTTGCAGTCGACAACGATGAGACTTTGAGCCAACTCCGGAATGGTGGCGGTTTGTCTCCATGTGACGGCCTCCTTGTAAGGCTTTCCGGCTGAGCGAGTGCTAGCTCCTAGCTTGAAAAGTTCGAAATCAGGATGTTCCGAAAGAAGAAGAATGAATTTTTGCCCAACACTTCCGGTTGCACCGAGGACACCTATAATCAAAAATTAGATATCATCTCATAGTGCGCAATTGAGACTCTCGATTGATGAACAAGAGCAATATGTACGGAATGCTGTACCTGCTTTCTTAGTAGGCGCCATGCTGTCTATTTATAAATTAGGTTACGTAGCTGTCTCTGTATTGGATATGGAATATAATGAATACTGAATTTTTGCCTGATATCTGAACGAGAATTGCTCATCCAAGAAATTTTGTAGGCGGGGGCGTATGTCTAATTTGGGTATTATAATACCCGAAAATTGTAGGTATTCTCCCGATGCAGAGTTACCATAATATATTAACGCTTTCAAATTACAAATTAACTCAGGACAAAGCACACTAAATCTAGGGTGAAGAAAGAGCGCTAATTGATTGACGAGCAAACAAACAGAAATTGTACAATCTTTGTACTTTTGTCTTCAAACGAGAAGACACGTGGAAAAGGTAGACCAAGAATAGACCTTTGCGGCAACTGCCGCTGTTGTTCTAATTTACCTTGCCGCAGCCTAATATACACTCTTTTTATCTGAGCTGTATCGAATATCTTGCTCTGCGTGCCAGCAATTGTATGCCATCTGGCAATCAAAATTCTGGAACAGTTTCTAGATACTACTCAAAATGAGTGCTACAGTTGCATCTACACCTGTGGCGAAGAGTGAGTCGAAGGGGTCTAGAAATAGAGGAAATGGCGGCCCAAAAAGTCATAGCAAGAAAAAGGTCGATAAGTTTTTAGGTACATCTTCGCGCGTCTACTACTGGTTTATTTGTTCATTTATTAATATGACTTTTTTTAGCTGGAGATAAAGGAACTGTTGACGCGTTGCAGAAAGAGTCTGATAATAATGAACTCATGGAATCGTCAGAGCCGGCAGAGCCCGGTGAGAGTGTACGTTTAGCTATTGAGATACGCGCTCATTAGTTCATCGCTGATAATGCAATATAGTCAGAGGTATGCTTTATTTGCGCTGAACCAGTCAAATATAGCGCGATTTCGCCATGCAATCATCGATCTTGCCATGTCTGCGCTCTCAGAATGCGCGCGCTGTACAAGACGAACGCATGCGTACACTGCCGAGTAAGTTCAAAAATAATATACACCTCGCATACAATAATGGCCTAACCTGTATAATATAGACAATTCAGCCTCGCATAATATTCACAATTGACAAATCTAAAAAATATGAGGATTATTCAGAAGGTGACATCGCCTGCTCTGATCCGAAACTGGGCATAGATTTTGACCGACGTGAAATAATGGAATACACAAAAAAACTGCTAAGATTCAATTGCCCAGAAAAAAAATGCTCGGTTGTGTGCTCGGGTTGGGCTGAGCTGCGACGACATGTTGGAGATGATCACCATAAGGTGATGTGCTCGCTTTGCACTCATAACAAGAAAGTTTTCATCCAAGAGCATAAATTATACACCCAAAAGGAACTCAACAAACATGAAAAGTATGGTGATGAAGACGGCTTCACGGGACACCCGGAATGCCCATTCTGTCATCAACGATTCTACTCTGCGGATGAACTACGGGTTCATAACCGGGAAAAGCACGAAAAATGCCACATTTGCGAGCGAAGTTTGGTAGGCAATAGCGAGTCCCAATTTTTTGTAAATTATGACTCCCTCGAGCGCCATTTCCGCAATGCGCACTTTTTGTGCCCGGCGTCGTCATGCCTGGAAAAGAAGTTTGTTGTATTTGATAATGAGATTGATCTTCAAGCTCATCAGATTTCGGAGCATCCGAGTGTGTATGGTACTAGTCGTTCAGCCAGAGCTATTGATGCGAGTTTATATTTTATGGAGCCAGTTCCTGGTACCCGCAGTCGTCCCGGTAGCTCAGCACCGAGTGGATCAAGTAATTCCCGGAGAAATGGAGGCGGCAGTAGTCAGAACAATCGAGATACACAAAGAGGAAATCACGCACAAGCTAATGCACGATCGTCTGGATTTGGAGTACAGCTCTCGACTGATTTTGGCCAGCCAAATGCCTCTGCCATAAATTGGGATCATGCTGGGGACCACGTCGAGGACAGTAGGCATCGAGGCCATAATTCTGGCTTGAAGCAGACAGCTTCAGGTTCGCATAACGACGATTCCGAGTCCAGCATTGACAGCTTGTAAGTGTCATTTGTTAACTATCATATAGGTGATCGAATACTAATACCGAACACTCACAGCCGCCGACAGAGGCTGGATGAACGAGCAGCGCAGCATATCGACAGAAATTCGCCACAGTACCAAAACTTTTTGAATTTGAATTCAGATTTTGCCAAGGGATCTGTTTTGGCCAAAGACGTCGTGATCGGCTATGTCGATTTATTTAAGACTGACATAAACGAGGTTACACTGCTGATCCATGAATTTGCCGAATTGTTCACTGAAGGAAAGAATAGTGAGCTCCTTGCTGCTTTGAATGAATGGAGGACAAGGGTGAGTTCTGAGAACATGAAACGAAATCTTCATGTCGCTGACGATTGACTAGAATGACGATTTTCCTGCGCTGCGGCCTTCAACTAACGGACAGCCCTCCTCCTCTCGAAAGACTACGCCAGCGCAGACAACATCCGCGCGGCCGCTGGGCAGTTCGAAACGTCCCATCAATGGTGCTGCATGGGCTTCATCCGGGTCTAGCTCGTCTTCCTCAACGGCTGGCAGAGCGAAAATGAATCTCACAAACATGCCGTCTTTGTCGTCCCTTACCACGCAAATGTCTAGTAGTCATATAACACTTCCAATGGCTTCTTCGAGACAACCTCAATCTCCAAAGCTTGCCTTACCAATGGCCGAACCACAGTCTGCGTCGGCCGTGATTTCAAATACTTGGGTGCCGACTACCGCACCAAGTTCAGCGCCGCAGAAGATCACGTTTGCGACGCAGAAACCAGACGCTACAAGTCGTCCAACGAGATACCCAATAAAAATGACTCCAGTTAAAAATAACTTGAAAGATTTCCCGACTTTGCCAAAACCGGCTCCTGTTAAGAAGTATCCTGCAGTCGGATCTTCGTCGTCTTCTGCTGCTTCGTCATCTTCAAACGTGAGTGGCTGGGCCCAGTCGGCGGCTGCAACGCCCAAGGACAAGCAACCTGATGAGTTATTTCCCGGAGCTGCAGTGTCAAAGGGGAAGAAAGGAAAGGTGGTATTTCGTTTAAGTTAGAGGTTAGAGGTTAGAGGTCATTTGTGCATTTGTGGATTTTTAACATATTAGTACTCCTGCATATATGTTTTGAATTGACTAATTGGCTAGCCCTAAAAAATCAAATGGACTTTTTTTGATTTTATAATCTAAACTCCGACTGTCTGCTTTTTAATCCGACACAGCCGTCAGTTGCCTCTCGTAGACGATCTTCTCATTTCTTGGTAATTTGTATCAACTCCTGCTGGCTCATGCAAGAAGTGTGAAGTGGGCTAATATAGGTTATTTGGTTGCAAAGTCAGATCACCGATTATGGGGCAAATAAGGCGGAATAGGCTGCGAGTCGTATGATGGATAGCATGACAAATAATTGCGAGGGATATATTGTTGATGAAACATCGGTGGAGTAGAATAATGCTGATATGCGCGTACATATTCTGTGTCGGCAAGCGCCGTGCTTGAATATGGATAGGACAAAGATGATGATACTGGAATCCCTCGTGCAGAAGGTAGCTGTGTCAAATTTTGGCTCGTGTCAGACTCGGAGTCTGTGCTATTGCTTGTCACTGAAGTGGCAGAAGAAAGAGGCGAGGCAAAAGACGACGAAGGGGCAGCTGTAGATAGAGCAGTTGGTGAATATAGCTTATTCAGTTGAGAAAAATGTGGAAGGAGGTACGGTTGTTGCTGTCGGGGATTTTCTTGACTGCGAGCAAAATCTTCGCAGTTAAGTATTGAATTATATGGTTTTGCTTTATCCTGTAAGCTTGATCCAAAAACGTGCTGAACTGGTAGCAATACATTTGATCTCTCTCTGAATGTATCCGCCGAGTTTGACTGTTGTACTGGTTCATGAAACTGAGCAGTACTCACGTTTTCGAGATGTGAGTCATGAGTGTTTTTGCGATTTAATTCTGGAATAGAATATTTGTCAGGCAGTTCAGCTCCATGATCAATGTGCATGTGTCGGTAAAGTGCAAGGCGACGAGGAAATCGCTCTGCGCAATCTGCCTCAGGACACTCCATACCCGGTATTGTTTTATGTGCGCGACGATGCCGCGCAAGACTGGACGACTGTAGCGCTATAGTTAGTGTAAGATATAAAAGCTGTGCTATAATTCATGAAGCACATACATCAGAAAACCGTTTATCACAATCCGGGAAGCTACATGCATGAGGCTTTTCGCCAGTATGAATTCTCTCATGAACAGTCAACGCTGAGCGCTGAATGAAGCGCTTACGACAAGACACAAACCGGCATTCATACGGACGCTCTTGTGTATGAATTCGATAATGCCGTTGAAGGTCAGATTTGCGCCCAAAAGATTTGTCACAATTTGTCCAGGAGCATGCGAAGCGCCGGTTGACCGCAGCAGATTGAAAGACGGACGTAGTTGATGAGTGTTTTGACATGTTATTCATCGGCGTAATGAGCGTGGATGATGGAAGCTAAAAGCGTGAATTACTAAATAGATCTGAGAGATGCCTTTAAAGGCGGAATTCTGAGTCTGCCGGTGGCACGCTGACTGGTGTAACCGAAGCAGCAGGTGACACTTCCAGAAGCCTCCCACTTGCGGCCCCTGGGGTTCGCATGCCAATCGAGATTGGGGTACTTTCATTTATTAAATTCCATTCTAAATAGAAAAAGAAATTAGTTTGAAGTTACTGATTAAGTTTCAGAGAGTAGAGAAAGCAATCAGTCGATCGCAAAGTCGTGGACTTCTAGTCGCCTGTCAAAGCCAGCTTCCTAATTAGGTCATTTGTCAATATTCGCTTTCTGGCAGTGCTTTTCATTAATTTACACAGCACAGTAATTCCTAAGTACTGTAAAATAGGATCATTCATTGCCAGTTATCTGTTACTAGCAAATGGACAAAAGCTGATTTTCTCTTTTGACTTTTCTGATGAAGTTCTGGTAACTTGGGGCATTTAAGGGTACTTCAGCTCAATAGGGGAACTATCCCCCTCTGTATTAGGCACCTGCTTGTCCATTTGCAGCCAGGGGTTCAGGCCACTACTCCAAATGTTTACTATACAAATTTAAGAAATTCCGGAAAGAAGATTTTGGGTTTTTAGGAATCTGATAGAAAACTCATTCAATTTAGCATTGTTCTCGGCCCCGATTGAAAGAAATATGAATTTCCCCCTTTTTCATCCAAGATGTACTTAGTACATGCTAATCTCCGCTTCAGTTTCAGAAGGAGAATGAAACAGAAAAATGAAATCATTTTACTAAAGCAATACAACCATCCTACACTAATTCAGATGGTATATACATAAAGCAGTAAGCGCAAAGCAATTGCAAATTTACACGCATTCCATTCCATTAAGTTCCAAATAAAAACCCACAAAAGCTTTACAAACAAGCACCTAAAACATACGCAACCAAAGAATGAGCATAGTTACAAATTAACCTTTTATTGTCGTAAGCGACTCATCTGCGAAGCTCGCTCCCTAGCAGCCGCTTTTTAAGTCGTTCAATTTCGGGCCGGGCTTCGCATTCGCAAAGATAATCGTTCAAATTGCCTGGCTGCGCTTGCTGACACGTAAAAAATATTACCGCTGCCTTCTCCATCTTCAGGCTGATCCAGTAAGCCGTCAACTTCTTCTTCCGAAGGGACGGCTGCAGCTATTGGGTCAGCGGTTTGAGCTGCAGGAACATCAAAATTTGTGCCTTCGGTCGACGTGCCTGAGTTTTGAAGTTCTTGATTCTCCGGCTTGATCAATTTTATCTGGGCAGTATTGTACGATCTGCAGGTGTCACATTTCAACCCCAAAAAATGAAATGGCACGTCCGATTTGGCAGAGCAGTCGTTGCAATATATCACGCTGCGCCACTGATTGTACGGCTCGGGAAGGATCTGACGTTCAATCTCACGGTCGATCAGACGAAACTGACTTTCCATGTTCATAACTGATCTCGCACAAGTGGGACACTTGTACGAATTTTTTGTGTGCTCGTAATAACACTTTTGGTGTATAGAATGACCACATGACATGAAAACCACAGTCTTCGTCGAAGTGAACATGTAATCACCACAGATGGGACAGTTACACTCTGTGGAATGCTCAATGCATCTGTGCGCGTTTTCTAATTGAATCGACATGCATACATTGCAAGTCTAAGATAGTAGAGTCCCTCAAGTTAGCTTCGATCCTCATATTCTCATATTATCACTTTCAATAGTAAGCTTACCTTGCAATGGAAAAAATCACGTCCGAGTCCTTCGCCTATGCGACATATACCGCAATCCGCACAATGATAAATTGATTTATCCGGATCATCATCCCAAAGTTTACAGATGTCGCAATAATATCTCGCGACTCGTACTCCACAATTCCTACAGTCTTGAGCAGCCGGCTGCGGATGTAGACACTCCATGCAGAGCATATTGCGCGTTTCATACCGTACTAGCTGGTGCGAGGCCTCAATCTCGTCATGGCAGAAACGACAAGGATGCCATTGTTCGCATTGAGAGCATTGTAATTTGACGCCGCGCTGATAGTGCTTGCAGCCACGAATTCCATTAGCTTCATCAAACCACGTGCTTGTTTTGTCGGCGGTCGTCAGGTCAGCCTCTTCGTCGTCATAAAATTCGTCGTCAAATTCTTCCTCATCATCATTTAAACCACTGGATACAGTATCCGGCCTTTGTCCTTGAGAATTGCGTAACCGATAATACTCTTCTGTCATGACTGCATGCATGCGCAGCGCCCGCTCTTTGTCAGAGATATTAAGCGCTTGAATCAATAAGATCTTGTTTCGTAGCTCGCGCTCCTTCTCCTCGCTTAGCTCAACATTGACTCCTACATCTGCAGCAGCAGCTGCTGCTGCCGTGCCGGAATCAACAGCACCATCAAGCGGCGCAGGTTGCTGTATCTGCCGCGCACGTCGCCTCTGATCGCGAGCCCGCTGTCGACGGCGCTCCCTAGCTTCGGAATTAGGCGAAGACAATGTCACTCCATCGTCACTTCGCAAGTCGGCGTCTTCGGTATCGTAACCGGGTTCACTGCTGTCCGTCGCATCATCACCATTGGAGAATAAGTAATTGGCCAGGTGTCGCGGGAAGGAGAATGTTGGGGGTTGAGGCATGCGGAGACCAAACGTAGGAAAAGAGTCCATGGATGAAACTGAGGTGGATAATACTGAAGCGTCGGGAGGTGGAGAGAAAGAAGTTGTAGGTGACGACGAGCTGAGCAATGATGTCCATGAAGGCCATGTCTTTGTTGGAGTCTCCGAATCATTTAAAGCCAAAGCAGCATCGGTATTGGAATTAGTCGATGAAGGTATTAAATCTGAATTACTACCACTTATAAAACTGCTCAGGCCGCCTCGAGGTCGCGCATAGCCTTCAGCAGCAGCGAGCAGTCGTCTAGGCAAGAAGTCAGGTAGTCTTATGCTCGACAGGCGGGGGAATCCTCCGATTTGCGATAGATCCGGAATAGCATCGTCCGGGTCATTATCGTAGTCGTCGCTATCGAGCGAGTTCTTTCTTCTGCTTCGCGGATGCTTGAGGGACGGCGACAGTTGCTTGGTTGGAGACTGATCTGCTGATACGGGAAGCTTTTCATCCTCGACGTCCATTATTATTACAAATTGGTAGACAGCAAAAAATCAAATAACACCGAAACCTAAATTTAGTCACTAAACTTGCTTTGTATGGATCTAGATCAAACAATGTCTGGTATTGTCGACAAGTCTAATATAGTATGTAGACTGAAGGAAATGTTGCCTAATTTCTTGGCAGACGACTCCAGTTCAGAGACAGAATTCTCATCAAGGTTTATAGGGTACAATAAAATCAGCGCTATACTCTTAGTATTTATTGCAAGTGATTTCACATATAAGTGTACGCGAATAAAGTCAGACGTGGCAAGCTGGAATGAGAACGTAGCAGCTGAGTCAAACTCTAAGTGTGAATATGAACGTGGATAAATAGGCTATACGTTTACACAACGAGCCTGTTTTCTACAGTAGAATTTTGAATTGACCTGGTAGTATCCGCATAATTCATTAAAGTAGCAGGAAGTTCATAGGCTTATTATATTTTCTCTCTTAAAGACTGTCTGGAAAGTAGCTCATGAATGGATATCAGGCAGAATGATGCTTTATAATTCAGATATATCGGATAAAAAGATATCTAATGACTTACATGAATTCAGGTGTTTTTAAGTAAACAGTAAATTATAATACATTATCAAGCAGAGACAATAGCGTATATCGGCTTAAAATATAGCAACTCTGGACTGCTTAAATATTCCTATTAAACACGTATTTTTTTATTTTATAAGGACATTAACATCTTACAACATAAAAAACAGTGAAAAATCCATTTATGCTGCACTGAATATTTTTATACCACATAGAATATTGCGCCCAACACTAACCAAGAGAAAGCAAGAGACTTAACGCGATCGAGCAGTAACCTTAGGCGCGGCACCCTTGAGCTGCTGCTTCGAGAACTTGGCACCACCAACGGGGGCGGACTTAGCCTTCTCAGCCTTCTTCTTAGCCTCAGCCTCTTTCTTCTTCTCCTTAGCGAGGGCGATCGACTGGGTGCGGTCAGCCTTGCGGACCTCAGGACGGATGGAACGACGCTCCTTGATGACATCAAGGGAGGCACCGACAATAGCACGCTGGTGCTTGACGGTGCGGCGGGAACGCTTCTTGGAGACTAGAAAGAAGAGTTAGATAGTTATACTTGATGTCGTCAACACTATGATTAAACATACCCTCCTCGGTGATTCCCTTCTTGTGCATCCGGCGGAACAGAACGGTCCACGAGATTCTTCGGGGGTTCTTGCGCTGTCTGAAGAGCGAAGCGCTCTTAGAGGCGACGAATCGGAAGACCTTGGAGTCTCCACGGACGAAGAGCTTGCCCTATTAGCGTGCGTGCGTTAGCGCTCAAATTCAAAATAGTAGTTCAAAGTACCGACGCGACGTGCGAAAAGTGATTGTCAGAGGTTGGTGATCAGACAAGACTGTGGGAAGGAGTAGTTTAAATGGCAAATAGACTAGTATCGAGTCACCGACATAAGATACTCAACGCATGACGCAGACTAGACGACATTGAGATCCAGGTATTTTTGAACTGTATCGCCAGTAGTAAATGGTAATGAGTAAATGATAATGCCAGACTGCTTGCTTCAGGATACCGAGACGCTGACAATCCATTTTACTACCAAATTTACTCAAAGCAGTATCACTCAACATCAAGAGTTGTCGCTATTGCCGTCTTAATAGTCTGTCACCGTATTGATTGACTGATCATACTGCCTTCCACTTGTCTCTCGTATAGAGCACTCTGCACGTCCCTCCAGGCGCCATTAATATTAGAGAAAGGAAGATTTAAAACATACTCTGCCGGGGTAGATTCTGTTTCCAGAGAAAGAGTCGATTTCGGTTCTCATTGTGCCGGTGTTGTATGTAGAGAGGATACCTTGAGCTGAGACCGAGTGCAGTTGGAGGAGTTACGGGTCTGAGGAAGGGTCGCGGAGAGAGCGAGTAGCGGCGGGTATGTTGGGTGAGATAGTACGCAGATACGGAGGCGAGTAATGTAGAAAATGGCCGTGTACACTGCACCAGTACTACTTGAGTCTGCCGTATGAGAAGCGTAATTCAGCGTGACTGTGTTTTGTAAATCACGTGATATAAGGATAGCCCTACACATAATAGCCCTACACGCACGGCCACAAAAGCGCCGCATGTTGCCTCGCGCGGCGGTGCAGACGCGTTGCGACAACAAGGAGGGTCGAGGGTTTGGCATAGCATAGCAGAGAAAGAGTCCCGACTGACAAAGCAGATTGATATTGCTGAACGGCAAATAACAATTAGCAGAATCAATCAGCACTGCTCCAATTAGGTAAACAAGCAACACGCGTTCGGGCAGCGGAATGGGCGCCAGCGACGCGTTTGCGCAGCCCGACGCAGCCCTTCCGCTTCGGGACTAGAGCGTGTGTGCGGCCAATTAGCACCCTAATCCCGCCGCATACTGGGCCCTAGCCCTCGTGCACCTCTTCAGCCGGCGCGATAAATAGCTTTGGTTTGCTTCCCATCTATCCTATCCATCGCAGTCCTCCGTTTCTATCTTATCTCGACTTTCTTCTCTCTTACTCAAAATGAAGGGCCTCATTCTTGTCGGCGGCTACGGCACTCGTCTCCGTCCTCTCACCCTCACACTCCCAAAGCCCCTTGTCGAGGTACGTTTCCCAACGCGTCGCCTTTAGCGCGCGCCCTTGTTCGCCCTTGCTCTTCGCCTTTTCCTTTCTCTCTAAAGCACACTTTCTAACGCTTGTACCTTTTCTTATTCTAGTTCGGCAATAAGCCCATGATTCTGCATCAGGTCGAGGCTCTAGCCGCCGCTGGCGTCACCGACATTGTCCTAGCTGTCAACTACCGCCCCGAGGTCATGGTGGCTACTCTTAAAAAGTACGAGGAGCTCTACAACATCTCCATCACTTTCTCCGTCGAGACCGAGCCCCTCGGCACCGCTGGTCCTCTTCGTCTTGCCGCTGATGTTTTGCAGAAGGACGACTCTCCGTTCTTTGTTCTCAACTCTGACGTTATCTGCGAGTACCCCTTCGAGCAGCTCGCCGAGTTCCATCGCTCGCATGGCGGTGAGGCCACCATCGTCGCAACTAAGGTGGAGGAGCCCTCAAAGTACGGTGTCATTGTCCACAAACCCAATACTATCGGACAGATCGATCGTTTCGTTGAGAAGCCCGTCGAGTTTGTCGGCAACCGCATCAACGCCGGTATCTACATCCTCAACCCCTCTGTCGTTGACCGCATCGAGCTCCGTCCTACCTCCATCGAGCAGGAGACTTTCCCGGCGCTCTCGAAGGACGGTCTGCTCTATTCGTTTGATCTTGAGGGATACTGGATGGATGTCGGTCAGCCTAAGGACTTCTTGTCGGGCACCTGCCTCTACCTCTCGTCGCTCGCAAAAAAGAACTCTGCAATTCTTGCACCTACCTCTGAGGAGTTTGTTCATGGTGGTAATGTTCTCATTGACCCTTCTGCCAAGATTGGCAAAAACTGCCGTATCGGACCTAATGTTACTATTGGACCCAATGCTGTCATTGGCGACGGTGTCCGTCTCCAGCGCTGCGTCGTCCTCCAAGGATCGACCGTCAAGGACCATGCCTGGATCAAGTCCTCGATCATTGGATGGAACTCGACCGTTGGTCGCTGGGCGCGTGTTGAAGGTGTCACTGTCCTGGGTGAGGATGTCACTGTTGCCGACGAAGTCTACGTCAACGGAGGCTCGGTTCTGCCTCACAAGACCATTACCTCCAACATTGAGCATCCTGCCATTATCATGTAATTTGCCGTTTTCGTCTAATTGTTTTGATTGATTTGATTTTTTCATTTTTCTTCCTTCCCTGCTTTTCTTTTTCGCTCATGATCATGTGTTGATTGCTCGTCGCCTGTTATTTTTTTCTTGTGTTTTGGCCTTGTTGATTAATTGTTAATTCAGTCGGTGCTGTCTCGTCCGGTTTGGTTTTCGTATGTTTTGTATAATTGGGTTTTTGATTTAACAGGCGCTTAATAGAAGAAAAGATCTCATCAATTGTAAAAGTCTTGTGGTTTTTTTTCTTTGCTAATGCCTGAACGAAAGGGATTCCACCTCTGTTCTTTCTGTCTCTATTTGTTTGTATATTTAACCAGTTTAATCAATTGAACGGGCTGCATTATAGGAACTGTACATATACGAGATATGGATGCGCAGATAGACGGCCAGTTTGCAGCAGTATGTAGCCAAAAAAAAAATATAAAGTCTAGTCTATTTCAAGCGCACCCACCGCCTCCTGAAAACCTTAATCGCTGCTTCTTTCTAAGGTTTGTACATTGTTTTCGAGAGCACGACAATCATTTTACGCAGAAAGCAACTATCCACTAAATTTAGACGAAACAGTCATGTGTGTGTCCTTAAATTGCTTCTAATATATATTCTGCGAGTTCACAATATCAAACTCGCTGGCAAAGAAAAGTTACCCGGATTATCATTAAGGTTCGTGATCCGACAAGAGCGCTGCGTTGGCATTTGTTTACATTAAAACACGCTCTGGTTAACTTCGCCCATTGTCACCATTTGACCACTGCAGTCTATCTACCAGTCTAATCAGCTTTTTTCCAGAGTCTACTAATTGAGAAAATTATGAGTGTATTTTCTAAACAATCAAAATCTGCTGCTACTCGTCGCAGTACTCGCAAGAGGCATCCTAAATCCTCTACTACTTCAACAAAGCCTGTCAAACAGAACCAGCCAGACGACAGCTCGTTCTTACAAGAGAAAGAGCCCGAGGAACAAGAGCCTGAGATTGAAGAGCTCTCAAATCAATTTGTTTCGTCGGAGGTAGAATGGGATAGCAGCCATCATTCAGTACCTACCCTTGCGCACCGTCGCCTACCAGATTCATTGACAGAGGACCTATCTCAGCATGTGACACAACTATCTGGTAACAGTATCTCGGAGCCCTCGGCTAGTAAATTGGCCTCGCAAAAGAACGAAGCTGAATCATTCACCAAACCTCTACGCCGGCCTATGAAAGACGTGTCGACCTCAATCACCAAACGCTCTCAAAAATCAACCGACAGCGACTCAAGAAAGAAAGCGAGAAAGGGTCCTGCTAGACCTGACAATAAAGAAATGACGACAGCATCAATTTCGAAAACAAGGCGTCAGTCATCAAAAGCAAAGAGAGAGCAAGACTTTGTCCTTAGCATCGAGAAAGTCACCTCGTCACGTCTAACGGTATCTTTTGCTATTGGATCGACTATATTCTTTCTTTTGTGACGAAATTTCTGACAATTTGCTTCATATATATTTTTAGCTACCGCATAAATCTAACGTTGGATTATTTAAAAGAGGTCGCTCGGCAACTGCGGACGGCTGTCTTGGTGGTACACATCTGCTATAGCGCCGTGACAAGTGCTTGAGTAGTAAAACTAACCTCTTCTTAATTTAGTGGGCGATCTGAAATTTTCCAAAATGGATAGTTTAGCTCAGGCTTCCGGAAAGCTTCAAAGATTTCAAAATAGTGATAGCTTTTCTTTGAAACCAGTCACCCATCATTTTGTGTCAGAACCTAGTGACTTGGTCAAACCTTTTGAAACTATAGAGCACTCTGCAATTACGTCAGAAATTCGACCAGCTGCCGCCGACTCTGAACTTGATCCGGAGCTAACTGATGCTCCACATGCTGTTGATATTGAGAGGATGCTCAAGCAACACATTTCTGAGAATAGGACTGGTTCACTTTCTGTCCGAACTAGCGTTTCTAAAGACGAGCAATCTGTTGCTGAAATTTTATCTGAAGCGAGAACTTGTTTAGGTTCACCATTTGCTGTCTCTTCTCACTCTCAGCCTGAAGTTAAAGATCATTCTGATGAGCTTGTGAATAGTAGACAGATTTTGAAACAAATAGATAACCAATATCCTGGAGATTCAATGACACAATTAGCTCACGCCTGTGATGCTGTTTCGAGAGGCGTTTATGTACTACCTGAGCGCGACTTACTTCAGTATAACGCTTACTGCGAGGACGAGGATACTGGGTATACCAGTACTTCTGCAGCACTTCCCTCGCTTGAAGAGTACTGGGATAAGAATCTGAGCAGCTATCGACAATCGTATAATTTACATCAACAAGAGCCGCAGCAACAGCCTCGGCAATACAATACTAATTACATCTCTCAACAGTTATCAGATTTTGATTTGCCTGAACCCGAGATTAACCCTTCTAGCAAATTAATGACGATAAAAGGACTCAAAACCGAAGAAGACTTCCTGAATACATCCGGCTATTTATATAGTGATGATCTCGACAATGAACAGGCACTCTACATTGCCGCTCTTGAAAAAGAACTAGGGATCTCACCAGATCTAGCTGATCAAGAGTGTTTATACGATTATGGGTATTATTCTAGTTATCAGGATACAAGCAGTCAGCCTCCTTGCTCTATTCTGGATTTTTCATCTGACGTAGTCGAGACACCACGACGCCATCGAGTGTAATTGTTTTTGTTCTCTGTGATCTGCTTTTGCTCTCGTTTTTATTTCTCCTTTCTGTTGTAAGAATTATGATGATGCTGATGATTAAATTAATGATAATGTGATATTTATACTGCTAATAGTATATACAATACATGCAATGAAAAACATGATGCGACAGTGATCTAAAATCATGACAAACAAGCCTATAAATTTTAAGCAAACAATATTACCATCCTCTATTCATCTGAATCCCACTACTCCAACTCTTGTAAGACAAGAGAAACAAGAAAGCACAACGTTATAGGATTACCAAGTCTCAGTAACGTACTGCCAAGTGCGTACTTTTTCCTTCCAGAACGCAACCGCCTCATCTTCGCTCATTTTCCCTCTCTCAATAGCGACTTTAACCAACGCTGCCTCAACGCCCTCACCCATTCCCTTTGATGAACCACATACAAATATACGGCCATCAGGATGAGAAATGACGGACCAAACCAGATCGGCTTGCTGGATTACTTCGTCTTGGACGTACTTCTTGGTTCCACGACGTGACTGAACTACTTTGCGTACGTCTTCGTCATCAACGCCCCATTCTCCTGCATAAAGCTCGTCAACTGCAAGGGGAAAAAAGTTAGCTTCTGTCCTTGAGTATAATTATATAGACTTATACGTAAACCATACCAAGAGAATCACGACAACCCTGCAAAACCCAGACTTTATTCTTACAATTCGCATTCTTCAACCTCCTCTGAACGAACCCTCTAAACGGTGCAATGCCAACACCGGCACCAACCAACAACATCGGTCCATCAGCGCGAAACTCCTTGGCAAGCGGATTCGCTTGCAATCCTCTGAAGATTGGTAGTGTCACGGTTTTATCGCCGGACATGCGCTTTCTGGCGAGTGACTCAAGAAAGGCAGTGCAGTTACCTGCTCGTACCCGCGGCGGATCGCGCCAATCTTCTTGTGCTTCGTGTACAGTGACTGCGACTTCGATCCGACGTAATGCTGAACTGCTGTTGTCATCAGGAGACGTGAAATTATCAACAGGATCCGAAGAAAGACTATAAAATCTAGGCATGAGGGTCGGAAGAACGCAGACTAAGTAGTCAAGTGGTGGTTTCGAAGAAGGGAAAGCGAGTAATAGCTGCAACAGCGTCGGCGGATACGCTGCCGAGCGAAGGTTGCAGAATGTAGACTGTCCCTGCTTACTGCACAACCAAGACAAAATCATCTTGTCACTATAATCAGTTGCGTACTCGGCCAACACTCGAATAAGCTTCTTAGAAAGAACGCTGTTGTTAAGGTCAACAGTCCACGCCAGGATATCTTGCACAGTAGTAATCAACACGCGCGCTTCGTCCTCGCCCCAGATAGTCGGCCATCTACCACCGGTCGTACTCAGAGTGACTGGGGTGTTCCGCTTATCTTGCGCAATATCAAGCCGATCAAGAATCTCAGAGACCAAATCTAGGTCGTTGCGAGGACATACGCCGACGGCGCCACCGACGCGGAAATCTACCCCGGAAATCTCATCAGGGTAATTTGATACATCGAGATCAAAATGGTAGGTTCGCTTAATTGCATCAAGACCGGTCAAAGGTCTCGCGTCGATAATTGGAACGTTGTGCACATCATATGGAGGGTGCGGTTTAATGTAACTTGGCGGCGCGAGCGGATCATTTGCCGCACTGACTTGTTTACCAAAATCGCTGCTAGAAAACGAGATACTTACTGTCTTTTCCGGCAGTTGAACCGTTCCAAGGAGTCTGGCAGAACGTGAAATTTTCAGAAGTGGCAGTCCAAGAGAATCGAAGGCAAGGTTGCCCTGTGGAAACACGACTGATGCAAACACCGTAGCTCCAGGTGTTCCGGGGGTCGAAGATATAGGCGTCGACCCTGTCTGACAACATCCGCCGCCACAGCACTCCGAGTCATTTTCATCTGCATATGACCGTAAAGGAACTGGCAGTGGGTCTTCTGCTAAAGCGAGATCTGCAAAGGCGCGAGTGAAGTCGATGCCAAGTGTTGTGAGCTTAGGTTGCAGCTCGGGAGAGGCCAGATCAGATGACGACGGCGACCGGGGGGGTGTGGGTTGCAATAAGACAACCATGAATACTCAAATAATAAAAAATGCAGCACTAGAATGAAATGTAGCGGAAAGGTAAACTACTGAATAAAGCGAGCGAGGAAAAAGTAGAGGAAAATTGGCAAGTGGCGGGCGGAAGTAAGTAAATAGACAATTAGACTCAGACTGAATAAACTTTAATTCAAGCCTCCCCATTGCTTTAGGAAGTGGCCCCAGTTTTCCTCTTCGCGGCGCCTTTTTTTCCCTGAGCAGACTTGACAGACTGAAAGATATTGCTGGCCCGTGCTTGTTTTTGCAATTACAATAAAGTTGTTTCAGATATTTATAATGAATGACTAATATGTCATGAATCTACATTTTCTTGTCCTTAAAGATAAAACAAACGCAAAATGCAACCGGATCAGGAGAGAAGAATATTTTATTTCTAGCGGTATTCATCATACAATACAGAAAGAGAGGTGCAAATGTCAAGAATACTTATAGAATAACAGAAGGCAGATAATAATAATGATAGTGGGTGAGGTCTTGTTGAAAAGAGTTTAGGAAATTACCAACAATTTGAACCAAACCAAATTACGCATATCTTTACTCTATCAATCTTTCGAACTTATACTCTCGAGTTATGTCACAATTTCGACATCGGTCTGAAAATACTTCTCCTTGAGCTCTTCTGCATACGGGTAATCAACGTATCCCTCCCTAAGCTTGGGAGTGTAAAACGTGGCACGATTATATTTTGTCAATGGGATATGCTCTTTGATTCTGGCAACCAAATCAGGATTACTGATAAAGTGCCGTCCAAAAGCAACCAACGAATTCGGGTACGCGTCAGCGTACGTTGCTGCTGATTCGGGTGAATAACCACCAGCTGTGATCCAGACGCCAGACCATAACTTACGATAACTATCTTGGATATTCTCTTCCTCGGTCACTGTACGGTCTTCGGATCCGGAAACCCGTCCTTCGATATAGTGCACGTATGCGAGATTGGGATACCTTTTTTCGAGTTCAGAAAGAAGGTAGGCAAAAGTTGGATACGGGTCTCTCATACCCATGCCCAAATTGTTACTATAAGGCGAGATACGAATGCCAACTTTCTCAGCGCCGATAGCATCCACCACTTTTGCAACAGTATCCAGCGTCAAGCGCGCACGGTTCTCAATTGAACCACCGTAGATATCTGTACGTTTGTTTGTGACATCTTGGAGAAATTGATCTAGAAAAAATCCGTTCGCCGCATGTAGCTCGACGCCGTCAAAGCCAGCTTTAATGGCCGACTTTGCCGCGCGAGAAAATAAATCCTGATACTCTTCAATCTCTTCGATTGATATCTCTTGCGACCCGGCTGTTTCACCAAGATTGCCACCTTTGCTTGAAGCTGAAGACTCAGGAACCGAGGTGCCTGTATTCATACGACCAGTTGCGAATATTTGATTGAAGATATATCCTTTCTTGGTATGAACTGCATCGGTAATTTTGGTCCACGCTGCGATCTGAGAGTCGGAATAGATGCCCGGAAGATAGGGAAAGCCTCCTGCTTTTTCGGCAATTACAGTCCCCTCGCTGATTAAGAGAGTACCAGGAACAATTGCGCGAGAAGCGTAGTACTCTGCGACAAACGGAAGAGGAGTACCATCTTCTTCATTACGAAAACGAGTTAGAGGAGCGAGAACGATTCTATGCTGAAGCTGCGCCGGGCCAACTTTGATGGGTTGGAAGAGAGAAGATTCTGCCATTTTTCAAATTGAATAGAGAAAACGAGAATAAAGTCAGAGCAGAGTAATATTGTGATGAGTTACTGGGGTCACAACAGGGAGAAAGCAGCAGATTATATAGTTTCTACTCCGGCCAGCAATTGGTCAGCTATACCAGTGGATAGCAGTGAGTTGTCTGGGAAGATATATCGCTTACAAATCCTTGAATCTATCAGGCTGTTTTCTTGCTTTAGGACGGAGCTGCCAAATGAGCGACTTTCCTTTTATTCATGATATGGCGGCGCTTGTTTGGTTATAGACATCATGAAGAAATAATGCCTTTGTCCATTCTATTAATGTTTGGTAGGAAATGAAAGGTAGGAGATGTACGGGTTGAGATCTTTCAACAAGAGGGCGCTGACACTACTGCTGATGATTAGAAATACGGTCGGTCACAAATATCGCCGGACTCCGATACAGGATTGTGGATTAGGGCGCTCTCGGAATTGGATGCCCTAGATCAGGATCAAGAGAGGTTACGATCAGCAAGTGAAAATCAAGAGCAGAGGAAGAAATAGTGCAGTGCTACAAGGAGCAAGTGCTTGTTGCTGACAATAGGACATAGGCCGGTGTACGAATGGGCTCGAAGGTGGACCTAAGCGAAAATCATCCAAGTTCTCTATAGATCCTCCAGAAGAGTTTCTCTTTGAGCAATTAAATAAGAATCGGTCAATTGGTACATAATGTACTGCTTCGTTTTATTTCAATGCGAAAATGCCGACTGGTGTATCTGTTTTCTTTCCCGCAAGTGCGGTTTGTGGGTCAACCGCAGAGAGTGACCGCTAAAATCTCAATCCAAAGTTTCACGTGACCTGCAAACATCTTAATTTGAAAAGTATTTCGAAATAACAATGCATCGTGCGGCTGCTTGGTGAAACGAACTTTATTAATTTAACTAGTCTGGATAAGCTTGGTCGAATGAGAGATGCGTTGCTTTTACAATTATTTCTGCACTAGGTATTATATCGGATAAATCTAATTACTTTGTTCTTTTTAGAGTAACGTTTCTTTTGCTGAAAAGCAAAAAGCGTGAAAAGCAGCTGCAGGGGTAGGGAGTTTAATATCCTCCACAAGCAAAGTATGGTCCAATCTAATCTGATGAGGGATTGTCATACAAAAAAACTATACCCATATTTGTAGCAGTATTTATGAAATTGTAAAAAAATTTGCAATCAGTCGTGTTCTTATATGTTAAACGTTCTCATTGTCTTGATCTGGAAGACGTAGTCACTCCTCGCTTGTCATATCAGTTCATCACGATAATCGCCAATCTGATTATGCACAAACATTTAAGCCACTTCATGTTTTAAGGTTGACAGAACTAAGAAATGTCACTACCCGTCAACCACAAGACAAAGCTTAACAAAACAATCACCACAAAACACAAAGTACCTAGATTATAAGATAATTGGATTGCTACTGTCTATAATTTGAGTGTGAAAAAGTCGCGGCAGTACTTTTTTTTTTTCGCAGAAAATTTTTGTTATATGGGCAAGAATTTAGAATTTATCCATATAAAAGGACTGAGACATATCTTTTACTCTTTTTAATGATATTCATATATTACTTATATGTCACCATAGGACTTTCAAAAATATTATCGCGGAGACAACAATTAGGATTACAAATATTTATAGGTATATAAAAACTCACGCGGAATTCAAAACAAAATAATCGCAAACAAAAAAGGGTAAACAACTAGCCAATTTAGACGGAATCCGCAGACTCAACGGTCTTGGGCTCGAAGGACATCTCAGCCTGTTGCTCAGCCTGGAGGCGCTCCATTTTAGCACGACGTTTGGCGATCTTCTTGGCCTCCTGCTTTTCAGTCCAGCTCTTTAAAAAGGGGAAGTATCCTTTCTTCTCCTTGAAGAGCATGAGAGAGACTGTGATCATGACGACGATCCAGTAGCAATTATAGCCGATAACGGAACCGTAGGTGGCAGAGTTGACCCATCCTAAAAGATTTCTTTTGTTAAAAAAATTGATCGAAATATTAAGAAAATAAAAAAAAAAAAGAAAAAAGAAAGAAGGAACTAACCAAAGAGGGCATTGAAAATCATCCAGCCACCATCAGTCTCGCCGTTGCAGCAATTAACGTGCCAGACGGACTGGCGGACATCATAGGAACCCGCACCAGAACCTTCCTCAGAGACATCACTACCGACGAACTTGACCCAGTTGTTATCCTGGAAGTACCAGACAGCCTTGGAGAAAAGACCGGCACCGACTAGGTAAAGGAAGCAAGTAGCAATGATCAAGAAATACTGGATTTTGACAAAGTCACCACCCTTGTACATCAAATAACCAACGGTGCAACCAGCGAGCAAGCCGCAGACGACGGGAAGAGGGAAAGCCTTGGCAGGGGCTGTGAGGGAGACACCGCCGACGAAGACAATAGCTTCGACACCCTCACGCAGGACGGTGATGAAGGGAAGAAGCGCCATAGCGTACTTGCGAGAGAAGCGGCCAAACATACCCTTGCCGGCATGATTGCGCTGCTCCATGGCCTCGGCAATTTTGACACGCCATTTCTCCTTGAGCTTGTTAAGTCTGAGCATGGCAAGACCCATGACGGAAATAATGACAGTAGCGACAATAGAAAAGGCACCTTCCCAGATATCCTCGGACGAGCCCCAGATATCTCTGCCGAGAGAGTACCAGGTTCCAATGAAGGCACCACCGATAGCTAGACAGATAAAGAATCCGATAGCAGAACCGATCCAGACATGTTTAACAAGACGTTTGTAGATCGCAGGATCATCCATGGATTTACCGATACCTTGCTTTAGGAAAGCAAGCAAGACAGAGATAATGATAGCGGCTTCAAGCGTCTCTCGGAAGACGCTACAAACAAAATAAACAAGCAGGTTAGAGACTAGGTAAGACTGTGCGGCGCGGACAGACAGACAACATACATGAAGAAGACGGAGACTTCGAAGACCTGAGCCATTGCGGAAGAGTAAGGACTTCTCCGGGTAGGCTTACGAAGAGGAGTGAGGGAGGATAGAGAAGGAAAGAAAAAAAAATCAGAAATTTGGGGGCAGAGGAAGACTATAACTAAACAAAAGAGTAGCGAGCTTTGCGAGTCTGTCTAGGCCGGTCTTCGCGGGCGGCCGCTAATTCCCGCATTCGCTCACAGACAGCTAGGTTTTTCTGCATTGGGCTAGTGCTCCATCAGATAACCAACAGCGAGACAACTTAACCTGCCATTCTTTGTTTGCATACACCTTAAAGGCCTGACAGAGATACCGCCGAAACAGCCTTGCCTGACGTCGTGAAGGCGATGCCAAGCGATGCAGTGCAGCGTAGACAGAGCCAAGTAGATTGAGTCTCGAGCCGAGAAGCCAAGCCCTGCGCCAAGAAAACCGAACGTTACTCTTCCGAGAAACAGACCAAGCTTATTTTGCTTTTACTTGAAGCTGCTGGCCAGACCGCTCACCGTCGTTCTCGCTTCATTTTTCTGCTTTCTCTCGCGAGGAGTCTGTCTGCTCGAGACTTGGCTTTCCGTTGATTTATCTCCTGATTCAACTCCTAATTTATCTTATAAATTTTTGGGACTAGAAGCGTGCTTCTCCTGTATCGTATAGTAGTATCAACAGCAACTGCTTTTCCTTTTCCAAGCAATCTTACTCGTATCCTATTCACAATTGTTTTTGTTTTCATCTTTACAAATACAATCTCGTAATAACGATATTCAAGTCGTAAGCCGCGCAGACTTCTCAACATCACTTAAGACATAACATCCTTATCCTCGCAGTCAAATGCTTATATTTTCCTCATCTTTTCTGAAACCGCAACTATTTATTCCTTTACGATAGAAGATTCCTTTTTACACATTAGTTAATACATACAAACACACACACCCACATACATATATATATATATATATATATATATATATTTTAAAAATTAGCGTGCCCAGCCTCAAACATTATAGAGCCCCCTGGTGTAGTCCGCCCTACTCCACTATCCTCAAGTCCTCCCATACTATCCATCAACCCCGGCTCAGGCGTCAACCCCGTATGTCCAACATTATCCCACTGCAGCTGTGAATTCATCGGAGTAGCTCCGTTATGTCCATTCACTGGCACTCCGTCCGGAACCGGACCACCGCCGACACCGCCCATCATTACTCCTCCTGCCAGAGCTGAAAGTGTGTTGGCGCCATTCATATCCATTCCGTTAATATACATATCCCACTCCGTCCAATTCACTCCCTGCGGAATATCGTTCCCTGGACTCTGTGTCATCATCATCGCTCCAGTCTTGGATAATATACCCAACTCGTCGGCTGAGAATAGTCCTGTCTGCTGCGACGACGACGACAAAATTCCTGTCGAATCGGCACCGCCTAGATGCTCAGGAGAAGCCCTCATTCTAGTATGTGTCGGCGGCTGTAATGAGCTGCCACCTGGTGAAACACTATTAATACCAGTCCCGTTACCATTGGTAGATGATGGTGTTGAATCTGAATTGGAAAACATTGGTGTCGCAGTTGACGAGACAGATGTCTTCGGCGATACTTCTGCTTGTCCTAACGACGACGACTGCTGCGTTTGCCTAGATGCCGATTGCTGCTGCTGCTGCTGCTGTGGCTGTTGCGGCTGTTGCGGCTGTTGCGGCTGGGCTTGCGCTCCATACATCTGCTGCATCCATGACTGTTCCGGCAATTTTCTAACTCTGAAAGGTGCATCCATGTAAATTTCATCCTCTTCGGGCAAGAACTGTATATTGTTATACTGTGAATCAACCTGCATAGGCATCTGTTCTGCCTGAGAATCCAAATCAAAAATACAAGCCGGAATCGGATCGGATACCGATATCTGCTTCGATCCATTGCCATCATCCGTCGCTCCTTCGTCAGCCAAAGTGCGCTTAACAGTCGAGGCGTGCGTGTCATACGACAATTGCGAAATATCAACATTTATAACGGTTTCAGTGACACCAGGCAAATCCAAAGGATAAGCTTCCTGCTGCTTCCGTTGCCGCGACAGCGAATCATGCCGTATCTTGGCTCTTTCTTCGGGTGACAACCTTTCCATTTCGTACAAACGCTCTAGAAGACTTTCAATCAGACCATGCTTTTTAGCAGCAGACATATCCCATCTTCCAACTTGTCCCAAAATCAACCTAGACGCATCTATAGCATCTCGGATAGTCTGGCGTTGGAACGCAGACAAACTGTCCATGTTCGAAGACAGCTCCACACTAAGCATAATACACGCATGGAAGAAATGATTAAGCATAATTCCGTCAGTAAACCACGAGAACAAATGAAGCGTTTCTCGTGCAGCAGGCGAATGATATAGCCAATTCTGTCTCCGCAGAATCTGAAGCGACGCATCCATACATTCCTCTTTACTTCTCCTGAACTTAGCCGTTGTTTGTGCTCGAGCTGCAAACGGTCGATGAAGCACAATCAACGACTTACGGTATTGCAGGTCAAGCATCAGTCGCTGCATAATTAAATACGGTGGATCCAACGGATTTGAAGCCTCTGGTGGAACTCGAAGATATTCGGGAAAACTGGCATACGTAGCCCGCAGCTCGGCATCATGCGCCAATATTGTATCATAGCCAGGTCTTGGTCGAAGCGAGAATGTACCAGACACAATACGACACAACACATTTGACATCCGCGAAGAACACAACAAATATGAGCTATCAGTTTCCGAGTCAAAAGAGCGCGATTGCGGTGCTGTTTCTGTCAAGGGAGAGATATCCTTGTCATTCAGGTTCAATGGCATCCGCACGTCATGCTCTCCAGCGCGAATTGTCAACGGGAGACCTTCGTTAATTGAGAATAGAATATCAAGCGACGTAACAAGACTCCAAATTTTTCGTCTAACTTCAGCTTCAAAAGGAGAAATATTGAACCACTTCGGATCACGATGCAAGCCCTACATATGATAAAGTTAGTAAGCGTCCCTTTTTTTTTTTTCACAAACGAGCCATATCCTACCATAGACTGGGCTATTCGGATTATTACTCCAACAGAAACCCACGAACGCTCCATCCAAACCCCAGTTAACGGTATCCGCGTTTCAGCCATAAGCCACAATATCAGAGCGCGGACAATAGATATACTGCCTTTTGTCATAAAATTACCTTCCACAAGACACATCTCAGCAGCCTTGTGCCATCCTGTCCATGTCTTGACTTCACGACCCGCATACGCTGTCGGTGCATCACCAGGCCTGTAAGACTGAAGAGCAATCGTCAGTATGCTAAACAACATGCCAACCCAAACGATTTCAACTGAGTTTGGATCATGCCAGAAATCTGAATATTCTTGCTCAAACGTTGGTCTGTGAGTTACGCGATAAAGTGGATCAAAAATATCAAAATATCGCATCACCAACAAATCGCACAATTGCTTGTCTGGCGTCACCCCTAAAATATCAGCGATATCAACATTCCGCAAGTTGTTGAAAGGAAATCCATTGTTGATAGGTGAATCTTCGTCGTCATCGTCATCAGCATCTTGAGGAACTTGCGGATATTCAACAGCTATTTGTCGCCCTTTTTCAAATAAGGCTTTTACTTCACTCAGCTGTGAACTCAGTTAGTAGAGTCATTCTAGATTAAACCAGAGAAATTCGTACCTCATTTAACAACGCTCCCCAGTGCGTTTCTCCATGGTACATCGCCTTTCCCTTTCGATCTAACTTCATCATTCCAAGTGATTCACGCACCGCATCTACGTCAGGAGCCAAATTTCCAGTAGATTTCAATCGAGAACGATTCAGATATTGATTTGATGCTCCGCTTTCTGCACTATTGCTTGTGGGCGAGATGGATTCGTCTGCTGGTGATTCTCCTGTACTTTCCGATTCGCCTGCTGTAGAGTGCATAAGACTAGAAAAAAATTGTTAGCACATATGAATATTTCTTTGAATATCGTCACGGCGATGTCGTACCCTAGTACTAAACTCTCAAGCTTATCCAGTCGGTTTTGTAGCTCAGCTCCTGAAGGTTTCTTCCCATTTACAGCACCGGCAAACATTTGTGATGACATTCCTTGACTAGCGGCAGTTTGAGAAGTCATCTGTGAAGCGCTGCTGGGCACCAGATAGACACAAGCTCCTTCATCTCCCCTCTTCACACAATTCTCGCATGGATGACCGCGATTACATTTTAGCTTGCGCTGGCGGCAGAAGTTGCATGATAGAGGAACTCTATTGCGTTTGCGAATAGTTTTGTGATCTGCTGAAGACATCGTGTTGGTAGGAGGTATGACCGGTGGTGTGATTGAATTTCGCGACCCTATAGGTAGATCAAACGAGCTCATGGTTGTGCTTTAAAGTCGAGATTTGAAGTCGAGAAATATATATAGATTGTATCTATATATAATAGAAGCAAAACTTTAAACGAAAAAAAAAAAAGAATCGTGGCACTGAGAAGTACTACAAATAAGACAAAAAAATTAAAGACATGAAAGCGCGCAGAATCACTATCTTGATGAGATCAATCAATTGACGCTTCTGCGAGTGCTGCACCGTTTACTGCAAGCACTGCAAGCCAGACGGAAAAGAATATTCTAAAAAAAGACTCTGAATAGTTGAAAGTAACTAAGCGGGGGTCTAAAAAAGAAACTGTCAGCAAAATGAAAAAAAGCTCCAGGATGAAGCCGCCACTCTCGATGAATTTGGACTACCGGGTGCAAGGCATCACATCACGAACACGATGCAGATTTATCCGCATGAGAAGTTCGCTGTAACAGAAAAGGTACAGCAATACTCAGTGAGTGATCTCAGATCATTGTGGGATCAGACAAGCTTTGGTGATTGGCAACAGATATAGGCATCAATGATGAAAGAGTGGCTACTTTGTCCGCGTAGAGCCCAGACCATCGGAGCCTAAATCGCGGCTGGTAAATGATAGATAAATGACATACATTAAAAAACACCACACAGCAAATTAGATCGAAAATAAGGAGAAGGTCCGAAAAACGGCTGTGGATTGAGAAGGGGTTGGTCGGTGCCAGCAATTTCAACTGGGAGAGGTATTAACACACGAGGAAGCCAGACGTCAGTCAGCACTTACGGTTTGCTGCTAGAGTCCGGTGTGTCTCGTAGGTAATTGCTAAAAATGCTCTCTGTGTGCAACGGGCCTCGTACCGAGACACACTTTTGGAGGTGGCAGTCCCAAGCGCTGAATTGAGTCATAGTTCACAATACTGTCTCTGCCCTGAGTCCGAATCATCGGTTCTGCCACATATGATCTACAAGTTTCTAAATATTTAGTCATGGTGGCGAGGTAAGGATAATGAAAATTATTACGCGCTACGGCCAAGAGGAGAGAAAAATAGTATGGCCCGACCCCAACCTCACACACAGAATCGTGACGTAATGGCAATGAGTGAAAGCCCAACCTATTCCGGTAGCAAAATCGTAAATGACAGCATATTATTTCATACGACTGGGACTTTTTACGATAAGCAATTGCACAACTGTAAAAAAAGGGAGTCCATTAATGCGAATTTGTACCCGAGCTTTTAAAACAAGCACGCACTACACGAAATTCCGGGATGCACCTTTTAACGATGAGTCTTCTGCATCGCTATCACTCCCTCAATCTTTTCTGTCGCCATTTCAAGCTTTTGCTTCTTTTCTTGCAACTCCAAATGCCTTCGAACTTTAGCATCCTCCCGTGCAAAATGCTCAATCTGAGCAGACGAGAGTCCGTGACCTACACGCACATCCAGTTCTCGCGGAAGATGATAGTAGAAATCGGACAGAAGCTCAACGTTGAGGAAGAGAACGGCAGTTTGCGTTAACTTGTCGGCAACCACGTCAAGGAAAATTTCTGGGCAGTAGAATCTATTTTCGGACCTGCATTGCTTGGACTTCAATGCCTGCATTCGCAAACGTAAAATATCTGCGCGCTTGCTCAAAAATATTCCCTCGCGACCTATTTCTCTAATTAGTATATCAGACTGCAAAATTTAAACAATTTCTGCATTACCCCTGTCAAGAAGCGCTTGGCTGAATCCGTAGACTTCATTCGCATCCTCAACCTTTACTTGCCCCTTGATGCTCTTTTCCACAAACGTTTCCACTTGCGCAAGCTTCTTGCCTCCTCCGACACTCTTTTGCAGCACGCCATACGCATGCTCGCATTGTCTTAATTCTTCCTTCAGCAATGCAAAGGCATGCTCCCGGCTTCGACTCCACTCGCGGTCTTCAACTTCAACTTCGTACTTGTAGGGTTTTATGCAGTTTTCTACTTGATCCGCGGTAGAATAGAAACGTGAATTTAAAATCTCGTTTGTGGCATCTTGAATTACCGTCTTCACAAACGGATGGGTTTTGAATGATCCACTATTAAGTAAATGCTCCATTTCTCCAGATAAAGCATTGGATACTAGAGTGGTTGATGTTCTCCCTACTCCAGATTTTGTCAAACTAGACACACATGCATCTAGCTGCCGCAGCCAATACACGTCATCCCTGCTGGCATTCGGAAGATCGGAAATTGCTCGAACAATTGCGTTTGCTACCTCGGCTTGACTGTTTGAGTTAGTTGGTTCCAGGTGATTCCAGTATCTCTGAGCTAGGAGATCCAGAACATATTGATCGAGTTCACTCTTGAGCATCGACTTGACTTGCTCTCTTCCAAATTTACCTGCGAATTCCTTAAAACTCAGTTTGAAAGCGTCAAGGGATTGCGCTAGATATGACTCGGCTGTTATTGGACGATCGTTGTATTCCACTTTAAATTGGTATGCAGTTTCTTCCAGCTCCTGATGGATGGCATCGCACGTTGGTTGTAAGTTCTTAGCCATCGTCTTCTCGAGTGTCCGCATTAACTTGTTTCGTAAATTTATAACGCCCAAGGTCGGGCGCTGTTCATTGAGTCTTGCACCAGCAGGCAGCAGATCTGCCTTACCATTCTCCAATACTTGAGAGAACTCTGGATGATGGCTGAAATAATTTTCCTCATTTCTTGCGATGACTGCTCCAATATCTGTACTTTCGCTTCCGCTACCTAGACGAAACAATAGCCCATTGCTCGCCCTCGACGACGGAATACGACTAACCACACCAACATAACCCATCTGAAGTGGATAATTTTTGTTCTGTAAAATCTCCAGAGCGCGCTGCGGCTCAACCAAATCCATCTTGGTAACAACACCTATGGTGCGTTCACCCCTTGGGTCAACCCGACGCGACGCGCGAAGAGCAGTTGAGTTGGCCAAGTCAACATCCGCCGCAGATATAGCCAGTATAATATTTGGGGCTTCGATGTACTTGTCGCATAATGCCGAAATCTTAGTTTTCAGACTCTCTGGCTGATCAGCGGCGGCAAGCTGGATGTACCCTGGCAAATCAATCAAGGTCAAGTCAGGTATATGAGGAGAGTAGATGTTCAAACGAATGGGATCAGAAGACACCGCCTCCGAGTCAGGAATAGCAAGATTAAGATCGGTCAATGTTCTTTGTATTTGACTGAAATCGGTTATTTTGCCAAGTTTCAAAGCAGGAAATTCGCCATATTCTGCGGCAGCATCCGGCGAGTTGACTAGAGTAAGCTCGATTGGCCGCCTAGTGACCATATTATTGCCCTTTGGCAAGAACTCGTGGCCCACTATCGCTTCGAGAACAGACGACTTTCCCGAACTCTGAGAACCGATGACAACAATGGATGGTAATTGCACTCTTGTTAGAGAGGAGCTTCCAGAACCATTATTGGCAATCTCTTGCAGAATCCCTCTAATTTCGATCATCTTCTTTGTCAGCAGCATCATTTTCGAAGTAGAAGCTGCTATTCTCTCTTCTGTATCAGTTGAGTCATTCATTGATGAGACTGCTGCTGCAGTTCCAGCAGCAGCCAGCGCGGTGTCTTCTCCACCACCGCCTCCATCTCCTCCACTTCCACCGCCGCTACTTTCATCATTGTTATTGTGTGTTTTGCTTTCGTCTTTTCCGGATGCGGGAGCGTTTGAAGCGTCCTTAGAGCCACCATCAAATAAAGACTTCAGCCAATCAGGTGTACTTATACTATCAATTCCGTCTTTTACGGTTGACGCAGTATCCGAGAGCCATTCTGTTGCTGCATCGATTTGTTTCTGAGTGTAGCCTGCCGCTTCTGGATATTATCACAACAGTCAGCAAGATGGCACTCGCTAAATCACTCTTAAATAATTTCAATACTAACCTTGAACTTGATAGTTAACGTATGCCAGTCCAGCTACAACAGCTCCGCCTGCCGCAGCGGGAACTCGAACCATCTTTGCAATGAGTTTTCCCGGAAAGAATGATAGTCCACGAGCACCCGATGTCATCGCTGCTATCCGTCGGTAGTTGTTTCCATCAAACCCACCGTGCGGATACAGCCTTGAGTATCTGCTCATAGTCGGCCGTGCCATTCTACTTGTTGAAAAATGCAATAGCGCTGCAGGCCGCTGCAGTCGCGACGCTGCATAGCGCATGGGGCGTGACATCTTCAAGCTGAGATCGCTGAAGCGACGGAAGCAAGCTTGTTGAAGCCTCGGAATTCGCTAGCTTGCTAAGACTCCGTCTACCAGTACGGCAAAACTTACTTAAGGTCGCAAATCGATCTATAGCGCAGAACAATATATGCCTACGAGATAAATGTCATGACACACTACAACGCGTTCGTGATCTGTAGACAGCGCCACTAGTACCAGCCCTAACCTCTTTCTAGTCACGTGGATGGGACTTGTCTAATGAAGGCTTGGGAGTTTCTGGCGACCGATGGTCCCGAAAGGCCAATATTTTCCGGGTTTGCTGACGTCAATTTACAGGACACAAGCCTAATCAGAACAGCTCTTATCAGATATTGGGCTAAATTGAGCTTCTCACCCACGTTTAGCACTCTATATCTTCTCTATATCTTCTCTATTGTTTTATTGTTCTATTTATGCTGATTATCGGGTTTGCTGATAATATCTTTTCTACTATCACTGCCAGTCTTGACTCAGTCTTTGTTTCTTAATCGCGGGTGGTGGTGCTAGTTCAGTCCTTGCAGAAGACCTCCTATAAAGACAAAGTTGATTTGATCTACTTAAACTCTTGGAGCGCAACTGCTTTGCTTGCGATAAGTACAAGAAGACTTTCTCCGGTCCTATGGGCAAATAATGGCGGCTACAGAGGATCATGATGGCGGCAATATCAAGGTCGTTGTTCGCGTGCGCCCATTCAATAATCGAGGTATGCTGAATTAGAATTCATTGCCGGCGACGCACGCGTAGCTTACGCCTTCTTATAGAGCGGATACGGAAAGCAAAATGTATAGTTCGCATGAAAGACGACCAGACTATTGTGCGAAGTGAAGAAAATCCACAAGCAGTAACCCCGACAAAGTCGAAGACGGAGAAGTCGAGGATCTTCAAGTATGATAAGAGCTACTGGAGTTTCGACAATTCAAATGGCAACTATGGTGTGTTCCAGAATATTTTATTCTTGAATTCAGATTGTATTAACCCGTACTACTTGTAGCCGGCCAGGAACAGGTTTTCTCCGATCTTGGATTACCGCTGCTAGACAATGCTTTCCAGGGGTTCAACAACTGTATTTTTGCGTATGGCCAGACGGGATCTGGAAAGTCTTATTCAATGGTGCGTCAAAGTTATGCCACTTATACAAATTCTATCCAGCTCTAAAACATAATCTAGATGGGTTCACGCGATGACCCCGGAGTGATTCCAAGGATTTGCGAGGCTTTATTTAGCAGAATGTATGTATATGTCGTACTTTCCAAATGCCGGAAATATTTGACTTATAAAAATTAATCTATCTAGAGACGAATTGGTGTCTGATGGAGCAACGCGATTTACGGTCGAGGTGTCTTACTTGGAAATTTATAATGGTATAAACTGTAGTGTTGGTTCACAATCATATGACTGGCGCTAACTGTCAACAGAACGAGTAAGAGATCTTTTGAATTTTAAAAATAAGGGAAATCTGAGAGTCAGAGAGCACCCGTCATTAGGCCCTTATGTTGAAGACTTGGTACGACATTAATTCAAACCGATATTCTAATATTGCAGCTGCTAATATTATTCACAGTCACGCTTGGTAGTCAGATCGTTTACTGAAATTGAGGAACTTATGGACGAAGGAAACAAGGCACGTACAGTTGCAGCTACAAATATGAACGAAACATCGTCTCGCTCACATGCTGTATTTACATTAACTTTAACCCAACACATCCACGATACTGAGACAAGTCTTGACTCTGAGAAAGTGTCACGAATATCACTTGTCGATCTTGCAGGGTCTGAGCGAGCGTCAGCAAGCGGTGCTACTGGAAGCAGACTAAAAGAAGGCTCTGAAATCAATCGATCTCTAACAGCTCTGGGTCGAGTGATTCGTGCCCTGGCAGGCTTGTCTAACGGCAAAAAACAGCGGGATATGGTTGTTCCATATCGTGACTCGGCATTGACATGGCTATTGAAAGATTCTTTAGGAGGCAACTCTATGACTGCAATGTTGGCCACTATTTCGCCCGCGGACATAAATTATGATGAGACTCTATCCACTCTTCGATATGCTGATTCTGCTAAGAGGATTAGGAATCATGCAATTGTTAATGAAGATCCTAATGCGCGACTGATTCGTGAACTGAAAGAAGAGCTGTCGTTATTACGAGCCAAACTCAGTAGTGGTAGTAGTCTTGGTAATACCGAGCAATCTGGATTGGATAGTGAAAATTCTGCAGACAACCAAATGGTCGTCGTCACAGCTCCTGACGGGTCAACTCAGAAAGTATCCAGAGCACAGATAGCTGAGCAATTGAATGCTTCGGAAAAGCTGCTCAAGGAAGTAAACCAAACGTGGGAAGAAAAACTTGAAATGACCAAGGAAATTCAGAAGCAACGGGAATCTGCCCTAGAGGAAATGGGAATTAGCATAGAAAAGGGATTTGTCGGCGTCCATACTCCCAAAAATGTCCCATATCTTGTCAATCTCAGTGACGACCCACTACTCGCCGAGTGCTTGGTGTACAATATTAAACAAGGTTGTACCAGTGTCGGTAATGCTGACAGCTCCTCTACAGCTCAGATCAGACTCCGCGGATCGAAAATACTTACGGATCATTGCACTTTTGAAAATGACAATAACACAGTCATGATTGTTCCTGCTGAAAACGCATCAGTAATGGTCAACGGTCTTCGCCTCAAGGAATTATCTCGCAAGCTGCATTCAGGAGACCGAGTGATTTTGGGTGACTTCCACATATTTCGTTTTAGTAATCCGCAAGAGGCATTGCAAGAGAGGAAAAGTGTGTTTGTCGCACCAGGCGCGATTCGAGGAATTCATGGGACCATGCAGCGTACGCGGTCATCTACTCCAGCTGGTGGTCCTGGTGTAACTAGTAGTTCTGCCTCAGATCGCAGTGAGCGAGCCTCTAGCATTGCTTCCGACTACGTCGATTTTCCTTCCTTTGAGGATGCGTCCATTAGCAGGTCACAAACTCCTATTACAGGCGAAGATGTAGCGATTGGATCTAGTGACTGGTCTTTGGCTCGTATAGAAGCTGCTAGGACATACTTGGGTGGAGAGTCAGCTTCTGTCAACGTGGGTGCAATGACAGATGAGGAGCTTGATAGGCTCTTTGATGAAATGCAACGAGTTCGCTCAATAAGAAAAGGGCGGCCAGAGTCAGCGTTTGAAATGTATGACGCCGATACGGATTCCGTTATGAGCTACGGCTCCCCCACAGCTTCAACAACCAGTAGAATACGGTCCGTGCCTTCATGGCAAGATTCCTTTGCCGAAGACCCTTTCACTTCTCCAGCTCGATCTACTTCTACAGCCCCAAGCTATTACGACAATCTAGTGGCTCCGCAAATCTCTTTGTTTATGAAGCAAGGCCAAGGTCAAAATCAAAGTCGTGCCTCCGATGCTAGGGGAAGGCCACTTGATAGTCAACAATCAGAGTGTATCTCAAAGGCCTCTGACCGCAATAGCGTATCACCGACTCCTTCGGATGATAAAGCAGTTCGGCAGAAGTCGCTGAATTCTTCCTCTGGAGCATCCTCGGCGACAAGCACTTATCGTTCTTTACAGTATCAGCTTCAGCCTTCATATTCTTTCATGCTGCGGCGTAATCCGGTGTTGTCAGACGAAGAGAAAAGGGTAGCTAAGAAGACTGTTAATCGATGGATGCATTACGGATTGTTGAGAATGACAGATGCTATTTATCGATACGCGCTGCTTTTGAAAGAAGCTCAGATTATGAGTAACGAACTATACCAAGGTCTACAGTTCCAGTTTACGGTGGTCGATGACGGGTTCGCTCCAGCATCACCTTATGATTTGGTTCTGAATGATTCTGAGCCTGAGGAAGATGAAGCTCTCGTACACGCTTTAAAGCCCTGTATTGCTGTACGAGTTGCGGATTCTCAAAACAAGACGATCAGAGTTTTTTCTGTAAAAAAACTAGAAGACAGAGTAAAAGCGATGCGAAACATTTATAACGAATCGCCGATGTATTCTGAGCTGCAATCCCCTCCGAGAAAAAGTCATCCTTTTTCTGATACTTTTGACACCAAATATTCATATATCGGAGATGCTTATGTTCCCATGGCAGGTGTTTTACACGGAGAGACCACTGAGTTTTCAGGCGATATCATATCTCCATATACATTTAGTGTGATTGGAATTGTGAGTCTGATACTTGAGCCGTCCACTGAACGCGAGCAGCAGTCTTCCGCTTTTGGAATCGTTGCTCATTTGCAGTCTATTATCGGCTTTTCCGAGCGAGAATTTACAGAAGTTCATGTTCAGATGTTGTTAGCTGACAATAACAATCCCTATGCTTCTCGGTCAAGTGGAATCTCAACTAGTCCAGTAGTTTCTGGATTTGATGAAGATGGACCAGTAGTTTTTGACAGCTTTCACGGGATAAGTCTTAGTTCTCTTTTGTCGATTGATTTTCAGAATAGTGGAGTGAATGCATATTTTTTGAGGTTGAAAGTTTTTGCCAAGGTAGCATCAACGCACTTGGAGAAGTTGCAAAGCTGGGATGATATGCAAGAAGCAGGATCATCAGCAGAATCTTGCAGATCTCTTTCGGCGCGTGGCGCCGACGCGGATGATTCACAAGAGAGTTCGGTAATACAGCAGCATGACTCCTTTGTGAAAGTGCAAGTCCTTGAATTGTCTGATGCTGGATGTTACGAGCCAGTAGATATTTTGCAAGGTTACCAAGAAGAGAAAGGAGTTTTAAATTTGCATATTGGTGTGCAAAAGCAAATTCGACTTTCCATTACTCATTCGTCTGGAGACACCTTTGATTGGTCAGATCTTTCAAAGCTCTCTGTTGGTAATATCAGACTACTTGATCGTGAGACAGACACACTTAGTGAGTCTCAGAGTAAAGTTGACACGGTCGAACTCAGAATTACAAATAAGCCCAAGACCATCGCGAATGCTGACGGTACTCGTACGGTTACGGTCGTTGGCCAATGGGACTGCAGTGCTCACTCCTCGCCATTTTTAGACCGCACAACTCTGGACAAACATAGGATTGTCATGAGCGTGAACTGGAATGTATCGACGCCGTCGGTGACTTCTCCTGTCGAGTTCACGACTAATCTTGTCGGTGTCATGCTTGGTAGAGCTGTGCGAGGCCCATCTAGGCTATCGTTGTTTTTGGGATCGAAAAAGCTTATGCGATCATATGTTGCCCTTTTTCAAGTAAGGCTAAGGCCGTATAATGTTGTCGATAGTAAACCGCTTAATCTGCAAAGTACCTATATCAGTGGTGAAGAGTATTTGGGATCTTGGAAGCCTCGAGGAATATCGTTGATCAATGAATACATGAGGGCGTCTAAGGAGAGACAAAGAAATGCTGAGCTTGATCATACCAAGTCGATCTTATCTTATACTAAACTGAAGGATTTTAGCCGCAGCTCTACCTCAGTTGTTCAATCTGTGTCCCAAGTTGAAGCTCCGCAGGCTGATGAAGAGGAATTCTCATCTCATGATCTACAGTTGCTTGGCAGAATGCTCAGAATTTGGGAACGCAAACCAGGGTATGTTGATGAAGATGGTGGATTAGCTACAATGCCTGTATCGTCAATGTCGAAACCGAGTGCAACGAAATACGTTGCCACGGTGCGCCAATTCCAAAGAAGGTACGTAAAGTAAAATTTTTTTGGCTGAAAGCTTCTAACAGGCTTTTGTCTATAGTACAAACGTTGTCAAAGAGGGATACGCCGCAGCTCCAGATGACGCCATGCAATCATGGGAACGCCGCTATCTTGAACTTCGCCGTCCGTATCTACACATTTACAGCGTCCCCGATATGGAGGAGATTTTTGCAATAAATATTACTCAGTGCAGGATCGGATATAAGCCAGAACTGACAGCTGAGCTCGCTAGTCGAAATCCTCACGGTTCTGAAAATACATTCGCCGTGTATTCCGAAAATGGAATGCATTTGTTCAGCGTAAAGTCGCATTCTGAAATGAGCGAATGGGTTCTTAAGTTGGGAGAAAGTTTTGGTAGTGAAGTCCAAAATGTAATTGAGTGATTAGATTGTCAGCATGTTGATGCATGGCTGAATGTATAGTATGTAGATTGTAATGTGTATCAATTTGAATTTATGATTATCTCGGGTCATGCGTTCATTATTTCACTTTCGCGCAAACGATATTTACAACTGATGCATCTGTCTGCATCCAAATATTGCCACCTGTATGTTGTCCGCCATTGATCGAGCTCTAAATGTCAACAGGACTCGCTTTTTGCTTTCCCTTCCCCTTCGTTCCATTACCCATTGATGCTGAGTTCTCCATGGTTCTCTCGCCACCGGTGGCAGCAGCTTTACCACCCTCAAAGCTCTCTCGCACACGAGTATAATGACGCAATTCATCTTCGCTGACACTAGCTATCAACTCCTGTCTTGCTTTTTCGAAATCTTCTTGTCTTACAACTGCTTCTAATTCCTCTCTTGTAGCCTGTGTATCAAACCACCATTGTAGGCTAACATCTGGTCCAAATTTCTTAACTTTCTCGTCAACTGATCTTGCCTGTCTCGTCATAGCATTCAACATTGCGTCCGAGCATAGCGCATAGAAATCTGCACCGGTATATGTAAATGGGCATGAATCTGCTATTTGCCGAAGATCAAGATCGGGGGAAAGTTTGAATTTTCGAGTCAGTGCTTCTAGAATATTAAATTGCTTCTCGTGCGTGTCGGAGACGCCCAAATAGACCATTTTATCAAACCTGGATAAATTAAAAAGTTAGAACGACCAATTTTCAAATATTTAGCACTGCAAACTAACCTTCCTGGTCTAAGTAATGCCTCGTCAAGTAAATCAGGTCGATTTGTTGCCCCAACGACAAATACTCCTTCGCCACCCGCACTGCTCATGCCGTCAAGTTCTGCTAAAAGTTGAGATACGATACGGTCCATAACTCCTCCCGAATCGCCTTGATTTCCTCTCTTAGGAGCAACAGAATCCAGCTCATCAAAAAATACAACACAAGGCCTTGCATCTCTAGCTCTTTGGAACACTTTGCGCACGTTAGATTCCGACTCTCCAATGTACATATTTAAAAGTTCAGGTCCTTTAACAGAGAAGAAATTCAATGAAAAAGTGGTAGCAATTGCTTTGGCCAATAGAGTCTTGCCTGTTCCCGGCGGTCCGTAGAATAATATACCGCTGCGCTTCTTCACACCACCAGCAAATAGAGAAGGAAATTTTAACGGCATGTCGATGGTATCCATAATCTCTGATTTGACGTCAGCCAGTCCTCCCACGTCTTCCCATTTCACACTGGGAATACGAGGAGCGCCAATCGAATCACTGTATTTTCTGCGCGCGTCGCTTGTGGCTTGCTCAAAGTCCGAAGGAGTCAGTTGCACGTAGCCAGAGAATGCAAGAACTATATCTCTAATTTCTACTACAATTCCGTCTGAAGAATAATTTAGAGCCTCATCCTGTAATCGATCAACCGCGTGAGCATATGCCGACTTTACAATTGCTATTAAATCAGGAGGTACCAATCCAGCCGATTGCAATGCAAGTCCTGCGAAGCTGACATCTCTTCGCACAGAACACCTCTGTGGAATTCCCAGATTACTGTTATTAGATCCAAAGATAGCCGAAAGAGGTCCTGTAGAAGTCGATTCAGGAGACAGCAAGAACTCAAAAATGCGCTTACGCTCTGACTCGGCTGGGGTCAGCATCTCAAGCTCAAACGTAAATCCAGAACGTATTTCATCAGCTAGTGAATCAACACTGGTGACAGTGGCGGCAACTATCACTCCGGTAGTTTGTAGCAAAGTGTTTTTAAGAGAGGCAGCTATTCTCGAGGCATTCTTGTTTTCACTACCACTGCCTTCTGCAGCTTTTGTAGCAATGGCTTCAAGATGGCTAATGAGTATAACGCACGGGGAGCAATTTTTGGCTCGATCCAGCTTTGCTTCTAGAGCCGCCATGGACTTCGTCTCTGTCTCTCCTATTATGTCATACGCATCAATGCGGTAGACATGAACACCCAGCTGGGAGGCGATCGAGTGTATCATTGTTGCCTTTCCAACTCCATGTTTAGCAGAGTGTACAAGTACTGCAGTCTTCAACGATGCCCCTGAAGGTGAAATGCTCACGGACAGCAAGTTCCTAAATCTCTCGCTTGTAGGAGAATCGAAAGTGGGTATAGGCGAAATTTTCGTATAACTTGGCCAGTCAAATAGAGCTGTCGGGGGTATTGGCGCCTGTACACTTCCCCTCTGCGTCACTCGAGTCTGAGAACTATCCACATAATATGCTCTAGATTCAGATTCCACTGATGGCTCTGAGTGGGACTCGTCAGGAGGAACGATTGCGGTAACTTTGAACCACACAATAGTGGATGGAACGCTACCAGGTATTGCCGACAGATCTTCAACGCTTCCACCGGCACTGTTACTTGCATCGGAAGAGTATATTAAACGAGCCAATACTTCGTCAACAGGGATTGCAATCAAATCATCCTTTGCCACTATCCGCCGATGGCGCTCAAAAAAGCTTCTTAAGCCCTTCATGAAAGCCTGCTCGTACATTCGCTCAGTCGAGGCCCACGAAATCACGCGGGAGATTGTGATCTCTTTAGCAGCACACAGCTCTTTCGAAAGAGGTGAATCCGCATGCCCGATCTCAACCGATTCTGGACTACCGATGTTGTAGAGAAATAATGGCGAAAGATATAACATTTTAGGATCAACGCGCTGGGAGATAGGAAAAGAGTATATGCGTATTGGTCGGCAAGTCGAATGTGAGCGAACGTAGACCTGTGACATTTAGTTAGAATAAATACTAAACCATAATGGAGAAAGTACAAGCGACTTACCCAATCACCAGAAAAAATACCGGTTTTGGCTAGCACTTCAATATTTACAAAGCCTCTAGATTCGCTATCATCACTATCTTTTCCCACAGGTGTTAACATCTCTGACTCAATTCTGATTTCAAGCGGGACAACTGGTAATACGATCGGTTTTTTCTTCCCTTTGACTAACTTTTGAGCCAGCGATAATGCAGTGTTTGGTGACCTCTCCCAAGAATTGTGCGAGTCTAGGAAACGACTTAGATTAGATTCTTCTTCTTCCGAAGACCAGCCACTTGTATCAGTAGTTGAAACATCTTCATTGCTCAAAATTGTGATGTCAGATTTAGTATTATCGATTGCTATAGGACCTTGATCACAGACAAACGTGAGTCTTGTAGTACCCGGTAATAGCAGACCTTGTTCCACGGGCTCACATGCTTTAACAGTACTATCTAATACTGGCAAAAACTGACCCTTTCTAATGATTTTATAAGGCTTCAAGTATGCCGAAACTTCAGGCTCTGGGATACTGGAAATGTAGTCATATGCCATCTTGGGAAATACTAAGACGACGTTCGTGAGAGGAATTGGTGTCACCGATTGAATGACTATTGGCATGTGATCATCAAGTCCAGTTACATCGGAAAAAATGTGTAAAGCTGCTGTAGAAGGTGGTAGTGAGGACTGTCGTGAGCAGCTATACATCGTCCATTTAGGGGTGCGTGAGAGCGCGAGCTCGGACTTTGGACATATCGAAACAGCAAAAACCTCGCGTTTACTCCGTTCACCATCTTCCAAACTGAAATCAGATATCTTCTTCACAAGAGTGGATCCATTTGCAGTGATTGTGTGCTTCTGAATGCCATCGTCGTTTGCTGAACCATTGCGCTCCCAATGTGCCGACGATCTCGGAGCAGCCAACTCATCAAACAAGTCGTCCGAGAGCTGCAGGGTTTCATTCCCCGTCGAATTAAAAATGGATTCGTCGGATCCCAAATCATCGTATAGTCTAATGGTCGCATTTCGAGGTTTCGTTATGCGTCTTCTCCGAACAGTCGCTATTCGACTAATTATTTTCACATGCGCGCCATTAGTAGTGTGTTCGCTATTTACAGGCGCAGAATCGCCTTCAGGCAAAGCTTTATTTGTTGGTGTACTCATTAGAGGATAAATCTGGTAAGTGTCATCGTCTGAGAAATATAGGAATCAGATGCAGAAGTTCTAAGACGCCGTCGGCTCGTCGGTTTGTTGTCTGATCTACAGAAATACTTAATTTAGCGGGGTTTTAGGCATGAACATAGCCGCCGCGCCGCGCCGCACTTTTGAGCCCTTGCTCACTTTCAAACACCATTGAAACACTAATTGCAAAATTGCTTGATATTATTCAACTATAGTGACTTGAGGGAATTAAATAGTAAACCAATTTATAGCGAAAATGAATGCAAGGAAACGACGAAGATAGAAAAAAAAGAAAGTAACCGAAATCAAAAAACTTTTTATAACCATGAAGACAATTAGTAACCACTCTAAAATCCCAGTTTTATTTTTCCTTCCTCTCTTATCGTCAGAATTTCCCAGAGGCCAAAAAAGAAAACATAACAAAAAGACAAGTCAAGACAAGACGCAAACAAATTTAAAAAAAAAGTGAACTAGACTACACTAATCAAGACAGTGCAAGTGATAAGCAACATTAGAGCGCGTAAACTCACGTAGAAACAAACGAGCCCTCCGCTCTGTATCGTGACACAGATCCCAAAAACTATCCAGCCAGTAGCTTAAAAAGTGACCTTCTTGCCCTGGAACTGAACAGCATTGCTGCCAGATGCGCGGCCACCGCGGCCACCACCAAAGCCACCACGTCCACCACGTCCACCGCCGCCGCGGGGACCACCACGTCCACCACGACCGCCAAATCCGCCACGGCCACCACCACGACCGCCAAATCCACCGCGGCCGCCACCGCTTGAGGGGTCACGTGGGGTAGAAAAGTCGAGTCTGACAGGACGACCGGCAATTTCGACTCCGTTAAGAGCGTCAATTGCAGCCTTAGCCTCATCGGCAGATCCAAACTGAACATATCCGAAGCCCTTGAGCTGCTCAGTCTCGGGGTTGGTAGGCAGACGAACGCTAGTAACGTTACCGTATTCACCAAATGCCTCAAAGAGAGCATCACGATCGGCGTCAAAGGAAAGATTTCCGACAAAAATGGTGTCGGAAGGCTCCGAAAGCTTGTCGCCGAACTTCTCTGCGCGCTGGTTACGGAAGTTATCCTTCTTGGGTGCAGGGTTAGAGAAGTCAAGGTTAACGGGACGACCATCAATTTCTAATCCCTGGTACTCCTCAAGAGCCTTCTTGGCAGTGGCAGCATCAGCGAACGTAACATATCCGAATCTAAAAAGAAATTAGTTTCCTGAGTTTTCTAGATGTTGAAGAAAAAATGATGATACCCTCTAGATCTGCCAGAGTCTCTATCAGTAATAATACGGCTAGACTCAACTTCACCGACAACCTCAAATTCACGCTTGAGCCAGTCCTCATCAACATTGAAGGACAGACGTCCAACAAAGAGCGTTGTCGACTCTTCCTCTTCGGAGTCAGTCTTCTGCTTCTTCTCCGGGGCGGCCACACTTTCCTCAGCCTTACGCTTGGTGCTCTTCGGCTTTTCTTCTTCTTCCTCCTCTTCATCATCATCATCAGACGAAGCATCGGAGCTGCTGTCGTCATCGGACTTGCTCTCGGCCTCAGTCTTCTTTGCGGACTCAGCATCAGAATCAGAGTCTGAAGAGTCTGAATCATCTGAATCAGACTCGATAGTGGCAGCAGGCTTCTTAGATTCTACTTTCTCCTCCTCCTCATTATCAGAGTCAGAGTCAGAGGAAGACGAGTCTGAAGACTCATCGGATTCCTCCTTGGCGGGGGCAGACACAGCTTTCTTCTCATTCTTGGCAGCTGGGGCGGGCTTCTTTTCCTCTTCATCAGAGTCGGAAGAATCGTCAGAGTCAGAGTCGGAAGAGTCAGAAGAAGACTCTTCCTTTTCAACCTTTGCGGCTGCCTTTCCGTTCTTGGCAACAGGGGCTGCGACCTCCTCAGACTCGCTATCAGAGTCTGAATCTGAATCGGAGGAGTCTGAGGAAGACTCTTTAACAACAGACTTCTTGGATTCTTTAGCTTGGGCCTTCTCAGCAAGCTTTACGGCAACAGCAGCGGCAGCACCGGCAGCTTTTTGTAGCTTCGCGGGCTTTCCGTTCTTAGCGGCAACAGTAGAAGGGGTCTGCTTCACGTCCTTCTTGGAGATACCACCCTTCTTAGCCGCAAGAGCCTTCGGCTTTTTCTCTTCTTTAACGCTCTTTGCTTTTGATTCCTTTGCCATTCTATAATATAAATTAGGATCATGTTCCACAAAGTGCCGGCGATAATTGCGGTCGAGTACTTCACAATCTAAGATAGCGACTGGCCATTGAGAAAGTAGTTATACACGCCACCAGATAATCACTGAACGATAGTAACAAGTAAAAAAAAGTGTAGATTACCTTTAAATAAATATAATATAAGTTATTACAACAGTCTTCTGGTAACAGCAAAAGAATTCACTCAAGTAGCTGTGTGGAAGAGTGTAAGTCCAAGAAAAAGAGCGAGCTCATGATAGTTTTTAATTAGCGCCCAAAAATTTTTTTTCATAGGTTGGGAGTTCGTAGTGGAACTTTAAATGTTATAAAAGTCCCAATCTCGATTGCAATTAATGTGGGGTTTGTACATGTATATTAATACCTTGATAGAATTTCTTGCTTTGATTTAATTCATCTTGTGAGCTTTAAATACTGTTGAGATTTGCATACAACCCAAATACGGAACGGACAATGCCACCGGGGTTTTAGATTGGAAGCGCTGACAAGATAAGCGGAAACTATACCCACCGACAGCTCCTCTTGGTTTCTCTATATTGTATGACACAAGTCGTAGTTGTCTGAACAACTTCTGTCTAAATGAACAATAGTTCCGTACTCGTACCAGTCTATCTGATGATTTTATGTGAGCGAACCTGGTAAAAAGTTTCTCGTTGGCGAGCAAAATATCAAAGAGAGATGGATGAATATCCGACGCCCCGAATAGTGGGTGACAGCCGAGAGATGGAGGTCAATAGAGGGAAGAATGAGATGGTACAATAAGAAAAGTAATAATAAATATATTAAGGGTAACAGAAGTGCCACGCGACAAGGAGGGGAGCTTCTTCCAAGTAGTTGCCAGAGAGATTGCCGATCATGAGAGAGGTCAATGACGTAAAATACGAATATATGATTAACAGCCACCAGAGCAGGATTTACCACAACACCAAGCCAGTGGGCTGCAGCTGTTGTCTGATTGTAAAATGACAAGTATCTGACCCCTTGTAGATAGATCAAGAAGGCTACGTGCGTTGCGTGCGCTGCGTGTCACTACACGGGAAAATGTAAGAGGCAACAAGGCAAGGGACGCGAAAACATGCCATGCAAAAGTAATAGCAGGGATGTTAAAAGTTTTATTTTCGACGCAGTATACATTTGAAAATCTCATAAGGTAGAATGTGACGGACTGGTTTTGGCGACTAGTCGAGCTTCTTAGCCGAAGCCGAGCAGATTTGGCATAGCAGAGTGCCGATGTGGAACATCAGTCAGTACGAGAGAGTCAATAAGCTCACGAGTGGCACGGCGCCGACAAATATATTACACCACGCGGAACAAGGACAGTAGACAGATCAAGAATATCCGACCTCGAGTGCGCCATAGGCGCGCTCCTGGATAACATGGCTGGGTTGTTGCGACCAAGCTTCTGAACTCGTAGTTAATGCAGATAAACTACAGCACGGTACATGATATGACAGATCAGGCCTTGCTGAGATGTGACGGCAGCATGTGAAGCAGATAACCAGATTCCATTCGGGTTGGCGCGTGGACTCCACGCGACGCGGATCGTGCGGTGACGGGCGGCGAAGGGCTTTTCTAATGCTGAAATAGTTTCCTCAGCAAGCCGCATTGCTTTAAAATGGCCCATATTTTGTACTCGCTTGTGCGATGAGCGCCACGTGGTAGTGCTCCACGTGGCAGCCGCCTTCTTTTCTCGACGCTGGTCCGCGTGGACTTCCCAACCAACGCAAGCAGCTGCTGCTTGTCGACCGGTCCGACCGAAGTCATGCCTCCGCCGACCCTGCCGCCCATTTCTATAATGACTGATGCCTCTGCTCTGCCGCCCCTTCTTCCCCATCTTCGCAACCCTGCCAGCCCAGACCAAAAATCCTCCCCGCCTGCCTCCTCCTCTGCCATGTCCGCGGCACCCCCTACGCGTGAGATGTTCTATCGCAGCGATATCCCGCCTTACAACTATTCCCAGTCACAGCCATACCTGCAACAACAGCAGCAGCAGCCTCAGCAGCCTCAGCAGCCTCAGCAGCAGTCCTCTCAGTACAGTCCCTCCCACCAGCCGGGCATGCAGCACCAGCATCAGCACCAGCAGTCGCCCTGGTACAGCGGCGTCGCAGACTACGACTCCCGGCGCGCTTCCATGGCATCGCAGGATTCGGCCTACGTCGTCGTACAAGGTGCCTCTCAGTCAGTCGATCAACGAGGTCAGCCATTTTTGAATGGCCAGCCCCGTGGTGTTCCTGCCATCCCTCGGGGAGCTCCTCCCGTCACAGGACCCACTCCCTATGCTCCGAACCCCAACGCAGCTGCACCCACCAAGGGATTTCCTTATGCCTTTCCCGATCCTGGTGCGCCTCCTGCTGCTGCTGCTGTTGCTTCTCAGTCTCCCTACGTTGGCTCGCCGGCGGCTCTGGGCTATGCGAATGCTGCTGCCGCCTCTCGCACTTCGATCGACTCCTACGATCGCATGAGCGGTAGATCGCTGGATCTCGACGATACCTCCTCCACTGCAACGACTTCCGCCGCTAACTCGGGTCCTGTCTACTCCGGTGGCCTTGGCCCTGGCCCTTATTCCCGCTCTCCCGAGCTGCGGCAGACTCATAAGATTGCCGAGCGCCGTCGCCGCCAGGACATGAGCACCCTATACGAAGATTTGAAGCGTATTCTTCCGGACGAAAAAGGTGCAAAGTCATCAAAACACGATATTCTTAGTCGTGCCGTGAACGTTATCAAGAATATGCAAGGTCACAGCAATGAACTGCAGCAAGAAATTAATGATTTACGTTCGAAACTGGGTATGCCACCGAAGCGCATTGCTCCTCTCTCTTCTATTGCTGGCGACCAGTCTAATCGTAACTCAATGGGCTCAGAGCAAGACTATACTTCGGAAAATGAACAGATGGACCTGTCCAAGTGAGCCCTTTTTTTTTTTTGTAAATTCCTTTATCCTATTGAATGATTTGAGCTCTGATATCAAAATTTTTGTGTATGGCGTTTGCCTTACTTTTCATTGTGGGTTTTTTTGCTTTTTATGCGCCCGGTTGCTTTTTTGCTCTTTTGCTCGCGTTTCGATTGTAAATATAATCAGGATGTTTTCTGATCCAACGTCTTCAGCAATTATCTGCGTATGGAGTCGAGATTGCATGGTTTCGGGTAGGCTCAGTTTGGAAGCTGAGTGGGTTTTTCGAATAATAGAGCTGGGGATCTCGGGAACCAAAAGCAATTTTTTTTGTGGTTTTGCCTGTTAATTGTTAATATGTCAATGTTCTTTAGTTTAGTCGAGTTTGAGTTTAAAATTGGTTCGACTTGTAATAAGAAATAACGAAGCCGCTACAGTCTAGCTATAGGCACTACGGATGGCCCAAATACTTTGAGCTAGCAGTATCTTGTAAGAGGTTGGCCTTTATTCCCCCAGTTTGCTGTGTCTGAGTCCTTCTAATCTACTGCGCATAAACGTTATTGAACCTAAAGCCGATCATACTCAATGCATCTTGACCTCTTTGAATCGCCTGTAACTCTTTGATATTGTAGTTTTGACTCGTAGTATATACATATATAGCAGCGTGTAAGAACAAAATTAGTGAAATTCTAGATTGACAGATAAGACAATCTGATAAATGGGGGGGCATGGGTAAACACACTGCTGCAGAAAAGATTGCAGTACTATTTTGGCCTTGTGTTAAGTTGGTAGCTCAGGTGGTTCACGAGCTCTCGCAACGTGAGCCGCGCGACTAGTCTCGCGTCTCCACGAGCATCGCATCATTGTTCTGTTAGCGTTTGTGTCTGCATGGTTTTCAAGTTAGGAACTAGCGTGCTATTTACCTGCTATTATGATAATTTCATAAGCGAGCCAAGCAGAAAATATATACTGCGAGTGAAATTTTTAATTTGATCGAACTACTGTTAGAGCACGCGTCTGGGGTGTCAACATCAATGAGTAACATGTCTGATCAGCACAATTTCGAATTTCAAGACAAAGCCATTCGACGGGAAGTGCGATTATATGTTATACAGATTAAGCAGGAGCATGAATGCCTCGTTAGCGTGCGTCTATCAGTCATTTAATTTGATTGTTTAGGCTGACTTTATCATAGGACCTGCTCAAGAAGTCGAGAGTCTCAACTCGACAAGCAGCCCGGCTAATAACTCAAAAGAGAAACCCGAAGAATCGAAGTGTGAATGACTTTATACCGCGAGGTTCTTCTTCTTTTCGAAATACCGCATTGAAATTTACTGTTGAGGTAAAGACCGTTTTTGAGCAGCGTACATTTTAATTATCTCGCATTCTACTGACATCGATTGATTTTTCTTAATCTAGTCATATCCAAAACAGTACTACACTGCTCCAATTAAAAAACAGACTGTTGAGTCCTGCATCACAGTGCCATACGTCGCACCACTGCCGCTCTACAAAGATTTTACCACTTTGTCAAATTGCGTGCATGTCGAGGATGACGAATTTTTGCGGTATTGGCCCTATTTCGGTGAAAACGGTGAAGAAGCTGGTCTTCATCTAGAAGAAATGTTCGAGGATCGCACTGAAGTTCAAGCCGAACTTTTGAGACGCGAAAGTGAGTTTTGATGAATCTAATATGAATAAATCACGAAGAATCTAACGCATAGCTAAAGTGGCACAATTTTTATCAACTCATTTTTTTGAATTTGTGGCAAACTACGGAATTTTCAAGCATCATCTTGTGTCGTACTTTCTGTATCATGCCAGCGCGAACGCAGCTACGCGCAAACAAGTCTTGCCTGATAACGACAAGTTTGAAATCGAAGAGAAAAAGCGCAAGCTATTTGAAGAGTACATGCGAAAGCTTGATAACAAACATGCATGGCGGGTAGATTTATTTTGCAGAATATTCAAAGAAGTTACACGAATTAGTGTTTGGGAAATCATAAACTTGTAAGGCTTTTATTTTTTGATAAAGTCGACCTCAATCTTATTAACGGCTGCGACAGGTTCCCCGCAAGTTATTTCATTGAAGACAAGCGCGCTACGTATGAGTATTGCTTGTTTTCCAGCTTGCTGTGATGAATTTTTTTGACCGATTATCTTTTTATAGACTACGAAGCTCCCATTCATCTTCTACTTTGAACCTTGATTCTTATTCCTCTCTACTTTGCGCCCTCTGTTTCATGCATGAGTGCCCCTGGCATGGTAAATTACTTTCAGGTTTTTGCAAATCATAAATTGAGAACTAACAATGCCAAGATTCTTTATATGTTATGTCATCTCAAGAAGGTAATGTTAAGACAACGCCAAACATGCAACCAAGCAACATTCTCAATAAAACCACATCGAATCGAAGCGTCCTTCCAGAAGGCATGCCTTGCTCGCCGGATTGCTTTCTTAATGTAAATGATTTGTCTTATGAATGCTGATGATCATTGCTGACTGTGATTTTATAAGTCCAAAAAGGCGTCTCGTCATGAGTCAACGAAGGGGATAGAATGGTCTGACGAAGACATATCTTTGCTGAAGATGACTGGCAAGGTTATGCTACAGAATGACCGCACGGCATGTTTGTTGAATACCTTGATCAACAAGTCCTGTCAAGAGGTATATCTACAATCAATATCCAATTTCCAATATTCTTGCTGATTCTTATTTTTCTTCTCACAGATAAACCAGAAGCTTATTGAGCTCAAGCTCACACCTGCTCATATTCATGATCATCACCGAGAGATCACAACTTACGGATTCGTGGATCACGCCGTCAATGCTCAAATTCTCAGCAAGCGAAAACGTAAGGCCCAAAATGGATACCCAGACGACTGCTCCCTTAGTGGGAATCACCTCAAGCGAGTTGATCTCAACCCCTGTATGCACGATGGAACTTGCGATTCAGAGTGCTCCTGCGTAGACGGCAAGGTATTTTGCGAAAAGGCCTGTGGGTGCCCTCCGAGCTGCCCAAGGCGATACCGAGGATGTCGGTGCACCACTAGTCGATGCCGAACATCTGCTTGCGAGTGCTTCAAGTGGAATCGTGAGTGTGATCCGGATTTGTGCAGATCGTGTGGCGCGGATGAGATGCTTGATCCCAAAAACCGAGATATCATAGAAAACAAGCGGTACTGCAAAAACGTCAATTTACAGCGAGGATCTGGAAAACGAGTCATTGCTGGACCTAGTAATGTTTCTGGGTGGGGTTTATTTATGGGTGAAGATATGAAGCAGGATGATTATCTGGGTGAGTATAAGGGAGAGTCCATCTCTCAGGACGAAGCCGAACGTCGAGGGTAAGTCTTACTAACGACTAGTGAACTGAGGCTATGTACTGACATCATAACTAGAAAAATTTATGACAAGCGCGGTGTCTCTTTCCTTTTTGAGTCGACCAAGGGTATGTCTACACATACTTGATTATAAACATGGCTTATTCTCACAAACTGGGTAAATTTTTAGAGCAATGTATCGATGCGACACGCGCAGGCAATAAACTACGTTTCATCAACCATTCACGACGAAATCCGAATTGCTACGCGCGCATCTTATTTGTGAATGGTGTTCATCGTATCGCTTTTTTTGCGAGACGGAAAATTAAAGCCGGCGAGGAGCTTTTTATCGATTATGGGTACACGTCAAATTTTATTAAGCCTTATTTTTTGCGAGCACTCGTTAACAATTTATAGGTACAATAACAAGATGATGAAATTTGTGCCGGCAGAGTACGATAAATCCTCAAGAGATCACCAGTGATGAAATTCAATGTCAAGATAACAGGTTAGAGTTATTTTACTACTGCTCCCCGTGTTGACATTTTGTTATGTACGATAATAGAAGAGTTGCAATTAATATTTTCTGATGAGTTGCGAAGCGATTTATCAAAATGCGCCCTGTCGACTTCATGGAACTTAAAAATAGCTCACAGAAGGCAGATCATACGTGAAAATATGATCAATCAATAATATAATAACTGTACATTACATTTTGTCACACATGCCACAAAACAAACTAACTAAAAGAAAACCCATGAAACTTTTTTAAATTAAAAAAGAGCATCTAGAACTTGGAGAACTGCTTCTTGCCACCCTCAGTTGTGTTGACACGGAGAACGTTGAATCGGACAGTCTTGGAGATGGGTCGGCACTGGCCAACAGTGACGGTGTCACCCTCAGAAACACGGAAAGCGGGCGAGACGTGGGCGGCGACATTCTTGTGGCGCTTCTCGTATCTGTTATACTTGGGAATCTATTCATACAAAGTCAACGACTTGTACACAACATCAACTTCAATATGCAAAGAATGTACGTACGTAGTGAAGGTAGTCACGTCTTATGATCAAAGTACGGTGCATCTTGGTCGAGACGACGGTACCAGTAAGGATACGACCACGGATGGAAACAAGACCAACAAATGGGCACTTCTTGTCTGTAGCTCAGCGTTAGTTACTTCATCTTCAAGCTTTTCATCGAGAGACTAAAGCGTCTGTCGCTCAAAATTCGACGTGGCTCATACCGATGTAGGATCCCTGGATGGCCTCCTTAGGGGTCTTGAATCCTAGACCGACCTCCTTGTACCAACGCTTGGTAGACTTCTTTCCACGAGTCTTAGCATTAAGGAAGATATGAGGTTGCTAGAATACAAATCAGTCAGTATCATCATAACTTCACGAAAGACTGGTAGTCATGTTATTCATCTCATAGCATAAGACCAGGACCTTCATCTTTTGAATAATAATATCTATTCATACCTTCTGGAAAGCACGCTCAGACTGGACGGTCAACTCGGTAGCCATGATGATTTTCGAAGTTGCTGAATGACTTGGTGTAGTAAGCTGAAGGTAGACTTCGACGCCGTTTACACAGGAATTCTCGAATTCCGCGATCTCTGTGTATAGGTCGCTGCAGCAATTTACGTCACGTGAATATTGTAATATCCGTGACTGCGAATATCAAAGGATTAGGGTAGGTTTAATATAACCCTACAGCTGGTCACGTGATAACACTTCACACTCGAGCTATAGATTAAAGTTTGAAGTTGTTTTGTTTACCTTACACTTTGTTTACATGTTCGCGCATCTCCCAATCTGTCATGCAACACGCCTTCACATTCAGGATCCCTCTTCAGCAATTCTTTTTGATACTTGGGTCATTTGCCTGGAAATATTGGTGCTTTAAACCATTTATCTTTACTATTGCTGTTTGAAATTTACGTCAGATAAACTTCTGCTCAAGTCTTATTTATAAAATGCCGTCTCCATCCAAAGTCTCCCCGCGCAAGTCTCCGCGAAACCACAGGCAGTCTCTAGCATTCTTGCCTTCAAACGATAAAGAGAATACTTCAAATACTTTGCGTTTGAATAGAAAGAAGCGCGCGAAAAGTTTAGATGGCAGCGAGGATGTCACAATCTCAGTTCCAAAGAGGAGTAGAAACGAGTCAAGAACTCCAACCGCAAGAGGTGTAAGTCATCAGCAAGTTTCTCGTATTATACAAATAGCTGACAAAGAATAAACAGCCACCTAGAGGAATTTTGAAAGCTTCATACGCAAATGATGACAATCATACTGTGATTGGAGTCATGCAAGTTGCTTTGAAAGAAGAACCCGCTCCAAAACCGAAAGCTGACGCCAAAGCCATGAGCCGACGAGTTAGTTTTGCACCAGAAGCTACACTACAGTGGGTATATTCCATAACTGCTTTGCTGTTCACAGTCTCTAACGCAGTGTTTCTAGTACGTTCGATATTGATAACCTTGACGACAGCTCGTCAGTAGGCAATTCATCAGCGGCGAGTACACCAAGACGCTCCGACAAGAGCAATGCCACTAATGATCGACCTCCCCTTGCAGATTTGGAAAAGTTTAACCAACATTCCCCTGTAGCTTCTGTCGCTTTTCGTGCAGCAGAAAGCGACGGCTCGTTTCAGCGGGTGTCACCTGGAGTCTGGACTCCTCCACGAAAGTCAAAGGAAGCTGATGACAACAGCGACGAACTTGATGATGACAGCGAAGTAGAAATGGAGGATGCTACCGATGTATTTGATGACGTATTTGACGGGCAGCAAGCAGCCGCCGAGCCCGCATCATCTCAGAATACTTTTACTCCAGACGAAGGTAGATCCAACCGATTTAACGCTTCCTTTTTCTCTCCGCTAGGTGTTAAAGTTAGACCGATCTCTCCCAGGATCGTAAATTTGATTGAAAATGACGAAGACGAAGAAGACGACGATGGAAACACGCAAGCAATGGACATCACCGGAGTATTTGGAAGCATATCAAGCGGAAACCGTGACACTTCTCCAGAATCTGACGCAGAGGATGAAGATGATCAGACTATGGATGTGACGCGTGCTGTAGGGCGAATTGAAGCCAGAGAGCGGAGTACAAACGACGATGACGACGACGACGACGACGACGATGACGGGGTCACAATGGATCTCACAACAGCTATTGGTTTGATTCAGCCTAAAGCCCAAGTAGATGAAGACGACGATAATATTACGATGGAAGTCACACAAGCTGTTGGATCCATTCGAGATTTTAACGAGGATGAGGAACGCACTGAGAACATGTCGATGGAAGTCACTCGAGCTGTTGGTTTTATACAAGCTCAAGAAGATGCAGGCACGACCACGGGCGTCGCTAGCGCTATTGGCGAAGTTAATGAACAAGAAGTCGACGAAAATGATGATGCCGACAATCTCACAATGGAAGTAACCCAAGCCATTGGCTTCATTCAACCGGACGAAAGCACTGAAGAGCAAGAAGGAAAAGCAAGCGAAAATATTGAGGTTAACAATTCCATTTCCCAAGCAGAAAATGAAGATACGGTAGCAATGGATGTCACGGTTGCAATTGGAGCTATTTCTCAGGGTCTGCCTGATTTTGAAACAAGAAGTGATAATGTATTTATGGAATCCCCAGAGCCTCGTATCATTCAAGGCAAATCTCCTAGCACTCCACCGTTGGCTACAACTCCTGTTAGGTCTACTTCAGCACCGCGTTCTGGATCTCTGGTTCGGTCAGAAAGCATCACTAGAAACACGCCACTGCTGTCCATTCAAAATAAGCTGCTAAATAGCGTAACCGGTTCGGTATCAAAAGCATCACCAAAGGGATCCCCAGTTGGTTCCCCCAGATCAGCTGAAATTCTGCAGAGACGCAAGAGCATTCTGGAGAATGAAGTCAGCATGCCAGAATTCAATGGTCAAACCATTTCTATTGGCACTCCCGATGGACAAAAATTGAAAAGCGATATCAACGAAACTTTATTCAACTTCAACACAAGCAGTCTGCAGAAGCGAATTCAAAGCTTGACACCAAAGAAGGTCATTCGCACACCGGTCAAATCGCTAATGAAGTCTGCGCGTAAAGAGGTGATTGCTGCAATGAAGTCAGAGGAGCAAGAAATGCTGACCAAGCGCTATTCCCCTCTTAAAACTCGAACGGGATCTCCAACTAAACCATCAGTACGCCATTTGTCTGATATTCCGGCACCCGTTCTACGGCTAGATAGTGTGGTGCGAGTGGCAAGTACTCCGACAGCAACAAGTTTCTCTGTGGCAGACCATCCTGACGAAGAGGATGGTTATATACCCTTGTCTCTCAACGAGTTTCTTCGCATGACATCAGTTCAATTTTTGGAGGGGTTGAACACAAAACGAAGGAATACTACATTCATGCAGTCAAGAGAGCTTATCACGGAGCAAAGCTTTGCAGATACGGTGCTATCTCGACATCTCCACTGTCCCATGCTGGAGTTATATGAATTTGTAAGTTCAGCGTTGAATTGTATTCATCTTTTTGGCATCATTCTAACATATATCATACAGAGTTGCCGAGAATTGCGTAAGAATATTCAAGAGGGAAACGAGCTTTTTGATCGTCTTGAGGCAGAGACACTTGAGGAAAACCCAAGTCTATTCCGCCAGTACCTCTCAGCATCCATTGATGGTCAAGTCTCATTCTGTGCACAATTTAAAGTCATCAAGAACTTTGCTCGACTGCAATCAAAAGGAGTTTGGTATGAGTGGCGCTCAAAATTACTGGATGGTGTGCTTAATAGTCTGACAAAGAATCTAGCTGCTCTGCAGAAAGATGACCAAGAACTTCGAGCAGCCGATAGCACTGTATCTCCTTCTCTGCCAGAGATTAGGGATAAGCACTCAAAGCTTAAAGCAAAATTGGAGCAGCTACGCAGACGAAAGAATGAAGTCGAAGACTGTGACAAGGATGAGCTGCTAAACGCTAGAGAAAAATTGAAATTTGCTAAACTTGAGCTGGAGGAGAAGCAGGCCGCACGAAGCAGAGTAATAGCAGGTGATGCGCAATTGAATTCTTTAATAGATGCGAAACAGTCTGAAGTCGATACATGTAAATCTGGTATTGCCAGAGCAGAGACAATCATTTCTGAAAACAGGGGAATCGACACAGAGCAGACAGAGCAGCTGAAAGGTGAGACCATATCTGCAGCTTCAAGAAAGAGTATCAACTAACACATATTTCCAGACAAATTATCTCTGATAGGGGAGATGTTTGGTTGTCGTATTGTTAGCTATGCTAACGGTGGTGTCAAGCTGTCTCTGGATGACTTGGCCACTGTTGACATATCTATCGAGAACGAGAAAGTGACGAATGTGTCGATAAATGGTTCCGACTCGCCCGTAAGTGTCAATGAAACGTTATTGCTATGCTAATCGGTAGTTAATGAAATAATCAGGTTATATCATTCTTTGTCGCAGTAATAAGCAATTTAGCTGATAGTCAGTCTGCTGGACTCTTCCTTCGGAACTCTAGCCATCTATTGTCACAGCACAAATATGTATGCAATGAGATTGAGTGGCTTAAGAGTCGATATGTGTCTAATATCAAATTCGAGAACAATTCTCTACTAATCGACTCTGAAGTGTTCATTCGTGAGCCGGCCACCAAAATGAGAGTGAAGTATTGGTTGACATTTGAAGAGTCGAACTCAGCTTGCCCTGTAATCCGGTGCACGTCAGATCTTGAACCTGTTTATGGCAGCGTAGACTCACTTCCGCGTTTTGCATGTCGGCCAATTGAATCAGTTCTTAAATCATCCACGGGACGCGAAAGGATGCTGGAAGTCGCTGGAAATTCTCTGGGTGCATTTATGTGCTTTTATTGAGTATAATTTGGTGTACAAGGAAGAATATTAAGGAAACTATTCGATAAAGTTCGTGGTTTGTTCATTGTATGAGTTAGGTCGCAAGGTATAACCCGTTGATTCTTTTGATATCCGTTTTAATATAACAATGTATTTCGTTTAAACTTAGTACCTCATCAGCAAAATAGCTTGGGCCCCTAGCGACTATCGTGAGCAAATTCACAAGTAAGGCAGAAAATAGTCGTCCAACGTATTCAAATTAATTTAAATGTCTGGTCACTTCGACAAAATGACCGACCCCACGTGAAGAGTGCACAAATGAATCGGACATCGAAAGCGTGCGGCTGTCTGCGTGGAATCTCGGCTGATGTATGTCGTCTCGCCCTCGAGCCATCTGAATGATATCACTGCGCCATTGTTCCCACCAGTCACTCAAATACTTGTTTACTAGATCAGCCTCACGAGGTCCCTTAGCTGATTTTTTTAACCGTCTAATTGGTACACATATACACCAATCTTTAAAAATGCCGATTGAACAAACTGATAGTGACGTTACCTTGTCTCATGCCGGCAGCTCCGTGAAAGTCCTCCTCCACGGAGCGAATATTTTATCCTGGAAAGTCAATGGCCGAGAGAAGCTGTTCCTTAGCGAGTGAGTATATATTTAGTGCCATCTAAAGCGGTGGATTGCTAAATTGATGCTATTCAGGGCTGCTATTCTTGATGGTACCAAGGCGGTCCGAGGCGGCGTTCCTCTAGTATTTCCGGTTAGCTGCTACTACTTACACTCTGTCCGTACATCAATCACTAATAAAAGATTTGGTTCAGGTCTTTGGTAAGGCCACTTCCGGTCCTACTGCTACTCTTCCGCAGCACGGATTTGCTCGTCTGTCTACTGTAAGTCTTCTTGATTTTGCTACGTCACTTCTGCCAACAACGAAACTAATGCCACCTCAGTGGGAATTTCTTGGCCAGACCACCGAGGATCCATTGACTGTTCAGTTTGGTCTTGGTCCTGAAAATGTCTCCAAGGAGCTGCAATCTGCTTGGCCTTACGATTTCACTCTGATATTCTCAGTCTCTCTCGGATCCGACACCCTTGAGACTTCTCTTTCCATCACTAATCCTGGCAATGTTGCGTGGGATTTCCAGACTCTTCTCCACACTTACTTTTACATTCCTGATGTAAACAAAGTTGCTGTCACGGGTCTCACCGGTGTCAGCGTCAAGGACAAGGTCACAAAGACCGATTATTCTGAGACCAGTAAGGACGTCACCATTGCGTCCGAGGTTGACAGAGTGTATGAAAACGTGGCAGAGCCAGTGTCGATTACTTCAGATGGGAAGACTCTGTTTGAAATTACGAGGAAAAATCTTGATGATGTCGGTATGTATTTTTTATTCTCTACTTAGGATTATTCTGGAGTGATAACTGATAAATTATTAGTCGTTTGGAATCCTTGGACCAACTGCACAAAAATGGGTGATTTCAAACCTGCTACCGGTTACAAGAATATGATTTGTGTTGAAGCGGGTAGCGTCAGCAAATGGACTTCGTTGGCTCCCGGTGAGACTTACGTTGCTGTCGAAACTGTCAAGGCTCTTCTGTAATTGCGTGAATTGGCATCGGGTTTGTAAACCTATTTAATAATTTGAGTCCCGAATTTTTTTTGGTTTAGCAAAAAAAGGAATTGAATCAATTACATAAAATTATTTAAATAAGAGCGCAATTTAAAAAATAGGTCCATCTAAGGCACACAGAAAGTAAATGCAACCAGATATTGTACACTGCACGCTAAAAATCACCATCTACAATTATGCCATAATTTGGCATCTTTTTTCGCATCAGACTTCTTCGGAAATGACTCACTGCAATCAAGCTTCTGATTTATTAGAGAATTTAGGTAGACCGTCATCTCCAACGAGACTCTCGCCAGTCTTCTGAGGGCTAGGACCGACACCAGTCAAGATGATTCGACTGACGCCCTCCTTCAAGGAATCGTACATCTCGCTGCTGATACCTTCGGGGACAGATGCAATAACAGCAGGCTTCTTTTGCCATCCTTCTAAATCCGGAAGCGCAGCCTTCAGTAAACCGAGAACTACAGACTCATCCCTCTCCAAGTAGTATAAAACTGCATTTGGACCGGCGTCAAAAGTATAGGCGGCTACAATACGACCAGCCAAGCTGTTCAGCTTTTCAACCAGTGATATCACATTACGAGAGACGTCATTCATGTAGAATACCGGTGGAGACGAATCAAGGCAGACAGCGTGGAACTGATTAGAGTCTGCCATGGTAAGGTCAGCAAAAACCTCAAAATCCTTCTTCTCTATAGCCTTTGACATTTGCTTGAAGCGTTCCGGTACAACTACCTCGACACGGTACTTGAACAAAGGCGAAGTTTTTGCAGTAGTTTGCATTCCAGTTGTAGAGGACGTCTCCTTTTTCTTAGCAGACACAACCAAGATAGCCGCCCGCATATCGGGCCATTGAGCCTCAGTAGCAATCTGAACGGCACGAGAATCGGAGCCATCTTCCTTGTTGCCCATTTCCCATGCAACATAACCACCATAAAGTGATCTGCAAGCTGACCCTGAACCTTGCCGAGCGATTCGCGACAGTTCCTCCTCGCTCTGAGGGAGCTCATACAGGTCAGCGATAGCACGTATCAGAGCTGCGAAGCCAGCAGCTGAAGAAGCCAGACCGGCTGCAGTAGGGAAGTTGTTTTCAGAAACAATATGAAGCTTATAAGAGCTTAAAGGCGGCAGAGAAGAGTTGCTATCTTCCAGCTTTTTTCTTAGAGCACGCAACTCTGCAAGACAAGCGGTGGTTCGGGCACCGGTAACTGACTCCTCAGTGCCATTTAACCATAAAATATCTCTGGTGAACGACTCCGAAGCTGATGCAGTAGTATGGGTTCTCAAGTCATCTTGTGAAAGAGTGACTGAGATAGACGAGTTGGTTGGAAGATTGAGCTTTGTGTCTCGCTTTCCCCAATACTTAAGAGTCTATACCCTACGTTAGTACATAGTTAAAAATTTCTTGATGAAACCAAAAATAAAACTCACAGCAATATTGACGGGGGCTGTCGTCGACGCAGAGTATATTTTTGCCATTGAGAGAATAGAGCAGCTATCAATGTTGGACATACTCACACTATCCTGTGTACAGCAAAGTAAATTAGTTTGGTAGATAGACAAGAGCTCTCGACGCAGGCCCAGAAGCCGCATTGTGTGTGTTTCGAGTAGCAGCAAGGGGCTTGTGCTATAAATTCTGTGTCATTTACAATATGAAGTTAATGTAGGTTATATCGCGATAAACCGAATTATAATGCATTTTTATATACCATTAACTATGTATATTTGTAGCATTTTGATTTTAGCAGGATTACTTGCATGTTTTTGTTTTGTTAATTGATTGATTGATATATTGCTATCGATATCGGTCAACACGATATTATAAACCAAGAATCCCGAAACCATAATATCTGCTACGAATAGGCCTTTCGCTCACCGCCCAAATCAATTCTAACTGAGAGAAAAGCAAAATAGTATAGCTTTTCAACGCAGATCAACATGCTCTAAGCTTTAGATGACGTTCAGGGAAAATATACAGGGTTGGGGTATTTTGAAATTTACGCTATAGTTGACCAAAGCGAAAACTTTGGCGAGAATTGGTTGTATGGTGTAGTGGTTATCACTCCAGATTTTGAAACAAAATTTCTGGTAACCCCGGTTCGATCCCGGGTACGACCTTTGATGATCTAATTTTTTTCTTAGATTATAATTGTTTTTGCGAAATACGAATATTGTCGGACACTAACTAGTATTCTGATTCTCATCGTTCGTAATAGCGGATTGTGAACAGCTGGTGGGAGGAGGCAGTGATTTGGGTGTTTCGGCCAACTTCGCGGGTTAGCTGCCAAATCTATTTTTCTCGAGCGCGCGCGACGCGTATAATACTAACGCTAATCAAAGCTGCCAAGTGCTCCTTTCTAGCTAGCGCCTCGAATTAATATTTTTCCATATTCAATCGAGCTGATTATTATCTATCGAGTATTTATATCTTGAATACTTCGAGCTTTTGAGTACTAGGTTCAGTTAACAATAACCCAACATGTCGATTGTCTCGCTCTTGGGAATCAATGTCTTGAACAACCCTGCTAAATTTGATGATCCTTATGAGTTTGAGATAACATTTGAATGTCTTGAACCATTAAGAGAAGGTTGGCTTAGTTTGAAATGATTTCATTATTTATGGCAAACTCGGGCTAAATCTCTACTTAGACTTGGAGTGGAAACTTACATACGTTGGATCCTCTGCATCGTGCGTTCGCATAATTTTATTCAGTACATAGAACGCGATTGACTAACTCAATACTCAGCTCACAACATGATCAACTTTTAGATTCTTTGCTAGTTGGCCCAGTTCCAGTCGGTACGAACAAGTTCAATTTCCAAGCTGACCCTCCTTCACCTGATCTCATTCCGGCGGCAGAGCTTGTGAGCGTCACTGTGATTTTACTCACGTGCTCATACAAGGACCAGGAGTTTGTGAGAGTTGGGTACTATGTGAATAATGAGTATGATGCCGAAGAGCTACGAGAGAATCCTCCTAGCAAAGTTCAGATAGAGCACGTGGTTCGCAACATCTTAGCTGAGAAACCAAGAGTAACGCGATTTAACATTGAGTGGTCAGTGGTCTCAGTTGCGACTTGAATTATTTTTTATTAACCTTGCTGTTCAACTATAGGGATAGCGATGACAAGAAAGAAAAGGAGGATACGGATGCGAATGGAGATGAAGAGGACGAGGCTCTGTAGACACGAACTGTGAACAGTTACTCTGAGCTGGGTAAAGCTGGCTATTTAGGTTGTACGATAACGAGCAAATGCAAAAAATGCTGCTGGCTGCTGATTTGGACATAAATGCATTATATGATTATTCTAAATATGCCACTGCGCGTTCGTAAATGCTCCCTCCACCCGAAATACGCACTACAATTCATGTAAGAGTCACCTATTTCTGTTGATTGCGCACCTATTTCTGTTGATTGCGCTTCCAGAGACCGAAATCTCGCTTATACATATCCATGTTCCAATTTCGCCAAACAATTCTGCCATACGGGTTTCTCATCAAAGTCTCTCGTCCCTGTATTAGTTCTTTGGCAATTCTCTCGCGATAGTGATTCATGCCTTGTGCTGTCAATATATGGCAGGCATCAACAACTCTAGATGAGCCTGCGCTACATGAAAGCTCAACAAAATGGCCATCTAGATCGTTCATCAAACGCTTCCTTGTCACAATCGGAAGTTCTGAATTCTTGTAAATCGACTCAGCGACGTGGGAAAATACAGTATTCTGCATGAACTTTAGTTTGGCAGCTGCAGGAAACTCGATGAACGCATCCGCAATCTTTATTGACATTTGGGGTAATTTCGCATTCAAACTTTCGATTAGTAATGAGCGCTGTTTGATACTATCGTTCAATTTACTTCGTTGAGTTTCTGATATAGATTCAAACCCTTCAATCTCGAGCAGATCAAGAAGCAAATTTTTGCTTTCTTTCGACGTAATTTCAGTAATTTTCTATTTTGAATTAGAGATGTAGTTTACAGGAAACCAGAAAAATTAAGAAACTTACCTCCATCAGTTCGGTCGTAAGAATGGAATGGCGCGACGCGCCAAGAATGATGCAATTGAGCAAAATAGCATTAGTTACTAGAAGCGCCTTTAGTATTTGACAGAAAAATCATGATTGAACGCGCAGTCTTACAAGTGAGATCCGAAACTCGCGCAAGAAGAATCTTGCCAAACTCGGCAGCGTTCGTTCTGTTCAATCGCCCCATAATGGCCTTGACAGCATAACTGAATCCTTGCGCTTTGCTGATGATATCGAGCCGCGGCACAATAAATGAGAAACAAATATAGTCAACAAAGGAAATCGGACAGTTTGATATAACATTTTCCAGAAAATGAGAGCCAACGGGGCTGGTGAGAAGATTCTCAAGATATGAAATTGTGAGGAAGTCAGGTTCGCCCGACATGGACGGAAAAATTATTCCTAGCATATCCTTACGCATAAAGCCATCTTCGAGTTCAATGAACATTTGTATTACAGGGCTAGAGATTGGGTCTGAAGCCAGTTGCCGAGCCTCCTCTGTTGATAATCCATCCGTCATAGCGCTCAAAATTTCTAGCACAGACTGCTTAAACACCTCAGGAGTCTTATATGAGTCGTAAAGCAGAGAATCTGCAATCTCCACACCACTTCTCTTTTTGTTTCCTAGAGCCCTTTTTCTACTTAAAACGGACTTTGCGCTCTCTTGTTCGATAGCATGTCCAGATAATACCATTAGCAGTGAGCGGAAAACATGTGATCCGAAAGGGTGAAAAGCTACTCGGTAAATCTCGGGCGTAAGCTCCTGTGAATATTTTAGAAAGCTATTCCAATAAAAGCAATCTTAGCACATACCTTATACATATCTAAAATGCATGCGATGGCGGGAGTCTTGACCGAATCTATCATCGTACTTTGAGCCAACTCATGATCATATTTGACTTCGTCAACTACACATGATCTCAAGCAATTTAAAAGTGTCTGGAGGCAATGGCTTGCAAATCTTTGTGTTGCAAGGTCGCAATAGCGAGAAGCAAACGCTTGGTTAACTTCCATTAGTTTATCTTTAGTCGCAGACAATAGCAGGCGCTCGAACACTTTCGAACCCGTAGGATCTGTGACGACTTTTAGTTCTACTCCTTTGCACTCTGTCCATAACGCCTCAAACAGCTGATCGCGTTCTAAATCCATAATTTAATACCTTCTATACTTCGCAATAATAAGTGTCTGCCTTACCTTCGTCAGAAGAGAATGCGTTCGCTTCAATAATGCCTGAAACTTGAGTCAAATACTCAATCTGCGTGCTATCTAATAAACCGTAAAACGCCTGCGGATGCGCAACAGGATCTAAGAGCAGTTTCACAGTTAGATCACGTAATTAGAATCGTTAGGGAGAGTAATACCTTCGTCTTGCTGCGACGGGTCATCTGGCTTCTCGTCGAATTCTGAAGGGATCGATACGATAGGTAGTGTATCCTCTTTTTCTTCTTTCTTATAAGGCTTATCTTTCAAACGACGACCTCTCTTTTTATTCTCTTTTGGCATTTCGATTAACAATGATTTATCCTCGATATGAGCCGGTCAACAATCGCTGGAAAGACAAAATCTGACTCGGCGTTCATCAGGTTGGGAAGTTTGCACTAGTGCCCCTGAGAAAATTTTGTTGAATGGCTCATGGGATTAGGGTATAATTTATTGATTTGGAGCTACAGTGACTTGAAGAACATGAGTATTTCAATTGAATTTGAATAAGTTGACAGAAAAACTAATAATATCTGATTAAAATATCTATATTATACATCGTAAATCTCTTCGTGAACAATTGCTCCTAGTTTATGTCCCCACTTAGAACACTCACTGACGAGATGTCGACCACCACATGAAATAACCCACATTCCATCATCGATGTTTGTAGATGCTTTGAAGTTCTTTAATTCAGTCTCAACATCCATGCGTCCTATATGTAAATTGACTCTCTCTTTTCTGAGTAAGTCGCTCGTATCCTCAAGTACGTCAAAACCTCCATCGTTCGCAAATTTGGGCCTGTCTAAACCCAACATGCCATTACTGGAAATTTCTTGCAGCTCCATAGTTGGCAGAAAATGATCTTCAAGTGCGTCTGTATCTGCTGACACAAACACCTCCACGTCATCAAGTCTGATAATCTTTAATAGCATAGCATCAGACTTCGAGCGAACACTCCACAATATCTTGACTCGCTCGTTCATTTTCCTAAGAGTGTTTGCAATGGGCGCAGCAAACGAAATTCCAGCACCTCCCGCTACAATGACTGTTCTTCGCAAAGGTTTCTTGGATTTATACATATCCACAAAAAAGTCGTATGAAAGAGACGGGTACGGACCGTGCACAATAAACTCTCTATCCTCTTCGAATTTGAACCGTTTTGTCGGCTTGACTACTAACTGTACTGTACTGTCATCTGTAGAGAGACTCGCAATGGTGTACGGATGCGATGCAGAAATAAACCAAAACCGAGAATTTGTGCGGCTAGGAGACAGTCGAACGTGAGAGCCAGGCTCAAAATATTTTGGAAATTGTTTGCGTGGAAGACAAACAAGTTGCATATTACCAATCTGATGCACCTGAGCGCGACATTCCTGACCAGAGCCATAGCGCTGTATTAATTGACCGCCAATAAAAGACATTAGTAGCGATATAATAGTCCATACTCGTGGTCGGGCATGATAAGCGATAAGAGGTATGCAAGCCCAAGAAAAGAGCAAATGAGTTCGATAAAAGAGATCGTGATTGCGATGCCGTATGATGTAAAACGAGACGAAAAGGGTTAGGACAAAACCAACTGTCAAGACAACTCCAGCAAAGTTATTTAACTGAATTATTTTTTGTTGCTTGCCATTGATGATAAAATAGATGACATAAAGTCCTCCGTGAATTGTAGATATAACGACTAGTACGCGACCTAGCCATATATGTAACGGCATGAGGCGTAAGTAAGATTCGCGTGGAATAGGACACGGTTTGAGCGACAAAAATATCAATGCGGGCATAATGGCGGCAGATATACTTTCATAATGTTAGCCCTGAGATCTTGGAAAATTACAATCCATTTTTGAAAAAAACCATACCGACCCAACCTCTTGGTGAGAAATAGGTAATCATCATGGGTTTGAAGCACAGACAGCAGAACCAAAATCCCAAAAGTAAGAGGAACAACTAGCATCAAAGAAACCGGTCTGCGTATAAAGCGAGGCAGATACGGAGCAGCAAAGGCTCGCACGCCAATAAAAAGCAGAACGATAAATGAGATGACGAGTGTGATGTTTGCATATCGGGTAGTGAGCTCTCTTCTGAGCAGCTTGATCTCAGGCGGCGGTGAAGGATCTATCGAAAACATTGGAATGAACGGCTGCTAGCTAAGCAGCTGCTCATCATTGACGACCTGATAGCTTCGCCCCGTCATGTACACAAAAGTGCTCGACTAGGAAGCAAGTAGGATGCGCACGTGTATGCAATACCCTAACCATAAACTGAGATTCTTAATTCCGAACGTCACTAGTTAGGAGTAGGGTTATCAGCTTGACGCGTAAATATTGCCATAGAGCAGAAACTAACAAATCTAGTTTACTCGCGCTGTTGCAATACACCCGGAAAAGATAGCGGTACCCGTTGAATGTCTATCTAAATAGCTGCTGTCTGTGTCCTAGTCTATTCAATGGAGGTGGATTATCAAACATTCCTCGCCACGCGAGTCGTGCACGAACAGAAACCAGTATGTTTTAAAAGAGGATCTTCGTATTGCTGTCCATAAGCTAAACAAATCTTATCAGATCACCTATAGGCTACTTTCTCGAGAGCAGAGACTCAATGTAGCCTTTGCCAAGAAATTATTATTTTCTTTTCTTGAGGCGTCTAAAATGCAATTTCCAGGGAAAGTGCACGCGACTTACGCGTTAGCTGGCGCCAAACGCGTCGTGGCATCGGCAGATTATGAAACCGTAATGGGTGACGCATCACCAAGTTCACAGCCAACGGATTTAGATAGTTCTCAACCTGAGAGCCAAAACCAAACGAAGGCCGTCGTTCGAACAACTTTTCAGCTCGTGCAGGAGGAAGAGCTCGAAGAAGCTAAATTGTCTTTTGAGAAAATCGATATGATTTACGTATACTCTCTCGAACCTGCTCGTCTTGCGGATGATCTAGCAATCCTCGCTGATTGTCAGCGGATAGTTCAAGATCTTGATGTATCTGGTGGGCTAGATGTTCTTAATAGTTTTGCGGTATTGAAAAATCCAATGGCAAAGCAAATATCAGCTTCTGTACCTACTGCCTCCTTGTCAAATGTTGGTCGATCTGAGACAAGCAGGGTCTCCAATACACCGGTGAGACCATCAGTGTCGGAGACAAAGGCAAAAATGGAGTTGAAAACGGATTCAGAGAGCAGCAAAAAGTCAGAAAATAAGTTTGGAGCTGCACCTACGAAGAAGCCGTCACAACGACAAATATCCTCTCCGTTTCAATTTGCCGCAAAGACGAGTAAGCCAGTAGCCGAGCCAGCACCAAAGCCAAAACCAGAGCTTGCACACCAAGAGGTTAGACTAGAACCCAAGAAGCAAACGGAAGCCTCATCGATTGCTATGCCTGTTAAGCCTGTTCAAGTTTCGCAGGAGCTGCTGAGTATGTTTTCTGATAACGAGTCTGAACACAATAGCGACGACTCTGATATCGAAATGGCTGATGAGGTAGATGACGAACCCATCGAAGGAGATCTAGTAGGAGATCTTGCAGGAGATTCCACAGACCCGGATGGCACTGAAAACAGTATCCAGAAAAATGTAGCTGAAGATGAGCAAGATCCAGTTGATCCCAGTCAGATGGAGGAAGATGCTAAAACTGAGTCGGCTGCAGCCGATACAGAGACAGCGGAAAGGAAGCTGTCGGAACACTCGGTGGCCACTACATTACCTAAGCCAAAACGACGTAGACGCGGGATCCGGCAAGTCGAAGAGCGGGTCAGGACGATGGAGAATGGGTTTATGGTGTACAAAACGGTTATGAAGCCAATTGAATTCTCTGAGAGCGAGACTGAAGGGGAAGAAATATCTGTGAAGCCGAAAGACAAACCGAAAGCAGCGAAATCTGTGACTGAATCCGTCGTTAAGTCTGAAGCTTCTGGGGATGACAAAGAGACAGATGAAAGTGAGTCGACGAGAAAAAAAGGAGGTGTTAAGAAGGAGAAGACAGTTTCAGCTGGACAGAAGTCTTTAATGAACTTTTGGAAGAAGTAATTATACTAACATAATCTAATAAATTATTCTCATCAACAACTTTACATACTGCTGTATAGCAAAGCACAGTAAAATCGAAAATAGTCGAATCTCCTCTATGGCGCCAATCGCTTTACATTCCAGTCTGACTCCTCGTTCTCCCGCGTATAAGTAAATCGATCATGCACTCTATTCATGCCACCCTGCCAAAACTCAATCTCCAAAGGCACAATTCTCAATCCGCCCCATCCGTCCGGTAACGGAATATCCTCTATATCCTTAAACTTCTCTGTTTTCTCTGCCACGAGTTTATCCAGCTCCTCACGAGACTCAACAGCTTGACTCTGCGGACTCGCCCAAGCGCCAATTTTGCTATCGTGTGGTCTCGTCTTGAAATAAGCATAACTCTCCTCTGGCGTTACAAATTCCGTCCTGCCTTCAACACGGACTTGGCGCTCGAGACCCTTCCAGAAGAAAGTAAGAGCAGCGTGCGGATTCGAAAGAACATCGCGAGCTTTCTTAGACGATTTCCAATTTGAGTAAACGATAAATCCGCGCTTGTCGAGTTCTTTGAAAAGAACGACGCGAGCGGATACTCGACCGGACGGGAGATGAGCAGTGGCGAGAGTAGTCGATTCAGCGATTGGCTCTTTGGCTTCGACGGCTTCGCTGTACCACTTGTTAAACTGAAGAAGCGGACTATCATTCAGAAGTGCGCGAGTCAGATGAGCCTTTGAGTACTGCTTAGTAGCAGGAGCGACTAGATATTGCGAGATAGGTTAACAAGGGCAACTTAGTGAATCGCTGGATCGAAGACTATATAGCACCAACTTACAAATTAGACGTTCTTTATTCATAGTGAATGTTGCCCAAAAAGCTATACAAATTCAATAAGCCTATAGCAAAAATTAAAGCAATAGAAGCCCAACTCTTAAATAAAAAAAAGGATGAAGAATATACAAAAACTATGGAATCTTTGATGACTTTCTAATGACACATACGATTTTCCCGTGCGGCTCAAATTTTTTAGCCTTCTTACTGAACAGCAGACTACAATTTTACACTCACTTCTCCTTCTCATTCGCTACATCGTCCTTACAATATCATTCAAATGTCGCGATAGATCAGTATGAAAGATTTCCGAGAGCAGAATGTCTTCAGGTGAGCAAGATTCGGCTGCTGCTGTGACCACAACTAAAACAGCACACGCTACTACGCGTCATCGCCACCAACGCGTCAAGTTCGTCGCCGCGTCGACCGAGGTCCGAACGACGACTGAAGCCTCCATTGATCGATCCGAGGGTAAAAAGACTGCGTCTATTTATGCCTCAGTTGTTGGGCTGAAGCATAACTCGACTGCTGAATTAGTAAATACAACATCTTCTTCTGAAACTTCGATTGCTCGGCTTCTAGAAAAGCCGCTCGCTGAGCCTCCAATTGCACGATTACCGGTGGATGAAAACTCAGCCGGTCATAGGTACTTAGAGCGTTATGGCTGGGAACCTCTACAGCCACGAGGGCTCGGCGCTCGGGGAAGGGAAGGAAGGCGCGTGCCGGTGAAAGCCCAAATACGACCAGATAACTCTGGAATTGGCGCACAAGTGCAGCTTAAGCCTGCTTCGAGCAAGATCAAAGAGCCGGCCAAAAAAATAAAAAAAGCCGAACGGAAGCGGCGTCTTCGCGAAAAGGCACTGAAAGAAGAACGCGAACGGAAGCAGTTATACGACGAGATTGTTCGTGGCAGATGATGTCGCGGTGCTGCTCAAAATCGTGGTTAGGGCTCTTCCCTAGCGTCTCTCATATCAGCCTGATTCGTTTCGTTGCACTCGGGCATTGTCTAGTCCAAACTATTGAATGACATTTAACTGCTACTAGAGCATGCACCACCGCGCTCGCTCTCCGCCTGCCCGTTCTCGCCAGCAAGAGCTCTCCATTTCGTCTTCCTCGACGACCTCGCCTTTTGCAGTTCCACTCAGTGCTCCGCGAGTGTCAGTGTCTGCTCCTAAGCAGCGATCCGCGACACCTTCCCCTGAACGTAAAGCCAACCTTTCTCGATCATCTTCAAATCGCTGGGCGATTCGTTTTGTGGTCTTCGCAATGGTTGCAATGGCATGTTTGTTGCTACTGGGATCATTGTTCCTCAGCTTATCGGCGAATGCTGTTCAGGAACCTTGGAGGATCCGTGACGCATCGTGCCCAGATTACAGAACTTACTCTACACGCCGTCACAGCCCAATTACTAACGGTTAGCTGATATTGTTGAATGATTGTTTAGAATGGATTGCTTATTATCGTTTACTCCACAGGTCCCTTACGACTGCCATTTCAGCGACCATTAGCTGAATGCCGCACTTTTGTGTCAAGCGACGTCGAAAGAGTAATTACAGAAGTTAAAAGTCGAATTTCAGATGTTGATCTTGCGCAACTTTTTGAGAATTGCTTTCCAAATACTCTAGACACAACCGTACGTTGGCATTTACCTGGCAGAGCACCGCAGTCCTTCATTGTGACTGGCGACATCAACGCAGAATGGATCCGTGACTCTACAAATCAATTATCTCCATACCTGCCGTTGGTGAAGAACGACAGTACTTTGAGAAATCTGATTGTGGGTGCGATCCACACTCAGGCCGAGTTTATCACGTCCTCTCCGTATTGCAATGCTTTTCAACCGCCTGCGCTGTCTCGTTTAAAGCCATCGTCGAATGATCAGAGTGATAGCGTCAATCCACCTTATGATCCCGCCTTGGTATTTGAATGCAAATATGAACTAGACTCGCTAGCGTCGTTTCTCAATCTTGCAAATATGTTTTTTGAACAGACTGGAGATTCATCATTTGTGTCGCAGGATCCATATTTCATGGAAGCCATCAAGAACGTGATTCAAGTACTTGACGAGCAGGCTCTTACCACATATGACGATAAGGGTAATGATAGACGAAATTGGTATACATTCCAGCGACAAACAAACGTCGGGACCGAGACTTTGGCCTTACATGGTGCCGGCAATCCCACAAATTTGAATACATCACTCATTCGTTCTGCATTCAGACCCTCTGATGATGCTACGATATTGCAGTTCTTTATTCCTGCCAATGCGTTTATGGCGGTTGAATTGAAACGATCAAAGAAGCTTCTTGCCGCCGCTGGATATGGTAAACTAGCTGACGATCTCTATACGCGAGGTGAGAAAATTGAGCAAGGAGTCTGGGAGCACGGTGTCTATGAAAATAGGAATTTTGGAAAAGTATTTGCTTATGAAGTTGATGGTTATGGAAGTGTGATCAATATGGACGATGCTAATTTGCCATCATTGCTTTCTTTGCCGTTATTGGGATTCGTCGATGCCTCGAATGAGGTTTATCAAAATACTCGCCGCATGCTGCTCAGTAAAGCCGGAAACCCATATTTTCTCAAGGGCCCTGATTTTGCTGGAATTGGCGGACCTCATATTGGAGTGCGGTATGCGTGGCCAATGTCTCTTCTCGTTTTGATTCGAACATCTGATGACGATGCCGAAATCACTGCAGCGTTAGAGTTAGTCAAAAAAACGACAGGCGGTTTAGGATTGATGCATGAGAGTGTGAATGTTCGACAAGCCAGGGATTATACTCGATCGTGGTTTGCTTGGTGTAATTCAGAATTTGGAAAGACTATTCTCGATCTCGCTGTGCGGAAGCCACATCTTGTATTTGGAACAGGAGCGGAGGCATACTCTATCACCACATGAACGTATTGCGAGCCAGTATGCAGAGAAGGTTCGACAGTGAAAGGATTGTAAGCGAAATCAAAGTATTGTAATGTTTAAAAATCGTTTTGTGTGTGTGGGGCGGGGCTGGTTGGCATTGGTATGAGACTTTTTATTCAAATTATGAAGTGTTTACTTTAAAAGTAGCAACGCATAAATATTATAAAAGCTGCCTAGATATAAGCCTGTGCGATATATTCATTCAAAAAAATAACCAAAAAAAAACGGATACTTTTTCAAAGATTCACGCCAACCTCAGGTACCGCGACACGACAATGACTACTAGAAGATTAACTCCTCTACATCTAGAATATCGTCCGCGATCGTAGTACTCTTCGCTCGCTTAATCTCATAGGTTTCCACTGTTCCATTGATAAATACCAGAAACAGTAAATACCGACGGTCATAATTGTCAGATTGAGTCTCGACTTTAAAAGCTCCCATACCAATCATTGTATTCGAGCCTCCCCTTCGATTAGCTTCGCCGAGCACATACTCTTGCTTGATGCCTAATTCACCGGTCTCTTCAACGCGGCAGCATTTAAAAACCGAGACAGTACCTTGTTGACTGCCTGCAATCACGCAGGCAAGTTCTGGTATTGTGAGAGCCATATTTAGTCGATCGCATGAAGCTGTAAATTTTTCGTAATCTGTACGGGAACCAAAGACTGTAGGGCAAATGTTTGCGAGATACTCGCCGCTAGTGTCAGGTTGAAAGCCGATTAATCGCGACTGGTGCAGAGAGCCGTGATATATTACCAAGTCATTGATAATGTACTTTTCATGGCGCTGCTCGTGGGTCATTATCGGATGAAGCATGTATGAGGAAGGAGTAGCCGGCAGCTCAGAGACTGGAAGTCCTAAAAACTCTGCGTCAAGTCGTTCCTGACTGAAGAGCTTAGGACGGGTCGAAGGATCAATTTCGAGTTCAAATTCAAGCATTGGCATTTCAGTTCTTTCATATACCTCGCGCTGAGAAATTGGGCGCTGCCAATGTCTGATAATGACGTTCATGAACGGATTTCTACTTTTGATGGGAAAGCTCACGACCAGGCCAGGAGGGGGCTCAAGTTTTGAATGCGTAGCTGGATTGGTCATGGAAAATATATCACGGTTCACGCTTGAGATGATATTGGAATCATCCACATTCAAGAAATTGTGCAGCCACAATGCTTTGATGTTCCAGCCTTTTTTGTTTGGAAATGCGGCACCAGCGATGCATTCTTTTGTAGCAAGGTCCCATAGTTTTACGTCGCCGTCGATAGAGGTCGACAAGATGCAAGGCTGGGAGATAGTCTGTCCGTCGTGGGTGCGAAGAGGAACGTCGAGACACTGCACACACGGAATATTATTATCATGAGCTTCAGCGATTATGATCTTCGTTTGCATGAAATCTGTAGTACGACGACCGGATGCAGCAGATTGTCTATTCTCGTCTCCCCTCACTCGTTTGCCTGACTGTGAAGATAACGACGACGACTCAACGCCAGCCTCGTAAACTCCACCAAAATCCTCGGATTCTTGTCGCTTTCTAGCACTATCCCTCAGTGCTTTTCCGCGATCCCATCGATCTAGCGCGTCTTTAATTCCAAGTCTGAAAATAGTAATCGCGCGTGCATTATCTGAAATCGCAACAAGGCACTGCTTATCATGAAAATCAATTCCCCATGCCGATTTTTCCACTTGCAGTGTCTCCATCGGCAATGTGTCTCTTGCTCTCTCGCCAGCTCCTTCGTTGGTGTGACCACGTAAGATAGATGAAGTAGCGTATATATGACATTGTCCAGCATCTGTGAGAACCGCTACGTGTTCCTCGCCGCCGAGGAAGCCCAGGTGAAGTGCATTGATTGAAAATAAGTCAATCGGGTTGTTTGCACCAAGTAGTTGTGTAGGAGTAGGCGGTGTTGCTATGGGTGGCGAAATCGTGGTAAATAGAGAAAGTTCTGGACGAGCTGAAGAAAGAATTCTGAAGACTTTGATTTTCTAAAGAAGAGGAGTATGATTAGCAAACATTTATAGAGCGTAGACAAGCAAAAACAGACCTCGCCATCGGCAACAAACATAAACCCGTAAAGACTGATCTGCACCAGATTATTCCTCCATGTTTCCGCGCGGTTAAAGCTAATTCGTTGACAGCCGACTGGTTGTACGTCAAGAAAAAGAGGCACATGCGAGAGATCAATACCGTCTGGCCCATTTGTCGATACTGGTAATGAGTCACTATCGTTAGACAGGATCAAGGGATGATATTCATAGGCCGGACTATGCCGTTGACCTCTTAAATTCTCCAGTCTGTCAACAGTGTCGTTATCGTTGTCGCTGTCGTCATATGAATCGTCTGAATCTGAGTACTCTTCGTCGGAATACTCATCATCATCATCTTGATCTTGTAGGTAGACGGCTGAAGAGTCACTAGATGACTGAATCTGAGATATTTCAGAGTCGACAGCAGAAGCAGATAGAGGCCCAGATTGCCGCGGTAGCGCCTCTTCAAGGCTGGCAACCACAGTCGCCAACCCCGTACTTGAAGATATTTCGTCTGGCAATTCCATGCAAATGCGACAATAAGTGCATCAGAAGATGCAAAAGTGACTATGAATGAAAAAGGCTCTCACAGAATTGAAGAAGACAAGTTCGAAGGCAAGTTCACTTGATGCCCTGCTCTTAGCTTACCATGCTCGAGACTGAAGAAGATGACAGTAGTTGCCGTGAGCGCAGCAATGATAAGCACACAATGCCAGCAACAGTCGAAGCAAATAAAGAGAAGTGAGATTCAGAAACTGGGTAATAATGTGAAGATGTAGTAACTAGATTTACTAAAGAATAGCGGCAACAAAGAAAAAATGAGCTAGAGCTGCAATGGTATTGAGTTTGCACACTCGCCAGAACTTTATCTGGCTGGTCGACTAAGGTTGCATGAGCACATTTCTGAGTCTTCCGCGGGGGGCAAGTCCAGATATATACATTGCAACAGTTTCCTGGCTACCGCAAACGGCTCTTTCACACCATGCCGAGGATGTCCAGAGACTAGACTGACTCAAGACTAAATTTTCAAATCCCGACGTCAGCCGATCGCTTCTTGCCCGCTTTGACCCTTCATATATATTCGATGCGGCTCAAACGCTTTCACACCTATGCGACTTATCGTAGAGCAAAGTGTCTTGCTAACGCTATAGTGGTGCTGATCGCAAATTATCGAGCTCTCGAATAAACAGTCTAAAGAATGGTAGTAATCATCAAGTCAGCTAAAGGTAACCGATAACTGAAATTGGCTAGAGTACAATGCCATTACCCTAACCCGAAGAACGACTGTAAGAGCCGGAGAGTCCGATAGCCCTAGAGCACTGGGCCCTAGAGCTCAGAGCAGGTATAACGTAGAATAGAATAGTTTCTTGCTGCTGGTCGTGTTGAGCTACATTTTGTGAGAAATATTTCGAAATATTTCAACTTGTAGCGAGTAGCGGTAGAGAGTATGTGCTGCAGATTATCACCAGATAGACAATCATCTGTATAATGCAAATATTTCGCTCTTCTCCGAAATTACGAGCCGCACTTCAGAAAAAAAGGGCATCTCTCATCTCATTCCCATACACCGATAAACCGATAAATCTTTGCCCACTCCCAGATCATCCTCTTTATTTTTCATCATCACAGTTTGCTATTTCTATTGTTTCCTGAACACAAAGATGAGCAAACACCCAATCACTTGCCACGTTCTTAACACCATCACAGGCCGTCCTGTATCCAATCTCCGCTGTGAACTTCAAAAGCAGCAATCTTCCTCTTCATCCTCGTCGTTTGCCACATTCGGCACCGCGAGCACCAATTCTGACGGACGTGTCGTATTTTGGGATTTACTTCAATCGCATGATTCTATTGACCATCAATCAAACGAGGTTTTTCTCGACCAGGCATATGTTGGAAGCAAGGATTTCTCAAGCGCAAATGATACGCTGTATAAAGTGAAATTCTCGGGGATCGATGAATTATTTGATGGAGACACGTTCTTCCCGTATGTTGAAATTGTGTTTAAAATTCCAGCCGGAAAGTTGGGCGTCGAACATTTCCATATTCCTTTGTTACTGTCAAAGTACTCGTATTCTACCTACAGAGGAAGCTGAATCAGTCTCACCTAGGGCGGATGAAGAACAGATTCATACCGATGCATTGTAAGAGTAATGCACCACAAGTGAAAGAAAATAATGAAAATTTATATATATATATATATATATATATCAAAAACGATTCCAACAAATTACACGCAACAAAAAAATTCAAATGATAGTAAACCATAAAAGTTTACTCTATATAATCGAAACCGATTCACTTGGCGGTACGCCTGGAATCATGATCCGCTTAACCCGATTCGTGTATGCTGATGGAATAATTTCTACGATTTCATTGCGTTCAAATTCCAGATTCGGAATATCATTAGGTTGACAAGCCATCAAATAACCATAAAGAACTCGCAATACACTCACGTGAGCTATAATCAGAATATCGTTTGGAATCCGCTCCATTTCCAAAATCACAGGCTCTAGTCGGACAGCAAGATCGTGGTATGACTCGGCGCGCGGGAATCGATGACGATAAGGATCCTTTGCGTGGTTCTCTACTTCTTCAGGAAAAGCTGCCCGTAGCTCATCCACCGTAAGTCCGTCACATGAGCCCGGATGAAGCTGTGAAAGCTGACTACGCTGGCGAGCAGAATATCCTAATTTTTCAAACTCAGTCGCAGATTCAATCGTCCGGCGGCGTGTTGAAGTCCAAACTATAAGCTGGCGCTGTACTGCGGACTCGCCAGCCTCTTCTAATGCTTTATGTTCGTTGCGGCGATGCTCGAGTAAGGTGTCGGCTAGCTTCTTTGCGTAATCAAAGCCCTCTCCACTCAAATGTGGGTCAGATTTATATTTTGGACGCGTTTCTGTTGATCGACCAGCCTGTATCCGTTATTAGTTTTATAAAAATTTCAAAAAGGTAAAGAATAAAACCTGACCGCACCCTTGCAAAATACACACAACCGGATTTGATGTGAAGATTCATTAGATAGAAAACTATTCGATTCGGCAAATAACCAACCCGAGTATTATTCAATAAGATCCGCTCTCCGGCGTTAATAAGCTTGATATAGCTAAAATCAACTTCGTCAATGCTCTCATAGTGGGGAATCTTGTCGTTGATTCGTCGCAGATAATCTTTAATAGCCTCGTTTTCATCCCAGCCTACGTAATCGGGAGACGAAATTTTCACACTGCGTACATTTGCTTCTATGATCTCCGGATTGTCACAAATTGACTCGATGAACAAGACCTGAATGCCGTGCTGTGTAAACTCTTTCTGTAACATCCGCCGACCTATTGATGTCGGATTCACAGCATCATAAATAGCCACTTGTCCGCGCTCTTCGTCGAAAAATTTGAAAACAGCACTTTTGCAGGCTGACATTACGCGCTGGCGAAGGAGGACTGTCTGCGGTGAAGCGTTGATTAAAAAGTAATCGTCTGGGACTTCTCGTTCGTTGGGCATGCTAGCCCGACGGAAATCGCCCAAGTGAAATGCATGAGTCTTGACTCCGAGCCTGTCGATCATTGTTGTTAGAATCTACATAGTTCAAGGTAGCATAACTAGATAAATTACCATCGCAGATATCGTGTCAGAGAAACAGCAAGATGTCTAAAAAAAAAATTAGTAAGACTTTATACAGGCGAGCGACATTCAGCGCAACGTACGTTTTTCCTCTAGCAGGTAGACCAGCTAATACGATACACACCTTCCCAGCGTGAAATAGTTGACCGGAAGCAGTAGTATAAAGCTGAGCAGGCGACATATGGCTCGCGCTTACATGCTCGTGGATACCATCGAAATCGACACTAGAGCCCTGCCGTGCCCGCTGCTGGGTTTGTAATGTGCGCGGTACGGGTCTCGCGTATCCTCCTCCTACGGCAAGAGATTGATGCCGATATGAAGCGGGACCTGTGAAGACGCTTGTGATGGGCGAGGTGGCTAGCTCGGAGTGGTAGGTTGAGAGACCTGGGGGTGATAACGAGTCTGAAGAAGAAAATGATTGCTGACGTCCAGTGGGAATCGGAGGGTGATTAGAGGCTGAAGGAGAAGATATAACAAGGCCATAATCGTCTCCACTGTCCTCGGAGTCGGATGACAGCGGAGGGGGCGAAGGCGAGGGTGATGGCGTTAAAGAGAGCATGATTGGGAACCAAGAAGGTACAGGCCGTGGTTGATCCGTAGAAAAGATGACCAGCTAGAGAATGACACCTCAAGGCAAGCAAGTGCTAAATTTAAATGCGTGCCACTGAGAAGAAACGAAACAGGTGGCCGATCTATATCGCGAGTGCGATAACAAAAGTTAGTGCAAAACTGTAGCTTCGCGTTTTTAAGCGGAGTGCTCGCGATTTTTGAGCCAAAATGCGGAGTTCTCCTCACGTGATTGTTTTCGGATGAGTGGTAGATGATTGAAGCTACACAGTTCATACGAACCAATAAGTTGATTTTCGACTGCAACGAAAGAAAATAATTCGAGCGTCGAATCTCTCTGGCTGGAAGCTTTTGAGGATGTCGTTTTATCTGGCGATTATTGGTTCAAAGGATAATGCCATCTACAGTCTAGATTTTGGTACATACCGTCAAGGAGGAGACGGCACATCGAAGGTATATCACGCGTTTATATTTTTTATCCTAGTGCGATTGATAATCTTCTAACATCTGTTGATGTAGTTCTCTGCCGATGTGCGGCAATTGTGTCCATTTATTGTGCATTCGTCGCTCGACATTATAGAGGAAGTACAATGGACAAATAGTGCAATGTGCGTTCTTCTCTCTATCTGAAGGTCTTTGATGCTAATACATTTGGTAGGCACCTGAAGGTTATCGACAAATTTTACAATTATCTGATATCTGCTTATGTTACCTCCGGAAGTGAGTATCTGCGTCCAGCCTTGATTGCCACGAGATTAACCTGAATTATACTGCAGACATCAAATTTCTTTTACTGCACGAGACTCGCGCCGATGAGGTGATCCGGCAGTTCTTTGTTGATCTATATGATTTGTACGTGAAGACACTAATGTCACCTTTTTATTCTGTTGATCAAGCTATTACAAGTAAAGTGTTTGATCAGCGAGTGAAGATGCTGGCAAAGAAATATTTATAGATACAAATTGTTCGTTTTGTTCCTCTTGTCATAGCATCCTCTAAATTTCGGTTTTTTTTTGTCTCTTGGGTTTAGTTGAGATTAAGTTGAGTCTTTCTGTTAGTCATGAACTTATGATGATGATAATTCAGATTCATTGTCTATATGCAGCAACTAGATTATGACAGACACAGTCATGAACTTATGGGACGCAGAGAAATTCTATTTGTATCTAGCTGTTGGCGTTGGTTTTGCTTTCCGTTCACTAGTTAAGTGAGAGTTTGTTGTATATGCATGTGTGTACTATAATTAAATAAATCATAAATATAAGAATCTTTTTTTTTGTGTAGCTGGCGATCTACTGTTGGTTATATCGTATGCTGTCAATTTTGATCGATGGCAGGCTTTCTGAGTTCTAGTAATTAGATTGGACGTGGGTGGGCGAGCTGATTCAGTGGTAAAAAATATATACAACTTCCTCTGTACATTCAACACTACTCGCACTCTGAAGTGATTTCCGATAAACAAATATACGTCACTGAATCCTAGAATTTCAACAAGAAATAAAAATCTTACTCTATTCTAGCCGATCCGGTGATTATCGCTCCCATGCACCAATCGGTTAGTTTTAGAGAGGACTGCGCTGTGGTTGCCAGCATCAAGAAAAAAGCATCAAAAATATGCGAGAAATAGTCAAAAAAATTAGACCATTTGTTATCCTATTTTATTTTGTTATTGCAAACAAAATAGTAAGGTAATCGCTATGTGTTCTCCTTATCAATGAAGAGTAGGGGACAATTAGTTATGAAGAGTGATAAATATGCTCGTATTGGGTCTTAAACGGTCAAGAGTATGTACATATATGCAAATTACTATCCGTACTGAGTGGCCGACGGGATTGAGTGCGCGGCTCTGCGATAAGACGAGTCGCCTGTCGCCAGACGAGTCAGTCAGAAATTGCCGGCTTTGTTCCTCTTTACGCAATACTTCTACCACTAGCTTGTCCACCCCTCACTGCACATACACCCCCCCCCAATTGATAACATCAATGGATTTGGTTACCAAATCTCAGTTTATCAAGGACCTTCCGAAGGTCGAGCTGCACATGCATCTCGAAGGTGAGCCATATAACCAATCTACTTTGAAGACAAGAGTAAAAGCCAATGAGGGTTTGTGATTACTGACGATTTGGAATGCATAGGCTCACTGGAGCCGGAGCTAATGATTGAGATTGCCAAGCGCAATAATGTCGAGATTCCGTTTACATCTGCCGAGCAGATCCGCGAGGCGTCGGTGTTTACCAGCTTGCAATCATTTCTCGACCTGTACTACCTCGGCCACAGCGTATTCAAGACTCGTCAGGATTTTTACGATCTAATTTGGGCTTACTTCAAGCGCGTTTCAACTGGAAACTTGCGCCATACGGAGATTTTCTTTGAGGCGCAGGAACACGTCAACCGCGGAGTCAAGCTCGAGGATATTGTTCTCGGACTACATGACGCCTGTGTGCAAGCCAAGAAGGAGTATGGAATTACATGCGGTCTGATTTTGACGCTGCTGCGGCATTTCCCCCCCGAGAATATGATGGACCTGCTGAAGCAGGCAGTGCCGCTGAAGGAGTACATTGTCGGCATCGGAATGAGTTCGTCAGAGGCCGGCTGCCCTCCTTCGCTGTATGTTGACATCTTTAACTTTGCGCGCGAGCAAGGCTGGCACGTGACGTCGCATGCAGGAGAGATCGGACCTCCAGAGTACGTGCGGGACTCGATTGAGCTGCTAAAGATTGAGCGCTGCGATCACGGTATTGGCGCTCGAACGAGACCGGATATTGTGAAGTTGCTTGCGGATAAGGAGATTGGAGTGACGATGTGCCCGATTTCGAACGTATTGCTGAAGGTGACGGAGTCGATTCCATACTCGCCGATTCGACAGTACCTGGATGCGAATGTGAAGATGTGCTTCAACAGCGACGACCCTTCGTACTTTGGCAGCAACTACATCGACGAGAACTATGCGGCTGTTGAGAAGGAGATGGGTCTGAGTGTGAGGGAGTGGGTGAAGATCGTGCAGGATGCGATTGACATGAGCTGGGCAGAGGATGATGTGCGGGCGAAGCTGCAGGCTGAGCTCGACTCGGTGAAAGAAAAGTACAAGGTGAAGGAGTTGTACGGGATTGAGTAACTTCGAGGGATTTTTGGCGATGAGTAAATATATCGATACAGAATACAGAATACAGAATACAGAATACAGAATACAGAATATAGTATATAGATAGCATGATTGGATACCCTAACATCCAATGCGGCTGTCACAGCGGAGCGGAAGTGAGCCGCACAAGCAGAGCGAGCAAAGTCAGAGCCCGCCAAAACAGCGCGCTGCCTTTTTCTGCAAAACTCGCGCCCAAGTTTCGGAAATTCAGGCGTGTTTTGGCAGCCAAGCCGCAACGAGCTCTCATTGGTCAGTTCACGAAACAGCCCTTTTCCATCCGTTGATGCTCGATTTCTATAAAGCCCACCCGCGCCGCTCTTTTTTCTATTTCTTTATTTCTTTCTTTATCTTTTGCTGCATCTAGCTCTCTCGTGTGCTACTTTACTACCTCCTCCAAGCTTGTCTGTTCAAGTTAATCTAATCATCTAATCTAATTCAAATGGCTGGGTATGCTACTCTCCCTGGTTGAACGCATTCTGTGTTTTAGCTTGTTTTGGCTTGTCCTAGCTGTTGCTTGTTGCTAACTAATCCTTCCAGACGTGGCAAAGGAGGCAAGGGCTTGGGAAAAGGGTGAGTCTCTTCACGTGCGGCGCGCGGTGCGCATATTTCGTTACATAAGCAATTACCTAACATTCATTTTCTCTCTTCAGTGGTGCGAAGCGTCATCGTAAGATCTTGCGTGACAACATCCAGGGAATCACAAAGCCCGCTATCCGTCGTCTCGCTCGCCGTGGTGGTGTCAAGCGTATCTCGGCCCTCATCTATGAGGAGACTCGTGGAGTTCTCAAATCCTTCCTAGAGAGCGTCATTCGCGACGCTGTCACCTACACTGAGCACGCTAAGCGTAAGACCGTCACCTCGCTCGACGTGGTCTACGCGCTCAAGCGACAGGGCCGTACTCTCTACGGTTTCGGTGGTTAGACAATTTTACCTCGTGTTTATTGTTGCTTGTTGCTTTTGTTTGCGAGTGTACTGCTAGTTTGTCATCGGTAATCGTGTAGTGCACTGTTGCAGTGCAGTGTGGGAAATTGCGGCGCTTCGGGTTTTTTTTTGAGTTTTTTATATCAGATATAATGTTCTTGTACGAATAGTAAACAAATATAGTATTATTCTAAATAAATGTGCTTTGGTAGTGAGCCAGCTGTTTAGTTCTCTCATTGCTTTTAAACCCAAGCCTATCGTAGATTTTTTTTGGTGGAGAGGTTTCGGTGGAGAAACGCCCCAAAGAGAGTGGAATGGCCGCAGTCAACAAACAGCCCTTCAGCGGCCCTATCTCTAGCGCTCACTTCTATTCCCTATCTTTGATGAATCGTAGTTTTTGCCTCAAGGATTCGTCCTGCTCAAGAAAGTCGCAGTATCCAAACTCATCAAGATTTTTGCGCAAGCCTGCAATCCTTGCGATTCTGCTATCCTGTCTGTCTCAATGGCTGGGGTGGATCGCGGTGGATTGTTTGTTGGGTAGCACGTGATTTAAGCATATTCGCGTCAACACCGCTGACTTAGCCCGAATCCCAACCGCGCTTTGAGACGCGCCTCTCAATCATTATTATTTTCCTGGCTCGCTGCCTCTAACCTTCTGCTCGCTGGCCCACCCGACGTCTCTTGCTCGCTGTCTTCTTTTAACTTCCCTTCGCCCCGCCTTTCCTTTCCTCACCCCCTCCCGGCGTCTATTCTATCCCCGTCTTCTTCCCCATCTCGCTCTCTCCTGGTCGTTCTTCTCCTCCATGTCGGCCGCTTCCAGCCTGCCGCCGCACTTCGTCGGCCTCAACACCGTCGACGTCGCGTCCAGCAGTCCCGTCAAGGATTTTGTCCAGAGCAATGGAGGGCATACCGTCATCAAATCTGTACGTCTTTCTATCTTCTACTCTAGACGAATCTTTTTCTTTTTGTTATATATTTCTCTAGACCTATGGCAGACAACCAAATTTAGGGCTTATAATTTTTTTTTTTTTCGATCTAACACTCATCCAGATTCTTATCGCGAACAATGGTATCGCTGCAGTGAAAGAGATTCGAAGTGTCCGGAAATGGGCCTACGAGACCTTCGGTGACGAACTCGCCATCTCCTTCACCGTCATGGCTACCCCCGAGGATCTCAAGGCTAATGCAGACTATATTCGCATGGCCGATCAATACGTCGAAGTACCCGGTGGAACAAATAACAACAATTACGCTAACGTCGAGCTTATCGTTGATATTGCCGAGCGTATGAGTGTCGACGCTGTTTGGGCTGGCTGGGGTCACGCGTCCGAAAACCCGGACCTGCCCGAATCTCTCGCTGCCTCGCCCCGGAAAATCGTGTTCATTGGTCCTCCCGGATCTGCCATGCGTTCGCTCGGTGACAAAATCTCATCCACAATCGTCGCTCAGCACGCTAAAGTTCCTTGTATTCCATGGTCCGGAACCGGTGTCGATCAAGTCGTGGTCGATCCGTTGACGAATCTTGTTACTGTCTCTGATGAGGTGTATGCCGAAGGTTGCACCGCAGATGCTGAGGCTGCCCTGATTAAGGCTCGTGCCATCGGATTTCCGGTTATGATCAAAGCCTCCGAAGGTGGTGGCGGCAAGGGTATCCGTAAAGTTGAGACAGAGGACAACTTCAATGCACTCTTCTCCCAGGTTGCCGGCGAGGTTCCTGGATCTCCTATTTTCGTTATGAAGCTCGCCGGAAATGCTCGCCACCTTGAAGTACAATTGCTTGCGGATCAGTATGGAAATAATATTTCTTTATTTGGTCGTGACTGCTCAGTTCAACGTCGTCATCAAAAGATTATCGAAGAGGCACCAGTTACTGTCGCTAACCCTGCGACCTTTGCCGCTATGGAGCAGGCCGCCGTGCGTCTTGGTAAGCTTGTCGGCTACGTTTCGGCTGGTACAGTCGAGTACCTTTATTCTCATGGAGAGGATAAATTTTATTTCCTCGAGTTAAACCCGCGTCTCCAGGTTGAGCATCCCACCACTGAGATGGTCACCGGAGTTAATCTTCCTGCGGCTCAACTTCAAATCGCAATGGGTATCCCCCTTCACCGTATCCGCGATATCAGATTGTTTTACGGCGTTGATCCCCACACCACCACCGATATTGATTTTAATTTTTCGAAAGAAGGCTCGCTTCAGACTCAGCGACGACCAGTTCCAAAGGGCCATACCACCGCCTGTAGAATCACTTCGGAAGATCCTGGTGAAGGATTCAAGCCTTCTAGTGGTCTCATGCATGAGTTGAACTTCCGGTCAAGTTCAAATGTTTGGGGTTACTTTTCTGTGGGAAACCAGGGTGGTATTCACTCCTTCTCTGATTCGCAATTCGGTCATATTTTTGCATTTGGAGAGAATCGCAGCGCAAGTCGCAAACATATGGTCGTTGCTTTAAAGGAATTGTCGATCCGTGGTGACTTTAGGACCACTGTCGAGTATCTCATCAAGCTTCTTGAGACTCCGGACTTTGAGTCAAATAAGATCACCACCGGATGGCTCGACGAGCTCATCTCCAACAAGCTTACCGCTGAGAGACCTGACCAATTTGTTGCGGTTATCTGCGGCGCAGTTACCAAGGCTCATTTGGCTTCTGAGGCTTGTATTCAGGGTTATAGGCAGTCTCTCGAAAAGGGTCAAATTTTGTCAAAGAATACACTCAAGACTCTCTACCCCGTTGATTTTATCTATGAGGGAAATCGCTACAAGTTTACTGTTACGCGTTCCTCTCTGGAATCCTATCAGATTTTTATTAATGGATCTAAGTGCCTTGTCGGGGTCAAAGCGTTGAGTGACGGAGGTCTTTTGGTTCTTCTTGACGGTAAAAGCCATAACGTTTACTGGAAGGAAGAAGTCGGAACCACTCGTCTTAGCGTTGACTCCAAGACGTGCTTGCTTGAGCAAGAGAACGATCCTACTCAGCTTAGAACTCCTTCTCCTGGTAAACTTGTCAAGTTCTTAGTTGAAAATGGTGAGCACGTCAAGAGCGGCCAACCGTTTGCTGAAGTCGAGGTCATGAAAATGTACATGCCCCTTCTTGCCCAAGAAGACGGTATCGTTCAACTTATCAAGCAACCTGGAGCTACACTCGAGGCAGGCGATATTCTCGGAATCCTAGCTCTTGATGATCCATCGCGTGTCAAGCATGCTAAGCCATTTGAAGGTCAGCTTCCTGAATTTGGTCCACCTCAAGTGATTGGTAGCAAGCCTTCACAGAGATTCCAGATCTTGTTGGCTACTTTGAAGAATATTCTTCTTGGATTCGATAATCAAGTTGCCATGCTTAGTACTCTTAACGAGATTAAGGAAGTACTGCGGAATAACGACTTGCCGTACTCTGAATGGAATGCACAGTCTTCTGCGCTGCACAGTCGTATTCCGCAGAAGCTTGACTCTTCGTTGTCATCCATAATTGAGCGCACGAAGGCTCGTAATGCTGAGTTCCCTGCGAAACAACTTCTGCGTGCGATCGAAAAGTTCTCGCAGGACTTCGTTAGCCAGGACCGACAGATCTTTGAGCAGTCCGTGTCACCTCTTCTCTCGGTTGCCAGCCGATACCAAAATGGTCTGAAGGCTCATGAGTACTCCGTTTTTAATGATCTGCTTGAGCAGTATTTGGATGTTGAGACTATGTTTTCTGTATGTTTCATGAATTTCGGCAATTGTATTTAGATGACTAACCTTTTTTTTTTGATAGGGCACGAATGTTCGCGAAGAAGATGTGATTTTGCGCCTGCGTGATGAGAATAAGGAGGATCCCTTGAAGGTCGTTATGACTGGTAAGTTGATATTTAAATTTACGACATTCGGCACGTTCATGTCTCACCTCATTCTTAGTCTTCTCGCATGGCCGTGTTGGTGCAAAGAATAATCTTGTTCTTGCCATTGTCAACGCTCTTAGGGCTGACAAGCAGGAGGTTTCTAATGTGTCCAAATACATGCGTCCTGTTCTCAAGCGTTTCACTGAGCTCGACTCTCGTGCAACTGCTCCTGTCGCTCTCAAGGCGCGTGAACTGCTTATTCAGTGTGCGCTGCCGTCTCTTGCTGAGCGTACCGCGCAGCTTGAGCACATTTTGCGCACGGCTGTAATCGAGTCTCGCTATGGTGAGGCTGGATTTGGGCATCGCGCTCCTCGTCAGGACGTGCTTAAAGAAGTCATTGATTCGCAGTACGTCGTCTTTGACGTCTTGCCCAAGTTCTTTGCTCACGAAGATCCCTATGTCACTCTTGCTGCTCTTGAGCTCTACTGCCGCCGCGCGTACCGTGCCTACAACATTCTTGGCGTGGAGTATCACAACGAGGGAGAGTCGACGCCAGTCTTGACTTTTAAGTTTATGCTTTCACCAATCGGCAACCCTGCGTACAACATCGTTGGTCAAAGCGGTAGTGTTCAGGAGAACGGTCAAGATTTGCAGCGGGCTGCGTCGGTGTCAGATCTGACCTACTTGGTTGGCAAGTCTGATGGCGAGCAGTTGCGATCGGGATTGATTGCTTCAGTCTCCAATCTAGACGAAATAGACGAGATCTTGCCGCGAGCACTCGAAAAACTTCCGCGAGCGGCTGGCGCATCCAGCGGTGGACTATCTTTTGGTGCTAGATCGACGCTGGATTCGCTTCGGCGACCTGTCCAGGCGCAGCCTAAAGAGCAAGCTTTGAGTAATGTGTTCAACATTCTTGTGAAGTCGTCGTCCGTGGCTGATGATACTGAGCTTGTTGCGCAGATCAAAGATATCATTGACGAGTACAAGGAGGAGATTTTGGCTCGATCTATTCGTCGTGTCACAGTTGTCTGCGGTCACGAAGATGGATCATACCCCGGCTACTTCACTTTCCGTGGACCTGACTATGCCGAAGATGAATCGATCCGACACATCGAGCCTGCTTTGGCCTTCCAGTTTGAGCTTGGACGTCTGTCGAACTTCAATTTTAAGCCCATCTTCACTGAGAACAGGAACATTCATGTTTACCAGGCAGTTGGAAAGGATGTTCCTAGCGACAAGCGATTTTTTGTTCGCGGTATCGTCCGACCTGGTCGTCTTCACGATGAGATTCCTACTTCTGAATATCTCATTTCTGAGACTGACAGATTGATGTCTGATATCTTGGATGCGCTTGAAGTTATTGGCTCTTCAAATTCAGACATGAACCATATTTTCATCAACTTTTCTCCGATATTCCATTTGGTTCCAGAAGAAGTTGAGGCTGCTTTTGGCCAATTTTTGGAGAGATTTGGACGACGATTGTGGAGATTACGAGTTACTGGTGCGGAGATTAGAATTATGTGCACTGATCCGGAAACGAACGTGCCATACCCACTGCGTGCTATTATCACCAACGGTAAGTTTATTGGGATCTTTTTTTTTTCTGTTCAACTTTTAATAAAGCAATTTAGTTTCGGGCTATGTCGTGACTAGCGAACTTTACACTGAGGTTAAGAACGATAAGGGCCAGTGGGTGTTTAAGTCGCTGGGTAAGCCTGGCAACATGCATCTGCGCCCTATAAATTCGCCTTACCCCACCAAGGAGTGGTTGCAGCCTAAGCGTTATAAGGCGCATCTGATGGGTACCACTTATGTCTATGACTTCCCCGAATTATTTAGTCAAGCTATTCGCGCCAGCTGGCGAGCGACCAAGATGAAAAGTCCTGAGAAGGTTTTGTCTTACAAAGAGCTGATTATGGATGACAGTGGCGAGCTCTCTGAGGTTTCTCGTGAGCCGGGTGCAAATAACTGCGGTATGGTTGGCTGGCTATTCACTGCTTTTACACCAGAGTATCCTAATGGCCGCCAATTCGTTGTTATTGCAAACGATATCACTTACAAAATTGGCTCGTTTGGTCCTATTGAAGATAAGTTTTTCAACCAGGTCACTGAACTTGCCGTGAAACTTGGAATACCGAGAATCTATTTGTCTGCCAACTCTGGTGCTCGTATTGGTGTTGCCGATGAATTTGTTTCGTTGTTCTCGGTGGCTTGGAACGACAAGGCTAATCCAGACCAGGGCTTCAAGTACTTGTACTTGACCCCTGCTATCTATGATGGTCTCTCTCCAGCTGCAAAGAAGACCATCATGACTGAGAGAGTTGTCGAAGATGGCGAAGAGCGATACCAGATCACCACAATTGTCGGTGCAGAAGATGGTCTTGGTGTTGAGTGTCTCCGCGGTTCTGGTCTGATTGCCGGCGCCACATCGAAGGCATACAAGGACATTTTCACCATAACTCTTGTTACTTGCCGATCGGTTGGTATCGGTGCGTATCTCGTCCGTTTGGGACAACGTGCTATTCAGATCGAAGGACAGCCGATTATTCTCACTGGTGCTCCAGCTATTAACAAGTTGCTTGGTCGCGAAGTTTATACATCTAACTTGCAGCTTGGTGGTACGCAGATCATGTACAAGAACGGTGTGTCGCATTTGACTGCGAACGATGATCTTGCTGGTGTTGTCAAGATTGTTGAGTGGATGTCTTATGTGCCTGCGTGCAAGAACGCGCCTTTGCCGATCTACCCATCAGCTGATCCTTGGGATCGTGATATCACTTACGAGCCTCCGAAACAGATGACCTATGATGTCAGATGGTTGATTGCTGGGCGCGAAGACGAGGGCGGATTCCAGTCTGGAATGTTTGACAAGGATTCCTTTCAAGAGACACTCAGCGGGTGGGCTCGTACTGTCGTTGTTGGTCGCGCTCGTATTGGAGGTATTCCTGTCGGAGTTATTGGCGTCGAGACTCGTTCGGTTGAGAACGTTACACCTGCGGATCCCGCCAACCCCGATTCTACTGAGCAATTTACGCAGGAAGCCGGACAGGTGTGGTATCCCAACTCTGCATTCAAGACTGCACAGGCGATCAATGACTTCAACCATGGAGAAGAGCTTCCTCTTGTTATTCTCGCCAACTGGCGTGGATTCTCCGGTGGTCAGCGCGATATGTACAACGAGGTCTTGAAGTATGGCGCTCAGATTGTTGACGCGCTTGTTGACTACAAGCAGCCTATCTTTGTGTACATTCCTCCTCATGCCGAGCTACGTGGTGGCTCATGGGTCGTTATTGACCCGACTATCAACGCTGAGAAGATGGAGATGTATGCTGATGAGGAGTCGCGCGCAGGTGTACTCGAACCCGAGGGTATGGTGGGAATCAAGTACCGCCGTGAGCGTTTACTTGAGACCATGAGCCGTCTTGACCCAACTTACGCTAATCTGCGACAGCAGCTTGAGAAGAAAGATCTTGCGCCTGCATTAGCGTCTGATCTCAAGGTCAAGCTTAGCGAGCGTGAGTCGAATCTTATGCCGGTATACCGCCAAATCAGTTTGCAGTTTGCGGACTTGCACGATCGTGCGGGGCGTATGAAGAGCAAAGGAGCTATCCGCGAGATTTTGACTTGGCGCGATGCGCGTAGATTCTTTTACTGGCGTATCAAGCGTCGCGTTGCGGAGAGCTATCTACTGCGCGATTTGGCTGTGGCTAATCCCAAAGCTTCGTTGGTGGAGCGCGCTGCGCGGATTAAGGCCTGGTTTGTTGAGGCTGGAGTTGATGAGAACTCTGATTCTGCTGTTGCTGACTGGATTTCTGCTAATGCTGCAGGGATCCAGAGCAAAACGGATCAGGTGCGCAAGGATGCAAAGATTGCTGAGATGCTGTCTATTGTTCGCGCGGACAAGGATGTGCTGATTGCTTCTTTGAAGGCGTTGTCGGCTGAGGATAAGGCATCGATTTTGAAATTGATGGAGGAGAATTAGCAAGGGTCGAAGAAATAAGAAAGGTAAAGAATGAAATAATGATAGAAAAATTAAACGATTTGGGCTATCGAGTAAATGGATGCAGTTTTGATTGTTTATATGTATGTCTTGCAGATTTTGAATCTTGCGTTTTACAGTTTAGCCTTTCTGTAATATAATGATAAGCTAAGTTATAATAGCATGAGAATCTAAATAGTTATATGATAATCAACACACTGAAAAGGGGACAAAGTTGATATAGGTGGATAGGCATTTATGTTGGCTGTCGACAGCGCTACGATACAAATACCAAACTGGGCATTCTCCAAAGTTAAAAAAAAAAAAGAAAATTGCAGCACCTACGATTCCAGCGTGGTCTCCCACCGCAGTACTAAGTAGGCCCAAACGAGCTTAGCAGCTATAGATCGGACGGGTTATTGCGTTTTCTCGTTAGTATGGCCGCAACTCATGGAATAAGATTGTGTAGATTGACGTTATGTAGTGCACTAAACTGGGATCAAAAAGGGCTATAGCCCTCTTTTTAAGATAAAAAGAATCAAAAAGTCGGTTATTTTGGCTGCAGCTGAAGAGCACATTCAAGTTAAAATATGTCATCAGCTAAAGAATTATTTGCTATTAAAGTATCTTTGCAAAAGATTACTTGCAAAATACGCGTTCATTGTTAGTAAAAACCCTTTCATCAGACGCGCAGCAAGCATCACGTGACTGAAGATGTTTTGTTTACTTTTAACTGCTTTACCAGCGCCGCGCGAGCTGCCGGTCCAAAACAAGTTTCGAAAGAATCATCGACCCTTTGCACTTTGCAAATTACGAGCTACATTTACTATCAGTTCATATTTTTGATCTGAGTCGCTCTTTGGATTATTCCTTTCTTTTCTTCTTTTGCTGCTTTCTTTAACCTGAACATGGCTGCGACTGAGAAGGAAGTAGGGAGCAGCCAAGCTGATCGCGACGACGACTCGGCTGATAACGCAGTCGGTAAGGCCAGTGACACTGACGAAATTACAATAAGAACAGGGTCACTTGTTGAAGAGTACGAGAAGTCGATTGCGCAGATTCCGGAGTGGCAGGACGAAGAGCTTTCAGAGGAGTGGATCTCTCAACCTGGATCTCCGGCTATTGCTGCCGCAAAAGGTGACAGCGTCAAGTTGTTTGCTGGCGTCGATTTGCAAGGAGATGTATCGGAAGAGGAGGGAGATGGCACTACGCGGATTTTGACAGAGAGAAAATCCTCTAACGAGCAGTTGCGGTCTGCTACACCGGAGTGGAAGAAGTTGACGGGCCCTCCAAAGGATATGTTTAGTCCAATGACATTAGAGCGAATGTTTCGACCCATAGACTCGCAAGATTCGTACGGTTTTCCTTTGGCTCCTATATAGTATACTTGTTGATATCACTAGCTAACTTTCTGATATAGTATATACAGATCGTATTCGTCGCTAAGTAGACGCCATCCACCCAAGGATTCGCGTTCGAAGCTACACGAAAGCATGGCCAAACTGAGAGATGAGCTTGGCAAAATCACACCTGCTATTGCACCTGGCCAGCCACTTGATATGCAAGAGAACAACGAGAAGATATCTACTGCTGGCAGTGTTGTTAAAAGCCGAGCAGAGAGATCAATGACATTAAATGCAGATGTGATTTTAGAAGATGAGAACGAGGACTCTGATCTACCGGAAATCGACGACAGGTCTACTCGTCAGCCTGACATTCGCGCAGAGTACGGTCTCGAGCCGTCGAAAGCTAACAGCCCGCATCCTCCGCAGATGAAGAGTTTTGAATTTACGTTGCCGCGGGATACTAGTTTTATATCTGCGTCTGCTTCTGATGCACACTCGCTGTCTCCTTATAAAGAATCGATGAAGCTATTTCATCCTGCCGATACGTATACAGATGCAAAACTGGATAATTTACTGAATGAAAGTGCTGGACGCTCGAACGGCAAAATTAGCAGTCGGGACAACAACCAGAATGAGCAGTCAGGCGACAGTATTGTCATCAAGTCAGCGTCACCCACCAAAGAACCCTCGGCCAAACGCCAATGCCTGGATCATACCAAAGCTGTGTTGACCACTCAGGACTTTATGTCTCAGGCTGAAAATATTATGGATATGCTCCGCGGTTTGAAGCGAACAGATTTGCCAATTACAGATGATGCAGACTATTCCCAGAGGCAAAGCGAGTTGACTGCGTCTTATCTCGGACAATCTGGTGATCGAAAAGATAGCCTACAGCACTCGGCTGATCCGCTACAGCGCCCGGATTTTTACGATGACGAACGATCAGCTAGCGAAGATGAGCCATCTTTATATGAATCCACTGGGCATCGACCTGTATTGCCGGCGCCTACTCACCCGCCTCAAAGAGTTTCTCAGCGTGGTAATAAACAAAACTCTGCATTGTATTTTGACTCGATCCGTAATCGCTATGAGACTAGTGGGACCGAGCTCGCAGTAGATTTGGAGCAAGGTCAAAGAGCCAAGAGGTCTTTGGCTGATATCGGATTGAGTCCAGTTCGACAGACGACTGCTGCTGCTGTTATTCAACCTGAGCGCGCAGTGCGTGGAACGTTGCGAATACGAAACAATGTTGCGCAGTCGAGTGCGCAAGACTCGAAGCACTCGCCAGCAAAGACTTCTGCTGGCACGCCGAGATCTGGAACGAATGGGGCAGGTCGTTTTCCTCGAACAAACTCGTCCAAGGTATCTAACCAGACGCATCAATCAGAGACTATGCAAGTCATCCGACAACAGGATGTAATTAATCTAATACCCCCTGCCATTGGATCGATGGTGTATGATTCTAATTTGCTCAAGTGGGTAAGAGCAAGTCAAGAGAATGCACATGCCAACACAGGGGACGAGGAAGATGTCTTTCAAGGTATTGAAGACTTGACGGACGATGGCGCCGAGGATTTCGATAATAACAGACAGCATGCAGAGTTCGTCGATGAGTACGCTCACTCACTTCATAGAAGTCTGTCATCTTTGGAAGAGGCCTTAAGTGGATCATCTATTAGTGACCGTCGCAGTGCGTCGCCTCAAAAACACCAAGAGTACATCCATGATCGTATGACGGCGCAGAATATGTATCGTCCGTCGTCTCAGGGTAAAGCTCAAAATCATATGACGAAGCCAGAAGTTTCCTTTGCTATACCGCTTGAGGAGGTTGATAGGTGTTATGCGCCTGATATCTCGTATATTGAAGGAAGACATGATGCCACTGCGGTATCTGACCTCGAGTCTTCTTTCTCTGTCGCGGTTCAAAATCTAGTCAAGGTACTGTCGGATATATACCCGCAGGATCCGTATTGGGAGGATTTAACAATTCTTGATTTGCATGGACGATCGCTGGAAACGCTAATCAGGCTTGAGGAGTGGTGTCCACAGTTACTGGACTTGAATGTGTGCGATAATGAGATTGGGTACTTGACCGGAGTTCCTTCGACAGTGAGGATACTTCGGGCGACGCAAAATAACTTCTCACAATTGACTGCATTTGGGTTTTTGACAAATTTGCAGTATTTGGACCTGTCTGATAATAGAATCGAGACGCTTGATGGTATGTACTCGGCTAATATTTAGAAACAGTTATCTCATTTTGTTTGGTTAGCTAATGGGGTTTTAGGAATGGAAAACCTGGTGCACCTTCGGGAATTAGTAGTCGATAACAATGATCTTGTGACTATCGATGGGATTGCTCAATTGGACGGTTTGCTACGATTGAGCGTTAAAGGCAACAAAATTCACGACGTTGAATTTGAGAAGATGAATCTGTCGAGGCTAGAGGATCTTGATATGTCGTTCAATGAGCTGCGTCATGTTGAAGGAATTGAGAGATTGAAGAATTTGATGATGTTAAATTTGGATGATAATATGCTCGCTCGACTTGAGCCTGATGGATATTTGCCTAATTTGCGAACTCTAAAGGTGTCGAGAAACAAATTGACTAAATTTGATGCGATCGCGTTTCCGAATTTGAGAGTGTTGCATTTGGATGATAACAGATTGAAGAGTGTGTCAGGGTTGAAGAAATTGCGGTTGTTGGAGAATTTGAGCGTTCGAGATCAGAGAAATAACAATAGGCGAGTAATTTATCTGTTTCAATTTAGTGGGATCGTCAAAGTGCTAACTTGTTGAATTTATAGTGAACTGAATTGTGCCCATTTGACGGATGTACGCAAGCTGTATTTATCGGGAAATCGACCTCGAGAACTTACATTTCAGCATCACTTTTTGAATTTGCAATGCTTGGAATTAGCGTCCGTGCGAATGCGTAAACTACCAAATAATTTTTCCGTGTTTGTCAGGAACTTGCGAGACTTAAACTTGTCGTTCAACGAGCTTAGCGATATCAGCGGACTCATGCATATTCCAAAATTGAGAAGGTTATATCTGATTGGCAATCAAATCGATGGACTTGTTAAAGTTGCTAGTGTGGTTAGCACGCTGCCAGAGCTGCAGGTTTTGGACATGAGAATGAATCCGTTGACTTTGCAATTTTATCCACCGGTTATTGCTATATCTGAGGCAGATGCAAAAAATAGTGTTGCAATGGCGACTAATATGGCGGCGAAGGCTAACGCACTTGGAGCGTCTACATTGGCTGCGCGACATGATTTGCATCGACAATATAGTCTTGTAATGTCGCGCCAGGCCCAAATGCAATGGGAAGAGAAGAACCGCAAATTTGAGAAGAATTTGCCGGAACTTAGTTTAACTAAGCGTCAGGGATACCAAGGATTGATGTTTGCCAGTGCGCGATCATTGGCGTGGTTGGATGGTGCTTCGTTTGGGAAGAAGGAGAGAGAGAAGGCGGTTGGAGTGTTGGAGAAGGTTGCGCTTAAGATGGAGAGAAGACAGACGAGGAGGCAGTAACTGAGTTTTGTGTTGATTTGTCTTTTGTTATATCAATTGGAGCAAAGGAGCGTTTGAGTTTTGATGTAAATTAGTATTATTTCTTTTCTCTCAAGATCATGATAAAGAATGTACATTTGATGATACCAATATGAGCGATGTTTAGAGCTGCATACGAATAAATCAAATGCACTGTATTAGATTACAAGAATGCGACTAATTACGGCGCGTCATCTTCTTCTGCTGCTTACGCAGCTCCTTTTCTCTCTCCTTTTGCAATGCCTTCTTCTGCTCCTCAGGCGAGAGCTTCGAGATACTCTGCTTCTGCGCTTTCTTTTCCTGCGCACGCTGCTTCGCAAGCTCCTCGGCACGTTCTTCTTCAGCCATCTTTTTAAGCTTGCGCACTTCTTCTTCGCGGACGGCTTTGAGCTTACGCGAGACTTCGGGGCGGAAGTGCGCTTTAATCACTGCCACGTCGAGAAGGCCTAGGAAGGCGCCGATGAGGGCCTGCGTCGCAGCTTTGTCTTGCTCGGAGGATGCGACACGGAGGACAAGTACTGCGCGTTTCTTGGACGTGAGGAGGTCGTCCGGTTTTGAAGGTCTTTCGGAGGGTAAGTCAGAAAGAACCAAGTATTCGAGAACGTTCTGCGCATTTGCAAGAGCGGCGAGAAGGGCTGGGGTGAAGAAAGTGTCGGTTACTTCAGCTGCTTCGCTCATTACTGTGAAGCAGACGGGGAGCTTTGCTGAGTCCGTAGTACGGGTTAGCGAGATGTCGTAGTTAGTCTCGCGCACGCGCTTCATTGAGTCCTTGTGCACAACTGCAAAGATGAAGTTGTCGTACGTGGCCGCGGGGGTGACGGTCAGCTCCAGCTTGTCGGAAGGCAGAGGTGAGGTTGCCAGGAAGGAAAACACATAATCAAAAATGAGCATGATGATGTTGTGACGAGTCTTGAGAGCGAAACGACCGTGCAAGGAGGCAATATTCAGGCGACCAGTCGCATAGAAAACGTAGTCGATCGGACCGAGTTTTTTAAGATATGATGTCCAAGGAAGTTTCGACTCATCGGCGGCATTGGTAACTTTGGAATCGAACCCAACTTGGAAGAATTGTTCACGCAGAGTAGAAAGCTGCGAAGCCATCCATCCGAGCGCAAGGCGCTTGTTAAGGTATGCACCACCCAGGTGGGCGGCAACAAAGCCGAGGACGACGGCGAGGAATGAGAGCTCGTTGGTCCAGTTATACACCAGCAATCGTTTGTACACTGGCATAGAGTAAAACTGCTCCATAGTCACATTGTTACGCAGCGACGGACTATTCCTTGAATTCGTTTAAAACATTAGAATCTCAAAATCTAACCATGTACTTTTGAAACAGAAAGAGCTCACCTGAGACCAGTGGCCGAGGCAGCTGGAGCAGCGACGGTCTCGGAAGCGGCATCAGCACCTTCAGGGCGATACGCAGCAAACTCCTCGTCAGCATACGCCAATGCAGCAATTGCGGCAAACATAACGCCATACTGCAGCACGCGGAAGCCGAGTCTAGCCATTCTCGGTTATTTTGATTTACTTTGAGGTGGCGATGGTACTGGGTGGGTTGTGTGCGTAGACTGTGGTCCTCGAGACGAAGAAATGCCAGGAAGTGCTTACGATATTTAAGGGGTTGGTGGTATTCTAACGACAATTAAACATTATTGTTCATTTGAACTAAGTAATGCCAGACACTTTCTATTTGATGATATATTCGCAGGTAATCTGTCAATTAGAGCTGTAAATTCTTATCCTGATATTAGAACCAACTGCTGTGTGACCATTGTCTTTCAGGTAAGAACGACAAAACATATAAACTTCTCTTTAGCAACTTATGTTTGACTTGCTAGAATAAATCTGAATTATCATCCTCATTATCAACGACTCTCCCGCGTACTCGAAGTAGCAATAGAAATATCTCAGCGAATGAGAGAAGTGACCCTTCCTATGCTGGCTCACTAATACAAACAAGACTAGATATGTGTACGCATTGAGTCCTTGCTTCCCGAAAAGAGCAGTCATGTATTCAGCAGCAGTAACTACGCCAAGAATATGCTGTATTGGACCCTGCTATTGCCCTCCACGGTTGCCGACTCTAGCTAATGATGACTATGATGATGATAACTATATAAATTCATTTCTAACTGATATGCAGCTAACTTCTCCATTTTCATCTATTTTTTTTATTTGATTACTTTTCAATGCTACAAGTCGTGACCGCTACGAATATATATGACATCTATATTTGCGTACTTCGAATAATCAAAGCAGAGTCTACGACCTTCTTTTAATAATTAATAATAATATAACTATAATAACCTCAGGATCTCAGACCTGGACCAAACACATGGCGGTTAAAATGATCTCATTTAGATCGCGATCGAGCGATCGAGTTGGCGGACCCAGGCACTCAACTCAAAATACATCTATCTTTACTCCGAAGACCGACGATGGTTCTATCTTTTTCCTTTGTCCTTTTATCATGCATTCCTCTTATATTCTGAGTCATGGGATTGGAAATAATATATAACGATTTTAATGATATTAAGAAATGACGTGTATGGTTCTCTCAGCGACCCCTAATCTGATTTTATCTCTTTCTACACCACACCACTCAATCGGAAAATGTAGTCTGATTTGATTTTATCAAACGATCTCAAATGTCATTACATTACCTAACTACAGAAAAAAACCTTGCAAATAGCACCTGCTTCATAAATAAGCGCAAAAAGGAGAGAGATAGATAAGAGTAAAAAGGAGAGAAATTAAAAAAAAAAAAAATAGAAAAAACGAAAAGATTTAAGCCAAGTTGATGTTGACAGTCTTGACCTGGGTGTAGTTTTTCAACGCCTCCTTACCAAGTTCACGACCAATTCCAGACTCACCATATCCTCCAAAAGGAAGTGCGGCATGGAAAGAGTTGTAACAGTTAACCCAGACGGTACCAGCCTTCAGTCTGTTGGCAACCTCGATGGCAGTATTGAGTGACTTAGTGTGGACAGCTGAGGCAAGACCGTAGTTGGTACCGTTGCCTTGCTTGATGACATCGTCAATGTCTGTGAACTTGGCGATCGTGCAGACCGGGCCAAAAATCTCTTCCTGCATCACTCGCGCGTTTAGACCGACATTTGACAAAATGGTCGGCTTGATAAAGTATCCTTCGGTACCATGCGCCTCACCACCAACCTCAACAGTAGCACCCTCTTTCCTTCCAATATCAATGTAGTTGAGAATACGCTCGTGCTGGACCTTGGAGACCTGAGCACCCTGGAATGTGTTCTCGTCAAAAGGGTTACCAACGACGTTGGCGGAAGCACGCTTCTTGAAAGCAGCGACAACCTTGTCGTAGATGCCCTCCTGCACGTAGACACGCGATCCAGCAGAGCAGACTTCACCACTGTTGTAGTAGATACCAAAGTTGATCCATTCGACGGCTCGGTCAATGTCAACGTCATCGAAGACAATGTTGGGCGACTTGCCTCCGAGCTCAAGAGTGACCTTCTTCAAGTTCGACTCAGCAGCGGCCTTCATGATAGTGCGGCCGACAAGGGTCGAGCCAGTGAAGGCAATCTTCTTGACCTTCATGTGGTGCGCAATAGCATCGCCGGCATCACGTCCAAAACCAGGTAAAATGTTGATGACACCAGGTGGGAAGCCAGCTTCCTTAATGAGAGTCGCGACAAAGAGAGCGCCTAGAGGAGTCTGCTCTGCAGGCTTCATGACGACTGTATTTCCAGCAGCAATCGCGGGACCAATTTTCCAGGCAAACATAAGTAAAGGAAAGTTCCAGGGAATAATCTGTCCGCAGACACCGATAGGCTCCTGCTTGGTGTAGCAGAAGGTATCGGAAGAGACATCCATGACCTTTCCGTGGATCTTATCTGCCCAGCCGGCGTAGTATCTGAAACAGCCAATGCAGCCAGCAATATCGCCACGTGCGAGCTGGATAGCCTTGCCATTGTCAAGAGCCTCGATCGATGCGAGAGTGGTGACATTTTGCTCAAAGAGATCGGCAAGCTTGTTGAGGAGTACACCGCGCTCTGAAGGAGGCAGCTTCGACCAGGGACCCTCCTCGAAGGCACGAGTGGCAGCGTCCACAGCAATGTCGACATCGGCAGCCTGGGCTTCGTGAACGTTGGTGATCAATTTGCCAGTGCTAGACAGAGAATGCAATAGGTTAGCAAGATCAACTAAGTGCAATTTCTTACAATGAAAGAAAAAACGGTAAAACATACCTAGGGCTATGAACTTCAAAAGCCTTGTTTGCCTTGCCGACGGTGAACTCGTTGTTGATAAAAAGACCGAGGGGTTGCTCGTACTCGACTCCGTTGGGAAGCTTCAACTTAGTGAAGAGCGGAGTATCTGCTCCGGAAACCTGTGCGATACCAGCCATTATTGCGATAGTTATGGAGAGTTAGTTATGGAGAGACAATTTGTTGATTGAGGTAGTAGAGCACTAGAAAGAGAGATTTGCAGAGGAGAGTGGCGTTGCCGGCGACTTATATGTAGCCTCGTGCTGGCGTCGGGCGGGCGGAGACAATTCTGGCGGGGCTCCTTGTGCGGGGATATTCCTGACCTGGGGGCTAGGGCTCAGACCTAGGTTGCGCGGCTTACCGCCGAAGGCCGAATTAATGCTGGCAGGGTCAGGAGTCGGCAATCGGAGTAGATTGTGCTTATTAAGCATTATCGCATTAATCACTAATCAAATTTGGGCCTAACGCCGACCGACTTCTCTCACCAGATTCGGAGAAGTCCTCAGAGACCCTTGAACGCGACCGTCGAGCGCCGACGCGCGTGCTGCTGCGTCCGACGCCGACCAGACCCTTTAGGCTCCGCCGAGATGCCTGCTGCTGCTGCTGCGGCGGCGGCCACAGCAACGCCGTCTGCGGTCTTGTCTACCAAAGTCTGCTCATGAGCACGCTGTTCGGAACCCGAGCGAAACAGCGAGCGCTTCTCTGAGCCTGATCCGAGCCTGCGCCAGATTGAAGTGCTCGGCGTAGTGTTTGCGCTTGCAGCTGGCGAAGTAATCGTGGCCGTATTCGCGGCCGTATTCGCAGCAGTCGCAGTCGTACTTCCCGTGCTCAACAACCGCTTCATGCCACTGCGCAGAAACGTCGTCGGTCGTCGCTCGACCATTGCTGCTCCTGCGCCTTCACCTCGTGCTTGGACTCCGCTGCCGGCCAAAGATATCGCCGAACTGCCCCGCTCGCCCTGTCGCACAGACTCGAGCCCCGATACCTGCGGCGTCCTTTTCTCTGCCGCTATCTCTTCGCCCTCGCTCGCAGATGGCGCCGCTGTCGCCTCGTTGACGTCGGTGTTGATTATCGTGCGCTCACGTGTGATGCCAGTAGATGTTGGCAATGCGACTGGTATCAGAGTATGCGGCGCTACCGTATCTGGTCCTTCGCTTTTCGTCGCGGTCTCCAGCTTCGCAGCTGCTGCCGCGACCGCCGCGGCCGCTGCGGCCCTTGACGCCGAATTATTTGTCTGTCGGGTTGCTGTGCGCCGAAGAGAGTCTGTTCGCGCTGGAAACGACGACGAAGAAGTACCATCTCTAGTGCCTTCGTCCTCTTTGAACAATTGAATGCTCAGATCCGGTCGTCGCCAGCGTGATGCAGAAGAGGTCGACGGCGCAGGCGAAGCTGTTGTGCTACTCGTAGACGACTGCGCAGGTGCCATTTCGGCGACAGATGTAGAGTCTGTTATTGCCATCGCTTTTAATACCGGTATCTCTGTCGATAACCGCGGTGGAGGCAGTAACTCCGTCACCACCACTGTCTTCGTAGTAGTGCCCACTTCGGTATCTGTCGCGGCTCTCTGTAACTGCATCGTCGGTCGCTGATCACCATCATTCTCAATCGCCGTTACTGGTGTGCGCGGGTATAGTGGTTCTATCGGTGCCAGTGGAGCAGACTGCTGTACTTTGGATATCTCAAGCAATTCAAGCGCATTACGACTTGTAACAATCAGCATCTCCGAACTCTCTTAAGCATACCATGAACTTTAACTTACCATCTCAGCTGAATTCGTTCAGCTCCAGGCTCAGTCGCTTGGGCGGTCCATTCCGTTAATATCTCGATTGTTGATAAATCAAACATTAGCGACAAAATCGTCGCCTCCCTAATACCCAATCGTCAGTAAACCCACAAATCTTGATGATGCAAAACTATCTTATACGCACAAATAATACGCATTCTCTCGAAAAACCTCTCGGGCTTCGGCAATCAACCCACAGCCGATCATCATCCCGGTAGCTAGATGCACAGCTTCAACATCATCCCCATAACTCTCCTTATCGCGAAACAAAACCTCATCGACAAATTTTTTCACCACAGCCACCTTCTCCTCAGAGTCACGCATACCTACTAAATGCATAGCAAACACCAGCCAAGTCATTGATACCGTCATTGCGCGACTTGTCATACTTTCCAATACAGCCGTCAACGTATTGCCAAAATCAGACAAACCATCGGCACGCTTCGACATAGAAGAGTCAAACTGTCTGATCCACATATTAAGTACCATTTTAACAAAAGTTGAGTTTGAGCCTAAACTCTTGAGCTCCCATAGGAGTACGTCGCGAATTGTGCTTCCCGAAAATGCAATCGGCCAGCCAAATAAAACCTCAAGAAGTTTGCGCGGCGTCAACGCGCCTGTAGTTTCAGAAAAATCCAGACCCGCCGGTGAATCCTGCATCAGTTCACCCACATTTGTAAATAGACAATCTGGTAAAATCGGCTCCGGGAGTGCTGGCTCAGTCTCTGCCGGTGTGCTTGGGGCCGAAATTGAGTATCCAGGTGATGGCTCGGGAGCGTGTGGCGGTTGCAATGGCAGCTGGCCCTCAAATTCAAGCTGCGCCTTGTGCATGAGCAATTCTTGTACTGCCAAACTATTTTGATCTGGTATTGACACGACAGGAATTGCAGGCATACCATCTCCTTGAGAACTGATCTGTAACGTTGGTTCTGTGAATGTCCATAGTGGAGAAGTAGCTCTAATTGCAGTTGCTGGATACGGCGTGGGAGGTTCCACACCAGCAGTAGTAGCTGCTGCTGCGTCACTATCATACTGCTGCCGCTTGCGAATAGAAGATGACCGAGAGCGCGCCGTCAGCGCATCATCGTCATTTGAATATGGCGACTGTTGATCTAAATAATATGCAAATAAATCTGACGATGACTGTCTTCGTAGCCCCCCTTCACTCTCGAGTCCAAATCTGACGCTGTTGCTTCGGCTGCGACTCTTTGATGATGTCAGTGATGTCGTCGATCTGGCTCCCGGAGAGCTCTTGTAGCGAACCGGTGAAGTTGTAGATTTAGGCTTTAAAGATGGGATTAGTGCCGGTGTGTCTAGTCTCCTCTGCTCAGTCTCGTCCGAAGTTGCAGTCACAATCTGCGACGTAGTCTTACTAGGAGATAACCGATATTTAGGCGTAACAGCGGTATTTGTTACATCTGACATAGTATCCCCAGATTCTGCAGGTCCCACATAAACACGCGCATACTCTGTACATTGAAGTAGGTCGTAGATGTGAAGACCCATAGCAGAGTCGAGCACCCATGCTACTCCAGTCTCGCGAAGAAGATCCATGGTGAGTATTTTCGTTCCGGGTTTGGTTAAAATAGTCTCTTGTGCACCGTTATTGCGTCGCACATCGTATATTATAATTGAGCTAAATCGTTTATAAGCGTTAGGCCGCGCATTAAAAACCAATAATTTATACTAACTTTTCAAGAAAATTAACAACCCGGCCGTTCTTACTCCATTTCAAGCATGGCATACGTGGAGTGCCGACACCAGTGATTCCAGGCTTCAGCCGTCGAATCAAATTAACGGACTTTCCAACATTGACACACCACAATTGAATCTCGTGGTCAAATAACGTCTCATCACTTCCGTTACCACTCGTCGGTTCTTCTATCCAAACGGCAAGCATCAGAGATTCTGGATCAACAGAGGTCGGATGAAAAGCTACAGAGACAATTTTGCGCCCGACACTGGCTGTCGCTGTTGGATTTGGATCCGGTAATGCGTGAATTACTTCGACTTCAAACACTTCGCGATTGATATCTAGAGCATGCGTGGACTGTGTAATCTGACTGTCAGTCGATAGACGACAAAAGAATGCGCTTCCTGATTGACATGCTATAGCAAAAACATTGGCATCATGTGGGCTCGCGGAGAGCGATGTTGCGAGAGAGGCATCAGGGGTAGCGAAGATGTGGATTGGGAAAGTAGGCTTGTCTGAGATGGGTGTTTCTGCTGAAAGCGAGGAAGAGAGGTCGACCAGAGCAAGACGACCTGCCGGAAGAGCTGTGATTCAGTTCAGTATTTTATGTCCTTTCAGCTTGTCAATTTCCTTCTAAGACATACCAAATAATATATTCTTGCCGTCATGACTCCAACAGCATGCTGCAGATAGATTAGACTCAAACCCCGGCAAAGAAGCAATACCGTCCTCCCAAACCACAGTGCGCGGGCAAACACGAACTAGATCCTCCGGAATGCCGCCGTTCTCATAGCGCCAGACAGATAGTGCCAACTGCGGCCGGTGCTGCACACAAGCAAAAGCGGAAGGGTCGCCGGGTCTCGGATATACTGCTGCCAAAGCATCGAAAGATGCGGGCTGACGCTGAGGAAGAAGTGATGATGGAGCCAGAAAATGGAGAGTTGAGTCGTCACGAAGTAGCAAGGCGCCATTCGGGAGAACATGTAGCGATAGGTCCATTGCTTGTGGGGGAGATGGGGCCGCGGGCGGGGGATGTTTAGGCTCTGACACAGATAGCCATGGAATGAAGCTGGTTGACTCAAGTCTTGAGAGTGCTTGATGACGAATATAAGAGAGGAAGATGTGCAATGGTTTATTGAAGGGTGTTGGGGCCGAGGAAAGTGGTGAAAGTGTCGAAAGAGGGAGTAAGGTCTGCTGCGGTTGCTGTTCAACGCGTCGCCGTCCTCCCGCCGCACTGCTGCCATTTTCCACCTTGGTCTCATCTACGACAGGGCCATTGTAACATAATACTTATATCAAACGTACTAGGCTTACAGGGAGGTTTAGTATCTACGGCTGCATCTGAGAAAATACTGCTGGTCTCAAGAGGCACCTCCGCGACTTTGGACGACAAACATCCAGATACTGGCAAACAAGCTAGGAGCGGTGCGGCGCGCTAGTGAGACGTGTCCCAGAACCACTACTTCGTCAGTGCCAATGCTCTGCTGTAGTTTCAGTGCTATATCTGACGCTAAAGACGGTTCTGTTCATGATTATATTGTCAAAGGTCCAGGCTATCGAGAGCATCTAGAATCCGGCAATTCGCTATTTCCCGCAACGAACCAGCAGATCCAGCTTACGCCAACTCTTGGTGTCTGAAACTCTATTTTAATTAGTCCCTCGTCATTCACTTCCGCTTGTTTACACACTTCCGCTTTGCTCCGCTGCGTGTATACCTTTCGCATAGCACATCTCATGCAGCTATAATTATCTGATGTATTAATCCTAGCCTGATGAAATACCAACTTAGCCTGATTTCTTCGTTCTCGCTCGCACTCTTTCACGCACTGAAATAGCTTACCGCTCGTGCACAGCACACGTTTCACCCATAGTTCTCCTTCTTGCTTCATCAAAGACTCAATCTCCACTCAGATGCCAATGCAAGTCTAGAATTGCCCTACCTTGCGTCTCACAATTAACGTACTCTGCCCTGTCTTGTCATCAATCACGTCGCACACTGTAAACGTCGGCACAGACCGTCCTTCGTGTTCCTTTTTCTTGATTCGCGAGTTGTGATTATCTCAACAAACCGACATCATTTGCTCAAAGTCGAAGTCCATTAGAACCTCTCCCAGTTCAACGTATGAATAATTACCTTGAGATTAGTATATAATACAGAAACAAAGCAGTGTACAAGTTTTCGAGTGGCAGAAAACAGAATAGCAAATAGAGCAGCGAAAGATATACTTCACAGAATTATCCTCCTGGAACGTAATAATTTCAAGCTCCCTGTCAGATGCCCGAAAAATCACATTCTCCAGAATCTGTAAAACTTGTTCATGGAATCCGATTAAGTCGTAAGGAGTCTTACTGCCGTGCTAAACCCACCATTGCCCGCTTCTCCAAGGAGAGTTCAACCACTGATAGTCCGCGACTTATTGGAAAACATCGCTGGCATACAACGAAATTGAAGTCCTTTTACGCCAAAAAAGTTTTGAATGCAAGGGTTGAAATATTTCTGGTAGTTTGTTTAAATTATTGCTATTGAGTCCGCTCGTTCTTTCATCCTCTTCAGTGGGATCAAGCACTAGCAAGCTATCGGCGGCAGAGGTAAGATTGTTGCGTTCTTCTTAATAGTAGTCTAAAGGCAATTAATCTTTGCGTCCGCAGCTTTAGTGTGTTTTGCCACTGTTTAGGACTTGAGTCGTAGGGTAAGCATTCGATTGACAACAGCCTCTGGCTTCTCTCGTTGATATATTTTGCAACACTTTCAATTCGCGGATCTCGCAGTTCATTGAACGAAAACGAAATGGGTACAATCTCTCTAATCTGCCATTGATATAGTTAGAGAAGAACATTTGTAGAGTCAGTCGGCCTACCATTTTATGAAATTTTCATATCATTTATCTCTGCTATCCAGTCTTGCTTTAATCATGACTTACTAGACTTAGAATCACCTGCGATAGTACTATCCATCACTATCATCTTCTCACGAGTTCGGTCACTCTTGGTACTTTACTTTGGCTAAAGCCTGTACCAATTTTGCGACCTCGAGTACTGCAGCAGGCCTGTCAAATAGCGACTTCAGTCTTTCAATATTTGCTGGTAAACAATTATGAGTCCGGCCGACTTGTTCTTTCTCGCAAGCACGGACGTGTCGTCCTCATAAGCAACGTCGACCCCAATACTATCTTCTCTCTCAGCATCCCGCTTCTCCATTTGGCCCGCTATAAAAAGCTCCTGGCTCTTAGTGAGCACCATAGTCGGGGAACATAGGAATAAACACATCTTCGCTGGTGGTGTTCATCATCCGGCAACTCTAGTTGGCAAATCTGTAGACGATATATGAATTCGCTGACGGGGAATACGGAAACCAAAATGGTGCTGCCTTGTGGGGGGACAGGTTGAAGTAATGTAGCTTGCGATTCAAGTGCCGGTTTCTTTGGATTGATAGAGTGATTCAATAAAAAAACAAAAAGCTATTCCGCATCAGATAGTTACTATAGTATTTGTGATCTAATAGAGATCAGTATCAGATTTTGTAGTAGACTAAACGAAGCGCGTTTTTTGTAAACAAAGGCGTGAGGCGCGCGCGTTTCGATCTCAATCCAAATCCAAACTTATTTTGCAAGGCACCACATAATCTCTGTTACAGATTGATATCGACTAATTTCTACAAGCAAAAACAAGTTATTTAAACCGGAAGTATTTTTTGTTCTCATTTAAAAGGTGTATCATATTTTTATATATGCTCCTGAGTTGTAGTGGAATCTCTGATTAATCAATTCTTTCATTGCAAAATAGAACTAATTTCAAACGGATATCAAATATATTATTAAACACAAATAAAAACTCCTTTATTCTAGCAGCAGAAAACCATAATCAAACAAAACAAAACAAACAAACAATTACGCATCACTATATTGTGCAGGCTAATTATGTCCAGCATTTCCCGTCCTAGCCGACTTTGCTTCAAATTTTTTCTGCTCAAGATCACCTACAAATTCCTCCAAAACATCTTTCAGTCCTTCATTTCGACGACACAGCATCAACACGTCGTCTGTATTCACGGTTTTCCGCTTCGCGTGCCTAGTTGATGTGAGTGGACCGATATTACGAAGTGTACTCCTTTGACATAGTTAGGAAGACTTACCACGCAAAAGACTCGACATCGGAAGAAAGGGTGACTAGAAAAAACAAGTTAGCTTAGAACACTATATGTCGTGGTTTTAGAAATAGGAAAAGATACCAGCCTGCGCGTATACTAACTCAGTTAACGCGGTAATATACTGTGGAGTAGCATCAACGCCCAGCGTAGCGCACGCCTCATCCACAATTTTCCCAACTAGAATTCCATCAGACTTATTTCCAAGCAGTTGTTTATTCATCGTCTTATAGGATCTGCATACCGGTATACCATACGGCCGATTTCATTCGCTATGATGCAGTTAGTATAATGGCATATCAAGATGGAGAAGAATAGCTAATTGGATTAATACATCTCTCAGTTCTGGATCCATAGTGGTTGACGGCATTGTTAAATTACTAAGTAAGATCACGGACTAGCGAAATAACAGATAGAACAATTTGATATTACAGAGTAATAATGTGTTGCATTGTTGACTACGGTCGTATTCGCGTCGCACACGCGTAACTGCGGCGTCAATCTGAGTGGGTGCCGAGATACCCTTCATTTGTTATGGGTACTATAATTCTAGAGTTGATATTACAAAAACGCGCAAAGCAGTGACCATTATAAAATTCGGCGCCACACGGATATTGAGTGAAATCTTGTTTTCTCCGGTCGTTGTTGAAAATCCAGCCTGTTCTTTTAGCCACTTTATGCTCATTCATCGTCTTCTTCTTTCGTGTACATATCAAGTATTTACCTACATAAATACTCTTTTGCAAGACTGTTAAGCGGCTAAAGATAGTGAACTATCTCTGACTAATCTACAACCGCCGCAGCACAATCTTTTGCATTCGCACATCCACGTACAAGCCGAGACACAATGTTCGAAATCAAAATATTTGATCATTTGAAAGATTATACAATCAGGGATTACTTTCCTATCTTTATAATTGTCACAGGTTATATGCTTTTTCGGCCCTATATTATGAAAATCGGCGGCGAGCTCCAAAAACGCGAGCACCGCAAGGCCGGTATGGAGAGCCGCGACGCTGCAGTCAAGAAAGCCCTCAGTCTGGAAGAAGTCGACGAGCAGTATCAAGAAGAGACGAGCAAAAGTGTATGGGGACGCAATGCACGGAGGCGTCAGAAGAATGTTATGAAGCAAATTGAGAAGCGGTTTGCTCGGCAAGAAGAGATGGATGCTAATTACGAGAGTGACAAGGAGATCGACGAGTTCTTGACCGAATAGTATCTGTTGCTTACCGCTCTGATGCACCGATAGAAAATAGAATGTTCTGATAGAATGATCAGACTGCCCTTTCGTTGAACCAGCTAGTTAGAATAAGCTTAGAGTATTAAAGAACGCGGAAGAACTCTTTAGGACCAGTACAAAAACGAAATGTGGTCGAGAAAAACTTTTGGTTCGAAAATATGTATAAATACTAAAAAGCGTGACCTGAATATACAGGGCTACCTTATTGATTAATTTTGATGTTTGTATATTCGAATATTATCTTAATAATGCTTTAACAATACATATCCAAACTCTCGTTACACGTCATTAAAAACGAACTGCATGCAAAGCACAACATTTAACTGATTAATACACTTCAAGAATGTATCTACTCTTCTCCTTGAGCTCTTCAACCTCCTTGGCTGTATCGATATCGACACTACGGATCTTAGCATCCTCTCTAATAACGTCCTCCAAAACCGCAGTAACATCAGGAACAGGCCAGGTAGGACTAAGAAAAGTTTGGTATTAGCTCTTGCTTTCCACAGCGAATCAAAGAAAAATTAAATACTGCATACCCGCAAAGATAGAAAACACCTTGCTGCTCAACATAAGCAGGAACAAGCTTGTCAATAGATTGGCGCATCTTATCCTGGATATAGATCTTCTCTGGCTGATCACGCGAGAATGCAGCACCAATATGGGTGATAATTCCAGCAGCCATATGTGCTTCCCAGAACTCACCATACCTATCACGAGCCCAGTTAATATTATATTGTACAAAACTGAAAATAGAAGTGACATACAAGTACTCCTCCTTCTGGTGACGAGAACCAAGATATAGAAATATATCGCCAATCTCGTTACCCTGAGCTTTCTGCCACGCCTTCTCCTCAACAAACGCCTTGAACGGAGCAAGACCAGTACCAAGGCCACTCATAATGATAGACTGCGTAGTCAAAGGAGGGAGCTTCATAACCGAAGGCTTGACAGACACGACAACCTCGGCACCAATATCAAGCTGCGACAGGTATCGCGAACACTGGCCGTAACGCTTGCGACCTTGGTTATCAACCCAGTCGACAACCACAATGAGCAAGTGCACAGCATTAGGGTGCACCTTCTGCGACGATGCAATCGAGTACTCACGACGCTTGAGAGGGTTAACAATCCTGACAAGATCCTCGAACGACGGTCGAGCTGAGTCGAACTCAATCAAGATATCGGCATAGGTAAGGGTCTCTTCGTCGGCTCTGCGCTTGAACTCCTCTGCACCCTCTGCACTCGAGAGCTTGACGAGAAGCGCCTTTTGCTTCTCGTCAGTAGCAAACTCGGCAAGTGACTCATAAAATTTTTTGGGTGTCTTGCCAAAAATATCCAAATTCTCACTAAGAACTTGGTAAACGGTGCGCTGCTCAAAGCGAGAAGGATCATCACGAGATGGCACAAGAACGACAGCGTCAGCATCCAGACCATAGTCAACAATAAACTTCGAGACAAGCTCAGCGTCATTACGGCCGTGAATACCAAGAGCCTCGCCAATCTCGTACTTCAATCCAGTTCCAGTAATATCAAACTCGATATGGAAGATATTACGGTCATAAGATAAAGGAGTAAGACGCTTAAGTTCTTGAACCTTAGCGACAAAATTCTTCACAGGCAAGTCAGGACGTAATTCGGTCTTGTAACCAAAGGCTTCCTTGAAGGCAAGAGTCTTGGCAGCAGTCTGCCACGTCTCAACCTGAGTGACTGGCTCCTCGATAAACTTCTCCTCGTTAGGAGTGAAGCTGTCGGGAACGGGCGCAAAGGGGAGAGAAGTAGGTTCGTCCTCATTGAGCTCCCAAGCAGTTGGGACCTCAGCCTTAACCAGCCCACTCTGGATCTTTTCCGAAATCTCGGCAAGGGTTGAGGCCGAGAGACCAGAGCCTGGGTTAAGAGCAAGTAGCTTTCCAAGATAAGTCTCGGCAGATTCAGCAGGGTTGCCGACACGTAACACAGCAATCTGAGACGCAAGACTGGCACAAGCACTATCAGAAAGATCGACAACGCCGGCAAGGTTAATAGTGTAAACTGTAATCTCCTTGGAGGTCAAAAGCTTCTTGATAGGAAAAGGAATCTTCTTGACGAGATCGTCAAACATGTCAGTGGTGTTGACAAGAAGAGTGCCACCAAACTTGAGCGCATCAACAACGTTGTAAGCAGAAAAAATCCTATCATCGTTAACAACAACAATATCAGCATTGGTGACGGCAAAAGTCGAGTCAACAATACGTCTCGAGGAGCGCAATTCCGTCTGAACAATACCAGCAAGCGTCTGGTTTTCAAAAGTAGAGTAGAAGCCAGTGTTTCGAGACGAATCAAGAGAAAAGAACTGAGCAAGCTTGACAGGCGCAAAAGCAAGCGGACTATCATCAGCATCCCAGAAAACAACCTGTGACACATCCTGGTCCTCAAGCAAGTCGAAAGAAGCAGCAGTAGAGAAACCATTAGCAGTGACTTCATCGGGAATAGCAAGTTGGATAGAGGTTGCGCCGCGAATAATTTGCTCGTAAATCCAGATAAAATTCTTAGGAGTCAAAGACTGCTCTTCGCGAGTGTATTTAAGGTCAACAAGCTTAGGGCGCGAACTGGCGGGGAAATCGGGTGACATGACGACAGCGGCAAAGATGTCGCTGTAAAGAGTGGACTTGAACACAGGGTCGACGACTTCTTGCTGGCTGTAAACCTGACCCAAGACGTAGACTTGCTTGGTCGAGCGTGGAAGAGCGTTGAGAAACTGCGACTCGCCGAAGGGAGCAGCGACACGAATGGTCAAGACACCGACGCGCTCGCCAGCATCAGAGAGGTTGAGCGCAACTTCGCTGGCAACTGCAGATTCAGTCGAACCAAGAATGACAAGAACAACATCAGGCTGTTCATGTCCTTCGTACTCGAAAAGGCGGTACGAGGTACCTAGTTCGGCGTTGACGGCAGTAAGCAGACGGCTGGCCTTCGAGACAGAGTCGGCGCGGTGGAAAGACTTGTCTTGCGATGACAAGATGTCATCAAACATATCTTTAACACGCTTGACACCAAGGACATCAATGATGCGCTGGCTTTCGCGGCTGAGACGGAGACCATCATACAGGTGGATAGTGGGCAAAACGGAGGAGAGTAAGGCCGCGTAGAGAGACATGTGCTGAAGCTCAGAGACACGAGCCGAAGCAACAAGAGCAAGGCCACTATCACGGGCAGTGTTGAGAGCGGTAACATAATCGGAAATGTACGCATCTGACACAGGCGAGTAGTCAATTGCCGCGACGCTAATCACAATCGGCGAGGGCAGCGCAGGCAAGTATGAAATCTCACCAAGGACAGGAGCAAGAGCAGGCAGCGATCCGGACGAGGCCACAATGGAACGAGGAGCAGCCGAGTGCTTACGGTCAAGGTTTGAGGATAATATATATCCCAGAGGAAGTGAGCCAGCGCCGGCACGGGTTTCAAGCTGGCTCACGAGAGGTACGGCGCCGAAGCCGTTGCTCTGGTCAGCCGTCTTCCAGGCAGCAATACCGGAGTCGAGGCCAAATGACTCGGGCGAATAAGTAAAAATAGCATCCGAAAGAGCATAGCTAGAGAGCTCAACAAGCGTCTGCGGGGCGAGATATGTGGGACCGTCAAGCGTAGCGATACTCTCTGGCACCGGGAATGGAGCAGCGAGGGTAGCTCTGGCAAGGTAGTCGTCAGGGACCTGAGCGGCCTTAAAAGGAATTTCTGCGACCATCTTCTCGTGTACGTGACGAAAGATAACGGACGAAGCTCGTCTAGAAGTTGAACGCGGTTCGGGAGCAGAAAGGGTGAGTAGCTGTGCTGGCAGAGGAAAACTCATTTGGTCAGGGCGTCTGTGTTTTCGTCCTTCTCGGGGTGGATTTTTTTTTGAACAGCCAAATCTTAAATCTGATGCAATTACAAATCACATGACCATCAATGTTATATAATATATTACAATTTAACTGTCCATGCTGTGTCTGCGACCATGCTTAGATTCCACGATAAGCACAGCTCATGTCTAAAAAAGTGCAAAAAAAACTCAACAGAACTACTCATAAATTATTCACCTCTCAGCTTTGGAGAGCTCGCAACCGTTCCCTCATGTCGTCCAGATCTGCTTCTTCCTCCTCCTCCGCCGGTTCTTCCTCTGCTGGAACATTGTCTGGCACGGTGCCTGCCTGTCCCAGCTTGCCTCCTGTAATCTCAGATAATATTGCATCTACTTCAGCATCAGCCTGCTCTTCTAGTACATCGTCGGCTTCGTCCAAGCCGTCTAGTGTATCGCCAACCATTTCGTCCATTATTCCAGCCTAAAAACAAGTTTGTCAGCTTCGATTCCAATTTCCCGTTTCTTATTAAAAGTCAAAAATGCTTTGAGTGAAACCTCTGTAGTACACACCTTCATAAGCTCTTGGCTCAGTTGGCGCATGGTCCCTGATAGCTCTGGTAGGCGAACCAGAGTGTTGACGTCCCTCATGATACCGGTGCTAGCCTGCATACTACCCTGGATTCTGCGCACGGCAAATGCCTCCCGAACTTGCATACCGACTGATTGTAATTGCGCCTTAGACTTGAATAGACGACTTCTTTGCTGTCGCACATGGTAGATTTCTTTGGCAAGGATACGGGCAGAAGAAGCGTCGCCTCGTTTAGCTGACGCCTTGATCATTGATTTGGTCTTTGCCTCCAGGCCCGACAAATTCGTCAATTGCTTGTCTAGCTGGCGCTCGTTTCTCCGCAGCAGACTGTTACATTTTTGCATCTAGCGTAGCACATTAGATATACGGCTATTTGACAAGACAAAGCTAGGTATGAACGTTGATTACGCACCTGCTCCTGAGGGTTCGGCCCATAAATTGCCCTCTTTATTGCCTCCATTGTGCTATATTATTCCACTACTCAAGCCCGCTGATGCTTGCGGTAGCACTTGGCAATTAAACGATGATAGTGCCCAATATAATATCAAGCTGTGAAGGTGACTTTGATGAACGCCGCTCGCAGTTTGTCGCCGCCGCATTGAGCCATAGGGCCTCCATCGGGAATCGCCGCCACCAGCGGGCAGCTCCTATAGCGCGGTTACAATGCCAGATTTCAACTGATTTAAACTACAGCGGCTAAATTATTTAATTCAATACTAGTCATAGGCAATAATCAACGTAGAGAACTTATATAGCGGTGAATGCATAAGTGCATAGTACTGTTACCAGTTGAGGCATCAAACTCAGTTTTCTGTTGCAGCATCCACACTTTTCAGCCAACCCTACGCTCTTCGTGCCCTACATCGACAACAAGCCCTTCGGTGGACAACCCTCTACTCTACCCCAGATTTTGGTTCAGAACCCTACTTTGATAACCCAATCATGATAAGTGCGTAGCCCTACTGATCTATGTTTGCTGACCTGCAGTGTTCACGCCCGAAGACGAGATTGGTGATGCTGACAGCTGTCTTTTTACAAATTTTCTAGCTATCGAAGTTGAAGCTTTTAATGGAGACAAGCCTCATCGCGCTGTTAGTGAGGAGTCAGCGCCGCCTGGTGGCACGAAACGAGCTCATGATGACAATATATTTGAGATGAACGATGCCGAACAGTTACATTTCATTGCGAACCAGCTGGAAAATGTGGCAGAAGAGCACGACAATGTTGCGGCCTTCGACGTTGGAGCTTTGGGCCAGCAGCAGCATCCGCAGGCCGTTTACGATTATCCTATTGACGATCTCGCTGGAGCCAGCGATCCGTCTTTGCAGCTCAAGATGCAGAGTATGCCTATTCTCGATAATCTCGTACGTGTTGCTGCGTTTCAGTGTGCGGTGTATTTGTTCTCACAGTTGCAATCATTAGTCGAATCAGATTCTGGCCACGTTCGGCCGAGGATCTTATCAGGACACGTTCAACATCGTAACTCAGCCCGAAAGCGACCAAGGTCAAACTTACCGGACTCTGAACTCTTTGTTTGATCGTATGCTTATATCATATATTGGTTATCTCTTAACACTTGTTACTAACTGCTTGCTCAAATAGAAACCAAGAAACTCTACACTACTGACGCGTTTCTATCTGCAACCGCCCTCGGCCTTTCCAAATCTCCTCGCTACTGCTCTACTATCCGTAAAGCTAACCTAGCTACTTTTGTTTCTGCAATATTCGGCACAACCGAAGTTGGCTTTTATTACCTGAATCAATTCTTCATGGATGCTTTTGTGCCCGAGAACAGTCGTCTGCTGAAAGTTCAGGGCGCTTTGTACCTTGATCTGAAGACTCAGGCATTCATTTCTGCAATGAGCCAGGGCGAACGCAGTCGTTCGGAAATTTTGGAGGACTTGTTTCCAAGTGAACTGGAGGAAGATATTCTGCGACAGAGACACGGTAGTGCTAGAGTACTCAGCCCGAGCGAGGTCGACTTCATTGCCCGCTGCAAGAGCCGAAAAGAAATCGTATGCTGCCGCGATAAACATATAGTATATAGACTGCTTCAAGCTAACTCTCTTGGATTCTAGCTCGCTAACTCTAATGACGACCATATCCTATCTGAGAAGTACCCTTGGGCGGATTTTCTCCGCGATGTAAATGACTACGTTTCCAAAAATTACACAACGATCACAGCTCTTCCTAGCTCTCTATATAAGCGACAAAAGAAGTCAGGTAATGTTGTCGAGCATGCGGATACTAGCCCGTATCCAGAAGAAGCGGCGGTTGTGCGGGCGTCACCTGTGATTCCCCATATTGCTACGCACCAGCATCAAGAGTCCGAGATTTCTGTGGATCCGAACATGGAGTTAGAGCCAGCTGGAGGACTATCTATCACATCTTCTAATGCGGTAATGAGTGCGGCAGATGCATATGCGGCAGCTCAAGATATCGTCTCAGGCGCGCGCAATCTTGAGACTGAGCGAACTGCAGGTGCGCAGCGCAACAAGGTGCCGCGCAATCGTGCTTTCAACGGGGGGTCAAACAAACGACGGCCATGGACAAAGGAAGAAGAGAATGCGCTTATGAAAGGTTTAGATCAAGTGCAAGGTCCTAAATGGAGTCAGATTTTGGAGATGTATGGACCAGGTGGTAAAATCAGTGAGGTATTGAAGGATAGAAATCAGGTACAGCTTAAAGACAAGGCAAGAAATTTGAAGCTATTTTTCTTGAAGAGTGGTCTTGAGGTTCCCTTTTATTTGTCTTTTGTGACCGGAGAGCTCAAAAATCGGAAGAAGGGCGGAAGACAGGAAGATAGTTAAGTGATATACGTTGGTGCTACAGGTTTCAGGAAGGACACAGATTTTGCAATTGCCGACGCAGATGCCAGAGTCGAGTAAAAGCAGAGGTTTGTTGCTGTACATTTTTTATTTAGAGGCGTATGTTAGAAAGAAAGTAATAAATCTCATGTCCTTAATAGGGATCTAATCAGATGAAGCCCATTTGCTGTGCCCGACCTGTGGATTAGGGTCTTTGCGGCCAATCAAGAGTGCCCGAAAAGAAACCCTCGTTTCCCCGAACTCTGACCGCGAGGTTGCTTGCACCACAGACAGTACGCGAAGCTTCACGTCTTTCCCAGCTGCTACTTCATATAAAAATAGCATATTCACAATGATAAGGCTTCCGTATTCCACTACTTTGCGCTCGCTTGCTATTGGGCGGCCGCAAGTGTCAGCCATCCGTGCATTCTCCGCCTCGACAGCTGCCCTGAAGCCGTTGGCTACGACCGACAAGCAGCTGGTGACCAAGTCTTCCCTACCGACTGACTACCCGCTGCCATCGGAGCGCAAACCTCAAAATGTGATCGATTATGCTATGACCACTCTCGATGCTATTGCGAACTGGGCGCGACAAGGCTCTTTCTGGCCCATGACCTTCGGATTGGCGTGCTGTGCCGGTACGTGAAATTCTACGTCTATTACTGCGAGTCTGAGAATCGGAAATACAAAAGAAAAAAACTGACACTTTCCCTTTATAGTCGAGATGATGCATTTGTCTGGACCAAGATATGATCAGGATCGTGTGGGAATTATTTTCCGTGCCTCGCCACGTCAATCCGATATTATGATTGTAGCCGGAACATTGACTAATAAGATGGCGCCCGCTCTGCGTCAGGTTTACGATCAGATGCCCGAGCCTCGGTGGTAAGTTTTGCTAAACTATTGCCCCAGTCGATAATGAATGACCGAGATCGATTAAAGAATTGCAGACTGATAGATTTTTTTTTGCAAAATTAGGGTGATTTCCATGGGATCGTGCGCTAATGGAGGAGGGTATTACCACTACTCGTACTCTGTAGTTCGTGGCTGTGACCGAATTGTTCCTGTCGATGTCTATGTGCCTGGATGCCCGCCAACCTCTGAGGCCCTCATGTACGGAGTCCTGCAGCTGCAGAAAAAGATGAGATTGCAGAAGATCACCAGACTCTGGTACAGAAGTCGGTAAATTAATTTGCCCTCTTTCAGAAGTCGGGTTTCTACAAACTTATATATATATTCAAATATTATGGCATTAGTTAGAGCAAACACAGTGGTGTTGTGGCATGAAGTGAGGATTCGTCCGATTTATTTTTTTCGGTAAAACTTTGAGACATGAGAAGACATGCTAGGAGTAGACTGTCTCTTCTCATAATGGCGGGGTGTCGGTTTTTGACTGGTTTTTGATTATTTTGTTATTGTCATTCTTTGCTACATCATTGTCTTATGTACTTTTCCGAGAATTGCTTATTGCAGACCACAATATAATTCAGTTGCATCTCAGATATCTGCTTGTAAAATTCTGCTTGTAAAATTCTGCTTGTAAAATTGCGTAATAAGAAGAAGACAACATAACCTCTTCGTTTACTGTCCAATTAAACAGCAATTCGTTAAAGGCTAGAAAAACAATTATTTATGATATAAGTAAAATCTCGGGTAACATATATGTACAGTAATCAAATAGTGTAATTGTCTATCAACGATAATTAAAAGCCATCATACATCTCATTGGCCTTTTCATGCTCATGGCGTTCATCATTAATCTTCCACCACCATTCAAAAAGCTCATTCTCAGGGTCCCGCAAGTCCCAGGGCTTGGGAGTTAGTATGTAATGCACGTTCTTGACCTCCTCGTCACGCCAAATTGGCTGATGAATATCACGAAGGGTCTTGAGGGCATTATACTTGTAAGAGAGCGGTACCCAGGAGTCACGGAAGACGTCGGAGAGTAAGGACTGATCGGCGAATTCATAGTTGTCTGTCATCGTGGGAGATGCCATGGCACCGATGATTTTGTCGTACGAGGCAGCAGACGGGTTGACGACTTGGAGACCACCGTTGCAGATGGCGAGTCCGGTGTTTGTGGGGGCTCCCCGTTCCTGGGCAGTATCAGGGTCCGGGTGCTGGTGAGTGAACGAGCAGTTCTCGGGGACCCTTGAATGAGAAGGTAGTGTTAGCATCGTGTAAGACAGCTTGCCATTTTTAATACCTGGTTACTCACCAGTCCTTCGGATAGTGGGCCTTTTGGAGGGGGTTGCAGGTACAGGCGTGCGAGGCGGCAAAAATACGATTGGTGTCATTCAACTCCATCTCCATGAGCTCATCCATGTTCTTGACTACAATCATGTCAGAGTCAAGCTGCACAACGCGCTTAAATTCGGTGAGATTAAACGGCTGCAGCTTCGACCAGCAGTCGTAGAAGCGCACATCGTTTCCGTAGTCCTTGTGCACTTTTGGCAGCAGGTAGGCAATCTCGCGCTTGGGGATTCCACGGGCCTCAAGTGCGGCATGGCCCTCCGGCTCGAGAGTCGAGGTGTAGAGGACTAGGAATGGATACTTGGTGCCTGACTTGCGCAAGGAATACTCGAGCGCAAGCAAGCCGGGGAGGTACTTTGTGTTTGTGAGCAGAGTTGTCCAGACATGAGTTGCTCCTTCGGGCAGAGACATTGCGACGGAGGAATGAGAGGGATTGAGGAGAGAGGAGGAGTGAAAAGGTGAAGTGAAGCGAGTAGAAGGGACAAGCAAGTCAGAAACCAGCTTACTTGATACGCCCGTCTTGTCCACGCACTCACGCCCCTTTGACCACTTTTTACACAAAAATTGTCTACGATATTTGAGCTACCACAACTCGTGTGCCCTCGTGCAATTTCCAGCCTATTTCATTGGTGGCCAAGACAGAAACCCCATCTTGCTGCTGCTTATCTAGACGGTCTGGGCGGCCCCGACGTGCGTGAGTCGTTCCTACTAATTTGTGCACAATGCTATTGAGCATTTATGCGTTGCCAATTTTGTCACTCATAATGTCACGTGATTATTTTTGCCCGCTCCCTATGGTACTTCTCGGGACAGGCTCTAATATATATCTGTGCTGCGCATCTCCTACCCCCTCTTCTCTTTACATATATAAGTCGTATACGTCTGAAAATGGCTGGAGGACACGGACCTACTAGTACGTTTATTGACTCTACTTTTTCTGTCGCTCCTGTTGGTGTCTTGCGGCATCTCTGTCCCAGCCAATGAGCTTTCCGATATTGTCGATCGTCCACTAACGTCTATACTCCAGCTCTGCACAGGGATCCTGCCATCGACAAGCACTATGGTATGAATTCCCGTGTTCTTTAGCCTGATTTGTTTAGCTTGATTTGTTGTATTTCAAGATGATTGAATGCTGACGTTACGGTCTACCACCAGCTCTGCGTGAAAACTACGAGTCTTATTTCAGATGGACTCCTAAGAACGCTCGGTACGCCTTTGCTTTTCTGGTTATCATTCCTGGCGCTTTGCTGTATACTGCCTATCGCACTGATGTAAGTTCAGTTGTAATTATTCCCCCTCTTCGTTGATGATGTAAGCTGACTTTCAACATCAGGGCGCAATCAACTTCGAAGGCAAGAAGCGCGGTTCTAGCATTTACGAGAGACATTAAATCTATAAGACCGCCAGAAAGATAGTAAATCACTACAGTACTACAACATAATTATCTTTTCTTTGCGAGCGCGCGTAGCTGCAATCGAGTTTATGTGGTTTGTTTTGCATGTCTTGATTCTTATAGTTCCTAATTGCATGCATTTAATTTATCAGTGACATTATATACATTGTACATAATTCTGTAGTATAGATTCCTTACCATGCTAATAACACGCTACTTATTCTTGCATTCCAATATCACAACGGCGACATTAAAACCGGTCCCGAGAAAACTAAAATTAAAATTAAAACAAGTAAAACTCCATGCGCAACGCCCAAAAAGAAATTGCCAAGATCAATAAAGACATTATTCTACACTCTTATTGCTCGCTATCAGCCGCTTGGGTATTGTTGACAATCATCGCAGTCATCTTCTCAATGTAAACGTCGCGCTCCGATGCAGATACCCCTTCATCCGGTAGGCCAACCGGTAACTTGCTCGTACTAGCAATAATAGAACTTTCTTCCAATATCTTTAGATTTGCAACTTTTTGCTGTATTTCTTTTCCTTGTGCAATCAAAAATCGTACAGTTTCGTCCATGGGCGCGACGCCATTAGTACGCTGCAGAAAGGCCAGAGCTGCTTGGTATGTTTTGAGGACTGTGATGAGCTGTCTGTTCTGACGGTTTTTATAGCGAAGTTTTTCGTTCGCATAGTAAGAAGCCTGCAATGTTTTCCGAAGGATGAGGAGTCTGTTGTCGATGTTTGCATGGGAAGTCGAAAAGTCAATACCCTGAAAGTAGCAATTTGCGTTAGCAAGTCCTCTCATGAAGATAATTACGATATCGGAGAGCAGAATGTGGCAAGCTTACCTTGTGATGTGATAGTCTCATCCAGCCGTCTGCAACATCATCTGGTATTGCGAGAATATTTCGCAACACGTAAAGCTCGAATCTATGAACGTCGTTAGATGACTCGATTATGATAACAATTCTCTGAAAACAAAGACACACCTATCAAAGTTTCTATCTACAATGCCCTCCAGTAATGTCTCCAACTTTGCAGTTCCTAACTCAATCTCTTCATCAGGGATATCCTTGCATGGCGGTGTATTTTGAAGGAAGGACTCAATGGCCGCTGTGCACTTGTAGAGGATGTTATTGACGGCATTTATGATATCGTCTAGTAAAGCAATTGGCGGGTATTCAAAGTGCTCCGTCAATAGCGCAGTTGTTCCCGAAGATGGCTGCGCCATGGCCATTAAGTTGATGTACGCTCGCAATCTGTTTGGCTCAAAGTATGGAAAGCAGGAAGAACGTGTAGTCCTTCATGTAAACAAAGGCGCGTTTCTGTACTTTGTTTCCCAAAATACTTCGAGCCGCACATATGATGTTAGGGTAGGGTTTACAATGAGATAGGGTTAATAAAAGACAGTCACAGTATTGCTTAGTCTATGAGCCGCACGATTCAGGCTGCGCGACCTCAAATTAAGAGTACGCTTTGAGCTTTGCTTTGAATCCTCATAGGACTGAGCAGTACAAAATTACATCTCTGTCGACGAAGTCCCGTTATTAAGCACCTTTTACGTTTTATATTCACTGATTTAACATGTCTGACACCGAGGAAGTTATTGCCGCCGAGGAGATCGTTGAGGTCGAGGCCTCTGCTCCCGCTGGAGGAATGACCGTCGAGGAGGCTCTCAAGGGCGTTCTCCGCAAGGCTCTCATCCACGACGGTCTTGCTCGTGGTCTCCGTGAGGCCTCGAAGGCTCTTGGCCGGTATGTATTTAATGCTGAGTTTGAAAGAGACTGGCAAAAAATTTAGTTGCTGACGTTATGTTGAATAGTCGCGAGGCTCACCTTGCTGTCCTTTGCGACTCTTGTGATGAGGAATCGTACGTTAAACTCATTGAGGCTCTCTGCGCTGAGCCCGAGAACAAGATTCCCTTGATCAAGGTCTCTGACTCAAAAAAGTTGGGCGAGTGGGCTGGTCTTTGTAAGTAGCACCGTGAAAGCATGATCTGAGAATGCATTTGGAGGCACAGTTTGCTAACCACTCGTTTTCTATATGTAGGCGTCCTTGACCGTGAGGGTAACGCTCGCAAGGTCGTTGGCGCCTCTTGCGTTGTTGTCAAAGACTGGGGTGAGCAGTCGGTCGAGCGCGACTTCTTGTTGCAGTACTTTGAGGGCAACTAAGGTGCAGGCATTTCATGTACATTTTTTCGGGTAATAAGGGTTCATAAAAGTATCTCTTTCTGTATTTATTTTGTTCTATTACGCAGAAGAAATTGGATTGTGGCATTCGATGTCTCTCGAAATGTATGTGAGTCTCCATTTGATGGAGATTGGGAATATGTAGAGTAAGATATATAAGTATAGTAGGATCTATTTTTTTTAGATTAAAAACCTCCCAAAACAATGCAAGACCAAATGATAATATACACAAATCACGAAACAAGTAATCTGACAACAAGAAAGTGACTTATTTCATATACCGCTCTAATCATCTCGAGCACCAGGTGCCGTCAGATCTTTGCTGTTAACGTCGCCCAATTTCAGTAGACTTCCTTCGACTGAAAACACTCTGCCAGAAGTTTCCAAAGCCTCGATTACAAATGTGAGTTTCTCATCAATCTTAATCCCTTTGTTGTCAACCCAGCTACCGAGACTTTTGCTTGATTGAGCTGCTCCTTCGTTCTCAATCAACAAACCAGCAGCATCACGATCTTCCTCCTCTTCCTCTTCTACCTCATCCTCTCCCGTGTACTCGTTCTCAACAAACTTCCATTTAGGAGGTATTCGGTCGCGAGTTATGCTAGCATTAAACACGTCACAGACGAGCAAGCCGATATGACTACGCGATTGCATGTTGATTCTTCCTTGTAGAATATCACCTCTCTTTGGTCTCCAGACCAAGAGTTCAGCAGTCACCCACGCAAACGCAAAGGGTGACTCGTTTATTATCCTCGCTCCAGAGTCTTCATCCACAGCGACGTCAAGAACTGCAAGTACAATACCGCCAACTGGAGCAAAGTAGGTCATTGTGAGCGGATCGAGATGCTGGGCGCGCACACCTTGGAGCGGCGAGAGAGTGTACATTGGCGCAATAGACAAATACAAAGTCGTAGATGCACGAAAAAAACACTGTGACAATGCAGGATTTCCCAGAACAGAGACTTTAGAAGGGAATTCGAGTTGACGTGGAATTTCAGACAGAATTGATTCGGAGACTGTGTCTTTTGCTAGTGAGTCGATTGCTGCTTTTTTCTGTGACTCTACAGAGGCGGATAAACGCCTCCGCTTCTTTGTCTTTTTCTCAATATCTGCCATATCTCTTGACTTCTCTCTGTGCTTGAAAAATATCCCAAGTCTTCATCCAATCTCAACCAAAACCAAACTAAAAAGACAAATTTTTCAAAGTTTTCGTGCAGAAGTCCAATCGTGCGGCTTTTTTTTAAGGCTACGCTTGGGAGTTTTAATAGCCGGGTAACTTGATTATTTTTTCTAACCTTTTTGTGGAAAGAAAACATGAGGCAAAAGTAGGGAAAAATTCCTCCCAACTGCACAAAATAGATACCACATTTTCCTTGTCTCTGTTGGTTCATTTAGGACGGGATATAATATCTTACAATTATGTCTGACGAGGTATTTATGCTATGTTTTACTTCTTTTATAGTCAGGCTACTGACTACGGCGTGTAGATTGTGTGGCAGATCATCAATCAGGATTTTTGTTCCTATAAAATCAAGTATGCTGTTTACTTTGCAATATACAAAGTAGCAAGTTGTCTAACGCTTTATAATTAGGACATTGAAGGATCAGACTTTTTGTCGAAACGAGTATAATGTAGGTTTTTTCTATTTAAACTCAGGTTGACAATGAATGAAGTATTCTAATCGCATTCGATAGGTCACCGGCTTTTGCACAAGACAATCATGCCCACTCGCCAACTCTCGCTATGCTACAGTGCGTAATGTCAATGGTAGACTTTATTTATACATGAAGACTATCGAGCGAGCACATACTCCACTTAAGCAATGGGAACGGATAAAGCTTTCTCAGCAATATACGAAAGCACTCGAGCAGATCGAGCAGAGGCTGATATACTGGCCCAACTTTCTTATCCATAAATGCAAACAGCGACTTACAAGATTGACTCAGGTTGCTATTGCATCTCGTAAATTAGCACTTAAGAGTAAAGACGAAGAACGGCGAGTGGTGGGTGTCAAGTCTAAAGTCGTCAGACGCGAGACTACAAGAGAGAGAAAAGCACTTGCTGCCGCGCGGGTGGAGAAGGCGATTGAGAAGGAACTTTTGGATCGATTGAAGAGTGGAGCATACGGAGATAAGCCTTTGAATGTCGATGAAAAAGTATGGCAGACAATTATGAACAACATGCGGAACTCGGCTGAAGGAGAAGCTGATGAGGATGTTGACGACGAAGCCGAAGAAGAGGAAGAGAGCGAAGGTGAGGCTGAAGTCGAGTATGTTGAAGACGATGATGATGCCGATGATGATGGCGATTTGGTTGAGCTTGACGATATTGAGAATTGGCTTGGTGCCGATGTTGCTTCTGGTGAAGAGTTTAGTGATTCGGATTCTAGCATTGAAGAAGACTCCGAGGACGAGGACGATACAGAGAAAGCTGCGGCGACCAAGCGGAAGCGACCCAGCTCTTCATCTAAGCCAAGAAAGCGTATGTTTTCTGTTTATATCTATTTTATCCTTTCTTTGCTCAAATCTGACCCTTTCTAATAGGTGCACCACGCGTGGAAATCGAATATGAACAGGAACCCGCGCAAACCTCAAGCATGCATGCTGCGTCTTGGTAGAACCATTTTTTAGTTGTGGTTTTGGATTCATGCATATGAATAAATAGAGATTACTGTGTTTTTTGTTCTTGTTACAGCGTGTTGAAATGACCGGTTTGCTAGTAAAGATTAAGTTTTATTTATGGGCATGATCAAAAGTATTTATTTGCTTGATATGTATTCAATGGGAAGTATGGTTTGAAGCTTATACTAAAATAGAATTAAAATAAGAAAGCTTTTCTGTCTATTTGTTTATAATGAATATCTAGTGTAAAAAGACTGCTTTTTTATAGAAAGTAGTTCAATTATGAAGAACTGTCTAAGGTGACCCCTGAAAATCAGCGGGACAAGCCAGTCCGCTTATACGCTCTCCCCTCATCGCCAATCTCTCCTCTCCACTGCCCTTCTTTTGCCCTCTACTCACTCCGCCCTGCGGGGCGTTCTAATTTTTAATACGCAGCTCGTTTGATGTCCCTTATTTCGCAGGCATATACAACGCTGGCTGCAAGCAGGACAGACGACGACGTGACGGCTCAGCCTCACTTTGACGCGTCGCAACGGCTAGCGAATTGGTACTCGCCGTCACCGACACCGTCCGGTAAGTCTTCGGCATACTCTTCCGTCAGCGTATCTGCTGACGAGTCTGAAGAGAACGAAGACAATGGCGAGCGAGGTATCGTATCTTTTAAAGTTGGCGGTGGGAATTTGCGGAGTACGACTGCGAGACGACGGAAGACGCGACCCCGACGGTATGCGACTTCGCGCGACAAAGTGAAGGTATTGGATGGAATTAAAGATGGCTACAATCTTGGATTTCGGAAAAAGTGCGTGGAATGCTGTTTGATTATTGGCTTGTTAGCCATTGCTGTCCGACATAACTTGCCGACGGTGCTCGATAATCTCTCATTTGTGCTTGTATGCAGCTCAATTCTTGTAGCTGTGTTGTACGTGCAACGAGGATACTGGAGCATGCCGTCGGTTTTGTATATATACCTTTTCCCTACAGCGCTCACATTGGCGGATTATCCCCAGTATCTGAGGTTGAACCTCCTGCTGTCGGTGTGCTCTTTGCCTTTACCAGCTGCTGTGCTGTCAAACATTGCGATCATCCTGCAACCTTCTAATCCAGCAATATATTACCTTCATTCAAGCATGACAAGTATTGTTGGTACACTTACTACAACCTCATTATCTCCCACCGAGACATTACTAGCAGGCACCCTTCTAGTCAATTTACTTTTGAACGCCAAATCAATGGATATGATCTTCCTTCGCGCATTTATGTTTGGTTCGTTGTTTAGCTTATGGCCATCGATGCCACTAGTTAAGAAAGTTATGAAGATTTCACTACTACCAAGACATCGAAGACCTAAAAATTCGGGAAAGAAAAAATTAATCTATGCGTGTGCAGTGTATGCTATTTTTGTGGTGAATGTGCTTTTCTTCGTGAGACTTCATTTGTCGAAACAACTTGGGCAGGATCCGTTTGCGTATATGGTTAAGTAAGCTTTCTCGCACAATTTTGTTTTGCCGTGATTCTCTCTGTATTTTATCTAACTTGAAAGCAGCTACTTATTTCTTGCGGAGGACTCCACACGGCGTCTGAGCATACTCGCATACTGGTCTGCCTGGCTGATAATCTGTATCCCGTGGATTCAATACCATTCCTCCTCCTGGACAATCGACATTCGTCGAAAAGTGTGGCATGGGATGGTCGTCGGCATGTTCCTTTTTAGTGGCGTAAATCGCGATGTCATATTTACTTCACTTTCCCTTTCGATAGCTTTGACGCTATTTTTATTTTCCGAGTTTCTTCGCGCCACGACATTACCGCCTCTAGGACGCTTGATTCACGAATCCTTAAAAAAATATACCGACGAGCGAGATACGTGCGGACCAGTCGTTGTTTCTCATATATTTCTCTTACTAGGTATATCACTGCCAATCTTCTGGTCCGGGTCAGTAGCCGGAATAGTTTGTCTCGGCTTTGGCGACGCCTGTGCCTCGATCATCGGAAGACGATACGGCTTGCATCGATGGTTTGATTCAAAAAAGACTCTAGAAGGCTCAGCTGGCTTTGTAGTCGCCGCTTTTTTGGGGCTTATGCTTGCCAAACACTTGATTCCCGGCTACGACGAAAATATACTAGGCGATTCCGAGACTTCATTTCAGTGGACTTTAATCACCTGTATATCGACAGCTGTACTTGAAGCAACGAGTGGAATGAATGACAACGTTATTGTACCGGTGTATATGTACGTTACTCTTCGTCTTGGCGCGGAAAATTATCTGAGTAAACGCGTTGCCGTGTCTCAGTCTGTGGGATTCTGAGCTGCGTGCTTTTGTGCATCTTGTGTTTCAGTTTTTTTTTTCACATTTTGTCTTTATTTACGTAAAATTCGCTTATTGGGATTGGATGCTTTTTTTCTTCTTTGTATTTTATAATAGTAATGATGAAAGAGGTGATTGAAGGGTTTGCCTTTAATATACATGTCTTGCGCAATCCTCGTAGTTGAACTATGGAATTAATATTAGTGATAAAAATAGAAACACAGCAGCGCCAAATTATGAAGAAGAAGAAACAAAATTAGTGTGAAAAACAGAAAAAATAACGAAGGCTAGAATACACCAAATTATCATTAACGAGCACGCATACTTCGTCCCGATGTTGTCAATAAATCCATAACTGGCGAGATCTCACGATGAGAAGCCCTTGACTTTTGCCGCGGACTCGAGATACCGATGTCAGATTCTAAAATACCCTGTGCAGTAACGGCGTTCTCTGCACGTTTCGAATGACGCGGTGAAACTGTTAGCTCGGTTAAGGGAGCTGGACCGTTGCTTCGAGTAGCACGAGTCGAGACAGCTGCATGATTGAGCGATCGTCCGCGGAGACGCTTGCTTGAACTATGCCGTGGCGTCGAGGTGGTGGAAATCATGCTCTCATCAGCGGTTTCTGAAAGTAGACGCTTACGTTTCCCGCGCTCTAACTCAACTCTATGCCCGAGATTCCACAGCTGGGAACGAGCTACGCCGGCTAACTTTTGCGGAGGCACAATCATGAACCTTGAAGAAGGAATCAAATCAGACTCTTCATGACGCTCTGAGACAGAAGTCGCTGCTTTCCCGCCCCGATAATCTTCAGCGGATTCACTCGACGGAGCAGATTCGGCAGTGGCCTCTTCTTGCGCGGAACGGTACTCATCTGTCGGAGCTGCGGCAGCCGCTCCATCATCGACACTGTTTTCTGTCTCGGCAGAAGAAGATGCTTGTTGAGTTATATCGGCTGCATCAGATGATAAATTCTCAGAATCAGAGTATTTAGAGTGTTCACTGGCCAAAATACGTAACCCAGCAACTTTAGGAATGCCTTGTCTAGTGGATTCCGGCTCACAAACAGCATTAGATTTCACAACTGCATGCGTTGGGGACTCAATTGAATACTCAGTCGGTTTCTCGCTAGTCTCTTTGTGCAATTCAATTCGCCCATCGTTGTCGCCTGGAGGCTTCTCTGCAAGCGTCAACTGAAAGTCGACATCGACTGCCGACGGAACGTGCACAGTCTTCGCCGTGGATGTGCCCACTGCCGCACCCACCTGCCACGCCGCAGTATTATAACTTAACGAGTTTATGCCACCGGCTCGGCCCACCACCAACGGCGTCCAGACTAGCTTATCCGGCTCTAGTTTTATGTATCCCTTATCTTCCCATTTTGCAATCGTGGACTCGATTAACGCGCGATCAACTCGAATTCCGTATGTCTGCGTTTGCGGATCCTGCACGAGCGCATTTAAACCTTCAAGACCACAGACGACGTCGTCGCAGGTCATTCCTGTTCTGTGCGCTAATTGTGAGATACTGACTGATGTTGTACTGGAGTCGAGAAATAGATCGCGCAATTGGTAACATAGTGTTTGTTTCCAATAATTTCGATATGAAAGCAAACCAAGGTCCGAAAGCGGTTTCTCTGGAGTACCTAGCTTGCCTTCTGTGCGAGTCAGAAGATAGGAAAATGAAATCAGGAAATTTCCGTAACCTTTTCGTTGGTGGATTGGAAGTGTGAGAATGCACGAGACATTGTAGCTTGAGGTATTTAGTTTTTCCTTGATGAAAATATTGTCTCAGTAAGCGTGGAACAAACAGGATAAAAAAATAAATATAAATACCTTCGAGAAATATCCCACAAAATGGCAACCTCGTTCATCTGATTCAGTCATGATATAAAACAAAAAAGGCTCGACGTCATAATACAAAGTCTTGGAGCCCAGAAATAGTTTTGCCAATAGGCACAGGTATTGGCAGTACATTGGATTTTTGCGACCATCTACTTCGAATATAGAAACATTTCCAGCGCGATAGATTTCGTCGCCGGGAGGATGCTGCGCCGGACATTTGAGTTGATGCCGCCAATTAACGTATCCAGATGGCATATACTTTAAACAGTACTCGCAAATATAAAGAATAGACCGACGGTTATATTCTTCCGGATATGGTGCCGTGTACCACGTCTCAATCTCATAATTACTAAATCGAATAGCACGGATTTTCGAAATAGATTGAATTGCCATGTCATCTTCAGACACAAGATCGGCGTCCGAAGCAGAATCAACCGACGATGATCCTGAAGACAGGTCGTAAATGTAATCAGCCTCATTGTCTGAGTACTTAATCTTCTTGTCAGCGTTATTAGCATCAACATATCCATCTTCAGATGACGACGAGTCACCAGTACGTCCTCGTCGCCGTCGCCGTTTCCGATGTATCTGAGTATTCTGACTCTTAATATTGCGGCTCAGTACTCTCTTTTCCTTCTTCTCGCTCTTTTCCTTTTGCTGAGCCAGTAGCATCGTCTTACTAAACATCATCCTATCCAACGCACCAGGCACAGTGCGAGTTGTATCGGCCTGACTAGCAGTCAATAACCCGCCATATGGTTTCTCGATGCCGTTCTCATCGAGTGCTTCTCCGCGCGTCGCATTGGATGATTTCTTGTAAAAGTAGACATTGCGCTCGGTTTGGTCGTATGATAAATATCCAGAAATCGCGAGATTATTCTCTTGGGTATTGATATGGTTTGCAAGATCTACAAGATTAAATTTTGCAATGAAAGACGAAGCCGATTTTTCGAATCTGACGAACTTCGATGTATGGCTATCGCGAGGACGTGTAGCAAGTCGTAATTGGATTGGCTGGAGATGCTGCTGTTCAACGGATGCAACTGGTGTACGTATACGCAGACTTGTGACCGGTCGTTGGTCTTCAGAGTCCGGTTCTGTGGAAGGCGCGTGAGTACGCTGTCTCTTATTATCGCGCATTGGTGGCTCAATTACTGGATACATCCGAGGCCGTCCTCTTCCTCGTTTCGGAGAAATCACCACGCCATGCGCTGCAGCTGATGTATCGGTACTTTGCGACCGCGTCGCGCGGGTAGATTGTAATATCATTTGTTCTACCTCTGGTGTTAACAACGCGGTTGGCACCCGTGTGCGTAAGGTTCGAGGAATGTTCGAGTTTATTGGAATTGTGACTTGTAGATCTTGAATGCTGTTGTCATCATCGGGGACATCGCTTACGGCATCATCAGCCATGAATTCTTCATCAGGCTCGCCAACGCTCTGTGCCTCTTCTTCTTCGACGTTGTCGTCTACTTCGTCGTCGAGAAATAGTAACGCCGGATCGATCTCAATCGGAGCTGCTTCCTGTACTTCACTTTGCTGCTTGACGGCAGTAGACAATTTTTTTGGTGTTGTGTCGCGTATATTATCGGTCGTCCCTGTACGCGATGAACGAGTTCGACTATGTCGCGACGGTGAAGCCTTTATTTGACAGCTCGAGCATATCCAGTTGCGACTCGATAACGAGAGAGCCGACGGGGATAGCGAGGTATTCATTCGTTTGAGACACTCAGCGTGAACTATTTGAACGAGAAAAGAGTCAGGATACGTGTTGAATTCTTGTAAAAGTTAAAGCATACCTCTTGAAACGCGGCATTCAGTACAGGTAAAGTAATTCTTATCTCGACGTCTGTCATTGCAAATTCTATACATGCATTAGCACAAGTATTTTTTCATGGTTGTCAAGAGTTTTTATGAACGAGATACATACTCGCAGGCGTCGATTCCCGTACTACCTCGTAAGGTCCTCCTAGAAGACACCATGCTCGGCACACGCTCAGCAGAAGTCAACCTCTCGCCACCAGTCTCGCGATCCAAATTTCTAGTCACCGACAGGGGCGAAGATAACGGCGACGAACTAGCCAGTGAAGAAAGGGCGCGCATTGGTGATTCTGGGGGACGAGCAGAATCGACATTTAGTGATGAGCGATCATTGCCTCTGCTGTTTATGCGCGCTGAAGAGCGCTTTGGTCGCTGAGATTGCGCCGTTGTTTTGTCGATTGGGGAATGTTGGAGAAGTGCTGAGTCGTGTTTACTTCTCTGTGACAATAAAGTGTTAGAGTACCGGGTTGATTATAAATGTATTATCATGTGGAGGAATGCGGATATGTGTTTTCGACATTCAACTAATTTCACACAAGCAAGCATTCAAGTAGAGATTTTTTAAACAGAAGACATACCGTTGACGATCGAGACTGTAAACTCGCTTTGCGCCTATCAAACACAGCCATGCGCAACGGGTGCCAAACAGTACTAACAAAGACTCACCTCACCGAGGCGCTTCAGCGTAAATGTAAGTACGCAATACAACGACACACAATCTAAATCTAACTGAAACAAGACTTGTCGGACGATTTATGTTAGCATTACAACGATAAAGAGGAAGCGCTGTGTGAGTATTGCGTATCTTGATGTTGAGTAAATCCAAAACGCGTCTTTGATCCACGAACAAAGCGTGAGGTGGGTAGACATCCAACACGCACATACGCATACTCAACGATAACATCAACAGCAACATACCCGAATCAACAGTTAAACTACAAGAAACAGTAATGTAGTTCAACCCAAAGACTGATAAAACACCTTGGCTTGCATCAGCTTGCTCTGTTAAGAGAAATGTAGGCAGACTAGGTTCGTTAAACAAAGGGGTTACACGCACTCGCTGCGGACAAAGCCGCAGCTTCATTGTTGACCACTTCACAACGTCAATTTAACACTAAATTTCAGTATTGCATTATCTATAATTATATATAACGGTTTATTAATCAATTAAATTTCTACTGTATAATCATCTCTAGTTACTATCAAAATGAGCCTCCTCGTTGCTGATAATCGATGTCCAAACCCTAGCCACTGGGACTTTGCACACATTCAATAAAATTTAAAAAAACTGCCAAAAAGCACATATCGATTAGCTTGACTAGGACCCTGAACACACCGACTACATAAAACAGTGTGTATATTAGCTGCTTGTGGAGATTGCACATTGAGGGAGGTTACATTTTTGTAACTGTACTACGTGATGTTTATTCTCAGCAAGTTTTCAGATCTAATTCGCATCGAACCATCCAAATTCTCCAAAAAAACTGAAGATGCGCTAGAAGACGAAATTAATATTAAATACGCAAACAAGGTATTACTCTTTTTCCTTAAGAACCTATTGTATAGCGCTAATTGAGGAGAGGGTAGGTTGTTCAGGACGTTGGGTTATGTGTATGTCTGTATGATATATTAGAAGTCGGAGATGGACTTATTCGACACGGCGATGGATCGGCCTACATAAAAAGTAAATCTCCTTGATTTCTGATTTGTTCTTATTACTGACCTATGTTATACATTTGTTGTAGCCGTGTTTCGGTTAGTTGTGTTTCGACCTTTTGTGGGAGAGATCTTAGTTGGCTGGATCTCGTCATGTTCGGAAGACGGCATCAAAGGTACTTTCCGCACCCTTATACATCGAGCACAAATGGATATGCTAACAGATATAGTACGAATGGGATTTTTTGATGACATATTTATACCAAAAGAGTATCTTTTTGAAGGCTGTATATTTATACCACCTGAGCAAGCGTGGATTTGGCGCACCGAACACGACCTCTACATCGACACAAACGAACGAATAAGGTTCCGGATCGAGCAAGAGATATTTACAGATCAATCACCGCAAGGACCAAATAATACTGAATCAGCGGACTCGGTAGCGCAGAATGGCACAGATGCGGTGCAGCAGCAGCAGTTGCTGCAAAATTCGGGCCCAAGTGTTTCTGCACCATATTCATTGATCGCGTCGTGTCAGGCGCCGGGAATGGGGTTGGTTACGTGGTGGGATTGATTGTAGTTGAAGAGATGTACGATAGCGAAATGATAAAACGATCTAGAATTTTGCATGCGCTCAATATTAAACACTTGGTCATGGATCAAGCATACTGCTCACAGGTCTCAACTTGGGAGGCCGCTGCTGGCTACCAGACCGCGTATCAAGATTAATAGTGCTTAAATCTTCCTCGAGACTCTATAATAGGCTCCAATTAGCATGACTGAACAGACAGTATATAAACAGAGGGAGTAATACTTTTAACTGCATTTTATATACTCCTAACTTCTTTTCTAAATCTAAGCACTCGGCAATACCTCTGTCAAGTGCCTCAACCAGCCTACTCTCTCTCTGTATATCAGGTTCAATCATTGCATGTACCGTAGCAGATTCAGCTTGTTGTAATTCCTTAACAATTTGCTTTTCCAGGCCGCGCGAGGAATCTCGATCCGTCCACGAGAAATACTCTAGCGTCTCTTCAATTCCTGAAACTTCAAGAGCTGTTTTCGCGGACGACAGGAAATTGAAAAAGGTCCGTATAGTTGGTATTTCTTGTGGTTTAGCGTCATTATTGTTATCATTATTTTTATTGATATCACGATCAAAGTCGTCTTTGACATCATTATTAGAGTCGTGGGCGGGATCAGATATAGTAGGTATTCCACTATTAGAAGACTCAATTACCGGCATCGTTCGTGCTTGGCGCAATGGTACTCGAACCATATCATCACTATTGCTATCCACCCGAGTTGAAGGAGGGTTCACAGGTTGTCCGCGCTGCGATTTGAACGACATAGTCGGCACAGCCAATATCTCTGTCCTCGACGACGATGATGACGAAATGGAAGGCGATGGTAAAGGCGACGACGATGAAGGCGTTTTTCTAGAAATAGACTGAAACATCGGTGATTTGCTACCTAGCGATGAGAGAGTAGGAGTATTTTTTGCGCTGGAAGCATTTGATGAAGAAAATGAGGATGAAGAGAATGTGGTCGCAGAGCGCTGTAAAGGGGCCGGTGCAGGTCTTCCCTTCGCCGCGGATGAGCCTCCGCTGTTCGATTGTTTGTGACTGCGAGCGCCCATTTAATCGTCAATGAAGAGTCTGCTTAATCCAATCCACGGTAGATTACAGTATACTGAACTGAATAAGGTAAAGTGAACGGTTTAAAGATGTTCAGTTGATGCTCAAAGATTCATGATGGCGCGGCGCGTGTGGACATGAAGGACAAGCCACACCCAAGCCATAATTTGACGCCACATTCGGGAGTTCTGAAAACTCCCAACCAAAAAAATACAAAGTTCGAGGAAAAAAAAATTTGTATAGTGTGCTTTCGAGCAAGTGGTTAGTATAGACAGACTACAGTTCTTGAGTCTATAGAACGTTTTGTTTTATTCGCTACTGTTTTTCTGTTTTGAAGCACATTATTTTTTTGCTTTATTCTAAAAAAGAGGGAAAACATGGCAAAGAGCACGGAAACCCCGACACCAGACTCAGCGCAGGAGCAGACGACACGCGCGCTGATCCAGCAAATTTACTCTTTTTTGCTGAAAAAGGATCTAACAGCAACAGCCAAGAAACTTGAAAAAGAGGTTAAAAAGAAAATTAGTGGGCTTGAAGTCGGAGAAGGCGCGGAAGTTGGAAGTGATCCTTTGGAGCTGGTGTATTATGCTTGGAAGGAAGGCAAGACGAAGGCAGACCTTGAGAAAGGCGACGAGAGCAGTGACGACAGCAGCAGTGACGATAGCAGCGATGATAGCAGCGATGATAGCAGCGACGATAGCGGCGATGAGAGCGGCGATGAGAGCTCTAGTAGCGACGACGAGACAGCAATGGCAGTCGACAAGCCAGACTCTACATCTTCATCCTCAAGCTCTGATGATGAGTCGGAATCTGATGATGATTCGAGTAACGACGAAGATGACAATGTGGAGACTACGACCGTTACGACGACAAAGACCACGCTGACTACCAAGAAAGAAATTAAAGCGGTTGATTCTAGCTCTGATTCTGATTCGGATTCCGATAGTGATTCCAGCTCTGAGTCTGAGAGTGGCTCTGATTCTGATTCGGATTCCGATAGTGATTCTAGCTCTGGATCATCGTCAGATGACAGTAACAGTAGCAGCAGTAGCTCTGAAGCTGGATCAGAAGCTGAATCTGCATCCGAATCTGAGTCTGAATCTGAATCTGAGTCTGAATCTGAGTCTGAATCTGAGTCTGAATCTGAATCCAAGCCTGAAGAGAAGCAAAGCAGCAAGCGTAAACGCGAGTCTTCAACGTCATCTTCATCCTCATCCGAGGCAGCGACGTCGACGTCGACACCGATGTCATCATCAACAGCAGAAGATGAAGAAAAGACAAGTAATAAGAGGGCGCGAACAGAGTCTTCTGCCACTCCTGAGAAACGTGAAAAGAGGTAAATTGGTGCTCAGTGCTATATCAATAGTGTTTTAATACTGACGTTATCTACAAATTAAGCACCGATCCCGCGCGGCGCTTTTCGCGCATCAACCGCGAGAAAGTGCAGTTTGAGTCAGGTGTGCTGCAGGACAACACGTACAAAGGAGCTGCCGGCACGTGGGGCACGCTAGCGAACGAGAAGCTGACGCAGGTGCGCGGGAAGGATTTTACAAAGAACAAGAACAAGATGAAGAAGGGTGGCTACCGCGGCGGCACGATCGAGCTGACGAGCGGAAGCTACAAGTTTACAGATTAGAAATTACTTATATAATAGAGTTTAATCATTGAACTATGATTTGTAAGCACAGGCACGCAGCATAGGCCGGGTACGAAATTTTCGCACGGGCCAGGTACTGGCAGATGCGACACAAAGTCGCGTACCCGGGCGACGCGCCGAGTTGTGGACCACATGGGCTGTTGGACCTCATCCTGCTCTGCTTATCCTCTGCTTCCTACTTCCTTACTACCGCCCCATCCCACTCCTTCATCAGGATCCTGCTCTCTTCGCTTCCCTGCTCTGCACAAGCTGCTCTCCGCTGCTCTCTAGCTGCTGCTGCACAAGCAGCTGCCCGCTGCGCAGCCGCAATGCCCCCCGCCGCCGCTACCCCCCGCCGCCGCCTCTCTGCACACGACTACCGCCTCGACCTGCGCCAGCAACCCGTCCGCTGCCGCGCAACCGGTTCCTCCGACCGCGCCCTCGCCGACCGCAAGGCTGTCGACCCCCCGCCAATTGTCCAGCTAGTTGTCCGCGACGGCGACCCCGCCCGCGAGTGGCTTCAGTCGCCTTTCTTCTTCATGTGCGCAAACCTCTGCGATCCCGTTCGTGACCAGCCTGTTCCGCGACCACCGTCTGAGACTCTGGCCGGCACCCTAGTTTCTTCTTTGCATCGCGTTCGCGATGAGGATGATCGTGAGGGTGGCTATTTTGTTTTTGGTGATATATCTGTTAAACTTGAAGGTCGCTTCCGTTTGCAGTTTTCGCTCTTTGAAATGCTCGAGTGCGTGTTGTCTCTCTTTTTTTTTTTTTTTTCCTTACTTCTCGTCGTTTTAAACAATTATATTGCGTTCCTGCTGTAATGATTTTACTAACTGTCTACTCTTCTGTATCAGCAGCTCACAGGTGGAGTTTATAACCTCAATCATGACCGACGTATTTACAGTCTACTCTGCTAAACAATTTCCCGGCGTTCTCGAATCAACCGCACTGTCTCGTCAGTTTTCAGACCAAGGAGTCCGACTTCGATTACGAAAGGAGACTGGGGCGCGAGCAGCGGCGGCAGCGGCGGCAGCAGTAGCCGCTAATGCGGCCGTCTCGCGGCATGCTTCAGTTGACGGGACCGACGATCGGAGTACGAGAAGTACGCGTGCGTCGTCGCCGGATGAAGCGTCGATAGAGGCTGAACCTAGAAGTAAACATCCACGACTATCTGCACCTGCTACATTGTCTTCGCCGCCACTACCTCCACCTCCACCTTCTGCTGCATCATCAATTGCACAGCAGCAGCAACAGTCTCCGAAGCTAAGTAAGAGTCGAAACAGCAGTCTAGCGCGGAGTAGTACCAGCAGTGCGTCAAGTCATGCCACATTTTCGTCACGAATTACCCCAAAAGAAGACTCCGGATATGCGTCCAGTGAAGCTATAACGCAGCAGCAATATGCAATACAGCAACAGCAACAGTATGTTCCCGAAACGCGTAGCGCGTTTTCTGCACCAGGCTATGATGACTATAATCGATTTCAGACGTATCGTAGTCAATCATACTTCCAACTACCGCTATATTCTCAAACATCGCAATTCGCTCAGCCACCACCACAACTACCAGCATCACTTTCGCAACAACAGCAACAGCAGCAGCCACAGCAACCACAGCAACCACAGTCACAATACTCTCAGCAGCCACAACATTCACAACTACGGCAATACACACAACCTCAGCATCAGCATTATATAGCACCATCGGCATACTCACCCTCTTCACCCCTGCCGCTTCTCCATCCATCACTAGTTCCGCGCGCGCCTCCACCGAATATCCCAGTGAGCTCGCAATCGATAGCGAATGCTATGCGCGAAGGCGATGGAAGAGTACGGCTTCCACCCGTAGTTGGTGCCAGTATGACACATGGCAGCGGTGCTGATTCTATTTTCCAACAATCGTGGCAACGAATAATACAGCAGCAACAGCAGCAGCAACGAGAAAGAGATACAATGTTGCTGACGCCGCCTTCTGTGCGGGAACCGTCGTCTGAGCGACGAGCTGATTCTAGAGAGAGGTAAAATGTGCGTTCTTTTTTTTTTTTTTTTTTATTTATTTATGTTTTCTTTTCCAAAGATTAATATATGAGCATATGAGTGAATGGATTTTTGAATTTAATGTAATGGGTATGGGATTGTATTCGGTATGAGCTTTGATTAAAATGTGTTTGTTCATGGGAGTTTTCCTTCTTTTTTTTTTTTTCTTTCTTTTTTTTCTTTTATTGTTGTTGTTGCTGTTTGCTTGTTTGTCATGTACTAGATGCAGGTGGTGAAGGAGTATAGAGAAGAGAAAAGAAGTGTAAGACTATCGATATATAGAGATGAATACAACTAAAAAAAATATATAAATAAAAATAGGTTTAGTAGGCGATAGAAGGATTACTACCGACGGCGTCGGTCACCGGCCAAAACGGAGAAGCTATGGGCAATAAATGAAGATAAGATTTTGGTGAGGATGAAGATGACACGCATGATTTAAAATAAAACAAGAGCAGTAAAATATATGCAATTTTTGATAATAAAAACACGATATATGAATTATCCTTATGAATGAAGGATGAAAAAAGACAAAACAGTATTCTAGAGATTCCGCAACAGAATGAACTAAAATAGAATTGAAATGAAACTTAATGAAACTTCCAGCAGCGATCGCCGGTTATTCTGGATTTTATGACATTTATCTACGTGATGATTTCTGGTTTAATTGTGGTGTACAGAGACCGCCAACACTATAAGAGAGAAATCAGGAGAGGCAACGTTTCAGATTCGGACGTCAAGCGCCCTCTTTATTTGTTTTCCTAATCATAGCGTAGGAGGAATATAGATATTGACAAAATTGCCAAATCAATTGGATCTGAAAATATAATCTTAAAAGGAACAGCAACTATAAAAGATCGAGCTCGGCTAAAAAATAAAAGTATAAAATTGAGTTTTATAATAGAAGCCGAATAAAAGTCAGAACTCAGCCAGGACAGAGTCTAATAGCAAAAAAAAAAAAGAACAGAGTTACCATTGAGATAAGATAGAATCAGACAATATATAAACCAAGATATTAGAAAGGGTATATAGCAAAGTTGAAGTAGAATAGAAGAGTGAGGATAATTGACCTATAAAAGCAGCCACATTCCGGCAGCAACGGTCTGACGTCACAAATTGTGGTGTTCTAGCCGCCGTTTTTCGGATCTTGTCATTTTTTAACCTTTTCTTCCCAATTTTTAGGTTTGAGAGCATACTTTCGATCTTGCATGAATAGTTTGAGTGGTTTTTTTTTTTGGCTGAAGCCATAAAAACAATTTGCTTTTCAGATATATATATATAGCTGTAATAGGATAATTAGGACATAGTAAACAGTAAATAGTCAGTAAACAGTAAATAGTCAGTAAACAGTAAATAGCCAGTAAATAGTAAACAGTCAGTTAACGAATTTATACTCTAGACCGCAGATTCCATTATATTCTCGGTTATGTATTCTAATTTCATCCGACTCCAGTGTTTATCCTCTTTTCTTTGTTTTCTATATTCCGATATTTCTAATCTAGGAATATTCTTTTAATTATCTTTATATTTTTTTGTTGAAAATATTTGTTGTCATTTCTAATTAATTGTCACTGATGAATACTTTATTTATAAATGTAACTAAATTTGTTTCACAAAAGTATTCAGCTTATTCCATTTTGCATCTACCGTACTTGAATGCACGGACTAGCTTGCGATTTTGTCGAACGGTACGCCGGTGGCGGGTGGGCAGTATGAACGACTACTTTTGAAAAAAATAGGCTGACGATGATGACGGCATGATGTAATTGTCTGCAGAATGGAATCGTGAAAGGTCTTCTTGACCATTAACATCCAGAGTCTATTGTACAACTACTGTTATACAACTACTAGACGCGTCGTAATCTGTTGGAACGAACTTCAGTCTGCTCGACAGCGGATACCACAATAATTAAGAACTAATCCAAATTAGCGTGGGCTAGTCTGAACTAACTTATACCAGTTTTACGCTAGTTTATGCTAATTCAACTGAGAATGCCAACCGAATTGTCTTTATCAGCGAAACCTCTCGAATTTTCAATGTTTGATGGTATGCTATTATGCACTCTGGGAGTGATCGCCGAAATTACTGCAGCCATTGCAATCGTACTTCTGGCTCATTTGTACTCAACAAACTCAAACTAGTCTGCATTTGGCATCTGCAGCCGAATTCTGTCAGTATACCTTGCTTTTCAGCCTTGTTCTTTCTTAACTAATTTGTCTAGCCTTTTGTGCTGTGCTGTGGTGTCGTGTGTTTTGGTTATCTCTACCTCTTTTTTTGTTGCATGTTTGGCGCTTTATACTCAATCTATACCTCGTGTCACATTCAATATGTACCAGACAACAATCTCTAACTCTAACTCACACTGAATATAAACTACTTCTTGAGTCATTTAAATATGTGAAAAAAAAAAAGTAGAGAGCCTGGAAGTAAATGCTAAATTAAATTGTATTTTACACTCTACGGGACTCGGATCCAAATAGCATTGCTTCGCTTGTTTTTCTCTTTGATCTCTATTTTTGTGCCAGTTGGTTCTCTTCATTGTTTTTATTTTATTTTATTTTATCTTTTATCTTCTTAATTTTTTTTTTCTGTATTTTTAGTATTTTTCATATTCTCAGGACTTATCAGTCCTTCGTCTCTTACATCTATCATTATACTGTCGTCTAATTTGAACTTCTTCCCAACATGACTTGTATACAACTAAGGCACTAGTACACTTGTACACTTGTACGCTTATATACTCGTGAATATTGTTCTTTATTCGTTGTTAAGTTTTATGTTTTCAGGCAATTTATCTTTATCCTACAAAATATCTTAGTCCTTTGCTCCGCATTTCCGCATAAAAAAAAATTACGGAAAGATCGATATAGCAATCCAAAAAAAAGGCCGTAAATGGTATTTGCGACACTAAAGCACCCAAGATATTCCCCATTCTATCCAGGCTTAGTGTGGTTTAGTTTAGTTTAGCACATAGTGAGAGCTGTCATTATTCGTTCGCACCCAGATCTTCATATGATTTTCTATTACTCGAACTTTCACACTGTTGACACATAATCAAGAGATTGGTAAGTAGTCGTAATTTTTGAAAAAACGGCAAGCAAATCAAGTGGTTAACGATTATCGCTACCGAAACTTCCCATTTTGTTTCGTCCTGAAGCTTGAATCTTGATGCCGCTGTACCAAAAAAGAAAATTGGCTCTCTTGACGCTATGCCTGACCTGAACACACCTAGTCCCAAAGCAGACTAAACCAATGATATCAGCGAGTACTAAACTGACCATGTAGAGAAAAGCGGAGTAGGTTCTTGGCTCAAAGATACTTTTAAAAATACTAATCCAAAGTTCTCCAGGTCTTTTTCAGCCAACAGGTAATTAGTGCGACGTCTACTGGCTAGGTGCGCCCGTCTATATATTGCAGTGTACTTCCAAATGATCTACAATTAACTACACATTTTACTATTTCACAATTAGCATATTCATTGGAATAAATGTAAAATGACCGATTGGCGAAGAGCAAAAAAGCGTAGTGAGGTGCAAGCTTAACTTCAGAGAAAAATTGACAGCCGACATGACCCCTTTTTCACTACACGAACACAGATCCCAGACGCTTATAATATTCTCTCATTTTCTTTCCTTATGCACAACCATATCTTAGTACTCTGTCGAATCTCGTATTCAAAGTACTAACTCTGCTCTAATTAATAAAAATGTCCGAATCTAGACCACAGTCAAGAAAATTCAGCGTCATTTCATAATTCTCAGCAGATGGTTGGCCGTTCAAGACACAGTATTCTCGGGATAAAAGGCAAGAGGGCAAAAAGGCAAAAAGGTATTCGGGTCACAAGACTAAACCCTCGTATTCATCCTCTGGCTTGACTCAAGAGAATGTCTAATATAAAAGTTTGGGCGACTACAGCTCTGAAAAAGAGAAGGGCAGAATAGTATAGAAAAAGACCAGTTTTTCAAGCTTCAAGTTTATCAAGCACTAAACGAAACAGAGACAAAAGATAGAAGATTAGGGAAAAAAGACTTGTTTTTGGCCAGTAGATTTCAAGTCTCATGAGTCTTGTCCAGTCATGAGTCATCTGCATCTGCACATGATCACTGCTCAATGAGCCAGCCAAAGAAAGCATTCAATCCTAACAACATCAGATGTGAAAGACAAGATATATAGGTTTGCACCGAGAGTACGAGATCCTACAACCTTGGAACGTAAAACAGCATTTTCAACAGTATCGCGGCAAAAACTGGACTCTCATCCTGTGTCGAAGGCAACAGATGTATTAATATCGAAGCTCAAAGAGAAAAATTCCGATGTCCTTTCCTTTTCCCAACAGTTTTTTAAAATCTGTGTGTGGCTGACGACTATTAGTTCGGTTGTCGCAGCTGCTATATAGCTAGATAAGAGATGGTAAATCAGTTAATACTCGTCACAACTTCGTTCCAGCAAAACAGCAAGAACCATAGGACCAGCAATTTTTCTAGAAGCAGATCAAAACAGTAAGAACTAATGATTGACGGCAGCCGACAATGACGTGAGGCAAACTGCTCAAGCTGGGGATTAGAGCGAGGTGGGGGTAGTGGGGTAGTTCTGCGTAGACTTCCGCCGGCCGCACTATTTGACCTGCTCTGCTACTCCCTCGCGTTCTCTTTGGTTCAGAGAAAAAAATTGGACAGATATGATTAGACCTGCACTTTTTATACTTTAACCTTGCCTCAAAATACTCTTGATGCTGAATATTGTCCACTGGCTGGCTGTTCGCCAAAGGCCGGCTTCCGTAGCGTGCGGCGGCCGGAGGATAGTCAGCCAACAAATCCGGCCTCATCGCATGCATGCTCGCTCTTTCATTACTTCCATTCGCCTTCCAAGTATACTCGGTATACTAATATTCAAATGCTTCTGTATATCTAGAATACTGTATCTACGATCCACGAACTACTGCGTCTGCGCGGTATCTGGAGCACTGTCGGAGTCGGGCTCTTCACTTTACCCACCAGCGCCCACCCCGCCGCACTTCATGAAAAAAGGACTGAAAAACTAAATCAACAATAATCCTCCGACAGTCAGCTCTTCACCACCCGCTTTCCGACAAACGCATCCTGTCTCCTCCCTCTCGCTATTTATCACCGCCCGCTGCTACTCCTTCCTCGAGGTCTCTCCAAAATACTACGCCTCTCTAGTTTCCGTCCGCTGCCGCCGCTGCTGTCGCCGCCTGCCCTGCGCTCTTCTTCGCGGCTGTCTTCTCGATCACCTCTGTCGTATCGTCTCTTCTCTTGCCACAGCCCCTCCTCAGCTCCGACCAGCACCAGTCCGACCATGCCCGCCGACGATGACCACGAATCCCACTCCTCTGAGGCCTCCTCTGACGACGGCCGTCCGAGTCTCCCACTCGACGCTACCGCCGACCCAACAAAAGATTTCGTGCAGGAGATCCTTGCCCGCAACGATGCCTGGGCTACGCGCATGTCGACCGCCAACCCCGCCCTGTTTGCCCGCAACGCAAAGGGCCAGTCGCCGCACGTACTTTGGATTGGCTGCTCTGATTCGCGCGTTGGTGAATTCTGCATCGATCTCCTGCCGGGCTCGGTCTTTGTGCACCGAAACATTGCAAATCTCATGCCCTACGGTGATCTCTCGTCGCTCTCGGTCGTCCAGTTCGCGGTCGAGACACTCAGAGTGCGACATATCGTCGTCTGCGGCCATTACGACTGCGGTGGGGCTGCCGCTGCTTTGGGAACTAAATCTTTAGGCGTGCTTGATCATTGGCTTAAGCATTTGCGTGACGTGCGTGCGGAGCATAAGGATGAGTTGGCGGCAATCAAAGATCCAAAATCGCGATTAAATAGACTTGTTGAGCTTAACGTCGTCGCACAGGTGCATCATGTGCGCCGAATGGGACCTGTGGTCGAGGCTTTGAAGCAAGGCCGTATATCGGTCTACGGAATGGTTTACGATGTCTCGTCTGGTCATATCAAACCTTTAGAGGTGCCGCAAGATACAAATGAGTTGGATTATCTCCTGTACTCAGACGATGAAGATTTCAAGCATTAACATTTTCTTTTTTTTCTCCCTTGTATGATTATTATTAAACATTATTCGCTTTTTTCCTTTTTTGTTTTTTTGTTTTCGTGGAGTTGCCATTGAATTGTTGCGTTTTCTGTCTTTGTCTACTTGCTAGCCAGTTATTAGACGGTTGTTTTATATTTGTTAATGTACATACGTGTATGAAAATGTAAAGATGGATTCAGGGTTTCTTTGTATCTGTACTATTTTTTCTCTCTCTTGAGTTATCTTCACTGTAAACAGCGTTTTTTTTAGTTTAGTAATATTATGGGTTTCTATCATAGTTTTTTCTATATCAGACTTCAAAATAAGCAAAAAAAAATGCAATTCGAAGTAATGTAATTACATATGCATTTAGATAGTATCTAGTGTCAACACCCGTTGATGCAAGGCAGTCAACACTCGCAAATCAGTTTCTTTAACGTAATCTCAACACTATCACTTTAATGCAAAGACAGGAGATCAAAATAATCCTTTCACATAAAAAAGGCTCCCGAAATGATAGTAATAAAATAAAATAAAATAAAATCAGAAACTCCAACTTAATCCCACGCATTGTATCAGTGCTAATATCTGTGATTTATTTTCCTTCTCTACCCTCGACTTTCCTTAATTCTTTATTCGTTCGGGAGTAGAACTCATTTAGTCATCCCACACACGGGTGGCCTTCCATACACTTGAAATCTCGAATCCAGGATGTGCAATTGGATCAGATGACTGGTCGCGGAATTTGCCCGTTAAGCGCATATCGCGTTCCATCACTACCGATTCTTTGTCAGTTCAAATTTTTTTCTTTTGGAAGCAATTACGCGACATACTCATCTTATCCCATTGATCTCTGTGAGTACGCATTTTCTTGCCATCTTGACGCAGAGTGTTTCCGAGAGCCATGCCACCGCTGGCAATACCAATCATCTGGAAAATAATAGGTTCAGCACTCATGCTCTCAACAGAAAAAGCAGAATAACAAAATAAACAAGCAAAACTCACTGTGATAATGACGCCATATGGCATCAAAGCCTCAAAGGGAATCATAACGTCAATATATACTGCAAAAAGAGTCTCTGCAACCGTAGCAAATCCACTAAGAATCGTCCCGGCGCCCTTTGAATCCAGCGGCTCCTGATAGGCCAGAATAGACACAAACCCCTCTGCTGACAGCTTTTTGCCTGGCCACTCAAATCGCTCGAAATTGCTTACCGCAGAAAAATAGTGTGTGTGCTCCCCGCCATAAAAAGTAAGACCTAACCCGCGAGCTTTGGAGGCAGCTATTCTTCCCGAGACCGGCCCGTATCTCGAGTGTATCCTCATCATCTTTCTTTTTTTTTTTCTTCTCAAGGCAAGAGTGTAGCGTGGCGTGGATTGTGCTGTTTTATGTTGTTTGTTGGATTACATAAAATTGCTTGTTCGGTATAGATTATCTTACGCAACTCCCGACATCTCTGCATCAATCCAAATATCTAGACTAGTTGCTACATTTCTGCAATTCTAGTCAGAGTTCATTTTATATCGACCACATACGAAACCAGCAATGTACCATTTCTCACGATCGTCAGCGGCGCGATGCGTAGCGCAGCTGAGCCCGTTGTCAAAAACCTTGCGCACCCCGGCAGCGGCAACTGCGAGGCGAATGAACAGTACGAGAGTTTATGGAGGATTGAAAGATCAGGACCGGATATTTCAGAACTTGTATGAGTCTTATGGCAAGGATTTGAAGTCTGCGGAGAGAATGGGCGACTGGTATAAGACTAAAGAGATCTTGCTTAAGGGTGATGACTGGGTACGTTTTCTGCTTTTCGATTGTTATTTTTTTTTGCATAAACTGCAGAGAAGATTGTGCATTTTGTGTTTGGAAAAATTGACAATCATTTCTAACGTTTGCAGATTATCAACGAGATTAAGGCTTCCGGTCTTCGAGGTCGCGGAGGCGCTGGTTTCCCGTCTGGTCTAAAGTGGAGTTTCATGAACCCCCCCGGATGGGAAAAGAACGAGGGTCCTCGGTATCTTGTCGTCAATGCTGACGAAGGTGAACCTGGCACTTGCAAGGATCGCGAGATTATCCGTAAGGATCCGCATAAGCTTGTTGAGGGTTGTTTGGTCGCCGGACGTGCTATGAATGCTACTGCTGGATACATCTATATCAGGTTTGTTCCTTTTTTTACTAATTTCAATCTCTTTTCTTGTCAGTGTATTGATTATTTTTCTAGAGGTGAATTCTACAATGAAGCCAAGGTCCTGCAGACTGCCATCAACGAGGCATACGCCGCCGGATACCTCGGCAAGGACGCGTGTGGCTCCGGATACTCGTTTGATCTCTACATTCATCGTGGAATGGGTGCCTACGTTTGCGGTGAAGAGACAAGTTTGATTGAGTCGATTGAAGGCAAAGCCGGCAAACCCCGACTAAAACCTCCTTTCCCTGCCGGTGTGGGTCTCTTTGGTCGTCCAACAACCGTAACTAATGTCGAGACCGTTGCCGTGTCGCCTACGATTTGCCGTCGTGGTGGATCTTGGTTTGCGTCCTTTGGTCGCGAGCGTAACCAGGGCACTAAGCTCTTTTGTATTTCGGGACACGTTAACGAGCCGTGCACTGTCGAAGAGGAGATGTCGATCTCGCTCAAGGAGTTGCTCGAGAAGCATTGCGGTGGTGTCCGTGGCGGATGGGATAACTTGCTCGGCGTTATTCCTGGCGGTGCGTCAGTTCCGGTTCTTCCCAAATCGATTTGCGAGACTGTCTTGATGGACTTTGACGCGCTTCGCGATGTGCAGTCCGGTCTCGGCACTGCTGCCGTTATCGTCATGGACCGCTCGACTGATATCGTGCGAGCGATCCAGCGCTTCGCTCACTTTTACAAGCACGAGAGTTGTGGACAGTGCACTCCGTGCCGTGAGGGTACTACCTGGTTGAACAAAATCATGAACCGCTTCAACAACGGCCAAGGTACCGAGCGCGAGATTGACATGCTAATTGAGCTTACCAAGGAGATCGAAGGCCACACGATTTGTGCACTTGGTGATGCTGCCGCATGGCCTATTCAGGGACTTGTGAGACATTTCAGACCGGAGATCGTGAAGAAATTTGAGCAGTTTGATCAGAAGGTTGGAGGTGTTTCCATCGGTGGATGGGCGCCTAGCTCGACTGTTGCGGATGGTTTGGTTAAGGGAGTTGGTGCGCCCCCTTCTGCTGCTCATTAATTCTGAATGAAGTATGTATGGATCTGTAGTGCGGGCGAAGATAAGAATGAGTGAGTGAGCGGTATGGGCCAGTAGTTGCATTTGTTTCTTACATTATCTTATTTATCTATTTTTTTTATCTTTATATTTATGCCTTTTTTTCGTTTCATTTTGTAGTTTGGTAGCTCTTTTAATGAATTTATATGCGTTTCTAGTAATTCAAATATGTCTTGGTCAAATGTTTACGGATTAATAGTTCGGTGTTGGGACGTCAGTCAACAATCAAAGTGTATCGGCTTGACTATGAGCTTTGAAGTTGCAAACTTTGAGTTAAAATATAAGAAGAAATCGTAAAACATCCGATTGCCATCCAACTTACTCGAACTGCTAAAGTGTTAGATAATAGTGGAGGTGTGAGAGAGTGTGGTGCCACTCAGGAGGAGGCGTCATGTTTTCAGATTGCCGATGTGCCTCGGTATGCTCAGCAGTTTCGATACACATGGCTCTGACCAAAAGTGAATCTGCCTACAGCTTCCTAATAAACCACGTAATTTAGTATTCTTGTTTTTGGCTCGAAATCACAAAAATCTGCTTTGACAACGATAAGAGATCGAGATTAGTAAATAGGTGGGCGCAATTCAGACATCTGAGAACCCAACTGGCGGCACGTGGCACGAGTCATCTTTTGTTATGGAGTTGAAAATACCAAAAATAAGCGAGAGAAGTATGCGTTATCAGCACCCCACGATAACAGCTGTGGCGGTTAGCTGCCAGCTCCGGCCTGTATCGTAATCGCTGCCAGAAAGAAGAGCCCATCCGCTCTTCCAGCTCGTCTCTTTCTCCTGCTGCTTTTGCATCAACTACAACTGCACACCCCCCTACCTTATATATTTTATTGGCATGTCCTGCCTATCGCCCGCCCCTCCTAGGGGACTGCAGGCAGTCATCCCGATCGACCCGCCACCGTCGAAGCGAGAGAAAGTAGCGCGGTATCTTCAACAAAAGAAAGAGCAATTTGATCAATACCAGCGATTACTCAATCAGCAGCGATCGCAGCTCATACGTCAGCGTCAACAAGATGGATCTCGTGATGGTCGTGGACGGTCGTCAAAGACCCAGAATTTCTACAGAATGATGTCCACTTCCTCGTTTACTACATTTGCACGAGCAGCGCAGCAGCAGCAGCAGCAGCAGCAGCCGAAAGCAGAGTACTCTGATCGGTCGGGTGGAATAAGTGAAGACTCATCATCAAAAAAATCTTCTTCTGAAGCAAAGAAATTATCAGATAAAGACGGAGAGAAACTAGTGATGTTCCCGTCATACGCTAGACGGCTAGAGAATGGTCTTGTTGAGGTTGATATCCGTGGTTGGGTATATGCTCCCGGCGCACCCAATCGGAAAAACCGCATTTTCACGAGTGTAGTGCGGCAGCTTGTTGGCATGAATGCCGAGGATGCAGAGTCTGAAACGTCGTCGTCGCAACAGAGTAGTGAGACGACGACGAGTTCTCGCAGTCCCGCTTCGTCAATATATGCTAGCTCGAGTAGGACTGCTATTCCTTCCGCGACAAACAATAATTATTCATCGTATAACATTCCAAAGAACACATCGTCAATTAGTGTGGGGTCAGTTTTATCCGCCAGTCCAAGTGATCGCGGATCTCCCTCTCCCTCAAGACGCGGATCGTCTAGTCAGTTTGGAAGTTCTCGACACGAACGCCCCACAATGCCTGCATCGGAAGCTGTCATGATCCCTCAGTCGACTCCTAAGTCTGGCAGATCAGTTTCGTTTTCCCGAACTGCGCGATCATATTCGCCTAGTACGCGTGGATACTCTGCCTCGCCCAGACGTGATACGTACTCGTCTGCCGCGCAGCAGGCGCGCGGCATTCGTGCCGACGACATTTCGGGCGCGGTTATTAACAAGAATTTTGTGCAGCCTACGCTCGTTGGCGAGCGGCAGCCTCTATTATCGTCAAGCCCGTCTACGAAGCGTAATAATGGATACCTGATCAATCTTGAGTCTGATACTGAGTCGGACTATTCATCGGGCGACGAAGACGACGAAGTAGTTGAGAATCACCACGAGACGCTCGTCGTTGACCATAGAAATTCTCCGGTACGGTCACTCTCAGGTTCAGTCGTGCAGCGACCAAAGTATACGCCGACAAGCAGCAGTAATGATATTAGGCGACAGCAATCATTTTACTCAAATCAAGCCAACGCATCTATGATTTCGATTGCAGGCCACAACAGTGAAGTTGTGGCAGCTAATTCAGACAACGCTCCTCTTTCTTCACCTACGGTCAGCAAAGGATCATATTTTCCCGATTATACGCGCCGCGGGTCTATTCTCAATCTCTCGCGCACGTTCTCGATTGGCGCCGGTAGCGCCGGGCTACAGTCATCTCCAAGCGCGAGTCCGCTGAAGATAGGCAACGGCAAAAACAAGGCACGCACGTTCTCGACTTCCACTGTCGCAGGCGGTCCTCCACCACTTCCTCCTAGGCCTAACCTGATTTCATTTCCGTCGATGTATAACGCCGAAAAGACTATGCAGGAGCGTATCGCGCCATTTATTTCGCGCCCAATATCTTATGAGACGATTACAATTAACGTCGGCTCTACCGAGACTGAAGAGTATAGTACGTACAATGTTATTACTACGGATAGTGGACACTTTGGAGTCCGTTTGAGATTGGCTTATGAGCCTGCTATTTCGTGCGTTGAGTGCGGCGATGATATGATTGCTGTTGACGCGGTGAAAGTGATTGAGCCATATGGGGTCAGTGTCATTAGTGATGTCGACGATACTGTCAAACATACCGGAATTACTGGTCAGTGCAAAATTTTTCCTGAGAGAATTTCTGAGAATGGTGTTGCTGATTTTTTTATTAAAATAGGTGCCAAAAAAGGAATATTTCGCAATGTGTTTGTAAAGGACTATAGTGAGCTCGAAATCAAGGGTGTCGCGGACTGGTACCAGCGATTGAGTAAAATGGGAGTACCCATTCATTACGTGTCTAATTCCCCATGGCAACTTTATCCCTCAATTTCCAAGTTTCTTCGCCGGGCGGGTCTACCTGAAGGTACAATGCATCTGAAGCATTACAATGGATTTCTCTATGGCCTATTAGAGCCAGCTGTTGAGCGTAAACGGTTCAATCTTGAGTCCATTCTCGCTGATTTTCCGAACCGGAAATTTGTTTTAGTGGGCGATTCAGGCGAGATGGATCTTGAAGCCTATGTCAATCTAGCGTGCAATTTCCCCGACCAAGTTTTAGCAATTTATATCCGTGACGTGACTACTACATGTTCTGACGATGACGATTTCTGTACCACGTCGCAATTAAATGGGTTTTTCACAAGTTCGGTGCCGCGGCCGGACGAAATTGACGATTTGCTTGTTGATGATTCGGGTTGGTGTTGTACGGGACCTAGTGATCCGGACAGATTCTATAATCGCCCTCACTCGCCACCTCCACTGATGCCAAAGCCTGAGAAATTCCGCAGCAAGAAAATCACTACGGCACCTACAGCGACTAGTACGCAGTGGACTTCGACTCCTACGTCAGCGCCTACCAGCGAGATAAAAGAGCAGCAACTTGCACATGAAGCGCAGTCGCAGCCGCCTAAAGTTCCGCGCAAGCCAAGTAGTTTGAAGTCACAGCCCATCAACCTCGCGCAGCCGCAACCTAACTATGCTGCTGGTGCGAAGTTTGATTTATTGTCGTCATCGGCTGGGTCGGCCACTTCTCCTTTGGCTGAGCGACTGGCTGCGTTTTCGTCGACGTTTGATAGTGGATCGCCAGAGTCACCGGAGCAGCCTAATTACATGAGTATTCACCAACAGCCGCAGCCGCAACAGCAGATAGGCTCTGGCAAGATGCCATCTGCGCACGTCACGAGCTCTACGGGACTGAACGGCACCACGGGCGCAACTGTCAGCAGCCTCTCGTCTGGAATCAAGGCGTCCAAGAATGGCTCGGTAAAAAATTACAATAGTATCCAGCAACAAGAACAGCAACATTCCGAAGCAGCTAACAAGTCTCAAGAGACTACTTTCTCAGCATCGCATCCCAATCCTGATCATCATAAACCTCCTCTGCCCCCTCGACCTGGCAGTATCCTCCGCTCTGCCGCTGGAGCCGCTGTCGCAGGCGTAGCAGGGGTCAGAGGCGGCAGCAACCGCCAGCACGCAAGTGACATTGCATCATACGCATATCGGGCATGCATCGGCACCGCCGGTCGCGGCGGTAATTCGGACGATCTACCTATGGACAAGAAACTAGCGTTATGGAAGAAACGCGTTGCGCGGGCTCGAATGATGTTGCCTAATGGAATTAGATTGCGCATGTGGCGTATCGGAGACGATGTGAGTGATGAATGTGAAGCTATTGTGGAGTCATATTTAGAGCAGTTGGAGAACGAGGCTATCGCATGATTTATGTTTATATTCATCTTGTATTTTGTAGTTTATTTTATGTGGATTTTGTCGTGGATTTAATTTGTGCTGGCATGCATTCATTGCACAATTTTCTTTTTTTATGAATTATTCTTGTCGTTCTTCAAGTTTTTTTTCTTTGAATTGGAGTAAGTTACGTTATCATTGTGTAATTGGTTTATAGAATCTGATTCTCTTTTTACTTTTGTGAAGTGAATATTCATACATTTTCATGGGATATTTTTTTGATGTTTCTTTAGTTTCTTGCATTTTGCTTATTTAGATGGTTATTTTTGCATTTTTTGCACTATTTACATTTACTATTTTAATATCATTTTAACATGATTAACCTCTATACAGCTTTTCAGCACGCCGTTGTTTATCACGATGTTCTGTATTACAGCTAGTTTATTTACGCAATACTAATTACTCTCTCAGTACCATATAAATTTCAGTACAAGCAAATTCCATTAACATATCGAAAAAAAATAAATAAATATACAGCCAGGTTTTCAATTTCGCACGAAGTTTTCCCAAAACACGCGCCTTGTCGAAGCTAAGTTGTTCATAAAAAAAGCACTCTTCATTGAGAGAACATAAGCCCATTACATGGGAATATCGCCCATATCAACCGCAGGTGCTGCCGCAGCGGGAGCAGCAGCAGCAGTAGCACCGCCAGCCTGCACAAAGTAATCCGCCATTTCGGCGTCAAGCTGCTCGACTGTCTTCTTTGGTCGACGCTCGCGCTTAGCGCGCGCTTTTCCGCGTGTCTTGTTGGGGGCGACGCGAGTGCTTGCCGCCGCCGTTTGTGCCTTAGCCTTCTTGCCACGCTTGTTGGTCGCAACCTCCACTGCGGCTTCGGGTCTGGCTCGGATGCGGTCGGCAAGAGTCTTACGGTTAGGATCAACCACAAGCTCAACCTTTTCAAAATCTTATTAGCACAAACCCAACTATAATAACAGCAACCACTCGAAAACATACATGCATAATCTTCTTTCCACCATCAATAGGAGTTCCATTGAATCTCTTCCAGGCACGGCTGGCATCACCAGGTTTATTGAAAATCATAGTCACAACTCCGGTGGACTTTCCGTTGCTGTTGTAAGCAAGACTGCACTTTTTGATTGGTCCAATTTCAGTCATAAAAAATTCCTATTAATTCAAAAAAATAAATATTAATTCAATAATATAGTTTAGTAAACGGTTGCGGTCTGAGTCAATCGAAATGCTGCAGTTAAAAAAAAAATAGCCATATGTCTGGTTAATTGAAATTAGAATGGTATCCAGGCCCTGATTCAAACGCATCTAATGAGCATGAGCCTCTGTATCCCTCTTATCTCGTAACATAAGTGCATAAGTGTCAGACCGTAAATATATGACTTTCATATCAAAGAACGCTGAAATAGTAAACTCGAGACCACAGCAGCCTCTCAATACGGCATTACGTATCTCCTCGTCGTGAACAAGTTAACTTATCTCAATTGCGCTTTTCATTTTGAGTGAAATCTGTGAGGCAGTAAGACCGATCGGATCCAGACAGACATTAGCATTAGCTGCAATGAAGGACGCATTTTTTCGAATAGTTTCGAGGCGAGTCTCCTCGTTATCTGATCACCAAATCAAAGTAACAGTCAAATTTTCCATCAGCAAGTAGAAGTCACTCTTGCAAGCGGAAGGAAAATTTTGACTTCGTCTGACGAGCGAGTGACACAACGCAGCTCACAAAGCGAACTTTCACCCCAGCTTCGCATTCATCATCGACGATTACGCAGACAGATCCACATATGAGTCGCAGCCACTACAGCAGTTACTAAAGTGTTTCCTCAGCTTTCACGTCAACAGCGTCAGTGCAGCATCAGCGATCGCCGGAGACTCCCACACAAGCTAATCAATCTATTCAACAATCGGTCTTACTGCACTCACTATGACAAGTATAACGCGATATAGCGCAATAACCAGAAATGAATCTGAGGCGTTACTGCAAAGGAGACTTAGTTTAACCAGAGTTCCGATGCATAACGGCATCTGGTCTCATGACAGAGAACAAGGCTGCAAGTGATATAGAGTCACCCTGGTGATCAAGCTACTTATATTTTAAGACTTCAATACAGAAAGCTTGACCTTGACTTTTCACACTCGGCCAGCAGATGCTATAGAGGTGTATAAACAAATATACTCCTCATATTGATCCCTCGACAACGCTTTCTTCCAGTGATTCCAATAATAGATTGTTCTCACCAAATACTCGCAAGAAGTCCAAGGGAGTACGTAAATCAATGAGCTTATGCTCACTAATGCAATTTCTTTTCGATTGATTCTCGCCGAAACCGTGTTCCGATAAACGAGATTCAACATACCTTAATCGCAGACTCTTCAACATCGAAGGGCTATGATCGGGTTAGCAAAATTTGATTTTATATACTATGGCAATAGACAAATACATACCAGATTAGAAATAATAATTTTGTCGTTTGCATCAAGGTTGACGCTCGGCCGAGTCGGAGCAACAGGCTTAGTAGCCGGACGGGCAGCAGCCTTAGCCTTAGCAGCTTTACGGACACCTCCGCCAGTAGCACCACGAGCAGCCTTGAGACCACCGCGGCCTCCCCTACGTCCAGAGGGGTTCTGAGAAATGATCTCGTCAAGAGACTTGTCAAGATTTGCAGACATTGCAGATGTGTTTGATCAATTATTGGGGTGAATCAAAGGATGACAATCAAGTTAATCTGATTACAGCACAAAACTTATGCTTCAAGTACTATAAAATCTGGAGAATCAGATTGCAGTATTGTTGCTGATTTGATGGATTGGATCAAGGGGATGTGAGCCGAAAAGAGTGGCGATCGGTGAGAAGCTGGCTGAAGGATGTGGCTGGCTTCCAAGTCCAAGACTGCTGTGACTTTTACAGCATTAAGTGATTAAGCAATGTCTGCATAGATTTTTATGCGTGGTCACGTGAAAAACACGTCGCGTCTACGATTTGACGTGGCGCACGGTGCTGATCATCTAGAGAGTTCATAAATTGTACATACCAACTTTTGAGTTTGTGCTCAATCACCGGGGACCATCTCAAAGATCAATCTCAGATTATAATGGCTCCAAAAAGGAATGCAAACAAGGTAGTGGTGACTCCGACGCGACGAGATTCTGCGGCACGCTCAAAAGTCAAGACGGAAACAGAGGACAACGAAAGCGCAAAGAGCTCAGCACAGCAATCAGCATTTACGAGAAGTGAATATTTTGACTCTAAGGATAATGAGGGGGATATTGACAAAAAAGTAAATGAAGAAGAAGAAGGAGAAGAGGAAGAAGAAGAAGAAGAAGAAGAAGACTCAAATGACGACGAAGACGAAGACGCCGATGATGCAAGCGAATTTGAAGGCGAGAGCGACGCAGCCGAAAGCGAAGATGACCCAGAGCCAGAGGAAGTATCTGATGAAGAAGAAGAAGAAGAAGAAGAAGAAGAAAGCGTACGAAATCGAAAGAGGCCTAAGGTCAGCTCAACTGGCTCAGGTGCAAAAAAGAAAGGGTCCAGTTCCAGCGACAAATTTGACTCGAGGGAGATCTTTATTCCAAAACGACCTCCAAAATCTGACGGTGGGATTCCGTATACTAAGCATGAACTGCATCCGAACACACTTTCATTTTTAAGGGAGCTAAAGGAGAATAATGAGCGCGAGTGGTTTTGGGATCACGAAGCGGAATATAGAGTAGCAAAGCAAGATTTTGATGACTTTGTTGAACTTTTGTCTGAAGGGGTAACCAAAATCGATGAGACAGTACCACCTTTGCCAGTTAAAGATTTGGTCTTCAGGATACAGTATGTCCAATCTGCTGATATATTTTGTGTACAATACTGACTCGAAAACTAACAGTCGAGACATCCGATTCTCAAACGATAAGACCCCATACAAGCCTTACTTTTCTGCTGCTTTCTCAAGAACCGGAAGAAGCGGTCATTACGCCCATTACTATGTTCATGTTGAGCCGGGAGAATGTCGACTTGGTGGCGGGATGTGGCATATGTCTGAGAGTAACAACGATGGCTTGCAGAGCATGCGACGACTTATTGATCGCGGCGGAAAGCGCCTCTTGAATGTTCTCAATCACCCTGATATGAAGAAATTCTTCTTCAGAAATCCAAATAAGACACCGATTCAACAGTTTATTGATATGAATCAGGGTGATGCTCTAAAGAAGGGACCCAAAGGATTCCCAAAGGATCATAAAAATATGAAGTTGCTGTGTCTACGAAGCTACACCGTACACAGTATTCTAAGTGACTCGACGTTCGATGTTGGTAGCAATGCCATTGACAAAATCCTGCGAGTCTTTAAAGCTATGGTTCCTTTGGTAAATAAGCATTTTGCAAATACAAAATTTGTATATTTACTAACTTTGATTGACTAGATTGTATTTCTCAACGCGGTCGCTATGGACAATGAGGACAGCGAAGATAGTGAAGAGAAAAATAGTGGAGATTTGTAACATTTTTGGAAGCGAGAATTTGCCTTCAAGATAGGCTGGCGGATAAAGGATTAGATTGGATCAACCGGTGACCAATGAAACGAGACTTTTCAACTCCAAATAAGGTGCTGATTATACACCCGTCGCCCAGTTTGTACCATTTCATCTTGAATCAGTAGTCATCGATGGTATACAAGATGTCTGCCCTCAAAGCCTTCGCTGTCGCTCTATAAATCAAGACTTGATACCAGCTTCTTCACTCCGGCTTCATCGTCTCCTAATACTGCCTTAAGTAGCAAATAAATATTAGAGCAGTACTCAAAAATAAAAATCGTAAAGAGGTATATTACCTTGCCATTGGTCCAGTCTATAACCATAGGTCTTAAAAGCTCATTAGACCCACCCTCTAATATCGACGAAGCCTCGGTGTATGATTGCGCTCCCGGGACAATCGCAGACACTTTATGTTCGCCGGCGTACTTCAAAATCGTCTTAAGCTGGTCTTTTGTGGGAACGCCTTCCGTAACATCAAGTTCAAATAATCGCTTCTTTGCCGCTTCCTGGCTCTTCAGAAACTGTAAAACACGCCGAGATGCGGATGATGTAGGGGAATGGCTATGAAAGACATTAGCGATTGATCTAGGGACGTCTATTCATTTTAAAAGCCTTACAAGAGAGTAAGAACAGTGCGTGCGCTGTTAAATGAGCTAAACATGTCGGTAGATGATATAATAAAGATTTTATGTATATGTGGTGATAAAAATTTACCGGAGACGAGGTTAGAATGAAGGCTCTGGAAGAGAGACCTAGTTGGGAGTTCATGTGACGTTAGCGTGGATGATTGGATCCGTACTCCAACTGAAATGCGTCTGGTCCTTTTTCTGCTTGCGTCGTAGTTGGCTGTTTATTTCGACTTCATCAATTACCTCTATTGCTACTTATAGCTGTTGATGATAATTGTTGTGTGTTTATCATATTTACATACACGGGCATTTGTACATCCAATTTGGTAGCTTCCTTGAATAACATTTGAAATGCCGGCGGTCGTCCCGAGCAATTTTAACTATGTGTGCACCCTCTTGGGTGGCTTCATTCTAACAATTGGCCTTTTGTCCCATTCTATACGAGACAAGCTCTACGTTTCTGAATCACGTACGAAAGTTCTTAGTCCAGAAGACTGCTTTTCTTCTCGGCATTATATCTGCATCGATTAACTTGAGATACGTCTTGGTAGTTCCCTCGTTACTCTTTGGTATGATTTTCAAATCTGCCGACTTGATCCGGCCGTCGGAATACGGAACTGTGACGGATATAACTCGTGAATTTACCAGACTGGTGCTGGGCATTCAACTTACTATCGCCGGTTCTGTTCTCCCAATGAAATATGTCCGGAAGGAATGGCTAAGCATATTAATACTTCTTGTGCCTGTAATGAGTTCGATGTGGATTATTTCTGGTCTGATTATTTTTCTATGCATTCCTGAATTACGATTCGTATGCTACATCGTTATGAATCAATTCTTTCCTTTAATTCTGACATTGTCAATTGTTGTAGCTGGACGCTCTGATCATGGCAGCATGTGTCACACCCACTGATCCGGTGTGTCGCAGACCTCGAGAATAGCTCTATTTTTGTCTCTATATGCTGATTTACTAAAATGCAGGTACTTAGTAACTCAATCGTCAAGGGAAAGTTTGCAGAAGAGAATCTTTCACAGTCGCTTAGAAACATTATTTCTGCCGAATCAGGAGCAAACGATGGTTCGTCATAATAATTTCTATCTGCTTGTTTGTTTATAAAAACCTAATTATTTTTTTAGGATTTGGATATCCTTTTTTGTTTCTTGCGCTCTATATCTATCATGACAAAAATACTCAGATCGCTCGTGACTGGATTGTAGAGACTCTCATTTATCAAATCATACTTTCGGTTGTATACGGTATGATTGTCGGATATGCAGCTATGAAGATTCTTCAGTTTAGCAGAAGGAAGTAGGTCAATTGCCTCGATTTCATTCTCTAATTTCTCCGCCGGAGAATGCTAATACTTTGTTTAACTATTAGGCATCTCATTGATGAAGAGTCCTTCTATGTTTTTATTTTTGCATTAGCTGTAAGTCACTAGTCACAGAGTTGTAGAGACAATTTTAATAGCGTATAGGTCTTTATAATCGGTACGGCAGGACTTTTAGGTACTGACGATATTCTCGCTTGGTGAGTGACTAGCCACAATTTTCACTTCGCTATTATTCTGACACTTAACTTAGTTTCGTCGCCGGACATTTTCTAAATTGGGAGTAAGACATTCTGACAATAATCTTACTCAGATTTTGACAAATGCTAACTACTTGATTATAGCGACTGGTTTCAAAATAATACCAAAGACAATAATTTACAGGTTCGTTAGAGCATCCTAATTTTCGTCATTCAACCTAACGAAAAACAGGCTTGCGTTGATTATCTCCTAAATATCTTCATTTTTGCATGGCTTGGTGCCGTCACCCCGTGGAGTGCAAGTTGTCACCTACTCTGATAAGTAAAAGAGGAAATAAAACTAATTATAAATTAGGATTTTTCAACTCCGGAAATACCAGTCTGGCGGTATATCGTTATGGGCATCGCGGTTCTAATTTTCCGTCGCCTGCCTGCTGTCGTATTAACTTATAGACTGATTCCAAGAATTGAGGACTTAAGAGAGGCTATTTTCTCAGGGTGGGCTATAAGTCACAGGACTCTGCAGATGAATTCCGTGCTAACTTTAAAGTTAGGTTTTTTGGGCCGATTGGAGTGGGTGCAATATTCTACTTACATGTTTGTCTTGAGACAATGGAAGATTTTGGAGAGTCAGAAACGACAAAGTATGTAATGAAAGCCATTGCGCCCGTCATCTATTTCTTGATGGTGTCTAGCGTCGTGGTTCACGGCCTTTCGATTCCAATCCTCGAGGTATGCTGCAAAGAGATTGATTACTTTTACGCATAATTAACAATTTATCAAGTTTGGCCCTCTTATACTGCAAAGAATGCTCAAAGGTGACAGGAAATTTGCGGAGTCTAGACCCAGTCTTCCTGCCAGATCCGTATCTCCGCTAGAGATGGAGAGTAATCAAGTCAAAGCCATTGGGATGCGTGATCTACGATTTCATGCTGACGAAGACGCAATTGAGATGGATATCTTGTCTGACAATCTAGATAACAGTTAGTCAGCAATAGAAGTAAAAACTAATTTATACTGGAAGATGTTAAGCGCTCCAAAAGCGATACAGACTTAATATATGCACAGATGGCTGAATTACAGGGTCCATTGCGATGAATAAGTAGATTATAATTTTACAGGTTCTTCGGTGCTTGTATGAATTAAAGCATGTATTTACTTTTTTCCTTGGCTATTGGATACAATATACAATATGCGGCTAAATGTATATGATTTATACTCTTTCAACCGTTCAGTGCTATTAGGGCATTTGCAACAATGTCAATTATGCACTCAAATAATCGCTATTCCATCCCCTAATCGACATCGTCTTTTGTGGTATCGAAGTCCTCACCAGAAACCAAGTCCGGAATCTCGTCATCGTCCTCATCGTCCTTCTTGTTACCATCGAGCTGTAGTGACTTGTATGATTCAGCGATACGACGAAGACTAGCAAGCGAGTCGGGGCCGAGCTGGTTGAGGATGCCTGGGAGAAGCTCAGGAAGGTCCTTCTCCTCTCCGTTACCGTAGATAGCGAAGGTGTTGGAGGCAACAGCAGCTTGAACTATATATATGAAATCGTCAATCGAACAATTCTTTATCTTTATTTCAAGTCATCTTGAATTTAGATCATACCCTTGGGAGCCGCGAAGTGGATAACCTTTCCGTCATCCTTGAACATGTTGACTTCCTCAATTCCCTGGATAGGCTGGACATTGAGCTTCTTCAACGAAGTCTGTAGCTTCTTGTCATCGGTACCAGCGCTCTTCTGCGATTTCTTGGTCTTCCGTCGGGGGGTGCCCTTTCCACTACATTCACCAACGATGTTAGTTGACAGATCTTCTATTCAGCCGTGTGAGACTTGCATGTCCTGTATTCCAATAGCCGTGTTCTAAATGATCGTCGGCCGACTAGGTATATATACACGGCTATATTGGAAGGACTGTTGCCCAAATCACGTTGGTTTAAACAATGCTTGATATAAAACATACCCTAAAAATCAACATGTTAGCATTAAATTTTTGCATACTAGCACACCGAGTGAATAGAGTGCCGCGCTTATATTGAATCGCAAATAATCGCATCCGAAGCTGTCTCTGCGTCGGCTCCTCACTATCCATCTCGCTCCTCCCTAAATAGTAAAATCTGATTGCAACATACCAATTCTAACGGACTGCTGAAGCTTTGATAATTTAGCCGCGTCCATGATGTTCTTTGTAGTTGATTTAAAGATACAGCTAGAATCTCTAATTCGAATTCTGTGGTAGAGACCTCTGGCCACTCACTTGCTCACTTGCTCTCGTTAAACCCTAAAAGTTGGTACGATGGCTTTACATACTAATCTAATAGGGGAGCCTCGTATATCTCAAAAACAGTCACGCTCGGCACTAATATTGCCTGCCGTCCTCACCACCGCGCAAGTCTGCTTCTAATATGTCATTAAGCAGCTTTATTTGCCGTGTTCTTCTAGTGATTATTCTATGAATATGTTACTAGTTTGCTAGTGTAGAGTCACAAGATTTTTTAGAAAGAAGGGCGCTGCTTTGACGCTATTACGTGTTTTGTTTGTAGACAGCGCTACAAGTTGTGATTATGTGATTAATTGTGACTAAAAATTAGATGGATTATGTAATATATATATTACCATCCCAAAATCACACAGGAACTGAACTAGTCTATCAAATGCACATGTCATCTGCTTATATATACTGGTAATATACGTTCATTACAGAATGCTATTTACTGAATCAAAGTGGAAAAAGAATGAGAACTTAGCGCTAACAACTATTCATAACGTTTGTAACGCTATTCGCCAAAAAGAATTTGAATTCCGATCCTTAATCTATGCTGTTTGATATGATTTTTGTACATAGAACTTGTAGATTATGCGTACTAGCTCATCTAATTGTAAAAGGATATACCAATCGCTATCACACAGTTCACCAATCTTCGTTTCCATCGTCATCTGCTTGCCATCAATTAGCTAATGTTGAATAGTAAAAATAATCTCTATGCGAAAACTCACCATTACCCGCCAGTTTCGTCTTTCGTTTGTTCAATGCAGCTGCTATAGCATCTTGCAAGCTAGCACCTGGGCCATCAGCTGGCGCAGCCTGAGTAGCCCCACCACTGCCACCACCTCCATTTTGAGGTACTACCAGCGGTCGTTCCAAATGGTCTTTATCTACCTTTTTCAAAGAATTAACACCAGCGCCCCTGATCGAAGCCAACAGTTGATCTCTACCGCCACCTCCACTAGGAAGTGACATTTGAGGAGCTGAGTTAGCAGATGATTCAAATCCTGAGGGCGGAGGAGGTGGTGGAGGCGGTGGAGGAGCACCATTACTCATCGCAGGAGGCATTGGCGGCGCCGCGGGAACGCCGTTCATAGGAGGAGGGGGTGGTGCAAATGACTGCTGCGCAGCATACGGCTGTGGAGCTTGCTGTAGCGGCGCCCCATACGATGAAGGAGGAGGCGGGGGCGGAGGTGGGGGAGGACCGTTTGACTGCTGAGTAGGTACATAGCTGGCTGGAGGTGGAGGAGGCCTTGGAGACATTCCTGAAGAGTTGGTACCTCGTTGCGGAGGAGCTGGTGGCGGTATATTACGGGAGCCGTGTTTATGAGGAGGAGGAGGAGGAGGAGGAGGGGGAGCATTGGAAGAGCCGCTTAAACTTGCAGTTGGCGGAGGAGGTGTAAAGGCAAAAGCAGGAGCTACCCCATTTTGCACTGGAACACGAGGGGGAAGAGAAGGTGGCATCGGGACGGGCCTGTTTGCCAGGTTCTGAGGAGGCGGAGATACTGGACCTCCTTCTCTAGATGGTAAAGGCGGAGGTGCGGATCTTCCAGGCTGCCCAAATTGGGGTGCCGTTTGTTGACCGAATGGAGAAGACTGCTGCTGCTGACTGATTGGCGGCGACGGCTGGCCATACTGGTACTGCGACCAGTTTTTCTGAGCCAAAACAGGAGGCGGAGGAGGGCGTACAACTGAAAGCTGTGAGCCTGCACTTGCCAATGGAGGAGGTACATTGTATTTCAGACCAGCAGGTGGAGGACGAGCAACAGGAGCGGGCGACGCTGTTTTTGACACAGGCGGACTTGGAGAACTTGAATATAGAGGTGGCAGTTGAGAAAATTGACCAGGTGCCGGACTTGGTGATTCAGAAAATGCTGGCGGAGGCGGAGCCGTGCTACTTGGCGGAGGCGGAGGAGCGCTGGTAGGCTGGAATGGAGGTGGCACTTTAAATACCGTCCCTGCTGAAGCAGGCATATCGGACGTGCCGTCTACAGATGAAGGGGTAGATGCGCCAGTAGATTGTGAAGAGAGAGGGGCTGGAGGCGTAGGCTTCGATGAGGAATTGCGAGATGTAGGAGGCTGAAGAGGAGGCGGAGGTGGAGGTCCTTTCGCCTTCTTGTCTACTCGACTTGCAGATGATGAGTCAGTACTCTTTGCAATGAGTTCTTTCAGTTGATTAGCATTGTCATTAGCAAGCATTTCCTCGGTAATTCCCAGCTCTCCCAGCTTCTCGAGGAGCTTTTTCATCGACGGGTCATGCTCCTCCGTACTGTCCATGCTCGCTACACTCTTCTGATCGCTTTCCGCCTCTTGATGAATTTGTGCTAAAGTATAATTATTTCCAAGCTTCTGGTATCGCAGCAAATCTCCACGCGGGCCCGCAGCAGCGGACTCGGGCTTCTTCTTTAGAGCAATCGCATTCTTGTTGGCGATTGTTGCTTTAGATGCATACTTTTCTTTGTGTTGTACCTTTTTAAGAAACGAATGTGCCTCAGAGTCATCTGCAAATAAAAGCCCTGCGTAGCATTCTTCTAATTCAAAGGTATGGAAAAAAGCACGATCCTGATTGTACTGAAAGTCGACGTACAGCTCCTGATCCCATATCACACCGCGATTTCCCTTTAGCAGAAAACAAGACACGTCAGAATATTGTGACATATCACGGACACTCGACTAAAAGCATATACATACGATAATGTCCACAATCTTCAGGAAAAATGTGTTACCGGTCAGATCGTTGACTAGTGCTACCGCTCCAACAATTCCCGTGAAAGTCCAGACATTCGGGTCTGGGTACGCTATGTAAAGGCGAGCAACTGTAGCTTCAACAATTTTATTGGAAGCCTTAGGAATGGACCGCTTTACCTTATCCTTATCAGCGGTGGTAATGAGGGAAGGCATATTCGGCGAGCTGAAATGACTACCGCTGGATGGGTAAAGATGGTGAGCGCTTTCGACAGGCGCTGCAACTGGGGTCGGTAGTTCGACTGATCCGAATAAATGCAGATGTCTCTGATTCCCAAAGTTAGCAAGATGCTGCAGTCACGAAGAGGAATGTTCGAAGATTCTGAGAACAGTCCCGATTAAAGGCTCTCAATGCTCCACGGGGGAGTGTACAGTGGTATTCGTGGCAGTGTTCAATCCGCCCCCGCCGCGGCATACACCTCCAGGGCTGGGGTTACTACATTGCTCAATACGTCACCGTTTTCACCAGCTTGAACATTGCGCATATTTGCATGTTTGCTACTGTGCTTGTACCGACCTATGCGTAATTCGCAGACTTTTGAATGCATTTAGAGTCGTGAATTGGGGAGAAGAGGTGTATAATACTTGGGTATAGGCATCCTAATCGATATATGGGTTGCAGGATACTATTTGCTGCTTTACGGCGTCTTATCGACTTTCGCGGAATAATGTAAGCTTTTTGTAAGAGAGCATTACAATTCAAATTATATGTACTCGTTGAATTAAATATATTTTCATCATGTCTCCAACGTTGCTAGGGATCAAATGAAGTATGCCTCAAAGCCGCCTCTCTTATCATTCTCATTTTTCATTTCTGTGCATTTTCCTTCACTGAATCTTTTGCTCAAAGTCTCTGCTGATCTGTATTAATCGGATACTGTCTTATTGCTGCCCTGTCATTCATTCTTAAGATCTCATCACAGCTCTCATTCATCGATATCAGACAAGCCATCATCACTCATGTCCAAGTCAATTTCTTCCATCGCTAGATTATTGTTTTGCAATAGCCTGTACCCTTGTCTATTGAAGTGCTCCTTGTCTCTCAGAGAGAACTGAAGTTTCCCGAACAAGCAGGAAGAATTGTTTTCCTGCACCCCGCCTGGCACAGCGGTAGTCCATACTCGAGGAAGACATGATCTTGATTTCTTGGTGCCGGTGACTGCGTCTATAGATTTTGACTTATTAGAACTCGCTGAGATTGCCAAATCGAGACCACCTATTCGGGAATTTCCTCTAGAATATAAGCCTCCGCTGGTTAGATTGTTACGGCCATCTTCACCTAGAGCTGACAGGGACACGCATTCCTGATATTTGCGATCTGTATCTGCTGTTAGATTTCCGCTCGGAAGCTGGCAATTGCTTGTGGCATCAACTTACCAGACATCTTAGGCCTAGGCATTGAATCCTGTGACAATCGGTTAGCTTAGACGCAAATCAACGCAAAGTTTAAATGCCCACGTAGAATGATAGCCATGACTTTACTAATTGATGGAACCGCTGGGTGCAATGACTTTCGCAAGGCAATTGGGTTGCTATAATCTGATCTACCAAGCGACTGAGCTCTCTAAGTCTGATTAGTCCAGTGATAAATTTCCGTCCTGTGGGCTCTTCGAGCTTCATCTGCTGTGGATCAATGTGCTGTAAGAGCTCGTGAATAGCTACACAGTCATCGAAATCTAATGCGAGTTCTTTTTGGTTTGAGCGTCTAATATGGTACAAATAGATGACTTCGAGCAAATGGCTATCCTCTATTTCGTACTTCCTCATGATGTTTCTGACGCCTTCTATTGTCAACTCTGCTGTATTGTTCTCGCGATTGCCTTGGAGCTCGCTGAGGAGTCCGGATGCGCGATCATGAACTCCTGCCAAATCAAAGTTGAGTATATGGCTAAGCAAGTAGCTTATGAAATTGACATGTCCCATTGTTGTGCCTTGGATACTGGATTGGCTTTGTCAAAATGAAACACTCTAGCAGAGTGAAAAAAGCGCAATAAAGAAAAGTTATTCATAAAATACTATTTTGATTTGGCCTGGGTTGAACAAGCGCGCCCACAGCGCACGAGTGTCCAGAAGGTCTTCGGGGTAAACTCTCCTTCTATTAAGCACTAAAATTTATGCCACTGCAATTTAAAATACTGTCTCTTAAATGTATATATTGTTACCGACCAGTTCCATTAAGCTAAGCTGCACTCATTATAATTACTTAAAATGGCTATTGTTATATTTGGGTAAGGGTGCGGCTGAAATATGGAACGTGGCCGTTTGAATTCGGTTCTCGGGCGCGACGCGATTTACCGTATCTTCACCTACCTATACCCGACTCTGCCGTTACTTGGCTCGAGGACAATTACTAACCGCGTCAATAAACAGAATTAGCTTGGCTGATATATTGAACTACCTGTCACTGCTCTCAATTGCGCTGCATATTCGCAAGGCTGGATTGTATAGAACTCTTCAGTTCCCCTTCTTTAAATCAGCCAGTAATATCGTGCTGCTAGCGGATCAAAGGACCTGGCTCGAACGTCTAAATATATATTGCAGCCATGAGCGACTCACGCTATTCATATGACGAAAATGCCGAGGCATGGCCTTATTTCGCAATGACGCTACTGTCTTTGGTGTTGGTGCCGACGACTTACAAAGCAGTGTCAAAGCTTTCACGTTCAAGCGGTACGATCTCTTGCGACTTTTAAAGAACAGGATACAGTATTCATGCAGATATTATATAGATAAAGGGCCACCGGAACTTGAGAGCCAGTATAAGCCACCCAATTACGAAATCATTAAAAGATTCCGTAAAAAGAGCAGGAAGAGCAGCTTATTTACGACTACGTATGCGTGCACAAAATTAACTTGCACATTACCTGTACTAACGCACTTTTTAGCAATGTTTTGTTACTAGCTGGATGGATAATTTTTTTCGGAGTGGCATTCTTTGTTTACACGCAAGAGGCTCCTGATGATGTCCAGCGCTTTGATCCGTATGAGATTTTGGGAGTCACATATGTCAGTACATCTTCCATTTGCCGCTTCTGCCACGATATTAATTGGTTTATAGACTGCATCTGAAAAGGAGATCAAAAGCAAATACAGGAAACTGTCTTTGAAATTTCACCCCGATAAAATTGGCAACAATCTGGGCAACAGCACAAGAGAAGAATTAGAGTCCCAATTCGTGGAAATGACCAAAGCATATAAATCGTACGATTCGGCTTTTATTATTTGATGACTAGATGCCTAACAACAATTTTGAGCAGATTGACCGACGAGGTGACGCGTAAGAATTATCTTGACTACGGACATCCTGATGGTCCTCAGCCCATGAAGCACGGTATCGCCCTGCCTAAGTGGTTGGTTGACGAAAAGGGAACTCCTATGGTGATATTAGCATATGCATGCTTGGTTGGCATAGCACTTCCCTTTGTTGTGGTATGTAATAGTTGAGTTTCTGCTAATGCTAAACTTTTAACAAAATTTTCTAGTGGCAATGGTGGAGTGGCACTAAAAAATATACCAAGAACGGTTTGCACACCGTTACCGCTGCCAACATTTTTGAGAAGTTCGCAAAGACTGACTTTGAAAACATAACCAACGATGTCTTGTTGGATCTTCTCTCCGACGCAGAGGAATTCAAGATTTTATATCCAGGTATAACCAATGAGGAAGTTCACGCCCATCTGAATACATATCTATCTAGAGAAAAAGAGCAAGATGCTGCAGATGAAATCAAAAAGCTGGGTATCGTATCTCGCTCAATGACTATTCTAGAAGGGATGCTAGATATTGCGTCTTCTTTCAAGAATGTCGATCTGATTCGCACGATTCTGCTTTTGACTCAGTCTTTTGCTCAAGCTTTGCCTCCAAATTCCCATGAATTGCTGCAAATTCCTTTCCTTGACGAGAAGAAACTTGCCTGTCTGAAGGTGAAAACTATCAAAGAGCTGGTTGCAATGGGCGACGACGAGCAGAGAAAGGTTTTAGGAATTGAGAGTGCAGAGGACTTGAAAGCTTTAAAATCGTTCGAGTCACAGATTCCATCTGTCGAGATTTTGAAGGCGTTCTTCAAAGGTGAGAAATCAAAAATTATTCATTATCGTTTGTATATCTGGACCTGGTAAATTAACTAGCATCTATAGTTCCTGGCGAAAGCACTGTAACTCCCGGATCTTTAGCCCATTTGGTTATTAAGTTTAGAGTCGCATTTCCCGGCACAAAACTTTCTCCCCCTGAGCTCAAGGATCTGGAAGAAGAAGACAGTCCAGAGACTCTCAAAAAGCCTCTTTCTACCAACAACAAAGCACCTGCTCTTAATCCCGTGTATGCTCCATTTCTACCTATATATCTGCAGCCAAAGTGGAACGTTCTTTTGATCAATCCTCGTGAGAACAAAATCGTGGAACCACCAACTAGCATTACCCATGTTTACACAAACGGTGATATTAGCACGTTCAAAGTTCAGCTTTCAGCTCCCCTTCCCGATCAACTTGGAAAGTTTAGGCTTTTGATTGAACTGCGCTCGAATTGCTTCATTGGTGTAGACGCTCTGTCGTCGGTATATCTTGAGATTTCCCCTCCTCAGACTACTGAGGAAGAAATTGATGACGACATTTCTGATCCTGACGAAGATTCGATTGCCGGAGCTATGGCAGTTATGAGAGGCGGAAAAACAAAGCGGCGAGCAGATGAGGATGAGGATGAGGACAATGAAGATGAAAATGAAAGCAGCAGCGATGAGGAAGACAGTGACACCGATATCAATACTGATACAGAGGACGAAGGTGACTCGTGAGAGCAGCATCTAATACCGCTAGTTTATAGCTAATGATTTAGCAGCTTAATCTGTGATAAAATAGTTTATTAGTGCTACGGACATATCTGCATGATATATTATAGACCTCCATTTCAAATGTAGATACGTAAAATCGTATTTGATTGTCATACATCTAAGCCATCGAAGTGCGATTAATAATTGATACCTGAAAAGGATATCTTGGAAACGATAAAGTAAGATATAACAATGATTATTTTTACACTAAATACACTTTTGAAATCCTGACAAAAAACAAAAATGAACCACAACGCTCTCTTTCTTTAACGGTTAGACTTGGCAACACGCTCCAGTTCATCCTAAATACTTTAGTTAGCATCCGATTCTGTATAAAGTCGCAGTCCGACTATCAACATACCTTCTTCTTGATGGCATATGAGTTGGACGAACCCTTGCCAGCGTTGATGAGCTCCTCAGCAAGGCATTCAGCAATGGTCTTAATGTTACGGAAGGAAGCCTCGCGAGCCTGTGATTGAAGTTAGGTAAGAGGAAACAATAAAAAAAATAACGAAAATTATGCATACACCAATGGTAATGAGAGAGATGGCCTGGTTGACGCGTCTCAGAGGCGAAACATCAACAGCCTGTCGTCGGACGGTACCAGCGCTGCCGATACGGGTGGAATCTTCGCGGGGACCGCAGTTGACGATAGCGTCGACTACCACCTGGAGGGGGTTCTGGTCGGTAAGAAGGTGGATAATCTCAAGGGCGTGCTTGACAATGCGCACGGCAAGGAGCTTCTTGCCGTTGTTGCGGCCGTTCATCATGAGCGCATTGGTAAGACGCTCGATGATGGGGCACTGAGCCTTGCGGAATCGCTTGTTGGCATATCGTCCAGCGCTGTGCGACAGGTAAACGGGCTGACGAATCTGAATATAGTCGGTAAGGGAAATGTCCTTGATCTCGACTCCCTCAAAGGTCCACTTGTTGAAAAGCTTGACCTGGTTACTCTCCTTGACGACCTCCTCGGGGAGAAGAGTAGACTCAATAATGGGCTCGGCCTCAAATTCCTCAACCTCAACGGCTTCGTACTCCTCGTCGTAAACCTGCTCAACCTCGGCGTCAGACATATTTTCTAATAGATGGTGATGAAGTAAAGTGATGTGGTGCTGAGAGTCAACGTAACTGATTCCAGGTCTAATCCACTTCCGCGCACTGGCTGTGAGGCGCGCTTGAATTGTGTGTACGTTCAATCCTGTAGAACGAGACCCTTGATAATGTTATTTGTGACTGCTGTAGGGCTACGCCCTACTTGCCTTTTGAATGCGATGACCAGATAGTAAATTTACCATAAGTGTCACTCTAAAATATCACTTGACCTAAATAAGCTTTGACTTTGAATGTCAAAAATTATTACCAAACTCCCAACGCGGTTCTGCTATTACAGAAAATCTTTCAAAAAGTCATTCTTTAATATTGTGCTCCGCTGTTCGCAGGCTGAAATTGCGAAATGGCAAAATCTACAAAGAGAAAGGAGGATGATTTCATTACTACCATTTCAGACTCTGATTCTGAAGTGCCAGATCTTGACGATGACGAGCTGGACGCTGAAACCTCTGATGTGCCTGAAGAGGTAGATGAAGTGAAGTCCACCAAAAAAGGAAAGAAATCTAAATCTGCGCCAAAGGAGGACTCCGAGTTTGCACTTAATTTTGATCTTGGTGACTTTGAAACTGTGAATCAGTTCAATGGCTGGGACTTTGACATGCAGGACCGCGCTAAAGGGAGTGGACGTCGTCAGGTCGATCTTGATGGCATTATCCAAAGGCAACGAAATAAAGAGCGCGGTTTGGACACCGATGACTCCGAGAGTGGGAGTGATGATGAAGATGAAGATAATGGAGATGATAACGAGCAAAAGTCAGAGCAAATACCCGGATCCGTCAATTTAGATGGCGACAGCAGCGACGGTGACATAGATACTGAAGCGTCAGATGAAGAAGAACAAGATGCAGCTGGCGAAGAGAAAGAAGATGAAGAGGAATTTGTTGTCAAGAAGAAAAAAGATGTGCCATCGGAATTTTCAAAGAAAAATTTGAAAGACAAAGACCCGAAGAGCAAGTCAAAGAAAGTTGTCGTAGTGATGAGTGATGACGACGAAGAACACGACAATGGTATGGACGTTGATCCGGACCTCGCTCGTGCTGATGACAAAGATGGCAGTAGTGAGAGTGAGAGCGAAGGTGAGAAGGATACGCCTAAGGCGATTGCAAAATTTTTTGCTGCTCCGGTCAAGCAGGATGCTAAAGCAGTCTCTGCACATAAGCAATTTCACACTCTCAATATTTCACGACCTCTCCTGCGAGCAATTACCAACCTTGGCTTTTCTGCTCCTACTCCTGTTCAAAGTTCTGTTATCCCAATTGCCCTCTCAGGTAAAGACGTTGTCGCAGGTGCTGTTACTGGATCCGGAAAAACTGCTGCATATATGATTCCAGTTTTAGAGAGACTTCTTTACCGCCCGAAAAAGATCGCATCCACTCGTGTAATTGTTCTTGCTCCTACGCGTGAACTGGCTATACAAGTGTCAGATGTTGGCCGAAAGCTTAGTCAATTCGTTCCCGGTATTCGATTTGGACTAGCTGTTGGTGGTTTGAACTTACGAGTGCAAGAACAAGAGCTCAAATCCCGCCCTGATATCGTTGTTGCTACTCCGGGTCGTTTCATTGACCATATTCGCAATTCTCCCAGTTTCCAAGTCGATGATGTAGAAATTTTAATTATTGATGAAGCCGATCGTATGCTGGAGGAGGGTTTTCAAAAAGAATTAACTGAGCTGTTGACCTTGATGCCTACTCGAAGACAAACCCTGTTGTTCTCGGCAACGATGAATTCTAGCATAAAGCAGCTTATACAACTTTCACTTCACCAGCCTGTGCGAATCATGATCAATCCTCCTAAACAAGCTGCAAGTGGTCTTATTCAAGAATTTATCCGAATCCGCAAGCGAGAAGCTGCAAAGCCAGCTATTTTGACGTGGCTGCTAAAGAAATTTGACAATCGGGAAAGAATTATGGTGTTTGTATCTCGCAAAGAGACAGCGCACCGATTGCGAGTAGTTCTAGGACTTCTCGGGACCAAAGTTGGCGAGCTGCATGGTGCACTCACTCAAGAGCAACGACTGAATGGAATTACTGAATTCCGTAACTCGGTCGTGTCTGTTTTGATCTGTACCGATCTGGCGTCTCGAGGTCTTGATATTCCAAAGGTTGAAACCGTTATCAACTACGATATGCCCAAAACGCATGAAATTTATTTGCATAGAGTAGGTCGAACAGCGCGCGCGGGTCGAGCTGGTCGAAGTATTTCTTTAGTCGGCGAGGCGAAAATAGAGCGCACAATCGTTAAAGACGCGGTCAAAAGTCTTGAGAAGAATAAGGGCAAGGCTGTCAGTCGCAATATCAACTGGGAAGAGGTAAATAGGATTGTTGAAGATATTGGGAGCAAGGAAGACTCTGTAGAGGCTGTCCTGCAAGAGGAGAAATCTGAAAAACAAGTAGGTGCACTTATGTTTCGTCTGTTTACGATGTTCTGCTTGCTAATCTAACTGACTTAGCTTGCCATTGCGGAAATGCAATTGAGGAAAGGAGAGAACTTGATTAAGCATTTTGACGAAATCAAGTCACGACCCAAACGAACATGGTTTGATGATTCCAATGAGAAAAGTCGGAAGCGCAGAGTGAAACATTGATTCACTTTTCAGCGATAGCATAATTTATAGAAAGTTATACAATTTTGGAGTAATCGGGATATTTATTTAAATATAATATATATATACATAAATATAAATTTTACCAAGATTTTTATCGCGTGTCAGAACTATTCAGCTGTAGAGACATATTCTCAGTTTTTGTATAGCGCCTCAAAAGATTAGATGAATAAGCTTTGGCAGCTCGCCTGCAAGAAATCGCATATAGGCTTAGGGCTTTTACAGACCCAATACAGCGTAAAATACGTACATTACGAGACGTGATTTCGAATCCACGTTTTAAGCTCGTCGCAACATTTGCAGCTCAATATATTGGAATATTACTCTGAATTTTACTGGGACAGAGTGAAATACGTGCTTATTGTATTACCGAATTCAGATGCTTTTTAGGCTCGAGCGTACCTTGGTTTCCAACTCAAAACGTTGTTTATAGCTCTACCTCTTCTACTTCTCTGATTTGATTTATTAGCGAACTCTTGTACTGTTAGAGGGTTCTCGCATTTTTTGACAGGCATATGCCTGAGGCTTATAATTAGAAAGCTATGGACTCTCTGAACATAATGCAGAATTACTCAGATGCGGGGACGCCGCTGCGATATTCAGATTCATTTGGTTATGAGCGAGCCTCACCGTCAACCGATCAACTTACAGCAACGCCCAGTAGTCAACCTGCTCTCAATCGTCAAGTTATAGAACTGGATGCCAAGCTTGCTGCTCTTGATTTTGAATTAGGGGTATGTTTTGGTCTTATTCTTTCCATTGCGCCTTGCTGACGAGTCGTGTTTCATGTGGAAACAGGAAGGTGATATTACGGAGAAAGGATACAAAAAGCGGCGAACACAGATTTTAGCGGAGTTTGGAGTTGCAATAGATGATAATAATTCTACAGCTGCGTCAATCGTGGGATCCGACGATGGCTCCACAACAAAACGCGTGGTATGTGTGATAATGTGTGGCATAGTTATGGGGCTAATGTCGTTATTCAGGTATCTATGGTCTCCACGGCCAGTTTACCGTCAGTGTTTCGCCCAGATTTTAGCAGGCCTGAATCAACACTTAGTACAGATATGGAAACTGTAGACCGTATGAGCCAAGAACAATTCGACAAGTTTTATCTAGATCAGCAGCAGGACCCCAGCACGCTAGAGTCGCCATATTTATATTCTATGTATGGGAATGATGGAGCTAAGCCGCCTTCATCATACGGTTACGCGCAAGATTTGGTGCTTCAGATGCCACTTGAGCCTCGTACAATTTCCGACGCTAATTTTGATCCCCAAAACGGGAATGTCTCGATGGCTAAGTTTGATAATTTGGCTTCTATACTGCGGCACAGAGGACGTGCCAACGCGAGATCAAATGCTATTGTGACACTTGATGCTAAAGGGAAAGAATTCTCTGCTATCACTTGGGACAAACTGGCTTCGCGCGCTGAAAAAGTTGGTCAAGTGATACGAGATAAATCTGGGCTTTATCGTGGAGACCGCGTTGCGCTACTGTATAGGGAATCTGAGGTTATTGATTTTACGATAGCGCTCCTTGGGTGCTTTCTTGCCGGTATTGTCGCGGTCCCTATCAACACGCACACAAAGTTCAAGGATATTACATATATTCTTAATTATACCCAGTCACATTTGGCCTTAACCACGGATGCGAATTTGAAATCTTTTCATAGAGACTTTACAGCTGCTGGGCAGTCATGGCCTCGAGGCGTTGAGTGGTGGAAGACCAACGAGTTTGGATCGTATCACCCGCCATCGAAGAAAGCCGAACCTCCCGCCCTCCAAGTTCCAGATCTGGCATATATTGAATACTCGCGTGCTCCAACCGGTGAGTTGAGAGGAGTTGTCATGTCGCACAAAACTGTTATGCATCAGATGAGTTGTTTATCGACAATTCTTTCAAGTCGGGATCGTGACCGTCGAAAAAGTAAGGCTGCAATGGATAGTAAAATGCTTAATGCGCCGGTGACAAAGTCACAAACAGTTCTTAGCTACTTGGATCCGCGACAGTCGATTGGTATGATAATGGGAGTTTTGATGACTATATACTCCGGAAATTCGACAGTATGGGTGCCACAATCCACTTTAGCTGTTCCTGGCCTTTACGCAAATGTCATCAGCAAATTCAAGCCATCTGTTCTGCTTGCCGATTATCCCGGTTTGAAGCAAGTTGCTTACAATTACCAATCTCATCCCTTGGCTACTCGTAACTATTCCAAAAAATACCCTGTTGATCTTTCTAGTGTCAAATGGAGTTTAATCGATTGCTTGACAGTCGATACTGAGTTCCACGAGATGCTCGCTGAGAGATGGCTAAAGCCGCTAGGGAATAAACGCTATCAGCTTGTCATTGCCCCGATGCTAACACTATCTGAGCATGGTGGTATGGTTGTTTCAATGCGAGACTGGATTGGTGGTCAAGAAGCGCTGGGTTGCAGCTTTCCAGATGACGATGATTCCAATGATTCACATGAACTATCGGAACTGTTACTTGACAAGAAAGCGCTATCTACAAATAAAGTCCATATACTTTCAGCGACGCATCATCGGGATGGTGTCTTTACCGACGATAATCAGAGAGATACAATTCGCGTTGGTGCCTTTGGGTACCCTCTCCCGGATGCGACTCTTGCTATAGTTGATCCAGAAACAAGTACTCTTGTCTCTGAGTTGATAGTAGGAGAAATTTGGGTTGATAGTCCCTGCCTAAGCGGTGGTTTTTGGGGATTGGGCCGTGAGACTGAGATTATATTTCATGCAAAATGCTGGGGTGCCGACGGTGCACTTGAAGTATGTTGACTGATGAGTATATCCATAGCTTCAATGCTAACTATATAAATAGATGGAATTTCTACGAACTGGACTACTCGGATTTATATATGCTGGTAAAGTATACATTTTGGGACTTTACGAAGATCGTCTTCGGCAACGTCGAGAAATTGAAGAACAGGCCCCTTCAGGAGAGGATGCCGCGATTGTTTATGGCAATCAGCGACAATATAGATACCATTATACTGCGCATTTGGTGCAAACGATCATGCAGACTATTCCTCGTGTTTTCGATAGTTCCGCCTTTGACATATTTGTCAACGATGAGCATCTTCCAGTAGTATTACTTGAATCAATACTTGCGGTCACCACCCCAGAAACTCCTACTGGTCCTCCACGTACGATCGACTCGAATATACTTGAAGAGATGGCTGATAAATGTATGACAAAATTGCGGGAACTGCACAGCGTTCGCGTGTACTGCGTACTAATTACAGCTCCCAATACACTTCCTCGGACTATACGCAATGGTCGTTCTGAGATTGGAACAATGCTTTGTCGCAAAGAATTTGAGACTGGAAATTTACCATGCGTTCATGTCAAATTTGGCGTCGATCATGCGGTCACCAATTTGGCAGTTGACGAAGTGATTGAGGAGCGCGGAGGCATTTGGTCTGTAGCAGCTTCAAAAGACCGGGATGAGTTGCTGGTTCATGAAGATAAACAGTATTCTGGGATTGATGATCGCGATACTGTTATAGATGATCGGACAGGACAGGAATTGTCCAAATTTACTTCGATTGTTGATATCCTACAGTGGCGGGTTCTTTGCCAGCCGGAGGAGTTATCATATTGTACTATCGATGCGCGCTCTCGAGAAAACAAAGGAATGACATGGAAAAAATTCGACGCACGCATTGCAGCTGTGGCATCAATGCTGATCAATAAATGCAGATTGCGTGCTGGTGATCTTGTTGTGTTGATCTACCCTCACGGAGAAGACTTTGTTCATGCGGTTCATGCTTGTTTAACGCTTGGCATTGTTGCAATACCAATTCCACCGCTTGATAGCACAAGGCTTGAAGAAGATGTACCGGCATTGCTAAAGCTGATAGCGGATTACAAAGTCAAAGCCGTTTTACTGAACGCTGATAGCGATCACGCAATTAAGAGCAAGATTATCACGCAGCATATCAAGCAAAGCTCACACGCGCTAAAAATATCTATGCCTCCTACTTATAATACTAACAAGACAAGTAAATTATCCGGCGGTTGCAAAGAGCTGAAGCTGAAAATGAATTCTGCCTGGGTTGCTCCCGAGAGAACGGCATTGATATGGGTTCATTGGACTGCTGATCAAAGCCGGGTAGCAGTGAAGATGAGCCATGCGACAATTTTGGAAATGTGCAAGGTACAGAAAGAAACATGTCAGATGCAAAGTTCGAAGCCTGTAGTAGGATGTGTACGATCTACTATTGGAATTGGCTTTTTGCATACATGCTTCATGGGAATATATGTTGGTATGTATTGTCCAACGTTGAATATCGACTTCTGATACTGACTGCAGTATAGGCGCATCGACCTATCTGATTTTACCTGTTGATTTTGCCTCCAATCCGCAAGTGTATTTTCTTTCTTTATCGCGATATAAAGTCAAGGATACATACGCTACTCCTCAAATGATTGATCACGCTCTCTCGACTGCACCTCTCAAAAACAATAATCTTCGAGAATTACGGAATCTAATGATCACATTTGATGGCCGACCACGCACTGAGCTGTTTGGAAAAGTACGCGTGCACTTTGCCAATGGAGCTCTTGATGGGACGGCCATCAACTCTGTATACTCACATGTATTGAATCCAATGATTACAACGAGATCGTATATGTGCATTGAGCCTATTGAATTGAAGCTAGATGTGCGCGAGCTTCGCCGAGGATATATCGTCTTGGCTCCGCCTGATGCGAAAAGACATACGTTGACGCTGCAAGATAGCGGAATGGTGCCTGTATCGACGCATGTACTGGTTGTTCATCCGGAGACTAGACGGCTGTGTCATACGAGCGAATACGGCGAAATCTGGGTTGCATCGGGCGCCAACGTGGACGGTCTTTACGGCACCAATGATCCTTTTGAAAAGATTCAGTTTTCTGCTACTACGGTTGAGGCCGATGCTGGACTCGATGCCTATAGCGAGAAACACCTCAAGTACATGCGAACTGGCGATCTAGGATTTCTGCGAACGGTTGCGAGACCTGTAGGGCCTGGCGGCTCAATGGTCGATATTCAGGTTTTATTTGTTCTAGGGTGTCTTGGGGATACCTTCGAAGTAGGAGGTCTAAGTCGCTTCTCGAGTGACATCGAACACACGATTGAATACAGCCACCGAACGATTCCAGTCGGATGCAGTGCTGTTTTCCAGGCTGGAGGCGTTGTCGTGGCTGTGATTGAGAGCAGTCGCCCGAAGCATTTCCTAGCTGCCCTCGTTCCTGTTGTTGTTAATGCCGTGATGAGTGAGCATCAAATGGTTTTAGACATCGTTGTTTTTGTGAGTAAGGGTGAATTCCCACGGTCGCGGTTGAAAGAGAAGCAGCGAGGAAGGATTATGGCTGCGTGGGTTATGCGGAAGCTGAGAACCACGGCTCAGTTTTCGGTAAGCAGTGTGTCTGAATTGAGGGGTAAGATTGCAAAGGCTGAAGCGGCATAGACAGCGGATTTTAATTGTACGCTTTTGGAACCTGTGTGAATATAAGATATAATATTTTTGTAGAAGCTCCGTGACGTAGTTCATATATTACGTATTAATCTATCTCTTATCGTACAACATGCTAGTCGATGCTAGTCAAACATATACAGACGTTCCCGCACTTCCTCAACAGTCCAATCGAGAGCTAAATCAAGATTCTCTCCTGTGTACGCGCTACAGGGCAGGACTTTACAAGTGTGATTTACAATATCAGCTATACCCAGCTCGAGCTCGATCACGTCCAGTACGTGTTGCCGGTCACCCTCTTCAATAGCATCTATCTTGTTCACTAAAACAAGCAAACCTGCTCCAGTAAGTCGATCATCCGACACGACTGCATCGAGTTCTGCTCGGCAATCTGGCAAGCGATCGATGGCCGACGCGTCGACGACCCAGATCAACGAGTCTGTCTTTTCGTAGTAATTTCTCCAGAACGGTCGCAGCGATCGTTGTCCTCCAACATCCCAAATATTGAGCGTATAAATATTTTTGTAGGCAATTGTACGAATGGAAAACCCGAGGGTTGGCGCGACGGCGAGAACATCTTCTTTCAGTAGGTAGCGTACGATAGATGTCTTTCCGGCGTTATCGAGACCACTAGCAACGGTCAGCAAAAATTACTATTAATCTATAATAATAAATCTACATACAGCATAAGAACGCGCATCTCCTTGTCCTTCAGCTTCTGCTTGCGCAGGGTCGTTAAGAGACCCATGATGCTGCTGATGCTGGAAGAGACCGAGTCGTGCGCGCTGCAATTATCATGTCGTTAGTTCGACGCCTGCCCCGACACGTGTGAACTAATCGCACCAAAACAAGTGCAACGCTCGTCTCGGTCACTCCATTACGGCGACGCAAAAAAAAATGGGTCTTATTTCACGATACACCCTAAACCCATGCGTCCGGACGGCGGTAGCCCGAAGTCAACTTGCGGCCGCGGCCCAATTATGCCCACGAAGTAATCGAAGAGCCGGCGGAATATTGTAAAGGAAAAGCCTGTTAGCATTCGAAAGAAGCGGATCGAAGAAGCTGACAAGGCAAATCTTGAATGGTGATCAGGGGCGCCGCACGTGTGCAGAGTGAAAAGCTGGGCGCCGCACGAGCAGACATTTCCATGTTATCGTTCAGTGCCTCCATATCAGACTTATCGCTCTCGATCACCACTGTGGCCTTCTATCAGCGCTTCCGATGGAGAATCATATACACTCGACCTGGGCTCGCACGTTTGAGTGCAGGCCGAGGCTATTCTACCAGCCAAAGACAATGGACGACCTTGTTGAACTGGTCCACTCTGCTCGTTCTGCCGGCGCTTCGCTGACTGTCGTCGGCTCTGGCCATTCCCCGTCAGATATCGCGATGGCTCCTACAACGGGCTGGCTTGTCAATCTCGACCGACTCTGCGCTGTTGTCTCAACCTTCCCCGCCACCGCGCAAAAGACTACCGAATATTCCGACGTGCGAGTCGAGGCAGGAATTCGCGTGTACCAACTCAACGCTGCCCTTGCCTTCCGCGGTCTTGCGCTCCAGAATCTAGGATCCATCTCCGAGCAGTCCATTGCCGGTTTAATTTCAACAGGAACTCACGGTTCTTCTTCATTTCACGGCCCCTTGGCTCAGCAAGTCGTTGATCTTACGTTATTGACCGCCGCCGGCGATTTTCGCACCGTGTCTCCGACAACAGATCCTGACCTATTCAAGGCCGCCTTGCTCTCGCTTGGCAAATTGGGCATTATCACGCATGTCACATTGCGCACCATCCCGGCATTTAATATCCACTCCGTTCAAGAAATTATTGATTTCGACCGACTACTAGCCGACTGGCGTACAGTTTGGACGACAAAAGAGTATGTTCGCGTCTGGTGGTTTCCCTACTCGCGTAAATGCGTGCTCTGGCGCGCAGAAAAATCTACTTTACCGCTCTCGAACCCACGCTCGTCTTTCTACGGAACATGGCTCGGCCGTACACTCTACGAAGCCATGCTTTGGTTTGCTGTCAATATTTTCCCGCCTTCAATGCCTGCCGTTGAACGCTTCGTCTTTAGTCGCCAGTATGGATCTACACAGACTTACGACACCCCCGGTGCATCTGTCGACGAGGCTGTCCAAGGCTCGGTCGAAGGTCTTAACATGGATTGTCTCTTCAAACAATACGTTAACGAGTGGGCGGTGCCTATGCGTGACGGCGTCGAGATTTTGACTCAGGTCGACAAGCTTGTCTCTGAAGCCGCGAGTAAGCATGACTACTACGTTCATGCGCCCATCGAGGTTCGCGTGTCTAACTGCTCGGTCCCGCCTGAAAATGATATCCCAGACTCTCCTTTCGCGATCATTCGCGCAAACAGTGGCATTGGTGCGATTCCTGGAAATTATTGTCGGTCTTTGCTTGAATATGCTCCTCGTGTCGATTATCCATCTCCGGGCGAGCCTATTACCGTTGATAATCTCACTCTGTATATTAACGCTACAATGTATCGTCCCTTTGGTCGCGATCCGCCAATTGGGAAATGGTACTCTGAATTTGAGGCTGTCATGGCACAGTACGGCGGTCGTCCACACTGGGCAAAGAACTTTATTGGACCGGCGGGAGCATTGAATGCCAAGGATGAGGCTAAGCGGAAAAAGAAAGACGGCCAGATGGTTGGTATTGCAGGGGTTTTTGCTGAGTGGTATGGTGAAGATGGTCAGAAATTCAAAAAAATTCGCGAAAAGCTTGACCCTGATATGCTGTTTGTTGGTGGACGTGAATGGGCTGAGCGGAACGGACTTATTTGAGAGATCTATTTTTTTGTCCTTGTCTGCTTGATCTTGTACTATCTTTTTCTTTCTTTTTTTCTTTTTGCTGCCGATCGGATCTAATTGTAAGCTATGATGTTCTTGTAAGATATCCATTAACAACCGTATAGGCTTCTCTAATTATTAAGCATAGCTATTCCTGCATATTTGGTATCATCTGCACTGCCGCTATCTTCATCAGTCGTTTGTGCCGGTACCTCAACCTCATGTTCATCCTCCGGAATGGCCTCATGCAATCGTAAACCGCGTTCCATTAGTATATGATACAATTGTCGTAGCTCGTTAGCGGTCATGAGTCTGCGCAGATCAAATGCTTTCATAATCAGATCTGTGTATCGTTAATCGTCAATCATAAATTGGTCTTAAAAGTATCAAATGCATTGTGCTCTTACCCTTTGACCATGGACAAGCTCCTATTGCTTTGAATAGGACGCTCTTGGCAATGGCATCTTCACCTTGCTCCAGTTCGAATGTAACATAAGCAAGCCATATATCAATACTAATCCGTCCCGCATTACTTTCGACCGCCAGCTCAAATATGCCACGTACACCATGCTTATTCCTTAGCATTTTATCATAGGATACCGCAAATTGCCAAACAAAGAGTGAAACTGCTCTCTCTTCTTCGTTCAAGATGTTGCTGATCATCCTGTGCACATTATTTTCGATCATATATTTTTGTTCATTGTGAGCGTACATTAGTAAAAATTCAGCATTTGACGGATAGAGACTAAGGCATTGCGAGAGATGGTCGCGCAGGGTAGAGACTTTGTGCATTGGTGACCTGTTCATATCAAATCTGATTAATCGCGCAGCAAATAGAAGTCCTTGCTCATGCTCGGAAGATGGGCTCTCAATTTTGTCAATGTTGTTTTTGTATACCGCCAAAGCTTTTTCAAGCTGTACAGATCCATTTTCTCGTTCAGTGTATGTGAGTAGAGATAAACATTCTATTGCAGCCTCTGCAAATCCATATTGTTTTGACAGCAATCCTGTTCGTAAAGTCTCTTCAATGGCATCTCGCGAAGCCAGAATGGCTTGCAATGATATCTCACTCGTCTTTTTTTTCCCATCAGCAACTCCAGATAAAATCTTTAAGCACTGATTGACGCAATCAGCTTGATTCGTGAATAAAATTGATGAGGCCCACTGTCGATACAGTAGAATGCATCCATTTTGCTCATGCATAAAAGATATCGCTGTCTCGTAAAGCTTATCAGCTCGCTCAAAATGCTTCAGCTGCCACTCGAGAGCTGCGTATGACGACCAAAGTTTTATGCTGTCTCTCCTCCTACTCAATAATGTTTTCGCTGCGTTTGATGTCGGCTTCTCGCCATCGATAAGTAATTTTAAATTCAAGCAAAAAGACAGTATTTCGTCATCGTCAACAACTAGCAATAATGAGTCGATAACAGAGCTAACTAGAAGTTGATTCGTTATGCCGCCTCCAGTTGTAGAATGAGCATCGGCACCTAAGGAGAAATTGGCATCCCAATGGTCAAGAAAAGGCAGGTAATCATAATTCGGAATCCTGCAACCAAGAAACTTCAAGCATGCCCACACCAAATTGATTTTTCGGTCTGGACCGGAAAATATACTCATAAACGGCGAGATGTCGGAATAGAGAATGATCGAGTATGGGTCATTCGTATCTGTCAGGGCGTCTATCCGTTCTGGCATAGACTTTTTGGCACTTATGGACTCCTTCAAAAGCCAATCCTGCCTATCGATATCTGACTTCAATTCTAAATTGTAGTCGCCAATTCGAGGACGTTCGTCCATCCAAAAGGTCTCCAGCCAGCCAAGTTTATTTGTTTCAGATTCAGGGCAAAAAAGGTTGAGCTGCAACAAACCTTGCACAATTGCTATTGCATGCTCTATATATCCAGCCTCAAGTATAAACGCACAAGCGCGCATAATAACGGCAAGTAGATTGTTCTCCAGTTCTGCGATATCATCGCAACTGGGCTCTATAAAAACAGAAATTCTATCAATTATTTGAATGATATTTTGCAAGACTGAATCATATTCGAAGGCGGCAGTATCACGTATCAGAAACTCAATCCAGGGTATCCAAAGTTGATGGCTAGTAGGATATTTGTCAATCATATTACCCCATTGTTTAATTGTTTGATATTTTCCATTCAATGTTTCAAATATTTCAAGAAATCGAAGGATAAGTCTGGTGTTTCCAGGGTTTGCAGCAATCGCTTTTTGAAAAACCGAAAGTCCGACCTCGTTTCGAATTTTTGTCATATTCGGCTCGCTTGTTGACCCTGCGTTTGCCATCATCTCGGCCGCTAGAGAAAACCATAAAGATTCATCATTTGGAGAAGTTTCAACAGCCTGAGATAGCTGTACAATACGGCTCGTAGCATTCGTATGTGCCTCCAAGTCACTGTCTGACATCAAATCATCATCTTTGTCAACGTCTTCATCGTTTTCATTTGCCATGCCGAGAAGTGATTCGATACCAGTATAATTTTTCTTTGTAGCAGTAGAACGCGAAGATAGGGCAATAAATTCGACTTCTTTCTCAAATTGATCAGAATTATCACCAGTTTTCTCTTTCCTAATGCGCCTTGGCTCGCTGGTCAGTTTCCAAGATTTTGAAACATCACGAATAGCGCTATCTCTCTCAGGTTCATAAATTTCAAGCCCACCGTAGCCTGCTCTATTGTTCTGTTTAGAGGGTTCTTCCACAATCTTAAACTGCCTGCCCAATCCCAAAACTCTTCCATGTCCGAATCGGTAGTACGCTGGTCTTTTGAAAGGCCTAGCATATGCAAGGTTGTCTCGATCAGGACGCACGTCGACTTTGTAGAGCTCAAACACAGGCGTTGCGTAAGATATCAAAGGAAGGACGTTAAGGAAAACAATTGTGTTTCCTTTCGCGGTCGCCCGCGCCCACTCTTCCTGTCTACGAGAGGGCGTTGATTGAGAAAGATCATTCCCTTCAACGGATCTCTTTGCAACTTTGAGATCCCTTTCCGGAGACTTGGAGAAGGCTAATTTAGGGGACCGTTCGTTGGTGGACTCCCCGGTAGTCCGGCGCGAGGCAATTGCCTCAGGACTGGCGGCGCGCTTTCGACGATGTTCGCTGTCTCTCCTTGAAGATGAATGTTCGTGATCTCTGTGGTCGTGTCGTTGATGACTTTTAGATTCCGACGGCTTCAAAGAAGAAGGATGGCGACGGCCATCGTCACGACGATGGTGACGATGGCTACTTCTATGGTGGCCGGCAGAGTCGGCGTCTTTACTTGGGGGCGGCTTGAAGCTGGAAAACTTAGGAACAGACGGCGGCTTCGAGACAAATACGGTTTAGTCGAATGCGGGCAGAAACGGGAAGAAAATACACATACCGATATCTCGTCGTCAGACATCAACAAAAACAAGGAAGCAATAGGAGAGAGGAGATATTTGTCTGGCGCTTGACGATCGTCAGTAGAGAACGGATCCTATTTGAGAGTCGCCGGCGCTTGCTCCGGTCCGGGGAAAGCGCGAGTGAACCTGAGCCGCGGCTGGACAATCACCCTCGACGCGTTTTTTGATTGTTTCGGTAATTATAGGCGTGGCAGCTAAAGATTTAGCTATCATTTCCATTTGTTATTTCGTAGTAGAGTGCAGAAGCAATATCGACTATAGAGTACGAAAATGTCAGCATCTCATTTCAAGTTGGAGATTTATCCGCATGAGTTTCCGACTACAATATATGACGTTGCACCAGAACCATCAACAACCGAATGCGGCATGCTCTTCTTTATCCCAGGCAACCCCGGCTTACCTGCATACTACGTGCCATTTCTTTCCAAGATACGTGACAGTCTTCCGGGATGGCGAATTATCTGTGTGTCGCAGGCTGGATGTGATACTATCTCAGCTCGCAATGCTCCTCGGTCGCCGGATCAGACTTACTTTAACCTCAGCCAGCAGATCCAGCACAAGTTTGAGATCTTCACCACTCTTCTTCGAAAATACGAATATTTCTCCTCGTCAGATCAGAAAAAGGAAGTGGTTGTTGCGGGTCACAGCATAGGTTGCTGGATGCTTCAACACATGCTTGTACAGCTAGCCAAACAACAAGTGCCGGCACCCATCTCCCTAGTATTATTGCTGTTCCCTACAATAAAGAATATCGGCCAAAGCGATAGTGGTGTGGTTTTCAATCGAATTTTAAAATATTTTCCGCATATCGCAGACGTGGCTTCAAATCTGACCTACTACGCTACAAAATTTCTCCCTGATATTGCGGTGAGCAAGGCAGTCAATTTTGCGATGCAAAATCCTCCGGAACACGCAGCCAATGCTACGAGAAGTTTATTCTACTCCCCTTCAGTTGTATGGCAATCTGTGAGCTTGGGTGCTGAGGAGATGAAACATGTTAAGGAAGAAAGTGAAGATATGGCTGAGTTCTTTTGGAAGGGATTGTGGAGCACATTGCGTAGAGAAAGTAGCAGAAGTGGGAATATCGTTGCTTATTTTGCAGACAGCGTAAGTTCTTGTTTTGGTAGTGATCAAATCGCGCCGAATACTGCTAACGAGATTATTTAGGATCATTGGGTGGGAACGCATACTAGAGCCGAAATTTTATCGACTCACTCGAAAAGAGAGAATGTCGAATTTGTTATATCAACGGCGGATGATAATTGCAAGCACGCTTTCTGCGTTAGGGATAGTGATGTAATGGCGAAACATGTACTAAGCTGGATAAAGGACCTTTAATATCTCCTATTTGGGATATAATTCAACTGTGTAGAGTGCCAGAAAATATATTCTGATATGCTTGTCGCTCAACATACAGATATGTTCTAATTATTTTGGTTATAGTAGTGGTATAAGGAGACAGCGAATTTTCAACAGTTGATCATATCTAGAATGTGGCATTCGGTGTAAATATAGACTGTATAATATGCATTCTTAATTTGCTACTCTTCAATGAATTAATGGTTATCCTAAATACAGTCTACTATGATACTCTTGACTGTGTTATAAAAGCATTGTCATTATTTAATATGGTGAAGCAATAGGGACTTCAACACTAATGGAGCCGTTAATTAAGGACATGGTTGTATATAGCGATGTAAGCGTAACGGGAGGTCGTAGAGAGTGAGTTCTAAATACAAGTGAAAGCGACTTATATCTGATAAAGAATAGTTTTTAGAATAATTGAGTGCTCGAGCCAGTCTTGGACGTCTCACCATATATTGTCTTGATCCGCAGAAGGTTGATTTTAGCGATGGTAGAAACAGTGTCTCTTTGAATATTTAAAAATAACCCTGATTCTCGTGCCGGCGGTCTCCTTCAAAGATCACGTATTTGATTATACCTTGTGCTCTTGCTTCATGAACAACTACGTGAATTGTAATGCAAATCTGCATTGAAAACAATATTTCAATCAGAGAGAATTCATTTATATTTAACTTCAGGGGTAGCCGTAGATTTTTCTCCCAATCGGTAATTGACCTTAGTTCGATAAACCAAAATTCCAATTTCACTCATATTTCGTCGACCATTCTGTTGAATAAACCTCATATCATTGCATTCAAAGTTTTTTTGTATCAAATAACTAAGAAATGGTGTTATATTTGATAGGACTAGGCCTATCATCGCCGGAAGATATTACAGTTCGCGGTCTCAAGGCAGTTCAAAAATGCGAACGAGTATATCTTGAAGCATACACAAGCATTCTTATGGCTGCTACAAAAGAAGACCTTGTTAGTTTTTTTGCGAAAACAATGTATTATTTTTACAGATACTAATATAATACCTTTTCAGGAATCTTTGTATGACCGAGAAGTTATACTGGCCGATCGAGAGCTGGTTGAAAGCGGAAGTGATCAGATCTTGGAAAATGCTGAAAACGTTGACATCGCTTTCCTGGTCGTGGGTGACCCGTTTGGGTATATTTATTATTATTTCTTATTTGCGGTAAAGAGTTTGCGCTAATTAATACAATAGAGCGACAACACACACGGATCTGATTATCCGTGCTCGAGAACTAGGAATTCCTGTCGAGGCTATTCACAATGCTTCAGTCATGAATGCGGTCGGTGCTTGTGGTTTGCAGTTATATAATTTTGGACAGACTGTGTCATTGGTCTTTTTCATGGATAATTGGAAACCTGACAGTTTCTACGATCGGATAAAAGAGAATCGTGAACTCGGCTTACACACCCTTGTACTTCTTGGTAAGTCTATCTTGCTCGTGTCAGATTAAGCTTCAATTTCTTTCGATGACTAACAACAGCCAACTAGATATCAAAGTAAAGGAACAAAGTTTTGAGAATATGGCTCGCGGTCGCAAGATCTACGAACCTCCACGATACATGAACATTGAAACCGCAGCCTCGCAGCTTTTAGAGATCGAAACACTCCGTAAAGGATCTGCATACCTTCCAGAAACTCCTTGCGTATCGATTTCACGTCTGGGATCGCCTCAGCAAAAATTTATTGCCGGAACACTTGCCGAGATGGCAGAACTTGAGAGTGGAGATCCGTTGCACTCGTTAGTGATTTTAGGACATCGAACGCATGAGATGGAAGTTGAATATTTGTTAGAGTTTGCAAAGGACAAGGAAGGATTTAAAAATGCTGTTACAAAAGAAGTAGAGGCTGCTAAGGCTGCGCAAATGGCTGCTGTCGCTGAAGAAGAGGATGACGACTAACTGTATTATAGTATTCTTCGATTCATTCGCGGCAATAATTGTCAGCCTGTACACTAATTTAACTTGATAGACATATTTTACTAAAATTTCATCGATTTTATGTCTTATAATGTAAAGCAAATAAACCTGTTCAGCTTGCTGAACCAGCAGATAGCGACAGGGTACAACATTTTGGCGTTGTCAAACCCTATGGTCGAAAGTTCCTCCAGTCTAAAAGCTGGAATCGCCAATGTCTAGCTAGCCGTCTTCCAAGAACGATCCTTCCCTTTGCCAACAGAAGCGTTTCGCGCATCCAGAACCGCTTCTTACTTTAGGAATCCGAAATTTAAATGAACTGTTAGTTTTCGAATTTGACAAATCAAGGTATGCGATAATATGGCGTCGAACTCGCCGCACTCGTCGTCGCCCGACGGACGCGGTTTCTTTAGTTCACCTCCCCCTCCATCATCTTCTAATTCACCTGCGCCATCACTCTCTCTTTCGTTTTCGTCATTTTTAGGAGGAGGATCGAATAGTGTATCTTCTGGCCCTCTGTCTCCAAACAATTCTGTGTCTCCAGCGCGTCTCTCGACAGTCGCCGCTTTAATTGCTCAATCGTTCGCTCCGCATATTGCCGTCTTTGCCTCTGATGACGCCAATCAATTTGCTCGCGACATGGGCTTTTCATCGCTATTAGATTTATTGAGGCCATTTGGAGACAAAGTTAAAGGACCGATTGTGGTGAGAGATTCTCAGGGCTTGACATCCTCTCTTGATGACTTCGGTCTCCGGTTCGTACCGTCGACCTTTGCGGCACAGGCAGCTTATGCAGCTACATTGCCTCCACCGTCAGCTAGCTCGGGTGCTGGATCATCGCCGACCACACCAACATCTTCTCCCACGAAACTGCGCGCACGAAGTAATAGTAAATCAGCCCAGACGGCATTAGCACAGTCGCCGGTCTGCTTTGATATCCATGACCTAGATGCTGTTCTTTCGCTCTATCTGACTCAATCTCCACGGTTTTTCTCCTCATCAGCCGCGTTTTCTCCCGCGGCTTTACACGACGCTATATATCAGCGATCTTTACAGCGGATACTTTCAGTTCCACCTGTATCTGCCCACGAGACTTTTTCGCATCCAGTTGCGTCTATAATCGCTATATCATCGCGAAATCCACAGCCGATCGAGACATTATCGATGCTTTATAAAGCTGGCAACGATGCACCAGTGCCCAGTTATATGAGCAAAGATTATTTACGATATTACATTCTTATCCACGACGAAGAACACAGCGAGATTGAGAAATCAATTGCTTTATTTGAGCGAATGAAGCGGCATTTCGGTTTGCATTGTCACATGATCCGAATGCATTCCTCAAAATTCGACCTAAATACTCCAGAGACCCAGATACAAGTCGTGCCATACTCTGAGTGGATGTCAGCAGCCGAGGAAGTTACATTACTACAGCAGGAGCGGCCGACAAGGTATATACTGGAGTCTGATGCGGTTAATTTGAGGGCATTTGTGAGGGAAATGACGGTTCAGAGTTTGATTCCGTTTATGGAGCGGTGTGTGAACACATGGAATGATCAGGTACTGCCTTCTATTTTCTAGTTATCATATCAATGAATGCATAAGCTGATGTCACGCAGATCGCGTCTAGCAGACGAGGATTGACCGGGCGGTTTTTTTCCGCCTCACGTCGATTTCTAGGGTCGAATAACCGAGCAGCAGGTCCAGGTGCCTCTGCCGGCGCCTCAGGAAATTATGACCCAGTGACCTCCTCGTATGGTTTCATGACGGCCGAGGCACAAATGCGCAAACTCGCAGACTACGCATTTATGCTGCGAGATTGGCGATTAGCTCAGTCGACGTACGATATTCTCCGAAAAGACTTTTTGAACGACAAAGCGTGGAAGTATCATGCCGGCGCACAGGAGATGGCGGCTACTAGTTTGATACTTAGTGGTACTCCGCTAAGTTCAAAAATAAGAATGGAGTTACTCGAGCCGATGCTTGATTCAGCTACGTATTCATATACTTCACGGTGTAACCAGCCGACTTATGCGCTGCGAACCATTCTGATGACGTCCGAGCTTCTGAGGTCGCGGGGAGGCGGCGCGGCCGACGATGCCGCTCGGTGGCTCATGAAGGCTATTTCTGAGAAATTGATGGGCAATCTTGCGCATGCGCTTATAATTGAGCGCGTGAGCGCATGCTACGCAATAAGACATGGAGTCGGATCGCAAGGATGGGGAAGTCGAAGACGGAAAGCAGCGTTTTGGCAGCTTGTTGCTGCGAAGGAGTGGGTTATGCTTGACAAAAAGCCGCATGCTTTGCAATGTTTGGAAGAGGCGGGCGAGACGGCGTATGATGCGCTTCCGTGGACGCAGGTGGCTGGGTCGCTGATGTATGAGCTAAGAGAAAATGCCCAGTCGATGGTTATGTATGATAGTGGACGGGATTGAATGAGGCTGTGTTTATTGCATTGGTTTATTTATCAGCTGCAAATGAATACAGTACATCATATTTTTGACACTAGAATTGATTTAAATACAAATGCTGTCCCCACCCATACATTATCACAAGTCGGCTCTAACCCGGCTTTTGGCACAAATTTAACATACACCCTTATAATGACCATGCTTATGAGATCGCTGTTTAGGCACATCGCTAAGGTTAAGCTGACTAGCATGTTCTGACAAAGATCCGAGACTGGTAGCCCTACGAGACAGGGTGGTCATAGACTGTACAGCGTTGAGAGGGTGCGACGGAGACTGCATGTTTGGATCTGCGTTGATAAGAGATTCTGCGATGCCGATGATGTCTTCACAGAGCTTACTGAGAAGATCGGCAGTCATCGATTCGCGAACTACGACGCGCAGAATTTCGGTATCTGCTTCGTCGGATGGGAGCGGATAGTCTGCAATAAGAAGTTAGCACACAATGTTTGTTTCAGTGACGCATATGAAATAATGCAAAAGACATACTAGGGATGATATATCCCTTAACACGCAGCAAGGTAGACATATTAGCCTGCTTGACGTGAGGATAATTTTCCAAAATTTGATCTGTAAACTTCCAAGACACAACTGGTAATCCAGCATTATACAACTCAGGGTCGTCGCCAAGTTCAGCCTTCACCTCATTGTCGGATAGCATGGAGTGGATACCTTTCGGACGATGAATTTCAGATAGACAGACAAAGAGACCCGATTCCTCGAGAACATCAGATAAAAGTCTAGCATTAGCTAGAGAATTGTTTTGAATCCGCGAGTAACCATCGCGGCCTAGGTGAAGAAAATTGTAGTACTGCTGGATAACTTGATGACCGGGGCGTGAAAAATTTAGAGTGAACGACTGCTCTACACCGCCTAGGTACTTTAGCTCAAAGACAAGATGCTTGGGAAGATAATCTTCTGATCTCCATATGATCCACCCCAAGCCAGCAGTAACAAGACCATACTTGTGCCCAGAAGTATTGATGCTATGCACGCGACTAAGACGGAAATCCCAGACGGTATTTGGGTGGCTGAACGGAGCAACAAATCCTCCAGAAGCGGCATCGACGTGAATAGGGATATCGAGACCAGTGCGTGCTTGAAATTCGTCGAGAATTTTGCTGATATGCTCAACTGGCTCATAATGACCAGTGTAGGTAGACCCAAGGATGATAAATATGCCAATAGTGTTCTCATCGATCTGGTCAAGGATCTTCGTGGGGTCGATGCAATGATTGCTCTCTTTACAGACAGGAATCAAACGAGATTCGACATCAAAATAGCGGGCAAACTTCTCGAGTGCAACTTGAGCGTTGGCACCCATTAGGATGTTTGGCTGCGAAGCGTCTTTGCCCTCGGCGCGGCGTTTTTCCTGCCATCGGCGCTTCATCGCGAGACCGCCGAGATGGATAGCCTCCGAGGAACCCGTAGTAGCTGATCCAATGGGAGTCTCACTAGGAGATGCGTGCCACAAATTTCCTAGGATGGTGATACAGCGCGAGTGGATGTCCATCATTGCCGGGTACTCGTCATTGTCGGCCAAGTTCTTTGTTAAATTTTCCAGAGACAAACGCTCTGACTCGGCCTCAATGTAGGTGCCGACAAAAGAGGCAAGGTTAAGATTTGGTTTTCCATCGAGATCGAGGTCGTCGCGAATGATCTGGTAAGCGGCTGTAGGGGATCAAGAGTTAGTTCAAGGAGGAGCAAGATCTGCAGACGCATAAATATGTACCTTTTGACTCGACACCACTGGTGGGAATTGCGCTATATTTGAGGCTTGTGAGAATAGTCAAATGGATGGTAAAAATATAGAATGTATCTCACAATCGCGGGGCCGGTTCGATGGCAGTGTAGCGGCTGAGGTAGGGCGAAGCAACATGCTTGAGCGGTTTCTTTACGGTAGTGCCAAGAGCACTGCGACGGCGCATGTGCTCTTCGACGAGAGACTCAGGGTCAATGTGCTTGCTAAGAGACATAATTGAGTAGTTGGAATGATTGGAGAGCACAAGTGTATGCTGCAAGCAAAGTAGGCGGCAAGAGAATTGTTGGATGAGGGTTTTTATTAAGAAGTAGTGGATTAAGGCTCGACTTGATTGACCAGACCTAGTCTAAGTTGAGCGACGATCTGCCAGCACCTTTTTCGAGCTTCACAAACACTTGAGACAAATTACGCAACCTAACTATAGGGAGAAGAGAATTACCGTATACTAATTGCTATTGGAATACGACTGAAGAGAAGAGTCAAGAGCGCGGAGCAGGCGACATTTGGTTGCTCCCAATTTAACGGGAATAAAGGGTGACGTCAGAGATGCCAGAGCAGCACCAGAGCAGCAATAGAAGAAGACCGTTGATCTGGTTGCCAACTGCTGAAATAACCAAGCTGAAATACGTACAATTCGACAAATAATAAAAAAATAGACAACTGCCGGGAATCGTCATATGGCATAAGCAGCCGTCTATTAATTACTAATCTCAGGCATGCAGATCACGCGCTATAAATAGGGCACCGAGTCAGGAGTGGCGTGTCCCAATGCGGCAAGGCTCTAATGCATGCGCCGCACATTGGCAGTGCGTGGCGGTGCAGGGCCTTCCACTGCCTCAGCCTTAATAACCCAGCCAAGTGACCCGGACCTTCCGGGGAGAGTCGCGAAAGAGCATCTTCGCGGGGCACAGGTGTTGTTTGTAAAAGCTGACGTAGTAGTAGCATAAACCCAGACACTCGTAGAGTAAAAAGAGATGTCCAGAGTGCGGAAGTGGCGAGGGTAGTGAAGTTTCGACGCATAGAGAGACTGACGCGGTCCGACGACAGCCCAAGGAAAACAGTGCTCGAACCCATCGCCGCTTCTTCTCTTGCTCTCTTCACCACCTTCTCTTTTCTCTTCTTACGCTTCCTCCTCTCTTCATCACTTCCTCCTCGTCTTTTCTTTTCCTGCATCTGCTCTACAGCAGCCGCTTGCATCTCATTCTGGTTAGTCTCTCCTGCCTCTCAGCTGCTCGGCGCACCCACACTTTTCCGCAACTGCTGCTCTGGCGGCTCTATCTCGCCCTCGTCACTATCGTCGCTTTTCGCCCGCTTGGCTCTATTTCTCTTCCTCGCCCTGCACCTGCCTTTTCGAGCACTTTTTTGTCTCGCACGCAGCCGTAGCCCGCTTCTCTAGCTCTCGACACGCAGCCGCCCTATCAGTCAGCATTGCCATTGTGACTTCTTTTTCGAACGCTCTGAGCGCCTTGCTTCCCCCATCCATAACGTGTCTGCTGCCGCTCTGCCTACGCCTGTGCCTGTGTGCGCGCCGAGTGACTCTGTTCGTCTTTGACATTTGCTAACCTCGTAAAAAGCCACTGCTCGCTGCCCGCGCGCATGTCGAATTAGGTCACGCTTGCCTCTACCCGTGTCCCGCTTCCACTACATCGTCACTCTCTCGAATCCGCTTATATAATTGTTTTCTTTGTAAGTTTATCCATTCATTGTTACTCCAGATTTTATTTCTTTTTGTTTGGTTTCTACTTTTGTGCTGGCCGGAGTTCGAACTTCCGGACTGGAGTTTTTTTTCGTTTGCGCGGCGCGCTCACAATGCTCGTGAGCCGAACCTTGACGCACATGCCCCTGGCCTCGCAACTCTCTTCCTCGCTCGTCTCACCTGGCAATCGGCCTCGCTATCTCGTCTGTTTCGCTCTTTTACATACTTGTTCTCTCTAGCAGCTCTTCCCCCCCCCTCCCCCTCTTTTCTTGCGGCAACCGTTCGCCACTCCGGCCGCTCGTTCACAAACCTAGAATTAGCTTGGAATACAAGTTCAATACTAACTTGTACAGTTAATTTTCCGCCTCTTTCTTGACTCTCATCTCAACCATCCTTTCCATTCTCCCGCATCATGGCTGATTCCAGTCGATTAAAAGTCCTTTCTGGTGTGATTGTTTATATTTTTTTTCTCTCAAGAGGCTTATTCTGATCCCTTCTCACTTTAGTCGGCAGCAACCCCATCTCTGCATTTCTTTCATGGCGGCTTACGACAAGCAACGCAGCCGATGTCTCACTCGTCTGGAAATCGCAATATGACATTGTCATCAACTACGGCATTGCCTTCAAATCCCAACAACTCGGTGCAGGCAGATTTCGCCCTTTTAAAAGTACGTTTCTCGCTAATTTTTGTTTTCCACGCGACATTCTCGTGCTGTGGCTGTGCTAACTATCGACTCAATAGTATCCAAGACCGTTGACGAGGTGACGGTACCTGAAGGAGGTTTTGATTATGTTCTCCTTTGCGTGAAAGCACTGCCAGATGTATACGATCTCAGCTCAATTATCGAAAGTGTTGTCACTCCTGGACATACTTGCATTGTTGTTAATACGACCTCCGGCATCGGAATAGAATCATATCTCGAATCCGCATACAAGGACAACGTCATCCTGTCTCTTGTTTGCGACACTGCTGTTACGCAAACTGGCCCTGCAGAATTTGAGCACTCGGGTGCCGACTCTGCTCAAATTTGGATTGGCTGCAATACCAAAACCAAACCTGTTGATCAGGCTACTATCGACGATATGGCTGACTCCTTTGCATTAACTTTGGAAGCCGGAATCGTTAAATGCTCCGTCTCAAAAAACATCCGACAACAGCAATGGGAGAAATCCATTAGCCAGATTGCATTGCATTCATTGTCAGTCATTATGGAGGAGCCCAATCTTGCCTCCTTGACTCTGATGCCTCGTCTGCGTCCTATAGTGGCTGCTGTTATTGATGAACTTTTAATCATCGCAAAATCACAGAGATGCTCGTTTGACAGTGGCTTTTCTCAGCGAGCTCTCGAGCAGACAGCTGCTGTCGTCAAGCCTTCAATGATGTACCAGGATTATTTAGCAAGGAGACCAATGGAGGTCGAGGTAATGCTCGGAAATCCTCTCAAAATTGCGGATGATATGGGGCTTAAAGTCCCTCGCCTAGAAATGTTGTATATAACCCTCTCACGTCTAAACGAAATTAACCAATCGCGAGTATGTAGCGAAATTTTTTTGTCTTTATACTGGTTGCTTTACTCCACTAACAATTAACCAAATAGGCCACTACGACTACTTCAACTCCGCCTACTATACCTTCGCGACAGTCGTCATCTATGAGTCTGGCCGCTTCTCGCCGTGCCGTTACATCTAGCGGCATGTATATCAACCAGGCGCCAATATTACAGCAGCGCCGTGCCCCGCCTCCCCAAAACGGTATTCAATCGCGCCCGTCACTCTCGCGTCGAAGCTCTACGGAAAACTTCGAGGAATTCTCCGATGTCGTTGCTTATAGCAGTAGTTTAAGCACACCCCCGATGAGCGGCAGTGAGTTTGGCGCTCCGTCGAGTAGAAATCGAGTTAGCAGCTCGCCGTCATTACAAGACTTGACATTGCGCGAGCGAGAGATGGATTTGCGGCAACGGGAGCTGGCTATTCGCGAACAAGAGTATATGGCACACCAACACCGCATGCAGCGTGGGCCTCGGCCATCGATTCCTGGTGGAGGAGTACGGTATGCTAACGGAGATGAAATGACGAAAGAAGATTATTTTGGACGACAGGTTCCGCTACCATCGGATGTTGATATGGTTGCATTCACAGCACAGCGCAACCGACGAACGAGTAGTTTTGCAAAGACAAAGAATACAGATCCTGCTTTGAACGGTGTTGTTGGGGGCGCTATACAACGACTGATAAAAGGCGGAAGAAAGCAGAGTATGGTGTCGGATCCGCGAAACTCGTCACCTGCCGAGTACTACGAGTCCTTTATTGGATCTGCGTTGGTGGAGTACACATCGGACCGTTACGGGGGGGTTGATACTCGAGCACTGACGGACAGTTCGCGAGTGAACTCAATATCATCGAATGCCCCGCGACCGTCGCTATACCCGCAGTCTCAGTCAATGCCTGTTTTGTCGCCGCCCATGATGCGCAAACCGACTTCGACTCTGGTTGATTCTGCACCGCAAGCACCGCCAAATACGCGATTCAAGTACATGTCAAGTCCGCGTGCCATGCAACAGCAGCAACAACAGCAGCAATATATGCCCCCTCAGATGCAAGCTAGACAGTTAAGCTCTATGGCTGGACCTGCACCTATGGAGTTAATGTCAGCCGCATATGGTTCGTCTGGACCGATGCGCGGCGACTCACAGCAACGGCCGGGACCTTCTGCAGCTCCAGGAGAAAGCGCAATGGCCGGTCCTTCTTCCCAAGCGCAGCAGCCGACAGTGATGCTACGTCGACCCGAGCTAAATGGAGATTTGCAGTCTGATGCCGAGCTGTACAGAGCCGCGGCAGCAGTTGGTGGCAAGGATATAGGACGCCGGCGACGACGCAGTTTGACTGGTAGCGCTAGCGCGAGTGCTAGCACGAGTAATGACAATGGAAGTGGACATAGTAGCTCTGCTAGCAGTCTCGAGCAAAAATGAAAGCCAAATAAATGTCTAGATGGTCACAGCAGTCGTTGATGATACGTAAGATTATGTTGGGATTTGAGTCTTCTGATGTCTTTTTGTTCTTCAAATTCTTAATATTTTTTTGGGCATTTTTTTTTTTCGTTGTTTTTCTTCTGATCTAGGTGGCATTCTAATACTAATATATTTTAATATTTTTATTCATATGCTGATGGGAAGCAACTAAAAGCCGAGAATCAAGGAAGCGAGCAAAAAGCAGACAGAGTGGATTCAGAAAGAGAACCTATAACAGGTTGAATGAAGAGGCATACGGAGGTGGGATTATATCATATAGATCTTGATCATCCAGGAAAGTACGATAACGTTTTTTTCTATTTGTAAAGAAGGAGAATGAAATTATAATCTGTGAAATATTTTGTTTTCTGTTTCTTGGGGTTTTTCTTTTCAAATTTGTTTTGATAGTGCTTGTACTTGCAGGTTTTTTCAATTCTTGCACTTTGTACGTTAGAAGTTTGAAAGGTATTTATTTACTATGATTGCGACACTTAGGTTTTCCCTTTATTTTGAAGTGAAGAAGAGACACGCAGTAAAAAAAATAATATACAATAATAAACTCAACTCATGCAGGATCACAAGCAATATGATTAAGCATTATTACCTGCCTTTTGACGGCAGTGGTGAATGAGTGTCATGAAACGGAGCGATAATTTTACTTTGAGAACTAGTCTCGGTCTCGGCGTAGTATTCAATCACCGACTGAGTACTCCTCTTACATCATCAACAAGCAAGCCACAGCAAAGCCATACGCTAAAGTAAATCCTATTCAACCGTTATTAACTCTTTCCATTTTTGTCCTAGTTACTTTTTTATTTTTTTTTTTCCGTAGTCGTCTCGTAGAAGATTACTGATTTCCTGGAAGCCAGTATCTAGTCTGATTTGACTGCAAATTTCGATCGCCGAGATAGTTCGACTGCCGCCTAACTCTGTGTTTATATTTCCTATTTCGGCATCAGTCTTGCTCTTTCCTTTTTATTCCATGGCTACCAAGTCTCAGAGTAACTATATTCTCCTTAATTCCTCACAAACGGTTCATCAGTCAAGCTAGACTTCCATCTAGGGTTTAGCCGCCTCATGTCCACTCCACTTCCCAACGGGAAACGGGCGGGCTTATTTCATTTTCTAAACAACTCCGTTTGACGTTTCGGTTGCCTGAATTGCATACATTAGTACATCTACGTTACAATGTATGAAACATGACCAGTTTATAGATAGTGACTGCTGCGCCGGCTGCTTTTTTAACTACATTGCATATCGTTATATCTAACTTATTATATATCCATATAATTAATTAGTAGCAAAGAAATAGGAAATCAAGTTAAATAATAACAGCCACAGCGATTAATCAGTAAGACAAGTCCCTTATCCGTACATTTCAATTCTCCCTTAAAAGAACCTAAAATAAATCGAAAAAAAAAAACATTTCTTCTTTCACTACAATCGCAAATCGTTAATAGATCAGACAGTCAGCAAACAGAATAATAGAAATAAACAGGCTCCTCTCGCTTCTACGTCATCGCGGATCAACAGGCCCGGCTCGCGATCCAGATCGTGTCTACATGCGTTAGCAGATATCGCTCACAAAAAAAAATCATTCGGCATTGAAATTACCCTAGTTTTTCTCGGCTGTCCAGGATTAGCTGACGCGGCCTTGCGTTTGGTCCCGCCCCGTGCCACTCGTACTCTCGCACTCTTTGACTGCTCATGCTTCTTCTCCTCAGCAACAACTTCCTTACCGCATCCGATGATCTCCGGATCGCTCACTTGCCCATCATTTGCAGAGTTACCAAATACAGAAGCTAGAGGATCGTCAACAGCATTGATATCAGCGTCAGAAGACTCATTATGAAACGGCGCTGAATAAAATCGACGCGCTCCTCGGTCTACAGGCTCAGCTGATGCTTCTCGTGGAAGGTAGCGAATAGGCGGAATAGCCATCACCGGCCGACCTTCTTGCAACTGTCGAATCTTTTCCTCTTTCTCTGAAAGCTCCCTAGTCATCTTTACGATTTCATTCGCTTTCAACTCGTTCTCCCGAGTCATTGCGAGCACGGAGTCTTGTAGTACCTTGATCGTCTCCTCTGCTTTCTGTCGTATATCTTTCTCAACCGCCTATAGATAAATGTTGTGTCAGCTCCCTTCAAAACTCGTAGTCTCTTATATAAAATCATAGCTGTTACCAAATCACGAGCAATAGCATCAGATGACCTAGAAAGCTGCTTCTCTAGCTCTGCAGTCTGCTTGTCATATCTACTGGTTAGCGCACGAATCGCATTCGCTTTCTCAAACTCGTGAGTCGTTCTCAGCTCCTTTGCATGCTGCTCCTGCTGAGCTAGAAGCAGCTCGTATTCTTTACGAACTCGGGATTCAGAACTTTCGTCTTCTCGTCGTTGATGAACAAGATGCATCGCATCGGCGAGTTTCGCCTGCAGTAAAGTGAGCCAAAAGCTTTGGTTCAAAATATAATCAGATAAGCTTACCTCTAAAGCCTCAATCTTGGCAGTATCCTCTTGAATCCTAGATTTCATAGACAGCTTTTCTTGAGCGTCAGAATCCGTAGCCTGCCTCAACATCTCGATGTCCTTCTCAAGTTCAGTAACTCTCTTCTCATCTACCATTTGCGACATTTTGGCTTTGGCATCATTCAATGACTCTCGTAAAGATTCAGCAATCGTCTCTTTTTCAGCAATCTGGAATAGATTAGCAGCAAGCTCTAAACTAAGACGCTTATTTTCCTCCTGAATCTTGTTATTCAGCGTCTGCAACGACGAAGTTTGTGAGGCCATATCGGCAATATCTTTCTGAAGCTCAGACTGGAGCTGAGAAATAGAAGTTTCGATCAATGATTTCTGAGAAGACGCTCCTAAAGAAAGCTCCAAGATAGAATCTTTGCTTTGGCTCATACTGATAAAATATATATTTCAGCAAAATTCACAATCAGCCCTTAACGGCAAAACTTACGAGCTCTGCAATTCAAGATACACAGAGCGAATCGAATCGAGCCGATTAGCATAGTCTTTGAACCTAGACTCAAGAATTCCCTCGAATCTGCAATTATACGTCAATACTGCTCAGAAATAGCCCACACTAATGAAAATTTACTTGTCGATTCCGTCATTGACACTTTCCAGACGCTCTTCAATGACTCTCAAAGACTCCGTCTTTTTTTCCTGATGACTCTCTATCAGCGATTGATTCGCGCTCTCTAGTCGTTGTATCTTCTCCTCGAGAGCAGTGACCTTGCTACGCTCTTCGAGTAGCAAACCAGATTTTTCATCAAACTTGGACTGTAATAGCTTATAAGCCATCGATCCTGTAAAAAAATAATTATTAGTATCAGATAAGTTGCCACACTAAAAACCCGCCAGTACTATTGTTAAGCTCTCTATCCAACTCTCTGAGTTGGATCAGAGTGTCTTCATCCACATCATTCCGCTCTGAGAGTTTTCTATGAGCCAATCCCACATCTCCCTTCAGCTCCAAAATTCCTAAATGGGCAAACTCGATTTTCGATGTACAGGAATCCATTGTACGACGAAGCTCCTCTCTATCAGAACCGATATCCTTGATAGTCGCAGATAGTTTCTCGGTCTTTTCTTTCAAGAACGATAGCGTAGACTTCGTATTCGCAAGCTCATTCTGCGTGGCTGATAGATCGCTCAATGTACTATTGAGCTCGTATTCTAATTTCTTCTTTTCTTGTTGAAGTGAGCTCAGAGCACTCATTATTGGATCGAACGAGTCTGACTTGGAAGCGCTTCGAGAGCGGGTAGCAGCAGAGACTGATTTATTCGGTCCTTTACGACCATTTGCCGTCACTGAAATACTAGAAAAAGGAGTCTTCTCACTGAACCGCATAAGATCTAACGATAAAGCAGCTCCTCCAAGCTCTTCCCGTTTCACTGATGATGGCGTCCGAGCGACATAATCTTCCGAGTCTGGCTGCTTCGAAGACGGTAATGAATAGGCGTGGTCATCATCAGACTGTTTAAAAGTATGTAATGACATTGGAGTATCATCGTCATCTAGCATACTTCCTGGCTCAAGTACAGATGCATTAGCACTAGTGGTGCGAGACGTCTTCTGGTCATCGGTCGACATATTTCCATGCAGGTGTTTACTAGGTAGTCCCTGCTCAAAGCTCTGTGCGCTTAGAAAATGCGGATTATATGAAATAATCGAATTCTCAATTTCTTGGCGACCAGAAGATGTATTGTGTGTATTTAATGACGCTGAACTGGGCTTGTTTTGTGCTCCATTAAGAGAGAAATAATCCATATCAAAAAATTGAGAGTCAGAATGCAAGCTGTTCCAGCTGCTGTCTAAATTATTCTTCCCCAATATGGATGATTTAGTTTCCGGGTGAAAAGCAGTTGCTTGATTCGTTGAATCTTTAAGATCAGACTTCATATTGAGAGGAGGATAAGATGACCTAGCTGCTTTTGATGTACTGTATTTCAGATCAGAAGACGGCGGAGCAGAATTTTTTTGCAGTCTTGAAATTTCTCGCTGGGCTGGCTGAAAGGTCTTTCGCGTGCTTGACTCCTTTGAGCCGGTGTTTTGTATTTGATTCGGCCGCGGGATCATCCTGAATAAATCTAGCGTGGCCACCTCGTCCTTTGCCATGGGCCCAAACGCATCAGGTTTCCTATCTACGGCCATTAATAGATTCAATAAAACACGTTCTAGTAGATTTATGCAGGACCAATTGCAACCGAGCAAACAATGTTTGCAATAGTACCGACGCTATAAACGCGGCGATGAGTGACACGACACTCGAGCGGCTTGCCGTAGATATCAGCGAAACAACAATACGTTAAAAGAAGAAACAACAGTAATAGCAAAAAAAAGCAAATGACAACGCAAAGCAACGCAGCAACAGTGATGGCGCTGAGCAATTTGGAGCAATTTGAGGGAAGAGGAAGCAGGCCAAATACAAAGATTGCGAGCAGAGCGCGTCAAAATTGCCGCCCGGACCCTCATCGCGCTATTTAGTCACGTGATTAAGCCTAAAGGTCAGTTGCCACGGCAACCTTAATTGAAATCACAACAACGTATTCGACGATTCCAGATCATCAAGTAACAACTATACGTGCCTTATATACATTTTCATATTTACGCATATATTTCTAATAATGCATTTAGCTACATTTTTTTAATTGATTTCTTATTGTTTGCCACGGTCATGCTGTAAGAATGAATTTATCAACTGATTCTCGACAAGATCCAGCCGGCAAAGTTCGTAACAAACAGCCAGTCTTCGGCCAGTCTTCTCCGCTACGTAATTCCCTTGCAAACACAGGCCTGAGAAGGCCACAAAAAGCTCCAGGTGAGTGTGGAAAGTATTATCAGTTACATGCTATGAATTTGATATTGACATGGCTCTCTCTCAGGACCATTTCGACCAGCGTCAAACATATCGTCAAAAATACCTGGAGCAGCCGCATCAAAGCAGTTTACCGACCTTCTGGAACCACTTCCACCAAACTCATCAGAATGGAAAAGAGCTGCTGTGTCTTATAAAGTACCTCCAGCAGTTAAGAAATCCGTTAATATTACTATTGAAGATTCTGACGACGAAGATCTTCAAGTAGTTGGCGAACGCAAAGCCGGCACCTCAAATATCCGCCCGGTTTCTCAACTAATCTCTCGACTATCGGATAAGTCAGATGCGAATTGCGGAAATTTTCGACGTGGATCGCCGCCTATTACCAAAGCAACAGAGAGTAGTTTAAAAAGTGCTTGGTCTATTTCTTCCAATAATGCTCAAACAACTTCTCTAGCCGATATTCTTGTACGGGCAAAGGAAAAACCCAAAGATGCTACGTCTATGTCATCTTCTCAATACAAACCTCAACCGATTGCTGGCTATAGACCGACCCAGGGCGCACCCTCAACTGTGTCTGAGTCTAGATTTATGTCTGATCCATTTGCTGCCTTTACGAAAAAGATGGGGAGCTTGACACTCGAACAGACGAAGAACGGAAACAGGTCTACCTTTTCTGATAAAAGCCAATTAGGTGGGAGACCTGAGGACATTCTCTATGTTCCGCCAGTAAAGGAGAAGGCTGTTTACGATATTCCAATCAAAATTGCGCCTGATGGTACGAGACTTCTTTTTTGTCGCTTAGTTTATTTTCCAAGACTAATTCTCCATCATAGATTATAAGCATATGACCACCAAAGATGTCACTAGCTCTTTAAAGGATATCCTCAATAAAGCAAAGCCAAATAAGAAAGAGAAATCAAAATCGGAACAGGACAGAGAAGTTAAAAACCTGAAGGTGAAATTAATGGATCATCAAGTTGAAGGCCTGAACTTTTTGCTAGAACGTGAAGGAAAGGATGTAAAGAATAAAGGAGGCTTGTTATGCGATGACGTAAGTTTACTTTTTGGTTCTGAGATTCGCTTTGACTAAACTGTTACAGATGGGCCTAGGAAAAACCATACAGTCAATTGCATTGATTTTGTCAAACAAAATGGATAAAGAAATCCATAATTCTGACAATGCCAGTCAGTCTACGCTTGTTATTGCTCCTCTAGCCTTGATCAATCAATGGGCGCAAGAAATCAAGACTAAGTCATCCGGATTGACAGTGCTCATTCACCACGGACCATCACGAACAAAATCTGTTGCTGAACTCAAAAAATATTCGGTAGTTATAACTACATATCAAATAATTGCTTCTGAATACAGCAGTAACGGTCCCCTATTCAAACTCGATTGGTGGAGAATCATCTTGGATGAGGCACACACAATCAAGAACAAGAATTCTCAATCGGCCAAAGCGTGCTTTGCTTTGCATGGGTTGAATCGATGGGCTCTTACCGGAACACCGCTGCAAAACAATATTGATGAGCTTCACTCTCTATTTCTGTATCTCAATATTCCTCCACTTTCGGATCCAACGTTTTGGAAAGAGAAAATCAGTAGAGCTGCGGCTGCTGGAGGGGGCAAACTTGCCATGAAGAGATTACAAGTAGTCTTGGGCCAAGTGATGCTTCGTCGCACGAAGGACGTATTAGGCGAGAGTGGAATGAAGCTACCAAAGAGAAATATCCATAAGGTGACGGTGACGTTGAGTGCTCCAGAACGAGCATTTTATGACTCTTTAGAGGCGAAGATGGCGACTAAGATGCAAGATATAATGGGAGCAGGAAATGGCGGACAAAGATATATTAGCGTATTGCTACTTCTTTTACGCTTACGACAAGGTACGCTCTACTCTGAGAAATTCATTATGCCGAGGAAGCTAACAGTTCACTAATTAGCTTGCAACCACACAAGCATTGTTGCATCCAAAATTTCAGATAGTGCTGATGCTGTCATAGTGTCTGAATCTCTGGGTAAAACTGCTGTTCCAGCTCAGGATGAACTGGACGATCTTGCTGATATGCTTGGCGGCATGACGGTTACTTTTCGGAAGTGCATTGTTTGCCAGACTGAGTACGTGAATCTTGATACTACCTCCTTTGATTAGCTGCTAAAGTATTGTATTTATTAGATTATCGAAAGAAGATTCACGACAGAAGAAAGACTATTGTGCAGACTGTCTGAACACATTTGTATCTGATGGCATTAGCGTCACCGCCCCAAGCGCAAAAATTTCCCGCCTACTCAAGATTATAGCGGAGGAGCCGACACGGAAAACAATTGTGTTTAGCCAGTTTACCACTATGCTAGATATTATTCAGCCCTTTTTGGATCGTAAAAATATTGCTTATGCTAGATGTAAGTACCCGACATGAATCAATTTTGTGCCATTATTAATTCCGCTCGCAGATGATGGATCGATGAAACCACAGCACCGAGTTGAAGCTTTGGATCGACTTGCAAACAATCCTGAGGTTACGGTATTGCTATGTTCACTGAAATGTGGTGCTCTTGGTCTCAATTTAACCTGTGCCTCAAGGGTTGTTTTAATTGATCCCTGGTGGAATCCTATGATTTCCGAACAGGCTATTGATCGTGTCCACCGAATAGGACAGGCAAGGGACGTAGATGTTTATGATATTACGGCTGAAGCGACAGTGGAGGAGCGTATTGTTACTCTGCAAGAGCAGAAGCGCGATTTGGCCAAGGGTGTTATGGACGACAAGAATGGCAAATTGAATGCCAACCGGCTGACTGGTGAAGAGATTCGATTTTTGTTTAATAGATACGAGTAATAGACGTCGTAGATTATTGAAAGTGCTATTAATTTCAAATCACCTCACACCCCGTTGTCTCCTATATTGTCAACACTTTCTCTAGATGCATCGACCAAATCAATGCTGGTTTAAAGATGTGGATACATGCTTAAATATCTTTAGGTTTGGTTTCATTTTATTTTACTTGCCCTAATTTATATCAGTTGACGATAATTCGGAGTGTCGGTCACGACCTAGTTGTTGCGTACAGATAATAAATTTGACTTGTCAATCATAGTCCCATAGCCCGTACATTTTGCTAGGGGACCGGTCGGATTTTTCCGTCAACAGAGATGCGTGCGGCTCACGAGTCATCCATGCCACACGGGATCGACCAGCAACCTCTCTCGTATCTCCTACAGCAGAACCTCGGCTAATAGTTCAACATAAACAGCTTACTACTCACAATATTTGAAGGACTTGACTCTCTGATTTACGCTGAGTTTTCCGGGCAGACAAGCCAAGATCAGCGCGTGTCAACTATAGCCGCTGAAGCACGGATTGAGCGGCTCGCATTAAGCAGCCCACTTCGCCAGAGCATACAGGCAAATTAGTAATGCTGTCCTCTCAAGTCCCCGACTTGCGCATGGTGCATTTTAATGACGTCTACCATATCTCACCCCAATTTCCTGACGCTGAAATACCTGGTGGAGCATCTCGCTTTGTCACGGTTGTCAATATGTATCGTAGCGGCGAGAAATATGACGACCAACCAGAACTGCTCACTATATTTTCTGGAGACGCATTCAATCCATCTATCGAGTCTTCAATTACGCGTGGCACTCATATGATTGATTTGCTTAATGGGGGTCACATTGGCGTTGACGTTGCAGTCTATGGAAATCACGGTACGCTTGCATATCGAAAAAATAGTCGATATAATTCTCGTTGATTTCTAACAGTTTCTAGACTTTGATTTTGGAGTCGATCAATTGATAATGCTCAAAAATCAATGCGACTTTCCCTGGTTAATGTCAAACGTATACTTGGAGGGCAAGCCATTCGCCGAGGGAAAGGAGTATTTCGTAAAAGACATTTCGGGAGTAAAAATTGGATTTATCGGATTAGTTGAAAGGTATGCTTGTTGAACTGCCTGTGCGGTGGTATGAGATTAACTCTCTTTTCTAGAGGATGGTTAGAGACTATTACATCTCTACCCGCAGACGTGACTTTCAAATCTTTCGCCGAAGTAGCCGTGCGTATTTCAAAGATACTGCGAGAAGTCGAGCTCTGCGACTTGGTTTTCGCGGTAACTCACATGCGCGAGCTTAACGACGTCGAATTAGCGACCAGCATTCCTGAAGGAACGCTGGATTTTATCTTGGGAGGGCATGATCATATTTACAAGTGTACAACTCTTAATAGTACTCCTATACTGCGTAGTGGATCAGACTTTCGACAGCTCAGTTACGTCGAAGGGTTTCGAAATTTGAAAATGAATAAATGGGACTGGAAAGTTGTCAGGCGGGACATTACCAAGGACATTTCTAAAGATCCTGATACAGAACAACTGGTCGAAGGCATATCGGGAGATCTTAATAGACGCCTTGACAAGACTATTGGATACACAGATGTGGTTTTAGATGCTAGCTTTGAAACTGTTAGATCACGCGAGAGTAATATAGCTAATTTGGTTTCTGATATACTAAGAATGTGGTACGGCGCCGATATAGCGTTGATGGCTGGAGGTATGAATTGCTCAATGCTGATCCTCTTTTAAACAAAAGCTGATGCTGCGATATAGGAACTCTGAGATCTGATATTGTATATCAACCGGGTCCACTTACGATGAAAGATATTGTATTGACTTTTCCATTTGAAGATCCTTGTGTTGTTATTTCGGTTACAGGTCAGGAGATTCTAGATGCGCTGGAGAACGGCGTATCCAAATTACCTTCACTTGAAGGCAGATTTGTTCAAGTCTCTGGAATTAAGTATAGTTTCTGTATCGATTCTAGTCCTAGAATTGTATCCGTTGCCATCGATGGAAAGCCATTAGAGCTTGAAAAAATTTATAGTTGCGCCACTCTCGGATACATGGCTGAGGGATATGATGGGTTTAAATCCCTTCAAGTCCCGAAAGAGCGACAGATTGTTGATGATGAGCAAGGTCTTCTTCCGCTGCAGATGCTACGTATGTGGTTCATGTCGATGAAAATTCTGAGCAAGTGGCACGAGCACAATGCAGCTGCTGGTACAAATGACGACGACAACGCCAATAAAACATATAAAAATGGGTTTGCCAAATGGTCTCAGAAGATCAAAGAGTCATTTACAGATCACAATGAGTCACACCCTAATAGTCGATCTGAACACCACAAGCATGGCCATCATAACAGAGAGCATACTGATATGCATCTGAAAGATTTGGAGATTGAGCAACGAATTCTCGACATCTGGCAAAATGGAAAAACCAATATCAGCCGGAGTCATATAATTGCTCCTGAGGTAGAAGGAAGGATTATCCAGCTTGATCTTAATGGAAATGTAATAGGATAAATTGCGTTGCATAAAGATAATTGTTGATACGGCTATATCGTATTTTTTTCTGCAAATAAATGAATTCTCTAAAAGAATATACAGCTAAAAACTTTTATATACGACAAATTTAGTATAGTTGAACCTCATCACTTATACAAATTTCAACATCACTCTCTGAATCACCAAACAATGCAAAGACTCACAACGAATCAGAACCGAAACACCAATACCCCAAATTTTTAGTGTCAATTTACCCAGCAATCATCAGAATATCACAAGATATCAATCAGCCGTATCAAGCACCCATCTATATCTACAGCATGTTTCTGCTTGCTGCTATACATTTGAACATGCTTCTCCAAGCAATCTCTGATATTTAAGGGCTCCCTGTAACAGATATATCATTTTTTGAAGCAAGATAGCTTTTTTTCCAATCCCAGTACTCTGACAATCGGTTTTCAGCATAGGTAGAGTAATCAAAATCGATTGTAGATATAATAGCTTGAATGGTGGCCCATATACCCCTAAAAAATGTTAATGATACAACCCAACTCAGCTTTTCCAAGAAGAACTTACCAGTAGAAACCAGGCATACCCCACCAAGCAGAAACCTCCGATACGGTATTGTCAATGTCTTTCTCCATTACGGCTGCTCCAGTGTCGGTTTTGTGCTGAGATACCCTGGAGTCTTTTGAATGTCCATTTGTATAAACCGCTTTGCTAAAACTCTTTACGCCTTCAAGATACTCTCGAACCCATAGCCTCATTATTGGCCCGCCAACTTCTGGAATGCGAGAGATATCGCATTCGAAACCTTGCCATTCCATGAAATGATTTGCGAGGTCAAATGCCCGCGGACTGGGTAGAGCATATTCATAGTCAATGAAAGTGACAGGTGGCACCATACCAGATGATTTAGCACCTGAAGTCCAGTCTAGGGGCACAACCACGTTACCACTGAGAAGATCGCAATGAGCTATAACTGTAGGCCCGCCCTTGCATTCAATCTCATTTTTCACCCATTGCAGCTCATCGGCTAATACGTCACGTCGAGAGAGTTGATCAGGCGTATCGGTTGGGAGATTGTTAATCCACTTTTCACACAATTGCCAGATATCGTTGACTGCGTAAGACTCTTTGCTGGTTGTTGTGCTTTGTTCATCCATCAGCATTCTGATTGAGGAAGAATCTAGCACAGTATGCCACTGTGCCAACATTCTCGCTATACCTTTCATTAACAAAGGGTCGCTAAGCTCTTGGTATTCAACGGATCTACCAGGGATGAATCCGTAAACTAAACCATTCTTAAATCGTGCATACAAGGGAGGCGCCAGCCCATGCGAATGCAAGTGAATATGAGTACAAAATTCCCCTTTATAAACAAAGTCAGCCTAATAAGCACACTATTTTAGAACCGGATACGTACTGTTTCTATCAATAATTGTTCCAGTGCCGCGGCCGTACGCTCGAACAAGAACAGTCTTCTCTTGAGTTGTCCCTGCTTGATAAACGCACTTTAGGAGCTAACACAGTAAATTTTAGTCGCGTCGTCAATGAAACACAAACATGACCAAGCAAACAGCTCAATACTGAAAATACGCACGCAGTTTGTAATCCCGCCTTTTAATGAAGTAATCTCGACATTCTCCGATGTCCAAGATGGAAAGATTAAACGTAGGATATCCATTGTTACTGTACTCTGTGTTTTAATATCCGTCAAGGGAACGACAAGATTAGGAAAAACTTGAGGACCAGTCATTTTGCAACCACGCTACCCAGGGTCCAATATGTACTCTTAAAACAGGATAAAAAAGCTGATTGAGGGTGAATTTGTATATCGAGTGCTCGTGTGAGCTCGATGACCAGTAGACAACTCTGGCAGGGTAGCGCCTCTTCTTCACATGACATATTGTGATCTACATCACATATCACAATTTTTGTGATCAGAAAGTCATCGTAGGGATTTGGCGAACATGGAGTGCAAAGAGCTATCATCTTAGTTTTATTTGCCTTTGATCAGCAACAATGAATCAGCCTGATAGATTTGAGCTCTTTTTACTGCCTGATGGTGTTAAGAAGTGAGAACTTTTCATTTTTGTTAATAACGTGTGGTTTCTGTGGATACTAATACCAGTTTCAGATTAAACATCACACCAGATTCACGAATTCCAAATACAGTTAACATCAAGTTTGAGAGAGAGGATCATACTCTGGGTAATCTATTAAGGGCATCTTTACTTCAAGATCCTCGTGTGATGTTTGCCGCCTACAAGATCGAGCATCCACTATTTGCGAATTTTGTTCTCCGATTACAGACAGAAGAGGATAGTCCACCTTTAGAAGTTTTGCGTGATGTTATTATGGTTATTATTGGCCAACTAGAAGAGTTGAAACAACAGTTTCACAAAGAATGGGAGATCAAGCATATTGCAGGCGATGATATCGGTTATTAAATGCGGCCGCCATCGCTTTAGCTCAAGAACATTCTTAAGGCGGATGGATTCTAGCGTAAACTCGCTTGTATAATAGTAACGGGTACAATATTGTTTTATATATGGTTTGTTATTTGCATGAATTTTTTTGAATATCATTTTGCTGTATAAAACTTTCACGTGCTATTCAACATGAGATTGGCGCTTCCACAGCATGCTTCTTGAGCTATTGAGCGATTGATTTTCAGTCAGAGAGTGCACCCAATTGATAGCGACGGGTTCAAGAAACTGTATTATGCGTTTCGCGTAGATATTTATGCGTACTAAGTAACAATCAGAAAGTCATGTAAACCTTCCTAATCCTGATTAATCCAGCAACGGTACACTGGGTCGCCAAACATTGATCTACTGATTTACTAGTCTCTCATCAAAGACTATACCTCTTGTTAAATAGTTTATTTGACAATGAAACAATTCTCAAGTAATTCTGTTGCCATCACTTATTAAAAAACACCACGAGCATGCACATCAATTTGCTCTTAACAAAATTTACTATGTTCCTATTTCTCAGGCCACACAGCTTTCGAAATCGAAGTTAAAACATAGAACAATAGGAAACTAAGTACGCCGCAACAAACGTAAATCGTAAAAATTGCTGAAACATTGCTGAAAAAAGTTGCTACTGCAAGTGCAGGTCAGCAATTTCAATCAAGTAAGCTTCATTTTGTTGCAATTGTGCAGAATGTATTATAGACACTTCAAAGAGTGGTTAGTACGATAAACCAAAACACCAGCCAAGATTTACCCTCTATTATTCTCAATCTCCTTCGCCTATTAGGCCTTTAACGCTAGTTCATTTTTTGTCCTTCTATAATTCTGCAGACTGAGCATTCGCTAGCGATAACCATGTATTCCAAAAGAGGCCGACTGTAGAGCAAAAAGGCAGCTGGTAATGCAAGGGGATGAGACGGAAGTTGATAATCTGAGCAGCCGGCCAGATCATGAAGTTTGTCTTAAGTGTCGGCACCAGAAGAGTAGAGATCTTTCGCTTCAAGCCACCAACACCGGCCCCTTCGACAAGTGACATGAAAGCAAAAAATCCAGAAAGCGCTAAAAAAAGGCAGATAAGTGATTGGTACGTTAAGATAAGACTCTAAAAGAAAAAAATAAGAACATACCAATAGGGGTCCAAATAAGCTGATCGATAATGACACGGCACAGAACTGGTACCACGACAGAAGTGTCACTGATTGGCAGCCAAGCGTCAAGAAGCTCAAGCCATTTGAAAAGAAAGGTTGAAAGTAATAGTCCTATTCCAATGTTAGAAGGTTGAATAAGCTGGGTGTAAATACCGGCACTTACCCCACGTCGCAAATTTGATGACCCGATCAAATTTGAAGTTCGCCGGCGGGAAATGTGCGGCTGTGAAGACATGCGATGTTGCCCGAGCAAACGGAGTGCCATCAGGCGAAGGAGGTTTCTCGTTTTTGTAAAAACCGAGACCAGCGGTGCGCTTCGATGAGGCGTAGTTCTCAGCCATGGTTGTCACAGTCTGAGCCATCGTGTCTGAGAGGCCGTAGAGGAGAACGTTGGAGACCGACATCATGACCATAGGAGCAACCACGACGGAATCGGTGAAGATCATAGCCAGGCGGATGATGAGGATGAGGAAAACAAAGATGACAGCCCAATTGAGGAGCGGAGCGTAGAAGAGGTGGTGAGTGAGGAGGGTGTTGTAGAAACGGGCAAGAGCGGGAGAAAACCCAGCCGGGACGAGTTTACGAGCTGCAGGCATAAGCTGAGCAGGCATTGTCGGCGTGTACGATGCCGAAAAGAAGGAAGGCGAGGTCATTGAGCGAAGGTACGAGGTCCGTTCCGCTGGATTCAGATGCTGAGTGGACCGTCTCGCTGCCACGATACGGCTACTGAGACTGGTGCTGCCGCAACTGTAACCAAGGGGATCTCCCAACGAACCGCAACCGACTTTGAACTGAACCCGTCAAACGAAACGAGACCGGCACGAACCTATAACCGAGGGGCCGATCTCCGCTCCACATGTTCTGTTCACGAGAATACTTTCTTCTCAGTGTATTTCGTGTTATTTAGCCTAATACTTTCAATAGCTTGCTATAGCCTTTGCAGAAGCATAATGTCTGCGCTTAGAGAAGATCTTCTTGAGCAGGCTGTACGCTTTCTTCAGGATCCAAAGGCGGCTGAATCGCCGCTTGCCCAGCGCCTTCAGTTTCTTGAATCTAAAGGCCTTACCGAGCTCGAGATTGCTGAAGCTATTAAGCAATCTTCTCTTGCTGGATCCTCTTCTACTAGTACGGCGAGTAACCCGCCTCGAAGTGCAGAAGCTTCTGCTCCTCCGCGCCCCACCTACTACCCTGGCCAGGCCTACCAACCTGCACCTCCACCTCTACCCACGCGAGACTGGAAGGATGTTTTCGTTATGGCTACGGCATCTGTGGGAGTCACCTATGGTCTCTACATTCTTGCAAAGGTAGAATGCCTACTTAATTCCCAGTTGATAGCGATCTAATTTGACTGACTTTAATAGCGATACGTCATGCCACTCATTACACCACCGACACCGCCAGCTCTGGAAGCTGACAAAGAAGCCATAGCAGCTGAATTCGAGCGTACAGATAAACTCATACAGCAAATTCAGACTGACACCGAAGCATTGAAAGAAGCCGAGCAGAAACGGCTCGATGCTTTAGATGCTGCCGTTGAGGAACTCCAAAAAGTAATGGATACCGCCAAGAGTCAGTTAACTATCCGCGAGCAAGAAATGAGGCAATTGCAGACAGATATTGAGACAGTTAAAACTGATCTGCCAAAGTATCTGGAACGAGTGAATGATGCTCAAAGAAAAGATCTCCTAGACCTGCAAGCCGAGATCAGGTCGCTGAAGCAGATAGTTTCCAATCGCACAAAGAGTTCAGTCTCAGCGCCTACCTCTAATGGATCATCTACTCCGCCAACTCCAACAATCCAAGGCGTCCCAAGCGAGTCGCTGCAGTCTCCGCAGCGAGCAACTCCCCAGCTTCCCACGTCGACTCTCAAACCTCCTTCTCGCTCCGGAATACCAGCGTGGCAACTAGCAGCCGCCAAAAAGACAGCAAATGCAGAGTCTCCTCCACCCACCGTACAGACCAGCTCCTCTGATATTCCCACACCGGAAGTCACAGAGAGTTCCACTACAGTACCGACCTAGAGAGGCTTCTGAGGAAGTCGTATCAATAACAATAAAAGTTACACCAATTTTTCAATAACTTCATTATTAGCCTGACCTGCATACACCTCAAATAAAATGTCAGTTCTCCTATTATCAGATTCCAAATCAATCCAAATATCTCATTGACTATATTTCAAGTGCCTAATAACGTAAACCATATCATCCGCCCTGAGTTTCAGACCACTTGCCGCATTTAGTGCAACGTACGAGCTTTCATTCATTGTTCGTCGAAGGCCAAGTGGAATACACGATTCTCCATCAGGAACCATGTTCTCCGTTGCAGAAATTGATAGAGATTGAGTATCATCGTTGCGTAGTCTACCCATAAGTAGTAAAGACACTAAACTGCCATACGTACTACCAGTCATATGCCTTGGTATTGAAAGAAGCAAGATCTGAGAATCAAAATCTTCGCCTCTAAAAATGAACGTCTCGAATATTTGAGTAATGAGTGGATTATAAAAGCTCTGAGAAGTCAAAACGTCAACATTTATAGGACAAAAAACCTATGAGTATGTCAGGTAAGTAACTTCCTTCCACACAAAATACTATTAACACTCACATTTCCACTCATGAAACTGGGTCTCAAAAATTGCCTCAGGCGCTCATCAGAGCACTCAATACTCTGAGTCTGGCCAATGAGCTTTATGGTATCCTCGCGCAAACATTCGATAACCATCAAACTTGCAGCGTGTTCATTCATAGATTCAAAATTCAAAGCTGTAAGAAGTCCTCTAGCATCTGCGGTCATTCCTGTTGAGTAGGGTGCTTTTGCATGCCGTATATCACTAAGCACCAAACATCTGGCGGCATGAATAGCACCCACTTCCTCAAGGTCATTGATATCTGTTGGATTTCCTGCAATAAAATATACATCCCGATACATTTCTTGACCGTCGTCAGAAGCGTCGCCTTTTATTGTTTTGTCACCCTCGATATCTATCTTTGGTGGGCTTTTTGTTAAAACAACTATGGGACGATCTCGAAGGGTCTCATCAGCCGAATGGCGGATTGAAGAAATCAGAATGTCAAATGTCCGCGTTGTCTCATCAGAACAATCGCAAATAATAAAATGGTCTCTGAGGTCCTGAGGATTGAAAACTTGTTCTTGCGGAAGCTTCTGCCGGCGACGAAAAGGAATAGGTGAGTTTGACCTCTTAATAGCCGGCAACGTTACGGGATTTTGTGTCCCTCCGACATTAGTATTGCCGGAGATAGCTGCTCTCTCCCCTGTTGGGATGACAAGGGAATTCTTAATGTAGCTGGTAGACTCTATAATAGTAGACGAAGAACCGGCACCTAGAGGATCACTAATGTAACCTATTGGCGACAAGGAGTTATCAGGTACTTTATCCATCACAACAGATACAGTATCTCTGCCTTGCTCTTCATAACTGGAATTTTCATCTCTGATAGACGCGGGTTTGCGCGTCTTATATGAACCATTAGAGTGATGAAGGTCAGCAGGAATGAATTGACATCTAGGAGTATTATCCGTGTAATATTTTGCAGCAGGATATGCAGATGCATCAAATTGAGAAATGCGATCAGCATTGTAAACGTCAGAAGCTACCACTATACAAACTTCCTTGCCTGTCAAAATATATTCTGGATCACAAGACATTTGTATATTGTAACGACGAATGTTGCTCTCTAAGTCAATACCGTATCCAACAATTTGAACCCCAAGATGTCTGTAAACAACCTGAACTGCCTCAATGAATTTGAAACCGATAAATGAAGCATGAAAAGCCGATGTATAGAATTCCTGTCCGAGGGAGTCTAGATACTCTGTTAGCCAAGGCATGTGACTACTTCTGGCCACTTTGCTGAGTTCTTGGATCGTTTCATCCGAGACTGAGGTAGACAGCAACACTAAAATTGTGGAGAGCCCCGGCACTAAAACAGATTGAGCCATAAGTCCATCAATTATGTCTTGCTTGCAAACTACATTCTCTGCCAGAAAATCGAAGTTTGGCATGTTCTCTCGAAGATGAACCTCGACTGAGAAGAACAATATAAAAATATCAGCGGACTGTCTTTGATTATTTGAATATAGCTCACTCACCAAATAATTTGATATTACTGTTAAATTTGCGAAGACTCAGCGCTCTCATCATCTGCTGCGCATCCGCATCGTCTAGATCTTGATCTACAGAACGAGATGCCAGCAAAAAGGCAGCACACGCCTCGCCTCCTCGAGCTTTTCTCAACGACTTAAATGACATAGGTGTGCCAACTAAATACGACACTCGGGAAGCTAAAGACGGGTCATATAGCAATTGCTTCAATATTGAATTCGGCTCAACTGGTCGTAGAATTGTCCCTTTTAGATTAATAGACTGCATAACCCCATGATCAATGCTATATTTCGCAGAATCAGTTAAATTAATGTAACAACAAAAGTAAACCTAGTTCGACAGCACTTACTGCAGAAATTCATGCAAGAAATTGGCCAAATGCTGCTCTGCCACTTCAGGCTCCCCGGAGATAATAACGTATGAAGCATCATTGCTCTTCCTTAAAACAGCTTTCTCATACGGGCTTTGCGAATTAATGAGAGTAATCAGTTTAGTAAGTTGTTTTGGAAGCCATAAAAATCCGGCACCAATCACGCAGAGATTCACAAAGCGCGTGAAGCGAGTATCAGGAACACTTGTAGACCGCATGCCGGTTACAGTACCTATAACTGTAAAGAAAAACGCGTCAAAAAAGGTGGAATCCGGTGTTTTATCTTGGGCTGTGAGTGCTTTATACGATATAATGTGCTAACCGTGTAGTTAGTATTTGCGCTACAAATATTAATAGGCAAAACTCACAATAACAGCTGAAATAGTAAATACAGCAGAAAAAAAAGTTGTCGCTAGACGAAGTAACTCGCGATTTAACAGAGATAAATCTAGGCATAGCGTTTTCATAGGCTACAAGAAATTAGTGGATGCGGCACTTTAGTTAAACCGCAGGGACCTACTCTAAGAGTTTCCAATATTGAAAAGCTGACACGCCAAAATCTAGCTGGATAAAAGAACACAAAATCTCCTGCAGACATGAAAGTCAAGTCAATGTCAGGACCAATATTTGTGTCGTCGACAATCCATGCTAGCAACACGGACAAAGTTGAACACCAGGTTACCAACGATCGCACGCTGACCAAAAATTTTCTTTTGTTATCATATAAATAGTACCGAGGTATATACATGAGAAGCATAGCTAGGGCAAGAAAGCGTTCACAGACTTTAGACCATAATGGTAGCGCTTGATATTGATCGTTGATCCGAGCATAACGCGTATTCCAGACATACAGAAGGCAGAATGAAATTGAAGTCACAGCGTCAACAAGATCATAAAGACGGCCAACTCGCGTTGCTTCATATATGAATAGAGCTCGATCATGAGTAGAAGGATTCTCGCGCCGTCTGTCAAGATCGAGCTGATGTTGAAGTAGGGCTGATGTACGCGCTTCGGAAACAGAGGCCGTAGATTGCGACACCTGAAGGACAAGATCAATTGAATCCTCCAAACTCCTTTCATTAAATCTTCTATTTAGCTTTCCGTCTGCAGCAGACCCATCAGCCGTCGCCGGTATCGAAGCAGCAGCAGGGACGGCGGTCAACGCGCTTCGAGGTCGTGCTGTTGGCGCGGTCGAGAACGACTGGAAACTAAGCGGCAGAAAGGACATATCTGGTCGTGTAAACGTACTTCCACGCCGCCTCCTAGCCATAATGTCTGCAGTACACTAACCCAGCCGAGAACGAAGATCGCAGGCTGCCCAGAGACCCATATCTAAAACAGATCGAGTCCCCTTCGTTACTCAGTGTGCGCACGTACCTCAACTCTATTTCTGCGGCTGATGCGGCTCATATGCGCCGCATAAATATTACCCTAACCTTAAATAATATTGTACTGAGAAGGAAAAGGCTTAAAAAAGTATCAAGAGCCGTTGGGTCTCAAATTTTACCCAGGAAGCTACGAGGATTAGAAGGCTATTCACGAGATCTGAGCTGCAGGACTCCGTCTTAATAATGTGGAATCTTCAGCAAATACAGAGGGCTAAAGTCCCTGTTTCTTCAGTCGTTGTGCCGGATTTGCCTCTGTCTACAACTTTTCTCGACGCTCTTTCTGGAGATCTCATATGCGCTTTTGGGCCGTCGGCAGATACTGACCTTGGGCTTCCACCAACTATTGAACTTCAGCGCATCACTCGGGATGGCCGCGTATTCGTTATTGCCTCGTGGGAGTCGACTTTAGCAGACGACCACGTCATAGATCTTCGCTTTTTTCCCGATGACTACTCCGTTGTGATAGTCTGCGCCAAAGGTGACATTGTACTGGTAGGCGGGTCGCCTACGGTGGCGGCGGTAGATACAGACTCTAAACTTGACAAACCAGCAATAGAGGCGGAAGCATCAGAGTTTTACGTCTCTATAGCCGGTTCAATTGACGCTGGTATTACCGCAGCCTGCTGGAGTCCCGATGAGGAAGTTCTTTCACTTGTGACAGCAGAAAATAACTTGGTGCTGCTGAACCGCCACCTCGATGCTATAGCCGAGCGTCCTTTACAAGAAACTGATCTTCAGTCTTCTCGTCATGTGTCTGTAGGCTGGGGAAAGAAAGAAACCCAATTCGAAGGAAAAGGCGTGAAGGGAATGCGAGATCCTACTGTTCCTGAAGTTGTTGATGAGGGTGCATTGGGTGCTTTAGATGATTCTTCCACTAGAATTTCGTGGCGTGGTGATGGTCAATATCTTGCCGTTAGCTCCATGGATACTATAAAAGAAGACGGTCATGACTCTCGCCAAATATGCAGACGCACAATCAGGGTGTATAGCCGCGAAGGTAAATTGGACAGTGTTTCAGCGCCAGTAAACGGCCAAGAGAGTTTTGTATCTTGGAGACCATCTGGGAATCTGATCGCATCTGTACAAAGAGTTATCGATGGTTCACATCGACGACTGGATGTTATCTTCTTTGAGCGCAATGGTCTTCGGCGCGGAGAATTCTCTACTCGCCTTCTACCGGACCAAAAAATATTAGACTTGCAATGGAATAATCAATCTTCAATCCTTGCTTTGTTGCTAAACGATCGGATTCAGTTATGGACTACTAGTAATTATTACTGGTATTTAAAACAGGAGGTATATTTACTCAATAAAGAAAGCGTTAACTTTATGCGGTGGCATACCGAGCGTCCACTTACGTTAATCCTGGCCAGCAAAAGTAGGAGTTTCGACCTTTGTCTCGAAAAAGTTTACTGCTAATATTTATATACAGGCATTTTGGAAATTCATGAATTTTCATGGGAATTATTTGGAGGCTCACAATCGCCTCCACATGATCTCGGTGTGTCTTTGGTGGTTGACGGCACTCAATTAAAAATAACCCCTCTTGGCATTGCAAATACCCCGCCGCCAATGTCCTTTCGCGAATTAAAAGTATCAAATCCTGTTACATATGCGTCTATCAATAGCACCAATGAACTTATCGCAGTACTCGAGCACAATTGCATCGAGCTCGCCAAATGGCAGTTGAGAGAGAAAGGTGTTAAGGTTGGCGTGCCAGAAGTTTCAAAGAAAATAGATTTGACTCAGATAGATGAATTTGGAGTAGCACGTCAGCTTAAGTTTATCAATCGCAATATTGCTGCTGTATTGTTTGACTACGACAAGCACAGCCGTATTGTGCTACTGGCTATCGATTACTCTGAAACGATCAGCTATTCTGTTTTATACAGCGAAAATTTCAAGCCTTCAGTAACAGCTATCACTGCCAGGACAGATCACAAGTCTTTGTGTATAGAGTTGGCTACAGGTGAAGTCCGTCAACTTTTAGTTTCAGCTCAGCATAGTGAGACAATTTCATCCTCAAAAGAAATCGCCGTATTACCTGAACGATGTGTCAACATTGCAGTTACTGTTCTGAATGATTCATTGGTATCTGATGAAGTTGACGAAGAAGAAAACAGAGTTGTTGTAATTGGCCTTACTGCTAAAGGTCGACTTTTTGCCGGACGTCAGCGATTAAGTGCATCATGCACGTCATTTTCTGTTACGGAAACCCATCTAGCGTTTACTACGGCACTAAATCTTTTGAAATTTGTACATCTATCAGTACCATCCGATAATGCTTTGGATCCGCAACTCGAAGTGCCTGCTGATGTTGCCGTGGGCAATAATACAGCGACTACGATTGCTGACGAGCGCTGCCGCGCCGTTGAGCGCGGAGCCAAAATTGTTGCTGTTATTCCTTCAAAAGTATCTGTGGTATTGCAGATGCCTCGTGGTAATCTAGAAACTATTTATCCTCGACTACTGGTTCTTGAAGGCGTGCGGCAAATGATTGAAAAAATCGATTATGCTGGCGCCTTTATGGCTTGCCGACTTCATAGAGTGAACTTGGATATTCTTTATGATTATAATCCGGAATTGTTTATGAGAAACGTTGAGAAATTTGTCGAGGATCTGGGAAAAGTCGAATATTTGGATCTATTTATGTCCGGATTAACGTACGTGCAGTCATCTATAATTGGATTTTCAGCTTAGACTAATGACAAGTAGGGATGAGGACGTCACGACCACCATATACAAAGAGACATTACCTTCAGCTGGTCACAGAAGAGCTTTAAAAGACCAGATTTCGAGTTTGTCGTTGAATTCTGCGGCTCAACTTGCTAAAGCGCCGGAAGAATCTAAATCGAAAGTCAACAAGATTTGTGATGCTATCCTAGCTATTTTACAAGCCAAAAATAGGCAGACCTATGTACAATCCATTATCACCGCACATGTGTGCAAAGACCCACCAGACATTGATGCCGCGCTGACTTTGATTTCTAATTTTGCTCGTATGTTTAAGAGCTTCAACGATGCCTGATACTGTTTTACTAATGGCGTGACTAGGTGACGATAACGACAAATTAAGTTTGGCAGTTGAGCATCTCTGCTTCTTGCAGGATGTGAATAAACTTTACGATTATGCTCTTGGATTATATGACCTCCGACTTGCTTTGATCATTGCCCGTCAATCTCAGAAAGATCCTCGAGAGTATCTTCCTTTTATTGAAAATTTACAAAAACAGGTACCCCTTCGCCGAAGATATATGCTGGATACTCATCTTCAGCGGTACTCTCGAGCCTTGGTTCATCTTGCTGATCTAAAATATGACGAGTCTGGAGCAGATATATATCACGAGGTAGAGAAATTTGTGATTAGGCATGAATTATACAAGGACGCTTTGCAAATTTACAAATATGAGCCTATCAAACAATACGGAATACTGAAATTATATGCGAAGCATCTACGCGAGAATAATGAATTCAAAGAGTCTGGACTCGCATACGAATCACTTGGTGATTACGGGAATGCTTTGGAATCTTATGTTCTGGGATTGAATTGGCGCGAAGCCTTATCTGCTTGCGAGCTAGCCAAGCTCCAGATTACTGCTGGCCAACTGCAAGCTATTGCTCTACAACTTGCTGAAGCTTTACACGAAGCTAGACGATACCAGGAGGCGTCGGTGGTTTATCTAGAGTACTGTCGGGATCTCAAAGAAGCAATTGCATCTTTATCAAAAGGATTTTTCTACGCAGAAGCGATCCGGCTGATTCTTTTACAAAATGAGCATAGCTACTTGGGGGAAATTATTGATCCTGCTTTGGTTGAAGGATTCAATCAGATTTCAGAGCTTTTATCAGATTGCCGAAGTCAATTAAGTGCCCAATTAACCAGGCTACGTGAGCTGCGAGAGAAAAAAGAATTAGATCCGATGGGCTACTTTGACGGAATTGGTGGTGGAGATGTCGATATTCCTGATAACGTATCCATTGCCGCGACGTCTCAAGCCTCGACGTCTGGTCAGTCTCTATTTACGAGGTATACAGGCAAGACGGGAGGTACTGCGCAAACTGGTGCCACACGGCGCACAGCAAAAAATAAGCGTCGTGAAGAACGAAAGCGAGCCAGAGGTAAAAAAGGTAGTATTTACGAGGAGGAGTATCTTGTTAGCTCTATTCGACGACTCATCGAACGCGTTAATGAGACGCGCGTTGATGCGCGCAGCTTAATTGAGTCCCTTTCTCGCAGGGAGATGAAAGAGCGAGCTATTGAGATTCAGAGACGGTATGTAGAGTTGATTGAAATCCTCAAAGGATGCGTAGTGGAGGTTTGTACGGTATCCGAGAGAGATAGAACTAGATATGATGAAGACGGCAATATGTATTTAATCCCGGAGATACCTGCACCTATTGTGGAGTCCTTTGAAATCATGCATATTCTCGACTACAAATAAGGTAATTGTGAGTATGCAGACATATCTCGATGTATTATACAGATAAATGAATTTCTTGTCGTATGTTGTATACACAGGAATAAAATCTCCGGAAATTTATAGAATTGGAGTCTAAATTGCTTTTTTTTTCCAGGGGTTATTTACAAAATTAGAGTAATGAACTCACCGAAGCTGAACCCCAAATGTTTTTGCAACTTCGGATCTAATGTTGTCCTGTAATGCATTGATTTCATCACTTTGAAGGGTTCTGAACATTGCAACATTAGTGTGAGTATTGCTACAAAAGAAAAAAAACTGCTCTACTTACCTCTCCATCGATTGATAAACAATTCTATAGCATAAGCTATGACGGCCAGTCTTCGGATGAGTAAACTTGTCGATCTTAAGAGTGTTAAAAAAAGCAGTTTTTGAAAAGCCCGTAAATTACAAACGTACCAGCTTGACGTCCTCAACAAGATCAGCAGCATGATCACGGACAATATCCATAAAGTCATTGTCATGGAAATCTTTGGGATCGGATCCTTCTTTGAGCCAGAATGCAACGTCTCTGTGTGTACTAGGATACTTTGAAAACTTTTGGAATCTATTTATTCTTCCCGACTCAAATTGGCTTATAAAGCGCAAATCCGTTGACCAAAAAAGTCTGATATCGGGGATTCCGAAGAGAAGCATAGCTAATCGCTCTAATCCTAGGCCAAATGCCCATCCGACATGGTTAGGAACCTGAGCCATATCAAAAACTGGAGCCTCTGTAACTCCACTGCCAAACAGCTCAAGCCAATCTCCGTCCCAGTAAACCTCCATTTCCCAACTTGGAGCAGTGAAAGGAAAGTAGGCATCAATCCAGCGGATCTGAACGGCTTCTTTGTCTGCTGAATCTCGATCCATCTGCCTGATTGAAGTGAAAATTCCGCCAACTACCATTTCTAAAGTTCTTTTTAAATGATTAGAAAGTGCAATGCATAATTCAGGAGACATGCCAGGTTGTTTAGGATTAGAAGATTCCTCAAACTGTTTATTGCTATCGATAATCTGCAAGCCCGGAGACGGAATTTTGAGTGTATCGCTGTTGATTTTAGCAATCAATTCTTCTTCAGTCGCAAAGTCGTCTCTGCTCCAGGCCCTAGCGCCCTCCATTTGATGAAACACAGGATAATGAGTCCGATCAATTTCATCTCGTCGATATACATCTGCTGATATAAGAAAACCTGGAGTTGAGATTGTGCGAAAGCAGTGACCTTGGTGCGCAGAGGTGTGCGTGCGAAGCACAATGTCGGAGTTCAGATAATAAGTATCAGTTTTATTTCGTCCTGGATGATCACTTCTAAAGTTCAAGGAGTCGAAGTTCTCGTAAACGGTCACTGCTGGTTCGGGTGGATCAAAAACAGTGTATTCTTGCGGTGGGAAGTTTGACTCGATAAGTTTCTTAATGATAGACAGCGGGTTCGCCGGGTCCTTTAATAATTTGCGACCGCTTTTCTCAGCAATTGACGGAGTAATATTTGTAAATTCGTCAACAATATATGTATTGTTGAAAATATTGACGACGTTCTGGCCATCTTGTGTGGAAGAAAAGAGGGCAGGCTTGTCGCTGTAGTATCGGACATTGGCTCTTTGCCGAATGATGCTTGTCGCCGCGCGCACAATATTATGCTTCCTACTCAGTTCGAGCACTCGACATACTGATAAGACTTGCATACTGTCAATAGTCGCAGCAATGCTGGCGAACATAAGTTGGTTCTGATCAGACGCAACGCGGAGAATTAAAGTTTTCAGAGGCAGATGCTTATTCCGAAAATTTCCCATCCAACGAGTAGTAGCATATCTCACTTTGTGAAAGAACCACATCCGCAAAAGTCAGAGACCATTTATTCACTATGGAATCTATGCGAACATTGTTTGGTACTGTGAGGAGGACAGGTATGTAGTATTTTCCTTCTGCTTGAACGGAGGTGGTTGAGATAAGAGAGAAATTTGACAATGTATATACATCAATAGTTCTCGGTCTTCCGTCGTCATCACGAGTCGCTGGTCAGTTTTCACAAGTTCGATTTCATCAGTATGGTATGTTATTTTTTAAAATGAATTGATCATTACGTATAAAGTGCAATACCTGACAGACCGCAGACCCACAACGTGTAAAGGTCAGAAAACAGCACAAGGGACGTGTTCCTGTCCGCATAGGTGGATCCATGAAGGGAACTACTCTTGAGTTTGGAAACTATGGACTTCGATTAATATCGGATGGTGTTCGAATTTCCGCAAAGCAAATGAAGGAGGCGGAAAATGTGATGATGCGCATTGTCAGACCTTTAGCTGGAGTTCACATATTCCCACGATTGACTACGAATGTTGCAGTTTGCACGAAGGGTAACGAGGTATGTTTTTTTGTTAATTGTGGTTTATTCAAATATAAACGAAGGGTGCTAATTAGACTTCGGACAGACTCGTATGGGTAAAGGAAAGGGTCCATTTGACTATTGGGCAGTGCGTGTGGCTACTGGCAAGATTCTTCTTGAGCTCACAGGCGAGATTCACGAGCAAGTAGCAAAAGAGGCGTTCAGACTCGCCGCCCAAAAACTTCCAGGAAACTATGAGGTGATTTCAAAGGATACTAACTTTCCGATGATGGGATTTACAAAGGCTGAGAAACCAGTCGTTGAGAACATATTTGAGAAACTAGAGCGTGAGCCTTCGCGAGATTATATGATTAAGAAGAAAGCGAAGAATGCGAATTTTGCTAGCTACAGGATGTGAACTAGAAGTACATACAAAGTGTAACATGTATATATTGAGTTGAATTGATAGCGAGTACTTCATCATTGCACGGCGATTTGATATTGATATTCTCTAACGTAAATTATTTATGTTTTCATATTTTATTTAGCATACCGCTTTTCGCGATATTTGTAGTAGCTAATCACTACATAGCTTACTGATAAGATTTATCTGCTTTTGGTAGCGGGTATTATGTCTAAATTGGGGTTGTGTGCTGTCACGCGAAAGGGTCCGGTACCTTTCGTGTGCCAGCGGCGCATCTGCGGGTTAGAGTACTTTTAAGCCTGCTGAGGTGACGCGAGAAGATCCTTGACTGGTGAGCACGCCACTTATTTCCCAAAGAGTCGCAACTACGTTAAAGCAAGGGTTGGAAGTGCTGTACTTTACTAGATATATCAGAGACAATGCTGCAGACTCGCCAGACACGGGGGTGTCATGACCATCACCATGCGCGTTCTGGTCGGCGACCCTCGAACGATAGCAGTCTCTTGCTTCTCCCAACCTCTTATTTCTTGATGGAGAATATACCATCTGACGCGCAAGTCGATGCAACGACGAGGAGAGCAAAGCTATACCTAAGCAGTCAACAAAATACGAAGGCGGTTGCTATTCTCTCGCGCAAATCCTCCACGAGAGCCGTTACCCATATTCCCGAGCTGCCGCCATCTTTTTTTGAGTATTTTGACCATATAACTTCTCTTCGCCTAGGCTGTGGCTTACAGCGATTACCCCCTCATATTTCTCGATTTAAATTATTGAAAAGTTTAGACTTGCGTGGCAATAGACTGAAGTCCTTGCCATACCAAATCAAGAGCTTGAATTTGCAGCAGCTGATAGTTGACGATGTGGTAACGCCCGACTTTTCAGAACTCACGCTGACTGACTTTGTCCGTCATGTACCAGCGAGCGATGAGCTGGAAAGTGATACAGAGAGAGCCGAGAAGAAGATCAAGAGGGTACCGCGGAACCCTAGTATCGATTGGCTCGGTGGACCACCGACATTGAAAGAGACTGTTTTGCATGTTATTTTGGGCTCCGTTGCTCTATCCGAGCTAGACATGCCTACAGAATCTTCTTCTTTACTTTCATATGTGCCTAATCATTTGATTCCACGAACCCTGCCACCCAATGAATGTGCATTTTGCTGCCGCACCGTGTTAGAACTCACTGATCCGAACGAGTTTCACAGTAACGAAGATGACACTCTGCAGAATAGAAAGAAGCCGCGGAGTGTGCCGAGACGTTATCGTACAGAGGTGGTTGCTCTTCGCAAAGTAATATTAGAGTACCTTTTTTGCAGCAGAAGATGTCTAGTTGCGATGGAGGCGCACTGGCGCGAAGAGGACGTAGACGAGCAAATCAAGGTAATCCAGCGCGGCATGCGATTCATGGGAGTTGCACACCTTGCAATGGCTTAGAGATGAAGGTTGCTTACTGTCTCTTAGTTTTAGGGAGTTCGAAAAGGCGTTTGAGAAGGCGTTTTTGGGCCTAGGGCAAGGCAGGTGAGAAATGGTTAGGAAGGGTACGATAAGATTAGAGTATTAAACTGTCAAGTTGGGAGTTGGTTCATTGTCGTTTTTTTTCCCGCTGGTTTGCGTGTTACTTGTTTCCCTCTTTGTTAGAAGATATAAGACCAGACAGATATATGTACATATATATTCGCTGCTACAGTAGCATCTTCATCTCCTCGTAGCGTGCAAAGCCAGCAGCGGTGCCACCAGAAAGCCTCGGGACCGTTGACACCATGACAGAGCCGCACAGGCACAATTATATCACGTGACAGGGCAGGGGCAATATACTATACAATCTTCTCTCGCAACCGATCTCAACAAGCACGGCGACCCCTTCCTCAGCCTTTCCTCGGCCTCGCTCTTCTCAGCTCTCTTCCTCCCGCTTCACGATGCTGGCCGCTCCGGCGCAGTCGTCGTCGCTGAGGGTCGACGTGGCCTTCTCCGACCCCGTCTACTTCGCCGGCGAGGACCTCGTCTGCCGCATCATCTTCCGTAACGTTGGCCTAGCAGCCCAGCACCAGGGCCACGACCTCCAGCGCTCCACTTCGGCCTCGCGTCTACGGAAATCCTCTCTGGCTGCTGTTACAGAGACTGACCGTCTCCCGACTCCTTCGTCTCCGGTCCTGCAGCACACAGCGTCCCCTTCAACCCCTCGCACGCCCTCGGGCTCTTTCCCCCCCGGCCCCGGCCCTGTTCTCCCGGGGTCGCCCGCTGCCACGCAGCCGACTGTCTCCTCAGGAATGTCTGGCAATGCGAACGCAAACTCACCTCACACGCCATCGCTTCACTCGAGGAGATCTTCCATGCGCGTGGCCAAGACGCGCGGTGGAGAAACGTTGATGATGGGCTACGCTCAGCTGTCTGGCCAGTTTACTATTGACGAGAGTCTTGTTGAGACCTCCGTTTTTAGCGACGCCAAAAAGCAAGGCATTGTCGGTGGAAAAATGGGAGGCGGTGTCGTTGGTCTCGGCACTGGAAAGCCTGACAGTGGGATCTGGGGCCAGCTAGGCTTTGGGCTGACAACCGGCTTGAGCAATTTGCTTAATGGAAACGAAGTCAGTTCTATCGCTGAAATGAAGTCCATTGCGAGTAAGTTCTCTTTTGGGAATGTTTGGTGAGCGGCGCTAATATGAGTAGGCTCAAATGTCGTCTCCATTATCTCTACACCGCAATCGCTACTTTTTGTTGATCTTCGCCTTAGTCCTGGAGAGTCAAAATCATACAGTTACAGATTTACACTACCGAAAACATTACCACCGTCCTATCGTGGCAGAGCTTTAAAGATAAGCTACAATCTAACAATCGGCACCCAACGGGTCGGAAAGGGGTTTCAGCCTCCCAAGACTACAAAATTCCCCTTTCGAGTATTTCAAAATATCGACGCTGGTGGATATCAGCCCATACACTCACTTACCTCACCGATCATCATATTAAGAGACGAAGCCAAAACCGAGGCTCTTGAGGAAGATCCAGAACCATATCAACGCACAACTAGCGTGAGCAGTCTTAACGGTCTGACGAGCAATAATGAAAGCAAACGACTGGCACGGGATAATCCTCAATCAGACAATAAAGAAACATTATCAGATTTTATGAGTTATGTTGACGGTCTACTGTCATACAAGAATGGTAACGTGGTTGCAAGTCGGATAATCAGATCGCCGTCGCCGTCGTCACCACCTGAGTTTTTGGTTCCGTCAAATGGTAACAGCGCTCGCTCTTCTTGTCGGGAATCCGTAGATCTTGCTATCCAGAGGAACAGTATATCAGCAGATGGCATTGCATTGAATAATATGTATGAAATTGCGCGAAACAAATTGAAGATTGCGTCGGTGGTCTTATCAAAGCCCGTATACAAACTTGGCGAGACGGTGGTTATGATTCTCGATTTTGCTGGCGCGGTGTTGCCTTGCTATCACGTTGTGGCAAATCTCGAAACAACAGAAGCGATTGACTCGGAAATCGCGCATCGGTCTCCGCAGTTCAACGAGCGAGCTACGCGTAAGGTATATGTACAGAGTTCATTCTCCACCATAGCTTGCCAGAGAGCTAGTTTCTCGTTTTGTATTCCAACTACAGCTACACCACAGTTTGATACGTCCTATATATCATCTCGATGGAGTATCCGTATTGAATTTGTGACTGTACCAATCGAGATGCCGCGCGCGCTGTTACCTCCAATGGAATCTGCACCACCGTCAACGGAGCTGCGGCGGCCTCCACCCCAGCGCCAGTCAAGCTCTCGTACGGTCTCGCAAGGAACCATAGATATTCCTGATCTCTCGCAAACACCTCCGCCGGTAAAGACATACCGAAATGGACTCCCACATACCCCACCAACACCGATACACAAACGCTCGTCATCACTGACTCCATCGCAAATGAGTCCCTTAACCTCTTCTCCTGTCCATGTACAGGACTCGGAAGGTCAGTCGCGGCCACGAGTGCAGGCACAGCCTACCTCACTTAGTCGCGCCCTCGCAAATTTGAGTTTTGATGATGTCGAAGATGAAGATGATGAAAATACCGCAAGTCAAGTTCAAAATCTGGCAACAATTCAGGCACAGAGAAGAGCATCTCCTACTAGTATCTTAGCGACGACGACCAAATCTGACAAACCGGATATTTTGCGCATGACGCATCGTGATGAGCGTGGAATTCTGTACTCTACTGTAGAAGAAATCGCTTCGGAAACATTTGAGTGCAGGTTGCCTATCAAGGTGTTTCCTACAAATCAAGATATTGCTGCAATGTCCTTTCATACTCAGCCTACAGGGGGCTACTCAATTTAGGTATATTTCTTGATTCACCGTAAAAATCTGGTTCAATTTGAAGATTTCTGGTTCAATTTGAGGATTTGTTTTGCAAAAGAGCTTCTTTGTAAATGTATATTTTTCTTTTGAGTTGTCATGGATTGGTTTTTTTTTTTTTCAAGCATTTGGTTATAATGAATGCATAAATTTTGTTTTTGTGTTCGGAAAGTTTTGTTGAATGTTGTAAGATAAAGCCTGTTCATGAGTTTTACTTTTGCCATTTTTTCTGAAGAACTGTCCTCACTTATGTATGCAGGTGTGTGTGTACATTTGTATACTTTTATCTGTTTGGATTATTTTATATCCCGCTGAGATGGAGTAGGTAATACTCACGGATAGCGTAAAGCTTTTGTAAATATAATTGCATCTTTAGTGTCATCATTTATCTCTTTAAATGGCTGCAAAATTTAGTCAGCCTTTTTAAATACGGAAAAGGACTTATTCATAAATAAACGTAAATGACATGATATAATACAGCAAAGAATGATATAATTTTAAGAACTAACGCAACCCCTTATACGCCTTGACTGCAAGAATGATATACAAAAGAAACAAATAGGCACTTGCTACAGCTGAATAAAAACTGCTCAACTTATAACAAACATATGCATATGTACAAATATAATGCAAAAACTATACAACCCTGATATTATTTCACCGGTCCCATCAATTATTCTCAGAGGAAACGCTCATCGTTTCGCCTCCACCAGGCCCATCATGGCCAAGACCAGCAATTCCAGCGCGTCCTCCACGGCCACGGCCTCGGCCTCGGCCGCGACCACGACCATCACGACCACCTCTGCCACCACCACTATTTTTGAATGGGCGTGAGCCACCTTGTGATGGGGGAAGTCCGTAGAACTCGTTGAATGAAGGAAAGTGAAGTTTCTCCTCTTCGATTGGTGATGTCAGTAAATCGCGTTGTCCGTGAGGTTTTGAATTGTCTCTTCTACCCTGAGAGTCATCCGACCTTCTGGATGGCGGTTCAGCATGGGCGACATCTTTCCTGGTGCGTGAGTATGAATCGTCATTGGCCTGTCGTTCTTGTGGACCCCGACGCCCAGGGCCGCTGCCTCCACGATGGATTGTACTTTGTGAAGATCCAGCCGTAGAAGACGGTTTGCCGCGCTTATCGTGTCTTTCGGGCGATTTATTACTCTGCCACTGTTCGCGGCGAGCGTCGTAGCTCGTCGAACGCCGGCCACGACTCGGAGGTCGGGGATTTAAATGTCTCGTAGCTGTCGAAGAAGAAAAAGGAGCAGATCCATCTTCGCCAGCAAAATCCAGTAATACATTAAGATCTTCGTCGAGCGCGCGACCAAAGTCTTCATCTACACCTCTGTCGGCTAAAGATCGCACGGCTTGGGCGGTGGGATCCGACGACGATGCCTGCTCTGATGTTGCAGCTGAGTCACCCACGGCAAAAGATTTGTTCTCAGTAGATTGAGCAGTTGTGGAATCCCATCCTTTTGTCGAGCCCTGCGAACTTGTAGGTTGTCTGGATGGCGCAACTGTGATCGGCAATGGTTGGCTTGTCAGCGTAGGCGATGGAGGTAATCCCCATTCTCTTCGCATATCATTCGCGGCCGTGACTATATTTCTCTGTTTCTCTGCCGCAGTAATGGCATCGATCGTCTCGAGTTGTGCAACAGAGCCCCGAGAGACCGGATTGCGCGACAAGGTAGGGGAAGCAGATGAGGAAGCTCGTTGGCGAATAGAAGTATTATCATCTAGCGACACCGCTGAGTCCAAAGATTTTGACATGTCATTTAATTCCAGATAGTTCTTCACAGCGTCTGCAAGTTCATCAACTCCCAAAGATTCCTTCTCAGCAGCCAGTCTCTGGCGTCGCAAAGCAACACGCTCGGCGACATTATATTTCTGCACATCCTCAGTGGGCGTAAAGCCTGGTCGAACTTTGATCTCTTTGCGACGAGAGCCATCCTTGCGTGTAGATGACGGGATAACTCGGTCCCCACTTCCCGACTCTACAATTCCCGAAATAGATGCCTTCGTAGGCGTGACCGGTGCTGGAGGAGAAGAGGTCGGTGTAGAAGGTAGTATTGTGGGGGTATCGTTTGGAGCCGTTGCAGGAGCCGTTGTTGATAAGCTGGAACTGCCGCTTGTAAAAGGCACTTTGAAGGAAAAACGCGCTGATTTTCCTGTTGATCCAGAAGATGAAAGATCAAGTTTAGTAGAATTGACTGAGTCTACAGCTGTTACAGCGTCCTCAGTATCGCCGGTATCGGCTGTAGATGGCGATTCAGACGAAGTGCTCGAATTGCGAGAGAAAGAAAAATTAGATAACATTTTTGCTTTCCAACAGCATATGAGAATGAGGGCGTGTCTCCGGTGATTGTATAAAGATAATTGACTGTGCAAAGACAAGATTAAGCGCTGGCAGCAAGCCCTGTAATTAGTAAAAAGCGGTAAACAGAAAACAAAGACAAAGAGACAAGGGTTGGAGAACGCGTCCAATATTCGTCAGCATTTGGGGTTTGTAGAGATGCACTAAACAATTATACGTTTGCGCCTTATATAAATATGAGGGGTTTGTACTTTTATGCAGGCCAATCAGCGACGATCTGAATGGTTGAAATGGACAAGGTCGGGACGTCAAAAGGTAGAGAATATAGAAGTCAGATTCATTTCGCCTATACACGAAACACAGCATAGCGCAAATACAATGGTATGAACCTATATATGATATATGAATTAATTTTGCTGGAGATATTCTGCCTTTTCGTTTGCTATGAAATTCGGGGTGCTGAGATGAAAGTACTGAGATGAAAGTACTGGGCCAAACGCAAATGGATTAGATGGCTTGAGAGATAAATCGCATACGATTGAAATAATGATCATGCTCTGGCGGCTATTTATTTCCTCCTGAAAAATGATATCTGGAGGCGAGGATCTGTATTTACAAATATTCGAGGTGCGAAATCGGTACAATAGGTTCTGAGCCGAGAGCTTTATTGAATTCAGATCCTCAAAACCAAAAGTTTTCCTGCGACATCATCAATACAGCTTCCAAGTGTTATAGCAACGAGCAGATCTCTTATATTTCGAAAGCATATACTAATAATATAGCTGCAGGCCATCTCAACTGTCATCTACAACACTTTCTTCCGCCGTAACTCGATCTTTGTCGGCACCGTCCTCTTTGGCGCCTTTGCTTTCGAGATGTATGCGTTTAGTTTTGGTGGTTGGATTATTTAAGAGAAACTTATTAATTTTTGATACAGCGGTTTCGACTCGACTATTGACAAGTTTTGGGATGCTCGAAACAGTGGCGTAAGTCATAAAAATCGTTTGATTCTCCACGATCTCAGTATAAACTAATTAAATGTATTATGCGATATAGAAGCAGTGGAAGGACATCAAGTACAAGTACGTCGAGAAGGATGACGAAGAGTAAATTTGTCAGACATTAAATTCGCAATCAAATATCTTTTACATCTACTTTTTTTGCAAAATGCGTCAAATGAATGGACAAAGAGCGACGATTGTATTGTGCATTTCCTAATTACTTTTTGCAATCTCATTTTTACAGCTATGGAAAAAATATGTGAAAGAATGTAGAAAGTTTATAGGCCCATTCATTGTTTTTAATATGATTTACGATTCTATTTTATATGCTGAATGTTGGTGATACAGCTTATCGCCGTGCAATTTTCTATGTGAGCCTTCATGTCTGATTTATAAGAGGGTTTGACGACATAGAATGATATAAGCTTATTACAGAATGTAGAGTAAGGCATATATTGAATGGAAATAGTAACATCAAGAACGAATGTAGGGGCAATAAACCATTCGAGCCCTAGCCCTCGGATTGTAAACTACACGACAAGCATCAGGATAGTGTTGAATACGAATTCGCATATTAGATATAAAGAAGATATATATACTAGCGTCAGACACAACACAAAAACCAATTTGATTTGGTAGAGGATAAAAATACTGAAATTGTTGGTCTTAGTATAAACTCTGCGAACGAGACAATTGCGAAGAATTAGCAGTTGACATCAAATATACAAAATGACGAAATCTGAACGGAACAAAGTGAATTTACAGTATGAGCAAGATTTGCAATCACTAACCTGTTAACATTGTCATGGGTTATACTGATATGTTTTGTATAGTGCGATCACTGATTTGAAGAATGCGACAGACGATGAGATTAGCAAGGTGAGTGGATTTCCAGATCAGTCGGCAAGGCGGCAAAGGCTGCAAAGGCTGACGATACACGATGATGGTAGTACATGAGCAATCAAGGCTACATACAGAGCTTCACATTGACAGATGTTCGCCTTTCACTTGGTTTTGCGTCGGTGATAGTAGCAGCGGTAGCTAGTTATTACGATTACAAAGTTGGATTTGAGGCGGCAAAGAAGTACACTGCGATTGCGGTAGGTGCGTATTTCCTCTTGAATGCGCTGATGACGCTTTGGGTTTGGAAAGTTGAAGCTGGAATTGTGTATCAGGGAATTAAAGGTGGCGTCAAGGTGGGTATTTGTATATTCGACGAAAGAAAAGTGGATTGGAGTTAACTCTGTACAGATATCGCTGCGATCGCATGCCCAGAAATACGAGGCTAGTTACGAGCTCAAGGTAAAGAACGCAACGACGCAGACGGAGAAGGAAGTTAAAAAAGACTTTAATGAGTTCTTTGATGAAGCAGGATATCTTGTGCCGGAGCCATTGGAGAAATGGCTAGATGAAGCAGTTTTGAGTGTAGGAGGGTTGATTAAGGAACAGAAGAGTAAGTAGCTGCTGCTGGGTTCAAAAGTTTTTGCATGTTGAATAAGTATATATAAATGAAAGCAATGAAGTGCGTTGAATATGGCTGTTCGCTGTGTTTATTGTGCGGCAGCAACTGAAAATAACATGAAAGTTAAGAAAGAACGCAATAGTTGACATATCACTTGTTTATGAAGAATTTGAGTCTAGACAGAGGTAAAAGAGAAATAAGCTTAGATTACAATCTAGGACAACGCCGGCCGACTGGTGGCTTTCTAAGCCGCAGTGAGTCCATCGATGGTCCATGCCTTTCTGGATGTCAGAAAAGACTAGAGAGGCGAGGCAGGGCGAGTCCGTGCACGAAGGGCTGCAAGAGAAAGGGCTGCAAGAGAAAATAGAAAAGAGGTTGAAAAGGCGCTGAAGATGAGAAGATGATTTGCAAATATGATATTCAATGAGATAGCAGCAGAATCAACAACACCAGCAGGATGTAAACAAGATAGATACGCCAGCATATACGGTATCAACAGTATTAGCAATAGCTGACAAACGTTCTCGCTCTAGAATTGGATCTTTCGAAATCACCGCAGCAATCCAGACAGGGCTCGGCTTCTAGATTTACTGCCAGAGAGAGCCAATCGCAAACCCACGATACTAAGCATTGGGCACCCACGAAAGGGCGCTGTTCTCCCCGCCATTATAACTCTCCTCGTCTATCGTAAAAGTAGATAACATTCTGGTCCGAACCTGCCGCTAGGGGCAAGAGGCCAAAAAGGCCAGTGTAGTATATTATAACTCTGTTCATTGTAGTCTATCTGTCTCGAGAAACTTGCTGTCTCTGCTGCGCCGGCTAGCTCAGCCAATCACAGCTCATGTAAATCCGTCGCATCAGCACATTCACATCACGTGCCGCGGCTCATTCACCTCGTCTACGGCAGCTTCCTTCGCAGAGACATCGCTCATACTTCCCCTTCCTCCTCCTCCTCCTCCTCCTCCTCCTTCTCTTCTGCTACCTCCGCGTGTTTGGAGATGCACGGCCCGCTCCTAGCGCCCCCGCGCCTTTCCTCGCCGCAGCCCATCTCCGCCTCCTCGTCCGCCCGCCTTCTCCTTGCTGCGGCAGACTTTGTTCACGCCTCGAAGCTGCCTTCTCGCTGGCCAGGCTCCAACATGAGCACTCCAGCAAACGCCAGCAGTACGCGTACTGCAAGCACCGTTGATTCAGTACCAGATACGTTGCATGCTCGAACTGCACTCTCTGTCGCGGATCCGCCTCAACCCTCCGCCCCTTCTTCTCCACAGCAGCAGCGGCAGCAGCAACAACAGCACAACAACATGGACCGCGATATCGGCCAGGTCTGCTCCAACTGCGGCACAACTCGCACCCCGCTCTGGCGTCGTGCGCCCGACGGCGCCACGATATGCAATGCCTGCGGCCTCTACCTCAAGGCAAGAAACACTTCGCGGCCCGTCAGCCTTAAGCGCTCTTCCCAGCCGGCTCCTGTTGCCGACTCGGATGCCTGCCGCGCAATCCTAGCAGACGCTTCTCTCCCTGGAACTTGCCCCGGAGATGGTCACTGCAATGGCACCGGTGGATCGAGGGCCTGCTCGGGCTGTCCCGCCTTCAACAATCGGGTGTCTAAATCCGTCCAGCTCGCCTCCTCCGCCGCTAGAAATGCTCGCCAGCAGCAGCAACATCCGCACCAGCTGGCCACTCAGCAGACATCTCCTCAGCAGGCTTCGAGTCCTCTTCAGTCTGAAGAAACCGACCGATTTCGCACCTTGTCTGCTGAGTCTCTCCCCTCTAATGACACTGCTGGCGCTGTGTTAGCCTGCCAGAACTGCTCCACTACAATCACTCCGCTCTGGCGCCGCGACGAGGTCGGCCATACTATTTGCAACGCTTGTGGTATGTCTTTCCATCTAATTTCTTCCTTTTTTTTTTACTAGCTACCTCTATTCTTTCTCGCTCTTTCTTGTCTGGTTTCATGACTTGTCTCTGTTGATACAAAAAGGCTAGGCTTTGTCACGTGATTCTAACACTAAGTCTAGGCCTCTACTACAAGTTGCATGGCTTTCATCGGCCGGTCGCGATGAAGAAAAGCATAATCAAGCGTCGGAAGCGTGTAGCACCGCCGGTGACGCAAAGCATGCTTCCTCCGCTGCAATATACTTCGCACACCGGACCCGAGTCGCCAGAGCAGAAGGCCGACTCTGACGACGATCATATTCAATCTCAATCTCAGCTCCAGCTCCAGCAACAGCCGCGGTCTGAATATCAGCTGCCTCAGCTTCGCCTCGGGTTAGAACACGACCACGCGCACCACGAACCTCTGCCCTCAATAAATCTTCGGCCTCTTGGTGTGCCCTCCTGGAGCAACTCCGCAAACTCATCTCAGTCTCCTGCCCCCCCTCCTCCTCCACCAATTGACTTTACTGGCGCTTTTCAATCGTCTTCACCTACTGGTTCCGGCTCGATCTCGATCACATTACCATCGATGACCGATCAACCCAAAGCACCCTCGTCCTCTTCGCAGACAACCTCAGACACTCCAACTGAGGCAGAAAAATCAACGCGATTGCCCCCTATACAATATCTTGAGCAGCAGAAGCCATCGCCGCCGCCTGAACAGCCACAGTCTCCACTTTCTGCTTCAACTAAAAGAAAAGCATCCGAAGAGCCTGCTGACTCACTCGCTCGTGTCAACAGTATAAGCTCGATCCTGAATCCGTCCGCGACTTCTGTTGTAGTGCCGGACGACATCGGGTCTGACCCGGAAAAGACACGAGAATATTTACGCAGCAAAAGACAGAAAATCGCAGAGGAGCTTGACCGCCAGCGTAAGGCTGTTGCCGAAAGTGAGAATCTTCTTGCTGAGTATGAGCGAGAGTTATCTGACTTGCAAAGGTAATAAACAGTGGGAGAGCAAAGCATAGAGAGCAAAGCATAAAGGAGAGCATAATGGAATCGAAGATAATCAAAACCATCAATATAGATTCGGGTTTCTTTTTTTTTTTGGCCTGTATCATCTCACAGCACATCTTTTACCGTACAAATTTCTGGGTTATATCTAAATTTATTTATGTCTTTTGTTATGGGGTCGATTGTATGTACGTGTATCGGAAAACGTCTTCAAAAGTCGAGTTGGGATTTGTTATATCAGGAGTTATTCTTTCTACAAACAAAATAAATAATGAATCAAATAATACAATTACTCGATAAAAGTTAAAAGGAGCCGATAATGTTAGATGATCAGATAATTGCTCGAGAATCTGATAAAAAGAAATCAGGGCCTGGACTCATCCCTCGCCTCCTTTTTTTAAATTTCATCAACCTGAGTTATTATGAACGACAGTCAAGTATTGGATGTGCTTTCTTAGTGAGTCCAATGAATTTTTTAGACATGTTGCTGATTATACCATTATAGTACGCATGGACGCTTTCGACAAGCTCTCATGGCTACAAGGATGTAGTGGGTGCTGTGGCTATCTGGGAAGTCTGAGGAGCTGATATTAAGCATTTGCGTGTTCTATCGCTAACTTGCAGCGATTGTTTATGCGGCGTAGTTTATTATTCTAATACACAGCTAACATATTTACTCTTCCTGAACACTTCTCAATAGCACAAAAGAAAGGATAAGTTACGCCAGCCACTAATCAGGATTCAAACTTGATTTAATTATAAATTTAAGCGATTCCTGCGGCTCAGGCATTGAAGCGATAAGTCTATCAGTCACGTGATGTTTAGACAATCAGGCTCTCTTGTCATAAGTTTCAGTGAATGCTATCACAAATATGAAACTGCGGTTTATTGGAACGATATAGTCAGTGAGCTTGCCGCTGTAGACGCTATTCAAAGGCTCATTTTACTCACCCACAACTGACGTCACTAACCGAGGATTAGAGGACAGATCACGAGCACGCCGTGTCGGCTACGCACGGTTAAAGATGGGCCTGCTTCAAACACACCGAAAACAAAAAGCTCCTTCCTTTTGCATCGAACAGTACCGGCGAGTCACATATAGTATCTTATACTTTCTACTATCTCTGATTCGAATGCTTGGCATATTCGCGTTCTCGATATCTCTTTGCCTGTGCTGCAGCATTGAGTCAACTGGTTCAGCTGATTCTGTTGCACCCACATTGTCTCTTGCTTCGTCGGCTTACCGCTCATGAAGTCTGTCAGGCAGCTGTTTGACTGCTTTGGTCCATCATATTGATATTGAGTGGATCGCTCATTCAAGTATCTGGCTTATATTGACTTTAATCAGGTCTTTAAATACTCCAATCTTACTATATCTTTTTATGGCCACTCTTCTTTTACTATATAAGGGCCATTGACTAAGTAGATCAGACTGCAAGGAATTTCCTCTCGGTTGGGAGCAGTGCTTTTGTTTCATGTCTGTCTCTTCAGTGTCGATCTCGTTTGCTCGTAAACACGTAAGCACTCTACCGCGCTCGGTATCACAATTTCCCGATCCCGCATTGAAAGGTTTCCTTTAATATTCAGTGGTTTCTGTAATTGACAACGTTTTATGGATGATTATATTGTAGGTATTTATTATTCTTGTGTTCCAGAGGCGTTCATGCTTGTCAGGTCCAATGAAGCACACGGGGGATGGCGATCAATGACTTTTAAAATAGTCATTTGTCCGTTTAAAGTCGTCGGTTCCTCGTTAATTACTATGGCATCTTCGGTCGTATCGGACCAGGATATATAGATCATTTACTAGACCGGTGTAAAATTGGAATTGTCGGTGACTGGGGCCTTGGCTTTTGCACTGTAGATACACGCGCAAACCGTCACTACGACTGGTTATTGCTATACAATCCTTTACAGATCCACGACCCGGAACAGTGGCAGCGCTAATGCGGGCCTACTATGCGCGAATTAGCAGCAATTCAGGTATAAGCACGCAGATGGGCACTGTATTTGCAGCCACCAGTTTGGCAACGATGTCTGATATTCCAATCTCTGGCACCATTTCGCGAGATGCGTCAAAAGAGATACGAGAAATTGAGATGAAGATTTATTGTGGTTTTATGGTGAAAGTCGGCTGTATCATCAATGCTGCGGTCGGGTTTAAATTGAAACGTGGGAAATTGTCGGTAAAATGCTGGCAAGAAGCTTTCTGGAGTTTGTTTTCATTCATTTACAATCGAGGCAGCCAAAACAGAAAATAAATACCCTAACCCGCTATATTTTGAACCCTGCAGACCCTTTCAATAATTTTTATTCTTTCAGTAATCAAAGTGAACAATTGTTTATCGAGTGCCCTCTGACAGCCAAATTATTGCTTGACTAAAGACGGCGTCGATAACTAATACACTCTGGCTTGCAGCTGCAGCTTTCCGCAGCTCTAGTCGCAGTAATTCTCGAGCATCTCGATATTATAACAATATGGCGCAGAATATACCGAGTGTGCCAGTCATTGGTGCTACTATGGAAAGCGTACAAGTTGACAAAGATACCGTTGAGCCGGTTACAGAGTCACTTGGCTCAAATATAATTGCAACAGAAGAAACTACAAAGGAAGATATAGCAGAGCCAAAATTATCCAAAAAGCAGCTCAAACAGCGAAAGCGAGCTGCTTCGCGCGGCAGAAGTAAAGAAGAGCAAGAGGCAACGTCGAAATCTGGTCGTCAACTACATCGAAGATACGACTCGGCAGGATTTCGTCTTCGGCAGCAAATTCTTAGCTCTGCGCAGGTGAGTTTACAAGATATGTTAGGCGAAACGCCCGATGTATCTGCGCTTGATCCGTCGCATCGGGTAGTTACCATTGAAGACGATATTGCTATTGGAGCAAAATATGTTTACAAAGGGGACGGGCTTCGAAGAGTCCCGCCTTATTATTTCACGTATCTTACATACTGCAAACAACGTTGGCGTGATCGAAATATTTTGGAAATTTTTGCGACCGAGTTTCGCGAAAAGGACGCGTCATATTATCGTCAGATGATTGAAGAAGGTCAAGTTACAATCAACTCGATTAAAGTCGGACTTGATGCTACAGTCAAGAATGGAGATTTGATCAGCCATCGTACGCATAAGCATGAGCCACCGGTACCGGACTCGCGCATTGAAATTGTGTATCAGGATGAGGACATTGTGGCTATTGATAAACCTGCGGGAATCCCTGTACATCCTGTTGGTCGATACAAATTCAATACCATTACCGAGATCATGAAGCACGAAATGGGGATAACAGTTCACCGTAAGCGCTACTCGGTTAAACTCTTATATAGCATGCTAAATTATCTTCTGTAGCCGCTCACCGTCTCGACCGATTGACATCTGGCATAATGCTTTTCGCACGTACTGGGAAATCCGCCAGCAACCTCACGGCCAGTATGCAAGAGCGAACAATCTACAAAGAATATGTCGCTCGCGTTCTCGGCGAATTCCCCGAAAGCGACGAGGAAATCGTATGTGATCTGCCTGTCATCACCGTCGATCCACGATTAGGCCTCAACATGGTGAAAAAGGAAGGAAAGCCAGCAACTACAAAATTCAAACGACTGTCATATAACGGCAAGACTAGTGTCGTAAGTTGCAAGCCTCTTACTGGTCGCACGCATCAGATTAGACTACATTTACAATACCTAGGCTATCCTATCGCCAACGATCCGATTTACGCCAACCGCAACGTATTTGGGTTTCATTTAGGCAAAGGAGGAGATATTGACGAAGCAGACGTAATTTCCAAGCTTGGACGTATTGGCAAACAAGAAGAAGCGCGAAGTGCTGCGTTCGAAGAAATTGTTGCACAGTTTAATGGCTCTCGAGGCGAGAAATTAACTGGAAATTTATGTGAACTTTGCCAGACTCCATTGTATTATGATCCTAGTCTGTCTGAACTTGAAATTTGGTTGCATGCCTTGAAATACTGGTCGACGGAGGATGGCTGGGAGTATCAGACAAGACTACCAAAGTGGGCTGCCGTGGACTTTGAAGGCTAATTTTTCAAAAATTATACATCAATGCAGATAAAGTACCTATTACGGCCCCATCTCTCAGGACCATGTAAAATGCAAAGAAAAGAAATAATCCCAAAACATAAACGCCCAACCAAGAAAATTACCTAACACCACTTAACCTAAACTCATCTTTTGAATCCGATCATATGTTTCCTGCATTTGCTTCATACTCCGTTTACCAGCCACCAGTGATGCACCAGGAGATGAGCTAAGGACATTGGATAACGTAGGACTCGAAGCCCCTGGCGCCATCGTACCAGCGGCAGAGCCCGATGTCGGGATGGTAATGGCTGCCGTCGAAGCAGCTGGTGAAACCGCTCGCCTCTTAATAGAATGTGCCTCAATGGTCTCTTCGACGGGGCCGCGTCGCTTGAGTTTGCGGTCCGCCGGGACGGGGGTGATTGGCGAGGCTGTGGAGGCGGGAGAATACATGTGGGAGGCTAATGGAGTAGAAATAGCTGCGTGAAGAGCCGCGGCACGCGAAGGGGAAGTCGACCTACTTTTCGGCGCCAATTGAGGCCTGGATAAGAACGAGCTCGGGGCATTGGCAAGAGTGGGAGTCGTGGCTACCGATGAGAAATCATGCATCGTGTCCTCTTCATGCTCACGAGTGCTTGGACTGACGTGTCTTCTTCTCCGTCGTCGACGTCGGCGGCGCCGGAACGGAGGTGATTCAAGCAATCCAGAACTAGAGGATCCAGAACCAGATACAGAGAAAGGCGGGGTGATACCCGGATACGCGGATCCATATTTTGCATCGAACCGCATACGTTGTTGCTGTGTCCTTCTAATTCCTCGTGAATCCGAATCATAGTACGGGTCTTCGTCGTCACCATAATCACCGTCGTCATAGTCTTCGTCGTAGTCGTCTTCATCGTCGTCGTCTTCATCGTCGTCATCGGTAGTCAAGTCCTCTCTAAACGCCATCGTGATCTCTGCTTCATGCTTGATCTCCGCATCAGCTGGAGCAAACTCGTCCGCAAGTTCACGGGTTATACGCATGAATGAGCGTGTCTGGGGCTTGAGTGCGCCGCCACCTAGTCGCGAAAAGACGACGGCACGACGAGGCATGTCTTCGCCTGGAGAAGTCAGCACGGGTGTACTGATTGAAAGCATAGAAGGACCTGGTGGCGGAGTGTTTGCGCGCAAAGATTTCAGTTTTGGCGTAAAAATATTGGAGTAATTGGTACCAGGCTGGCCCGGTGAGTCACTTGCCATTGTGTCGAAGGAGAGTGGAGGGTGCATTGAAGGGGTCGAAGGCGAGGAAACGGAGCCATCAGAGGAGACTGCCGAGGCGTGGCGAGTGACGAACGCCGGGGCGGTTGCCGTTATAGAATTTGACGTTGAGCCGAACTCCTGAATAGCGTTTTGCTCGCTTTGCTGCTGCTGCTGCTGCTGCTCCTCTTCCTCTTCGTCGTCGTCATCTGAAGAATATGAATGAGGCGCGCAGGGCGCTGCCGAGTACGAAGAACCAAGAGAAGACACAGAAGATGCGGACTCGCGAGCAGAGGTCGGCAGCATTCTCGCTGCAAGCGACAGACGCGGCTTCATGCTCTGTGTTGTGTTTACACGCGAATATCAAAACACCGGAAAACAATGCTGTTGTTTAAAGATGCGGTTTCTGATCTCCCGGGCAGTCCTAGTCTCTGCGTTGTGTCCCTGACGCACGCCGCACCGCCTCGCTAGATGACTTTATGCTTAGTAGTTAATGATAGTGCAAGCTAATGCTAGTACTGTTGAGCTGAGAAAAAGCATATTATGTGCTCTTATCGCAGATATTAGGTATTTTCTAGTGAAATGAACCACGGTTGGTGTTGATCATCAATTGACCTGGGCCAACTGCAAATATGACGTACGTTACTCAAACGCTATCACGTGATTCTCCTGCGCAGTAAGCGTGCAACGGCAGCACTATCTCTACTATAGTTCTTTGACAGCATCAGTCTACTTTTCTCTGCTGATTGCGGTAAAATTATAATCCAATGTCTGCATCAACATCTGCTTCACAAGCCTATGATCGTGAAGCGCAGGTATGACGTATATGTTGTTTGATTTCTTTACAATTTCACTGCTAACCTGATTAAGAATGACCGACGTCTTAATGATCTAGCTTCCAAGCTATCCACTCTTCGCCAGGTTACGACCGACATAAATACTCAGGCCTCAGATGGCTCATTTATCCGATCATCGGTACGCTTTTTACATTAGTAGCAGTATCCTTATATATGCATGTCGACTAAGAATAATACTCGCACAGTCTGAAGCCTTCTCGAATCTTACTTCTTCGATAAAACACTCCTCTCAACGACTCCAAAGATCAACAGGCATCTCATTGCCAATTTACAAGACTGTTTTCTTAATTCTTGCAGTCATCCTAATTATTTACTTTGTATACAGGCTCGTTTAGATCTAATCGTTAGTCTATTTCCGTTAAGATAAAAGCTATCTTTTGTACAATGCTTTTTGTTTCTTTCTTTTCTAGTCTGCGAGGTGCTTGCATACTAGTACGGTTGTTGGCAACTTGCAGTAATTTTCTATCTCCTTTTTGTTTGGTTGTATAAGGCGCAGGGTACCTACTAATTTCTCAATCTACTGTATATTATATAATATAAATATGACTACATTTGCCATTTACTTTGTCAACAGAAAATTGACTTTTCAATATTTATATTGTTTAAAAAAAAGAGGAGCCTCGCTCTATATCAGTATATCAGCAGCTTGCTCAATGCACTACTTTGATCGTCCACCGCCAATATCCTGGCCAAGTCGGTATGTACCTATTGACTTTCCCCATTCGATCTTCGACCTTGTTACCGGCAACTGGCGGCGCAAGCTCTTGAACGCTCCGTCACTCAATCCTCCAAACTCAAGGTTGATCTCCTCTTGATAAGACCTCTCTGCCGCTGCAATCGCCTTGACAATACCCTCAACGTTTCCAAATTCTGCTGATATTTTCTTGGATGTCGTCAACCGAACATTGCCATCTTCATAGTAATGTACATCCAAAGCAATCGTGCCAGTCAACGACTTTGAGCTTTTGTCGACAATGTATGACGAGCGCCAGCGGCCGTTCCAAAAATTGCTCGGGCTATACTTATTGTCGACGATGACAACTGCGATTTCGCCGTTGGCTTGCTCAAAGACACCGTATGATGACGGAACAGGGTAATGTTCAAGCACATAGTGTTTAATATCTCCTGCTAGCCATGACCTACATAGAATCATCGTCAGCATCTCCTGTTCAGCGGAAAGTGGTATATTGGTAAAAATGCGTACACTGACTCGCCTGCCTCCTGGTAAGATTCCACATCACTAACTTTCTGCAGCAAATTATTAGCAGGCGTATCAAGAATATAGCCAACTTAACGGTTTAAGTCATACCAAAGAACGATGATCCAGGCTAAATTTCTTCCCGATCTCAGCATCGTAAAAGACGCTATTTTCGAGTTTATTATACCGACTGATAACCACCTGCACGATTTCAGGCCAATCAGCAAACCTGTACAGTCAAAAAGCAATTATAGGCCTCAAATTCTTACAGTCTTTTCTGAACCCGGAACTTTGACAGTTACTAGTTGATCAATATTATACTTTTCGAAAGTGTCGGTTAATCCATCCAGGACATCCTCATCATCCTCAACGACAGCCTTGATATCTGCATCAACAAGTCAGCACCAGCTATCTGATTAAACAGTAGCAAATAGCAAATAACAACCATCATAAACCTCCTTAATCTAGATATGTGTAATTTGTCAGTATATATATCGCAAACAATTGCAATTGTCATGAATCGGATCACGACATGTAAGCTGATGAGCTAGGTGTCTAAATCACAGCACATACCTCGCCAGGCGGCGCATCGCTCAAAAATACAGATGCAGCATTGATCTTCGCTTGAACAGACATCACTGCTATGTATGAAGACAGGACTGATATTATGAATTCAGCAAGGTGGTATGGAAAGGAATGTAGGTCGATCCGAATTGAAATGACTGTTGCTGGCCGAGAGGCTTAGCTCGACCGGTGCGGCGACCCTGGCTGCTCCGAACTGCGCCCAGTTCGTTGAATGAATAATTTCGAATGCGATTCGATAACAAATATCTTTTGAAATTATTTGACATAGTTGTTCTAACGCGTCATGAATATTAAAACTAAAACCATAGCAAACGCGGTTACTCGCATAGCTTTGGGTGCTATCCTAGCAGCAGGAACGTTGGTGTCTTTCCGCTATGCGTTCTACAGGCAGAATGAAACTGATTTTACTATATTGATTATGCCGGGGCTAGACGGTAAGCAGGTGATTGACGTATCCGCACTCCCGCTCCAACCTCTGTTCAAGAGGGAGGAATGCGGAGAGTCGTTTGTCGGCGACGTGCTGACAACAAGTGCAGGTTCGCTATCGCCCCATTATCTGGTCGCTCTTATTTGTTGTGCTGCAGGTGGCGGGTCCTTTTACTTGATGGTGTCTGGCATCGTCAAGCTATTATATGGTAGTAATACTAACTCACTCTACGATAACTACGATAAAGCATTGAGGGATTTATCTGCTGGAATGTCACTGGCTTGTATAACTACTATTTCGTGGATGGCTGCTACTGCCCCAGTTCCTGATTGTACTTGTTGAACATACTTCCTCAAGGAAGACAAACAGGGAACACGCAATAGTAACGTCAAATGCGTTTATCTGGGGCGGCAAGAGGACTGAAATATGCACAAGCATGCTATATATCACCAACGATACTAGGCGTCAGTCATGCTAAGCAATCAGAGAATCTTAGATGATACCACACCTCAAATAGCGGTAATTATTAACAAGAACAGTTGTCATCAACACAATGATAGCCTGTCTGTTGATAGTCTCAAATTCTGGATGCTTCTCCAATGACTCCAGTTCTAAGTTATCCAGTTCCTGACCCACCCCTTTCTACAAACCATTTGGCATGAAAGCCCTCTTCAAGGCAAAGGCTCATTCAGAGTAGTTCATAGCATGGAGAGCTGGCAACTTCAAGCCAGAGTCTGAGATCACTGCTGGGAGCTCATAACCTCTTTCAAATGCTGGTTGTCAGCGGATGAATCAGGCATAGCAAAGTTGTTAAGAGTTGTAATCCATGTTGATATCTGAAGAAATATGTTCTCGATACTTTTAATATCAAAGCATCCATCCTAAGTGTTTAAGTTGACTAAAGAATCAAAATCTACAATTCTAGAATAGTGAGATATATGATGTAGTTTTAGATTAATACAAAAATAGAGCTTGGAACACAAAATAGCCTCGCATGTAAGTCAAAATTAGACAGGTTTGAATCAGAACATATTTCGCGGAGACTCAACCGAGAGCAGCAATCAAGTTTTTTCCTTCTATTTCCTCTATTACCCTTCTTGTACCGTTCAGCAACCCGCTTACATGACCGCAAGACTGCCGAACTTCTCCGAGTATCCGGGAACATCCCATCTTCCCTTCTTAACCATCTCCTGGACCTTGGTCTCAAGCTCAGGCTTAGCAGCGAGAACATCGTCGACAGTGAGCTCATTGAATGGCCGAGCAGACTCAATGTTATCAAGAGTCTTGATGAGATCCGATAACTCGGCCTCGACCTTAGACTCAGTGGCCTTGGCGTTCTCGAGAGCCTTTGCCTCAAAGGCCTCAATGGTCTTCAACTGTGCGCTGACATCGTAGGTCGTGGGCTTGAACTTCTTGAAAGCAGTCTCAATCTCGTCAACAACGGCAGTATTCTTAAGAACCGAGCGGTAGTAAGCAAAGTCAACAGTGGTAGGCTGAGCAGCAAGCTCGACGACCTTACGGCGCGCGTCTTCATTACGCTTGCGGAAGGACTGCAGCGAGGAGACGGTGGCTCCCTTGAGGCCCAGCGAGGAGGAAACCTTAGCCCAGTCAAGCTTGAGGGCGGCAGAACGCTATATATATATAAATCAGTCTTAGAATTTGCTTCTTGTTGCTTATGTTGCACCCTGATGTGCCTTCAAAGTGCTGTCTCATCGAAACAGGTTTACCGGATCCCTCATTCATTTTAACGGAAATTACCACAGAAACTCCGCTCATCTTTTTAAACAAATCAACTGCTTTTATTCGATTCGTTCTCCTCCATTCTCATCAATCCAATGATCCGTCAAATTCCGCACTTCGTTGAAATCATACGGCACATGGACACACTCCAGCAATCAATTCCTTCAAAAATATCAAAAATCAATAATTGTTACTTACACCAACAGCAGACATTATGTATATGGGATATGGAAGAAGGGAGGGGAGAGGTTGTGGTGATTTAAAGAATGTAGAAAGCAGACGAGAAAAGGCGGCAGTCCCGAGTTTTGCACTGGTCGATTCTGGCCAATCCCGAGCGCTGCCTCTGTGTCCAATAGTGTCATGTATCTAATCACGTGATAGATCTAGCTCAGCCCAAATTACTTGTAAAATAATTTTTATTTCCATATCTGTTTTATTGTAGCGGTGAATAAAAATAGCTCAATCCTCTGGTATTCTGCATTGAGGTAAAAGCCTATACCATAACAAAGCAACTGTGGGCGTATACTCCTCTTTATACTCCGCTTAGGTTCCAACCTCAGTGCGGTGCTGTCTGGATTCGATAAAAAATCTATCCGAAAGCACCACACGCACTAATCACACAAATCAAAATCAAAACTATTATGATACAATAGAATCTCGCCTCCGTTTATCGGCATGCAAAAAATTCCAAATAGTTTGCGCAGGCCCATCACCTACCGTTTTCGCAATCTGCAGTACGCTTAAATTGCACAACTCTCTGATATTCGCAATGTCCAGCATCAGTGCCTGATAATTGCGAGTTGTAACACCCGGTACTGAACGTAGCATATTAACAGCCAACTGGTTAACAATCTGAACCTCTCCTCTATCAGTACCCGCTTCAACTGCCGCCTTCAAATCTGGCTCTTCATGTCCTCGTTTCAATTCTGCAAAAATCTCAGCCGTTTGAAAAGGGCTTGACGACCACACTATTCGCAGATTTGGAAATGCCATCACAAGCATCACGATCTGTGCATGTATTTCTGTAGTATTTTCAAAATCTGATATGGTTTCAAGTTTCTCAGTCGAGGCATTTATCCCACCTCTTACATTACCACCACTGGCCGCCGCTCCTCCTAACGCCTTACCGACCGCGCCGGTCTCATACTCCTCCAAGGAGAAACTTTTGCCTTGATCAAACTCAATGAGTAACACTACATTCTTATAATGTGCACTCATAGACTCCGTTTGCGCAAACAATCGCCCATCTTTGAATGAACTAGCTAAATCCGGTAAAGATTTACGCTCGACGCAGATATCGTTTGCAATAATATAATCTCCAACCGAGAGCATCGCAGGGATCAATTTCATTTGACGCGCATGTAGCAATGACGGAAGTGACGATCGAAATTCTCGCATATCGACGACTACACGAGGTTGGGCCTCGCTGAGTTCCAGTCTTCCACCGCCAGCTATTCTAGTGTTGATGCGGTTTAGAAAAGTCTCCTCTGGAGTTGCGAGTGTGTCGACTTCAGTGGATAGTACCATTGCCATATTCTATGATAAAGCTTTAAGTAAACATCGGGAAATTTCAGAAAAAATAATTAGAGCAGCCTTACCCCGCGTTCACGAATGATTTTCGAAAATGCATCTTTCTCTCGTCTGACGGCACTTAAGTACCTCTGCTCCTCAACGGAATCACCATAATACATAAAGTAAACTTTTAAATTCCGGTCGCGATTGGCTGCACGGTACACTTCTATTCGTCGTATAAAAGCCGGGTCGGGTTCATACATTATAATATACCGAGGCTGAAGTTCCTCAAGTAAAGCGTCGTCAAGATCGCCGTCGTATTTGTGAACTGCAATCGCATCACTGATATCCAGTAATTCATAATAATCTTGGGCAGCTCCAACTCCAATTTCAATAATATCGTCCTCGGATTCATTGTCGCTCTCACTAATATCCTGAGATGCTTGTCCGTCAGTCAGAATTCTTACGTCGTCGGTTTGGGGATCGACTGCAACAGCTGCCAATGGCGTATTTCTCAAGACAGAATTTGCAATCGCCGATCCGCCCCGAGTGCGTCGTCTCTTGTTTGTAGGGGGTCTCCCTCTAAAGTCGTTGATGTTGTTATTGCCGTGATTTGGCCGAGAGGCGTCAGCGGCTTGTCTACGAGCATTCTGCGCCTGTTGCTGTTCCTGCTGTCTCTCTTGCTGCTGGTACCGTTGCAAGTCTGTTATACCCCGTTTCCAATCAAGGTATCTTTTAAATTCTCGCTTTAGCATTTCCCTTGCTGCATCCGAATCGCCCTCCGTGTCAACCGAATCTATATCTTGCGACCATTTTCCCCGTGAAGAAAGGTATCGCGCGATTTGATTTGTTGTGCGATATTCAGAGCACATAATGAGAATCGCGCCGTTACCGCCCAGTCCAGCCTGAGGATTTGCAAATAATTCGGATGTGATTTCATCTAAAATTAGAGCCAATTGATCCCATTTAGGCTGCTCTTCAAGAACCAGCGAAATACCTTTCGGTATCCAGCTCTCTTTATTAGATTCCGTGTCCGCAATTTCGGCTGTCGCATCTTTAGGTCTTCGATTTAATTTGTATACTCTTTGCTTGGCTCGATCAACTACCACGTTGGCGGCGTCAGAGTATAGCCAGTACGTACTATTCGTCTTCGTTTGTCCCATTTCGGTAGCGCTGCTCGACACCACAGAATCCAAATGCTTCCAAAAGGTGACACAGTCATTCGTAATCAGCATATCAAGTAGTTCTCTTAATGTTCGTAAATCATTTAACACAACTTTAGTACGAAAACTTAGTCGATGTCTAATGGGACTCAATTGCGCGCTTATACGATTAAAAAATGAATCTGATATTGCATTTTCAACCGCCCATTCCTCATCCTCAAGATCAAGAACATTGTGTGTAAATTTGCGAAGTTCGCGCATACACAGCTCTATACATTCCAAAATTGAGGTTTGAATTTCACGCATCTTTGGAGTCAGAGCGACTTCGATTTCGACCACGTCTTTACGGCGTCTATGTGTCGACGCTCCAGTCTCTAGACTCTCTGCGACCTGCATATGAAACCTACAAAAAATGTTAATAATAGCTCATAGTATCTCATTGCGGCCGACACACCTTGGCCAGATGGAGGCCTTCTTCACGAACAAAGTCTTCATGATCTTTGTAAGTGGTGAAAAGCCGCGTGTGAATGCTTCCGGAACATCTGAAAATGCGTTGATAAAGCCTTTTTTATTTTTCTCCCGGTAAGCACGAATAATGAACGCCTCCATTGATGTTGGAGAGACCTTCTCCGCATTTAGCACCACCAAACCCGATATTCTGTCGACTGGTATATTATCTGATAAAATATCAACAATCAATATTCTTGAGGTTATAGCAAACACTCCTCCGTTGCTGTACATCAGCTCGCGACTATTAGTAGTAGATTGAGCATCAGTTTTGACAATCGTGAGTCCTGTTCGCAATTTTTGTTTCGCTGCGTCGCGTTGATCAGGCTGATTCAGCTCATTAAGCGTATCTAGTTCCGCAAGTCCAGTACCCAACCATTCCAGATCATGATCTCTAGCGCCAATCACCACAACAAGATTGTTTCCAGCAGCATTAAATGCGTGAATTAAATTAGTGACAATTTGCGGAAGTGCAAGGCCGCGCGCTAAGATCACAAGCGCATCTTCGCCGATGAGTTCATCGATGAGTACCTGCTCATATGCGAGCGGAAGCGAGAGGTGTACTGTATCAGCACCCTCAGTATCTTGAGATCCGTAGTCAGTCATAGCGGAGAATTGATCTGTAACAGCCCTCGGAAATCATTTGTGCTTTGAGTTGATACTAAAGTGCTGTTGACAGCGTTTCACACATATATCTGTCTTAAGACTTGGGAGTTTAAAGTTGCTTCGCGTCCCAGTCTCGGTGTCTGCAGGCACATTAACTTCATAAAGCAGCACCTCCTACTGAACATCCTCAAAAATCTTTGCTGTCTCTTTATTAAATTCGACTTATATGAGCATGGTGAATGTCGCTTAATAAAATTAGTTTAAATACGGATGCATTATTTCACTATACAAAACAACCGAAAGCTACTAAGTATGCACCAGCAAAATTTAAGAAACAACACTCTGCCTTATCGTACGCATAGTTATTTCATTTTTCCTATTTATGCTTATTAATTTCAAATTTACTCCTTGATTGACGCATCTGTAAATGCCTTCGCGACATTATCGACTGCAGCGCCATCGGCAGCAGCAGCAGCCTTTTCAGCCTCCCTTTTCTTCTTCGCCTCCATAGCTTCAAGGTACTTCGATCCTAAAACCTTCTCTTTCTTCTTCTCCTTCTTGATTACCACTGGTGGTGGATAAGCTTGTTTCTCGATTGCCTGAAATTCGGGGTCATTGCTGAATTCAAGTCGGATGGGTTCCAATAGCACGTTAAGTGCATCAGAAATGCCTTGTTTTAAATCTTGGGGAGAGAGCTACTCAAAATGTTAGCAATTATCACATATGTAAGTTCTGTCTACTGTAAGCAAACCTTTTCAGCTGCGTAAGCCTCCTTCAGCTCATCGATCGATCCGTATACAACATTGCCGCCGTACTGCTCTGGTCGTTTAATCTCAAACTTGGCAGGCTTCTCAGTCAAGACTTTAACACCATCCTCTCCAACAGTTGTCGCTATCCGCGATGCGGGAAATAAGACATATTCGGCAAATGACAGCAATCCGTTTCCCTCAACGACACCGGGAGCGCAAAACGCGGAAGCAATCTTCTTCTTGACCGTTTTGGCATCATCTAGCAAGTCAATCTTAGAATTGGGATCAGACGAGCTCATCTTTCCTCCCTGAGTCAGACCAGGGACCATAGGATTCATCAGATGCGCGCGCTTCTTGTAACCAATAGGCGGCAGGAATTCCTCGGCAAGGACAAAAATCTTACGCTGATCGACACCGCCAAATTGAGCGTCAACATCGAGGTGCTCTTCGTCAAGAGCCTGCATAAGAGGGTAAATCAGACCTGACAAGAGCGGTGATTCAACCTGCTTCACAACATCAGCACCAGCGCGCTTAGCGTCGTTTTGTGAAACAATAGACGATAACTTGAAAATGTCCATAGTGTATTTTTCCGAGAGTTGGTAGGATGATCCCACAACAAACTCAAGCTTGTCAATGGGAACTCCAATTGACTTGAGCATAGCTTTGACGATACGTTCATAGTACTTTGCTCTGTAGTTGACCAGCTCCAAGGGAGCTTTCATGTTATCCAAAAATGCGTGCAGATCTGCCAGCAGAACCTTGACATGACAACCAGCCTGAAGGAAGTGAGCTAGTTTTGTCATAGGAACCCAGTATCCGCAGTGAGGACGACCAGTAGGAGCAGTACCCCAGTAGATTTTGAGAGGGCGCTTCTCTACTTCGAGAACATTTTTAATGATAGGAAGGTTGAGGACTTCCTGCAGACCTTGCGTAATCAATCCAATTTTTTGATCAGACTCAGCCATTGCAAGGTTCAATATGTACTATATTGTCTATGCAATTTGTTAGTATAAAGCGTAAAACGGGAGTGCAATTAGTGCATGTTCAGAGATGAGCAATTTCAATAATAAATGTTGAATGATCACCCGCCAAATCATGAAAAAAAATACTAACGTTTTTGAAAATACAGATTAGTTCTTTCAAATACAAGAAAAGAAGAAGTAACTTCGGTTTAATTCTAACCAAAATTATAGTAGTTGCTTTCAAGAGTATCCAATTTTTGAATGCAGATGCTGAAAATGACTTAGTTTGTGGTTGGGGTTTTAATTACTCAGGAGTCGCACTCATTGTAGCGCTTATTGAAATCAGCGAAGAGCTCTTTGCCAGACTTGTCAGATTCATATCTCTTCAATATACCTCACACTCAAAAAGGCTGATTTGTGGAATCATATTCTTACAAGAAAACGATAAAATATGGCATCTGCGGTAACTGCTTCTGCTATGCAGGTTGAAGGAGCAGAATATGATCCCAAGACTGCTGATCGAGCTGAACCGTTCTACGTTAGATACTACTCGGGTCACGCAGGAAAATTCGGACATGAATTTTTAGGTACGTAAAAAAGCCAATTGTTAGTACTTTATGGAGTGACGCTGCTAATAATATTCAGAGTTTGATGTTAGAGTACAGGGTGATGGAAGAAGTGCACTAGTGCGATACGCAAATAACTCGAACTACAGAAACGATTCTTTGATTCGGAAAGAAAGTAAGTGACAGAAATATTATGAGATCTATGATTTTTAGCTCTACTAAATTTTTCTAGTGTCTATAAGTGCTCTTTTGGTTCAGCAGCTAAAAAAAATGATCGTCGATGCCGAAATTCTGAAGTAGGTAAACGTTATACATATCGCTCGTTCAAAGTACATCAACTAAACAGTACATTTCAATAAACAGGGAAGACGACTCTAAATGGCCCGAGAAAAACGCAGATGGCAAACAAGAACTTGAAATTCGTCTCGGCAACGAGCACATTTCATTCGTAACTTCAAAAATAGGCTCTCTTAATGACGTTCAGAAGAGTGATGATCCAGAAGGACTAAGAGTATTTTATTACCTTGTCCAGGATTTGAAGGCTCTTATATTTTCGTTGATTGCTCTACAATTCAAGGTATCTTTTTTCTTTTTCTGTTATTATATATATACAAGTATGAAGAAATGCTAAACTGACGTTATAGATCAAACCGATTCAATAAACTGATTGAAACAATAGGACCGGAGTGATTAGCGATTCTCACGGCTTGTACGATAATTTGCTTGTATATTATCTTTCTAATATAGAAAAGTTGGTATAAACTATGTTTGATCTGAATTTTATCATATTCATATGCTCCTCTATTCTCTGGCAAAAATGCAACATTCAACTCAATAACAATCATTTCCGTGGAATCTGAGAAAGATTCTAATATAGCAAATCATCTATAAAAAAAAAGGCCCAAACTCCCAGTATCATAAAACATATAAAGATAACAAGCAATTACAGTGCGATCTTAGACTTAATATCATAATCGGGTGGTCTCGAAGAAAAGACAACTTTGCCTTTCGAGTCTAAGGCGGCACCGTCTGATGATATTAGTACATTCGAATATTTCTCGCGCGTAGTCTTGATTTCGTCATCTGCAATTCCCAGATCATCATGCGGAATCCAAACAACAGGCGTTTTGGCCCGGAGAGAAGAGTGCTTGAATGCTCGATTAACAAGATATTCACGCTCTTCAGGCGAGATATCTTCCAGATCCTCAGCTACTCCTTCAAGCAACATCGCATCCGCTGAATTTCGCATGATTTCAGCTTCCACAACACTTTCCCCATTTCCACTATAAATATATTTGGTGACAGCATTAACCTTTAAACGATCGGCAGTATTACCAATCTGAGCACCAACGTGGCCAACAATCTGCCCAACCGGAGTGACTTGTCCCAAAGTCGTTATAGGTTTCCTGAAAGCTCGAAACATTTGCGCAATAGGCGACTCAATTACAGGTGCTCCCATATCGGGGTCGTATGTGCCATCTTTCTTTGATGCGACAAAAGCCTTTGCGTCAACACCGGCAATCCGGAGATATTCTTCATCATCTTCTGAGCCCTGTGTTAGAAGTTCCAGCTCCGAGTACCCATCACTATCGACAGGGCTCTTCTTTTTAAGATCAGGCCTACGAGATGATGTAGGAGACAGTTCATCGATGGTCTGATATAAATTTTGTGTCGAATCGAGCAACGGCTCAGTAACTTTCGACGCTGTCTGAGGGCTATTGTCATCTTGGTTATGCTTCTGGAGCCAGGCTCTAAAAGCCAAACGCGCCCGACCTTCCAGAGAAACGGGAAGGTATGTGAGCAATGGGCCGAATGATCTGTTTAGAATAAACTGATATCCAAGTGTGATGAAAAATACAACAATCATGACAATCGCTTGTGGTGTGCAACTTGCAGAATTATTCTCATCACGAACAAGGAAGAAAAGACCAATCAAACACAATTCCATGACGTAAACACCAACGAAAAGGTGATTTATAGCTCTCGGAAAATATAAACCAGAAGAATCAACAGGATTATAAGTGCAGAAAATAAACTGATACCGGTACGCAATATAGAAAAGAGAAAACGCAATGAGACACATAGGCATGATAAGAGGCGATATAATGGTATATACCACACCAATAGCACCCAAATTGGTATAGATAGGGTAAAAAGTACCCCACTGCACTGGAGTAAGATGTGTAATACGATTGAACTTCTGGCGGGCGGTAGAGTCGACCAGAGGTCCGACAATTTTTAACATTATCAGCGGGCCGACGCGCAATAGAGCTCCGGCACTAACAGTCAATCCCTGCAAAATCAGATACGAGAAGAAAAAATTTGACGATTTTGGAAGATTTTGAGCAAGAAGCGCAGGGACCGAAGTCGGATTTGAAGCAAGTTCTTGAATAACGGTGGTTACGGAGCTGGAGATGGTAATAACCAGAAAAACTTGAACAAATAGGAATGCAAAGTATGATGACTGCACAGTTAGCTCCGATGAAACTCCTGTAGAGCTACCGCGAACATGCGCAAATACTAAAAAGCTAATTAGACAGGAAACAATTAATGAGTACTATAGGTAAGCTTACCTCTTAAAATGACTGGCAGAAGAGCCATGAGACCCGCAAGAACGGCAGGTGGAAGAATACCAGCAACGATAGCCTTAATAGAACCCCTCAAGTGATTCAAGAAATCCAAGAATGGCAGGGCAGAAGTCAGGTAGTTCAGTTGCGAAATAACACCAGCAAAAGCTACCGGGAAGGCCCATCCAACGACAAGAGCCGCAGTTGCTAGAAAAATACCAATTGAGCGAGCTTGGGCTTCCCACCACTTGATGCGCATGTTGGACCAGATAATATCGTCGGGACTAATTTCCACAATTCGCGGAGCCATGAACTGCGGAGATTCTGAGGCTAGAGACTGACAAGCCATATGAGCAGCAATCTGGTTGTTAAATTGGATAAAGCACGAATGCATATGACTATACACAGTTTCGTCTTGCTGCATGTCTGCAATTTCCATATTAAGAGTTTCCAACTGCTCACGCGCCCAGTCAATTGTGTCCACTTTGTGCGAAAGACCTGGGATAGGAAGAGCAGGTAGCCAGGAGATATTCGACACTCGATGGCGCGGTCGATCCTTAGGCTTGATATAAGAGGTCCATAATGGCTCTCTAATTCTAGACAATGGTTGAGCAGCGCCAGCGTCAGAGTCGATAGGTGACACAGGAGTCGAGCTAGAGCTAGCCGAGGTATCGGCGCACTGTGATGGCTCTTGCTGAGTATCGATAGTATCGATCCCAGAATTCTGATTGTTATTTTTCGCTTGTCGCTTTCGGTAGGCTTTCAAACATTTCTGAACCAACACTGTCTCTGCAGATTCAAGTTTATCAGCCGCTTTGGAACGTAAGTCAATTTTGTCTTGCAATGGCTGCATGTTGCGATTAATCCAAACATTGCGTACACCACCTGGAAATACGGAAAATACGGTGGTGATGCGCTGAACATTAAGAAGTTGTTCAGGAACAGCTCGAATAAGGACAGTTGTCGCTGACGCGCGCAGTCTGTGGGTAGGCGAAATTAGGTAATCTTGACGCATGCGAACATACGCGGAAAGTTCGTGATGAAAGACAGAGCAAAGGAAAACAACAAAAACAATAGCCAAAACCAAATGTGCCCAATATCTGTGGGTGTCGTTCACTCCAATATTGACCCAAGCAAGCGTGTCAAGTCCAGTAGCCGAACCGGAGGAAGTGTTTGCCTTGTTGATAGGCAAAAGAATCGGCAAAACGACGAGGGAAGCCGTGAAAAAAATGAAGATGAGCATGGCAAGGTAGCGCATAAAAAAATATGCATCTAAACCACACTTTTTGATAAACTCGTTTTCGGGCATGAATAGAGCTGGGAATAGCCAGTCAATGAGACCGCGGCCGACTGGCGGTACACGTTGGCGACGTGGCACCGCGTATGTTTTGGGTTCGTAGACGCGCCGCAGACGCTTTCGCAGTATGATAAAAAGCCATACTTCAGCACCGAAGATAATCAGGGATGCGGTAAGGGAGGATACGAAGGTGGAGAGCGACTGTCCGTATTGGCTCTGGGCCGAACCAGCGTTTGAGTCGAGATCAAAACCAGTGGAGGATGCTGCAGCAGACGACGAAGCAGTGATAGAAGCCGAAGACGTCAATGTAGATGACATTTCTAACTCTGCCGAAGTTATGCTTATGAAGATATCCGACGAAGAGAGGGATGGCAGTGGACTAGAGAGAGAAAAAAGACCCTGTGAAGACATTATTTTGAGTGAAGATCCGACGCCGCGTTTAAGCCACATCCTTGCGCCACTTGATACTACGTCATTGTGCTGAAAATCTACAGAATATCGGGGAAAAAACAGGAATAAAACTATAGGGGCGTATTATTGAGGAGTATGACTGCATAATACGCAAGGCTTGCGGTTTTTAGAAGATAATCAAACTGATGGCGAGAGCGATAAAAGGTATATTGATGTCTACGCGCTCTAATATTTCAAGTAGTATAAAAAGCGGTCTATCTCTTCTATAAGCAAAAAAAAAGATTCTGCAGTAGAATACTTTTGTGTTCTAAAACATTCAAATAAATATATTTGTAAGACAGAGCTCATATATTTAATTAGGCAAAGAATGGCAGACGTACGAATCAACAAAGGCATTTCAAGACCTTGATAAGCTGATAGCAATAAAATTTTGGGCACAAAAAGTTAGCGATTAGTGCGGCTTCGCAGCTTGCTACTCAGAAAACCAACTTGAGCACACAAAATATTCTACTCAAACAAGTCAATTTGACAAAAGATCAGTTGCAACCAACTACAGGGTACAACTTCTGAAACTGTCTAAACAATCTTTGGAAACCATATTTCTCTCACGTTTTTGAACAGCCCACCTCGATCGTAAATATTCACGACCTCCTCTAATCCAGAAACGGTTCTGGTTTTAATCATGCCTGGCGGCGGTAGTCGGTTAAATGTTCCATCATCGTACGCATAGATACAAACCTTTCTACCTCGGTTCTCCATTTGGGGGCGAGCATTTTTAAGAGCTTGCAGACGTGGATGCACTGTTCCTGCGTCTGTTTCCGACCCGCTTCCTGAACCATTATATCCCTCTTCAGCGTCCTCTTCTCTATTCTCATAAATATCTAGCATTCCATTGTTTGCAACCCACTGGACCTCACTCCATTTCTCGCTCTCATTTGTCGTCATGCCCTGATGTATATATAAAATATGCTGAGCTATAAACGCAATCACTAGTGGACTAGTTAATGAAGCAATCATACAAATCGATGTCACAACTGAAGTCCAGCTTCGCGAATGAATCAGCAAGATCCAGTTCCTGTAACTCGCCCAGTAATATTTGGGAGCCGAAGCTGTCCCATCGGGATAATATTGATCCAAATACTCATTGTACAAAACTGTGAATGTGAGGTATGAACCATATGTTAATACGAGTAGATTGCTCAGTAAGAACATCAAGAAAAATCGATAATTATAATATCCAATGCAGTTGTTGACCCATGCGCCTAGCAGAAATCAATTAGCGATATCCAAAGTCGGGTCGATTACATTTGTAATACATACAGTGATGGTCGTTCTTCAATATGCACCCTTTGCATACGCTGCAATGCTTACTCCGAGCCGGCTTTTTGAAATGACACGTTCGACATTCGCTGCCATCAGAATAAAAAATAATATCATCATAGGGAAATAATTCGAGACACTTGTCAACATTTTTCCTCGTCACCACTCCTGGATTGGTGAATGCAACCAAATAGAAATAAAAATAAGGCTGAAGCGCAATTAGGGGGATAAATAGTCTATGTATAGGCCCATGTATACGCGGCCAGGCATCCTTAAAAAACAGAGCCAGCGATATAGTCAAAATGACACCGTAAAATATCTATCGAGACTTATCAGTTATCAATATATTTTGACACATATTCTAGAGTCTACGCACCGCAACAGCCCAGTTTTTGTCGTTAACGAGATAATTAGCCCATTTTGAAGACGCTGAATGAAATCTCCCTCCAGTTATCTTTTTATCAATAGCTACTATCTTTGCTGGAATAGTTCGCCATAGCAATATGTGTGCTTTTCCAACGATCGTGCCCCTACACATTATCAGCATATATAGCAAACAGAGAACAATTAATTCAAGCATACTTAAAAGCAGGCAATCGGCCAAATAAAACGATAAAAACGATAGTGGAGAATACCACAATGAAGATAACAACATAGTGCAAGACTGATAGCTTCATGCCGTGCTGTAGTATATATACCGCGTAATCGAGGTGATAAATTCAGTGATTGATTACCACATTTACAAGCACAATATACGAACCACCAGCGAGCAGCCGAAACACGGCAGATTCCAAGTACAGATTGAAAAAGGCAATAAATCAAAGTAAGTGCCTGAGAAGATTTGGAGGTCACCAAGAGAACCGAATAAACCTTGCCACGACCGAAACTTCCAAGCGAATACGAACCTTATTATATGCGCTCCCTGCTACTCGTTCTAAAAGAACCGCGCCAGTAAACTTGTTTCCTTTAGCAACGCTGTTTCGTTCTATTATATTTACAGCCTTTTGATAGCATCACATATTCAAGATGTCTTCAGGCCGATTTTCAAAAGCAGCTATTAGGGCAGCTACACAACTGACTAACAGCCCAAGATTATACCACTCACTTACGCATCTCCCGCCATCTCCGTATACTGCTACTCAAATTCGCATTTTTAATTCGGCTCTCAATCATGTCCCAGATCACGGGTTTGTGAAAGATTCTTTGGTTTTGGGATGTAGAGACCAGGGATATCTTGATTCTACTCACGCGGTTTTCCATAATGGAGTTTTTGATCTTATTCAATACCATTTATACAATGAGCGAACCAGGCTTGCTAGCCTAAAAGAAGTCATCGACTTAGAAGAAAATAGTCCACATGATAAAGCTAGAAGATACTGCATTGAGAGGCTAAAAGCCAATCAGCCATTCATTGAACGCTGGCCAGAAGTAAGTTTGATTGTTCATCTCCTGCTTGACAACTGTCAGATTTAACAGATCAACTATTTAGGCGTTGGCGGTTATGGGTCTTCCGTCAAACATCTCTTCGTCAGTAAAGGAGCTTGCTGAATTATCTGATGAAATCTGGTATTTGTCAGGCGACAAGTCTTCCGATTTTGATTGGTACACTCGTCGCGCTTCGTTGTCCGCTGTATATTCGACTACCGGTATGGTGGATCTGTTTTATTACTCAGTCCTTATAAGAAGCGAAGCTAACATGCAACACAGAGTTATATATGACACAAGATAATTCTCCTGATTTTAATAACACTTGGCAATTTCTTGACCGACAGTTGGCAAACGTAGCTAATCTGAAAACTACATTAGGCAGTACGTCTACTTGGGTTGCTTTTACTGGAATGGCTTCTTTGAATCTTTTGAAGTCTCAGCTAGCCCGCGGTTAATTTATGAATGTTTCTGTCAAATATCTCTGTAAATATCTACTTCATGCTCAGTTTTCAATTTCAGATAATACACAAAATAAAAACTAATGTACAATCAAGTAGATTATTATTATCCCATACCTCATAAATAATTAATGCATTTTTTTAATCGCCAAGAGCAATTACTTTCTAACGCCTCCGCTTTTTTTAGACCCTCCTTCAAATCCTGGCCTTTTTTTCTTCTTTTTCGCAGGGGATTTTGACTTCTTCTTTGATCCGCCTTTTGCCTTCTGCTCTCTTCGAGCAGCAATGTTCTCTTCCCTCTTTTTTTGCCTCGCTAGAATACCCTTCTGAACGTTTAGCTCCCGCTCTTGCCATTCCTTTGCGGATTTCTTCTTTTGCTTAATCTGCCTCTTTAAGGACTTTTTCAGCATGACCTCGTCATCGCGAACTTTCTCTCCTTCCGCTTGCTTGATCGCGCGCTTCCACTTTTCTTTTTCTTCAATAGTAGTTCGCTTGTCAGTATCCATCCCAGCAATTCTAGCCTTTTTAGACTCAACGTGCTTCAATTGTCCAAGAAGATCTGACGGTCCTTTCTTGCGTTTTTTCGTCTGAATCGCACCATCAGCTGTGATCTCATCACCCGTATCAAGTATAACTTTGGAAAACATGGCACCTGAAGTGACAATATCGTCCTCCTTTGCTGCTTTGTAAACTGAAATGCTTTCGTCTTCTGTTTTGATCTCCTCGGAGGATTCATCTTCTTGAAGATTCGCGCGTTTACGTTTCTGTGCTTCTTTCTCCTTGCGATAAGCTTCTTTAGATTGTCGTGCTTTCAATATCTCGTCTCTGCTAAGTGGAGCTCCGGGCATTCCACTGCCAGGTGCTTTACGCTGTGCACGAAGACCTTTAATCTTTTGAGCTAAGCGTTCACGTAGTTCTGCAATACTTGGACCAGACCTGGGTGGGTGTGAAGACTTTGATCTGCTATCGTCAGCTTCAGCAACTGGATCTGAAGAATTCGAAGCTTCAATGACTGTAGATGATGTTGATTTGAGTTCGCTAGACGTAATCTCCTTAGACGCTGTCTCCTCTTCGTCTTCGTCAATGTCCTCGGAATTAGCGCCGTTACTTAAAACAGTGTTATTCAGTACATTCTCTTCAATATCCTTTGAATCGCCATCGCCTTTAGATGGAGCCCTTGCGTTCTTGCTTATTCCTGTCGCAACAGATACCTTCGATTTGGCACTGCCATTCGCTTTGATTGCTGGATTGTCGTCACCGCTGCCTTCTAGCAGCTTAGCACTCCAAGCCATGAAACCTTTGTTTCTTACAAATGGCGCTCTTATTCAGGATTAGCAAGCGAAATACTTCGTCAGCCAGCTTTCAGTTCTCGATTCGGCGCACCCGTACCGAAGCTATTTTCCAACTCTTTTCAACAGGATTTTCTTTTAGAGTTTTAATATTTTTTTGGGAAGTCCCAACCGTCACAGCAAATGAGGGGTTTGTAGAATGCTCTTGAATCTGAGCGGAAACAAGTTGTTTGACAGCTTAGCTGATGAATACTACTTTATTTATCAGACTTAATTAGAATGACGTGTCTTTAATGAAAAAGCCATTATGACTCTTTGTAGAATAGCTGTTATAAATAACTATACAAAAAAATTCAGACCCAATAATCCAACAAAAATACCGACAAAAATAAGTAAGCAAAAACCACACCTCCTTCTTGCACGCAGTTACATACTTTGCCATCCACCAATATCGATACTTGACTCAATCTTGCGCGCAATCTGCGACGCGAATCCATTTTGCAGCCAGACATTTCTGATTAAATGATCATAGCGCTTTTGCGACAAAAATAGCGGTCGACCACGTCTGACGAAAGAGTTAGAGACAGTTTTACGACTAGATCACGCGTATCGAGACTTACTTCAGATTTAAATCAACCTCCCCATGGATATCCAGATATGGCGCAGGAGCAAACATGCCCTGATTATTTCTCAAATAAAGAATAGAGCACTTCTTAATAAGCAAGAAAACACCAACATACTTCGCACATCTACATCAAACATCATTAGCATACAAATCATAAGAATAGTCACACAAAACGCTTACCTTTTCATATGCTGGTTGCACTCGCCGCCTTCTATCACACTCTGGCAGCAATAGCTCTGACAACAGACAAGTTGACCGCAGAATAAGCAAATAGCAGGTTCTTCGGGGTTCCTGTTGCAAGTACTGCAGCGCAAACGTCCCATTTCCTGGAAAAACGCGTGCAAGCTGACAGGTAGCTTTAGCAATCTCATGATTCCAGGATATTCCAGCTTCATTCGAACAACCTGAAGCGACTGAGGACGACGATTCGTTAACTCCAAGTGTATGCACCATCTGTCAATGACTTCTTTCATTCGCAGATTCTGCTCAAGATCCAGACGGTCCAGAATATTAAAAATTTCCTCAATTGACGGAAGTTTAAGCAAACTCAAAAGTCTAGCTGTCTCGTCTCCATCAATTTCCAGTAATTGATCACTATCGTAGTCCAAAGGCGCCTGAGTGAACGCCAGAACGGCAGACTTGCGTAGGAAGGGAAGAGTAAACCGATTGATCATAGTGTAAATAGCAGTTCCTGGAAACACAACAAAAGGGCTACCGCCATTGTTCTGCTGCTTGTATCCACATTTTTCCAAAATGTAGCACATAAAGTTATTCATGTTTTTCAGTGTTTTCAATGGTACTCTTGTGTCTGAGCCCAGCGATTGAATCTGAGAAGAGTTAAGCCAGTCGTGGTTTCTGTATATCTGATCGCCAAGATGATATATCACTTTCACGACCTGTGCAATATAGCACAAAATTAATACGTTGTGAAAGTCTGCACCCATAGCAGGAATCATACAAACAGATGCCTCAGCCAAAAAGACAAAGATATCTTCCATTAGCAAAGGATAGACTATATCGGGGCAAGAAACCGAATCCTTGTCATACATGCACTCCTGACCAAAAAACAGTTTACCAATCTGTTGATAGAAAAGTTTACTGTGACCGAGTTTTACCTCGTCGAGCAATGTCGTCCCTTCGACAACACTCAAGGAACATAAACCAATCGCTGTGGCTCGCAGAGTTCGCAAAAGAGTGAGTGTTCTTTGCGGAATCTGATCCAAAATGCATGCTCCAACGTCCAGTGCATTTTCTGCGCGATTGGCTCCGCGTAAATCGATCTCGGCTCCAGAGACAGAATATGCATAGCATTTTAAGAGACGCTGGACAGATGACATATCTTGTGCAGAGACATAACCGCTACCAGAGCGCTGAAGGCCTGACAGGACAGCGGAGTTCACAGAATAAATTTTTCTAATGGTTTCCAGCTCTTCGCTTACTCCTCTGCGATCTTCAACTGATAAGAATGCACCGGGAAAGTGAGGACCAGGTGGAAACATCAATTTCCGATAGTAAAACGGAGAAAGTGTGCTAAGTGCATACGTCCGTATATGCTCAATTGAAAATTCACTGAGATTGCTACCATGCTGACGGTCCGAATCGCGGTCAACCTTTAGGGCAGTGATAGTGTGCCATACATCACCAACAAACCATTCTGAAAAATCGGAAGCTTCGTTGATCTCCTTGACAAAGGAGCTTTCCATATTTTTAAAAACGAGTGGCATGAATGCATTATTGAGTGACTTGCATAAGGGACACAAAAATTCGCAGAGATCAGTGTTCTCTGGAGGATTGCGAGTGATGTGTCCACGGTGCCGAGTTCTGATTTCTTCCTTGTATTCTTGCAGGCAAGATAGATGTATTATATGGCCGCAGCTGACGACAACAGGCTCCTTCTTTACAGAATCATTTGGATATCCTTTGCCAATAGAGTTTTCAGATTCAGCCCCGTTGCCTACCGGAGGGAAAGCGGCAACAGGAGCAAGGCTCTTACGGTCAAGTTCAGCCTCGTCAGGATTCAGAGCTTCAATAATTAGCTCTTTAGAGTCAAAAGCCATCTGACGGAAAACGTTTGACTCTGTGAAATATCCAATTGTACCGTAGATCTCGCTCTCGCCCGTCGGCTTCCTGCAAAGGATACATCCCCCTGACGGAAATTTCCAAGAAATACTGGAACTTTCTTCTGTATGATTATCTGTCTCTTCCTCCTCGTCGTCATCATAAGCTCCTTTATTCTTATCCGCAAAACTTTGCTGTTTCTGCTTGAATTCAGCCATAACTCTAGCCTGTCGCTCCTTTGCCATTCGCTTTTTTCTCTCTGCCTCGTTCTCTTCCAGATCATTCTCTTCTTTCATCTCGACATCTCCAGAATTAAATTCTTCTGACATACTATCGACGCCTTGTTGATATGAATCTGGCTCATTTATCTTGATAACTCGAAGAATGCGTTCCGCAACAGCACAATTGGACCCAAATTCAGCGGTAGCCTTTATATAGAAGAGAACATCCAGAATAGCCGGATAACAACCTTCAGGAGGAGCCACAAGTCTAGCCTGCAAATCGCAGGCATTGAAACTGAAAGTTCTTACAGTTCGGTTTGGGTCATACGCGCAAATTTGGTCCTCCAAAACAGCGACATGACAAAGATAAAGGGTAAGAGTAAGTAACGATTCCGGGACTGAAGGCGCGTGTGACAATCTTTTAAATACAATATTGACGAGTGTCACGTATATCATTTGAGCGAATTCTGGAGTTCCAACAATCCATCCCAGGCGAGTGAAAGGTCCGGATCTGATGGGCAGAAGCCTCGGTTCGACAACAATCTGGTCGAGCGGTAACTTGGTTTTCTTCTGAATCGACTTTTTGATTGCTGTCTCTGCATCGTCCCACTGCGTCGCAGTGTAATGGAAAAAGTAAGGGTCAACCTCGTCATAATACTCGGCTTTAAGCTCATATAGACCAACATCATTGAGCCCTTCAGGAGCTTTGTGAACTGTTATTTCTCGTAAAATCTTTTCAAATTGCTCATCTGCAGTCAGATGCTCTGGCATTTTTTTCGCCAGATCAGAAAACGGCATCGGATCACAGCAAAGAGTCTGTACAATTTCCCGTCTAATGAGTGCATAGTTGAGTTCCTTGCCGCGCAACCCGATCAAACGTTTGCGCTCACACAAAAGCACAATCATACCGTGCAAGAACTCTTCGATAACGGCAAGAAGCTTAACTTCGTCGAAAACGTTATGCGTCACGGACCCTTTAAGCCAATTCATGAGACTCCAGCGGTCGATGATAGACAGCATGACACAAGAAGGATTACATGTAGTCATCATTGTCTGAACCCCAAAAATATCGCGCGCGTAGCCATTTTCGCGCATCGTCACATCGCGATAATGAAGCTCGTGCGTCTTGAGTGTGAAACCGTTACGAACCCAAAGACCAGCTCTAATCTGAGCCACAACTACAAGAGTTCGTAAAGAGTAATCAAGCATCAATCGAAGCATTTCTTCAGGCTCATAAACAACGGCACGCCCAGGCATAGGAGGATCCAGCAAAGCAAAACACATGAGAGATTTCAATTTTTCGGGAGACTCAACGTATCCGAATTCGATAAACCACGTCAGGAACGAGTGCAGTGGATGATGCATACTTATAATGTAAAACTCAACCGGAAACCTCACAATAGAGTAGAACTTCGAGCTAAAGTCCTCGCATGATGCTGGCTCGAATTTTGGTTCATCGGCTACTTCATTGCTAGAGAAACGATCACGCATGTATCCTAGAGACCACGCAGTTAAGATTCTGGACAGAGTTCGAATAGATCTTTGTGACGACTCGGCTGATCCTTCACTGCATCCGCTAGCAATCAATCGGGCAAGTTTAGAAAGCGGGGTCAAAATATGGAGAAATGATATCCATTCTGTTGACTCATACTCAACATGCTCGTTAATTTGACGAATAAATGGAGCAGAACCTTCAAGCAGCAACAAAATATCAGCAATCTGCCGGATCTTGTTGTCATCACACGACACCCGCTGCTTGACAAGATTCCGAGAGATTATATGCTCAAAGTCGCCATAGAGATGATGAACTTTGCGATTCTTGAGAGTACTCCTATCAACTGGTATACAAGTGAGAAAGTCAACAGAAGAAGGAGGCCCCACCCTGTTTTTGGTCAACAAGGTGTATATTATTGCAGCAAAAGTTGAAAAGCTGTTTTTAGCGATCTCAGTTGCAATTGTTGGACATGTGAACAGCTGAGTAGCAAGTAATATCATACTATATTCCGGTTCCCTATCCGCGAGAATAAACTGCTCAACCAATTGAGGGTACGCATCTGCGTAGTGCATACCAAGCGTCATCTTGTAATCTAAATTGGAAATCATTGTGGTCATCAAGATATCTCGAATGCGTAATCTAGCTCGCTTCCAAAATCGCAAATCAAAATGTAAAAGATGATCTAGTCTCAAACGCGGAGATTTGTCCACAGGTATATATTTTGACGACATCTTTTGTGATTCCGGTAAATTTAAAGCCTGTTGTTCTGCCAAAGCAACCGTAGGATCATCTGGCAGTTTCTCTGTCCAATAATTCGGAGCCTGACTGCTCGAGACAGTGCCGTCTCTTAACGGAAGATTTCCAGATTCGTCATCATCCGGTACATGAATGTCCACTGCCCCAAATGGACCAACCATCATATGCAGATCATCTTCGTTATCTTCCAGATGATCAGCAATCGGGTACAGAGTTTGTTTTACTTTCGTTGCAGTTGATCCCACTCTCCATGGCTGACAAAGGGCTTCGCAGATCATATCTCGCAAAATGAAATCGTGGCCGACAAGACTAGACGTAGCTATGTCCTTCAAAAACTCAAGCATTGAACCGCACATGTCTTCGCGGAAAGTGTCGCGCATTGATCTAATACTGACTGCAAGGGGAATAGAGTCTATTTTTGACGCAACTGCAATCAAACTTGACAAATCACTTGACGTGCTAACAATCTTTCGACCGATCGCGTCGACTTCAGTGCTGATAAACTTGCCATATTCTAAACCTCTGCGAGTAGCGCGAGCCACGGCATCAATAACCAAATCAAACGAATGTTTTTCGTCATTCCAGATTACCAGTGCAAACTGACCGTTGTGTTTATCAGTTCCGTCGCCACCATATACGGCTGGCTTCAATGCAAACGAATCGCAATCGGCTTTAATCACTGTCGGGTCTTTACAGTCTTGATAGCTTTGTGGCGAACAGGAAAAAACATCAAGAATATAGTCTAATACTCTGTCGACAGTTCCTCGAATGCAATCTAAAAGATCTTCGGGAAGAGGCTGTGTGGGCTTAGTACTGGACTGGAAGTATCGGCAACTGACCTCGCGATTCCAGGCTTCCGGATCTCCGCAATCGCACACACCGCCATCGTCTCGTTGAGAAATCGACACAGTTACCGAGTGGCCGACATGATTTGAAGCATCAAAACATCTCCAACAAAGCACACAAGTTTCATCAACGGCACAGTCCCTAGTGACCTAAATTAGCATGTAGATGTACGAAACAGTAAAGAGTTGGCGCCACGTACTTGCACTTGTATGTCGGCTCTCCCTTCTCAAATTGATGCATGCATGGACGTCCGCTGTGTGAGGCATCAGTACCTCCCGAATTCATTCTCCAGTAATCTGACATTGGTGGCGGGCCATGCGGAAAAAAGAACGAGGTGTATTTGCCATTTGACGACAGCGAGGTGAAGAGGGCACGTAATAAAGCCTTTTCACTGTCAAGCGTATACAAATAGTTGTATCGCGCAGGCATTTCTAGTAGGACCCGACATAACTGCGAATCATCATACATCATATTCCCTGAGACTGACGATGAGAGGGAAGGAGTAGCGACTATAGCGCAACCTAGGAGTCTTGCGATCAGCAAGTGAATCTCTTAATTTGAGAACTATCCAAAATTGCACATACCTGCAGTAATTTCACACTATTATCTTACCCCCAGTGTAGCGCGTGGAATTGAAATGGTCTAGAGAGTAAAAAATTACATTAGTCTATACAAAATTTCTATATTGACTGCCACGCTGCGCACAGCCAAAACGAAAATTTACATACCTCTTTTCCAAACGGACTTAACCAAATCTAGGATTGCAAATATATAGTGATATTTTCGGCAGCTGAATCCGTATAGCAAGGAATCGCTGGTTGAAATATTAGATCAGTAGGTAGAGGAGGCAGATTACGCTATCGTATTAGAAATTAGTTGGGAGCATTTGGTCTTACAAATTCGAGCATCGATCGCAGTTTCAAATTTACCCGGTTCAGGTTCAAGAACAGGATATGTCAGCAAGTATTTCTTCTTCTGTAACGTCTTATGTAATTGGAGAGCGGCTTATAAACCCTGTAACTTAGTAATCAACACCACCTACAAAATTCTTACTGGCCTCTATGGCAATGATTAAAAATCACGAGTGTAAATGGCATTTTCCGCATGCTTTTGATTAAGGCTGTTGCAAATCATGTATTCTCACATTTTCGATCTTTTTCCATTTGCGCCCTGGTCGTTGTTACATCTTCGGCTATACATTAACCGATCCCATTTCCCTTACGGCATAGAACCATTGATCTGTTAAATTTAATTAGCCAGTCGGGCATTATGTTTATTTGACGACCAAAATTTGCCGTTTCATACTATTATGATTTCAATCTGTTGATCATATTCAGCTCTAACACTATGGTTTGACACACGAGATAGATAGAAACTGATGTAAGAAGAAGCACACCACTCTTGATCAATATTTGGCTTCAAGGAAGTAATGTTTTGTCAAAGATGAAATGGTGTCATTAATTAGAAATACGGAAACGAAAAATGACAGTCAGTTTTTCAATATGATTCTTGCTCCTTCTTTGCCTAATACACCCCGCTCAGTTGGTCGCGGACTGTGGTTTCTACCTCTTTTCCTCTTGATGTCATTTATTGCACTCTTGTCTGGCTGACTGATGCAGGAGAAGTCGTTCCGGTCCGCGCTACCAATTTTACGCTCAGCAAGCTGCTTCGCCAGTGAAGTGACCGATCCGGATAGGCTATGACTGTTTGAAGACTCCAGTTCGTGGGAACGCTGGCGACGATGAGAATGATGCGATGTGTTTTGTGAGGTTCTCAACGAAGAATCTCTTTGCTCTTTAGGGGCCAGATCAAGCGCCGAAAGGGGAGAAGTTGTTTCAATAACAGAATTGTTAAACGTGTAGCGCTGAGGAATAGGAGCAAAAGTTTTTTTACGCAGCAACATCTTTGGCTCATCATCTAATGACGCGGTGAGCTCATTGTCAATGTCGTCTGTCAGAGTTGTTGTGGTGAAAACTTTGATGGGTACTGGGCAGACAGAGTTGGGTACCGGAAGCGTTAAAGCGCTCATCGAGCTGTGAATTGAATCAGGAGTTGTCGGTGACGACGATGCTATGTCATTAGTCTGCTGAGAGTTCACCGTATTGTCATCAGAATCTAGAGAGTCAGAGGAGCAAGAGTGTGATGATGTAAGCCCCGGAGGAGAAATGTGAGCAGGATGTTCTGCATAAGTGACGGATGAACTGGATTGAACGTGCGAAATGCTTTCTGGGGAGTACTTTTCGGATGGAGCTGTGAAATCAAATGCGACAAAATGCTTTTCCATCATTAAATATATTTCTTCTTCTTTGGTGATGTCAGGTCCAATACTTGTCCTCGGTCTATCTTTCTTGCTTGACCGATGCTCATTGTGTAAATCTAGACGATCAGCAAACAAGAGCTCTTCCATCTCATATGTTTTATCATAATTAATATCGACACTCGAAGGGACAAATATTGGGCTAAAAATCTTCTTTTCTAATCCGTCGCGAGTATACTTTCCGAAAAAAGGTTCCTCGAAGAATATCGAGGGACCCGTAGAACCGAGTCGGGCAAGCGGGTCTATTTTGAGCAACTTAGCGATAGCTTGCAGCGCTTCGTTTGACACCGGTGGGCTTGTTTTTGGATAAGAAGGCTTAGCAGCTATGATTTGAGATCTCAGCTTGTTGTGATGCGACGAAGGAAATGGTCGCCTTCCGTATATACACTCATACATAACTACTCCTAGTGCCCACCAATCTGTTGCCGTGCCATATCCAGAGTTACCATAAACTTCTGGCGCAAGGTAAGCCATAGTTCCGGAAACTGTGACAAGACGGGATGTTGTAGTGTCATCACGCGCTGACGTTGAACTCGAAAACGAGGAAGCAGTGGAAGACGATGAGGTTACGCTAACCTTGTGCGGAGGTATACGCGTGGCGATATTAAAGTCAGCTAGCGAAACATGACCATCGGCTCCCAGAAGAATATTCTCTGGCTTGATGTCGCGGTGGACAATCGCCTGAGTATGGATGTACTCTATAGCACAAGCAAGCTCTGCAATCCAGAAGCCAATAGCATCCTCCGTGAATGTGCGCCTGTCTAGATGGAAGCGCAAGTCTCCGCCGCTCATGAAGTCCACCAACAAAAACAGATAGTCAGGGCTCTGAAAGGAGTAGCGCAAGCTGCAAATAAAGGGGTGTCTAAGCTGTTCAAGAATCTGACGTTCGCGAAGAACGTTTTTGATGCTTCCATTCTTGACGACTACTATCTGTTAAAGAAAACGCCTTAGATAATGAACTGGATTTACCACTTACCATGAGCTTTCTTGACATATTTGAGGGCATAGAGTTGACCAGAACGACGATGCTGGACTATTCGCACTTTCCCAAATGAGCCACGACCAACCACCCCAAGAAGTTCAAAGTTTTGCAACGAGATGGCTAGAGCTAAAAGTTAGAGGTGTGATTGCAGAATATCAAAAATCTAGTCACCTACGTTGACCATCCGTTAGTGCTAATGGTTTTGTCGACAAGTTGCCCATGCTGTATAGTAATCAACGAAAATGCTTTTGCCCGCTACTGGAGGTGGCAAATACGCGAATTGACAGGACAGGAGAAAGTGGGTACAGCTAACTTTGAATGCACTCGCTGGCCACTGATGCTAGTCGTGATCCTGCTGGCGGCTTCCGTGACGGATGTCGGTAGTTATATAGAGCAATGTGAAATGCAACCAGTGCTGCCGCCGACCAGCGCAAGGGGATCTAGCTGGGAGGAGCGGGAAGAGGCCATGAGTTTATCTCAGTGACGCAGTTGTCTCCAGTTGAGGCTTACTTCAGCGCACCGACCGGCCCTGCGGCGTCGCATCAAACCGCGTGGCTGCCACGCGACTGTAACCGCGGCACCGCCGCAGCGAGCCCCATTCGCTCCCACAAAGCCACCCTTACAGCTACCATACCGCACATTGATGACCTGGCAGGCTAGTCAAATCAATCTAACGAATGCATAAATCTACTAACTAATTTCAAAAGTATGCAGACCAATTTACGAGCCTCAGACAGGTTGCTGCGCCGGTGCATGTGTTTGTGAGCTCACATTTAGGGTTCAGATACAGCTCATCAGCCAGACACTATCTCGGTGTTCGTCATTCCAAGCGATCCTATCCCTTGGATTACTGTTTAATAATATGATGAATTAACGACTCCTTAATTGGCATATTCCTCTCCCGGCACCCGGCTCCCAGTAAGTGAACTCATTATCGCAACAGGGTGGGTTCGGACCAATTAAAGCCAACATACACACAAAATTTAACCAAATGACTTGACAATTAAACATCGAAATGACCAATAGCGAACCATGACAAATAAAAATTATAAATAACAATTAACCCGTGCTGGTGATTACTCCATGCCATGCGCCTGCCGCTCCGTTACACTTTACTGACCGCTAATCTCCAACACAGTGAGGCTCAAACCTCCATGGCGCCCGCTGGCTCGTCATCGGACTCAAAAGAGGCCACAGAGCCGACTGAGCTCATCTCTTCGTCGCCGGAGCTAGCATCGTCATCATCTTCCATGGCCTCTGCATTAGCGTACTTATTGACATAGTCTATTATATTTTTTCATCAGATTAGATCAGAATATGACTTGAACAAAACTTGTAGTTTGAGGTTTAGTTACCTTTGACTCTGTTCTCGTATGCTTTAGGCTCACGCATGAGAAGCGCCGCAGCCTCTCCATTAAGGGGATCTGTCGGGTTTGGATATCGTAAGAGTTGAGGCAAGAATACCTCAAAAATGTTGATCATGTCTGTCGACAATGTTAGTACTCAATACACATTTCATGACACTGAATCAAATTTAGAGAGATTATCGAGGAATGAAACGCACCAAACATAGGACTCCACGTTTGGTTAATGACGTCCAAACAGACCGAACCGCTCCTACCAAAAGAAAGGTTAATGCGCTCGTGTGCCAAAACCAAATACTTAATGATTCAAATCTACATACAACTCATCAATATTAGGATGGAAGATGCGATTCATAAAGCCAATAGACGGCGACTTGTAGGGATATTGATCTGGCAGCTCGACACGAACTTTCCATATTCCGGCTTTAAAAGGTGCTATTTTAAATCAGTTTTGATCTGCATCTGGTGACCTCCCCACATTAAATCAGCTTACTCTCGTCGGGACCCTTAAACCGCACATAAAACTCCTGCCTGATGATGATGCCAGTCAGGTCGCTGCTCAAACCCAACTCCAGATTTTTGATGATACTCACATGCTGCCGTTGACTAAAGTAACTTCGTAGTCGCTCATCAGCCTTTCAGGACGATTAGTTTCAATTCACGCTCTTGTAATGATTGCTATAGTACTTACAGTTTCATTACATCGGTTTCAATTCGACGCTTAGGAGAGCTAAAAGATCACATCAATTCACATTCACAAACAACAACTATGAAGCTCTGCAAACTCTGCAAGATCTGTATGGGTCGATGCTCGATTCCGGAGTAGTGGGGGGGTGGATGCATCACATCAGAGCAGCGCAAGCGTGGCAGCTTACCTCATTATGGCAACAAATCAATTTCAGCTCCAAGATCTAAATCTCAAATGTTGTATTCGGTGAATATATCGGGTGTTGGTATGATTAGGGTGGTGGCAAGATGAAGGTGCTCTTTGGTGACGGCTCGTATCTCCCAGCGACTTACGGCAGGACCCGGCTCCAAGTCGGAACCGAAATTGGCCGCATACCAAGGTCACGTTCTATATCACGTGATTGAAATTGCTATATTGGGAATTGAACTTTTGAATTCAATGGTACTCATTTCTCTACTTGTTTAAATCTGATTCAAGAAAAGCTGTATGAAGCCTTGCCTCGTAATATTGGTATTAACAAATTTCCACAGGCCATTGTCATGCAATTTAAATTAGAATAATACCCTCTTCTGGAGGCCAATATTGTCGCAGTTTGACGCCTCCTTCACTCAGCACTTTGAATGATTTGTCATCCATACTATAAGACCGTGAATAAACCACTTCTTTAAGTCCCATCTGCACAATCTTGATACTACATGTCAGACAAGGACACGTATTGCAGTATAATATCGACTCGTCGCCTATCCGTTCGCGACCACTTTCTAAAAGTGCATTCTCCTCCGCGTGTAAGCACAAACAGGTGCCTAAATGTCCTCCTTCTGCTCCTCCGTCATTACACCTTGCGCATCCTCCCTCATTACAATTCGTAATTCCTCGCGGTGTGCCGTTGTATCCTGTAGAAATGACTCGCTTCCCTCGAGCAATGACACATCCTACCCTTCTCTTCATGCAGTTGCTCCTTCGCGCTGCCAAATTTGCAAGCTGCATAAAGTACGCATCCCATGACGGACGCAGACGAGATTCATCCAAAAGATCCAGATTTGACAAGCGCAAGTACAGAAGCTCTATTGTCTGGGTAGCATTCAAAATCTGCAAAGACGCCTTGTACATTATAGATGCTAGAGCATTCGAGCCTGAGTACATCCCTGCCTCGGATTGACGCGTGAATTCCTCGAATGACAACCCCGCTGTCTGTGCGCTGACACACAAAAGAGCTATTAGTTACTTGAATAAATGAATTGGGAAATAAGAATGGCTTACTCTAATTTTGACTTGTATCTGTCGTACCGCACGATGATAGGTGCTTGCACAGCCAGCAACAAAAAGAATGGTCTTGCAGACAACTTTTCTAGTGTCTCGAGAGTGTGAATATTGGTTGTAACAAGCTTTTCGCGCCAATGCTTCGTTGCATAGTCCAGCAACTCTTCTGCAGAATTGAACGTGACGTACGATGTGGCCGGCTGTGTGTCTGTATACGTAAAATGCTCAAAATCTGCATGATCGTCTTGCTCTGGGTCTGATGGAAAATATTCTGGTGGCGTTGCCAATCGCTGTACTCTTGGGTCCAATTTCTGAGTATCGAATAAATTCACATTATCACTTCGATCGAATCTCCTATGTAAATTGCTAATCGTCGAAATCACTGGTGGGGGGCTATGGGAAGGAGGTGCCTCCGGTGACCGAATATAAAGACGCGTAAATCCTTGAATACCAAGATACCTCGCCGTCTCATTTTTTCCCGAATATGAAGGCCCGCATATCCCAATCAGCATTATGTTGGCGAGAATCGAGAGGTGTAGAATAAGTACGAAGCACGATAATCTATTTACCGAAACGCGTCAGGTTTTACGCGTAAAGTGATTTACTTTACACCAAACCCTATCGTAAGACCTTCTACGTCTCCATACTAAGTTCCGCTACAACCGACTTGTATCGCAGACTTATATGGAGTTTGAAATGCAACATTACTCTAATGTCCAATGCGATATCCGAGTTGATAACTGGACTGAATAAGCGCCCTACTACTCATATTGAGTCTGAATTGAGCACTAGTGCTTCGGCATCTCCGACTTCAACTCGTCGCTATGCGAAAAATGAGCCAGAGGCAGGGAACGCAGTTGCTTCGTCTGCATCAATAGATCCTGGATCAATTTCAAGTGTAGAACAAGCAGTGTTATATCTCCGGACGGTTGTGGCTGGCGATGCTGCAGTTGTTTCACGAATCAGGCGAATGAAAAAGCATCAGGATGATCATGAAGCTCTGTGGTTAGTTAAGCCAGAATCTTATAGAGTTATTCAATGCACAATCTAATAAGATATTATAGGTATAAAGGACGAGAGGAACTACTGGAGAAACATCGGTTACGGCGCGAGGGAAGGCAAAAGGTAGCGGATATGCTTAAGATTCTTGGCGGAGATTCATCCAGTGCTCCCTCTATTGTAAGTGTTAAAGTGAAGTTCCTGTCGTTGAGACGGTCTTTCTAACTACGTGTTCTTTCAGGAAGAAGATTTAGCGCAAGAGCAAGCAGATCTAGAGGTGTATGATCAAAAGGTCCACAAGGCGATGATGAATATGGTAAAATCGCTGTCATTGGAACTGTGCGATTTAAACATTCCCTTCTACTGCAACAGAGACACAATCACAGATGACATATCTGACGACTGCTTACTACGAAATAGGCAGAAAGTTCTTGATGTATTAGAGGAGATCATCAAATAAAAAATAAGTAATGAGATATAAGATGTTTTTCGATTTTCCAATTTTTGTAGCTTCAAAAGCTACTCTCTAGCTATCACTCTATTTCTAACGTTCCAGTCTCTATGGTCCGTGAATTGCATAATGAATTTTCCGCAGAGTAAGGAAGGCGGAAAACATAAGCAGGATAGCAATTGTAAATATTAGCAGTCTTTGCTGCACACTCACGATCTCAAGCAGCGGATATGGGAAATAGCCATTCATCGCATAAGTTTTATGTACCCAGACCCTTGAAAAATAATTAGTAACCCATGACGGATGCTTTGTCCGACAGTTAAAAAGTACGTACCAATAACCCAATCCAAGATTGGCGTAGAGAATCAAAGTCATCAGCGGATTCAGCGTCCAGTTACTCGAGAAGCAAAGGAAGTCTATAAGAAGCAGAATTGCTGGTGCTCCATGAAGCCCGAAATCCACGTGCAGTGGAAGAAATACGTCCACAGCTTCCGGAATCAATAAACGAACGTCGTAGATATAGATTGCCCCATAAAGTAGGCTTACAAGAACCTCTACCGGTGCCGCTATCAAAAGAAATCGATTCTTTGTTTGTATCAGTGTCTGTGAGTTTAAAATCCGACCCATCAACCCTATAGTAACGGTAATATAGCTAAATGCCACCGCTATAAGTTATTGTTAGTCAAGTCTTCCCTCCATGAAATAAAGAGCATATGAAAGAAAAGCCTACCGAGATTCGTCAAAAATTGCAGTTGACCGCTAAGGAGCACTAGCGTTAGCCAAAGCTGTGTAAACTTATGGTATACTATTATCACACATACCCATACGACTTATTAATCAAAGTATCCATCTCAAACATGTACTTTAAATCAAGATTAAAGATCGTGGCCGAAATGGCATACAGAGCCGTAGCCGGCGACACGAATGCAGTATCGTCTAGTAAAACCATCACAGCTATTACAGCAAATCTTAGCTTTTCAATATGTGTATATGTAGTGGATTTATATATACGTGCAGAATAATATGATCTTTGGCTAAAGTCCTCTAAATCAATGCAATTCTGTAAATAGGTCTGGAAGCAGGGCGCCGCACCTAAACAAGCTGCGGCTCACCTCTTACACGCGTTCACAACATACTATACGCGTGCGCAGCGACAACTACTGCGAATTCAGTTGCGGTCTCACGGTTACGTCGTATAGGTCTGTATTGATTTGTCTAGATTGACTGAAGATTTGCTATAGTTGCTACGACTATAAGAAAGAAGGGCTGATAAATTCCTCAACACCCATTTATGATCTCCTTTTGAAACTTACTATTCTACATGGCGCGCGATAAAACCTGATACAGCAATGGTGAAGCGTAAATATCAGAGTCAACATCTGAGGCACGAGTTGAGGCCTAAGCGTACCAGAGTTAGCAATACAAACAACCTGGATATCATTAGCTATACATACAGTTACTCGGCCCCCTTGTGCGACTTTCTTGAGCAGTTTGCTGGCATTCCGAAAGATACATTGAAATCAGGCCAAGATTCTGAATTATTAGCGGATTTATTGTTCAATACCATCGTTGGAATAGATGATGTTGAAGCTACAAGCAGAGCTGCAACAAGACTGCGAATGCTGTCCGTTGAGGAGAGAATGGACAAATCACAGTTTCGAACCGTCAAACAGGTATGCTATCCATTTAATAATTCTTCGAATTGAGTACTTATGCATTTGGACAGGTTTTAGACCGAGTTGTTGAGCAATTGGCATCTAGGCACGATAAATGGGACCAGAGCAATGTATTGGCTTTAGGATTCACTACTGTAAGTCATTGAAAACGACTATTAGTGTTCATGCTAATAATATGTTGAAGAGAGAAGAAGAAGGATCAACTATTAGAAAACCAATAGTTCAAAAGTTTGCGAGTGATCACTATCGAATAGTCTGTGGTGCGGACTGGCAGCGTCTATTCAATAAGTAAAGCTTCGTTGTAAATCTCGAGCTACCATGACCTCAATTAACAACCATTTATAGAGTCGGTGGACATGTAATGCTTTTTTTATTTTCATACGGTAGCGTCTATGTGACAATGGATAAAAACAGAAATTCTGGATTCTACCAGTTAACCGGTATAAAATCTCTTTAAACCAGCATGGCGCATATTTTACTGACCTCTTGATTTAGGGCGTGCCATATTCGAAATAGAGCGTGTAAAAAATCCTAATCGGCCAAAAAATTCCAGTTCAAAATTGCAGAGTATTGGTTCTGCTCCCTCTAAAGTAGTCTCAAAGTCGGGTAAGCTGGAGAGATCGGCTTTAATTAGTGAAGCGAGAGCTCCGCGATCAAGAGCGACTTCGGACGAAGACACTTTGTCAACAAAATGGAGAAGATTGGATCTGTAAGTAATGCATGTATAATCAAAAATCTGCAGGGTTATGGCTAATGCTTGGGCTTGCTAATAGATCTCAACTAAATGCAGTTGGTATTCATCGAGAGCATATGATGTACGCCGTTTCTGGGTCTGATACCGAGACCACTGTCTCTAAACGTCTAGGTCGACGGGCGTGCTTAACTAGATACTCTAACCCCAACTCTTCAGCTGACACAAAGAGTATATTACGGGAAATTTTTCGAAAAGAGCATCACATTGCAAATATATTTGATTATGTCGCCGCTGGAAATGGGCTCCCAAAGTCATTGCTAGTTGTACCTCCTTTTGATGATACCGAAGATCAGTCTCTACCCAAGGCAATCAGAGGGGCGCCATTTGCCCTAATTCGGCAAATGCAGAGACGACATAAACAGACACGATTTGAAGCGCTGCTCGCGTACTACTGTCCATTGAATCATCAAAGATTAGCGGAATCTTCCAAAACCGCCGAATACACTGCGTCTGAAGTAGTTATGACCCCAGAAAACGATAGTATATTGCAGAATGCTACCGCGTACCATTCCGTAACTGCGTTTGTCGTCGCAGCATTAAAAAGACTCCTGCCACATGCAGCTTTTGGATCAAAAAATAATTTCAAAGTGCTCTACAGAAGTATGAAATTACGTATAAGTGTATTCATTGAGCAATTCTAACCGTCCGAATTTTAGATGTGGAGTTATCTATCGTGATGGGTCGCTATGAGAGAACAACAGTTCATCAATTGATTCAAAGAATTTCAATATTAGATATACCTTGGCTCGGCGAGCCTGTCGTCAATAACAAGCTCGCGGGACCTGATTTTAAGAAACGCAAAACCCTTTTAGTCGAATTTGTGTACTGGATATTTGCGACTTTAGTTCCTGATATAATCTCTTCATTTTTTTTCGTGACTGAGTCCGCAACTTCACACAACAAGTTGCTTTATTTTCGCCACGATGTATGGATACGCCTGTCAAAGATGCCCTTGCAGATTATCAAGCAAAAAATGTTTGAGCCGATACCGTCCAGTGTTGTTGCGAGACTTGTAGGAGACAGCAGACGAACTTTAGGAATCGGTACGGTGCGACTAATGCCAAAAGAAACCGGTTTGAGACTCATCATGCGTCTCAGCTCGAAAACTGCGGCAAAGGTGCGTATTTCTATGAGTAATTTGAATTATATCCCAGATTATTGACGTGTATAGGGTGCTTTGAAGAAAGCGACACACTCTGCAGCTGGACAGAGTATAAACCAGATAATCAGGCCTATATTACTTGCTTTGAAATGTGAATTTTCTATGAATAAGAAAGCTCTCGGTGCTACTATTTTTTCTGTAAATGACGCTGAAGCCAGACTGCTCTCATTCCGAAATTCGCTTCCAAGATCTTTAGCCAAAAAACAGTTTTATTTTGTCAAGGTTGATGTACAAGCCTGTTTTGACTCAATCCCCCCGGCAGCTGCATATCGTGTTGCCAAACGCTTTCTCAAACTAAGCGAGTATCGAACAAGACGATATTCAAAAGTCTTACTGCAAAATGGTGTTCCAGTTCGTCAGTTTCATCAGATAGCGTATCCAGGATCAATTGACGATATGCCTAGTGGTGTTCAAGACGATGAATATCTCAAAGAATTGCTATCTGCAGTGACAGCCCTAAATGGATACGATGACGAAGAAGGCGGCCCTCGATCTGGTTTTGCTGCATTGATGCAAAAAAAGGAGCGATCTATGAATAAAGCGGTGTTTGTTGATGGAGTCAGGTTTGATAAACATGACAAAATTACTTTACTGAATTTGCTGATTGAGCATATTGCGGGCCATATAGTAAAGGTAGCTAATTTTGGTAATCTATATGCAATCCTTGCTAACTTGATAAACAGATTGGTGGTCAGTTTTATAAGCAGAAAAGAGGAATTCCGCAAGGGTCTGCGATATCTACATTTTTATGCAATCTTTTATATGCCAGTATGGAACGAGACGTGCTATCGTTTACGAGTGAAAATGATGGACTACTTATGCGTCTGACGGATGATTTCCTATATGTAACTTCTGACGTTGGAAAGGCAAAGAAATTTTTTGATTTAATGTACAAAGGTCAACCTCAGTATGGAGTAGAAATCAACGCCAGTAAGTCTCTGGTCAATTTTGACTTGAAATTAGATGACGGCGGGTTTGCACCAAAACTGGAAGGATCTGCCGAGTTTCCCTTTTGTGGATTTACCATTGATGTTAATACGTTGGAAGTGAAGAGAGATTTGTTCAAGCGAGTTGGTCATAGTATGAGCAATAAAAATGCTAGCCTTTCTATTATTCCCTTGCTAACAGTGCTATAGATATTGCTTCGGTAATGACTATTGAGTCGGCTAGGCATCCTCATCGATATTTTCTTGTCAAAATGTTAAAGTAAGTTTGACATTACTGGGTTTATTCAATGGTGCTAAGTCTGATATATGACGCAGAGTTATACCAGTCCTCTTTCCTAAGATATACGGGAATCGTCAGCTAAACTCGTATCGCACAATTCGAATTAATCTGTTTCGCACGTTTTTAGATGTTGCTATGCGATACACGCAATATGTTCGAAGCTTGCGCAGGCAGTGCGGTGTTGCTAGATCGCGAAAGCGGAAATCGGGGAATTTGCAGCCAATTTCGCTGAATGGCTTAAAACGTTAGGTTAAATATATACCAAGGGTCAGTTGCAAGCTGCTAAATTTTTTTTTTTTAGACGTCGTTTTGCAAATCATCGGTGCTCTGCTACGCCTAACTCGAACTTATAACAGTGAAGTCTCAGCTGCCGAGCTCGATTAGTACGTATTCCCCCAAGATCTAGAGATATAATGATGTTCTAATTCTCTATATCAGTTTGGCATATTACGCATTTTTAGTTGTGTTAAAGAGAAAACACACCAATTTAAAGCCATTGATAGCATGGCTTGAAATCGAGATTAGAAACATTCTAAAGTCTGTGCGGGTCTCTATGGCTGCAATAGTGCAAGATTCGTCGATTGAAATTGTAAGGCAGAGAAAGTATTAAATCAGATGTGTCATTTTGGGGGATGAGAACAAAATTTCAACTTCCGAGCAGACTTCTATTCAAGGGTTTACTAGATTCAATCATGCATTAATATTTTTCTAATATTCAAGTTCAATTCAATCATAAATGACGAAAGTTAAACATAAATCGTGATAATTTATAAACAAGTATTATAGGCAATAAAAAATGAATTGAACTGAATCGAATTTGACCTCCAATTAAAGAGTTTTTTTTTTTGGCTCAGCTTAATCGGTGAATTTTCAATGATTCCAATTTATTAGGGCATTTTACGCGGCGCGTCGTAAAAATCATTGTCCTTCGCTTTCGAAATCAAACAGTATTCTCTCACTTTCAATTACACATCGCTATCGACAAGCATCTGCAAATCAATTACCATCATGCATAAGTTCCCAATAATTATATGGACTTAATTACAATTTCTAGTTCCTCAACAAATTTCACAAAGCAAGCGCTTATCTCTGCGCTGGTCAAATTTATTCCCAAACCACTTTCACAAGATCCGGCACCAGATAGAAATCCCGTGTTTATCATTGTCGGACTTAACAGCGTCTCAAATACGCCTGACTCTGATATACTGTCAGCATTTACGTACCAAGATCTTTCGCTACGAACGCTCTCCCGGCTTCGTCAAGCAAAATGCTATGCTACCCCATCCATCTTGTCATTTCGCGCAGCCGTAATATCTGGTCGTATACAACCTACCGATACAGATCTCGTGATTGTTAATCTGATAGGCGCTCATGTATCTTCTGATGATCCGGAGATTGCTTGCTGTAAGGCATTATTTGATACGCTTTGCTACTTGACGAATTTCCTGGTGCTTGATCCCGAAACAAGCTCGAACGATCAGCAGCCAGTCCGACGAAAAATCGTGCTACTGGAACGAGAAGAAGTGTGCAGGTCAGACACTACTTTACCGACGACAGCAGGAAACCTTGACCAAAATGTGCAAGAGCAAAGTATTACCACTAAAACCATGTCTGTTCCTGATCTCATACGCATATTTGTCTCTCGACAGACAACTGAATAATACAGATAAATTTACGCTAGTCGGCTAATTCTACTGTGACACACAGATTACACATTCGCATTTTGCTAAATAGATTATCACCACCCTATAAATACACATAATTCCAACCAGAACTTAACAAATCAAAAGCTTCAAAAACGCGCCATCTGCACTCTGAATTAATCACTTGCCAATTCCCTGTTCCATTTCCCCAATGTAAAGTTCAACTTGCTTCTCTAACTTTAATAATTCGTTAGTCGCAGCACGCACGTCGTTTTCCAGCTGTTCCCTCAATTCCGTTTGCTTCTTCTCGACACCAGCAATAACCGACTTCTTCTTTTCCATCTCTTGGGTCACAACACTACGCTCAGCCACTAATGTTGCGTAGGCCTCTTTCAGTTCTTGGGTACGTTTTTGGACACTTTCCCGTTTCTGCAGCCGCTGCTCCTGCAGTCTCTGGATTCGCTCTTCAGCATTTGCCAGTTGTCGTTTGAGTTGCTAAAACGTCATGTTAGTCCAGTCGCATACAGAATCAAAAAAAAAAAAAGAAAAGCACTTACGGTAGACTTTCTCTCCACTTCATGAACTTCAATTTGTCGCTGATCGTGCAATTCCATTAACCTCGCCAACTGTCTACTGGCTTCATCTTGCTTGGACATTTCGTTCTCAGTTTCCTCCATGATCTTCAAGCTTCCAGCAATATCCTGCTCAATATTCTTGAATGACTCAATCGAAACTTCCAATGCGCGTAAACGTCTCTCTAATCTCTCAATTGCGGACTTTCCCGATTGAACGCTCTCGCTCATTTCTTCGTTGATTCTCCGTAATGTACTAGGCGCGTCGAGAACATATGGTCTCAGTTTTTCACATTCCTTTCGAATCTGCGTGGTCAAAAAGTTCTGGTCCTCCAATTTTCCAACAAGACGGCTCTTGTCTCTCTTATATGCCTCGTGTTCGGTATGATATTGGTCCTGAATCTTTTTCAACTTACGCAGTTCAGCTTCGACTTGTCGGTTATGTTCTTGCGCTTCTTTAATCATTGGCGCATCCATTTCTTTTTGCAGTTTCAGTTCCTGAAGACGCTCGTTGTATGATATAACTTCTTGGTATCCACGCTCCGTGGCAAGCGAAGTTTCCTCGCTACGTTGAATGAGATCTTCGCAAACACCCATATGTTCCTCGCGAAATCTCGCAAAATTAACGACAGCAGATAACAGTCTTCTAATACGCTGTGCCTCAGGCTTCATAAAGTCTGCCATAGAAAAGTCATCCACGCCACAAATTTGCATCAATTTGGATGACGCACGTACAAGAGCAAATATACTTCTCGCAGCTCGAGCTGAGTCAAAAGTCTCACGACCTTCACAACAGGCTTCAAGAATGGGGACTTGGTTCTCATACGTGACGCCTAGAAATGATGCAATTATCTGCTCGTAGAGTTGCTGCACGAAAATAGCTGTTGGCTTTTGAAGCATGTCCTCGGCGACGATGAAGTCGCAACCGCGAAGACAAATCGCAATTTCCGCAAAATCGAGGAGCGGGAAAATATCGCCTTGAAATGATGGCTCTTGATTTCAATTAGTTAGATATTGTCAATAGTCAAAAGCAAGTTGTCTAGGAGCGTACGAGAGCGGCCAGTGGAAGACCCGAATCCGCTTTGTTTATTTATCGAGGACTTGCGCGCGCTAAACGCGGCAGTCGATTTTCGTGCACTGAAAGCCATAGTATCAACAGGCAGTAATGGCTATATTTTGAGCGCACGCAGCAAAAATTTGAATAGCAGTTGAGAAATTATCGGAGATGGGCACCGGGTGGAAGATAATGTGTCCCGTTGGAAGAGCAAGAGATGGCAGCTAGGTTTTGTTTTCATTTTGAATGTGAGCAAACTCTAATTACGTAGGTCTGAGTTGCCATGACAACCATTTGCGCCGCATATAGATATGTGTCAGCGATCCTTTAATGAATGTGCATTGTTGATTTTTGATAACATTATTGCTCAAACAGCTCAAATAACTCACAATAACTGGCATATCTGGAATATAATATTAAGAGACTGATCTCCCGCTATCTTATGCTCTTACCTATCTTACAGTCATATAATGCCATCTCATCATCAATAATCTTACATCACATCACATCACACACATGATACCCATGAGCACCGCGGCAGCAACAATACAAAAATGAGTCCGGACACCGCGAATAGCGACACTTGTAGTTGCGACTGCCGGTGCAGGTGCAGTCGCAGTTGTGTTTACAGTCACCGGCGGTAGTGTCACGTTTTGCACTGGACCTACCGGACTGACTGCGGGGTTAGCTGTTGTGATGGACGTGGTGTCGTTGTCTCGTCGCATCAGGATTTCATATGCGTCGCTATCTCTGACAAATAGTTTTGCAGTTCCAGTGGAATAGTCTTGCACATATATACCCTTAACGAAAAAATCAAAAGGCGCCTGACTCATATCTGCGAGACCGCCAGCCCAGCCGATTGTGCCCTCGGGATTTGAAGGATTTCCAGCGACCCAAGATCCTACTTTTAACTGTGAAGGGGAAGACGGAAAGCCCTGGGCTTTTTCGGCGGAGAGAGTACGGACGACTGAGCCATCTACTGACCATGTGATCTGAGATGATTTCCAGTCGATAGTGTACGTGTGAAATGAAGTAGTGACCGCATTGGCGCTATGGATTTGGCCGCGGTCCCATGTACTTGTGTCTCCGCGCGAAAAGTAATTACTCTGCACTGTGTATTGTTAGAACTCTGCAGGTGGATTTGAAAAAGTATTGCACTTACCGTGACTAGGATCCCCCCCTATCCATTCCAAATCAATCTCGTCACCGTCATCCGATAGCAGCACTACGGCACTGACGATACCCCTTCCAGGAGCAGCTTGTACAAGTACTTGAACTGAGCCGTAGAATATTGAGAAATCAGATCCTAAGGTAGGCGCGTCGTCCATACCAGTGATTGAAATTTTCATTCCCGAGGAAGAGTACGAGATATGATCTGGTTGATATAAGGGCGATATCCGTGACGACGCCAATCCTGATCCATAGTCATAATAGAAAAATCCATTAAGTGAAGGAGGAACAGCATCAACAAATATTGAGAGAATCGCGACAAGTAAGAAAAAGTTGAATATGAGATACATGGTGCAGGACTGAAACAGATACAGAGGGATTGGATTTATACGACTGGCACGACTTATATTTTCATTTCATCCGATTAGAATATGCGCCTCGTGCTCGAATATCACATTGCTGCCTATTTAGATGATTCTGGGTGATAAAAATATAAAAATGATAACCACATGGCGATCAAGCAGATGATGATGCGGCTCATTGATGAAGATCAGCATCAGATAAATTTAAGCACATGCGTATTCAACTTTATTTCATAAATAATAGTAAATAAATTTTACAATAAAAATGAAATCTAATATTATTCATCATGAACAGGAAAATACAACAGCCAATGATGGTGTTCAATATTAGAAAATATAGGGCGCGCACAGTTGGATCGATTTGATAGTTATTAGATTATATGCATTATTTTGTCTTTTATTAACCTCCGACTATATACCCCACACAAAGATTTTCCCAAAAAAAAATGAAGCAGATAACTTCTGCTATATTTACACTCAAAGGCCCAGCTCTAAACCATTTATAAATACCCAAATACCAAAAATAAAAAATTAAACAATCTGGAAAGCACACTCTTAATACAATCTCTACTCTTCATTATTACATTCCCAAGAATAATGCTCCGACAAGACCAGCGACGCAGCCGGTAACCTTGATGTTCGAGTTCCAAGAGCCAGCAGCGTTGGTGGTGACGGAGGGAATGCTTGTGGAACTAGTAGTAGAAATGGCGGAAGAAGTGGAGGAGTTTGAAGCGGTCGCAGTTGCAGTGGTAAATGTGGAGGAATTGGTAAAAGACGTCCAGGTGGTGGACGTGATGGTCGAGAAAGTCGAGACCGGGGAAGTGGCGACGACTGTAGAAGATGCTGAGGACAAGGTGCGGTTGGCAGTCACGGGGATGTAGTCCGAGGAAGAGGTAGTGTTACTGGGGAGAATAGCCGAGCTAGATGTCTTGTCCGTAGTCGAGGGTTTGACTGACGAAGAAACTGGCGAGGACGAGGACGACGAAGAGGCCACGACGGTGCTGGACTTGTAAGTAATAGGCTTAACGGTGCTCGAGCTTGCGCTGGAGCTTGGGGTTTCCGAAGTAGACGCCTCAGAAGAGGTCAGCGCTACTGTGCTAGAACTGGACGTCAAGATAGAGGAGCTGGAGCTGGAGCTGGAGCTGGAAGAAGAGGAAGCGGAAGTGGAAGTAGACACCTCGCTGGAAGCAACCGCAGAAGTAGTAACAACATCAGCAGTTGAGCCAGAAACAACCGAGATCGAGTCCGAGTCACCAGTCTGGTCAGTGTAGATATACTCTGAACCAGAAGAGTAGTCTTGAACTTTCAAGCTCTTGACGTAAAAGTTGAATGGCGCCTGCGACATATCAGCCAAACCGCCAGCCCAAATAATAGTTCCCTCAGCATTGTCAGATGATCCGCCAATCCAGGATCCCATCTTAGGTTTCATGGGAGTCTGAGGATAGCCTTCTGATGAGGCCGGAGTAAGAGTGCGCACGACGACACCGTCAACGGACCAGGTGGTTGCGGTCTCAGTCCAGTTAAGAGCGTAAGTATGGAAACTCGAGACGGCGCCGGATGCGGTGTGATATTGGCCACGGTCATACGTGCTCGTGTCGCCCTTGGAGAAGTAGTTACTTTGCACTAAGAAACAAAAATATTTAGTCAGTTTTCAAATCAACAAATAATAGACAAAAAACAGAGAGGACATGCGTACCACTATCGACTTCGCTCCCTACCCACTCAATATCAAGTTCGTCACCGTCGTCACTGATAAGGATAACCGAGGAAACGATTCCGGCTCCAGGGGCAGCCTGAGCAACGATCTCGAGTGAGCCGTAAAAGACGTAAAAGTCGGCTGCGACGGTCGGCGAGTCGCCAGCCGCCTTTATGGCCATGGACATACCATTGGTGGAGTCATAGGAGATGAGGGATTTGCCGTAGGTAGCAGATATGCGATCACTTGCTCCCTCTGTGAAGTCTGCAGAGAAGGAACCGCCGAGGCCTGGATCAGGACTGCAAGAGGTAGAAGTCAGGGGATTGCAGTCTGCAGCGACGGAGGCCGCTGCGGAGAGAGCCAGGGCAACAGAGAAGAACGAATTCGGTCTTGAGAAAATCATTATAGATGAGTGAGAGAACGGAATGAGAAGGAGAAGTAGTAGGAGGGGGCCGCCGGGTCTAAATAGGCGAGGAGTGGCCAGGGGAAGGACCCAGCCACGGAGCAACATGGGAGCTCAACCCATGAGCCGCACTAACTAGTCTCGAATAGGTTAGTGTATGGTGCACAGAATCCGAAAATAGAGACAGAGCTGGGTCTCACGCGGTGCGAGGGTGACGTGTGCGGTGAGTATTTAATTGAGTCAAAGCGACTGCGGCTCAGGGGCAGTGTCTCGCTTGCAATAATAGAACAGGCTGTGATGTGTATGATTGTATGATTTACCGGAATGTAATGCTATGGTAATATATCGGAATACAGAACAAAAAGATGCAAACAAGATAGTACGAAATATAGCAAAAAAAAGAGTTAGAAAATGTGAGCGGCCGGTTGTGGGTTCGTCAGCCAGCCCTCGACTCAGAGCCAGCCACTTCTTCACTGCCCAGCGATCTGCCCACAATACTAAGAATACTCACAGAATTGACTCTTTGACGCCCAAAGCAGCCAAAGTCTCTTGTTCGGTATGAGCAAATACAGCTCAGTTGCTGCATTGGGCCTAAAAATACCGCAGCAGGAAGAGGAAGCAAGGGGGCATATCTCTGACAGGCCCGTTTCCACCGGCGAACACGCGTCATTTCAGGTAAAGAATGTATCTAATATTTTGAGGCGGAGCAAGTTTATGATATGAAAGTCTTCTCGGATATCCGGCTTTACTCGTATTCTTCTCTTTTCTCGTGGATTCCATACCCTGACAGAGATTGTATTATAAGGTCGTATTTTTGGTAGTCGGCAGTCGGCAGTCGGCCCGACTAGCTTCGGCAGCATCCACTCGTTTGGGCTTTACCAAAATAGAACTCGACTACCTTTGCTCCGTTAAGATGTATAATATACCCCAACATACATAGAATATCTCTCTTCTTTTTTTTTATGTGGCATATATCTTTGCACAATACATCTACAGGTACGCGTAATCAAGTTACGATTTTCCTCACAGTTCGAGTCATGTGACCTAACAGATTCATCTACCGGTATACTACTGCGCAGTGAAGTCTCCACCAGGCACCAGGTAAAAAGAAATACAGAGTCTATTTATTACCGCGCAAGAATAAGCACAGGAAAATGCAGCAATCTCATCTCAAATTTATAATACATCCACAAATCACCACACCTGAATAAGGTAATTTGCCAGCACGGACAATACAAATGCTCCACACACTAATCCAGTTCCGATCTGATCGTCATATCGAATCGCCCGACGCAATCTAATAGCCCGCACTCGCCATAGATATAATCCCAAACTGTACAAAATCATGATAACTGCAGTTGCCATAAACAGGAAACTCGCAAGTTCTGCTTGCTCGTTTCCAAACGCTCGTAGACTGCCTGATAGAGCCGACATATAGATACCCACTTCAAGCCAGTTTAAAAATGTACGCTCGTTGGCAAAATAAACTTTGGGCTCAATTCGTACTGGCACATGAATCAATTTGCCAGGAGGAGCATGAAACACTCGTTCCTCAATAGGCGCAACTGTCGACGTCCCCGTCGCAGTATGCTCAGACTCAAACAGAACAGACTCAGTCCACGAACGAACCACACTTCCAATCTGCTTCACCGTCTCGTTGAAATTGTGAAATTGCGCCGTACGTCGCGACCTCGATCGGCTACGATCACGAGACAGTCCCAATAGCGGAATATGTTCACCTTCTGCATCTTCGTCATCGGTGACGTACTCAGAATTTGATCCGTTATGAGTTTGGCTTGCGCCACTATGTGCAACCGCTTCTTCCTCGTCCATCATCTCACCGGAATTAGAGCTTAAGATATCGTCAGAGTTCGAAAACATCGACAAGTTGTTTGACCGCTCAAGACCAAACTGGTGCGACACTGGCTTTCGAATATCGACGTCCATTTGCGGAAACCAGTACGGAATCAGCTTCACTTTGTCCGGCAATAGCGTAGCTGTGCCATGAATAAACTTTGAGAATTTGGGCACAGCCTCAACCAGATGTGATGCAACCAAATCACGAACCCACTGTGGAGGCTCCTGTCCCATCTGTGTCTGCAACTTGACCTCCAAAACAGCATACGGGAACCTCTCTACATCCTTATCGGGCAATTGATTGAACGGCCAATCAACTCCAATATCCATCCGTCGCCAGTTGTGTCCGGCGCGTTTGCGTCCGTCAAAGTCCTCCTCGCGAACCATAGTAAGTTCAGTATCAAGCGAGATTCGAACACGAGCATCACCTGGCAACTGGAACGCAGTGCGGTTGTAAAACGAGCGAACAACAGGTTGCAGTTTTCGGGTCAATACAGAGTACTGCACTTCACGAGCAAGCTGCTCCAGATCTTCAATCTCCTTTGGCGATTTCTTGCCATCTTCACGCATCTTTTTGAAAGCTTGATCAACAGTGAACTCACCACGCAAAAATGCATTCACGTTCTTTTCCTTCAAAGAGAATCGCGCCTTCACCGACTTCTCGCCAGTCCAGTCCTCTCTGTGAGTCTTTCGCTCCACAAAAACAGTATCTGTAGCCATGCCACCATACCAACGAAGACGAACTGCCTCGGCACCTTCTGATTTCTCTAGGCGGCCACGATAAAGTTCAAGATTCGGATTGTCGTAGTAGATCGACGAGATAGCAGAGTCCTCTTTTTCAAATTCTTTCGAGGCATTAAATACCAAAACCGGTAAATGCTTGAGAATAAGCAGCTTGAGCTCGGTGATGTTGTCCGGGTGCACCCAGTACTTTGTGGTCTGGCGCACGAAATTCTGTTGACCACCTCCCGCTGACGAGTCTCCTTTGACAGGGTTACCACGAGTTCGCACAAGATCGTAAAGCTTTGACAGCTTGACGACAAGTAGATCATAGTCATCCTTGAAGAACGGCTTCGCGTTCAATCGGGCCGCAAAAATTGGCCGAAGAATCCAGTGCGTCACCTTATCGTGCTTTTTGATGATCTTCTGGAATCCAGTGTAATTTAATTGAGTGAACTTGGCCAAATCGTGCACATCCGATAATATGTCCTCGAGATCGTACTCAAGGTCTTCAAAAGCCTGCTCAGAGAGGGGAGACGACGTATCAATTGAACGGATGGCATCCTGCACCTTTTTGTCCATCTCTTTGACACGCTGGTTGATGGAATAGGTGCGTAGCTTCTGAAAATCATACACTTTTTCAAGTTCTTCCTCGAGCGCCTTCACAAACGCCTCTTCAGAGTCCTCTGACCATTGGTTATCATCACCACGGGAATCGAGCAGGTCTTTGAGTCCCTGGTAGTCGATGTAGTAGTAGTAGTAGTCGCTAGAAACCAAGTATTAGTACAAGTCAGAAAATAAATGAAAATTTCAAGATTTACCGAATAAGCGAATCCTTAAGCTGTTGTCCGAACCGCATGATGCAACCCTTTCTCGACTGATCGAGGTTAGTTTAGAGGCCAATAGGATAAGAATGTATGTTCTCAACAGCAGCAATATATTAGAGAAAAAAGCAAGAACTGTTTGCAATGAACAGCAAGACACCCGAGAGATCTATTCGGTAGTCAATATTCAATACCGTGAAGTAAGTACCCACGTTTACGAAATTGCTGGCCAACCGTGTATTTACAACGCGAGCCATACAATTGTTTGCCCAATCGCTCGTTCTAGATGCGCACGTGCAAGATGAGCACTCGCCACACTTATAGCCACATGCTGATAGCCACACTGACACATATATGTCAGTAATTTAGTCATCATAGGGATTCGTATTTGTGTAAATTTAAGAGTCAGTGCTCGGGAACGATTATACAGCGGATAAATCGTCACGACCTCCCAAAACCCCAAGCTGAGAACTGGCATTTCGACGATCGCGCCCTTTGTGCCTTCAATTGCTTACACGGTGTACTCTTTGTATGCTTATTTCAAGTTGTAGCAGTTGCTGGTCCGTCAGAGCCAGTATCCATCGCTAATGGCTAGCTATATCTCGACAACATGTATTCGACGGCTCGCGCCTCAGCTTGCTGCGTATCGACAAGGACAGTACACACTTGCAACAGCATTTTCGCATCTTCTCCGGCCGTATAGTAGTTATCCAGCCGCTGAAGCAGTCGCCGAGAAGAAAAAGCGGTCGAAGGTCACTATTGGGACGCTAAGAAATTTGTATCGAAAAAAGATCCCAATCGCTGTAAGTCAGAGTTTTTACATTCATACTTTATTTTATTTGCTAAATATTTCAAGACTATTACTGCTCATGACTACCCATCAGGGATAGTCGCTGACAAGGCTGGTATTGATCTGGTACTCGTTGGCGACTCGTTGGCGATGGTCGCCTTAGGCTACGAGGTGTGTTGAACGTGTCGGCGTCTTTTTTTTTAAGCAGCAAGTTAACCAATCTGTTTCAGAATACAAACATGCTGTCGCTGGATGAAATGCTATACCACTGCCGTGCAGTGGCTCGCGGCTCAAGAACTCCCTTTCTTGTTGCTGACTTAACATTCGGCACTTACGAGATCTCACCGCAGCAGGCTCTTGCATCATCCATACGTCTAATACAAGAAGGCAATGTTGAGGCCGTCAAGCTAGAAGGTGGAATAGAGATGGCTGATACTATTTCTACGATTACCACAGCAGGTATTCCAGTTCTGGGACACATCGGATTAACTCCGCAACGCAGCACCTCCTTGGGTGGCTTTCGAGTACAGGGCAAGACTGCAGCCGAAGCTGCAGACTTGCTGAAATCTGCGCTAGCTATACAAGAAGCCGGGTGCTTTGCGATTGTTCTAGAGGCCGTACCTGAGGAGGTTGGCAAGTACATTACGGAACAGCTGAGCGTTCCTACGATAGGGATTGGGGCGGGAAAGTACTGTTCGGGCCAGATATTGGTACAGCTGGATATGCTTGGCCAATTTGAGCAATTTGCTCCGAAGTTCGTAAAGAAATATGCAAGTAATCTCGGAACAGACGTCGAAGCTGTCGGTAACTACGCGGCTGACGTGCGCAAAAGTTTGTTTCCTGCAGCCGAGCACACGTATCCAATGAAAGACGAGCAGGAGGTTGAGCAACTGCGAGGACTTTCTGAGGCATATGAAAGCGGTGAGAAGAATATCATTATCTAGACTGGTAATACAGAAGATCCAGAGTCTTAACCATTATATTCAATTGCCGTCTTTGTTAAAATTTAATAATAGATTTTCGGCTCCGAGTTCACAAGACAAAGCCGCACCCTCATTGAGCCCTCGGCCTCGGCTAAAATTAGTGCTCGATACATCACATTGTCATGTATCAACATACTTCTACACAAACAGCATCCCTAGTACTCGCAGATGTTTAGCTTTGTGGCCTTTGGGCCAGTGGACTTTCCTGTTATTGGTCGCACCGTCTCGACCATTTTAAATACGTTCCGACTGCGCAAATATAAAAGATCGACAGCCCCCGCATCAGCTGCTCCTACTGTCGTCACCCTGAGCTCTTCCAGTTCATATCAAGCACAATCCACCAGTATTCACCGTCAAAAGGGTAAAGAACGCGCAGCATAATGGCTCTGAAAAACGTTGTCGATCGTGATTTCTCCGAGTCGCAGTGGGATACTGTCTTTGCTCTTGCCGACGCCTTTCTCGGGCCAGTGTCGATCGAGTCCCTCGTATCTGCTGTTCCTTCTTATACACTCAGAGACTTAAGTTATGAGTCTGCTTTGAAAAAATTTGCCACCGATAAACCCTCCAATTACAAAGATTCTTTCAAAGAGGATATTTGCAAAACTCTCTTGCCGTCACTTTCCCCGGATAGTTTTGCTGCAGTTCAGCAGGCCTTGAATATGCTCAACAACCGAGTGACATGTCTATTACTGACAGGGTACTCACAAGCATTTAAAAACCTTTCTACTGCGCAAAGAGAAGCTATCATCAAAGGATGGTCCACCTCTTGGATACCGTCGTATCGGCTCCTTTTTCGTACATTTCTCGCAATCAGTACTCTTCCTTATATTCACGTATCGGACCTTTGTGCTCAGATTATGAGATCCCCTTTTCGAAATCCCTATCTGAATGACCCGCAAAGATTTATGCAAAAGGAGTTCTACCGGTACAGTATGATCACTCAGCAGGAACTTGCACAGTCATCTTTCGATGTCGTCATTATTGGTTCAGGAAGCGGTGCCGCTGTGTCAGCGGCTCGTCTTGCACAGGCTGGATTCTCAGTTCTAGTACTTGAACGCGGTCGCTATTTCCATCAAGACGAGCTTACGATGAAGGACGCCGAAGCTCTTAATAATATGTTCGAGCATGGTGGTTTATTCCAATCTGAAGGCAACAACATTGCAATGCTGGCTGGATCCACCTTTGGCGGTGGTAGCACCGTCAACTGGAGTGCCTCGCTCAAGCCTAGTGCTCAAGTGCGTCGCGAGTGGGCATTTAAGCACGGTGCTGAATTTTATCTCACAAAGGACTATGAGCGTGCCTTGACTAATGTGTGTGAATTTATGGGCGTCTCGGATGAGCATATTGTGCATTCGCGTGCTAATCAGATTTTGATCAACGGATCAGAAAAACTCGGCTCGTCTTGTCTTGTCGTTCCTCAAAACACAGGCGGGTATGAACATCGTTGCGGATATTGTGGTAATGGATGCCGATACGGTGAGAAGCAAGGTGCCGTTGCGTGCTGGTTTGTTGAGGCGGCAAAACACGGCGCCAAGTTTCTTGATCAAGCTGAGGTCCTGACAGTAAAGCACAATTTTGGTAAAGCAACAGGCGTTGAAGTATCTGCTTATAATGGGCGGACACTTTTTGTTCCTGCAACTGTGGTGGTTTGTGCGGCAGGAACAATGAATACTCCTGGAGTTTTGATAAAGTCAGGTTTCCGCAATAAGAATATCGGTCAACATCTACATATCCATCCTACTTGCTTTGTGTATGGAGTTTGGAAAGATACCGACATGAATTTATACAATGAAGCAATCTTGACTGCGGTAAGCTATATTATTACAGTCATTCTAGTGCTTATAATGTGCGCACAGTTCTAACGAATCTGCAGGTGAATACCGAGCTTGAGGATATTGATGGACAAGGGTATGGTACGAAAATTGAGTGTATGCTTCATACACCCTCCATAATATATCCCGGATTCCCTTGGCAAGGAGCTGAATCATTGAAGAAGGGCTTTGCAAAGCATAACAATACTGCCTCTTTTATTGCGCTCGCCCGCGACAAGAATGAAGGAGAGGTGTTTGTGGATCCCAAGTCAGGTCGTAACGAGTTCAGGTACCAACTTGGTCAATTTGACCAAGAATCTTTGATTAAAGGTATTTAATGACGTTCTATGTACAAAAATGATTGATCAAATGACTAAATTTGGAATGATTAGGAGCCATCAAGACCGCGGAGATATGCTTAGCTGAATCTGCTGATGAGATATTCTTGACTGAAGCTGGCGTACCACCATTTATCCCAACTGACCTCGATCGTGAGCAAGGAATCCTTAGTCCTAACTTTCAAGCCTGGACAGATTGTGTGCGAAAGTATTTGGGCAGACCATTTAGCTCCATGATTGGTTCGGCCCATCAGATGAGCTCTTGTCGAATGGGATCTTCTCCTCGAACTTCTGCCACAAAAACAACAGGCGAATTGTGGGAGTGCAGTGACTTGTTTATTACAGATGCAAGTGTATTGCCGACAGCTAGCGGATGTAATCCGATGATTTCTGTGATGAGTACAGCCGAGATTATCTCGAAGAATATTGTCAAAAGACTGCATGATCTCAAATCTGAAGGAAATGGAATCACTCCAAGATTATAATTAGGTTTTTAGCTCTATCGCGAGCGTTCTTTTTTTTGCTGTTCAATTTCAAGGATTTGTACGAATGTGTATTGGACATGTGCTATCTAAATACAGTTACCTCTCATACTCTCTTTCTTTTTGGGCTTCATATAGATCACGATAAAAAGCAGGACTTAAAATATGACGACAAAATAATGGCAATCATTTTATGACCCGCCAAAATGTATACAAGTATTTTTTAGCTTTTCTCATCTTCACCCTCCATTTCAGCTGTTTCAATGACTGCTTTTAAATCTATCCGAGATCGCATTCCAACAAATCTTCGAGTTTCTCCAATATCGACTTTCAAGCAAACCATTTGTACCGTATACTTGCGGAATCTTTGCTGATAGTAACTCGTAAATTCCATAAACATACGTCTAGATTAGTATCTGGGCATGAGATACATGATAGTTGCAGACGTAATATATTTAGAGAGGGTCACATTTACATGGGGTTTGTGTACTTTGCTAAACTCCCAAACCTTAAATCTTGGGGAAAAAAAAATTTAGGCGCCTGGATTGTCTGCTCCCAAAGCCCAGCTTGGCAAAAAATTGTTATCCTTAGAGAGAGATTTTAGTTCCTGCTTTCTTCAAGATGATGAGATCAGTGTAAGTTTTATGATTTGGGCTTGCTCAATTATTGTGATTTGTGTACTGACTGTTATATGGCTTCAGGAAACCTCGTAATGCGCGATCAAAGCGAGCGCAGACAGCTCGTGAACCCAAGTTAATCGAAAATACCAAGAAAGCACTTACTGTGCGAGGATCAACTTGCAGCCTCAGAGTTCAGAATGCTATAGCTGAACTTGTATGGTTTATATTAATTGACTGAAATTTGTGGTGTGTATGTGAACTAACTTTTATCATAGGCGGCATACAAGCAACCTGATGTGAAGAAATTTCAAAAGAAGAATGAGATTCACCCATTTGAAGACGCTTCGTCGCTCGAGTTTTTCTCTCAAAAGAATGATGCCTCTTTGATCATGTTTGGATCTAGCTCTAAAAAGCGCCCGGACACAATTACGTTTTTCCGATCATTCAACTATCAGCTTCTTGACATGTTTGAACTGCGGATGCTCACTTACAAAGCCATTTCAGAGTTCAAGAAGATGTCAGTGAATGTAGGCATGAAGCCAATGTTCTCCTTTATTGGTCCTATTTTTGATTCTCATCCACACTACAAAATGATCAAGTCAATGTTCATGGATTTTTTCCGAGGCGAACAGATTTCGATGCTTGATCTCGCTGGTCTGCAATATATCATCCAGGTCTCAGCTGCTGGAGATGGAAATATCAGTGTTTACAGTGGAGATACCTCAGGATTGCCTGACATAAATTTCCGCGTTTATCAGCTGAAGACTTTCAAAAGCAAGACTCAGACTAAAGTACCTCGTGTAGAGTTGGAGGAGATAGGGCCTCGAATCGATTTTAAGCTTGGCCGAGTTCATGAAGCGGATTCTGATCTTATGAAACAGGCTATGCGTATTCCCAAACAGTTGCAGCCCAAGGACAAGAAAAATGTTGAGACTGACTTCATGGGAGATAAGGTTGCAACTATTCATGTCGGTAAGCAGGATCTTGGAACACTGCAGACTCGCAAGATGAAGGGATTGAAAAAGAGGCGGAAAGATGATTTTGAACCGAGTGGACCAATGCAAGAATTTGGGGACATTGATATTGTTTCTGAAGATGAAGATCAGCCTAGGAAAAAGAAACGTTGAATGTGAGACGTTTGCTTTGGGCGTTTGGTTAATGTGTGGTTAGAATAGTTTATTTAGTTAATTATGCCATTATATTAAGTCAATTATATATACAGTTATTTATAAGCGTAGATTTAAACATGATAAAAACGAGAAAGCCGAACTTTTAGACTCCTTCCAGAATACCTCATTCCAAAAATTTTAGTCGTGCGACGACTTCATAATGACTCTTTCGCAGGAGACGCTTTGTTGTCAACAAGACGAAGTAAGTTACGCATCAGCATGGTAATGGTTACCTTTCCAATAGATGGCACATACAAAGATGCTTTGGTCTTTACCGAGGGATCAAAATTCTAAAGATATATTAGTACAAATGTGGTTCATATTTAGCATGTCAAAATACAGACCTTGGCAGTGGAGAAGTTGACACAGACTGCACCATCTTTGATCGCATTAGTGGAAAATTTGTACGATTCCGATGGAACACCAGTAATAATGACATCAGAAATCTTCGCCGCGTCTTCGAGTTTCACTTCGACATCCGTTACCCGATGTCTATGAAGCTTAAGACCATCCCCACGAGTGAACATCTGGACTCCGTTAAGATCAAACGAATAGACAACAGCTCCATCATTGGCTAGCAAAGCGGCAAGCGGTCGGCCAACAATTTCACTGCGATTGACTACCGTGATTGTCTTTCCATAAAGGCGATTGCCATATGGCAGGATCATATTATAGACCCCAAGATACTCAAGAATTTTGACTAAGGCAAGAGGAGTGCATGGCAAAATGCTCTTCTTAGTCTTCTTATCATCCAAGTATCGAGAATTATGATAAAGATTCTGGATGTAGAGATGTGACAAGCCTTCGACGTCTTTGTCCTTAGATCTATACAAAAAAATTAGTAAGGCAAGAGACAGACAGATTTAACTTGAGATCATACACTACTTGCTGAAGATATTGATCCTGACGATTTCCAAAGACGGGGAAATATATCATGATTCCATCTACGGAGTCATCATCATTTGCTTGGAAAATTGCATCTTCCAAGTCCTCCTTGTCTACCTCTCTGAGCTCGAACTGGAATCCAGCCTCTTGACAGGTCTTGCCGGTCCATTCAGCGTACATTCTGGCGGCAGGATCCGAGTTAGCCAAAAACCCCACAAGTTTTGGGCTTCGACCTAAAACTTCGATTCCTTTTTTAATCTCGCTGGTGTATATTTTTGCGACTGAGCTGGCCAGGACGGTTTCTGTTCATAAGTTTAGATGGTAGGTCCCAAGTTTATACAAACCACAGTAACACTTACTACCTGCCGGAAACTCTGAGATAGAGCCAGATCGTGCGGTCATGTGTAAAAGTGACGGAAGTACGCGGCAAGATGTTTTTATTGGTAATTGAAGTATTTTATTTCAACCACTAATTTTACAAGTACTCGGAAGCCGATATTTCTCGAATGCGCGCGGCGTTCAAAGTTGGGACTTTTGAGCTCATTGCGGCTCGAAATTTTTTTTCTTAATGTTTTTGGGTTTTCTCTCAATTGAGATTAGCGCAGTTTTTCCAGGCAAATGCTCGCGTTCATAATTTTTCTTTGTCATACGCACAAGAAACTTTATATCTTTTTCTCGGCTCTTGAACATACTCCTTTTCTCTTATCGGTATCCTCTCTCTATTTTTTAAATAGCGGTAATTTCCAGCGCAGATATGAGCAAGCAGGTTATAGATCAGTACCTAGTCCTACTAGAGGGCTCACCAGACGATTCCGACCAGCTTGCACAGCAGATCTCAAACGGTAATGTTTCATTTAGCTCTACAGCATTCGCCAACCTCTAGTCTAACCAATATCCAGATATTCAATCCGGCTCCGTTCGCTTAGTTGATTTCGTGCAAAATCTGGGACAATATCTAACTGATGAAGATGTTGGAATAAGGAGAAAGTGTACGCTTTATTTTCAAGCTGCAGTTGAGTACTTTTACTGACTTCTATCAAATATTAGCACTCAGCTGTATTTCGACTGTACTTACCAAATTACCCGCTGCTCAGCTTAATTCCCGACAAAGTAGTATCTCCTGTATATATCATTTTCAGAATTGACATGGATCTAACGTGCATTTTGCCTCAGTAACCATGCTATCGACATTTCTAAATGAGAAGCTGGACGATGAAGAGTGTTTAACAGAAGCCTCAGCAGGGCTGATAGCGCTAATTACAATGGAGTCCATTTCCGCATCTTCCGTCAAAGATATCGCGTCTGCGTAATTATTCTCAAATTATTTTTCACCAACTAGGAAAGAATGCTAACAATCACAGGGTATTTACAAAAATCGACATGAAGAAACACCCTCAGGGGGTTCGCTATTCGGTGTATCAAATAATGGATAAATTGATTCAGAAGCACCTCTCGAGTACGCAGCTTGACTAAGCAGCTCATAGCTATATCTAACTTGACTCTCGTACAGCTCTAAAGTCTATTAACGAAACCACCATCAACGGACTTCTTCAACTCATCTCTGGCGAGAAAGATCCGCGTAATTTGATCGTGGTGTTCTCACTGCTCAAAATTATTGCTCAAGAATTTGAAATTCACGATTTCGCTGAGGTACATACTGTCTCTCGTCTTCGTTTTGTGCTTGTGATCGCTTTCTAATTTGAATATGTAGCCACTTTTCGACGCCAGCTTCTGCTATTTCCCAATCTCTTTTAGGCCGCCTCCTGATGATCCGTATGGAATTACAGCTGATGACTTGAAGCATAAATTAAGGTATTTTATGAATGGAATTTGAAAATATATCAGAGTGCTAATCATGGTACAGGGACGCTATTTCCGCGTCAACACTCTTCGCCCCCTTTACGTTCAGCAGCTTAGTTGAGAAGCTCAATTCCAGTTCAGTCGGCGTTAAAAAGGACACGATTCTTTCAATATCTGCATGCATCGAGAGTTATGGAACAGTTGTCGTCGGAAACTACTGGGAAAAGATCTTCAATTCTCTGAAATTTGAGGTTCTGCACGAAGGGGAGGAAGACATACCCGATATGATTTGCAATTTGCTGAAGGTGCTGACTAGAGTGCTTGCATTTGGACAGCTTCGTGTCATTGATGATTCACCGTTGGAAGCGTTCCTCAAGGTCGTTACTGCAGAATGCAAACCCCTCATGATAAACTTGGAATCGAGACAGTGTAAACCTGCAGGTCGAATTTTATCGTCAATAGCAGAGGCGTCGTACGTATCATTTGATGCAGTAGCGGAAGATGTTATTCCCCCCGTTCTTAAGTTGGTAGACTTTACGTCGTCCGCCACGTTGGCTCAGCAGAAGATAGCGCTCGAGTCATTGATGGCATTTGTCGAGGCCTCAGGAAATCTATACGGCTGGAAAATGGAGGCAGTGCGCACTTCCAAGAGAGAAAACGGTTTACTGCCATACAAGGATACATTATTCGAGATATTTTGTAAGGGATTTGTCAGTGTTCCTGCAGAAGAGGTTTCTTTCAAGTTACTGGCTCTACAAGGAGTAGTTCGAATGTCTCTATTGCACACGTTTTTGGATGAGAGTGAAATGGGATTAGTTGTTCAATATCTAGATGAAACTGTTTTAGTCGAACAAAATGAGACTTTGTGGTATGTATAGATTGGCAGGTCTTGTTTTATTTTCTTGCTAATTTTCATGCAGTTCTGCTGCACTATCTTCCCTGCAAGCTCTGGGACGCGTGAAAGCTGATTTGATTCTCAATATCGCTTTTCCTGCGTTTCTCTCTCAGCTGCCTGATCCTGAGTTGGGTGATGTTACCGGTGCACAGACTAGCAAAAAGCATTTTCGAGTAATTCTATCAGCATTAGCAGATCTTTGCTTCAGCAAAGGTATATTTGATATTTTGACCGTCAGATTACTTAATAGATTGCCTTCAGCTGCCAAATTCGATGACAAGTCTGCCACGTATACGCAATCAATCTTAGCTACTATTTTACTGGTTCTCCAGCGAAATGCTGGCGATAGTGATTGGGATAAAATCTTCTTCTTTGAAAGTTTAGTTCCGAAATTGACGTCCATCACGATAACTGCTGCCTTGGAGTTGAGTTCTCAATCGTATCCAGCGATCTATGCACCCGCTTCTGTTAGAATCGTGGCCAAAATTGTGAATCTTTTGGTTCGCTCTGTGCCGGCTGATTCACAAGTGGATTTTGCCATACAATTGTTCAAGTTGTTTTATTTGAGCGAAGAGTCGACTCTGATCAGTGAGCTGTATCGCTCTCAGGTTGCAACTGTATTCAAGCCCTTAGCTGCTGCATCATCCCCTGAAGGTCTGCTCGAACTTTTTACTGCTGCTGTGGCTGGCCTCCATTGTGAAGTTAAACTACCGGTTTCTTCAGCGTTCCAGTTTGCTTCCGATTTAATACCAGTGACTCTGGCCAATGAGAATTCCCGTGACCGTCTTGCCCTCCTGAGATTGATAACTCTTGTTGTAAATAAGTGGTTCAGCAAAAATGACGAAACGAAATATTTAGAAACTATCGTTGATGGATTGCGACAAAATTTGACCAACTCTAATGACATTGAGCTCTGCATTGGAAGTTTGGAGCAGCTATCATGGATTTTGAAAGCATATGTTTTGAAGAGTAACCGACAGGCATTTGAATCCATAGAGCAGATTCTCGGATTATTGCGTGATCCTGATATGGGTGCTTACGCGAGCAAATCTTGTGGAATCATGATTTCAGACGATGAAATTGTTGACAAGTCAAATTTTGTTGTCTCTAGACTGCTTTCTAAGCAGAGCTACTTCAGTTTTGTTATTCAGAAACTGGTGGATGGATTCAATTCGAGTGTGGATACAGTGCCTAAGAAGAATTATCTTGTTGCACTGTCAACGATTTTGCAGTATATGCCTGGCAAAATCGTACTTCCTCAGCTATCCACTTTTCTGCCGCTTCTACTTCAGTCTTTGTCATTAGATGATGCTCAGGTTAAGCTCGCATCCATTGACACGATCAGTGCTACTATGTCCGATGCGTCTTCTTTAATGAGCGAACATTTATCGACTGTTATTCCCAGATTATTGATGGCCACGACACCAAAACCTTCGAATCCAGCTGGCGTTCGGGTGGCAGCGCTAAATGCTCTGGGGATCTTTACGAAAACGATATCTGCAGACACTTTACGTCCTTACAGAGCGGATATTATCAGAAAGCTTGCTCCAGTGTTAGATGATCCAAAGCGCGAAGTACGCAAAGCTGGGGTAGATTGCAGACAAGCATACTATGCCATGGACGAGTAAAAAATATGTTGCTGTATATACTTTTCTAAAATGTTTTCTTGTATTTTATATTTTGACAGCTGCGTGTGCATTTGATTTTGGCGCTATACATATAGTTAATTGTGTAATATATGGTACAATAATCACATGATCTTAATATGGCATCTATGATGAATTCAGTTTTCTTAAATAACAGTTCCATCTGTCCTACTATATGCCACCATTCTAGTACATATCGTACTTAATCAAAAGTCGATCCTCAATATCCTCTAAGAGATATTCATGACTAGTCAGCTCAATATTCTCGGCCTCACTAAGGTGCAACTTGTAGACGTCCTGACCAGGCTGCATCCCAGGAATACCACCTGCCGCCATGTTCATACCACCCATATCCATGCCTCCGCTAGCAGAGTTGTTGCTACCAAGAATAATATCATAGACAGATCGTAAACCGAAAAGACAGAGGAAATACCACGATATTGAGGATACCCATCTAACGTCCAAGTCACGCGTCATAACGCCTGATTGTAAAATAGACTTGAATCTAATTGTGAGTGGGAACGGCAATTTCACTAATCATTAAGTTAGTCAAATACATAATAAAAATAAATAAATGTTGAATCGTAACGTACTCAAAATGAAGCCACTGAAAAAGAAGTTAATCCAGCTCATCAACAGAGTCTGAGGTACTATCATGACCATGTTTCCTTTGAGCATGTTGGCCATTTGATCCATTCCACCAGGCTCAGCTAGCGGATTAGCAGGCTGCTTAGGTTCATCCTTGTTTTTAAACGCTTCTTGATCTTTGAGAAAAATTCCATCCTTGAAAGCCTGAGTGAGATATAACTTTCTTGACAGGAATGAGGACTGCGGAATGAATTTTCCATTGCCCCTCAGACTCGCTCCTCGAGATAACGCTTGTCTAAATATATTATATTAACAAACAAACGCACTGGATGCTAAAAAAGAAAACAAAAAGCGTACTGTTCGCGGATAGTAAGTAGATCCAACTGCTTTGGCGTAGTCTGCAGCAACTGGGTAACATAATGACGCAGAATACCAACCAGAATCATGACCAGCAAGATGGGAAACAGAACCCAATCTCGCAGGCTCGAGTCAAGAACAAGATCTGGAGCAGCAGCCATTATATATAAAAATGTAAGATTGACCTATAATGCTGGAAGGCAGACAGTTCTAAAGACTTGGTTGAGACTACATACATTGCGTCTAAATCTAATTATCACGTGATTGATTTAAGTAATCAGGGTCAGGGCTTGAACTCATCGCGACTAATTGATATTTTTTCTCTTCGAACTTTTGAAAACTTCCAAAAAGAAGTATTTGAAGGTTGCAAAGTACTAATTATGGCTTCAGTACGCGCTGCAAAGAACCAGCTAACTACCCCGACTCAGCACTCTCGTTTTGAGCTTGGCGTTTGCATGGCAGTCTACTCTTGGGAAAACCTTACAGTAGCTGTGCAAAGTGGATGGGGTGGGCCTGACAGTGCCGATAAAAGAGACTGGCTGACTGGTTCTATTGTTGAGTTATATGGTATGACTGATTTGCAATGATATAAATGAATATTGATAGTTTCTAATGCTGTATTTGTAGAGACACATGACGAAGTTGACTCAGAAGATATCGAAAACCGATTGCTTCAAGTTATGGAAGACGAATTTGAAGTCTCTATTGAAGATGATTCCGCGTATGGCGTACGTTGTCGGGATGTTGTTAACTTGTGGGTGATAAAATCTAACTTTACTTGTTTTCAGGTCGCGGAGCAAATCGTTAAAATATTTACTCAGTGCAAAGAGAGTGACTTTTCACTGGTTGACAGCCTTTACCAGAAATATACAGCAAGACAGAATAGCCGGTCTACCAGTGCTCCGGTTCAAATAGTGGAGCAACCGGAAGTATCAGACGATGATGATTATTGAATCACGTTTTTTTGATTACTTTGTTCATACTAATTAGACTGCTTTGGTTTCGGCGTTTAAGATATCATTTTATGGTTTTTTTATTTTGCATACTGCTTTACGTTTTATGATTTTTTTGCACTCTACATCTGTTCGTTATTTAACATAAGATAGAGATTGAAGTTTCAACAAAAATTATTCATTCAATTAAACATCGGGCTCCACTAAATAAAATCAAATTCTTCATGCTTAGAAAATCTTACACAAATAAAAATAGATAATAACCTATTTACAGAAGCATTCCGCGAACAGTAATAAAGCCGTTATGCAATTCGATTTTCCATCCCTTGGCTGCTAGCGACTGAGAAATATATGGCAGCAGTCGTGCTCTCCCCTGGGCGCTATGTACACCCCGACCAGTAATTATTCGAAACGGCTGGCGAGGGCTTTCATTTCTTTCTCTTTGCCACCAGTCGTCAACGTATTCATGAGTGACCAGATTTGCTTCCTTAAGTCCAACACCATGTAAGTCAATAGAATGTGAGGTCGCTCTGTGACATGAAAAATTAGCACAATAATCAGGGGTTTGACCAAACAAATCAATCTTCATACGTTTTTTCAACTTTTGCTCTTGCATAGTCCAGGCGAAGGGCTTCAATATCGTTATTCAGATTCTTTGAAATCTCAGCATAGTATGTGGCAGCCCCAGAGTGCATGTTGCTGGTGTTCCGTCTCTTGTACAGATCTCTCGCTTTTGCTCTCGCTTCCTCTCGCGCAACTGCTTTCTCCTGAATCAAATCTTGATAGTTTGTCGACCCTGGCGTGCGGGACGGCGATTCAATACTTCGTTCTCTTACTATCAGCTGTCTTTCTTTCTTCGTATTTATCACCTCTGTAAAACCCGAAGAAAAGTCAGACGACAAAGATTTCTTTATTAAGCCCGAAGACTGAGAAGAGGAAATTTTCTTTGAGCCTTGCTTGGAATGGAACGTGGAATTTGTTGCTGCAGATTCCACAAATGAGATATCCTCTTTAGATTCCAAAGAGCTCTCAATCAGAAATATAGACAACTCTGTTGCTTTGTCGATATTATTTGCAGTGCAAGCTAAGACTTTGGCGTAGAGGGTGTCAGGCAATGTCGGAATTATACTTTTCAGAGTCTCCTGAGCATGCTTACTTTCGCGATTAGGAGGCTTACTCCAAGTTGTGACAGGCGCTCGCGAGGCGTAATTGATTAAGTGAAGCAGCGCTGTCACCGGCTTGTTAGGATATAATTCGTAAGCTTTTGATACGTTGTGAACAGACATGCCGAGCAATGATGCAATTTTCCAGGTCGATTCTGATTGGTCGTAAGCTTTTGATATAGCTTTGATTGCATTGCGATCGCGCTTCTTTTTTTTGGTAACTGATGTCCAGTCTTTCTCTGAGATGGAACGGCTTGAGCCTGAGAGAGAAGAAAGAGATGTAGAGCTGGAGAATTGAGAGCCAAATTCATTCAGATACAATAAGCTCAAAGCTTCATCTATCGCCTTCGATAAATCAAAATTGCGCTCTTCGAGAACAGCATTTAGTCTATCCTTGGAAAGAGTAGGAAAACTGTTCATCATAAAATGAAACTTCTCGTCGGGAGACTTTCTATCCATAATATCGATGGGGGTTTCATCAGCAGTCGAATCTGTATCCCAAGACATAAAATCCTGATTGGTATCATCACTTGAATCATCAGTATCATTCGCATCGCTGCCTCGCTGCCTTTCGTCTGCTTTATCAACTAGCATTTCATAGTACAAGAGCGAGCACTGTTCTCGTGCCAAATCCAGGTTTCCAAAATCCAAAGCAAGTGCGGCCACCAGTGAGCCGTCCAGATCTGGGAACTCATTTTGCAGAGTGCTGGATATGTTATGAGCGTCGGTTTCTGCCATAATCTATGTTTTTGCATTGGCAGTGTTTGCGGATAGAAGGTCTTGATTTATAGTAGGAAAGCAAACTCTGCCAATGCTGCAGGTAAGTTCTCTCATGTCGGTGATAACAAGCACTACGAATGCATATCAACTTCCGGATAACAACAAAAGGCTTGTTTCCCAAAAAAAATGTTTATTTGAACAAGGACTGTGGAGTTCGCGCTTGTAAAGAACAAGGCTTCATTTAGTCAATGATTATATAATGTTTAAACTTTATTTTTAGAGCAGCCAGCCAATCACGCTCATTGGAAAGAGCACGGAAGGCCCGTATTACTCGAACCAGAATAACTCTCATCCATCCGCTCCCACGAGTTGTCGACACCAAACTCTCTGCTGAATTGTGTACGATCATTCATTTACACAGCACATACAAAATGATCAGACCGTCTGTCTCGCGGACATTACTTCAAACAGTTTCTTCTAGGGCAGTAATCACCCGTCCCAGCAATGCGGCCACTTTCCAGCGTGCTGTTCGCGCGTACTCAAGCGGCCACAATGACCACCACGATGAGCACCACGATGAGCACCAAGACGATCATCACCACGATGATAGCACACCTCCAGTTGGTAATTATTTTGTTATTATTAAGTCTCTGGATATTGTGCCACTTGAATACTGATTTATCAATTTAGAACTTTTTGATGTACGAACGTAAATCTTTTAAGTATGTGAATACGTCAACTATCCATGCTAATTTCTCTTCTAGCGCACGACTACCTACATTGTCGGAGGTGTTGTTGTCTTCATCGGCATTGCACCTATCTTGAAGTACTACCTCGACCCCTACCACTCCCCTTTACGAGTTTGAACGATTGGAATTAGAGGAGGCAGTAGGTTTTGTGCATATAATGGCATGGCATCAAATTTTACCAATAGAGAATTCAGGATCATGTATATCATCTAATTGATAAACTAATAAAGGTCTACATCGTTCCTTATTAATAGCCGTATCATCAGTTTATCGCAGGGCCGACTTGACTGTCGGTATGGTGGAACAAAAAAGTTGAGACGCCAAATTCCTGATTAAAGTACCATTGTACAAAATAGTTCCCTCGCAGAAAAACTACAACAAAAAAATAGATATTAAATTCAATTATGTGTGCCTCCGCTTCTCAACAATTAAATTCTCTAACTTCTGCAATGATCCCCGCAGATTAACTCCTGATCGTTCTCCATGTTCCTCCAAGTACTGCTCTAGTTTCATTCTGCATCCCCTCAGCTTTTTAGTAAGCGGAAATGATTTCTCTGATGGCCCAGCATTCTCCTCGGTCACAGCTGCTGAATGTTCTGTACTCTTTGCTACAGAATTTAAAAGTAAATCGAATATCTCTTTCCATATATCCTGCTGCCAGTATCTCTTAAAATTTTGCGCGAGACGATGGCGTTTACGTCGGCCATCTGATGCAGCGTCTGCTGTAGTTTCAATGTATTTGCCAAAAAGCATCATATGAATTATACTGGCTAGACCGTGATAATCAACTTGATAGCTCCAGGGTCTAAGCTCTCTCATTTCTGAACAGTCTTGTTCACAGGTCTTCCAGTCGGCAATAAACTGCACACCTTTAGGATAGGCAGTCATATCAATCGACCGGCCAAAGTCAATCAACGTAATACCCTTAGTAGACCATCCATTTTCTCCTTGAGCAGAATATGGGCCGACGACAGGCTTTGACGGTTGGAAAGGAGAATCAGATAGTGAGAGAGCTGCCATTGACGACATATGCCGACTTGGAACTAATCGCACCATGCAATTATCTGGTTTCAGGTCACCATGTAGAATTCCAACTTCATGCAGCGCTTCAACAGTGCGGAAGAGCTCAATTGTGAAAAACATGGCCAGGCACTCGTCTAAACCAAGAATAGGCCCAGAGGCTGTCTTCACATTCTCAGCCTTGACTTGATTGACAATATCAAGTATCGTACCCTGATCACTATAGTCAAGCACTAGGCAGTTGGCATCACCAAACGTGTGCAGCTCTCGTGCGCGGATCATAGAAGCAAGTCCTCGAGCACGCATATCGCGTGTCAGTCCTTGCGCGCTCACACTCCATCGATGTTCGATCTCTCGCATGATATAAAACTCCCAGGCGCTTGGAGGTTGCTCTATTTTAATGGCCACGTAGGATTTTTCGTTTTCAAGTACATTGTTCTCATTGATTGCTTCAAACAGGTAAACCGGGGCAAAGGCACCCTCTCCTAATTCCTTGAGAAGCCTATATGTTGATCCTCGGAGCTTGATATCCGCATCCTCAACAGCGCGCTTATTCTTCACCGCTCTTCTCAGATAATCCAGTTTGCCCAACTTCCGGCCATCGTAATCAAAAAAGCCTCTCAATGATCTCAGAGAGTCGTTTATACTTTCTAATATAGCAGTGCGAATTCCCTCATTCATTGGATTCACGAGCATCTCACACACAGCAGGCTTGCGTTGCCAGAAATTCTGAACAGTTTCATCATGGCGGACATTATGCGCAATTGGAGAAAATTGAATCATAGAATCCTCATCCTCCGTACCTGCAGCCGCATGTCGTGCAAGCTCTTCTCTTCGGGGAGCAGGATGTTCAACAAATGGTGAACTCTCGATATTCTCCTCAAAGTCTTCGAGGAATTTGTTGTGTCTGGCCTTTGCTGATCGGGTGACGGTTGCAATAGATTCTGTAGTTTCGACAATTGGCGTCATCATTCCAAACCCGTAGGCCTTTGAAGAAAGAGCTGGACGATCATGACGTGGAGTAGCTGGAACACCGAGCGGGATTTGACTGGTTGTGGTGCCAGTATCAGACTCGGGGTCTTCAGAACCGCGATATATTTCTAGCATGACCGGCTCAGGATGCGATCTTTGAAAAGCCATATCGCCGTTTTCAGGCCTTTGATGGATACTGTTCTCATCATCGTTGGCATCGCGTGATGTCGGATGCTGATCATTATATTCCTCCTCATGATCTTCATTTTCCTCATCGTTTTCATCGTTTTCATCCTCATCTTCGTCGTCATCGTCGTCATCATTATCTTCTTCTTCTTCTTCTTCATCCTCGCTATCGTCTTCATCTTCGCTGCTATCGGCAACACCATCGTGTTCAATAGTGTCAGCGTCACAACTAAGAGGCTGATTGAACATGCTGTAGATTTCATCAGTTGCTTGGCGAGTATGTACGGTCATAGTAGGAGAAGCCGGTCTTCTGCGACTAACATCAGGCGAGCCTTAAATCCCATTGTTAACATTGACAAACACTAAAAATAAGAAAAATTTAATGCAGAATATTTACCTTTTAATGGCATGGTATGTATCGTAGCATTGTCTTGTCTAGCAAGAGAGGTTTGTCCTTCGAGAGGATGGAGCAGTTGGCTCGCCATAGGCGTCCGACTGTTCATCGGCGTTCTTTCTACTGATGCAGCTCTTGATCGTGAGCTCAAAGGCGTAGCAGATAGCGCCCTACTGTCAGATACGACTGCAGACGGTGATGGCGTAATTACTGTCTTTCCGTGTCTTCGCAGCAATCCTCTTGCTGTTGCTCTCAACTCTTCAAATGAAAACTCTTCCTCCATTCCGCTTGCGTAAATTGCTTTTAGATTCACAGCAAACTTTTCTTCCCGTTTGCCTTTAACTGGAGCAGAGCTAGGCACCTTGAAGACTGGCTGAGCAGGTTGCTGAAATACAGAAGGAGCGCTATCGGATGAATCTTTGAAAATTGACAATTTCTCACGGGTAGTCGATGAAGGAGCTTTATTCAATCTCATTATTTCACCTTCCATTTGTCTGGACTCCATAACATTTTCTTTTCGTCTCTCCGCGATGCTACCAATTGACTCCCATCCACCAGCTCTTTCTGGATCGATTCCGGAGGTTCCCTCAGGATCTGCAAAAATTGTCATTTTCTCTCGTGGTCGGGTTGCCTGCGCTGAGCCGGAATCAGAAGATTGCTGAGGATTTTGCTCATGCTCAAGTATGGTTAGCTCCTTAGTCGCAAGAGCAGGTCTCAAGAGGGTCAACGCTGGGGAACGAGGTCCGTTAAGATCTGCGGGATGCGCCTCTAGACGCTCAAGAAACTCAGTGTAACGTCTCCGTAATCTTTCAACAGGTCTCGCACCACGCTCAATTCCCATTCGAAATATCTCGTCTGCCTGAATCTTTCGGTTGATGGATTCCAAGAAGTGTGCATATTCTTCATAAAGCATCGCAAGCTGTACTCCGATTTCACGCTGGAACAGAAATGAAAAGATCTCGCGGGGCGAGTCGTTGTATTTTGCATATTCAAACCATACTCTCAAATATCGCGGATCATTAGCGCAGTACGAGGCATTCTGGAACTGAGACGTGCACCGCTCTAAAAGCGATATTAGTCCACTCTCGACACTGGCGCCCTGCGGATAAGTCTCGTGTGTCCACTTAATATATTCAATCCAAGGATCCAGAGGATCATCAAGCTCATCTGAACTTTTTAATTGTGCCTCAAAGCGATCGCGTGCAGGCGAGGACGTACCGCGCGGGAGGTCGACTGACGCGAAACTGAATGCCTTTGCGAGAGCAACTGCAGATCTACCTTCAGGCAGCGGTTGGATATTTTCTTTTTGATGCTCAAACATATCAAAAGATACTGTCTCCGGCTCCATTTTTTGAAGCGGTGTACGTCTGTGATCGCCGGATGCTGCAATTTTGTGACGGTGAACGCGATGAGGAGGAACGCAGTAAACCCTTTCTTTTCCTTTCCCAATGTCAACAAACATTAGTCCCGTTGCCGTAGTAACTTCGACTGAACTTTATCTGGTGCGGCTTTTGACCTTCTGAATTTTTGAATTTTTTCGAGACAAATTGATTTTCACAACTCCTACATATTGTATTCCCAGCAACACAGCTTAAGAAATGGACAGTCGGGTCGTTGGAATTCTCGGAGGTGGCCAGCTTGGCCGTATGCTTGTGGAGGCTGCAAATAGACTTGACGTCGAGACCCTGATTCTCGACGCAGAGAACGCACCAGCGAAGCAGATCCGCTCATCTGAGAAGCATGTCACTGGATCATTTGCTGATGAAAAGTCAGTACGCGAGTTGGCGGAGAAGGTTGACATTTTAACTATTGAGATTGAGCACGTTGATACGACGGTGTTGTTTGAACTTGAGAAAGAGAAGGGTGATAAGCTTGAAATCCATCCGTCGCCAGCGACAATCCGATTAATTCAAGACAAATATCTGCAGAAGGAGTTTTTAATTGAAAAAGGAATTACCACTGCTGATTGCATAAAGGTAGAGTCTACGGAGCAGGCTCTGGCTGAAGTTGGAGAGAAATATGGGTACCCGTACATGCTGAAGTCGCGAACACAGGCATACGATGGCCGTGGTAATTTCGTCGTTTCGTCGGCAGAGCATATTCCTGAAGCACTCAAGGCTCTTCACTCGCGGCCCCTATACGCCGAGAAGTGGTGCCCATTTACAAAAGAGCTGGCCGTGATGGTTCTTCGCGAAAAGGATGGCATAGTCTCGTCGTATCCTACCGTTGAGACCATTCAGCAGAATAATATCTGCCACCTTGTATATGCTCCCGCACGCGTGCCCGACTCTGTGCAGCTCAAGGCACGAAATCTTGCTGAGAGAGCAATTGCTTCGTTTAGTGGTGCTGGTGTATATGGAGTAGAGATGTTTTTGCTGCCCAGTGGCGAAATTTTGCTTAATGAGATCGCGCCGCGTCCTCACAACTCTGGACACTACACGATCGATGCTTGCGCGACATCGCAGTTTGAAGCACATATGCGAGCAATACTTGGCTTACCTATTCCAAAGAAGAATGGGTTATCTATGTCTACGGCATACACTAATGCTATCATGTTGAATGTGCTTGGAGGTGTCAAGCCCAATTCTGAGCTCGAGTTGTGCCGTCGTGCACTAACTACCAAGGGTGCTACGGTGCATTTGTACGGAAAGGGCACCCGGCCAGGCCGCAAGATGGGACATATTAATATTGTTGCCGGAAGTATGGACGAGTGTGAGACACGACTGGCGCAGATTCAGGGCGAGGATTCGGAGACCGAAACCGAGAGAGTTGTGAAGCCTTCGCCATTGGTTGGAATTATTATGGGATCAGACTCTGACCTCCCAGTGATGGCCACCGGAGCGCGGATATTGCAGCAATTTGACGTTCCTTTCGAAGTGACAATCACCTCTGCGCATCGGACGCCATTCCGGATGACAAAATACGCTACCGAGGCTGCTTCACGTGGTGTAAAGACAATTATCGCTGGCGCTGGAGGTGCTGCACATTTGCCAGGAATGGTGGCAGCTATGACAACTTTACCAGTAATTGGCGTTCCTGTAAAGGGTAGTACCCTGGATGGAGTTGACTCTTTGTATTCGATTGTTCAAATGCCGGTATTTAGCTCCATTGAAGCATTTTATATAAAAAAGAATGAACCACTAACAAAATATATTTCATAGAGAGGTATCCCTGTCGCGACAGTAGCTATCAACAACGCCACTAACGCAGCGCTATTGGCTATCCGAAATCTGGCTGCTTTTATTCCGGAATACCAGTTGAAGCTTGAGGAATACTATGCTGGAATTGAGAAGGAGGTGCTTGACAAGGCTGACAGACTGGAAAATATAGGATTTGAGTCATACCTTGCCAAGTAATGAGAGTTAGGCATGTATAATAGTTTTGTTTCAAAGAATAAAATAATCGTATTATTATGAACGGAACAATGTCATTAAATCAATATTAAAAGAGACATACTCCATCGCAAAAAAAGCATACAAGGATTAATGCAAGATACAACAGAATACAAATCGTAAAGAGTAACAACCCAGAACTCAGAAATTACAACAAAAAGAAAAGAAAAAAAGGTGTTGAATCACGAACGCATCCGCTAGGTCTAACGCTGCTGCCAGACCTGGGAGACAGAGTCGTCAGGAGTAATGGAGTCACCAATATCGGTACGAGCATCTACATACTCATACATCGGAGTAGCCACAGGCTCTGCGACTATGGTAGCAGGAGGAGCTGCTGCAGCGGCTTCAGTATGGATGGCTTCCGCGACCGCGGTAGGTGGATTCGCAGCATCGGAGACGACGCTAATTGGCGATTCGGCATCAGCGGTAGCCAGGGGTGTGCCCGCAACAGGTATGGCTGATCCTGCGGGCTCCGAAGGAGCGACGACAGATTCAGTGCCCACTGCGGCTACCGCTGCCGCTGCCGCTGTTGGTGCGATGGAGCTGGTGGTCGATGTCATCGTACCGCGAGGAGAGAGCGATGAGAAGTTGGAATTTAAGGTGGCGCGAGGGGAGATCGGGGTCGAGCCTGAGGTAGCCACATCGTGGATAACCTGCCACCATTTCTGAAGATCATCGTACGTCGACGTCTTGAATTCAAAGGTATGTTTGCGGGTGAGGGTTCCTAGCGCATCGCGCCCAGTAAGCTTGAATTTGTTCTTGCCGGTCTCCTGCGCGTAAGGGGCACCGACGTTGGTGTCGGGAAGATAAAGAGACCATTCAGGCTCAGTGGACTGGATGTAGTCCTTGGAGGCAAACTGGTGCATGTACTTGGAGGGCGTGATGACATAATATGCCGTGTTGTAGGATTTGGAAAGGGTCATTGTTCCTTTACGCTGAAGGACACCCTCAATGAGAGGAATAGTGGACTCGTGGTCCATGTTTGCATAACGGATACGATCAATCGAGCGCTTGGGGACGGACTCGTCAGCGAGGACATCCTTGTTGGCTACGGTAAACTGCCTCCATTCGAGATCGTCAGGAATCGAGAGGAAGGACTGTGTGACGGCGCCATAGGCCTCGCGCTGGAAATCCCAGAAGGTGGTTTGCACCTGGTCCATAAGAGTGAAAATCTGACGAATTCCACTGACTACGTGAGCTTCGAAGGTCTTGAAGTCATTCTGGATAGTGAGAAGCGAATCGGTCTGAGCGTTCTCCTTCGAGATCTGGCTATCGAGGTGCATGAGAATCGAACGATGAATGACGTAGGGGTCCTTTAGCGGCTCAGGTTTTCCGGAGAAAACGCCAAAGGAAGATGATTGCTGTCCAAGCAGCTCGATCTGCTTCTGCGTGAGGCCACGAGCTCGCTCGACCTCCTTGACACCTTTGAGACCGTTGCCCTTGAGGCCCTTGATGTGCTCCTTGATGTCGTGCGAAACGCGCTCAACGTGCGGAATTACGGAGCTTTTAATGTTGTGCTCTGCCTCGTTCGCGGCATGTATCAGCGCCTCCGACTTCTCGCGGAGAGTAAAGAAGCCGCCAGAGATGCCTTCGCGCGACGGTGACGTCGTGGACTCGAGGACCGAGCCGTCCGCAGCGGTCAATGCGACGTCGGTCTTTTCGACGGCATCAAAGTGAGGGGCCTCGAGAACAGCTTTGGCAACCTTTTCGTAGTCGCGTGCCTGGTTGTGGTACATAAGCCGGTGAGCTTCGACGTAATCTTCGAGCATGGAGGACACATGGCGCCAGGACTCAAGGCGGCGGAGGAGGATAGTTGTAGGGTCAGTCACCTCGAGTGGGATCGCGTCCTCGATGTAAGCGGGCAGTGTTGACATGGCGGTTGTGGAGTATGAGAATATACGCAATTAGAAGAAAAAGACAAGAAATCAGGTCCAGCCAAAAGAATTTGCGGTAAAGGAAGGGTTTTAGAGGATTATGGGCGCTGTCGGCATGCATCTACGTCCGCGGCGCCGCGGGCAGATCCTCGATCGCCGGATTCGGGAATTTACTCTCGGAATTCTACCCAATGTAGTATCTTTTTGTTAAGCACTGGACGCGCTCGCTTCGCCACAGCGCTCACTCTGAGACTCAGGTCTCCGCTTCAGCTTCATTATCTTGTGCCTCTTCGTCACTCACCGTCTTGGCTGTCGGAACGCAATTATCAGGCTCTAGTTGCTCTACATCAATATTCACAAAGTACATCAAACTTTTACTTGGTATAAGTACGCTTCTAGTGTCTACGCGTACCCAAGCCTAAACTGTTCCTCCATGAATGTACTTTGTGGGATCTATATCGTCAGATCAACTGACTTTTGATAATACCGAAATAGAGCAAACACTGCTTGGCCTTGATGATAAAAGAGCCTGTAACCAAATGTTGGTAGAAATTCTATCTGCTGAAACTGCTGTCGCTAGTGGATAAAACACGTCACATAATAGTATTTATGACTATAATAGCAAACATATCGGCGTACCGAAATCTACAGAAACGAGGTGCACGGCGGCGTCGCAAGGACGCAAGGCCCGGGGCCTGACACTAAATAGCGTCTGAATTAGTCAAGAGCCACTCTGGAAACAACATCAATTTCGGCATATTGAACTATCGTCTCCAGATTTCTCTGTTGACTCAGGCTATCATAAATGCATGTATTGTAGTGTTATATAAAAGAAGCAACAGTTCCACGCTTGCGGCGCAGAACCGTGACCTTGTAAGCATATTTAATTATTGACTACTTGCCGTTTTAGGCAATTATGCTTAGCAAGTAACAACATAGTAGTTGCATGGTATTACTGTATAATAAAACTGAACTGCATAATAAAACTACTATACACGATGAAGATCTATATCCAGAAGTATCATAATTCTACCATCCAAACGTCTCATCAAAAAATTCGACCCGTCCCTTCGCTCTCCCCACATTCCTCACAACACTCTCTCGCACTGCATCATTCATTTCCGGCGGACCGCTTACCATCACCGCAACGCTGCCCTCAGTGGCGCTCACAATCTCGTTCACCAAGTTTTCGACCGGTGGCCGAGCACTTACTACACGAACAGACTCAGATAAACCTTTGACTGTCTGTGACTGTCCAGTTGCAACCTTTAGCTCCTCAGTCATTTCTTCCGCGTCGTCTTCATCTGTGGCACCTCCTTTCAGCTTAGTCGTAAAAGAGGTCTCACCAGCATCCCCAGTCTGGTATATCAGGACATCCACACGCCCTGTCTGCACAAGAGCTTCAAGTTCGCGCGGTAGCCACATCAATGCATCTTCATCATGTACATACCATCGCAGCACCACACGCTTGTGCTCTCCGCGATTTGTTTGAGACAGCTCGACTGCCCATGGAAATACTGCCGTGATTCCGACTCCACCCGCAATAAGCAAAATAGAATCATACTCCACAATTGTTGTTTCATGGTGTCCATATGGACCTTCGACAATAAACTTTGCGATAGAAGGAATTGTTGGCAAAGACATGGCGTGACCCTCTGCTCGAAGAAAGATCTTTTGCGTCATGCCCTTCTTCCGACGTGACAATATGATAATCTTGTGCTCTTCGTTTGCGACATTTGATCGAAAAACTGAAAAAGGATGCGACTGCCAGAACCCGCAGAGAACCATGCTGTACAAAAAACAATGTGCTCCCGGATACACTTTCAGAAGCTTGCTGCACGGCACCTCAATTCGGCATACATCTTTGCCACGTATCTCTACCGTTGCCGTTCTTACCCATCCCATTGCAACCATCCGGCCAAGTCGTACAATCCTGTCAAACACCCAGAACCCAATCGAAACTTTTAACCATTCTGTATAACCAAACCCACCGTAAAAGAAATTGACATGATACCAACTCGCAAAAATGAAAAGAACCGTAAACAAAATATGCAAGGCAAGAAAAATCTGGTAAGCAGTCCGTCTCAAAACGTGCCATCCTTGTATCAACATAAAACAAGCTAGACAAAGGGCTACCACCCCACAAATCCAGTAGGGTTTGATGTAGTAGGTACGTAACGCATCGAAGCGTATAGCGTATATTGTCCAGCACACACTGTGAATGGCAGCGTTCAGAAACATTGTCCGGGCTACCCATCGGTGGTAAACGTTAAAGGTGCTGAATGACCAGCCTGTGAGCCATATCAAAAAATTGTTTCTCGAAGCAAAAAGAAATACAAGTGGAAGCTGGCCAAACGACATGATACCTGTCCGATGTGATAAGAAGTCAATCTGCAGAGTTTTTCGGTCCATATAATAAGGATTTGGAACAACGATATTGTATCCAAAGCACAGAAACAAAAAGTTCATAAGACAGTGAATCCCAATGACGAGAAATTGAACACGGGTGGGAAGAAAGCCCAGATATCGAACAGCAGTATTATGACGGCGACCAAAAGCAGCCGGAAGCAGAAGATACTTGCGAAGGTTTGCAAATCTGCGCTTTAGATAGGCAGAGGGATAAATCAATTTCCAGACGTGCACTATTGCTCCGAAAAGGAAAATCAAGGACCAGTAACCTAATATAGCCTCGCTATATTGTCATGCGGCAGGTTAGTACATTTCTCATCTCTCTGACACAATGCTCTGACTTACCTGAAAAAAGTTCCCTTGTCAATCTCGCTATAAGATGCTCTGTTATACTTCAATGCGGGGTAGTATAGCGCACTGCTTGGTGTAACGGGCGAGTTCGTAGTGCCATTTACGGTATCAAGCTCCACGTACCATCCAGTTTCAGTCGCATTGTCGTAAATACTCTCGAGTTGCTGCTGGATCTCATTCTCTGAAATAAGAACATGCGTATATTCAGCACAAGATGTCGACCATCCCTTGTAAAAAAACGGAGTAAGCTTCGTGGGTGCAAACACATGCATGCACTCCATAAACGCCGCCAGCCATATTGAGCTGCTACAGCGGTCGGTTCCAGTTATATTGAAGAGTCCCATTGTCGGTTCAAGCATTTCCGTGGCTGACATGCAAGCGTAGAGCTCATTGTGAGTTTCAAACGCACTGGCTGTGGTAGCCAGCACAAGAAGCCAACCGGCGACCAAAAAAGTCGAGGTGCACCGCATTTAAGTATCAACGAAGACTTCTTGCTGCACCATCTGCTATTTGCTGCGAGGGCACGCTCTCAATGGTTCTGTTAAAAGCGAACAAATAAGCAGATGGATATAAGAAGCAGTAAGTCGATTCCAGGAACGCTTTTGCGGTGGTTAGAGACGAAATGAAAAATCGTACAAAGATGGCTTTCAATACTCTTGACGTACAGTTTAGTTCCGGAGCCTCAAAAAAAGTTTTATTTGCTTAGCAAATGATTATGTAATAAATTGTATTTTACGGTAGCTATCAAGTTATCGTACAATCAAAACTCCTATTTCATCTCAGCATCATCCCAGTCTATCCGGTGCCGGCGGCTGATCGAATGGTGCTCGCTGTTGCTCCTACTTGCGCCTTCTTCCCCAGGCCGCCGCCGGCCACTTGACTGTCGTCGTCTGTCTGCTCTGTCCCCAGCCTTCTCGGAGCCTTCTCTAGAATCGTGTCGCCGTGACGACCGATGACTGTCATGGCGTCTGTGCCTATGTCGTCGCTCGCTGTCGTAGTCCTCTTCACGTGTGCTTCGACCACTGCGATGCCGTCCTTTTTCCTCCTCGTCATGAACGCTGCGCTCACGGTGCCTGTGTCTATCAACTTTACCTTCCTCTTTGATTTGCTTGTCATCTCTAGCACGTCTATCCGCATCTGGTTTTTCCTCTCTTTCGTTAGTCGGCGCGTCGAATGACATGGCATTCGCAAGCTCCTCGTCGTCGCGCTTAGCTTTGTAAAACGTATGATCAACGCGAATCGTGCGACCCAGCACAGTAGCGCCATCGAGATTATCAACGGCAAGCACAGTAGATCTCTGATCCTCGTATTTCAAAAAGGCAAAGCCCTTGGATTTTCCCGTGTCTTTGTCGCGCATCAGGTCGACGAATACCGGATTGCCATACTGAGAGAAAATTGCGAGCACATCTCCTTCTGTGAGGTTGAAGGGAAGTGATCCGACGACTAGGTATAAACTAATTAGTAAAGTATATAATGAAGAAACAAATCTTCAAACTGAATCGTTGAATTTGACTTACAAATAAATGCACTGTCTTTATAATCATTGTGCCATGATCCTGCTTCACTCACTCCAGCAGCCAATTCTTGCTCATTGAGCTTTGCGATTCGTCGTTCCCGAGGATCGTCTCTATTTCGTCTTTCTGGTAGACTTTTCATATTTCTCGCTCTACAAATATAGACAGCTGATGCCTTTTCGTTGAAAGTTCATAATATCCAGACTGAGAGAAGACTGCCCAAAAGTGAGTATGCCATAAACTCAAATTATATTTCTCAGTCCCAATCATTAAGGCAAGGAGTGTCGGCCAATATCGAATTAAAATTCAACTTCAGTACTAAATCAAGCACTACCACAGCTCATTGCTGCAGTTCAACTCTCACGACCATGTCGAACATATTATCTACACGCCTGAAGATATTAAATGTTCGATTCTTAAGCCCATTATCGCAGCCAACGCGCATGCTACTTACTCCTTGCCGAAGACAATTATCAATATCTTCAGCATTATATACTCAGCAAAGTACGGGTAAAAACTCGCAATCTGATGTCGATAGCCGCCATATCAATCCCGCATTTATTAAAAGGCTTGCAGACAGAGGACTTACAATTGAAGACCTGATTGCTCGTCAAGAAGCTCAAAATAGGCTCAAAAACCGCACAAGTTTGTTTTACGCACTCTCAGTTATCATTGCAACTTTAGCACTCTCCTACGCCTCAGTACCCTTTTATCGGTTGCTCTGTCAGAAGACCGGATGGGCTGGTACTCCGATCACTGATTCGTCAAAGTTTACCCCCGAAAAACTTATACCGGTGCAGACTGACCGCAAGATCACCGTCTACTTCGAGTCTGACGTTTCCAAGTCTCTGCCGTGGACATTTGAACCTCAGCAGAGTTCAGTTACTGTGGTGCCTGGCGAGACTGCGTTGGCTTTTTTTAAAGCTACCAACAAGTCTGAGGAAGATATCATCGGGGTAGCAACTTACAAGTATATATCAAATTGATTTTTGAGCCTGCTAAATTCATGACTGACGAGAGTATAATGATATAGCGTCTCTCCGCAACAGGTTGCTCCCTATTTTAGTAAAATCCAGTGTTTTTGCTTCGAGCGTGAGTTCTACATGCAGATCGTGTATAGTGGTTGGATCAACAGGAAGCTAAAGTTTGAATAGAACAACAATTGCGAGCTGGCGAACAAGTCGATATGCCGATTTTCTTCTTCATTGACCCTGATTATGACGCGGATCCTCTTATGAAGGTGCGGATTCTTTCAAACATTTTCAATTACTGGTTTTCTAGCTGTTTTATTTATATCAATTATTTCTAGAATATCGAGCATGTTACGTTAAGTTACACTTTCTTCCGTAAGTCTCACAGCTTTTATCTTTCAACATAAGCAGAAACGCTAATGAAGCAAAATGCAATAGGTGCAAAACCCAACGCATTCGGGCAGCTTGCGCCGATAGAGGCTATTGGGACGCAGACTGCAGATATACCCATCACCATTAATACTTCTTCTACCACATCGGCTTAAATGTTGTATTTCAGGTTTTAATTCTCTTTGTATATAGTTTCGAACGTCTTTGTTTGAAGTATTAATCTCTATCAAATTTCACTATCTTGGTTTATTATCGTACAAGCGGATACTCTTTTTTTTAACTTGTAAATTTATAAATCCATCTCAGCATCCTGATCTCCCAGAGCCTGTACAACAAGTGCAAGTTTTTCTTGCAGGACTTTGATTCCTTCCATCACAATTTCGTTAGGTGGCAATTGACCGGTCGCCTCGACATCGATATAAAATCTCTCGGGTACGGCGTTATAATCAAATGGCTCATTCTCCTTCGGTGGCTCTTCCCAATCCGCATTCTTACTCTTTGGCCATTCTTGTTCGGCCGAAACTTCAAACCAGTAATCCGTATGACGAAGTTTATTCCATGGATCGTACTCAAACCCGATGGCAGCAGCCGGTGACCATTTTGAGTGCTCTTTCGCTATTCCTTTTTTTGCAATGCATTTTAATTTTAGTTCTTGATGTTTCCGCAGTTTGCAGATCAATACACCTTTTCCTTCGGGATCTAAAACAGTGTTAACTCCAAAAACCCAGAAAGAAATATCATGGAGAGAGATTTACCATTAATCACAGGCTTTCCCACGTCTGAGTGACTAGTCATAATAACTAAATCTCTGGAATAAACATCCATCGTAGCATCGCCTGTACACCGAGCATCTAAAGTCAAAGTGACTGAACAGTTGTCACAATATTGATCGCAATCGCAGTCCTAAAATAAATATGTTAGCAAGAATCCCAAAGTTATGCGACCGTATTTGAGGACATACTCTTGTGTACCGAAGCGATTCAATACCGGACGAGGCGAGTGGGATAAGACCCAGTCTATGAGCGATGAACTCGTCTGCAAGAACTGAAGTATTTATTTCAATTTCAACCAAGTCAATAGCTTTAATAGCAAAATGGGCAGTCAGTAAAAAAAATTTGATCAAGTGTAGAGTAGAAAGAGGTATTACCAATTGTTGGAATCTCTGCTAGAATCACGCGCCTTAACGAGTTCGCCAGTCTTTTCAGTTTGCGTCAATATTATGCTCATTCTGCTAGCAGACAATATACAGATACAACGTACGATAAGTCGACATTTGATAAAACAAAATCAACATTTTCTGAGCCAGCCTTTCTGATGGTCACTTGAGGTCCTTGAGGACCGTCTAAATCATCCATCGGTCCGTGTGTTTTTGATAATCAAACCAGCTAATATAAATAATTCGAATAGGAGCTATATTCACAGTCAAATTAAAAAAATCAAATTTGGATAAGCGATCTATGCTATATAAATATGATCCCGCACTTTGATGATCTTTAGGTGCGTGCCCAGATGATATGCGGGGCTAGGGTACTGAAAGCCGCGACCCAGATTTTTTCGTTTTACATCCGGAAAGAACATAGGTTCTTTCGAAAGCAATTTATTAGACGACTGGCCTTTGGTACGTTTAAATTTTCCTCGTCAGGGATTATCATTAGAATTGGAGAGAATATTTCAGCGAACAGCCATACTATCGGACCGGTCTGAGATTGCGAATATCAACATTTAATACCAGACGCTTCGGTTTTTAGTTCACTCTACTCAAAGGACGCAACGCAATGCTATTTTCACAGCTATTCAACTCTGTGCCGACAAGTCTGATTAGACCTATCCTATTACTGACCAGAACCCCCCCCTTGCGTCGGCAATTTTCGTCTACTCCCTCCATCAGCCGTGAGCATCGACTCGTCGTGTCTAGGCGCGTGATGCAAAGACCGGCACTCAAGACTAATTTCTGGGTGAAGAAGCATCTTGCTACCGGGCGGAGAATAAAGTATCCGCCGTATCCGTATGGCGACGCTACGGTGTTTAAGCGTTCCAACCGAGGACTCTTTGGTGGACGGTTCCCACAGTCAGGAAATATTGTCACTGAGAAGCTTGAGAACAAGATTAAGAGACGATGGCTGCCGAATATTGTTGTAACGAGTCTTTACAGTGATGCTTTGAAGAGATCAATTAGGCTTCATTGTGCCACCAAGGTGCTGAAGACTATCAAGAAGGAAGGAGGACTTGATAATTACTTAACTAAGGACAAAGCAGCGAGGATTAAAGAACTGGGACCTCGTGGATGGAGATTGAGATACGCGGTTCTACTGCGCAAGCAAAGAGTGCACCCTAGCACACTATAAGACGGAGATAATGTTTCAAGTGTTGAGTTGTAAATAGATAGATAAACCTGGATATTGCAGGTGAAGCTAAAGACTGGAGGTACTATATGATGAGTATTTATTACCCTTGCCAAAGTGGCAAACTGTACACAATTAAAACATATTTATCAGCAGCCTACTGCTATCAAAATAGAAAAAAGCAATCGAAGATGCGTTCTATGAATAATGCAAATAACTTGCCAACGGTTGGCTGGTTTGCGAACTCCGCGGTAGACTCCGGCGCGGCGCTGGGACTTGTAGAAGACTTGACTCTGGGGACTTTTCTCCGCGAGGTGCTTTTTGGCGACAGGTCAGCATTTGGCATTCCCCTAGTTTTGAGAGGTCGACTCGTTGCTATATTCCGATCATCTTTGTATATATAAATATATACTTATTTTTATATTCAGAGTCTCTCTTTACTTATATAGAGCATGAACAAACTACAAACTGGCCCTGGTCTGGCCGCTGCGGTGCCAGTAGAGGCGCCGGCTGCTCCCAAACCAGTGCACTACCCGTAAGTACATCTCTCTGCCAAGCGACTGAGAAACAGTTCAGAGTAAAGAGAGAACCTGGGCTAATTGTAACTGGTTATAGATTTTGGTATGGAGGTCAGTCATCGCCAATTGTCTGCAGGGTCGTGAATAACGGACTTCGGGTTTAGCAATAGTTTCTAACGCCGTTTGGTTTAGGATTTGCAAGTGTTGTCGCTGCAATGTGTACGGTATGTTTGCCTCAATTGTATGCATCTGGGATATTGATTCAGTACTTATTTGTGATTTATAGCACCCGCTTGACCTCGCAAAGGTCCGAATGCAAACCGCTGAGGAGCGTGGCAAGACGATGATACAGACCCTAGTTCATGTATATCAGAAAGAAGGTACGTACACTGCAATCTTTTTTGGTCCGAAGTCTATACTGACATGTTGAAGGCTTTTTTGCATTATACAAAGGTCTCAGCGCTAGTATATTACGGCAAGCTACCTATTCCACGACACGATTCGGCGCTTACGAGAAAATGAAGGATCTGGCGACAGGAGGCTCCAGCGGTACATCTGCACTACCCAGTTGATAAGAGATAAGTTCTGTTATACTGATAGTTTTTCTATAGTGGCTCCTCCTTTTTATGTCATTCTTCCAATGGCCATGGCCTCTGGATGGCACGTAGCTTAGTCTTTTTCTCACATCAATAAATGAATTCTATACTAACCTTAGATATTTTTACAGGATCGGAGGTGCCGTCGGTAATCCGGCAGATATCATTAACATTCGAATGCAAAATGACATGTCTCTTGATCCCGCTCACCGGAGAAATTACCGAAATGCTATTCAGGGATTGTACCGGATGACGAAAGAGGAAGGACTGAAGTCACTTGTTCGAGGAATTGGGCCAAACACCACGCGGGGAGTGCTTATGACTGCCTCTCAAATGGTTTCTTATGACGAATTCAAAAAGATGCTCATTAGCTTTGGATGTGATCCAAAGGCTATGACGACTCATTTCGGTTCAAGTATGCTTGCAGGTCTTGTTGCGACGACTGTCTGCAGTCCAGTAGATGTAGTCAAGACCCGAGTCATGAATGCAAAGGACAAGCACGTAAGTTTCTGCTGATTACAGATCGAAGATTATAGAGCTGATTGCTGATATATTGTCGTCTAGCAACCGGCGCTAATGATCATGAGAGAAGCCGTCAAGAACGAAGGAGTTCTTTTTGCGTTCAGAGGTTGGCTGCCGTCATTTATTCGTTTAGGCCCTCATACGATTGTGACTTTTGTGAGTTGTCCAGATATTGACGTTGATACAGTAAATGACTAATAACTTGTTCCCAACAGATTGTTTTAGAGAAGTTAAAGTCACTGAAAATTGGCGTGCATGCTTGAACGACGTATTTGCATTTAAGAATGAAGCTTATAGGAAACCGGGTCAAATTCACTCTTTGAACATCGCAGTGTGAGCGTTTAGTTTGGCATTTATCTTCAATCAGAGCAGACATATGTTGATGGCACTGCTTGCAGGAGTTTTTTTCTTTTTGCGGATGGATTTAGAATTTTGTGTATATTTTGGATAGCTTTTTATGTGCATATAGACTCATTTGAATGATTTTCTCGATAGACAGTGAACATAGAATAAGTAAAGAGTAGCAGTTAAGTGGTCGTGTGCGCCAGGGCCTTGTACTGTGTCTAGCCGCTGGGACTTCTGTGAAATGGCTGGGAGTTCAACTCAAATTTTTTATTTGCCTCCAAACATTAACTAATCAATACTACCGCCTGCCCTTCTCACATCCCTCGGCCCTCAATCAACGCCTAGAACTGTTAAACAGTCTTTGGCCGTCTTCTCTGCCTAATGCTGTCGGCAGCCAGCAGGGGCTCTCGGCGTTGTGTAGCCGTCGTGGCTTCAACATCGCGTCGGACCTTCATATCGAAACCGTCCAACCGGAGCATAGTATCCTCCTTCTCGGACATTACTCCGCCATTTGATCCCGTCTCAGATGCTCCAAATTTTGGGAAAGTCAACATTGGCTTGCAACGTGCAGGCAAGCTTGTCATCATGAATGAGCTTCTGGACGACGGCGAACACCCGGATATGACTTTGACTATGCGGAATCAATTTGCGCGCAATCGAGTTCATCTAATATCCCTTGTTGATGCATTAATATCTGGAGGAAATTTTACCCGGGCGCGCAAAGTTCTTGTCGAAGCATACGAAGTCACGACTCAAGAAGAGTTTACCCGATTACGCAACGACTACTTACAAGAATACGCTTTGAAAGAATTAAAAGACACCGGAACAATCTCTCAAGCACTGTCTTGGCTTGTGACCTCGTCGCTAGAAGACTTCAAAGGACTGCCTTTTGACCCGCGAGCGTTTGTCATTCTCTTAGCCACTGCTTGCCGAATGCAAGATCGCTTGAGAGGCGACAATGTCATACATGAAATCTATGCCGAGTACACCAAACAACGAACATCCGCAACTGAGCTATTTGGCTACGAAGGTCTTCTCAGTTATCATGACGCCAGGAGAATCGTATCAGTCTGCATGATCCCAGAGGCTCAACTGCCTCGTTCATTCCAATTGAGTTCTGCTCCACCCGCGCCGGATATCACTAGAGAGTTAGACCCGTCAAGTGATGAGCCTCTTTCAGTAGCTTTAGTCAAGGCGCAGTCGGAGGCAGTTAAAAATATTCTCTCTCAAATCCCAGCTTCTGTTCAAAAGACGGGATTCGAAGAACTCAATCCAGTCGACTCTATCGGTATAAAACTTCTACGGTCGTCTCTAAAAGGTATTGCCGAGTCAGAAAAACCTGTATTGCCTGTATACGGAAAGGCCGATAAAGGAGAGAGCGAAGCAGATGACGGATTCTTGAACTTTGAGGCACAGTTAAGTCTTCTCCCGGAGGATCAACAAGCCCAATACCGCGAAGCTTTTGAAATATATAATCAGCAGCGTCAACGTCTCCTGGAAGCTCTTGCTCTAGAATCCGCCAGGGAACGATGGAAGTATGATTATGAGCAGATGCTGGCGCGTGGAGACATGTCAGTAACTAACGTCAACGAGTACTTATGGGAATGGCAGCAAGCAATGACGCAACAGGTGGAGCAGGAATTTGCAGAGATCGACCGTCTTTTGGACGCGAAGAATGAAAAGCCTTCGGGATCTGGTAAGATTGAATTTGTATTGCATGTTTTTCTTTGATTTGCTAACCGTTTATGATTAGCTCGACGTCGTCTACGGTACGGACCTTACTTGAAACTTCTCAAGCCTGATAAACTTTGCACGATAACAATCCTTGAGCTCCTTCGTCTACATGCCACTGGCGGTTTGGCTGATGGAATGCGCACAGCTCGTGCGGTATTAACTGTTGGCCGTAGCATCCAAATGGAATACAACTCAGAGCAACTTTTACGACGAGAGGTCTCAGGCCTCGGCGCGTATAAGCCGAACAAGGCTGCGCTTCAAAACCCGCAAGATTTTAGCCGTGCACTAGCTAATGCTAAACGTCTGAATGAAGAGTTTAAAGTTCTCGATTCGTGGAAGCCTGAGTGGCCCGATGATATCAAGGCAGAGGTGGGATCGACCATGGTGTCGATATTTATGCACGTTGCGAAAGTTGCAGTAACTGCAACTGATCCTGTTACCAGCAAAGAAGTAACTAGTCTTGTTCCGGCAATGACACATTCTTACCAGTACTCAAACGGGATGAAATTGGGGATCCTTAAATTTCACAGAGACTTTGCCGATCGCATATCTAAGGATCCTGCCAACAGCATAATCAATCCGCAGTTTCTTCCCATGTTGGTGCAGCCGAAGTCATGGACTTCTTGGGCTTCAGGAGGGTACCATTTCAGTAACGCTCCGTTGATGCGAACCAAGCACTCTATCGAACAACAGGAGTATTTGAAGGAGGCTTGCCGCAGAAACGATTTACAGCATGTTTACGAAGGTCTTGATGTTCTTGGAAAAGCTTCTTGGGTCATTAACTCGCGTGTGTTTCGTGTGCTATCAAAAGTGTGGAACTCAGAAAAAGAATTTTTGGAAATCCCTGCTAAAGCACCTGCGAAAATCGAGTTTCCGCCTGAACCGCCCAAAGATGCTGATCCTGTTGCGCGCAGAGACTGGGCAAGAGCTTGTAAATTACTGATTATGGATGCTCGAACAAGTCACTCGCAACGCTGCGATATCAATTACAAGTTGGAGATTGGAAGAGCTTTTATCGGCGAGAGGATGTATTTCCCTCATAACATCGACTTCAGAGGACGTGCATATGCCATTCCACCTCATTTGAATCATTTAGGTAACGATATGTGTCGTGGATTGTTAATGTTTTGGGAGGCAAAATCTATAGGTCAGAGAGGTTTACAATGGATGAAGATACACCTGGCCAATCTTTGTGGATTTGATAAGGCGGATTTCCAATCTCGTGTACAGTTTGTTGACGATCGCTTGGATGATATCTTTGATTCTGCGGACCATCCTCTTGATGTAAGTAACTATTCTTTAGTGCCATTGTAGAAAATGGAAATACTGACGTTGTATTTAGGGTCGTCGATTCTGGATGGAGGCTCCCGATCCATGGCAAGCTTTGGCGGTTTGCTTTGAGCTTGCTGATGCTCTTCGATCACCTGAGCCTACTGAATTCAAATCTCGATTACCTGTTCATCAAGACGGTACCTGCAACGGCCTTCAACATTATGCGGCCTTAGGCGGAGATGCTGAAGGCGCCGCGCAGGTCAATTTGGAACCTGGTGAGCGGCCAGCAGATATCTACACTTATGTTTCTGATCGAGTTAGCGAGTTAGTTGCGCAAGATGCCGCGAATGGCAATGCTATTGCAAAGATTTTTGAGGGTAAAGTTAAGCGGAAAGTTGTGAAACAGTCCGTTATGACAAACGTGTACGGCGTGACCTATGTCGGAGCGCGTGCACAAATTTTGTCACAGTTAAAAGACATCGATGGTATTCCGGAGGAGGCTTTATGGGTGAGTTCCCTCCAAATACGATATTTCTATAACTGATTTTATTAACCATTAACGTATAGTCTGGTGCTGCTTATCTTGCAAAACTTGTTTTTAAAGTTGTCCGCAACTTATTTTCTGGAGCTCATTTGATTCAGGATTGGTTTGGCGAGTGTGCTAAAAGAATCTCTAAATCTTTCCCTCCCAATACTACAGCCGAAAATGTAAAAGAAGGTATGACTGCGGTTGTCTGGACTACTCCACTCGGTCTTCCAGTGGTGCAGCCTTATCGCAATCCTACGCGCAAGCAAGTTACGACGAATCTACAGACGGTCTACATTTCTGAGCCAAGCGAGATGCATCCTGTTAATCCGCGAAAGCAGCAAGCTGGATTTCCACCGAATTACATTCACTCTCTTGATGCTACCCATATGCTCCTATCAGCGTTGGCGTGCGGTCGTAATGGTCTGACGTTTGCCGCTGTGCACGATTCGTACTGGACTCATGCTGCAGACGTTGATCGTATGAATGCTATTCTGCGAGATGCTTTTATCAAATTGCACGAAGGAGATCTGGTAACGAAATTAAAGGAAGAATTTGAGCAACGGTACAAGGGATACATGTATCCATTTGAAATAAATCGCACAAGTGCCGTCGCTAAGAAAGTCATGGAATGGAGAAGACAGTTCCGGAAAAAACTTGGACGCGCAGTTCAGCTTTGCGATGAGGTCAGAATTGAAACCAAGCGCAGGAGATTACTTGACAGCTCCGACCCACTGAAACGTGCTGAGGGCGAAAAAATGATTACTCCTATGAGTATTATTGGCGATGATACAGATTTAGAAAGTCTGCGCCCCCCTCCGATGAAAGTGAAGCTTACTCCTCGCCAATTATCGTCTGAGAATGAGGAGCTTGGCGGATTGACATCGGATGAAGTTATTCGGAAGACCCTTGGAATTGAGAAGACAACCGACGAGCTCAGCGTGTCAGAGTCAGCTGACGATGGCGAGATGGAATTTGATGAGTCTTTGTCAGGGGAGGACGCAGACGAGGTCGAGAGTGTGATTGAGGAAATGCCTGTGCAAGAGGCGATACTCAAGCAAGGCCGCGGACTCCCGGTTATGGTACCTTTAACTTTCCCTGAGGTGCCCCCCAAGGGTGATTTCGACGTCAAAAAGTTGAAGAACAGCTTGTACTTCTTCTCTTAGGCTGATCACTGGGTTATGACGGCGTAATGAACGATTTGTGATATTTTTTCCCCTTAATTATTGGGGGCAGATATGTGATGGATATTTTACAACGGTTTTGGGAGCCACATCCACAGAAAAGTGAAATTGGAAAAGCATGATGGCAGGATGTACATTGAGAAGGAACCATATACAGCATTTAGAGGGATTTGACAAGAGTATAAAAAATCTAGGAATAATGGATGTTATGTATATAGATATATGTGTCTGGCGATGAGCCTCTTTTTAAGTGAAGTCGTCTGGGTTTGTAAATAGTCAAATAGACATATATGATAAGAAATATTAGTAAACAAAGGAAGTCAAAGAGAATAAGATTAGATACACATTTTCGACAATCATTTTAGGCCGGGTAACAAGCGCCACCAAACAGAGTTTCTCGGACCTGACGGGGATTTGTAGTAGCCGTAGCTCATAGCCCAGAATTCTCTGCCAGCTCCAGTTCTCCATCATCACCTGTAGCCGCATTCCTCTGCTACAATGTTCTCCATAGTTCCTCGGGTAGGTGGCTCTGATTTGCGTGTATTGATGGGCTTCTAGTGCTGATTTTTTTATTTGTATAGTACTTTCTGGGGTTCCTGCCTCTTGCCGCCGGTGCCGAGTTGATTACGGTCTTCGGCATTGTCAACAAGGCCAGCGGTATCTACGGCCTGTTGTCTATCTTTACTGGTATGTTTAGGCTGCATAGTTGGTGAAATTGCTATGGCTTGCTAATGGTAGTTCAGGGCATCCGATAAACGCCGCCCAGTGGGTGCTTAATATCATTTCGATTATCCTTCTGCCGTTTTTCCTGTATGCTCTCCTCAGCGTCAGACGGCAAAACCCGCTGCCCGTTGTCGCATATTCTTATGTGTATCTTCTTGACATGCTGGCAAATATTGCATTTACAATCTTTTTCAGTGTGACCTGGTTCCGCGGGTTCGATAAGGTTGTCGCGAGCGGCGATGATGACGCGAACGCGGCCAAGCTCGACACTGCCTCGGAGCGAGGCGTCTCAATTTCCGTGATAGTTTTGGTGCTTTTGTTCAGACTTTACAGCTGTTTCGTGCTTTTTGGATATGCTCGTATGCTTGTGCGGAAGTCTGGTCTCCGTTTCGACAACGGTCAGGGCAAGTCTGCTATGCTGCAGTATGTCTTGCTTGGTCTGACGCCTTCGTTTTGGCGTAGAGGTGGCCGACGCGCTGGCAAGGGCCGCATGGTGACTACTCTAGAGGAGAGTGGATTTTAAGAGATGATATCTGCAATAAGGGAGAAGATTTCACCGACAACTTATGAGAGCTACAATGACTTTCACCAGCCAGCTATACGCGTCTGAAGATGCTGACTGGTTACTAAGCCATCGGCCAGGCGTGCAATCACTGGTTAAAAACTTTGGCTATTTAATTTTGCCTGCTGGCTTACGCAATTTGTAATATTAGTGTTCATGTTTACGTTTATGTTTTTGTTCTAATTTGCTTGCATCATTGTACTCATCAATATTACATGGGTCTTATCTGGTGGCGCATCTTGCTTCTTTATTTTCTCTTTCTTATCGCCAATTTCTAGTGGTTATTTTTTCGTCTATTATTTCAGAGTTATTTGTTGTTGGAACCGGAGTCTTAATTAGTTCACACTGCTTTAGCATCCAAATGTACTGTAATTTCTAATGGCAAATAGTTGAACTCAGCGATACTAGATAAGCGGTGGAGAATACATGGGGTTTGAACCAGTACCGAGGAACCTTAACGATCTCACGTGAATAACTTCTATGACTGATGATCGTACTTCTTGCTATACTAATAATCACTCGCGGCATCCAGACTTAGGCTGCAGCTGGTGTATGCATACTCAAAGCTAGAGTAAATGTGCATTTTACTGCTGTCAACTGCACACCCAAAGTAGTAAGTGCTTTTCACTACACTGTTCGTGAGTCCAGTCATGAAACTAAACCATAGTCATATTCCACAGTCCCCTTATTCTCCTGTCAAATAGAGACGAGTATTTAAATCGACCAACAAAATCCGCAGACTTTTGGCCTGCGCCTGATAGCGATGTTTTGAGTCCGCTTGATCTTGCTAGAGAAGAACATGGCACGTGGATAGGGATCACCAAGGAAGGACGAATAGCCATTCTGGTAAATTTTAGGGAAACGCAGAACTCAGGTATTATTTATGGAGTTTTTAAAAGAGAATAATTCAATCTTGTGACTGACATGGGCTTGTATCAGATGCCGTTAGTCCCATATCGAGAGGTGCTTTGGTGAAGCACTTTCTAGTGGCTCGTGACAAGACTACGTCAGAATGGGTAGAATCGGCAATTGCGAATGCTGGTCCTGGCGGTTTATTTTCGGTCGGTGGATTTAGTATGGTCTGCGGTGTACTTCGGCCCAAATCATCTCAGGACTCTCAGTCGACCGAAATTATTTACCAGGAGCGATTAGAGAGACTGGCTGTATTGACTAATCGCTCTACGTCTCTAAGTAGCGGTACTTCGTGGATTTTTGCACCCGAGGAATTTGTCAATCCGACAATACAGGAAAAGGAAAACTGCAGTGATACATATTCATTTGTAAGAGAGCATACCTACGGCATTTCAAATTCGCTATACACAGAACCTTGGCCAAAGGTGTACAGAGGCTGTGACCTTTTAAGTTCCATGATAGCCGAGGATATTGCTAGTGGAGGGATGAAGATCCAAAGCCAAGATGCTCTTATTCAATCTTTATTTGATATTCTATCTGTCGATGAGCTACCTCGAGAGGCTCTGCAAACTGGCGACCCTGTAGCTGTCTTTGACGCTTTGAGGCATAGTATAAAGGTACCAGTATTTTCAGCTGTTGATGGTGTTCTAAAGGAGGACTACGATTCATTATCTCCGGTACCTACAGAAGAATCGATCCAAAATGCTGCAGATGGAAATGTGATTGTGCAGCACGTCAAGTCACAGTTTGAGACTAATACCTCTGACAAGCCTTATGAATTCAAGAAAGGGATGTACTACGGGACCCGGACACAGACTCTTATATTAGTTGATAATTATGGGAATGTCACTTATGTAGAACGTGATTTGAATGATGTGACAAAGAAAGAGCCTGTTCTACATGAGTTTAAGATAGATGGATGGAGCGAATAACAAACTGCGTTGGTGATGCCAAACTTATGAACTGGAAAAAGATGAAAAAGATTAAAGATAGAGAAACCCCATCTGTACCTATTCACTAAAAAAGATCATCATAAACATTCCGAATATTTTCGTTATTAATTATAGCCAAATTGTTGCAGGTTTGGGCGAGAAAGCAGTTTGCATATTTATTACCCGGCTTTTAATATTACCCGGAAAGAGGTCTTGCTCAACCGAGAAAAAAAAATCGCAGACTTTGCTCCTGATCATCAGCCATCTCGATAGCAATTTCAGACTTGATACTTGCCCAGCATGGATAACGAGCAGGTTGCCTACGATTATGATGATTTTATCCAGAAAACCGGTGACTACGACTTTGAGGACGACGAGCCGCTGGCTACAGACTTAATTGAGACAGAGACGTATGTGTAACTGCAAGCGCTTTTATCTTTTTTGATCCAGAAAAGTAGAATTTTATTAATCTGATGTAATTTATAGTATTGATGAGGAATTGCTTCTTAAGCAGCAGCAGCTGTTTCAGCATCAGCTTCAGTTACAGCAGCAACAAGCAGTATGACTTTTACTGGTCTTCACAACAGTTCAAACGCGTGTGCTAATGTAAACCTAGGCTGCCCAACTTCCAGATGCGATCCGCAACTTTATTCTCTATTTTCAACATTGTTTGAAGGAAAATAATGTTTACGATTTGCATGGATGCTACGAAAACACGTTCAACAGACTGACTGAGAAGTTCTACAAGAATACTCCTTGGCCGGATCCGCATGAGGTCATTGCTCCTCTTGTAGAGAACGACCAGCCTTTCGTTACTCTTTACACCGAGATGTACTACCGTCATTTATATGCCAAACTACAACCTGATCTCGTGGATCGCTTTGCGTCGTACGATAATTACTGTGTCTGGTTCAATTATGTGTTTGATCCTAACTCTCCTACTGACTTGGAGCTGCCTACTGTATGTCTTTGTTATATAATCATTCATACGTTGTGAATATGTTAGCACTAACACCGGCTCCTATAGAACTGGGCTTGGGATATCATTGATGAATTCATTTACCAGTTCAACAGCTTTGCGCTCTACCGCAGTCGAACCGTTCGCAAGTCTCACAACGAGGAGGAAATCCAGCAGTTGCGCGATCATCCTCAAGCTTGGAGTTCCTATGGTGTTCTTAACGTTCTTTATTCGTTTATTCAAAAATCCCGAATCAATGAGCAGCTCGAAGCAGTAAGAGACGGTCGAGATCCCGATGAGGTTGCTGGAAGTGATGGCTCGCGATCTCTTTACAAGACTCTTGGTTACTTTTCGATTATTGGTTTGCTACGCGTGCATACCCTCCTTGGCGACTTTACTCTTGCCTTGAAGACTATGGAAAGCATTGATTTGAATAAGAAAACGAAATATTCTCGTGTGGCTGGTGCTCAGTTTACTATTTACTACTACGTTGGCTTCTGCTACATGATGTTGCGTCGCTACTCCGACGCGATCAAGGCGTTTTCTCACATTCTGTTGTTCATTTCCCGATCAAAGTCGTTCCATAATCGATCGGCTCAGTACGATTCCGTCACCAAGCGATCAGACCAAATGTACGCTCTTCTTGCCATCTGCGTTGCTCTTTGCCCAACGCGTCTCGATGACTCGATCCACACCACTTTGCGCGAAAAGAACGGCGAGCAGCTTGCTCGCATGCAGCGCGGCGGCGAGGAGTCTCTTCCTGTATTTGAAGAGCTGTTCACTTTTGCATCCCCCAAGTTTATGATGCTTGGACCTCCTGACTATGAGAATCCTGCCAACAACATTGATCCTCTGCAGCACCATCTTAAGGTGTTCATGATGGATGTCAAGAACACCATGCTGGCTCCCACGCTTCGCAGCTATCTCAAGCTGTACACTACCTTGAACATTGAGAAACTCGCGACATTTGTTGAGATCTCACCTGAGGAGTTACGTTCTGCTCTTGTTGTCTTTAAGCAGAAGAGTCGCCAAGTGCGGTGGACCGAGGGCTCACTTTTAGATGGCGAGGTCGTCAATGTTTCTGACCTTGACATCACTCTTAATGGAGATCTTATTGATATCTCTGAGGCAAGAATTGTTCGTAAATTTGGTGATTGGTTTTTGAGAAACGCGGCCAAGTACTATGCTGTTCAGGATACCATCGCAAACAAGAATCCGACTGTAGAGGATGGAAAAGAGAACAAGGAGCACGGCAAAAGACGGGAGCGGAGAGAAAAGGGCGGAGAGAAAAGCTCCAAGTAAATCAGGGTTTGAGTGAGATGAGTACATGGTGAATAGTAGACTATCTACATTTTTGTATAGAAAGCTATCATGTTTGTTTGTTTGTATTTTTCACTCTGAATTTATTCATGTTTAGCATGAAATCGTTTTGAGAGGTTCTTCAGGTTCCAATTATTGGAGCTCTTATTGTGTAGGGAAGATACTTAAGATATATAGTCTATTACAATATCGATAATTCTCATAGGGTAAGGGTAATTAAAAAAAATTCAAAATCACGAGTTGAATTGAAGACTCATTTTCCTTTTCTCTCTTCACCCACACTAAACCATGCCTTCTCCGACCTCTCCGGTGAACCCTGCGCCTGGTGTGCCCAAGGTAGGTTACCCATTGGAATTTAATTTGTGGATAGATGAGGTGGTCTAATGGTGAATTGCGAGCAGGTTGTTGTACAGCCTGCAGCGGAGACGACGCGGTCATTACTAGCCAAATCTCCAGAGTCGAATGTTATACCGGTATATGCTTTCCTGCCTTCTGACTTCCTAACACCATCAATTGCCTACTTGAAATTAAAGAATGCGGCACCGAGCGGAACATATTCGTTTTTGTTCGAAAGTGCATTCAATGGGGAGTCGATTGGTCGGTATAGTTTCTTAGGAGCGAATCCCCGCAAAATAGTCACCACTGGCAACGGATTTGGCGCGGATGTTGACCCTTTGACTGAGCTCGAGACTGAATTAAATCAGTACAATGTCTTGAAGCAAACCGGTCTTCCTCCGCTTTCTGGCGGAGCAATTGGTTATGTGTCATACGACTGCATTAAGTATTTCGAGCCTAAAACAAAACGGGATCTCAAAGATAATCTTGGAATTCCCGAGAGTATTATGATGATTTTTGACACTATAGTCGCCTTCGATCACGTCTTCCAGCGTGTGCAAATCATCACCAACATTCACGTACCAAAATCTGGATTCGACCTTGACGTCGCCCTGGAGTCCGCACAGAATAAGATTCAAGAAGTCGCCAAAGTTCTTTATGCTCCGACAGTTGATATGCCTGAGCAGCCACCTATTGTTCCCAATCAACAATATACTTCTAATATTGGTCAAGAAGGATACGAAAGTCATGTCAAAAGCTTAAAAGAGCATATCTATCAGGGTGACATTTTTCAAGGCGTTCCTTCGCAGCGCGTTGCTCGCCCCACATCTCTTCACCCTTTCAACATATATCGGCATCTCCGCACTGTGAACCCGTCGCCGTACATGTTCTATATTGATAATGTGGATTTCCAAATAGTTGGCGCTAGTCCGGAACTGCTCGTCAAGTCTGAAAACGGGCGCGTAATCACGCATCCTATTGCTGGCACAGTTCCACGGGGAAAATCTCGCGAAGAAGACGACAAGCTTGCTACTGAGCTCAAGTCATCGCTTAAAGATCGAGCTGAGCATGTCATGTTGGTTGACCTTGCCCGCAATGATATCACTCGTGTGTGCGATCCTAAAACAACTACTGTTGACCGACTTATGGTCGTCGAGCGGTTTTCGCATGTCATGCATCTCGTCAGTCAAGTATCGGGTGTTTTGCGCGCAGGAAAGACAAGGTTTGATGCATTCCGTAGTATTTTCCCGGCTGGTACCGTCTCCGGCGCACCCAAAGTCCGTGCGATGCAGCTTATCTCTGAGCTTGAAGGCGAGCGAAGAGGTATTTATGCCGGTGCTGTCGGACACTGGGGATATGAGGACTCGAGCATGGATACCTGCATTGCTCTACGAACTATGCTAGTCAAAGACGGTGTTGCCTATTTACAGGCCGGAGGTGGTATTGTGTATGACTCTGATCCTTATGATGAGTACTTGGAGAGCATGAACAAGTTGGGTGCAAACATGCGCACCATCGCTGAAGCGGAGAAATTATACACGTAGTTTATAAGTCGGTCTATATTTTATAAATTTCTTCAATTTTGCTACTTGTATATCTTATTTTCATAAATCGCTGGCAACCCACGAGCTTGTAGTCATCTGATTCACTATAATACGATAATTCCTAAAACTACCGAGCTGAGTGCGGCAAGACTGTTGGTCAAGTAGTTTGAACGACTACACTTTTTAGCCGCACGGCAGCAGCCAAATTAATTTTATGAGCAAATTGTTTTAATTATAAAGTATTGATCTGAATTCTTTTGCATTTCAGAAATTAATCAAAGGATTGGAAGATATTTATAAAACAATTTTTTTTTCGGCTGCAAAATGCTTAACCGCTAATGATCAGCATAAACAAAAAACATAGAGACCATCAAGCTAGAACCACAGCTATTTAGTGAATGCATTTAGAAACAAATATGATTATTTTTTTTGGTACTTATTGCTCATAATAATTGACAAACAGAAACAGAAACAAACAAACACTAAAAATAATATTCCTGGCACCCTGAACCAAAGCAAATGCTTAAAAACACGCCAAATGCGAAACCAAATTAACCAGCAAAAAAGAAAAAGAAACAAAAAAAAAAAAAAATTTCAATTAATACCACGTCTATGGGGCTTCTGAACCGGTATTCTGGTCAGGAGGAGCAGTTGTCGCATTAAGACTCGCGACTCCAGAATTCATATCACTCATTGTAAATAATAATTCATCATCGTCACCAGGGGCGCTGCCATCTGCAGGGCCACCACTTCCACCACTTCGATCAGATTGTGCAACTCCAGTACCCCGGCGAGAAGATGACGAGGATATGATTGACGGTCTTTTGTCTGAAGCATGCTTGCTGTCTCCATGAAAGCTATCGGCATCCAAGTCATCCTCGCCACCATACCGATGAGATTCATCTTCATCGTCATCTTCAAAAACCGCTGCATCATGATATCTCTCGGCAGTCAGCCCTTCGCTGAGCCGAGATGGAATTGCGGGGGTGTGCGGGGTACTTGGTGAGAAACCTCGCCCTCCACTGCCGCCAGACGAATATGATCCTGCAGCGACTGATCCAGATACAGGCGAGCCTTTAACTACTTGCTGACCAGTAGCAGGATTCTGGTGGATTGACGCGGACATACTATCAGTCAGAACAGCGTGACTTTCCCTCAAAATCTGAAACCGAGATAGAGATGTCCTAGGCACCGAGGTGCCCGAATTCCCAGACGCGGTACTGCCTACACTAGAGCTGCTCTGACGACGCAAAGACAATGACTTCAGCGGTCCTTGTAGCTCTAACATACGCATAAAATCAGTCAGATTCGCTTTGTCTTCTTCTGGTGTGATATAACTGATATTGCTAGACGCACTCGGCCGACGTTCTCTTTGAAGAGAAGAGGGGACGGTAGAAGACGTAGAAGCAGACGAAACAGAAGATGGCTGCTGTGTTTGCCACTGATTGCGAGAACTGAACGAGGAGCTATAACGTCTGATACTTGAAGAGGTTGGAGTTCCGATAGGAATCGATGTAGAGGAACGATTTGCTCCAGGCGAAATAGCCATCTGTGCTACAGCCTGAGACCCAGACGAAAAGCTGCTCCGCGATACGCTCGGTTTCGCATTTCCAGTCAGAGATGACGACGAAGAAACTCTATGATAAGAGTAGCGAGCACCGACAGCGGGGTCGGAAGAGGATGATTCTGAGAGCGAAGGGGATTTGAAAGGCTGAACAAATGATGCGCGGGGCGGGTGATCCTACCAGGTATTAGTGAAGGGCAAATTCCGATGAAAAGAGGAGTATCTTACTATCGAATTTATGGAAGAATGTGATCCTGATATGCCGATATTTCTCGCCGAGGATGCCGAGCTTGACAGCGATTGCTGATGGCGATGAGCAGAAAGCTGACTTGTGCCTGGTATCGGAGTTCCTGCCGTGGCCACAGTAGCAGTAGCAGGCTGGTTAGGATAAAAAGAAGTCAAGCTGCTGTATGACACGCCGGCTTCGACCAGACTGTTGCCATCTGTAGTACGAGAAGGAAGGCTGCTAATTGGCCCAGGGCTCTTTGATGATCGGGAATGTCGTCGAACACTTACAGCAGACGAAGCAGACGCAGAGACATAGGGCTGATGATGCTGAGTAATATAATCATGCTGATCCAAGTTCAAAAAGTGAGAACTAAGAAGACTCTCTGATTCATCGACTCTAAATTCGCAATTCGTGCGATAAGACACACCAACAACAAACGCACCACCGGATGTCTCGATCCTGTGCAGTTTGTGATTTTGAAAATGATGTTGATCTTCTCCAGGAAGTACTGGAATCGATAGCCCAATCCGCCCTCGACTAGAAATTGGATATGCGCCATTCAAAATGCGGCAGGATAATTTTAAAGCGGTAGGGCTGATCTTTGATTTACTCATTTTTCTGCGCAAACGCCAAGCTGGAAGAAGTCGTACATAAGCGTATAGCGAGCGAAATAAAACGATTGACTTTTTGTAGATAATAGGAGGCTCATCATTGCCGACGATCCTTGGATCAAGTTCAATCCGCCAACGCTCTAATACAATCTCTGGCCTTCGAACATCTGATCGCGGAACGGTGGCGTCAACGTTCCATCGCTTACCTTCTTGATCTAATATCACAAGTATTTGACTAGGCGAAAGATCACGAGTATCAAGCACGGTTTCGATAATGAGAGGGGGTGCGGTGACATAGTCGTTGTCTGTAAGTTTATCCAGAGCTTTCCATACCCGTAGCTCTTCACGAAAAGCATCAGTGTCTTCAAGCTCAAGATTAAACCACTTGTTTGTCTTTTTTGTAGTCGAACCGCGTAGATATACAGGAGGAACTGATATCCGAGACTGTATGATAACCGCAGCAGCTTTAGAAAATAGGTTCTGTAACGGAGATCTTGTCAGTATAAACTATTTTACACAAACTACAAACTCCGCGGTACACTGACCTGCAAGATCTGATTCAACTTTGCAGAATTTGACATGCCGGAGGCCGAAGCCAAAGGCATGGAAGTTTGCGAAGGTGTACGGGCAGGCGCAGATACGCTCATCACGACAAATCAACAAAAGACGAGGAAGCAGAGGAAGACGGTCATTTCTCAGAAGGAAGACTCAAGACACTGCGACTGAACTTGGCTTCTTCCAGCTACAGCACAACAGCAAGAAAAGAAGACTGCTTGCTGAGAATGTTTGCTGATACCGGTAATAAGATAAACAAGATCTTGCTGTCGATGGGTTGGGCTCGATAGTTCGATAGACAGCTGGCGGTGATAAACGCGCTCTGCGTCAGTGGCTCGATTAAAGTGCGCGCTAACAAACATCGAAACGTTATTTCCAGAACATCGACTAAGTTATCTGCCAATTCGCTTCCGCCTCTATTTGATCTTTAAAACCCGACAATGGCTCTCCGCGGTCGGGCTGCTTACGTACATCGTAGATTTGTATCTACATTGCATGTCGAGCAGCTCAATCATCGTGAGGTGGAAAGCAAATGGCGAAAAATCTGGAGCGAGAACCCAGCTCCGGGCGTGCCCTCTCGAGGCAAATTCTACTGCCTCTCGATGTTTCCCTATCCTTCTGGAAATCTGCATATGGGCCATGTTCGTGTATACACAATAAGCGATGTAATTTCACGATTTAGACGAATGCGGGGATATGACGTGCTTCATCCTATGGGCTGGGATGCCTTTGGCTTGCCAGCCGAGAACGCGGCTATCGAACGCAACGCGGATCCTCACCTTTGGACTCAGCAGAATATCGCAAACATGAAGGAGCAGTTGCAAAGGATGTTGGTTAATTTTGACTGGGATAAGGTATACTTTGAACCATCCAGGTGCCATTTTTCTAATGTTACTAACTTGCTTAAAGGAACTTACGACATGTTCTCCGGATTATTACGAGCATACGCAAAAGCTATTTCTTGATTTATTCAAAGCAAACTACGCATATCGAGCACGAGCTGCCGTTAACTGGGATCCAGTTGACCAAACTGTTCTAGCCAATGAACAAGTAGACAGCGAAGGCAGGTCCTGGCGCTCGGGAGCTCTTGTGGAGCAAAAATTACTCTCTCAATGGTTTTTCAGGGTTACCGCGCTTGCAGACGAGCTAGACAAAGATCTTGAGCTACTCAGTGAATGGCCTTCTGCAGTCACAACACAACAATCACACTGGATCGGGCGTTCACAGGGTGCAGAGATTGATTTCGAACTCACAGATGGCAGCAAACCTTTGACGGTATACACCACACGTCCGGATACATTACCAGGCGTTCAGTTCATAGCAGTAGCTGCATCTCACAATGTCTGCCAATCGCGCCCTGAAATATGCGAGTTGATAACACGAATGAAGGCCATAGATCCGGATTCAAATGAGGGCCTGCTTATACCTGGGTTACATGCTATTCATCCGTTGACAGGAGAAGAGATTCCTGTTTTCACAGCTCCTTATGTTTTGAGTGATTATGCTCGAGGGGCTGTGATGGGAGTACCTGCCCATGACAATAGAGACTATGCATTTTGGAAGCAAAATATGCCCGGGAAACCTGTGCATTATGTCGTTATACCTGAGGGTTCAAGTGAGAGGATAGAGAACGGGCCTTACACCGAAAAGGCAGGCATAATTTCTCCTTCAATTCCAAAGTATGGAGGTAAGACCATCAAAGATGGCACGGCTTTGATAATGAAGGATCTTGAGACCTCTGGCACTGGTCATGCGACAACTAATTTCAAGATTCGAGACTGGCTTGTTAGTCGCCAGCGATATTGGGGAGCACCCATTCCTATCATTCACTGTGACTCTTGTGGGGCTGTCCCAGTTCCAGAAGAGGAACTTCCCGTTTTACTTCCCTCTAGGATCAAGTCTGAGGGAAGCGGATCGCCTCTCGCAAGAGATGAGGAATGGGTCAATGTTGCGTGTCCAAAATGTAAGCAGCCAGCTAAACGCGACACTGATACTATGGATACATTTGTCGACAGCTCGTGGTATTTTTTCCGATTTGCAGACACGCATAATAAAAGAGAGCCGTTTTCATACGAGACGGCTTCCTCGCAGCTTCCAGTTGATCTTTACATTGGAGGCTCGGAGCATGCAATTTTGCATTTACTTTACTCTCGCTTTTTTGGCAAATTTTTAATGAAACAAGGTCAATGGAGCGGAGGAGACTTGAATGGAGAACCGTTTCGGAAACTCATTACACAGGGTATGGTGCACGGTCGCACATTTACCACGCCCGAGACTGGCAGATTTTTAAAACCTGAAGAAGTTGATTTATCTGGTTCGTTTATATTTTCCAAGTCGTGATATCTTTCCCAATGTTAATACTAACAAGCATGTTTTGTAGATTCGGCCAAACCGATTATCAGGGCTACTGGAAAAACACCGAACATTTCTTATGAAAAGATGTCGAAGTCGAAATACAACGGCGCAAACCCAGATGACTGCATCAACAAATACGGAGCCGATGCGACGCGTGCACATATCCTTTTCCAGGCACCAATCCAGGATACACTTGAATGGGACGAGAATAAGATTGTCGGCATTCAACGATGGCTGTCTCGTGTTTGGAGACACGTACTGACTGTTTGCGACGACGCTCAAAAGCAAGACATCTCTGACTTCACTATTCCTGCGACTGATAGTAGGACAGAGGCAGAAGTCAAGCTATGGAATGACATACAGAGTACTATTGCTAAAATAACAACAGCATTGGCAAGCGACTACACTCTCAATACGTCAATATCCAACTACAACAAACTGACAAATAGCATACTTGACGCTTATAGAAAGTCGAAGGAATCTACCAGTGAGGCAGACAAAGTAGGCACTGCAATCATGTTTAATTCAGTGATGAAGCTCATTCAGGTGGCGGCTCCAGTCATTCCTGCTACCGCTGAAGAATGCTGGGCGGTACTTTTACAAGTTCAAAAGAAGGCTTGGTCGTCTGTTTTCGAGATTGGGTCATGGCCAGAAGCCGAAGAGCTACAGTCGCTATCGCCACTGGTCGATCATGTGGTGTTTGTGAATGGCAAGATGAGGTTTATGGCCAAACTGGATGAAAACTGGTCCCAAGACCAAATGGTGGATGCTATTATGCAGACACCAGAAGGTCAACACTGGCTAGACGCGAAGGCTGAAGGAAAGAAGATACAGCGAGTGATTGTTCCAAAGGGACGCAAAAACGTCAGTTTCATTTTGAAGTAGGAGACATGTATATAGAAAACTCTAGATTTTTGTACATAAGGCTTTATAATGAGCATGCAAAGAAAATTACGTAGACACGCAACGTCTCAGCTTCTATGTTTTTTTAATCCGTATATTCACAGGTAAAGTACATGCATGAAAATATTACACTAAAACGTATCCATAACTTTTCCCTTTTCAATCCTCTAAGCCTATATAATGAGTTAGCATTTAGCCACCACCTGTTTCCAGAAACTAACGCACCTTCAACGCGAACTTTCGCTGGGGGAAAGCAACATTCTTCTTCTTCTGCTTCTCGGTAACCAAGCTCTTCTGCTTGGGGGTGAGAGCTCTCCGCAGAGCGCGAGTCTTCTTAACGCGGAGATCGACGGGAAGGTACTTCTTCTCGGCGTAGAAGAGACGGAGCTGACCACGCTGCTGCTGATTGATGACAGTGAGAACACGGGCAATCGACTTGCGAACAGTGTTGATGCGGATCAGGCCAGAGGCAGAGCCGCCTCTGGCTTTCTGGGCCTTGAGCGTCGAAAGCTCTAGCTTCAACTCATCGAGCTGCTTCTCGAGGTCCGCCTTGGACTTTTCACGGAGAGTGTAGGCCTTGACACCGGGCTATAGTGAGAATAGGTTAGATCCAGACGCTTCTCAACATCTTAATGAGAGATAATACACACCATTATGACTGTTGTTGAATTGGATATGAACGGTGGTTGCTGAGCTAACTACTAACTGCCGCTTCACTATCATCGCAGACGACTTCAAGGTTCTGTGTTGTGCGGCGTCTTCTGTGTGACTGCTAAATCAGTACTTTAGGGTTAAGACCTAAAATAAGTCAGCTGATTTGCCAGTCCAGAGCATGCGGCTTACTCAAATGTACGCAAGGGTCAACATTTCAATCACGTGCGACTTGTCGTCTCAATCAGGCTGTACACACCCATTTGAGCAAATGTAGTCTGAATCCTCCGCAATACTGCCTCGAGATGTCTGAATTTGGCTCATATGCAAGCTTCGGCCAGCTACGGTCGCAGGCTCGACAGCTCGAATCCCAGACTGAGTCTCTATTTCTTCAATACTCTGCTTTTTCACAGCATCCCCCAGCAGAGCCGACGAGTGAGGAAACAAGGGTTGTCAAGGATTTGGATGCAATCCTCACGCAAGTACGACTAACAATCCCCCTTGATATCGATGCGAATCTATTCAATTGCAAATGATTGTTAACAGTCTTATTTAGCGCGAAGAGATTCTTGCCTCTCTCACCCGCTTGCTCGACTCAGAGCAGCTCGCGTCAGCTACAAAGCTTCAACATCTTCAACGCCACAAGGAAATCCTCGTCGAGCATCAGAGAGAGTTCTCTCGCCTCACATCTGTTATAAATCATGAACGACAACGTGCCAATTTGCTCACATCCGTGCATAACGACATCGATTCGTTCTCACGAAATACAAACTCCTCGTCGTCGGCACCCGTCGATCCTCGTCGTGAGGCAGAATATATGCTCAATGAACGATCGCGAATTGAACGCTCAGATAACTTAGTTGACGGTATTCTTTCACAGGCGTACGCTACCCGAGAAGAGTTTGGAAGACAGCGACAGGTACTGGCCAATGTCCAGCGACGAGTAACGAGCACCGCCAGTCGGATTCCTGGCATCAACACAGTGATATCAAAGATCAATACTCGCAAGAAACGGGACAGCCTAATTATTGCAACTCTTATTTCTCTTTGTATTTTGGTTTTATTTTTCTTGCGATAGGTCATTCTGGGGTCAATATGTTTGGCCGAGTGGTTAAGGCGAAAGACTCGAATTGAATATTTGATATCTTTTCTCGTTTCGAGGCGCAGGTTCTATATATTTAACATGAAAGTTAAGACGATGATGGAACGAACTAGAGCAATTATTGCATGACATTTATTTAATACTGGCAACCCTTTCTGGAGAATATTGAGCTGTATCCATCGTAGTGTGTATATGCTTATGTGGCAATGGGGAATGCAATTTAATGTTGAGTATGTATGTTCGAGGATCTCCCGGATTTTTTCATGCTTATATTGCCAGACCGATATTTTTGTGGTTCTGTGACCACTTCATCACCGTTTTGGCATGTATAATTACAATTCTCTGCATTCATATATATCCAATTATTTGCTGTTTTAACCGTTATCTTGATTGTCTCGCCGATCCTGCTGATGGGCATTATGTCATCAGATGCAAACTTTAAACTCCCAACCAATTTTTTTTCTCGCCCTAAGTTATTCAGCTCGCTCCATCGCGCCTCTCTTGTTTTACACACATATTCTGATTTTACGCGGTTGAGATCAGAATGGATTACCAATCTGTATTTGGTGCTACTGCTGCTGCCATTAATGGCGGTGCTACGCCGCTAAGCGCTAACGCGCAAGAACAGACAATGGCGACTGTTTTATGTTGTAACTGCGGTGTTCCTATTGATGGTACCAGCGGTCTGTCAATGTGTTATGATTGTATCAAGCTGTCTGTTGATATTACGGATGGTATTCAAAAGGAAAGTACTCTTAGCTTTTGCCGAAATTGCGAGCGTTTTCTGCGGCCGCCCAGTCAATGGGTGACTGCTACTTTAGAGAGCCGAGAATTGCTTGCTTTGTGCCTGAAGCGACTGAAAGGTTTGCAAAAGGTTCGTTTTTCTCATTACAAGTTCATTAGTCTTATATCGAGCTAACTGGATTACGTGTCTCAGGTCCGCCTTATCGACGCATCATTTATCTGGACCGAACCTCATTCTCGCAGAATTAAAGTCAAGCTTACTGTTCAGCGCGAGGCCTTCAATAATACGATTGTCCAGCAGTCTTTTGAAGTTGAATACGTTGTTGTTGCTACACAGTGCCCGGATTGTGCTAAATCTTTTACCGTAAACACATGGCGTGCCACGGTGCAGATTCGACAGAAAGTTCCTCATAAGCGTACATTTTTCTATCTCGAGCAACTGATTCTAAAGCACAATGCTCACCGGGACACGATCTCGATTTTGGAAACAAAAGATGGCCTTGATTTCTTTTACAGTCAGAAGAATCACGCTATTAAGATGCTTGATTTCTTGAGCGGAGTTACGCCCATTCGCACAAAGAAATCTGAAGAGCTGATTTCAATGGATACGCATACAGCAGTACGCAGTTACAAGTTTACATTCTCTGTTGAGATTGTACCAATATGTAAAGACGATCTGGTGTGTTTACCTAAGAAACTTGCGCGGGCGTCGGGCAATATTTCGCAGTTGGTCCTTTGCTCTCGTGTCGGTAACGCAGTTCATCTTCTCGATCCATCCAGCCTTGATGCGACAGATTTGCAACCTTCTGTCTACTGGCGCCAGCCCTTCACTTCTCTTGCCAACAGTTCAACTTTAACGGAATTCGTTGTTCTTGATATTGAGCTGACTGGAACTGAAAAGGGAAGGTTGGCAATGGCTGATGCTACAGTGGCTCGATCTGTAGACATGGGTCGCAATGACACGACATACTATGTCAGAACCCATCTTGGTGGTATTCTGCACCCTGGAGACACCGTTCTCGGATATTTCCTTTCGAATGCCAATTTCAACCATGATCTCTGGGATACTTTGGATCAGCGAAACGTGCCGGATGTCGTTCTTGTCAAGAAGTCCTATCCTCGCAAGAAGAAGAACAAAGGCCGCAACTGGCGTCTGCGTCGTATGGCTAAGGAGTACAACGATAGAGATGACAATACAACTCAGTCCACCAAGCAGAGACAGATGGAGGCCGACAGAATTGAGCGCGACTATGAGATTTTCTTGCAAGAACTCGAAGAGGATCCAGAACTACGTAGCACAATTAATCTCTACAAGTCCTCAAATTCGCAGAATCCTGAAAAAGCGCGACCCGCACGGCCGACAAAGATGGATATGGATGGTATTGAAGAGGCTCAAGTCAGCATGGACGCAGATGGCGATGCTGCAATGGAGACAGATGGTGGAGATGAAGGTGTCGAATCTGATGACGAATCTGATGGATCAGCACCTGACGTTGGTCTTGATGAGCTATTGGATGAGATTGACGAGCTCACCTTGGAGGACGCTTACTTGTCCGAATAAGCTGCTTTATCTTTATTACTTAGTTTATTTGGAATATTGATTCATAACCTCTGTTTATTAAGCACAACTTATCTGGCATGAGTTCAGTGGTTCGTACTCATATTCTTGATTTTTGGTCGTCATTTCATAGGGAGGTTTTCCTGGTTACATTCGTTATGTGGCAATAGAGATGAGGTCGATTGCCATTGTTTAATTGGACAATAATTCAACTTTGAACCCTTTCCGCGTAACAATCCCATCAACCGTAAAGCAACATGCAGACAACTATTTTTTCAGTTTTCGGAATCTCAGCCCTTCTACTATTTGATATCCTTGTAACTCCACTTCTCTGTGAGCTTCTTTTTGTACTTGCGACCCTTAAATACCTGGACTCTGGCTTCGATCACACCACGCTCTTGCAAGCTTATGAACCGCTCTTTGGCCAGATTGCCTTCTGGTTTAAGAAGTCTCAAAGAATCAGTCAGTTCGTCCGCTAACTTAAGAGTCATTGGCTGCTCGGGCACTCTATATTTTCCGAGTTTATGTTTCCGAATAGTACGCACTGGCTTGCTAAGATTGATTAAAGTCGATTCATCCTTGGTGATAATATTGTTCGGAGCAGGTGACTCTCTTTTGATCAAATCATCTTCTTCTTTCTTGATAGAAACAAGCGTAGAATGTTCTTCCTCTTCTTCAGCATCACTATCAACCTCATCAAGTCCTAGCCTTTCCCGCTCGTCTAGAAGCTCTCCTAATTGTCGGATACGCTCTTGTCGGTCTTCTTCTCGTTTCCGTTCTTTATCTTCTTGTTCAAGCTTGAGATGTTCCTCCGCTAGGACAGCTTGCCATGAGTCCAACGACGGATTATAGGAGATTCCTTCCTTTGGTAAATCAACAGCTCTTCGCGATTCTTTAAATGCAATAGGTGGCTCCGACATTGTCACTGGTGGCTTCTCTTTTCGGACATAGCTCAAGGTTCTTGCTAATCCAATCTGCTTCCCATTTGCATGAATGTCTGTCTTGCTGCGAACCCCCTTCTTTTCTTTCTCCTGCGCCATTCGAACCTTTAGCAGCGCTGACTCCGATTCTGAATTGTCCGATTCTGCATTATCGGCCCAAGCATCATAGATATCTCCTAGAATATGACTCTCTCTCTCTAAATTTGCCACTGAAGCCTTTCCATCGGCTTGTCGACGCGCTTTGCGAAGAAGCCGTCCAAGATCTTTATAAGATACTCCCTGAACTTTTCCTTTCTTGCGTTCCTCGTGCGCTTCATTTTCTTTTGTTCGCTTCCGAGCAATTAATGCTGGAATAGCTGAGCGTTCCGCTAAAATCTGGTCAGCTTTTAACGGTCTCGAGAGGGCAATTGGAACCTTGCTAGAGGCAAGATCGTCGACAGCAAAAAGTTTGTCGGAGTCTAATTTGTCAAATGTAGTTCTATTTGAAGAAAAAAAGAAATTTAGCATTGAATTTGTGACGGAAAGAAAAATAGCATAGTGATAACGTACCCGACAATAATTTGCTCCTCGCGAGCAGTTTCGAGACCTTGCTCGACTTTCGAAACATCAATGTTCTTGCGCCATGCCTTTTTCCCTTTACGCGAGGGCTGAGCTCTAGTTTTACTCATTCTCTAAAATCAACAAAACTTTTTTTATAAGGATCCTTATAAGAAAAAGTCCAGGTAAAGTGTCTTAACCCAAATCTAATTCTCAAGAATTGATTCGCGACAGTACTGGAGTTTTCACTATTTTTTTTTCTTCTGCTAACTCCCAAGTTGATGCGGCGCGGTTGGGAGTTTAAGAGCCCTAAGCCTTATACACGATAGATTCGGCGTATGAAGCAGGAGACGCACAGATGCTGAGTGAGTTATGCTAATTCCCAAATTTTATTCAGTGGCCGACGAAAGAATTTAGAATTTATATTTTCCCTCAGATCCATTTCAGAAGATCGACTTTGTGCGAAAGCTAATATACAGAATGGCTTCGAATACACGAAAGAGAGATTGGTTCTCTACAGAAGAACATGAAGGGTCTGATTATTGTAAATCTGGAACAGACAGCGACGACGGTTCTGAAACGAATGTACCAACGGCGATGAAGGACAAAAAGCAGAAAACTGTCAAGGTCGAGAAGGGCAAAAGTGCGGTTAGCAAGTCAAAAGCAAATTTTCGGTTTAAGACTGTCTCTGATGATGAAGACGAAGAGGAGAACGAGAGCAGAGCAAATGCCACTGCAAAGCGGAAGTCTAATGCTCCTGTGTTTCAGTTTGGAAGGCGCTTTGAATCATCTGAGGACGAAGTCGATGGCAGCGAACAAGAAGAAGATGATGAAGCAGAAGAAGAGGATGATAATGATTGCGGTGATGCAAACAAAGCAAGTGATGATGAAGATGAGGAATCTTACATTATTGGAGCATCATCTGGAACCGATGGCAAGGTAAGAGATGTTCTTCGCCGCCTCTCAACAAAAGAACTGGAAGACAATCGCGCACGCATAGAAAAGACAGGTGTCGTTTACTTATCGCGAACCCCTCCATTTATGAAACCGGGAAAAGTTCGCCAGATTCTTTCACGTTTTGGAGAACTGGATCGAATTTTTCTTGCACCAGAAGATCCGAAATCATATACCCGTCGAGTTCGTTTTGGTGGAAACAAAAAGAGAAATTTTGTTGAAGGCTGGGTCGAGTTTAAAGACAAGAGAAAAGCAAAGTTGTGTGCATCTACTCTAAATGGTCAAATCATTGGTAAGACTGAGTCACTACTTGAAAATTTCACCGAACACATGTCAAGACTAATATATGATTTACAGGGGGTAACAAGAGATCATACTATTACGACGACATCCTAAACATCAAATATCTCCCGAAATTCAAGTGGCACAATCTAACAGAACAAATTGCTTACGAAAATCAAGTCCGACAAGCCAAATTACGAGCCGAGATATCTCAAGCTACTCGAGAAAATAAAGCATATATAAAGAATGTTGGTCGCGCAAAGATGATTGAGAATATTAAGGCGAAGAGGGCGGCTAAAGAGGAGCAACAAAATGCTAACTCTGATAGCAAGTCTAACGCAAAGCCAAATAGTGAAGCAGAAGTGGATATTAGGAGAAATTTTAGACAAAGAACAGTTAGAGATCGTACACAGAAGTCTGAACCAAGTGAACGGGATCAGGCAAATGATGCTGCAATGCAAAGAGTACTGGGCAGCATATTTTCTTAGATATCAAAAAAAGATTTGCATAACATGTCATGGCGTCAAGCAGTTGTAGCTTTTCAATCAATCAATGAGTAACTGAGATTCTCCAGCATACCCTTTATTCAAGAGCACATCAGATAAAAAAAACATTAATTATACTGTACAATTCACAATTCATCAACTTCCACACAGTAAGAATTCGCCATAATTTTTAATGCACTAGCAGGAACATAAACAAGTATAACTAAGCAGAAACAATACCAACAAAAACTAAACCTATCCAAACTCCAAAGCAACCTGCAATATAACTCATAATACCCTCAAGTTATCTATTCCATCCAATAACACAGACCAGTAATAACAGTGACTTTCAACAATCAAAGCAAAGAGAGTCAACATCTCTCAGATTTTTTAGCCTTCCTAAGGTTCTAAATGCCGTGCTTCATGTTCGATAACCGCATAATCACTACTTCGAATCATGTCTCCAACTCTCATACTTCGAACTTCCCCAACCGAAGAAGAGTTTACGCGTCGATCGTCCTCCTGCACTCGCAGCAAACTATCCTGCTCACCACCAGTTAACTGAACGACTGAGGAGGAAGACGGAGAAAGTGCCGCTTCACCATCTGCTGTCGGTGTGTATGCAATAAGCTGCGACTGCTGCTGCTGCCGACGCAAAGCGGGTGGAACAGGAGATTTGATAATAGGAGTGAACCTATTCTTGGGTACTGCCTGATCCACCACAATATTTAAATCCTTTGTACCCTTTCGCAATACGCTAGGACCGGCATCTTCCACCACGAACGTATTACCAACCTTCGGAGTTTGAACAGCGGGTGCCGATGAAGTAGTTGGTATCGCCACTTCATCTTCAGATGAATCGACCGTCCTTAAAGGAGCGTTTCGCACAACCACAAATCCTTTGTTCCGATTACCAATATGTAGCCGATCACTCGCTTCATTGAGCCGTTTAGAAAACCAACCTTTGACGCCAGCACCCACGCTAGTAGGATCAGCAGGACCAGTACCCAGTTTCCTTGAATAACGAGCACCTGCCGAAAGAGGGGTCCGGATTTTCGATGAAAAAACAGATTTTGGCTCAGTTTCCGCAGCTTCACTCGGTAAATCAGTTGGTAGACCGTCCACACCCGATATCCCGATTCCTGTCCCCGCAGCCGATGATGTCGATGTCTGCGCAAGACTAAGTTGTCGTTGCTTGCGCAGGTTGAAATATACGTCGGATTCTCGCACTGCATAATCAACATTCTTTGGAGTATGAGCCAATGTAGATTCCTCCCTCCACAAGAAATCTTCCTCGTTTGGTTCAATTTCAGCCCAGCTCTCTTTCTCACCTGCGGAAGATGCACCGCCGCGAGTAGATGATCCAGTTGATGTGAACAGGTCAGCCTTCTTCTGAGACGAGTTCGAAGAAGACTCTCTCTCTCCGACCGAAAGAAAGTTGGATGTCTTGTTATCGTCCTCGGTCGTCAAAGAAGGACTCCACCCCTGCGAACTGCTGCGCACGCGTGGTTGACGTGGCATGCGATAGTAGCCATAAGCTGTACCAGGACTTATTGGCGAAGCAGAAGCACCTACCTGTGAAGAAGCAGGATAAGGCGGAATACCACCAGCACTATGATGTATCGCTAGATTGTCAAGGATATTGCCACTTAGTGAAGACTGCAATGGCGAATGACCAAGTGACTGTTCCTCAGGCATGATCGCAAAAGAGCGAGTTATTTCAAGATCGAGATGATTTGATCCGATGTCCATTTCTTGTGCTTTTCTGCGATGGGTTAGCTGACGGAGACCAAAAGCCCGCGCAAATGTATTTGATGAGTCGCTGGTCACTCCAGTTAATTGAGCTAGCGTTTCAACTACCGCCACCAAAGCATGCGCAAAAAATATAAAAACAAGAATTAAGGCGTGAATCAGAAGAATCGTGTAGGCAAACCACCCTTTTGCGGTATCACTAACTCCCAGCGACCCGATGAATGGAATCGAAAACATGATACAGATCAGGCGTGCAAATGAGATGATCATATGGTAAATATTCATCTTGGTTGCGCGATGAAACGGACGAAAGATTATTGTAGAAGAAAGATATACAATCTCAAGAACTGCAAGAACGGCGATCTGAGCGATGGCAGCAGGTTGCCCTGCACCAAAAAAGATGCCACGGACTAAAGTACAAATAATTTGGACGATACAAAACATAAAACCGCGCTCTCTGTAGGTGTTGTACAGAGGGCCTAAACATAACAGTGTGGGAAGGTCGTCATAAAGCGCTTGCTGAGGCCTCGTCTGCCGTATAAATCTAATGACCAAGAATGCGCTGACGATCCAACCAACTAACAAAACGCCAGCGAAAGCGCTGATATACGCAGGAGAATGGGGAGAGCGCAACAGTTGAAAGGTAGAAAAGGAAACTAGGGGAAGGGAAAAATAGCCGAGATAAAGTCGAACAATCATCCCAACGGTAGAAGGAAGATTCTTTGATCTCAAATCAATGGAGTGGTGCCCATTGAGTTTGCGAGTCAACCACTTGAGACCATAAGTAGTCTGGGACACTAGAAGCACGATGCCGGTGATAGTCAAAAGCCAGACAATAAAACTAGTCCAAACATCATAATCTTTTCCCAGCCCGACTAGCTGCGATAAATTTGACAGGCCGTAGCTACCATCAACTGCGTATATATTGTCAATACCAACATCACGAGACTCGTGGGACGCTAGTGAGATATTAAACTGTAAAGAAGCCCATGAACTGGCTGACATTGCAGGCTGATAAAATCCTGGAAAATCAAGGTTAAGGGAGGCAAGAAGATAAGCAAATTGCAAGTATTGAAGTAGGTCTCCAAATCCGGGTGTCACTAGCCGCAGAGCATTGGGGTCTTGACCGAAATTACTGCTCCAAGAATAGAAATCTTTTGTTCCAGTCCAAGGATTGTAAATGGCAGACAAGACGATTGAAAACCCCAGAAAAAGAAGAATACCAACTGGGACAAAAACAAGGGCAGAGTAGACGGATGAGTGGAAGGTTGGAGTGATTGATGCAGATATACACGCGACGATATCAGCGTTTACAGAAGGATCGATAACGGCAATTTCCGAAGATACAGATATGAAATAGTAAGCGTTGTCAAGAAGATAGCTGGTACGAAACCCGGTATCGTTTGACGGACCGAATGGACAAACGCCGTCTTGCACGAATGAGCAAAAACGCGTGTATGTCGTATCAACCTCGAACTGCATGACATATGAGGAAGTTCGCAGAGTAGCTAAAACAAAAAGTCAGAATACATGAGAGCAGACAAACTACGACAGAAAACATACTAAGCCGGTTAGTAGTGGTTGAGTAGTCTGGTAACGAGCCGAACATGTAACCAGACACAGCTAGACTGACTTCACCAAGAGAAGTGCTGTAGACCGCGTCGACGCTAGATGGAACAAAGTACGTTCCCGAGCGCTCGACTGATGCAGACAGACAGTTGTCGAACGGTACAGAGGCTGCACGGACTAGGTCCACGAGCACGAGACAGGCGACGAGGAGGAGCATCTTCTATATATAGCACTGCGACGTACGCAGAGGTAAGCGGGCCGACAGAGAGCCTTGCAGCTGGGACTACCGCAGAGATAAATGCCGATACTATATCAGATAGAAGATGCAAATTGGTGTTCTGGCGTTAGGGATACATAGTCGCGTAGACAGAGACAGAGGCTGGGAATCAGGTGTGGGAGTCGTGAACCAGGTGAGCCAGCAGAAAGCAGCTCGAGGACTCAAGTCTACACGTGACCAGGATGATTCTACACGTGATTTGATCAGCACGTGCCTTGGCTGCGACTAAATGCTGCGCTCTCCTACCTCGCAGCCTCCTCCTCATACTACTTCTTCACAGCCCCGAATACATCTTCTCCTTCTTTCCCTCCGTTTCCTCCCCCAACGATGGCAACCAATGGCTCTTCCGCTGAGCGCAAACACGCTAAGAGCCAGAGCACCTTCGTGAGTACTCCTTCGCGGCACCGTCTGCTCTCGTTGCGATCCTCAGCTGCGCGACGCTGCCTTTGCTCCTGCCTAGTCTTTGCTCCACCGTGTGCACCTGCCTAGCCTTTGCTCCTACAGTCCTTTTTTTCCTAGTTGAGTCGACAACTGTTTTCCGGGGCTTGGGACTAGCAAGACGCCGAAGTCGCACTCAGGCTCACTTAACGCGTCTTTCGCGCTTCTGACTAACCGTCTCTATCTAGCAATTCGAAAACACCTCCACCGCCATCGCGGCAAGTCAAATGCGCAATGCTCTCAACAAACTCGCAGACACTGTCCCGGATCCCAAAATGCGCAAGGTACGGCTTCTTTCTTGTTCTGCTGCCGATCTGCTCGCTACCTTTATTTTTGTTGGCCCATTATGACGTATGCTAACCCCTCTCGCCTATAGCAATTTGAGACACAAATGGATGCTTTCTTCTCCCTCTTCCGCCGCTACCTGACCGACAAGGCAAAAGGTACCGCTGTGTATGTAGTTCTTATGGGTCTGATTGTTTTTGCTTCCATTCTCTAATGCAATCTATGTTATAGCGACTGGGACCATATTCACCCCCCGAACCCCGAGCAGGTTATCGACTATGATCAGCTTGCCGAGGATATTCAGACCGAGTTTCTGTCTAAGCTTGTCGTCCTCAAGCTCAATGGTGGTCTTGGTACCTCCATGGGCTGCGTCGGACCCAAGTCTGTTATTGAGGTTCGCGAAGGCCAGTCTTTCCTTGACCTTGCCGTGCGTCAAATCGAGTTTCTGAACGACACTTACAAAGTCAGCGTGCCCTTTGTTTTAATGAACTCTTTTAATACCGACGATGACACTCAGTCTATCATCAAAAAGTACGAGGGTCATAACGTTGAAATCATCACCTTCAACCAGTCTCAGTATCCTCGTGTATACAAGGACTCTCTTCTCCCCGTCCCCAAAGATATTAATGCACCAATTGACTCGTGGTATCCTCCTGGACATGGCGACTTGTTTGAGTCCATGGAGAACTCTGGCGTTCTTGATGAACTTATTTCTCGTGGCAAGGAGGTTCTTTTTGTCTCCAACTCTGATAACCTGGGTGCCGTCGTTGACTTTAAGATCCTTAATCACATGATCGAGTCAAAGTCCGAGTACATTATGGAATTGACCGACAAGACTCGCGCCGATGTCAAGGGTGGTACCATCATTGACTACGAGGGATCTGTTCGTCTGCTTGAAATTGCCCAGGTACCTAAGGACCACACCGAAGATTTCAAATCAATCAAAAAATTCAAGTACTTCAACACTAACAACATTTGGATCAATCTGAAAGCGATGAAGCGTGTTGTAGAGAACAACGAGCTTGAGCTTGAGATTATTCCAAACGCAAAGTCAATCTCTGTCGGTAAGGGTGAGTCTGATGTCGGTGTTCTTCAACTCGAGACCGCCGTTGGTGCTGCCATCCGTCACTTCAAGGGTGCCCATGGTGTCAACGTTCCGCGCCGCCGATTTTTACCGGTTAAGACTTGCTCCGACCTTATGCTGGTCAAGTCGGATCTTTACTCTCTTGCGCACGGCGCCCTTGAGGTTTCCCCTGGACGATTCGGACCCGCGCCACTTATCAAGCTTGGTAGTCATTTCAAAAAGGTCTCGGACTTCCAGAAGCGTGTTCCTTACATCCCCAAGATTGTTGAGCTTGACCATCTTACCGTGACTGGAAATGTTTCTCTTGGAAAGGGCGTTGTTCTTAAAGGAACAGTAATTATTGTTTGCTCAGATGGCCAGAAGATTGATATCCCGAACGGAAGCATACTTGAAAACGTTGTCATTACTGGCAATCTTTCTATATTGGAGCACTAATTGGTTTTACTCTTTGCTCGTAATCTTCGTTTTTATTGTTTTGTGACTTTTATTCCATTGACTAGCAGTTTCAAAATCTGGCTAACTGGTCTCTATATTGTTTTTATTTTCTCTTTTGTGAAAAAATATTTTTGTGTAGGATAAAGATGAAACACCAATCCTTATTAGATAGTTGATTGGAGCATTTATAGTATTTTCTTTTACTTGTTTTGGAGGAGAGAAGAAGTTGTAAGTAGTTTGCTTCGAAAGTTAATTTATCTTCATATTCTTCTGTGACGGCAACATAAACCTACAGATATAGTAAATTTTGTTTAATAAGTGAACTGTCAAAGTACGTTTTGAAGACTTCGGACTCTCGGCTTCAATCAGCTCTGCTCAAGACAATCAGATTTTAAGACGTATTTACTCATGTATTCCCATGTTGTATTCCCATGTTGTATTCCCATGTAACGCGTATACTCGCCCAACTATTCAACTCCTCATTTCAAATCTTCAATATATATATTCGCAGATCGTAACAAAATACGGGTTTAGATTTAGTCTTTGTTTGATCGTTCAGCGGTTCCATAAGTTGTAGCGTAGCTCTAGAGATGGTTGTCTAATTTTCTTGACTTCTCATGTATCCATCGTCTGTGATATGTTTGAAGGGCTAGTAGGTACCGATATTTTGGGATTTTTTTCTGATGTTGGGAGCTTCTCTTTTAAAATGTTTCGCGAATAAGCTGTCTATATCATGATCGGAAGTGCGATTGCGGCTCGTAGCAGATACACGCATCCGATTTTCATTCACAGTCTGTGATTGATGTTGCAAGAAACTCGGGAAGATGAAGCGACAAGCGTCAGCTGAATAATGTCCTAGATATAATTGTTACTGCCGTTTCTGCATCGTCAACAGACGAGTGATCCTGGTAAAAACGGTGTTAATCACAGAAAAAAAAATTTCTGATATGCTGCCCTTAAGGCGTTGACGTCAAAGTGTCGAGATTTCCTCACAATGTTCATGCGATACTTCATTGAGAATGGATTTGTGACATTTGTCGTTTGCCGACTTGTTATTCGTTACTTACAACATCTCAAATTTTTCTCAGGACGACTTGTAATCGGTTGTATCACATAGCCATCGTTCTGAGCTGACCCAGGACGTCTCAATTCGACTTCATGCGCTACAGCTGCAAATATATATACTGTATTGGTGAATTCATTTTCAGCCATGCGATGTGTATTGTCCTTATGAGCTCTGAAACTGGGGCTGACGTTGCATCACCGGAAAACAAAAACTTGTCCCTCTGGATTACAACCGCTGTTCAGACTCTTATATTCGTGGGATATGTCGAGGTGTATCCACTACTCTTTCTCTTTTGCTCATGTCCATTGCGGCCATGATCTAGGTCTGAGGTATCTGCCTCTAAGTCACCTGTAGAGTTGAGTCTTGATAATGAGCTGCCTTAAAAAAATCGGCCTTTCTCTTTGTGCTGGAAGCTCCTACAAAGCTCGTGCCTTAGTCTTGATCATGTCGACTTGTCCCCCAGACGAGATCTTTGATGAAGATGCTTTCATGGTAGATTTTGGACGAAGCACTATAAGCCCAGGGAAAAATACGTCGAGGCATGGCCGATTGTCCAGTTTGTATGTTCGCGCACTCCATAAACATTTATGCTCGACCGCAATACATATCCAATATGGAGATCATAAAACTCCGATAAGTCGATGCGCTGATAGATTAGAGTTCACTCAAACGGCTTATGATGACGTGCAAAAAGCTAATTAAATTCCCAAGAGCAGAGTCACAATCTCACTTCTATACTCTTTTACTGCTTTCAACTAGTCACTTAGACATGGCAGACGACAAAGGGTCAGAAGTATTCTCATCCACCGGAAGTCCAGATAATCGAGCTGTTCCGATGACATCTGAATTTAATAAAGAGAGCTTGGAGAGCACAGAGCTTTTCGGTGAAGATGCTGCTGCTCCTTCTACTAGTATTATTGAGAGTCTGGATAGTTTAGGAGTAAAGACTATGGAGCAAGATGATTTAGAAAGGAATGTGGCAGCTCAGGTAAGATTTGATGGCTTCCAATTAGTTATCTAAGAGTTTGCTAACTGTTTTCGACATAATAGGCTGATCTAGCGATCAATAAACGCGAGAAGGATCTGGATACGAAACGACTGGAAAAATCATTGAATCAGAAGCTGTGAGCATTGTTCTACCTATTGGGTTTATATTGATGTAAAGGCTGACGTGACTATAGCAAATTTGCGGAGAAGATTAATAAGCTTGAAGATCGGCTACATTACGGCAATACGACAATTTCCGCCCGCGCTAAAATAATTGATGAAATCGAACACATTCGTACTGTTGATCTAGCGCCAATAGATCAAGATATATCCGATATTAAACAACGAATTGAAGAACGAGAGCTAGTTGTCAGAGATGCAGCTGCTAATTGTAACTCCGACATTTCAATGCGGTTACCAAATGAAACAGAACGCGATTACTTAATTCGTACGGGAAAAATTACTCCATTTTCTAATATGGCTGGATTTGAGAGGCAAGCAGGTACCGAGGCTTCTCGTTTATCATTACAGAGTACTGACGACGTTGAGGCCGACGCTTCAGCTGCTGGCGGGAAAGATATGTCCCACCAGCAGCTTAGGCTGCCTGGCTTGGAGTTTGACACTTCTGATGAAGGTGAGATTTTAGAAGATGGCGATGATGAGGAAGAGCTTGCCAGTAGAGTATCTGCCGAGACCCGGATAAAGAGAAGACGTTTAAGCTCTTCTGGATCTAATAAGAAAAGGCGACGAACTACTGGTTCAGACGACGACGAAATTGCCGTCAAAAATGAAGTAGCATCTGAATCAGATTTTGCTCCTAGTGGATCGGATATTGACGAGGAAGAAGTTATTGAAGATGACGACGAAGAATATCCAGCGGAGATGGATGATGACGACTTTGAAGATGGCGCTCTGCAGCGATCGAAGCTTAAAACGAAAGCGGCATGGAAGAAAAAAGAAAAGACTATTAAGGAAGAGCTACCAGAACTCGACGATGGAGATGAAAAATATTACAAAGAACGTCTGAGACGCTGGGTCTCAAAGCGTGAAGCATTTCGAAAGAAATTGCGACGAGCGGAGAGTCTCACGGAGCCTGAGACCAATTCCGAGACAGAAGAGGAGGAATGGTACCGCCCGCATCCAAAAATTGGCGACATGGTATTTGATGGTGGATATCGGCTACCTGGAGACATACATGCCAGCTTATTTGACTATCAGAGAACTTGCGTTCAATGGCTTTGGGAGCTGTATTCTCAAAGGACTGGTGGGATTATTGGAGACGAGATGGTATACTCATAGTTTTCTTCTTGATTTTCCCCACAGTGCTAATTTAAGTAACCTAGGGCCTGGGGAAAACAATCCAAATAATTTCATTTATAGCAGGTTTACACTACAGCGGAAAGTTGAAGAAACCCGTTTTAGTTGTCTGTCCGGCTACGGTAATGAAGCAGTGGGTCAATGAATTCCACCGCTGGTGGCCGCCATTTCGTGCTGTTATTTTACACTCTAGTGGAACTGGTATGCTAAAAAATGCAGAACAAGCAGATCAATATGATCGTCAGTTAAGCAAGAGGCAAGGGAAATTGATCGATTCAAAATCCAGCCGTGGAATCAAAAAGCTGGTAAATAGAGTGGTTACAAAAGGCCATGTTTTGATAACGACATATGTGGGCATGCAAATATATCGAGACGCTATTATACCGCAGGAATGGGGTTATTGTGTATTGGACGAAGGACACAAGATTCGTAATCCGGACTCCGATATCTCGTTGGTGTGCAAGCAGGTGAAGACTCCTCATAGAATCATACTTTCAGGAACTCCACTCCAAAATAATCTGACAGAGTTGTGGAGCTTATTTGATTTTGTTAGTCCTGGACGACTAGGCACTCTACCTGTTTTCCAGCAACAATTCTCTATCCCGATTAATATTGGAGGCTATGCCAATGCAACAAATGTGCAGGTACAGACTGCATACAAATGTGCTGTCGTCCTTAGAGATCTAATTTCTCCTTACTTACTTCGTCGCATGAAAGTGGATGTGGCTGCAGACTTGCCGAAGAAGACAGAACAAGTATTATTCTGCAAACTGACCCAACCGCAGAGAGATGCATATGTCAAGTTTTTAAAATCTGGAGATATGTCTTCGATTATGGCCGGCAGACGCCAAGTTCTTTTTGGTGTCGATATCTTGCGAAAGATATGTAACCATCCTGATCTAGCTGCAAGAGAAATTCTAAGGAAAAAACCGGGCTACAATTACGGTTCAGCAAATAAATCTGGCAAAATGCAAGTTGTTAAAAGTCTTATTTTACTTTGGAAAAAGCAGGGTCATCGAGCACTTTTATTTTGTCAGACGCGGCAAATGTTAGATATTTTGGAAAAATTTATCATTTCGTTGCCTGATATTCGGTATCTGCGAATGGATGGATCAACTCCTATTGCATCTAGGCAAGTTCTTGTCGATGAGTACAACAACACACCCGAGATCGATGTCTTTCTGCTTACCACTCGCGTCGGTGGTCTAGGAATTAATCTTACGGGAGCAAATCGCGTGATTATCTACGATCCGGATTGGAATCCTTCGACTGACGTTCAAGCGCGGGAACGAGCTTGGCGTTTAGGACAACAGAAGCAGGTTGCCATTTACCGACTAATGACTTCTGGAACTATCGAGGAAAAGATTTATCATCGTCAAATTTTCAAGCAATTTTTGACTAATAAAATTCTAAAAGATCCAAAGCAGCGTCGGTTCTTCAAGAACAACGATCTTCATGATTTATTTAGCTTGGGAGATTCTGAGGCTGAAGGTACAGAGACTGGAACTCTATTTGCTGGTGCTGAAGTCCAACTTAATCGGTCTGACCTGGAACCAGCAGACCGGAAGAATAAATTCAAGGAAACAGATGCTGTTAAACACATAAATGGAGTAGCTGGTTTAGAGAAATAGTGAGTGATATTTTCCGGCTTGACCAAAAGAGATTACTGATTTTTAATAATTTTAGCCACACTGGAGAAGAATCAGAAAGATCTCATGATGATAATACCAATAATCCAAAGGAAGCACAAGAGGAAGCTGAAGAAGATGGAATCATGGAGAGTTTGTTTGCCAGATCGGGTGTCCACAGTACCCTTGAGCACGACGAGATAATGAATGCATCCCGTCCCGATGCGCTTCTGGTCGAGCGTGAAGCCTCGCGCATTGCCTCTGATGCAGCAAGGGCACTGCGCGAGTCGCGACGAGCGACGAGGCATGCCGAGGTAGGCACACCAACTTGGACTGGACGTAGCGGTACTGCGGGCCGAAATGCACCTCCACGCAATTCTTCGAGAGCTAATATTCCTCTCTCTGGCAGTAGTGCTCGGGAATCACCTGCTGGCTCGCACTCCTCATCGCCTGCAAAAACCACGGGCGTTCTTTCTCGTTTGTCAGGACGTATGACGAATCCTGGATCTCGCGTCGGATCAGGTGGCATCCTTGCCCGATTGCGCGACAAGCGATCTCTTGAGCAGGACGACAATTCCGCCACTTCTAGCAGACGATGAAGTCTCGCTTGGAAGTGAAAGATGTTATGAGTTTTGCCTATTTTGGTAAATCGATTAATTGGAAACTAGCAAGGATGCCTTATTGGAGTATTTATATCGGATAAGCAATAGAATTGTAACATATATTATAGTCTTCAGTACCTCTGCCATAGAAGTCAAAGGAAACAGTATAGTGTAAGCATACAGTATATCAAAAAAACAAAAAATGGGTATCGTCAGTTAACAGGATCCTTGAAAAAACAATAACCAAAAAAAAAAAAAAAAAAAAAAAAAAAAAAAAAGAAAAAGAAAAAAAGCGGGGGTTATAATGTACAGTCATCATTATCATCAGCATCGTTAAGATATGGGCCAGTAGTACCATCGTATTCATGATAGTAGTCGTCACAGTCCTTGCCATAATCGTCCTCATCTTCATTTTCTTCCTCACAAATTGTTTCCATAGCGCACCACTGGCGCCAGCGATATATGTAAGAGCGTTTTGGTAAATAATAAGGATCACACTGCCACCCCCGTTGCGAATACCTACTAGCAATTACATTCGGAATATGGTATGAAGCAATTGGTATTTTCGTGGTCAATGGAAACGCAGCTTCGTCGAGAGGAGCCGCGTCTTTCATTCGATACCACCGCGGTTTCCGCGGTTGCAGAATATCGGCTCTCTTGGTCTCGTCGCTATATTCTGCATCTGTGGATTCATAATCTGTTATACTGTAGCGATCATAAACCTATATTATACACATAAGCTCAACTCAAAAATCTGGTAGAAGATTCAGACCTACCATTCTACCAAGGTAGCCAAATCGAAATCTTCCGGCAGAAACTTCCATCAACCAGCCATCCGGCTCTTCAGATAACTGCTGAAGAAGCCAGTTCTTGGAATCTGCTGTAATTTCAGTTGTAGTTTCCGTCTCTGAGTCATATTCTGAGAGCGAGGTTACTGATTCCAAATATCCACCACCTGAGGATGTTGATCCGCATTGCAGCATATCATAAGTAATCGCATGTGATGTGGAAGTAAACAAACTTTGTTCTTGAAAAATCTCAGTTAGGGATGATGCAGAGTCAAAGGCAGAGATATCGGTGACAATATCTAATTGAGGTATTGTACCGGACATATCACGTATATTATCGCAACAAGACCCTAACGGTTCTCCTGTTTGATCCGATATTTTGGTAGTTGTTAATGGAACGAGATCCCTGCTATTTAAGACAAGATATCTGTAAACCTTCTCAAAGCTTGGGTAATCTGATGTATATGAATTACAGCTATCAGTAGACTGATCGTGTGCCGTCTCGCCATATTGTATATCATCGCTTTCAAAAAGTTTGTGAATCCGTTGAGCGTCATGCAACTCCATAATATTCCACATTTGATCTTTTATTTCTAACTCGTCTGGAATAGAATAAGCTGTCGACAAGGCCTTATTCGACATATTATTGGCTATTGTGATGTCATTAGCTACATTCAATGGCATCGGTTCGGAGGAATTAACAGAAACAGACTTCGATAATTCTGAGCCAGCAAAAGCCATATGATTATTATGACGGTGAGGGTAAGAAGATCGAGACATCGGTTCTGTACAGCCATCTGTCTGAATCTTTCGAATAACGTGAACGTTGTTTAAAGCGGTCCTTTGAGTATTCTGTGGCGCTGTTTTAAAAACAGGCGAGGAGGACAAGTCTATCTGCTGTAAACATATCTGAAGAACACTAGACAATTCAGTAACTTTCTTTTCTGAATCATCTAATCTGCCTTGCAATACTGCTAATCTCTTTATTATTTGTTCGTCCTGAACGAAGGTAGCTGATTATCGGTGAGGTTAGAATATTGCAGCTCCCTCATTAAATCGAAATTACTCACGTAGATTGAAGTTATTGCAAGAGAAATAAAGCAGCCATAAATAAAAGGCCTTGAATATTGGAAACAGGACAGAAAGTACTGCGTGTAGAATAATAAAGCAGTAGATCATCCACGCAGCAGTAACATAAAAATGCCAGCTCGGCTTCATGAAGGCAGAGCTTTTTACGCGAGTAGCCAGCGTAAAATTACACTGGAATAGATGATTGTAAATGATCATCAACAGCCAGCGATAAGAACTGGTTTCAGAAAGATCCTGCAGAATGATGGACCACTCACTATAAATGAATGGTTCGGTGAGTACACCAAGGCAATAGCTAGTAGTCATAATCAGCATAAAAGCTGCAGCACTCACAGCTGCAGTGGCAGATAATAATGTGCTGTACAATGAACTCGAAAAGCTGCTGTGATGGTGGTTTGTCTGAAAAACAGAGAACATCTTGTTGAAGAAGCTAATTAGCTGTCTCGAGAAAGCAAGGAATAGCAGAAGAAGCAGAGCAAGAGCAAAGATAAGCCTGCCAATATCTTCTCCTCTAACGCAAGATTCCCAGCCACCTATCAGGATACCCAGTGAGGGAGAGACAGTAAAAACAACAAGGTATTCGACAAATGAGGCAGAAAAGTAATATGGGAATGCAAGCAAGATGCTCAAGACCTGAAACAGTGCTAATTTGTCCATATTCAATAACAATGAGATTCAATAAAAAAATTGAGTAGTTGTTGCGTATTGAGGGGATATTGTGAATGGTATCAAGTGTGAGGGTATTTTTAGACAGAATGATATTGTGTGGTTGTCAAAGATGGTATTTAGCAGTCTGAATTCAAATCAGGTTCACGTGTTTCGCGTCCGCCTTCTCAGAAATGATGTATTTTTCAATTTAGGTGCTTCCTATTGCGGTGAATAAAATAAACAATAAGCATTCGAACTGCGTGTCGTAAATCTATGAGAAACTTTCAAGAAATCACTATTTACTTATTAACTAATGAAGATCCATCTGGGACCTGTGCAGAATATTGGCTTCAATTATTTGCCCACGTGCATCAGTTGCGACTCCACGCGTCGTTTCCGCAAACTTATCATTTTTCTATTCTATTTTTGTAAAGATCACTAATTATCGCCTGCATTCTTATGTTTTATAAAATACTGTCTGCATTCTAGGCCTGCTAAAAATGGTTTTCCGGTCTAGGAGTTTGAAAACAAAAGTATTAGTTTACTTGATATTGCTCCTCAGTATCGCTTCATTAGGGTTTTTATTCTCTGCTACCCACACAATATCAGATTCAAAGCATCAGCCTGATACATCCTGTAACTCCGCATGTCATGTCAACGATAATTCAGAACTTGCTAGTTTAGTCAATGCTCAAATACCAACTACCCGCGAATACAATTTCATCATTTCGCGCGTGCTCTCCTCAAATCCTGATGGAGCTGTCAAGTCTCATATCCAAGTCAATAATTTGATGCCCGGCCCGACAATCCGAGCACACAGAGGCGACACTTTAGTAGTCCACGTTAATAATAATCTTAATGAATCTACATCAATTCATTTTCATGGAATTCGTCATTACGGGACTAACTCCATGGACGGCGTACCGGGAGTTACTCAATGTGGTATACCTCCAGGTCATTCTTTTACGTATAAATTTGATTTAGAACAGTCAGGTACATTCTGGTGGCATTCGCATTCGTTCTCTCAGAGAATTGATGGAATGGCAGGCGCAATGATTGTGTACGACTCGAACAACGATCAATACCAATTTGGTAGAGATTATGATGATGAAGCAATTGTATTCATTCAAGACTACTACCACCAAACAGGCGAGCAGCGACTCGCGTATTATCTGTCAAGATCGGCAGCTGGGTATGAGCCTGTGCCAGAGAACGGTCTTATTAACGGCCGGGGCTCAGAGAATATATGTCCACGAATTCGTTCTACCGCAGACTGCGACAAACAATCTGACATTCGGCCCTATAAATTTACCATGGTGCGTGGAAAGCGATATAGATTAAGAATCATCAATGCTGCTGCATTTGCAGAGTTTGTGTTTTCACTAGACAGCCACCTGCTAACCGTCATTGAATCCGACACCAATGAATCAGAACCCCTAGATGTTCATTATATTCCGATTGCGACCGGCCAACGCTATTCTGCCATAATTACCGCATCAAATACTAGTCCAAGCACTGTGACTATGCGGGCAGAGATGAACACAAACTGCTTCAATTATCATAATCCGATTCTGGATCCAGAGGTGCGTGCTCGAGTATCTCTGATTGATGCAAAACAGCCAGCAAGCTTTAGCAGCCGCGTAAAGAGATTTTTGCAGCCCAGCAATGAACTGTCTGCGTCGCTTTCTTGGGATGATGTTCTTATCCCAGAGCAATGTATTGACCTCGACCCTGATCAATTGAAACCAGTTGCAGGCGGTCTATATGCAGAAAAGAGAGTACCTGAGATGACAGAGCGAATCGAGATACACACCAAAACGCTAAAACTTGAGCGAGTTAATTTGGCTCCGTTCGGGTTTATCAATCGCACCTCATTTAAACCTGCGATTGGGGCGCCGAATTTGCATGTTCAGCTTGGATTTGTGAATGCAGCGCGAGATACGCTGGCTATTCCTACTGTCGGTGGGAGGATGAATACTCCTGTGTGGGGCGGAGACCAATTAATAGCACAAGTGGAGATGTCCAAGAACCGTAACAGCCCGACTGTAATCGAGTTGGTAATCCACAATCCTGATGAATCTGCCCATCCTTTCCATCTCCATGGGCACGACATGTATCTTCTTCGAACGCACTCTGCCCGTGCCGGATTAGGGCCATGGAAACCTAAATATATAGATAGCTACCGCACAGAGAACGTGTTACCTAGAGATACAATAACTGTTCCGCGTCTTGGGCATGCGGTAGTCAGATTCATTGCTGATAACCCAGGGTTTTGGGCTTTTCACTGCCATATAATGTGGCATTTACGCACTGGTATGATGATGCAGTTTGCAATCGGTGTCGATCAGCTAGACAGATCTATAGTCACCGAAGAGATGTTGGAGCAATGTAAAATTGAGAGAAATTTTGGAGAAAGGTTATTAGAAGAATTACCAGGAAATGAGTTTAGAGAAGGCATGATCCCCGCATAACATGCTCTGCTGTAAAGATCTGTGACCCTTTATAATAATGTCATTAATTCTGTTTATATTCCTAGTTCATAGCTTGACATCTCGTCGCCCTCTACTGACTCTAACCAGTGCGTCCGTCTCGGGCCTAGCTGCCTCGGCAACACTCTGCACCCGTCTTTGCTTCAATCGCCGTCCCGCATCATCTGCTAATGCTAGAACTCGTACACTAACACTAGCAGAATCCCGTCGGTTTTTACCTTCACGCCTGAAAACTGAGATGCGCTCCACATAATCCCAAAGCATTCCTTGCGGTTTTATCCGCGATGCCCGAGAAAATGCACCACCATCAGATCCAGCTACGGGACTTGTAAAGTCGGAAGAGAATCTAGTCGGAAGCCATTCTGGAGACAAGGACATGATGGCAGGCGTACGCCCTGATTTTGACCGACGTACAACAATGATTCCCTCAGCTTCAAACTCGTTGAATGCGGACCGCAAAACTTCCTTATTTACTGCTTCAAAATACGACAAATCGCCCTGAGCGTAAACCGTTTTCCCCAAAAGTTGTGCTACTTCTAGAAACTCATTAACTGCAACCCATAATGTTTCGTCTTGCTCATTAACCGACGAACTATGCGCTGCAATATCAGCCTCCACGGGAGTGAGCATAAACAACGAAGCCGCAGCAAACCAGTATCCATCGCAGAAAGGCCACAACAAAAAACAATAAAAGTCAAAAAACTCGCGACCTCTAGTACGTTCGTGCATACTCAGTTCTACTGAGCCGTCTTCGGAAATTCCAATTACTCCTTGATCACGTAGCACTTGAATCGACTCCCAGAAATTAGCTCTAATTCCACCCGGTTGTTGAATATAAACAAATTCTCCTGCTAAAAGATGCGACAGCCACTGAACTTGGTCAAAAAGGTACTTGATGGGAACACGCTGCATAGCCGGTCCACCTCCTTGTTTGATCTTTGTGTACATAGCAACGGCCACAATAGCATCAGAAACAAACAAATGCATTACCATATTGCGGTAAAAAGAAAGCTGGAATCTATCAGCAGCAAAATAAGTGCGCTCAAGTAGTGTTCCATCATTTCCAGAAATACCTATAAGAGATCCGAGTACGTCAAGGCCACGATCCACCACTTGGTCAGTAGTAAGAGCACCAAAGTCTGCCACACGACCGCCTCTTTCGCGAATGCGTACGCACAACCATTCAATACGACGAATAAGTTCTGAATGTCCCACACCCCTTCCTCTGAGAGTGAGTAAAACGGTTCCGATTAAGGCCGTCGGCATAACTACAGAAGCCTCATTGATGTCAGAGAGAACTTCATATCCAAGCGAACGCAAAATACGGGTGCGCAACTGAACATTTTCTGCCGCTTGCAGAAATGTAGGAATCGGAGCACCACTCGGCGTATATCTTTCCAATTGACTACTAATATATTTTCTCAGACTCCAGGGCTCGTGAAAGCGTACATCGACTCGCCCCAACTTTAATGACAGTACTTCCCGCGCGCTGAAAAAGTCTCGTAGATTTTCTTTTGACTTTTGTCGACCTAATAATTCACTGATGTAGCTTTCTGTTTCAATGACACGATCATACTGTGTCGAAACCGGAACGATCCAGCAGTCCTCGGTGCGACCCGAAAGCACCGTGTCAAAGATAAATTTCAAAATACCAAACTTGGGAGGCAAAAGTTTTCCAAGACGAGAGCGACCTCCTTCTATGAAGCATTCAAAATTATAGCCACCGGAAAGCAGAGTGTCTACATAAGCCTGGATCAGGGCACTGTATAACTGGTCATCACCAAACGAGCGTCGCATCCACATAGCACCGAGATTCTTCGCAAATTAGCAACTACAGAGACTATTAGAAAAAGGAGATAGGAGATTTCATACATTCAATGCAGGGCCAATGGCTGCAAAGTTCAGATTATCCCCTGCGACAATTGTCGGCAGAGATATGCCAACGCGAAAGCAAATGGCTTGCATGCATACGTAGTCAATATGCGACCGATGACAAGGCAAAAACACTAGACTCTGTCCTTTTGCAGCGGCCATAGCAGCTGTCTTCTTCAAATTAGAAATCTCGTCGGCGTTGACATGCAGACCCTGGTTGTACGAGCGCGCGAGAATCTGCATGACAATGTAGTATGCGACACGAACAATTCGCTTGTGTTCGAATTTGCAGATCATTTCCTGTGCCAACTTCGCAGTTACTTCTTCAAGCCAATTTACAACTTGAACTCGCCTCTTCATTCGCTGCTCGGGTGTCGCATTCTTCCACACCGGAGATTCATTGACGCTGCGATCGGCCAGCGTCTCTATACGTTCGCGTAGTAGCGCATTGCGCAAAACTGCAGCCTTCATTTCAGCGGTGAAACCATGGTAATATATTTGTCTTCCAACATAGTTATCATATGATCTATATGATGTTCCAGCGATGTGCTTGCCGAGGTCTCTGAGAAAGGTAACGGGCTTCTCGCGAAAGTGTGTAAAGTCTGACGTGAGGTTGCGGGTCGGTGATTCGGTTTCAATATTTGCTTCCCCGTTTCCCGCGACACCTGCGACGGTACTATCGCGGATGTGATCTAGGATTACAGAATCATCGCGACCAAGAAGATCTAAATCAAGCGAGGTCCGAGGTGCCATTTTGATCTAGAGCCCGTTGTTTCAGCGGAGGTGCCAAGGACTTCTGACGAGGAGGCAAGTTCATTTAACTGGCGGGTAACCAATCTGGGGAAAGGATGTTAAGTATCTTTCAGCACTTACGAAGTAAGTGCCAGCACGACTGACAATAGCCGTTTAGGGTTGAGCACGTGCCTTTATTGGGAGACGGTTGGGAGTTTATAGCTAATCGAGCCTAAGTCGGTGCAGCACCTGTTCGTATGCCTAATACAGCATACGATTGAATTCTCTTTGCTGAGTCTTGCCGTCCTCTTGCAAAAGCTCATTTTTTCGGATTTTACTGCTGCGACATGTCGCAGCTGCAGTCGCGTTCGTTGGAGGTAGCAAAGCCCGCAGATGCATCCGGCAGCTATACGCGCATCCGGTACAGCTCATCGGCTTCTTCCTCTATCGCGAGCGACCTCTCGCTCTGGTCCGCCTCAACGCTACCTACTCCGCCTCTAGCATCGCCATTGCCAGACAAAAGCAATCGCTTGGAACTGCTTGATACGACGTCGTCATCACCTGATGAGCGCGATGACAACGTCCTCAAGCGGTCATATGTGCAGCTTCTGCAAATTCTAGCCTGTCCGCCGATAGCGACAAATCTCGTGAGATATCTTGGTCGCACTGATTTGCCAAGATTGCGACTGCTCTGCAAGTTTGCCTATCAGTCCCTGACATACTCTGAGCAATATTATCAGGAGTTGCTTGAAAGTACAATTCAGTGCGATACTGCAACCGACAACTGCCGTATCGCAACTGACGCAGATAGAGGACGCTGTATACGATGTGACAAGCAAATATGTTTGGTATGCTTCCCAACGGAAATAGATTTATGATTCATGACACTGATAAATCGCAATATAGTACTGTATACCAGGTTTAGCTCAGCTAAGCGCATTTGACTCCCGTTCACGTCGTGTGTGCTTATTATGTCGGCCAACTCTTATACGCGGCCGTTGCGAGTGCGCAGTCTCGCGTCGTATGCTCATTTTCTTGTTTTTCCAGTATTGATGCTCATATATTCTAACGCTATCTCTTTTCTTTCAGGTTGGGTATGCACTGACTGTCACCGTCTTGAACTATTGCGAGACAGAAATGAAGCTCAGATGTGTATTGGCAAAAATATGCCGTGCCATATATGCATGCGACCTATTAATGATCGAAATACAGTCGTAAGCTGTCTCCGCTTTGTTTTCTTTCAAAAATTTTAGTCTCTAATTTATAGCTTTTATCATATTCCATTAATGACATTAACTGATACGCTTATTACAGAAACTGACTTCATTTTTATCTGCGTTATCGACGCCCAATACCTGTCTTTGCAGCTGGTGTAATAAATGGATATAGACAATTTGTACTAACTGATTTTGGAAATTGTAACATAGTGTTGAATTCACGGTTGATTATCATTGACCCTTGTGGTCTGACTGCAGACGCTCTTTTATTCTGTATATGGCATTGGATGGGTTATTGGGTTTATCGATTTAATTGGGAGAAAACGGCTGGTAGGAGACGAAAGTGAATCTAGTTTACGGGAAGGTATACGTAATAATTCATTCTCATATGCATATGTATATTAAAGTCTCAATCAATCCAAACAAAGAATTACAATTACGCTGTATATCTCTATGACATATCTATCATTTACTCAAACGCTAATATTTTGAAAAGTCATGTCGTGAACTCCAGTTTTCCGCTAACCAAACAAATTGGCCCCATATAAAAACCAAAAAAAAAAAAAAAAAAAGAAAAAAAAGAAAATGAAAAGCAAAGAAAAGAACACAAAAAAGTTCAAAAATCATCATGAATTCTTTGATTCACCAACACTGTTTGAGTTGCTTCCACTTTTCTTTTGATCCTTGCGAATAGGAATCTTGATACCTTGCATAGCAAAGCACCTACTCAAATCTGTACTCTCAATGACTCCAGGAAACTTCTTTGCAATGTAGACTCGAAACGGTTGCGAAAAACATGTGGCTTGAATGCTAGCTGTACCGGTATTTACTACCATGACAGGTTGACCATTATGTATAGTCACATCTTGTGATTGAGATGCTGCTTGCATGCTTGCAAGAGACGAGGAGGTTGGCGGTGAATTTGTGTTTTGCCGTGATGCTGCGTCGGACGGGAGAGCAAGAGGAGACCCGAGATTTACAAAAGAAAGCTTAAGTTTGAATTCGCCTTCAGTACGTACCGAGAGATCCTGCAGAATAAACCAGACACCAAGGTTTCCTTGCGGATCATGCAGTTTGAAAGCGGTAGCTACGACGCTACCGATAAGGTTCTTGATTGGCGGTGCAACGAATGTAGGAGTCGGGGTTCGTTGACTCTGGCGCTGTGCTTGCGATTGAGCAGATACAGAAGGCATAGAGGGAGACATATTGTGGTAGGTCTGTTGCTGCGGGAACGAGGTGGTGGCCGCTGCGCCGCTGGAGAGGGGTAGGGTGGAAACGATCGACAGATTTGTAGTCTCGTCTACCGACCAGAGCTCGACAGTCAGCGCAAGAAATGATACATCTAGTTTAGCGATATCTGCTTCGCAGCCAGTGGCTTTGTCGGTGATGATTAGCTGGATGCATGGTGGAGGTGTAATGGGACGACGGTCCTGGTAATAATAGAAGATAGTTAGTAAAGAGGCTGATCAGACAGAGGTTGACGGGAGATTAGCACCGACTGAAAAGAGTTGAGAGCCTACCTTATCGCCAAAACCACACATGCGAGCACGAATTGGCTGTTGGACGACTTTGAGAGTGTACATATATGGCTCTTTAGGATCGTCGTAGAGTGGCCGCGACAACACTGGTTGCTGCGGGACATATGAGTACTGAGGAAGATACGACTGCGGCGCCCGCGTCTGCGGAGGCGGAGGCGAAGAGTGCTGTGGAGAAAAGGGCTGCTGCTGAGAAGCCGAGTGCATGATGTATTGCTTCGGTGAGGACAGCTGGTGCTGGTACTGCGTCTGCGCCGGGGGATGCTGCTGCTGGTAGTAGGACAGCATAGGCGGCTGCGAGCCGGAACTCGGCTGCGACGAGGCTGACAGGCCGGAACCCGGGTAGATGCTATAGCTAAATGAGTTCGGAAGAGCAGTCGCAGGAGGAGGAGACTGCGGCATTGCGGACGAGAGTACGGCAAGCACAATGCAAAGAGGCAAAGAGACAAGACTCGAGCTCGAGATGCAACGCGCTGAGTGGAGGCCGGGGCTATGCCCAAAAGTATATTTCATTTGTGCCATATGCGCCGCATAGTCGCGGCTTAGAGCTCGGTATTTTCCTTGAATGTCAGGCTTTGACGGCTCGCTTGTCGTGAATGCAAACTAACGCCTTCCCAGGCTCTACACCTGTAGTGACTGCTGACTCGCCCACTGCGTCCTATCCCATCCGTCGGCCTCGCAGCCGCCTGCTAATGGTTCGCTTTTATCTTAACGACAACAGGCTTGCGAGCGTATCGCCTTAGCAAAATACCTCTGCGAAAAACCGTGTACTGCCTCAAGGTCCCGTGCCTGCACGTGCCTGGTCCATGTACAAACTTCAAGGTTTCATTTTAACAGACTCGAGGAACGGCCGCTGTTGCTGTGCCGATTAGCACTATTTTAAGTCTTTGTACTGCGCTCTCAAGATCCTGCCGATACGAGCGACGCATATCCTAACTCAATCCAGGTTTCAAGCAGCTTCGAAATTTCATAGCAGCAACAAATTAAGTACAGCAAAAACATTAAGTCAACCTTAGTCCGCTTACTCTGTCATCTTCACCACAAACTTATCCTGTAGATCCTGCAGCCACCGCCCAAGTACAACATCCGCGTTTTTCGCTTCTTCTTCGCCAACTTCTGGCTCTCCTAGCTTTTCTTCGCAAAACCCCCAGACTCCCTTCAAGCTCGTCAGTAAATCAAGCATCGCGCGCCGTCTCTGCACAACCCGTGTCTTTACTCCTCCGCCCTCCAACCGTTTGTTTCCGCTATCGCTCGTCGGCAGCCTGCCCTTGGCCTCCAGATAGTTGGATATCTCCTCCGCTCGATCCGTCATCTCCCGAGGAAATGGTAGCATCCTAGCAAGTCTTAGTCCGTAATGTGTAGTCTGCAGCGCGCAGCCGTTAGCTATCTTATACAGCATCTTCAATCTCGAATTCTCGCTTCTTCCGTCCCTTGCTTCTTCCTCAGCTTCGACCCGCATGTGCAGCTCCGCAACTCCACCTCTCCCTGCCAATACACCAGCAATTTCCTTAAAATGGGTGGCAAACAACACAATCGCGCCCTTGTTTATCAACGCCTCGGCAATTGCTGTTGTAATCGCTAGACCGTCGCGCACAGATGATCCTCGACCCATTTCGTCGATCAAAATAAGCGTCCTGGGCTTGGAGTTCGCTAATATAAATGCGGCCTCGGCCATATCTACCGCAAACGTCGACATTCCTGTTGCCATATTCTCGCTGCTACCTTCGGCTGGCGTCGGGGCTACTGTATCCTCGTCGACCGATACGCGTGCATGTAAAGCTTGAAGTATTGGGAACTGGGCATGCTCGGCTGGCACAAAAGAGCCTATTTGCGCCATAATACATAATAACGCAACTTGACGCAGGTAAGTAGATTTTCCTGACATATTTGCTTTATCATTAATTAGCTATCGTAAGTTCAATTTCTACTAAATTCGACAAAAATGGAGCATACTTCCTGTGATTATTTGAAATCGTGATGTCTGCGAACTGGCATACACATCATTTTCCATGAACGGCATTCCTTTCTTCGCCATCACTAGCTCCTTCACTGGATGTCGAGAGTTTTTCAAAGCTAGCACGGCTCCTCCATCTTCCTCATCTTCAGCAAAATCTGTCTCCGCCAGTGATCCCGCCGTCATACTGTCATCTTCCCTCTGGCTCCGTTTCTGCTCGATAATAATTGGCTTCACGTATCCTTTCTCACTTGATGTTGCCACATGTGCAAACGACACCAAGGCGTCTAGTATCGCAATACCCTCACTTGCTCTGTATAGTGCAGGTACATGTACTCGTATTTCTTCCACCAGCACTTCAACAGTCTGCTCGGACATCAGCATGATCTCGGCTAGCGCATCGTTCAGCTTGCCATTCAACTTCAAAATTTCCAGAGTGCTACACTCGATGAATTCATGCTTAACCAATACCTGATTGACAAATGTCTCTGGTAGTCTGTCTCGTTGCCCATCACCATTAGGCGACTCAAAAGGTATTCGAATGTAATATCCACGAGCAATCTCAAATTTCACCTCAAGATCTTGCAATTCAAATTCCTCTTTCAGCCGAGCAATAACGTCCATCACATCTTCTGTAGCTTCTTTGTATGTCTGTCTCGCCACATCAAGGAAGCCATTGCGACCTTTCTTAACGGCATAGCATCGTTGATTGCGCAACTCTACAGGTGTCTTTGCCCAAACACAGTCTTCGTTAATACTTGCATCAATCAGCTCCTTCACAGATTGTATTTCAAGATCGCTACAGAGAGACCGCACGGAAATCAGTAACGGTGATTGAACAGATATCAGTGCAGAAAGAACATGCTGCATTAGTGAGACAGATTGCTTTAAGAGAATTATTGAATTGATTCTTTGTTCTGAGAACTTTATTGAAGGCTTGGTAGAGATCGACACAAGCTACGCAAGTTAGTATTCAAGTTGACTGTAATAAAAAGTCACAAATATACCGAAGTGAGCACCCGGTCAAGGTCTTGGAACGGCTTTAATGCTGATCTGCAAGAAAAAAATAGCTCCTCATTCTGGGTTAGCTCATCGACAGCTGCATGTCTGGTCTCAATAACTCTTTTATCTAACGTTATAGCTGTTAAAATGTTCAATCTAAGATTATAACTGAGTAAAAGTACCAGTCAAGGGCTGCAGAATCTGAGTGCGTAGCAGTCGTGCTCCCATAGGAGTGCCTGTATTATCCAATATCCCGAGCAAAGAATGCTTAGACTTGGGATCAGTCAGATTTTGAACCAATTCTAGCTGCCGAACCGTATTATGATCAATCAGCATGCACCCTAGCAACTTCATGTTAGAAACTACTGATCAAATAAAAAATTTACTGTGCGTACCTTCACTGCTTTCGTAACGAATACGAAGACTGTGTAGCGCAAATTTCAGATTGAGGTTAACGTCAATATACCTGGATACAAGTCAGCATGGTGAGCTCGAACGCGCAGAACGAAATAGATGTCTGACTTAATTGCGGCAGCAGCGGCACAAACGGCATAATATCTACCGCAAGTTAGCTCATAGCTCTAATAAGTAAAGGATATGCCGGTATACTTTGAAGAGGTTAATACCCGAATACTATCCACGTCGTCTTTGAAAGCTAGCTCATCGATATACTCTTTTCCATCGGCTTCATTGTAAAACTTGCGTGATACCCCAGTAATCTTCAAACTTGGGAAGTTCTCTTGTAAAATCTTGACAAATATCGAGGAATGAGCGTTAGCTGTTGCCTTTCTGCTAGAAGTGTTTGCATTGCCTTCAGAAGATGCATCAGCTAGTACAGTTGACGGTACGAGCACTTCAACCGGCGAGCACACAGCAATCTTGTTGACCGTACGCACATATGTCTGGGTATCAACAATTTCACTTAAAATACATTCTCCGGTATCAATTGAAATAAAACACAGTCCAATTGTCGCCGATACTCCGCGACCCTGAGTAAGTGCGCAGATAACTCGCACAGTCTGTGCTCCCGAAACAGATGTCGCATTCGACATGGCCGAATAAGGACGCGCGGAGGCTGCCCCTGCACGAGAAGGCACACGAAAAGGGAATCTATACATTTGGCTGTTTGAAGGGTTTGAAAAATTGTACGGTATATAATTGCCTTGTTCACTTTCGGCTCCTGAAATTACAGACTCGGTTGTGTCTAGCTTCGTAGACATTGCTCCCCGCCCGCGTTCACGGCGAGATTTTGACACTGCATTTGGAATTCGACGCCGCAAATGAGGCGGCAGCCAAAATTTCCGTTTCGCATTTGGGGTATGAAAAGAAGAAGCAGAAGTACTAGCCGAAGGCGTGCGAGGTGGAGGCTTAAATGGCGTGGAGCGCGTAGAAGACTCAACGGACGAGTGGCGACTTCGTCCGCTTGCTGAAGTTGTTGCAGACATTGATTATGTAGGCAATTGAACAAGTTCTAAAGTACGTAACGTTATAGAGTATGTAGCGTTCTAGAGAAAGGGGTGTACTTGCGTATAGGAGGAGAGTGGTAGAAAGATCTGTTTTACATTCGTGGAAATAAACCACGTGAGCACGCGTTCGATCACGTGGACGACGTTGAATTCAGCATTCGTGTGGGCTACTAATAATAATTGCCTATTTCGAGATCTATTTCGCAAGGCATGTCTTTTTTGCATGTCGTGAATAATATTTTAGTTTATTAACACATGTAGAGATAAAAGTTTAGAGTTTGTGCAAAATGAGAGAATTAAACCTCCAGAACATTTCCAAGCACATTTGTCCAGTTTTTTAGTAAGTCACAGAAAAGATGTTGAAGTAAGATTTGGCTGGGGTGAAAGTAGGGGAGTACTTTGTAGTTCGAACAGACAAGTACTTATCTCCGAGATCAAGCGACTTAATAGTATAACCCTTGCTAGAGACATAGTTAATAATAAAAGTCGAAGCCTCTGCTTTTGTCGGGTAAAATTCGCCAGAATAGTGGAGGTAGGTGTCATGGTACGACTTGATGTAGAACTCATCAGAGAACTCATCACCAACTTGGTAAAGAACAAAGCGCTCGACGGTAGAAGAATAGTCTTCAGCAGCCTCTGAATTCTTAAGATAAACAGAGTCGTAGTGCGAGACAAGCGCATACTCCGTGCCATTAGCAACTTGTGTGAATACAAGATGGCGACCTTCAGTCAACTGTCCACGAACTTGCTTGTAACCATCTTCGGTATAGAGCGAGTCTAAAGCGGTTTGTTCCCCGTACGGTACAGGAGGGCGTGCAGAAGGTAGACTAGCATACTTCGTCATGCACAGAGAGTAGCCATCGTAGCCTCCGGTTGAGGTACGACTCGGGTACGAGGTGTTCGCAATCTCAGGAACAGAGTAATCAGGCTATAAATTAGTTAGGAATCGGATTGCAGCAGTCAAAGTTACAGTAGTCGCCTACATTAGAGAAGTCAAACATGTTCACGAGGTTCGACATATGAGAACGTCTCCAAGGGCTCATCTCAGCGGATGTGAACTCTTTGCCAATAGCCTTAGCCCATTGCTCAAGAAACATAATCTGAGAGTTATGGTCTGAGGGCTCGGTAAATACGTTGCCGCCACGAGTCCAGGGAGAAACAACATAAAAAGGAACACGGAAACCGGGTCCAGAAGGAACGTAGTCGGTGGGAGTCTCAGGGTCTGCAAGTAAAATAGATGAGATTGAAGTCAGCCAGGAGATAAAAAAAAATATGACGTACTGGTGAACCACTCGCCAGCAGTTCCATTAGGAGATATAACAGGAGAAACATGGTCTCCCCAGCCACCAGTCTCGTCGTAAGAATAGATCAGAACAGTGCTATTATACTTGGGCGAGCTAGTGACCGCATCTAAAATGCGTTGCTGAAGCCAGGCGCCATCTTTGGGCTGGTATGGAGGATGCTCCGATAGCTCGGCAGGCCCAATGATATAAGATATTTGAGGAAGCGTGCCGTTGGCAGCCATCTCGTAAAACGATTCAAGTCCAACATATCCAAGACCCTTCTCGGCGTAGAAAGTGTCATCACTGGCATCCTGATAACTGGAGAAAAAGGCAAGCGGATTGTCATCGAAGTTGTCCTCATCCTGAAAAACAAACCAGGAGATTCCAGCCTCCTCTAGATACTCAGGAACAGTCTTCCATTTTAGAGGATAGCAAGCATACTTGATGCCAGTAGGTCCAATCTCACAACCGTCAGTCTCATAATTCTCAATGAAACGTCCACCATTCTCCTCAACATCGCCCTCCGAGCCATCGATGTTGATGGTACCAGAGACCCAAGTTACACGGTTAGGATCAGTAGGGCCTAGGTACAAGCAGTTAATTCTATTCCTCTATGAGATCAAATCGAAAGCTTACCAATGACTGACTCCTGATACATGTCGCCTACCGTCCATCCTTCAACGATTCCAAAATGAGTAGGAATGTCATCGCGCTTGAAATGACCCCAAGAATAAGCAGTGTTATTGGTGACCCAACCTTGTTAAGTGAGACACGGTCAGTGTAGTTTTCATATGCTTTTTTATTTTTAGCAAAGTAGCCTACCATTAATGGTACCAAAGTTCCAAGCGTTATGGTTAGGCTTCCAATCGTTGCTGCCAGCAATCATGCATTGCGAACTTTCAGCGTAGGAATCATCCGAACCGCCCAGATACCATGGAAGAAGATAGGAGGCTTCGCTGCTAGATGCAGGCTGATACCAGACAGACTTTCCGTTAGTGATCTTGACGTTTGGATCCTTGAATCCACGAACACCAGCCATAGTTCCGTAGTAGTGATCAAAAGCTCGGTTCTCCTGCATGAACAAGACGATGTGTTCGATTTCAGCGAGGCCATCGCTAGTTGCCTGGGAGGCAATGGATGAGCATGCCACCAAGCCAGCACTGAGAAGCAAGCCCTGTGCTGTTACAAACTTTGAGAAAGCAACCATAATTCCGGTATAAATAAGCTTCTAAAACAGATTCTAGAGGGCGCTAGTGCAAGAGGAAAAGATTTGGAGGATATGAAGTAGATATATATAGTTTTGATATAGGAACAGAATTCAAAGCGGGAATTAAATTAGCTGAACAGATGACCATAATCAGACATGTCCGGCAGATTCCGGACATGAGGTTTACAAGTTAAATAGAGTAAAATAAATTATACAAGGCCACAGGTGCCGCGCAAGAACGAGCGCACGGAGAATGTTAAGCTTGCAGTAAACGAGAAGTCGAGTGAATAGAGCGGAAGGCATGCATGCCTGACATGGCGGATCAGCCAGTCATGTCAACTAGCAAGCAGTGATTCGGAAAATGAAAGCGATTATTCGTCAAAATGGCAGACTTGATGAGAATGCAGTCAGATCAAATTGTCGAGGATTTGATTAAGGCTTGGCAATCTACAGCCAGTTCTGGCTCGCACGTGCTGTAGGTCATTATGCCACGATAAAGCTTGTTTGATTTTCGGTTTCCAAAAAGAGTTCGGCTATAGATAAGGTTTCAATTTCCTGACATTTTTATCCAGATCTCCGAGTGTAGATAATCTTCCTGGTCAAGGCCCTTAAGGAGTTGATACTCGGATGATAAGGTTAATAGATTTTTCGGTGTAGTGAGCATCTCAGTATAAGATCAACCAAGCAATAATGCTGAGTAGCGCTGCGCAGAGCGTGTTATTCGAAATGCTCTCGTCTAATAGCAAGCTGTCGGTAACTTTGCTCGCACGTGCTGTCCGTCTTCCGTTTCGTTCGTGAATGTACGCGACTGCTCCGCTTGTGGACTTGTCAGCTACAACTTGACTTGGCTAGACTTTATTTCTGTCGCACTATGTGCTAGGAATTGCTTTCAAACGTATTTTCTACCTGCGGCAAGAGCTAAGTATTCAGAGCTAAGAGAAACCGTCTTAGATAGAAAGAAGACCAGATAGTCAATAAATTGTTACGATGAGATGACTAGAAGGACTTCCTCAGCCAACACACGTTCGTATGGCAAAACCCTATCAGTATTAGCCAATACTGAGCCGATATAAATATGTAATCCTCGTCAGCCTGTTCCGGTCAGGATATTCTGACAGTCCAAACGAACCCAGAAGACATGCACGTGTTGATTTTATTCCATAATTTGCATAGATCTACATTTGATCATATTTCCAAAATTCTTCTATTTACCTAGTACTGCACAAAGCCAAAACTACATTTCATATTAGATCACGTCCTTATAATTCCCCAAAATCAAATTTCAAAAAAGTCAAAGTGCTCTAAACATATCGTTAACTTTCAAATATACAAGTCAAGCCTTGACCTTCCCGGCTTCAGGAGCGGCATCGCGTCCCCAGATAGGACCTCCACGCGGTGACCATGGTTCTGCTTTGGCATCAGCTTCTGGAGCGGCAGCGCGTCCCCAGATAGGGCCTCCACGCGGTGACCATGGTTCAGCCTTAGCGTCAGCTTCGGCCTCTGCATCAGCTTCTGGAGCGGCTGCGCGTCCCCAGATAGGGCCTCCACGCGGTGACCATGGTTCAGCCTTAGCGTCAGCTTCGGCCTCTGCATCAGCT